>NC_135976.1:15127788-16496538 GCF_053455715.1 Rhinoraja longicauda | reverse complement strand
TCCTGCGCTCCAAGGAATAGAGTCCTAGCCTTCCCAAGCTTTTCCTCTAGATCAGGCCCTCAAGTCTTGGCAATATTCTCGTAAATCCTCTGTACTCTTTCCAACTTAATTATATCCTTTATACAGCAGGGTGGCTAAAACTGAACACTATAATCCAAGTGTGGCCTCACCAATGTCTTGTACAGTCAGTCAGGAGCTGCAGCTGGATGCATCCATAGATGTGGGTAGTCCTCAAGGACACTGAAAGTTTCCCTGATCCACCACATCCTGCAGGAGCATACCAATGCCATGCAATTCCAACTGGACCAAAACTAAAGAACCAGTGGGAAAAATAGACATTTCCTTATCTTACCTTCTACCTCCACACATCCACCTCATCAAAGCTTCTCAAGTCAAAGCCTTAACACTTGCCCTCAGAGTACTTCACCTCACAGCTTCTCCTAAAACCACCGCCCCACTCATGCCCGCCTTCCTATCATACCCGCTAGGAGCAGTCACTCCCAAACATTAATGATTCATATTTGAGTCTCCATTGCTGCTCCTCCTCTCAGGTGCTCATTCACCAGTTAAAGTGTTTCAGAATAAATGATCATCCATTACAGATGGAGTTGAGGAAAACATTCTCTTGGTCATGAATCTTTGGAACCGTCTGTGTCGGAGAATTGTGATGGGGAGGTCATCGAGTGCACTGACCTAGTGCTCCTTTCCCTATATCTGTACACTGTGGACGGCTCAATTGTAATCATGTAATGTCTTTCCGCTGACTGATTAGCACGCAACAAAAGCTTTTCACTGTACCTCAGTACACGTGACAATAAACTAAACTAACTAACCTTAAATGTTGGCATTAGTCAAGAGAACCTGGATAATCTTGCATTTTTGGTTAACTTGATATTTTAGATCAAGGCTGTTTCCCCAATGGCTGATGAGAAACATGTAATTGGATCTTCTTGAAAAAGAGAAATGACATGTCATTGTTATCCTGGCATTTCAGATATTTGCAATATATATTTAAGAGAGGCTCCATTCACTACAGCAAAAACTGTGTGAGCAACCCATGCAGCCTACACCATGCAAACGCTCCGCTCCAATGCCAAATGCAACAAATATTGCGTGCCTTGGCTGTTCACTTAAAGGCAAGTAAAACCTCGATTTCAACTGAATGATGAACATGTTGCATTTCCACTATCTGAAGGGCCCCGAACCGGAACATCTATCCACACCCTCTACAGAGATGCTGCCCAACCCACTGCATTACTCCAGCACTCTGTCCTTTTTGTTAAACCAGCATCTTCAGTTCTTTGTGTCTTTACATTCAGTAGAATCCAAAGTTAAAGAGCTCTGGCCAATCTTGGAGGCAAAATCTATTGTGCACCCCAGCTTCTGCATCTACATTTCCTTGTGTCTCCATCATCCATTTACGGCTTCAGCACCACATTACTTACACATCAAGTGGTTACACAGCTTATACCCATTTTTCACTTTTGCCAAAGCGGCCTATTTTTTGCTGACATGGCACCCAAGTCTCACCACTGCAGTTCAAATATCCGCATCTTGTGCCCTAAAGCTAAATTCTTCATCTTCCTTGTATATTCAGCTGCATGGAATTAAAAGGTCAACAGCGACATGGATGTGGAATTGGCTTGAAGGCAGAAACTAAATCATAAACATTCGTTTTCGCAGACTGGAATATGATGTTCCCAAGGGGTTAGTCCTTTGAATTGATTACATTTATGACTTGGGAGATGGCAATGTGAGATAGCATTTTCCAAATTTGTGGAAAATAGCAGGAAATGTGGTAAACAAGAAAGAGAATGGCAACAGAGTGCAAGTGGCAGAGATATGCTCGCAGAATGAGTAAGTGATAAATGAAGTTTAATACAGTGCAGCCAGAAGTGATCTAGACTTTACTTTGACTTTAAGACGTTCAGCATGGAAACAGGCCCTTCGGCCCATGGAGTCCATGCCGACCAGCGATCACCCTGTACACTAGCATTATCCTACACACTAGGGACAATTTTACCAAAGCCAGTTAACCTACAAACCCTCACATCTATTGAGTGAGAGACGAAACCGGAGCACCCGGAGAAAACCCTGCAATCTGCAAGGCAGATTGACTGCATTAGCTAAACGTGGAATTTATAAATAAACGTGGAGAATAAAAAACAGGGAAGGCCATGGAGAGAATGAAAATAAATTTACTTGACTAGTTCCAGGCAGGAGGGATTTCAGCAACATGATTAGACAGAACAGATTGTTCCCCTTGGATCAAATATTGAGAGAACATTTAGTAGTGTTATACAAACTCAGTCAGATTAGACAGCAGGGAACTGTGTACATTGGCAGGTGATTCAAGAACAAAGGAAGATTTTGAAATCGACTGTCAAGAATGTTCCATCGTCATATGCACCTGGTGTGGAACAATGAAATTCTTACCTCTGCAGCTTTACAGATCCCGTCAAGCCATGTGCTGCCAAAGAGATCCCAGCGAGCCACAGACCTTCCCAATGGCAGGTCTGGCTCTTGCACCACAGAATGAGAGATGCGGTGCACAGCAGAAGGCTCCCAAGATGCGCCATGGAGTCGAACGACCCAACGGGCAGGTCACCAACAGCAAGGGACCCAAGCCGCTGAGATCAAGGAGGGATCTGGGGCGGGGACGGACAGAGATCAAAGGACCCGTTGTCCTGCTGTGAGGCAAGACTATTTGAAAAACCTTTTGTAACTTTGTCAGTGCCAGAAAAGTGGTGACTATGTGTACTGCCTAAGTGAAGTCTGCTGTATGATTTTACCAGATTGCATGCAGAAACAAATAATTTCACTGTACCTAGGTACATGTGACAATAAAGTACAATTGAAAGCAACAAATAAATATGCAATGAACAGTTCAATAAATTTCCAGTTATACTAGGTAACTAGCCCATAATAATGCAAGCCGAAGTACATAGTCTACCCTGGACTTTGTATAAGTATAACCTCATACAAAGTCCATGGTAGTTTAGTGCCGAGGTAACATTGCGTAGTGGTTCCAGAGCCTGCTAGTAGATGGGAAGAAGTTGTTCTTGAATCTGAAGGTAACTGTTCTTTGGCTCCTCTACTTTCTCCCTGATGGTAGGACCAAGATGAGTGTGGCCAAAGTGGTTAGTCTTTGAATATATCAGCTGCCTTTTGAGGCAGCTGTTCCCATAGATCCCTTCGATGGTGGGTTTAGATAGATACAAAATGCTGGAGCATTCAGCGGGTCAGGCAGTATCTCTGGAGAAAAGGATTAGGTGATGTTTCGTCAGGGAGAAGAGAATTATTAGTTAAAAGGAGGTAATGTTAAAATTATAACTAGGTGTGGAAAGACTACTCATAATTTACCTTTGTATTGTACACATTCTGAACATCATTAAAAAAGGAATCACTAATGCTGTCATCAATAATGAACATATGATATTAAGCAATATTAATCAAAACTTACATCATCCATGAAATGACAGAAGCAATAATCACATTTCTTTTTCATCAAAACTACATTGCTTTGGATGAAGAAAACGTTTTTACAGTTTCCAAGACACAATAACTACTTATTTTTGAAAAAGCATTGAATTTATTTCAGAATAGTTTATTGTATGGTCTCACTACAATATCACACATGGTAAGTCACGTCCAATCACAACAAGAACTCTAAAGGTACATAGAACAGTTCAACTGGAGTAATTATGAAAATATTTTTCATATAATTCTACTGAACCTAGCACAAGAGTGGCGAGAATATTAATACAAATATGTATATTTACCTACACCGTTGAATTTGTGCCATGACATTCCCATTCCAAATCCCTTATAAACAGTGAAACATGCACTTTTTTAGTATGTAGTAGTATTGCTGAACAGTCAAGTAGGTTTCAAAAATGAAATTACAATAAAAACAATTGCCTCTTTTATGCTGTTAACAGCAAATACATCTATAAATTAATGTACATCCCATTTGTACTTTATATAAATGTAACAATTACTGCTTGCATGTTTTTGGGTGTGTGTATGTGTGGCTTTTGTACATATAATTAAACATTTAAAATAGTATGCAATTCTAAAAATAAGGCATACAAATACACAAAATTTTACCAGTTCGAATACGCGCTTGCAAAAGTTCTTGTAAGCAGAGTTCACAGTGGATGAAAATGGCAATATACAAACAGTTGGCAGTCGCCCAGGATTTAGCAAAACATGCAGGATGTAGAATAATTGTTATGAAAGTTTCATTTTTGCCCTCACCCATACACTATCTGTCATCAAGACCCTGATAGGCACTTGATAATATTGGAAAGGACCATCAGTCAAACTGGTCAAGTCCTCACAGTGATGCGATAAAAAAAATCTATGTGGTAGTAAAAGGTTTTCATGATTCCAACTCCATACTCTCAGAGACTAGCTCCGGCGGCACAAAGCTCATCACTTCTTCGTGGGTTAGTCCTGAACAGGAAAGAGCATTATCTTAAATATCTTGAGATTAATTTGAAGCACAAACAAAAACAGAATGAACTGCGTCATAATGAAGATTCATATTTTGTACTATCCAGTTGAACAGACACGAGTGTGAATTCAGATCCTAGATTGTAAAACCTCCATTCAAAGGAAATAATGGATATTTATGTGGTATACAGGCACACCATTGATTTGTGCAGCAACTGGTGGTCTGGATCTCTGTTTAATCCAAACAAAATCCCCCCCCCCGAGGACCCCCACAAATGTGGCGCCTAGATCTCGACCTAATCAGGACTTCTGCACCGATCGGCGGGTCAAATTTGTCCCCTGCAGCCAGGACTCTGGAACTCCAGCCCGGCCGGAGCCGACAGACACATCCCCATGGCTGACTTCCACGGCCAACTTTGCGGGCCAGCATCTTGATGACAAATAATTTAAGGGATTTTTGGACAATTCAGTTAGCATGGAAGAACGTCATTGTTAGATAAATATCAGGACCAAATAGTGCAGTTCAGGGGTGACAACCGATCCAACAACATTTTGGTAATTTATGCCAGGAAAATATTATTCCACTCATGTGAAGCCTTTGATTGGTTGCAGATTTTAAACTTGCATTATAATTTTTTTAGTTTCCCAATACCTTCTTTGAAACATGTCTGCATTTTCTGAAACTGGCCACATGTAAACAAGACACTACAGATGCTGGGGTATTGAGCAAAACAGTGTCAGTGAAACTCAGCAGTTCTTGGAGGGAAATGGACAGGCGACGCTGGGTCGATTTCCTTCAGATACCTGACCTGCTGAGTACCACCAGCATTTTGTGTTATGCATAGGTACACAAGTCCTGCAACAACTTAGAATCTCTCAGCACAATTCTCTTCATGGCCAAGATTGGCCTCTAAAGATTCTCCAGGAAAATGACATAATATGGTACGTCGGTCATTATCTTGAACGATGGCACAGGATCACTGGGCCCGAAGGCCTACCGATTCTACTTGTTTTGAGCTTATTGATCAATGTGGTTTTACATTATTGGATGCAATCCAATTCAAAATAAAGTCAGATTTCCATCAGTCCAATTAACAAGCAAAGACTAAAAGAAGCAATGACAGCATAAAGGTTCTGACAAGAGACTGCAGAGCAAAAAACAAACTTCTGGAGGAAGTTGTCATGAGGAACTGCAGGAATATTGACCAAAGCACAAAGTGCTGGAGTAACCCGATGGGTCAGGCAGCATCTGTGAAGGGAATGAATAGGCAACGTTTCAGGTCAGGACCTTTTGATCTCAAGGCACTCAACCTAAAATGACACCTATCCCTTCTCTCCATAGATGACACCTGACCGCTGTGCTACTCCAGCACGGTTTTGTTCCTAAAAGTTGATGATCTCAAGAGTATTTTATTGTAATATGCCCCAGCCAGAACAATAAAATTGTTACTTGCAGCAGCTCAACAGAAAATGTGAACATAATACCTTGTACCCTATATAATAAACGAGAAAAAATGTTCAGTGTATAGCACAATGTTTCACGCAACACTTCATAAAAAATAACTGCTGCACTTACTTTTCCATTCTTCTATTTCAAGTTCTCGGCTTTCAAAAGACTGATCGTAAGGATCTGCTTCTGGCTCATCATCCGGGTCATGATACTGAGAGAAATAAGAATGAGCCAAGGCTTCTGCTGCTGTGATTCTCTTATCTGTGTCCAGCACAAGCATTTTCTCCAAAAGGTCCACAGCTACATAGGCAAAACATATGAAAAAGACACTTTTGCAGCATTACAGGCATGTTATTTTAATTAACTATTCACACTTCATGCTAGTCAGTGCCAGAAACGTAGCATGATAAGTGGAACGTAGCCTAGGTGATGACTGCTGTATGATTTTACCGGGCTGTATTCAAAATAAAGCATTTCACTGCACCTCGGTACACGTGACAATGAAGAATCATTGAATTATGGCTACATTTTTTTTAACCAAAGCAAGATAAATGTTACCCTTGAAATAGTATCCATGTGAAAGACATTAACATCGTTTGTTCCTTCTCATCACCTTCTCCTTAAAGATGAACCATGTAGGTGAAGGAGAATTTTTAAAAATCCTAAATACTCTCCTTGTAATTTACATCATCTACTGGTGGTTAATGGTATTAGGTGCTAAACTCATTAAATTAACACTGCTTCCTAAAAGACAAAGTGCTAGAGTAACTCAGCGGGTCAGGCAGCATCTTTGGAGAACATTGATAGGTGATGTTTCAGGTTGGGACCTATGTGACATTTAGTGTTGGGACTATCTCCATGGTCTCCTTGCCAGCTGAGTTACTCCAGCATCGTCTTTTTTGGAAGTAAAATCTATTGGTTGTGTTTTGTTCATATGGCAGTGATAGATGAAGAGGGAAAATAATTAGCATGTCCAAAACCACTATCAAATGGAGGGATACGAAGCTTATACCTGCAGCGCTAACAGTTGTAATTTTCTAAAAGAAATTAGATGATCCAGCTTACTCTTACTCTCAACACCTCCAATGTGACAACACTGGAGAATAGGAATTATTTTCTTTTAAAATGTTGGAATGAAGAACCCTGTTGATAAGGATATGAAAATATATGCTGACCATTTGCAACATGAGAGAATCTAGTCAGCCAACTTTACGTCCAATGGCATTAATAAGTGTTCCCATCAATATCCTATCAGTCCGAAGAAGGGTCCCGACCTGAAATGTAACCTATCCACGTTCTCCAGAGATGCTGCCTGGCACGCTGAGTTACTCCAGCACCAGACTATGTTTTTTTATAATCAACATCCTGAGGGTTACCATTCACCAGAAACTCAACTGGCCAAGCACATATATACCATGATTACAAGAGCAGGTCAGAGGTACTTGGGTGCCTTCTGGTTCACTTGTCTCAGCCCAAAGCTTTTTCAACACCTGTGAGCCACAAGAGAATTGGCATGCCATCACCCAACATAAACATGCATTCCCTCTATTACTGGTGGACAATAGCCGAGTGTGTAGCATTGTAAAATGCAATTACTCTCTTATGCTTTTCCAACAGAATTTTCCAAACTCAATCTCTACCTTCAAGGGCAAGTGCAGTGGATGTACAAGATAAGGTATCCCCTCCAAGCGGCATGGCATCCTGATTTTATTGATCGCCCTACATGAGTTCGTAGTGAGTCTCTTCTTGCCGCCTTCAATGGCTGCAGCCCTCCTATGTCATTGGTCCTTTATAGTTGCAGGGCCTAATTCTTAAAACTCCCTCCCTGGCAGCATCATAGATGGATCATCAAAAAGACTCCAGTAATTGAAGCTTACAACCATACACACCTTCCCGAGGCAATTTACAATGGCCAATAAATGCCAATATTGCCCAGATCTCCAAAAATGATTCAATATGGATATTAAAAATATATAAGTACCTTGAGGATTAGCTCCAATGAATACATCTTCAAAGCATTGTTTTGGCATGTGTGGCAAAGATTGGATGTAGTTTCTTGCCTGAAGGCATAAAATGTGAATATAAATAATAATCTATACATTTCTACTGTAGATTAGTTTCTCTGTTCTT
This sequence comes from Rhinoraja longicauda, assembly GCF_053455715.1. Classification (NCBI taxonomy): domain Eukaryota; kingdom Metazoa; phylum Chordata; class Chondrichthyes; order Rajiformes; family Arhynchobatidae; genus Rhinoraja; species Rhinoraja longicauda. Next base: position 16,488,500 of record NC_135976.1, on the reverse strand, counting down.
TTACAGGCATACAAATCATGCTGGGATCATACAAAATGACAGAACAGTTTCTGCACTGCACACACTTTGCAAACAATCAAAACTCTATATTAAAGGAAAAGTAATTAGTTATGGTTACCTACCAAATATGTTACCATCACAACTATCTGTGCAGGTCAAACTACAATGTTGTTCAATTTTGTTCTGAATTTGTGAAATGCTTAAAACTTGAAAAATCATTGCATATTCATGAAGAGTAAATTTCAAACATTTAGGAGGGAATCTTTAAAATGGTTATTTATCAAGAAAATCTAGAATGCTCCAATTTCCAGCAGTTACACCATAGTTCAACTAACACTCCTCCCTCCACTTGGCCATCTACATTCCCCAAGGTAGGGCCCAGTAATACTCCTTTCCTGTTGATCTATCGTCAGATTTTCATAGTCGGAGGGAAGGAGGAATCACAGAGGGGGAGCAGTGAGGATATTGCTAAACTCGCGTCGGAAGGGTCTTGGTCCGAAACGTTACCCATTCCTTCTCTCCAGCGTGGCCCGCTAAATTACTCCAGCATTTTGTGTCTATCTACATACTGCTTCGAAAAGCTCTCCTAAACACACCTAAACATTTTCGCCCCTCTCCGAGTCGTTAAAACCAAGATAACCCCCGTTGACATTTGGAAAATTAAAATTCCCCAGTACAATAATCTTATTTTTATGCAGCTATCTGATATAAGCCTATACATCTGTTCCTCTCTCTCCTGTTGACTATTGGGAGATCAGTAACACACCCCAAATATAGCAACAATATCCCTTTTGTTCATAAACGTTATCTGTATGGCCTCATGAAATGCCTTCTCAGCAGCAGTGATGCAGCGACAAAGACCCGGGTTTGATCCTGACTAAGGGTGCTGCCTGTCTGGTGTACCTACGTTCTCCCTGTGACCGCATGGGTTTTCCCCGGGTACTTCAGTTTCCTCACACACTCAAGGGACATGCAGGTTTGTAGGCCAATTGGCTTCAGTAAAATTGTAAATTGTCCCGAGTGTGTAGGATAGTGCTAGTGTATGGGGTGTTCGCTGGTTGGCATGGACTTGGGGGCCGAAGGGTCTGGTTCCACACTGTATCTCTAAAGTCTAAAGTAAAGTTTATAGCTTCCCTCATTACTCAATTAATGCCATCTTTAACGGCCAGTGCCATACCTCCTTCCCTTTTACTCCACGCTCTCGCCTGATAATTCTACATCTTGGGATACCGAGTTACTACACCTGCCTGTCCTTCAATCATATCTCAATGATAGCAACAATATTGTAGAACCACATGTTAAATCAATGAATTAATCTATTTTGCTTATTACACTTTTAAAAGTTAATTCTTGATTCTATTCCCAAAGATAATGCTTCATCTGTTAAGGACAAAATGGATATGGATAATTTATTGATCTCCCAAGTCAAAAGGAAATCGAGGAACATAAGCTTACATCAGAGAACTGCATAAAAATAGGATTATTTTACAGGGGGATTGCAATTTCCCAAATGCTAACTGGCAATATCTTAGTTTTAAAGACTGATTGAGACACAATTTTAGAAGTGTTTTGGAGAGCTTTTTGAAGCGGTATGTATGCAGATCAACATGTGCTTTGATCCAGCACTTTGATTATATTTCAGAATTCTTTCTTAGCTGCCCACATGAAGGTCACATCCCAAGAGTAGGTTAATACCTTTCAGCTGCTATGCTAAAAAAAATTGTGATAAAATCAATTTTATCATATATCATATCATATATATACAGCGCGGAAACAGGCCTTTTCGGCCCACCAAGTCCGCGCCGCCCAGCGATCACTATCCTACACCCACTAGGGACAAATTTTTACATTAACCCAGCCAATTAACCTACATACCTTCTCTCCAGAGATAAACTTTAAGGAGCAACTTTTCACAAAATATGTAAATAAATTTAAATTTAGTAACATACTAGTGGACTAGCTGCTGGAGTTCTGGGTTAATCGATCCAGAGACGAGTTTAAAACTCAATATGGAAGTTTGGGAATTTAAAGTTGAAGAGATAAGGTGGTGATTATGCAGAGAAGTAAAATGGGTAACCATAACCAGAGCCTGCCAAGAAGGGACCATGCATACAAAGATTAGAGTACCCATTCAATTTGAGTCAAAGGGAAAAGGTGAAATACACAAAAAAGGTCTTGATTCAGCATCTGGAGTCATGCCTTTATCCATTTGCCCAAACTATGAAGTTCTCCTCTGCCCTAGGCAAACTGCACCTGTCAGATTATGCCTCATCTTTTTCATGCTCTTTGAGGTTAATCTGCTCACGAGACTCGCATGCTATTTATTCAAGCCTATTCTCACTTTAAGCAGTCCAACTCCTCCACCACAACCCCCCCCCCCTAATACTGGTCTCTTGTCCGACAAACTAACTGCCACCTATCTCCATAAAACTGCCAATAGACATTATTTTCCCATCTGCAACCTTCTGTTTCTCCCCAAAATATCACCCAACCTTCTGTAGTTGATAGTGCTGCCCATTTTTTTTTAAACTGCAATCAGTTTTCTATTCTTGCCACGTCCTTGTAAAATTGCAACGGGTACCAAGTCGCAGATCCTTTGTGTGTTAATCTTCCAGGCCAGGCGCCTTTGAACCTTCGTGCCTCAATTTTCTGGGCCTTCCAAAACTTTGCTACCTAAATCCTATAACTCAAGGTCCTTTTATCTATCACCATTGTGCTTGCTGGCCTACATTGCATTTAGTAAAGTTTGGGTCACTGTTTCCAGACCTGCTTTTAAATTCTTCCAAGATGTTGCCCCTCTAACATTAATCTCCTTCAGATACATTGAATTGGAGTTTACTGTGCTCCTCCAATTCTGGTCTCTTGATCATCCACAAATTAAATTGCTCCAACAGTAGCAGCTGTACTTTCAGCTACTAAATTCATACCAAGATCCCAGTTATCTTCCCTAATTTCTCATAATGGCTCAGTGTCAGTTTGATAATGCAACTAAGATATACCATGGGACATATTAACAGCTGTTAACCCCAACTATCTCTTTAAAGTTGTGACAAATCTACAAGGGAAAATTGTTTTAATCTACTAATATTAAAAGTGAAATTGCCATTGGCAAACAAAGACTTTCCAGGAGAATTACATCTTTATGCTAATATTTGCCTAATTTGTTCCAGTCGAATGCATTTACAATTGCCAAAGGGCAAAATGCTTAATTACCTTGGTGGTAACAGGACAATAATGTTGAATCTTTTGATGATTTTTGGCCTAAAAATTAACACTAAATGGACCTCCTTACAAGCCATTCCATTTAGTTTGTGTATGCATTCAACGTAATCACTGCTCATCTTTAATATAACAAGTTACTGTGTTGGAGGACATTAAAAAATAAATAAAAGGACTGTGCAAAGATGTTGGAGCAAAATTGGACACCAAGGCACTAAACGTGACTTTAGGAGGGATGACTAAAGTTGGTTAAAGAGTTAGGTTTTGAAGATTGCCTTAATGGAAGATAGCAAGGCAAAAAAGTTTAAATTCATTATTCCAGAGCTTGTGCCCTTGGAAACTGAAGGCACACACACAATGGGGAATCAATATTAAGGATCCCCAAGATGCTTGAACTGGAAAAGAACAAATATCTGAGAACTGTAGCACAACATGACATTAGGGAAGGGCACGGCTACAAATGTATTAGAAACTAAAGACCAAAATTCTAAAACAGAAAAAACATTTTCTTGGCCAATTGCCCAGTAAGAATATGGGAACAAGCCAAACGGCTTGAGTAGCAGAGATTTGCAAAAACACGAGCTTACAGAAAGTAAAATAAAGCAAGTCAGAGTTTTAATTTTTCAAAGTGACTTCTTCGGGCTTCAGTGACACCTGGACTAGGTATGCAGTCAGGTGTTGATGCCTAGCATGGCAATGGATTTAGTGATAGTGTGAACCGTCATTACACATAAATGTGACTGCAAGATTGCATTCAACCTCGGGCAGTGGCGGGGAGAATATGCTAAGGAATGCAATCAACATACTAAAGAAAATGGCGTCTGTATTCCAATATTCCATGTATTCCAGAGGTCATTTCTGCTCATTCATTACTTTCTCCCAGACAAGTAATGTGGCAAGTTAGAGCCGGATGGATCAAGCGAGCTGGATGTGTCAATGTACAAGGGGGATCTGACACTATTTTGGATAGTGGTCTTAAGCAGCAATCTTTTGACGATAAACAAGTGGGGACTAAGGATAAATTCTTGGAGGTGGAGTAAAACAAGGTAAAAGTGCTGGATCAAAAGCCATGCCGAGCGATTATTTATTTGGCTACGATTACCTAGATGCACAACATTTACATACTGAATTAGTTCCATCTTTAAAAAAGTGAAATAGAACATCAATTAGTCTTTAACTGCCTGCTTCTACAAGGAAACTGGGTCAGTTCAAGAACTGATCAACAATACAGTAAGCAACACTTTTCTAGATTACACTTGGTTACGGTGATTCTCTGAAATGGTCTCAATCTCCCAAGAATTAATCAGAAGTTCATCAATATATTCCACTCACCCCCTCCACCCTTTATCAACAATGGGATTTTTACATCTGTGCTAGTATATCGTATTGGGAAGGATTATAGGTGTCTAGTCATAATGATAGCCATCATCAGGGATAAGCAGATCTTTTACTGCTCCTAACTGGACAAGGCTCACGGGTAGTTTAGGAATTTCCACGAATGTGATCTAATTAATCTATCGCTGATGGATTTTAGACTACAAAGAAAACAAACTGAAAGTTGGTAAATCAGACCAAAGGAAAATTGAATAATATTTCCTCAAACTTTTAATTCATCTTGATCAAACCAAATCCAGATTATGCCTGCTTTCATACATGTATTTTGGTCTCCCATTCTTAAATAAATGGAATAAAGCATTTCTCCTTTAATGCTGCACAAAGGAGCTGATAAATATCATGGTACATATTGGTCAAAAACGCTTCTTGGTTATTTTTGACAGAATCACAATTACTATTAGCTTTGGCAGATCTGGTAGCCAGAGCAGCATTCTAGTGAGTAGGGCCTAACTTTAATAGATTAATGATTGCAATTAATCAGAGGAATTTAAATACATTGACACCTTACATAAAAATAAAAATGTACAATTTTATTCCCTGGGATATTTAAATTTACAAGGAATTATGGATAGTGGGTGGTTATTTCATTCACTCTTGGATGTACATAGTCTTTCTAAAATTAAATATCTTGTGTTCAGTTTCTGAAAAGGGTTACATTTTAAATATTCATACAAAGCACTTCCCTGGCTAAATGCTAAGACATTTAAAATGGTGACGCGAACTGCCTGGCACAGACTAGACTACACAAACAAAATGATTTACTACTGCCTCCACAGCAAAAGATATACTCAATGCCCAACGAAACAAACGAGAGAAAAATCACTTCCTTCAAACGACACTTTTGGTTGTAATAACAAAATGCCTGAATGAACTGAAAACAGCCAGGAAAAAACCCTCCTCCTATATATCACAAATTAAGTTCAAACGTGTATAATTGTAGCTAATCATGTTCCCAAGATGTTAGAAATAAAAATAGCAATTTAAAACGCCTATTTGTTTGTTGCAAACCTAACCACCACGCTACTCTGAGTCGCTTTACCATGAACACGGGTCAAATAGAACACTTAGACCGTAGAAAACCCACATGGACATTCTAGCCCACAAACAACTTGTCATCAAGTTGATACATTAAAATCTTCAGTCATATTTTGCATTTAACCCACAAATTTGCAGGGAAATAGACATCATTCCAGGCACAAATAACTGGCATCTATTCATCACTACAATGACACCATTAGATAATTGCTCCATTGATCTGTACACATGGAAAGTACATGACATCAATATGCCTCCCCGTAAGGAGCTCATTTGACAGCCTGTCTGTCTCACCTCATAGCCGGGCATCCTGTTAATTAAGGATGCTGGAGGCGTTCCTGTCAATCTCATGATCTGCTGAAGCTGATTAATATCTTAAACGCCAAGGTCAAGGCGTTTATCCATTTGTCAAAAGGATACTCAAGAAGTTTGGAAAAACTGTTTTCATCCACTTAAATAACAATTTTAGCAAAATTCATGTGCTGCTGGTTGCCACATTAGAAAAGTACAAAGGTTGCAGAGGAAAATAAAAAACATAAACATGCAAGGCTGAAGGGTGATAGCAGTGATATCCACAAGGCATGCTATGGCATTAGATTTGTTAGCGTTGAATGTATGTTACTATATTTTGTAAGGGTAAAGAGCACTTCAAATATAAGCAAATTACAAACAATCTACGAGTCACCAAATCTCACATTTAGCAAAAGTGAAGATTAATCAAAAAGTTTTGTTAATTTTGGCTTGTTATAGAATATGTTAAAACATCACCTTCAAAACTATTTCTGCATTAACTAAATTCACATCAACAAACAAAAAAAACACCTCTCGAAGTAAATCAAACCGTGCCAATCAATGTTGGTGAATCTGTGCTTTGGTGATTTAGTTTGAAGCACTGCAAGAAATCATTTACCAGGAGTGGTCAATAACCACCAGCAGAAAGTACAGGCAATACATCAACTCACAGAATCAGATGATATTTTCATCAAAAGTTCTGGCCCTGGAGTTCCGACGAGCTGCATTATTAGCTTCAACTGATCAATATCTAACATTGTAACATAAAGGAAAACATAGGGGACAGGTTATAACAAAAACGGCCCATGTACTTTAGAGTTGTAACGATAATGGAGTTTAAAGGCATCATCAGCCAATGTCCTGCTCATCATAGGTGACAATTGTTTGCTTATGCTTTGTCAATTTTTGAAAGTTTTGATTGTCTTAAATTGTATTGGCAGGAGCACAATTCAATTACGAGTAGAACTTAGTCTCATCATCTGGAGTAGCTACTTAATTTAAAAAAATGATAGTTATTAACATATTAGTTTAATTAACAGTTGGCATTATCTACTGCAACTGACTCTCTGAAAAGTCAATTGAGATCTTCATTTTGGATTCGCCAAAATTTCCCCTTTTTTTGTCAACAAGTTTCACACGCATACAGCTTAACACTGAAGTTACTTCAAAGTATGCACTGAAAATTTTCAATCTGATTAATGACGACAGAGGTGTCCCTCTGAGAATAGCATTTCCAGGTTCTTCCAATGCTTTAAATTATTTGTAGAAGTTTGGCTTTAAACCTATATTTTTCCTTATTTATCCACATTGATTAGAAATGACAGCCAATGTGTGTAACCTGTACAAATGTTTGCAGGATTTGAAGGACCATTTCATCACAGAATTATTTTCATATCACCGATACAACTCTAAACCAGAGGCAAAATAAAAATATCCTGTTCAGACACACTTTACTCCAGTCTCAAATTTCTCTCCACCTTCCTACCTTCTGGGGACCTTTATGTTCTTGCAACAATCACAAACTGAATATCAGATAAATGTAAAATCTTACTACTGGAAAGTAAGCTAACAGAACTAGATATTATTAATATTTGCCTTTTGGGAAATCCATTCCAGAGATATGGTTGAAATTATTAAGTATTACTCTCCAGGTGTTTCAAATGAGATTAAACATGGTTTAAGGCACAAAGTCAGTTTACCTTGAATTTTACAACTGAATTAAATCATCAAAAATAAATGCTTAAGGTTTGCACTCCAAAACATCCTATTGATGTCAGGTGCACTTTGGCATATTTACAATTACATTTATTTGAAGTAATCTTCATGATCTGTAGATAAATCTGTTAACTGCTGTACATTTCCTTTGAATATTTGAAACAAAAAACATTATTTTATTGGCTTATAGTCTGCAGCATCAGAAAAGGAATTGAAAGTGCACATTAGTGAAGCAGCCAGGTCATAATATTAATCAATGTATCAAGTATTCAAGCCAGACTTTTACTAAACAGAAGCAGAGTGCTAGTAGATTATCAAAAAGTGTCCCATAAAAAAGTTTAAAATAGAGCATCTGTGATGCATAATTTTAAATCACATTTGATTTGACAAGAAAATTCAAAATTGTTATTAGTATTATTTTATGAACTACAGAATTAATTGTTTCTTCAATTAAATGTTAGAATCACACTAAAATCTGTTTCATGTGCTCATTCGGGTTAGCGTACAGTTCCATTCAGCATGATTAGCTCTTACATAACTTGCACTCTTACCCATTCTTTGGTAGTTTTTAAACATGCCTTCTTTTCAATCTTTAGTGCAATTAGAAGCAGCCTGACCTTTGCCATCTAATTTCCATGTACCTATTTACAATATCAACTTGATGAAGAGCAAGAACCCCAACCAACATTCCTCTCCAACCAGACATCAGCATTACTTGATCTATTGCCCTTGCTGAGAAAAGCTGTGTACAGACTGAAAACTGAACTTGGAAATAAATCACCTTAAAACCTGTGCTGCCTAGTCATTAAAGTGCCTTTACTCATTAACTTATCAGGAAGCTCTGCAACATCTTTGCAGTCAACTTATTTAATATTATTCCAAACCTTAACATCTTAAAAGTGAACTAATTTATTGAACTATCAAAAAAATTGAAGATCATTATTGGTGAATTTAATTATGTTAGACTATCATACCCTGCCTAATTTTTTGCTTCATAAAACCTTAAACCTGAATTCAGCCCTTCAATACTACTTTCAACATGCAAGTTTGATTATAACTGCATTCAAAGGTAACCTGCTGTTAATTTTCTTGGGGTATAAGCATTAAGAGTTCTAGCAAGTAGTTGAAATGTTTGTCTGTGCAGGATGAGGTTAGTAAAGACATAACACAAAGCATGAGTGGGAACAGATGAAACTATGGGCTCATGCAAAGTTTAAATAACCATTGAGTTATAATACAAGGCCACTTTCCTTTAACAGTCTGTGACTTGCACAGGTGAAGTAGCAAATGCAAACTTTCTTCTGAGCAAAATAAAGATTAAATCAAGAATGAATGTGCATTGAGAAAATAGTTAAATGCAAAACATTCCAAAGCAACAAAGCATGGACTCATGCATAAAGTGTTAACAAACCTTTAAATCATTTAAAAATTAAAGCTCATCTGAAAAATATTTTAATACAATTCCAGCACACAAAAATATAGCAATTTGATAAGAAGGAAATTCAAACATTTGAATAATTGTTATCAGAATCATGTTATTTAACATCTTTTAATCGATAAGCAATTTATAGAATCGTTTAATAATCAAGATAAATATGATTAAATGCAAATGTAATTACCACACCATCACACCAAGAAAATGTTAAAAAAATATCCCTTATATTATGACTGCCCACTTTAAAAAATCTGGCAAATTGACCAATTTCCTAGACACATACCACATATTACATTTGTGTAAAGAAATTCAAACATAAAATGTCAAAAGCTGAAAGTTCAGAAGCAATCAGATTTAAGAAAGCATGAAAGCGTTTTCATTATTAAACCGTGCCCACAGAAACTTCTTTTTCCAATAGAAATCAGAATTTAAGTCACTTGTTTATTATTGCACTCCAAAGTATATGAGACCTGTAATTTAATCCAATGGTGTAGACAGAGAGTGGTTACAAGAAGGGAGAACCAAGACAAAGGATCATCTTAGAAAAGGAATTTCATTTTCTTTAAAATAATTTCAGGTATCACAACTGAACAATGATTAGTTTCATTTGGCAAACAGCTCTTTTATTGCATTTGTGCAAGCTTTACTGGTCAGAGTCTGGATTGGAGAAAAATCTTGTACAACATGGAAATAAAAAACTTCCATCTGAAACATAATATGCATTAACAGAAGTTTTTTTTAGGAACAGATCAACTATAATTAATTACCATTGTTTGCAAAGAAATCACATGGGTTAACCATTTAACTACCCTTATTGAAAGGGGTTTATACCACCGTAAGGACCAAAGTAAAAGTAAAATTAAAATAATTTCAAATATTTTTCAAGTACTTTGACATAGAACTGCTTATAACATAATAAAATTAATTTTTTGATAATGTGCATGTCAAAATTAAATATTTTTGCACATTTTTAAACGACCAAATTGCACAAGTTAAAAAAAAAATTAGTTTCCTTTCTAGCAACCTTCGCTCAAAACAAACATTTGGCATTAGCACAAATGGATAACAGGTTTTATAAAAAGCAGTGGAGTAACTAATATTCAGGAAAGCATTGCTTGTTTTGATAGTAGTCAATTATAAGGGTGATATATTTGCAATAGGTAGCAACTTAATGCCATTCTTAACTAAAATTCCTGTTTAGAAAATAAACTGCAAACCAATTTTCAATCAAAAAAGTGAAGATTTATCATATTAGATTTTCAAAAAACTGTTTGCCAATAGAAGCCAAAATGTTTTCAAATTGTCAAATGAGTGTGATATTTTTCGATAACGAATACTGTTTCAGAAATTATAGGTGGAAAAAGGAACAGGGAAGAGTCAAATGAATGTGAAAACAAGGCAGAGGATACTAGATTACATTTTGTGTTGATGACCAGCCCTTTAACAGCTGGTAAGAACCAGATACTCTATACATGATTTGAGTTCTGGATTAGATGGAATTTGAGTGCAACTAGCCAGTTGGGTCTCCAACAAGATTTTTACCTTTTCCAATAGTATTTTCCATGTTGGAGCAGGTCAACATTAATTTTGTACACATGAAAAGGCATTTATAGAATTAGTTTCAGCAGAGTAATTACCAAAAGGTTAGCAACGATGTAACTTAGTTCCCAAAACATCCCTTTTAAAATAAATATTGCACCTGAAACTCATTTCATGGGGATGATATGAAATATTTTGAAATGGGAACATCTGTTTTAAAATCAGAGTTTGGATTCAAACTCAGATGCAGAGGAATATGAAAAAAAAATCTTTTTTGCTACAATTAACTTTGATTACAATGGTAAAATAAAAGTATTTAAATAGTGATTACATTTGAAAATAGTTCAATTATTAAATGCAACATTGAAAAGATATTAAGACAATTTAATGGGCAGATATTCAATAAAACACTTACTGAGGGAACAACATACATTTTCTCGATGACTCGATAGGCCAAATGGCTTAATTCTGCTCCTGTGTCTTATGAAAACAAAGCATAAATCTTTGCCCTGCCCACACAAAATATCAAGCGTATTTTTAAATAAAACAAGGATACGGTCAGTGCCTGGAAATAGAGTCTTCCCCGTCAGTAGCTCCGCCATAATGCACCCAACAGACCAAATATCAACTGGAGACGAGAGAGAAGACATTCAGTATTTGGGTCCATTCAAGACCATATTAAAAGGACACATTTTACCATACTTCACATTTTAATCCACCTCCAACTCAGTGGGGGGAGGGAAATAAAAGGTTATTAAACTGGTTGGTTGAAGTCAATGCAAAAAATTAGTACCGGCCAACCCATCCCCATCCTACTTATGCTCCTTGGGGCCCACACTATTCCCCTTTGCCTGATCCACAGCCCATCCACGAGTCCTCTTCAAACTTCTACCATATTAGATTACATGTACAACAAATGCAACTTGAAACCACGTTTAATGGTTCTTATATAGAAATATTTTATACAGAAACATTCTTTATATTGTGTAATATATTCTAAATTTGTATTTTCTTTACATTGGAAATCGTAAAGTTCTGTCACTGGTGCAGATTCTGAACTGTGGCAGGCATGCCTAATGCTAATAAGTCTGACAATTTAAATGAATTTGATAAAGTTTTATCTTAATTGGCACAATAAAAAAAGCACTGTTACAAGCTTCAAAGAGTGGAAAAATTATCAAATGAACTAAAACAAGTGTCAGCAGTCAACAAAATTCATCAAAAAAACCTGACAGCAAAAATCAGTCAACATAGAAAATATTAAACAGATTTTCAGTGTTTAAAAATACACTTAACATCTTACAATGCAGGTCCATGTGGTTGAAACCAGCATGTATTGACTAAATTGTAAAACTTTTTTTTAAAGATACACGGTTACTGCTCCAAAGAGTTATGTTGAACACACTGGAGAAAACCGCAGTTACCGTCTTGTTAAAACATGACTCGGTTGGTTTGGCAACCAAATACTTCTACAAAAATAAAGACTAATCTTACAAGTAGACAGAAGCCCCATGCCAGCAGTTTCAAAAATTAACACAAATAGTACTATTTTTTTGTCTGGGAAAAAGTGGTAATGTGGTTTCACATAAATGAGAAGTGGGAGATGGATAATTCAAAGTCCTCTTCCCTTGTGAGAAAGAGGCAAAACACTGTCCGCTAATTTCAACTTATTAGAAACAATACAAAATAAAATATAGAAACCATTGGCAAGAAGACTGATACAACATACCAGTTTGATTGTAATGCATCCAATTTAGCATGATCTCTGGTGCTCTATACCACCTTGTGGCTACATATCCAGTCATTTCATCATCTGTATGACGAGCCAATCCAAAGTCCAAAATCTACAGTGATAAAATGATTACATTTTATAAGAATTTTAAAGAACCAAAAATAAAGGAATGTTTTTATTAAACTTGCAGAAGGACAAGGAGGGGGGGGGGGGAATTAATCACGAAGAAGCTACACTGTAAATCAAAATACTCCTGGAAATCAAAATACTCCAAAGACGCACAGGTTTGTAGGTTAATTTGCTTGGTTATAAATGTAAAATTGTCCCTAGGGTGTAGGATAGTGTTAGTGTGCGGGGATCACTGGTTGGTGGGGACTCGGTGGGCCGAAGGGCCTGTTTCCACACTATATCTCTAAACTAAAACTAAACTGCGTATAGAGATTCATGTCATTTCATATCAAAAGTTGAAAAAATCTTAGCATTAGAAAGTAATCACTGAAGAGTCAAAAATCAATGTAAAGGAGATCCGAAAATAACCGGAAAACGGATCGAACTATCATGATAGGAGTAGAATTAGGCCATTCGGCCCATCAGGTCTACTATGCCATTCAATCATGGCTGATCTATCTCTCCCAACCCCACTCTCCTGCCTTCTCTCCATAACCTCTGACACCTGTACTAATTAAGAATCTATCTATCTCTGCCGTAAAAATATCCACTGACTTGGCCTCCACAGCCTTCTGTGGCAAAGAATTCCGCAGATTCACAACCCTGTGACCAAAGAAATCTCTCCTCATCTCCTTCCTAAAGGACTCTCCGTCCTTTAATTCTGAGGCTATGACTAGTCCTAGACTTTCCCACTAGTGGAAACATCTTCTCCACATCCATTCTATCCAAGCCTTTCACTATTCTGTATGTTTTAATGAGGTCCCCCCCACATTCTTCTAAATTCCAGAGTACAGGGCCAGTGCTGACAAATGCTCATCGCAGGTTAACCTCCTCATTCCTGGGATCATTCTGGTAAGATGTTTCTTTCCTCAGATTTGGTGCCCAAAATTGCTCACAATATTCCAAATGTGGCCTTATCAGCACCTTAGAGCCTCAACATTACATCCCTGTTTTTGTATACAAGCCCTCTTGAAATAAATGCTAGCATTAAATTAGCATTGAACTATGTTTTTTTATTAGAGAGCACCTTATGTAAAAAGAATTGATCTAACACAAAATAAATAAAATACTTATTTTAAAGAAAATTATTTTATCATCTACCTATGCTTTTGCTGGAAAAACATTTTCGTTTCTTACAATAATCACTATCCCACTTTCATTGAGTTAGTTTAACATATGCTGGAAAATTGGAGAAATTAGGCTCACACCCAAATTGCCAGAAATAGGAGTCATATAATTGGCATACTCATTAAGAGTACTGAAAGTCTTTAACTCTCGAAAAAGTGATTGAAGTGTATTTAAAGTTTTCATTCAAAGGATCAAGGAAGAGGGTAGAGGACATTCAGAAAATCTGATTTGTCATACTTCATATTAATGATATGGAACATTTGGCGAATCATGAGATTGCCATCATAGAGATTGATCTGTATTGTGATTTTCAGTAATGCAGAAGCCATGTCATTTGCACGTGTGTCCAGAAAGGATAAACTGTATTCATTTATCTTTTTTTCCCCGCACCACTAATTCTGTAAGAATGTATTTTATTCTTTATCTCAAGTTTCGAGTAGTAATTTGATACATCTACAATGGCAAACTTGTGTTATACTGCCTAGGGATGGAGAGCAGCTATCATACATAGCTACTAAACCAAAGGATTGGCTAGTTCCTGCTTAGAGGCTGACGAATACAGAATCTACCAATTTGATGTGATTATGCAGACCCATAAATGAGTAAAAAGCCCAAACATTTTTTTTACTGCCAATTGAAGAGGGAAAGAAGAGAAAAGCTAGGTAAATATAGGCTAGCCAGTCTAGTGCCAATCATAGGAAAACAGAAAAATACTGAAGAGCAGGACTAATCTACAGTTGGAAAGGCAGCGATGGATCAGAGATAGTATTTATGGGAGATTTTGTCTGATTAATTTAACAGAGTTCTCTTGAAATAAAGACAAGGGCAGACTTGTACATAATGTAGACCTCTCACAAGACCCGACAAGCGGAAAATGTGTCCAAAACATTAGAAGCCACGTGATCAAGTCAAGTTAACAAGTTGGTGGAGGATTGTGGAGGGTTGCTTCTGTGACCCTAATGTTATAAGATCAGCAAGTTTGCAGATGAGCCTTCAATTGGTGGGTATTGTTGATAATGAGGCTGGTAAGTGTTAAGCAAGTTCTTGGTGTACAAATCCAAAGAAACCAGAGGCTGGCAATTTTTTTTTTTTTAATTTTCAAATGAGATTGTAGTTAGTTGAAAGGGTGGGATAGACAGGAAGATGAAGAGTGGAAAGGATAAAATAAAACATGACTTGTATAATACAGTAAGCTATTACAACCAAATCACTAATATGTTGATTTATTGCAAAGGTTTTAACATTGCTACAAAGTCTTGCAGCAGCATTCGTTGTGGGAGAAGCATCTCGCAGCACATGCTGATCAAACCAATTTATTCCATAAATGATTCTTCTGTAGTGAAATCCACTAAAAAATGCAAGAAAGATTCCAAACAAAGAATTTTTCTTTAAACAAAAAATTAATTTCAGTTTTCATGTAATTACATCTCCAATTATCCATAAAGGAAACAGAAAAATATTCTCTGCACTATGGTCAAGGGAATCAAAATAATTTAATTCCATTTCTCAAGTAATCTTATCTCCAATTATCCATTTAGAAACAGATAAAGACATTCTCGACATTATGATTCCAATAATTGAAATACATTAAATATTGCAGTTCTTTACCTTCAGCTCACAATCTTCATTCACTGCTAGATTGCTGGGTTTTAAATCCTATCAGAGAAAACAAATTTCAAATAATCTATTATAGCTACATAGTAGATTGCTCAAAATATTCAGAATTCATGCACTGAACATACAGTTTGAGAGATTACTTAAAGCTCTCCAGACATCTCCATTGGGGAAAAAAGAAAGCACTCCAAACTGAATACACAGAAAACATATCGGTGGATATAGATTTTGGGGCAGCTTAATTAATGGGCTTCAACTGATAAATGGCAAACTGGCCTAATAGTGGGATAATGTCCGGTTTGGAGGAAGCGTCTATTAATTACGACACTATGCAAGCTTCTGATATCTTGGAAATGGCAATGAATATCAACCTCAAGGATAGAATAAGAGCAGGCCTGCAATGTTTCTGGTTTAGTTCATCAGTAAGGAGATGGAAAACTAAAGATCCCCCCCCCCTCCTCCAAGCAGGTTTGGTTCATAGATGTTAATGTGGCCACAACAATTAGATTAATAGTGGCTATTCAAACAACTTCTCAGTATGCCTTGGCTGATTTATAATTACAATGGGCATTTATTTTGTTTAATCAAAAGGCTAATTGGCAGAGTGACTCTTCCCTCGTCAACTTTCCATGGAAGCAAAACAACAAAATCCACAAGAACGTGTCTGCATTGTTGGATGAAATGACAATTATCAATCCCTTGAATTTCTTTGGTAAATCTGATAAATATTTATTAGATCTTAAATTTAAACAACTTTTTATACTGGAAATTTCAGTGTCTTAAACACTGTAAATGCCAGCATACCAAGTCTATTGAACTCCCAAACTTTAAGCACTAAGGATTCTATTTTCATAGTATTTCCAAAGAGTATGCAGTAAACACAAATCTTCCCATTCAAAATACAAACTACTTACTCTGTGTATGATTCCTGCAGAATGAATATACTGTAAAGAAGCAAAATTAGATATTGTTTAAGTTTTAAAGTCAAACTATGTTTTACACATTAAATACAAGATATTATTCACAATGAAGACTTATAATAATGATTTTTGAAGGCAGCAAGTAAGTATTTGCTTTTACTTCTCTTCTCAAAGGGACTGATGTCAACAGGGGATGTGAAAGTAATGCAACTGAAAATTTTAAACCAAATTACTTCGTACTCGAGATGTCGATGAAACTGGTACGGTCAACATTTAACACTCGTGCCCAAACGACAGTGAGAAGGTGCTTTCTAGCTAGAATTTATGGTGAACATCATTTATCATGATGTTGGAAAGGGAGGGTTTGAAGATTTTGATCCAGAATAGTGATGAGGGCTGAGACAAGAAACTGCAGATAATGGAATCCTGAGCAAAAGATGAAGAATGTGAATATTTAGGGTGGCTATCAATGAAATGAACTGCTTGCACCATTTCTAATAACATTGGAAATACTACTGTCCTTGCACGTGAACAGTATTCCATTGTACTCAAACTTCGTAGACAGGATAAAAACCAGAAGAAAAATCACGCTGCAAAATCTCCAACAGTTGGAGATCCAGCATTAGTGATGTCACTGAATGTCAAGAACTGACATTGAGACTTTTTGTCTGTATTAAGTGGCGTAACATATATCTATATATTATATATAATACTATTAAAACCCTTAGTTTGTTTGTGTACCATGCCATCTACACAGCCAAAACGGTACACGATTGCACTACAATTTTAGGCCCACCCTTTACCTGTACACTGTGAATGGCCCGATTGTAATCATGATTTGTCTTTCCGCTGACTCGTTAGCACACAACAAAAGCTTTTCACTGTACATCGGTACATGTGATGATAAACTAAACTCAAACCCATACCATGCAAGTCACTGTTTCCAGAAAGAGAGAATTGTGGAGATGAACTCACCTTAAGGCCCCGTAGTATCTGATATATTAGAAACTGTACATGGTCATCTGTGAGTTTCTGACATTTAACAATATTGTTTAGATCTGCTCCCATTAGGTGTGTTACCAAATACCTGTGAACAAAACATCAAAGTCAAAGTACAACAATAAAAATAGATTTCAAGCTATGATCTACCATACAAAGAAACCCCCACTGGCAATTAAGCATTCAAAAGATATAGAAGCATAAATATATTTAAACGGGCCTTATTTTCATCCTAATTTTTCCTCTATTTCAAGAGTAATTTATTTCAAAAGCAAAAACACTTTATAACACTTGAATTTAAATCTAAGCAAGCGAGTAATGTGAGGAACTGATTGGAATGGGTGGAAAACCCTCCTATGACCACCACTGAAATCATAAATTTAGCCCACAGTGGCAGGCCATAAAATCTGCCTATCTCAAATCTCATGGGGTGAATTAATTTTAGAGTTTTTACAGATTCTAATTGACACAGGATCACTCCATAAAACTCTTCATAATTCAGCACTAAAGTCTTAATCTTAGTCAAAAGATTGGCATGAAGGAAATAAAAATTACACTGGAGCACTCAGCCCTGGAATATTTGTCTCTTCAATGCTTCATGCCTTTTCAAAACAGTTCACTTGACGCTGGTGCCAAATATGAAGAATTGTGTGTTCGATTCCCGATAGAACTTTGATTAATGGCTGAGGAGGGGTTGTGAGGGCAGGTACAGGGAAATTAATTTAAATCATAGGCAAAACGTCACATCAATTGTCACCATTGAAAGCACGTAACATTTTTCATACTGCAAGGCTGCCTGAAGATGTAACAGGTAGACATTATTTTAATTTAAAACTTTTTAATGAATCTTGTGCTCACTCATGCTCCATTATTCTTTTCCGTTAGCACATGTCCAGATTACTTCAGATGAAAGTGATTCTTCTTCACTATCCATAATCTTTGGTTTTTGGTTAAGAGCAAAAGGTGCAGAATTGTCAACGTTTCTCTGCCTAAATCACTATACATTTAAGAATGTCCAAGCATAGGTCCTGAACTTAATGGCTGAGTGCCAACAGTTATTTCCCCTGCAGTACTGCATTTTCCTATGAGGTACTCAAGAACTTTGTGTAGATAGACAAAATGCTGGAGTAAATCAGCAGGACAAGCAGCATCTCTGGGGAGGAGGAAAGGGTGACGTTTCGGGTTGAGACCCTTATTCAGACTGAGACTCTTAGTGCGCTTTGCTTGTTGTCAAAAGCCTTCTGGAACGTTTGACCAACTTGCATGCCACCATTACATGGGTCAGTCCCCACTCGCTATGGGCCTGGCCATTTGTCTCTAAGATTGTCAGTGCTGGTGTTAGTAGCCTTCTGAGCTTCATAAAAGTGAACCTGTGTGAGTGAAGAATGCAGGGAGCAAGCTAGTCTGTAAACTCCAGGTCAAATTCCCCCACTTCACCTTTCATTACACTTCAGGTGTGATTTTTTTTCCCACCGAAACAAGGCTTCACGGCTCATAATCTAAACAAATGTTTTGACAGCTTGAAAAACAATTTTAATAAACTACAGGTTTGTTACTTTTCTCCTGATGGATCACTCTGCTTTACACTGCTTCCACATTCAAAAATCAATTTATCACTTGATTCTAATGCGATCAAACCACCATTTTATTGTGATCCAGCAATTGTCATCCTGAAATCAATTATGTTAAGAGTGAACAGAATTCTGTTGCAAGAGTACTACAGTGGTTCTTAGTTATAAGAATGGCGTATACAAATCGCCCTCAAAATAAAATCAGAAGGAAAATTGAGTAATGTTTTCCATCATTTCAAATTGTTCATTTGTTAGATGATTACTCAGAGCTAATTCCACACAGGAAATAGCTTCTATTTACAGTTCTGGTAACTCTTAAATAATGGATATTAATCTTTTGTCAACTGATAGAACAGGAAAAGAAGATGACGTAAAAGCGTTCACAATGTATAAAGCCATGCAAACGAACAAATTTATAAAGTTGCATAATTACACATCTGTAAACTCTTCCAAAGTCATAGCAGGTGTGAACACATCCAACAGGCCGATCACCTATATATTAAAAAAAATAAAACTAGGTCAAGTGAATAAACCCGAGATGTGGATGTTTCAATCAGGAAGAATTATCCAAATTTAAGACCAAGGTAATGAACAATTTCAGTGCACAGACAATTATTTGAATATCTGACCATGGAAAATTGTACATGCTCAATCATGGATTATATGCAAGACCTGGATTCGAGGGCATTATCTGTAAGGAGGGGTTGGACAAACTTGGATTGTTTTCTCTGGAGCGTCCGAGGCTGAGGGGAGAACTGGTAGAAGTATATAGAATTATGAGGCATAGATGGTGTAGTCAGAACCTTTCTCCAATAGTGGAAATGCCAAATACCAGAGGGCATAGATTTAAAGTGAGATGGGCTAAGTGAAAAGGAGATGAGCAGGGCAAGATTGTGCTTTGGATAGTGGTGAGTGACTGGAATGCATGGCCTGGAATGGTGATGGAAGCAGATACAAAAGGGGCATGCACGAGGCAATAGATATACGGATATGAAAGGAAGGGAGGGATAATGATCAGGTGCACGCAGAGGATATAATTTTAACTTGGCATCATGTTCAGCACGAACATTGTGGGATGAAAGGCCTGCTCCTGGGCTGTACGATTATATGTTGTATGGATTTTTAGGTACCATTGGTTTACAGATTATCAGGTAAATTTCAGGCACACCATTACCAAATGGTGGGAACTGTGGAGGACAGGTAGGGATGAAAGGGTGCCACACCAAAGGAGCAGAGAAAGGGAAGCAATGGATGGGAGCACAATTTGTAACCCAAACATTTAAGATTTAAGGTGAATGGTAAGAATTAGAAGGCTTTTTTTTTTAAATGCAGAAACTTGCTAAAATCAGAAATGCACTGAATGGGTTGAAAATAAGATTCCATTGCAAATATAAAAAGGGAAGTTGATATGTGCATGCAGGAAATAACCACTGTTCTCTGGGGAAAGAGTACATCAGTGGGATTAATTGAAGAGCTCTGAAAGAGCAAAGATCAAAATGATCTGATTCTATAAATATTTGATTAAGTTAACCACCTGTACTATGGAAATAGGGTGCCACCATAACAGTTTGCTAATCAAGTTACAGTTTGGGTAGATGGTGGTGGGCAAGGAAGAAGATTCAGATACAAACATGTAACAGTCACAATATTTAAAAATTAGCAGTTCTCAATTATGCAGCAACTAAATTAAACCCCAATGATCCGTATTAAATTAATTTCAGCAATGCCATGAGTCCTTAGTTTGTAATCCACAGCAGTGTTCACTGTTGATCTTGAAAAGCATAGATCCAGTGACCTCTGGTGTGGATTTCAATATTTTCCAATGCCAGGGGCTGTCAGGCACCGCTTTTAGTTTCAAATAACGATCCAATCAAAACAAGCTAAACCGTCATTCACCATGAAGAATTACGCAAACAGAGTGAAAATTGCACAATATTTAACGAATTACTTTACAAAGCGGGAAGTAAAGATTGATATGAATAAAGGTAAAAGCTGAAAATCAACTGTGGGGAAAACATTTAAAACGCTAAAAATAAACCCAAAAGCAAAAAATATTCAGCAAGTCTGGCAGGGGAAAGTTAATATCTTAGGCTCTATTTGGCACATGCAACATTTTGCTTGTGGGTTTTATTTTGATTAGGACTTTTTAAATAATTATCGAAATAATAGACTACACAATTTTTTATTTTTTTTAAGGTTAAATCATTACAAAGTTGTACATAATTTAATTTTTAAAAACATAATTTTTAAGATACTTTAGGCTAAATGTTGTTCATAAATTTATTTTCAGTTTATGATTTCTCAAAATTACACCAGAGAACTTTGTGAAATAGCAGAACCTTTGGAGGCGCAGGAAATCACTTGGATTTCTGCATTTAACTACAGTTGTTTTATCAGTTTCATATTACAGTGACTGCAAACAATTTCACTATGTAACAGTAAACACCCAAATCTCCCAATTACAAACTATGGCACAATAAGTTAACTGGAACAAAGTTGACTAAAGACTACAAATTTTAAAATTCAAAAATACTATTTTTACAAAGTTACATTTAACAATGAAGTTGCAGTATCCATGGCACCAATGAACATGAGGTTTGATCATATGCACAAATATAAATGTTTCCTTTTCCAATTACTTTGAAATGTCAGAATATAATTTGATACATTCGGCATATCGGTAAATACTTACATTTTCATGTTTCATATGCTTCAACAAACGCAGCTCTCTGTACGTTCGCTTTGCATGAATGATAGATTGAAATGGCCTGGAAAGTTTTTTTACTGCCACTCGACCAACAACTTTTGTGTCAAAAGCAGAACTATAAAAATACAAATAAAATCCATTTGTACAACCATACGATACAAAAATATTAACAATTTAACCATTAAGACCTCTGCACAATATTCTGTACTCAGCATTAATTTGCTTATAACAAAATAACAAAAGGCAGATTAACCACAATTTTACTATTAAGTTTGGGCAAAACCTGTTTGACTTTGATTTTTTTTTTTTTAAATGGCTTAGTGGCATAAAATAGTGCCCATACTGCAACAATCTTTGGCCCATATTCAACCTTACTTCAGATTTCAAATGCATACTCCTTACTAGAAGAGCAAAAAAACCTGGATATAGTGAATTGGGAATGTTTCCACTAGTGGGAGAATCTAGGGACATAATCGCAAAATAAAAGGACATACCTTTAGAAAGGAGATGGGGAGGAATTTCTTTAGTCAGAGGGTGGCAAGTCTGTAGAATTCATTGCCACAGAAGGCCGTGGAGGCAATCAACGGATATTTTTAAGGTGGCGATTGATAGGTTCTTGATTAGAACGGTGTCATGGGCCATGGGGAGAAGGCTGGTGAATGGGGAGAGAGGGGGTTGAGAGGGAAAGACAGATCGGTCATGATTGAATGGCGGAGTAGACGATAGGCCGAATGGCCTAATTCTGTTCCTATAAGTTATAGGAGCAGAATTAGGCCATTCAGCCCATCAAGTTCACATCGACATTAGCATTGAATTGTATGTTTAAATATAATGCCCTTTCTGATGGTGAAACCCCAATAAAGTTCGGTTTCAACATTGCATGAAGACAGATCAAGTACATTTTAAAGCAATATGGGTGGCACAGTGGCATAGCGGTAGAGCTGCTGCCTTACAGCGCCAGAGACCCATGTTCGATCCTGACTAAGGGTGCTTGTCTGTATGGAGTTTGTACGTTCTCCCCGTGAGCTGCGTGGGTTTATTCCGAGATCATCAGTTTCCTCCCACACTCCAAAGACGTACAGGTTTGAAGGTTAATTGGCTTGGTATAAATGTAAAATGTCCCTAGTGTATGTATAGTAGTGTTAATGTGCGGGGAACGTTGGTCAGTGCGGACTCTGGATGCAGGGCCTGTTTCCTGTATCTCTAAACTAAACTAAAATACAAGTTGCTACCAAAGGGTAGAAAGGTGCAAATTACAGCACACAAGATTGCTCGTATCCCCAAAAGATTGGTCATATACCTTTGTTCTAAATAACATTGATTTGTCCATGTAACTCGAAATAACCACACAATGTAAACGACAAAAGGTTTCATGTAAACCAGAAGAGGTTAGCTTATAGCGGGAATACCTTATCTCTCTCCTCATAAAAACCTGTGTTTAATTGAACAGTTAGCTACTTAAATTAGAAAATAATTTGTAATTGGTCATTAGTGCTCTCTAATAAACAGAATTTAATTCTGGAAATGTAAAACAGACATTCATGAACAAATTACTTTGACAAATCTGCAAAACCCCAATATGCTCAAGCAGTTTTAGTGGCTTGATACACAATTTGAAATAGAACCAAGATTTAGCTGACAGTGACAGAAAGACAACTAAGCACACAAAGTATTTGTCCAAACTTATGCTTTTAAAGTAAAACTCAATGCAGCACACACTGGACTTTGACAGGACCAGACCAGTAGATGTTCTGGATTTGTGAATGTTATTTCTCTGCTCCAACCTGCATTCAATTCACTTCTTTTCATAGTATTATAGTTTTACATTACACCAGGTTGTATGAAGGAGGCACATAAGCCAAGGCCACAGTGCATGGGAGGGGAGCGCAGGAAACATCCACCTTTACAGCCAGATACTTAATCATCTGAATTTCCAAAATGGACAGACAGATTATCAGGATTTTACTGTACATTTATTGACTATCAATATTGATTAGTCATCTGAATGTCTTTACTTAACATTTCCTCGTAAGTCTCTAAAACAAGCCTTCCAAATTATGAAACAAGCCCCTAATGCAGTACACAAAATAAATTGTGTAATAGCAATTTGAAACCCCATCTGTATTATCCAAGGGAGAGGGGAAGGTGGCAAGGAGAGGAAGAGAGAGACTAGCTGTGGACTAGCAGTGGCTGCTCCATGTGCTGACAGACTGTCCGGTCCCAAGGTCCCTTTTATCACCCCTTATGAGATATGATGGAAAACGCCATCTCCCCATCTAGGCATATCACCAACAAGAAACCAAGGCTCAGGAGAGCTGTGCAGCCAAACAAAGAGGTAGACAATAGCTTCTATCATATCCATCAGGAAGCAGTGAGAGACCATGGTAGTTCATTGAACAGTCAATGCTAGTCCCCAACAATGGCCATTACTTACTAAATTGACCAGGATTAAGCCCTGAGCATCACACCTAAGCGATGAACAGCTGTTCCACTTGTCCCAACAGCAGTTGGCATAAGCATGCTCTGCACACTAGCTTGGTGGTCATCAAGACACGTGACGATAAGGTCACCATTTCATTGCTGAGGGAACACAAATCAAGGCAATATTTCACGTCAGTTTCCCTGCAAAGCAGCACACACTGACAGTATGGAAGTCTGCTTTAATGAGCGATCCGGTAGGGAGGGGCAGAGGTTAAATTATTCTGTGTGTTCGGAGTAAGACCAAGAGCAAATGAACATTCTGCCGATTAACGATACGCAGGGTAACAGTGTACAACCCTTAGCTCAAAGTAATTAAATAAACTTAATGGCCAGATGGACTCTTTAACATTTATTTTATTTTTTGTCCAATAAACATTATGAAATTCTCAAAATTGAGAAATTTTACAATTCCAAAACATTTAAAACTTATCAAACTATCATTCTGAATTGTTTCAACAAATGAAATAACTAAAGTAATGGCTGCAATAAATTAAAGAAATTACTACAAAAATAGTTATTATCCATGTTGTATAGTTTCTTAATAATGGAGTGTTCACTTATGGATTTATTAAGTATAAATAGGATAGGCAATAAATAAAATATTTGCTGCTTAATTAGCAGTAACACATATCTTGACAATTATTACTTTGTAGCCTTGTGTATTATTTTGGTCAGGATTTGATTCTTGGTGAAATACCAAAGGCTAATAAAGCACACTGATTAGATTTATTGGCACACAACACTTATGAACCAGGCTAATAGATTAAGGAATTAAAAGGTAAAAAAACTACAGATATTTCAATCCCTAAATATTGCTTTTATGATAAGTAACGTCCTGGTTACCACTCAAATGTGAACGAGGTCAGACTTTCAGGTGTAACACTGTTCTCTAGGTAGTCTAGATTTTGCAGAGAAATCATCACAAAACATTTCATGGTGTAACTGACAGAAACTAGTTTCTGCATTCAATTTGCAGACCGAGTGGGAATTCCGGTAACATTTTGACTCAATCAGGAAGTTAATCCCCTTACATTTCAATGGATGAAAACAGCTGCAAGATATCAAGTGTGCAATTTTACATTTTTATTTCTTTTTTTCCCCAAATGTTTTAAGTGTTTGTAATTAGTTTAGTTTAGTTTAGAGATACAGTGCGGAAACAGGCCCACCGGGTCCGCGCCGACCAGAGATCCCCGCACATTAACACCACTAGGGACCGTTTTTACATTTACCAAGCCAATTAACCTACAAACCTTTACATCTTGAGTGTGGGAGGAAACCGAGAAAACCCATGCAGTTCACGGGGAGGACGTTCAAACTCCACACAGACAGCACCCGTAGTCGGGATCAAACCCAGGTCTCCGGCGCTGCATTCGCTGCAAGGCAGCAACCCTACCGCTGTGCCACTGTGTCCGCCCATTTATTTTATATTTTACTTGTTGAATAGTAATAATTGATCTTTAAAATATCCTGATTTAAATAGTCAAGTCAATTTTATTTGTACAGCACATTTAAAAACAACCCACATTGACCAAAGTGCTGTACATCAGTTCAGGTACTAAGAACGAACATACAATGGCACACAAACATAACAGCACATACATAAACAATTCACAGCACCCCCTCAGAGGGCCTCAAACGCTAGGGAGTAGAAATAGGTTTTGAGCCTGGACTTAAAGGAGTCGACAGAGGGGGCAGTTCTGATGGTGAGAGGGATGCTGTTCCAGTCTAGGAGCTGAAATCGCAAAACAGATCTGAATGAATGTGAATATTTTAAATATAAAGGTTCAACAGTCAGTTTATTGTCATGTGTACCAATTAAGTTATAGTGAAACTCAAATTACCATAGAGCCATACAAAAAAAGCAACAAGACACAAAACTACATAAAAGTTAACGTAAATATCCACCATAGCAGATTCCCCACATTCCTCACTGTGATGGAAGGCAATAAAGTCTAATCTTCCAGCTTCTCGACAACTTTGAAATCTATCTCGGGCACAGGGTAATATTTGGACTGTTTGCCAAAGTTTTTACAGCAGTTTTGTAAGCAAAGATTATCCTTCTACTCCATAGGCTCACAACTTCTCTGTTCACCACACCCACACAATCAGAAAGCTAGTTAAGCCATAGATACTTTTGTGGTCAGTGTCAAAGAAAAATGCTCAGCCACTTCATTAACAACTAACCACATGCGGTTTACAAGCTTTTGAGTGAACTTGTCGGAGGTTTTGAAAAAGAAAGATGGGGTGAGACATAAAAGACAAGTTTTATAAAAAATTCTCCAATTCTGAATTCATTAACTTCAGTAAAACAAGTTCCCTCACCCGAGTGAAGATATAATGAGCCGCATTTCAACTCCTACATCCAAGGCATTTGTGTTTGAATATCTTTGGAAGAAACCTACTTCACTCTTCCAAACCTAGAATTGTATGCATTTCGTTAAACAATGAGTCACCCTCCCCTCTGCTAAAATCTTCACCTGGAAAAAGTATACATAGGAGACCAAGGAACTAACCATTGACTTTAGAAGGGGAAGTCAGGAGACTTGAAACAGTTTTCATTGGTGGCTCAGTGAGAAAGAGGCAACTGCTTCAAGTTCCTGGGTATTAATATCTTGGATGACCTGACTAGGGTACAGAACGTGGATTTAGTTGCAAGAAAATTTGTTTCGGGTCTCGACTTGAAACATTACCTATTCCTTTTCTCCAGAGATAATTACAAATATCGAGTACTCGACTTTGCCATAAGAGCCCGTTGTCCAGGCAGTGTTGCAGATTCAGTCTGGCTAAGCGGTTGTTGGCATCATCCACCGTCCGTCTTCTAACAGGCTACATCCGATCCCCGCGCTTGGCCCCTGGAGCGATGCACAATCTAATCAAGCCACAGGCTGCTCCAGGGTCTCCAGTGGCCTACTCCACCAACCCCTCAATCATTGACCCGTGAACCTTCATCCCTCACCCGGCCATCACTCAGTCCTCATTCTCTGCAGGTGTCTCCCACAGCCAACCACGTAAGTAAAACCCCACTCTGTTCACCTTTGCCTCCCTGTGCCAGCTACCACCTCACTGTAACTGAGACTGAAGGGACCCCAACACAAATGTCACCAGTCCATTTCCCTCCATAGATACTGTCTTGCCTAGTACTTCTCATAATATGTTTTTTTTGTTCAAGAATTGCTATATATTCTGACTTTCAGCCGGTATTGTTCGCCTATTTTCAGCTGTCAAATAGAGTCTAGCAATGAGTTGATTTAAAAATTCTTCAACTTATTTTCGAACCCGAGTTTATCCCCAACACTTTCAATCCACTCCTGTTTAACAACCACCCACAATGCTCCCCACCAAAGATCTTTGAACTCATGGTCTGTAGCTGTAATGTACTGCAGGTCCTATGATGCGTTGTATCTTAGCATGTACTTAAGCACTTTATTACAGTCTGAATTCAACTCCTGTTCTCCATGTCATCTCAAAACACTGCTAAAAATGCCAACATATTCTGAATGAGTGCTACACTATCAAACATGCGGTCATATAGTTTAAGACATTTATTACAAGTATTGTCTGCTCTCTCAACTGCTTACAAAAAAATTCCAAAGTCTACTTTGCAGGAGAGCAGGAAAATTACTCTAAACAATTTTTAATGACTTGGAAAAAATCATCATTTTACTCGTTAGGGTTGCTTACAGTGTACAAATTGCCCATATTCAGTCCTACATTACAACAGTGACCACTTCAAAGAATACCATGGATTCAAGACTCTGAAACCTTTTAAAGCATATGCTGCTTTTAAAAAAAAGTGCAAGTCTTTATTTCTTCTGGATTTTTACTGTTCCACTGAAAGTCAAATTATCTGCTGATATGGTGCCAAAATCTGGTTGCCACTGTTTTTAAATTTGCCTCTCACACCTGTCCTACTACATCATTGTGTGATTTACAGGCAAATTATGTTTGATAACGTACCTAAGCACTATGGATATATTATTATGCTGAAGACATAAAATACAAGCTAGAGACATCATGTGCTTTGAAAGTATAAACAAATGCAAGATGCTAAAAGGCACAAATGTGATTTGTTTAAATTCTACATGTAGTGTTACTAAAATGGACCAACTATAATGTACACAACTAAGCACAGGATTATTTTTCCAAAAAGGTAAAAATTGTGTTATCTCAGACCATTCTGCAGCTGAAACACATTGTAGCAACATTACACAAATAACAATAGCACAGTTGTGAAAGCAGGGCTACCATTACCCCCACTATATATTACCCCCACTATAAATCCATGAACTTTGGCATTCATTTCCAGATACTCAATGTAGCAACAGGAGCACTTGCAGTTTGGAGGATGGCAGAGCAGCATGTGACTAGGGTCTAATGGACAAACAAATGGCCCCCATATCCATTATGTGAGTCAAATATGATTTCAGTTGACACTCTACCCAGATTAGGGTACAGTGGATTCACTACCAATTACACACAAGAATCTAAGATGACATAAAAGATGAGAATTAAATCAAGGTCGGTCATTTCTCCCAGTTAAATATAAATGCTGTTATTAACTGCCTTTGAAGTAGAATTGTCTATCAATGAAGACAGGTTCATGGATCCTCGGCTTTTGATTCCTGAAGTCATCAGCTCCTTGGTCTTGCTAACATTGAAAGCAAGACTGGGATTCTGGTACCATTCAATCAGATTATTAATCTCCTCTATCTCTTCTAACAGTGGCATCATCAACGATCTGAAAGATGGCATTGGAGCAGTGTCTGGCTACAGTCACGGGTACAAAGAAAGCAGAGCTGCTTGCTGAGCACACAGCTTTAAGATGCCCCTTTGCTGATAATCAATGAGGAGGAAGTTATGGTACTGATGTGCACTGATTGAGGTTTGCCGATGAGGAAGTCGAGGATCCAATTGCGGAAGGATGAGCAAAGATTCAGTTCCGTGAATTTGCGACGTTTAGAGGGTATAATGGTGCTTAACGTCGAGCTGTTGTCGCTGACGTATGTAATGTTCAACCAAAAAAAACTGGTTTTGAATAGTATCTTTATTAACTGAATTCTCTAGATTTAACTGAACAGCACAGTGGCACAGATGTAGAGCTGCTGCCTTACAGTGCTTGTCATGCCAGAGACCAGAGTTCGATCTCGGCGACGGGTGCTGTCTATATGGAAGTTGTACGTTCTCCCCGTGACCCCATGGATTTTCTCTGGCATCTTCGGTTTCCTCCCACACTCCAAAGACGTACAGGCTTGTAGGTTAATTGGCTAAGTGTAAATGTAAAAATTGTCCCTAGTGTGTGTCGGCTTGCGTTAATGTGCGGGGATCACTGGTTGGTGCAGATTCCATGGGCCAAAGGGCCTGTTTCCGCGCTGTATCTCTAAACTAAAAACTAAACTAAACCCATTTGCAGATATGACCTAGAACAGGATTACATTGGTCTGACAGACAACATGCAGGTTCTTATTGGTAAAAAGGTGAATCAAATCAGCCCCACACGAATAAACAGATTTTCAGTAGTCCAAATATATACATTTAAGAATAATTTAAATTAATTAGGTACTTGCACTTCTATTGTACTTTCCATGATGTCAGTACATCACAAATCACTTTACACTCAACAACCGCAGTATAATTACTGATGCAATATAGGAAGTGTAATGGCAAATTTCCACATCAGAGTTCGCAATGTAAAGGAGATGATCAGAGAATCTATTGGCAACACCGGCTCACTCGGGAGAACTCTCATCTTTTGTCCAAATCGTTCTGCAGAGGCCGAGCACACATTAAGCCTGAACAAATCATCTATGTAGTACTGCATTCACCCTGCATTGCATTAATGCAACTGCCTCATTTATGACACCCTCTGGAATAGGACCATCACTTTGTGCACCACAATGCATCATTATCCTTTTCGATGTGTGGATGAACAGATGAAACAGGAAAATATTTTTTTTAAATAAATAGTCCAAGAAGTGCCTTTAGCACATTGATGGAAATGAAAGAAAATCAAGCTAACATAAATTTCACTTTATTCACAAAATGCTGGAGTAACTCAGCAGGTCAGGCAGCATCTCGGGAGAGAAGGAATGGGTGACGTTTCGGGTCGAGACCCTTCTTCAGACTGAACTAAATTTCACTTGCTTGTTTCATATACCAGCAACACCCAGCTCAAAGCAGACTTTGCCATTCACAAAAGCAAGTTTGTATCCTACCAAAAACACATTTATTTCCAGCCATTCTTCAATTGGCATTACCAAAAATCCTTTTTGCATTTCTTGATTTGGTCCCAAGAACGTTTTTGATATTGGTCTCTGATATGCCACTTTTTTCCAGCTCATCCAAAGCTCAGCACTCTACATTCTGTCATGCACTATCCCAATTGTTCTTTGCTTCTCATTCAAAGGTAATGGTCCTTGAACCATTCATACTCTGCCAGGTATATTCACATCCTTACTTTTAAATACACTCCAAAATTCATCTTTCCAAGTGCCCCCATTTACTCGGCGGCTTGGTATTCTATTTACATGACACATTGAAACACCTGCTATAATGATGACACTGTGTAAATGTAAACATGTTTGGCATCACACAAGGTGCCTGAAACATCACCTCTCCATTCCCTCCACAGATGCTGACTGATCTGTTGAGTTACTCCAGCACTTTGTGTTTTGCTTAAGATTCCAGCATCTTCACTGCCTTGTATCTCGTGAACTATCGTTGGAGGTTTATAACAGCAATTATATAGATCAGGAAAAAAAATTGCAAATTGGTGCTTAAACTAAGATAACTTTTTCTTACTATAGAATTTTTTTTAACTGGTCATAACATTGGATAAACTCCTTGGACAATCATCAGCTGACCAACAACAAGTAACAAGTTCCATTGCAGGTTTGAGAAACAGAAACATAACCCTGGAAGCCCTTCCCCTCCCAATCATCACTTCACACCTACTCACAGCCCGACTTCGTTCTGCATAGTGTAGACCCTTCCCCACCCATTCCTCCCCAATCACCACTTCACACCTACCCACAGCCTGACTCCAGTCTGCAAAGACTGGCCCCTTCCCCCCTTCAACCCATCTGCAATCACCACTTCACACCCACTTACAGCCTGACTCCTCCTCCTTGCTGCCCAAAACCAAAATCAGTCTGGCCACTTCTCCATCTCCAACAATAGAAATTGAGGAGGTGGAAAGGATCTTCAGGGGGCAGAAAAGCTAGAAATCTCCAGGACCGGACAATGTTTCCCCCTCTACCCCCAAGGTCTGTGCCAAACAACTGGCACCGGTCTACACAGACATTTTCAACCAGTCCCTGCAAACCTGCACTGTCCCTGCCTGCTTCAAAGTCTCCACTATTGTCCCTGTACCCAAAAAGACAAGTATCACTGGTCTTAATGACTTTGAAAGACGTGCTGGCCCAGCTGAAAAACATCACAAAGCCCCTGCTGGACCCTCTGCAGTTTGGCAAAAGATCGGTGGATGACACAATCAACCTAGGCCTGCACTTCATCCTCCAGCACCTAGACCACAAGGAGACCCATGTAAGGATTTCGTTTGTGGACTTTAGCTCTGCATTTAACACCATTGTGCCAGAGCTTCTACACTCCAAACTCTCCCAGTCTACTGTGCCTGAAGCCCTGTCAGTGGATCATCAACTTCCTGACAGACAGGAAGCAGCATGTGAAGCTGGGAAAGCACATCTCGGACCTGCAGACCCTCAGCATAGGAGCACCGCAAGGCTGCGTACTCTCCCCTCTCCTTTACTCTCTCTATACCAACGACTGCACCTCCACAGACTTTGCTGTCAAGCTTCTCAAATTTGTGGACGACACAACCGTGATTGGACTGATCCAGGATGGGGCGAAATCTGCCTACAGACAGGAAGTGACACAGCTGGCATCCTGGTGTCTTCGTAAAAAGCTGGAGCTCAATGTTCTTAAGACAGTGGAACCGATTGTAGACTTTAGGAGAGCCCCCCCTCCCCCACTCATCATCAACAACACCACAGTCACATCTGTGGAGTTAAGCTCCTTGGAACCATCATCTCCAAGGACCTTAAAAGGGGGACCACCATCGACTCCAGTCAAAAAGGCCCAACAGAGGATGTACTTCCTGCGTCAGCTGAGGAAACACAATCTGCCACAGGCAATGATGGTCCAATTCTATACTGCCATTGTAGAGTCTGTCCTCTCCTTCTCCATCATGGTCTGGTTTGGCTCAGCCACCAAGCACAACATCCGGAGGCTGCAACGAATTGTTTGATCAGCTGAGGTTGTTGGCTGCAACCTTTCCCCCACTGACAAACTGTACACTGTAAGGGCCAGGAAGCGAGCGGGCAAAATCATCTCTGACCCCTCTCACCCTAGCCACAAACTGAAGCACTTCCCTCTGGAAGTGGGAAAGCAGCCTGTCAAAGCAGCCACAGCCAGACATAAAAACAGCTTTTTTCCATGAGTAGTTGCTCTACTCAATAACCAAAAGTCTGCAGTCTTTTTGCTCTGGTTTATTTCACTTGCATGTTTAAACTGTAATGTTGTATTCTTAATGTTTTAATATTTTATACTTTATTCCTAATTGTTTACTTTACTGTATGTTTGTGTTGTTACTTGCGAGCGGAGCACCAAGGCACATTCCTTGTATGTGTACATACTTGGCCAATAAACCTATTCATTCATTGGGAAGACTTTTAGCAGCATCTGAAAAAAGATTCAATCTCAATATTGTTTATGAAATGACTGGCATCAGCTTGTTAGCAAGTATGAAAATTAATTAACACGAGCAGATGTATTGCATAACCTAATAGCTGCAAAATTTTAAATAGGGTCTTACTGTGGATTGTCTCATGATCATGTGACGTTTTG
Source organism: Rhinoraja longicauda (assembly GCF_053455715.1). Classification (NCBI taxonomy): domain Eukaryota; kingdom Metazoa; phylum Chordata; class Chondrichthyes; order Rajiformes; family Arhynchobatidae; genus Rhinoraja; species Rhinoraja longicauda. Next base: position 16,455,688 of record NC_135976.1, on the reverse strand, counting down.
GAATCGAATATATAAATCAGGTGTACTAACATTACGCCACAGGAAACAAACTGCAACCGTCTTATGTGAAAAAGTGAACATTAATTGCTGCATATTTACTTACTGTGATAAACAGCAGTAATCATTGAAAAGGGTATCCGTTTCTTTAGTCATTTGATAAAAGCATTCAAAACAAATGAATTAATTTGCACACAAAACAATTTGTTCATAAATTAAAGCAGCTTGAATGGTCCACCAATATTTTATCATAAATTTTAAGTTTTATTAATTTTGATCTTCTTAAACCCTGCAGCACTGATAAATTAAAACGTTTCATGATTCAACATTTCACATTTAGCAATGTTGCAGAGGTTAAGAACTTACTCAAATATCCAGATCGATAAAACTTAGATACAGGATCTTGGATGTGTACATTTTAAAAATCTTCTTAATTGGTTATTCCCCATACTTGCACCTTCTCACCTTAACTTTACAGGTAAAAGTTGAATAACCTCCAAATAGTAGTTGAAAAGTTCAAAAAGCATAGGCTTTAAAAGCACACCCAATTGCCATTCCATACCTTATTTTATTACCCAGCCTGTTAAAGTGTTTCGACTGATTACTGTAATGAACAAATGTGTCCAATTATATAAAACTCAGCAGGTCCGACAAAATCTTTGAAAAAACGAAGACAGCTTGCAGCCTAGAAGTATTCACAAAAGTTTCCATCTCCACAGATGCTGCATCACCTATGATGCACTGCCAGCATTGTTTCACATTCCCTTTGTTTTATTTAGTTTTGATTACTGTCCAATTGTAAGGTGTGTACTATTGCAAATAATTATATATTTTTGCAACTTTGTCATCAATCACAGCATTCCTTGGCACCAGCAGGATTTCTCAATGTAAAACTTAATTATAAGCGAATTTGCCTGTTCAAAACATAGGTCCAATTTATGAGGTAGCACAACCAAACTGGCAGAAGCTGATCAACAACGTGGGGGGGGGGGGGGGGGGGATCCTCTCCCCATCAGTGTTGTCTATTTATTGAGCTATTTGAGTTGCTGCACACCGTTGCAGATAATTTCACAAAACATAAATGAAAACAGTAGCTACGATAAAACAGTGCTCCACCTGGTCTGAATAAAATCTACATTTTTCTTTCATCACTTTAAATAAACTCCATATCCCGAAAGACAGCATCCATCTTATTTACAGGTTCCTCTGCAGTCTTACTCCACCCTAACATTCAAGATCCACAAGCCAGGTTTTTTACTTAAATTTGTTGAGATTAGTACCCATCTACTGTACCATCATATAGCGAGTTTCAGTCTTGTTCCTGCAACAGTTCAGACTAGAGCACTTTTTTGGCATGGATGAGCAAAGTAATTAACAAAACGTACAAAAACAAGTCTTGCCAAACTCAGCAAATTACAAACCACCGTCAAACAATTCAGGTGTTCCCCAAAAAAAGGGGAAACATTTTAATAAGCTAAATCATTAATAGCCAGCAGATTACAATTTGATTCCCAAGAAAAAAAATGTTAATGTTATTCAATTCACTTGTACTAAGAAATAATGTGATCAAAATTCTTGAGAGTCAAGTGTGTCAATAAGTAACAAGGAAAAATAAAATCACTTTAATGCTTGATTGTCCAAATTAATGCAGCCGGGTTCGGGGCAACATTACAAATCTTTGTAGTGCTGTATTTGAAAGTTTAACCTGCGTTTGGATCAATATCTCTGATTCAATCACGAAAGAAACAACTGCATACTTTGGCCAGCTTCTGGTTAATTCACACTATTGTTGCGACATAACTTGAGGCCGTCATTAGACCAGGAGAACCCGATCTCCTTTGTAACATGTTCCCGAGCAACCTACTTCCGACCTTCTTCCATTTAGAGCGGAGGGAGTGGATAAGAACAACCTTCGCTTAATGCAATGACTGTTTGCAAAATGGTCATTGGTGTAAAGCATGCACAAATCCAACCTAAACACGCAAAAAAAGCAAACACTAAGGAAATATTTCGGGGCCAAAAATGCAAAAACCGCGGGCGTGTCGGGGGCAAAATGTAAACACCGGGGGCGTTTCGGAGGATACAATACAAAATATTTCGGGGGGGGGGAGGCGCAAAATGCAAAGACTAATGACACATTTCTTGGCAAAAATGCAAACACTGAGGACATATTTCGGGTGGGCAAATTACAAGCACAGGATACATTTCGGGGCCAAAATGCAAACACGAAGGACATTTCGGAGGGCGAATGCAGACACTAAGGACATATTTCGGGGGTCAAAAATGCAAACACTAAGGACACATTTCTGGGCCTAGCGAGGTTGCAAAGTAGAAGCTATACTGTTACCAAAAAAAAGTGTTTTTTAACTTTCTTCCTTGTGCAACTAGTGCGAGAAGTAAATAAATGTTTAAAACAAGCAAGCGAAGACACGTACCAGACGGTGCCATAGGCGCCGGAGCCGACGGGCGAGAGATTCTGGTATCGCTCCGGCACTTCCCAGATGGTTTTGTTCAACTCCTGCCGGTAGAAGTGCGGCCTGACTCCTGACATGGTGCAGAGCCCCGGGGCGGCGGAGGTCAGGCCCAGCCGAGCGAGCGAGCGAAGGAAGGAGGGAGGGAGGTTAACGAAATAATTAATGTAAAGAGAGAGGAAATTAAAAGGTTGCTTATTCTTTTTTTCCTTTCGCCTTGTTTAAAACAAGTGCTAAGTGCGCGCCGCCAGTCACGACCTGCAGCCGAGCTCCGCCATGGTTGCTGAGGGAGGGAGGGAGGCGGAGAGACGGCCGCGCCGGAGCGGCGACGACGACAGCAACCCGCCCGCGCTCCAGCTTCCCCACCCCCTCAGTGACGTCAAGCGGTGCGCGTCCCCGCGTCGAGCAGAGCGCGCCCCCGACAGGCGGCCGCCGGTCCTGCAGCCTCAAGCTCGTTGCCCTCTTCCCCCCTCCCGTGACGTCAGACAGCGCGCGCCCGCGTGACCGATTCCACGCCCACCCAGAACCCCAGCCCCAACAGCGCATGCGCGACCGTCGGTATTCCCGCCCTCCCCACCTTCCTCTTCTTGCGGCCGCAGTGACGTCAGGCGGTTGCGCGCACGCCATCGACCGTAACCCTCCCTCCGCCGCAGTGACGTCAGACAGTTCACCCCCCCTCCGCGTGCAGTTCTGGGGATTACGTCATGCTTCCTGGCATTGATGCTGGAGGCGACGCCGGCGCGGGGGACCTGTCAATCATCCTTTCTCCCACGCTGCGGGCAGATGCTTGGAAACTGTCTGCAGGAATGGCACTGAATTGCACGTTGCATGTGATTTATTGCAGGAGGGATGCATTCAAAAGACCCCACGGCACCTGTCGATAGTCATCCTAGCCAGAGGCTTGGAAACCGGATGCAGGAATTGTATTGAATTGCAATTGTTGCATGTGATTTATTGCAGGGGTTGCATTGATAATGCCCGAAATCAAACCCACGGCACCTGTCGATAGTCAGTGTCTGTTCAGAATCAGTTGCAAAGCGTATATGATACACACCTTAATTTTCAACTTTTACCTTCAGATTGTTGATTTGGTGAGAACAGTCTTCTCTCTCACACTGTGGAAAGTCACGGTGTTGCATTACGCTGGGTTGCGTAAGTCTACAGACGATGTGTTTGCTTCTAGTGTTATTTAAAGTACACAAATGTATACGTCTCATTTCTCGTGACTTTTCTGGCGTTGTATTTTACATAAATACAAATATTATTTGAGATACGTTCTTTGTACCTGGACGACAGCTGCATCTCGACCAGAGTAGACCCCTCAATTATATCTCGATCCGAAGTGTCCTGGCCTGAATCGTCGCCTGCCCATTCCCTTCACAGATGTTGCCTGACCCACTGAGCTCGTTGTGTCTTGTGTTTTGTTCAAGATTCCAGCATCATTCAATTTTGGCAGTACCTGGGGCAGCTTTGGCCTCACAATTAGCAGAAAGAAAACAGAAATTTATGCACCAAACACCCCACTCACAGAAGTAAACCCTGGGCAAGGCCACCAGCGTAACCAAGGACCAGTCTCACCCGGTCACTCCCTCTTCCCTCTCCCATCAAGCATGAGGTACAGAAGTGTGAAAACGCATACCTCCAGATTCAGGGACAGTTTCTTCCCAGCTGCCATCGGGCAATTAAACCATCTAGACTTAATCGAACTTTACTGGATTTTATCTTGTATTATATGTTATTCCCCATATCCTGTATCTGTACACTGCGAAAAGCTCGATGGTAATCATGTATAGTCATACCACTGACTGGATAGCACGCAGCAAATGCTTTTCACTGTACCTCAGTACACAAAGTCAACAACAGGAAAGCAAAAGGCAGCTCTGCTCTGGGAAACTTTGAAGTCAAGTGTGGGAATGAAGAGCAATTAGTCGAAAGACGAAGCTGAAGGTGCATCGTGTTGTTGTCTTACCAACCCACTCTATGCTTGAGAAAATGTGTAGAGAGGGACTGCAGATGCTGCCTTATACCAAAGGTAGACACGAGCAAGTTTGCGGATGACACAAAGCTGGGTGGCAGTGTGAACTGCGAAGATGTTAGGAGGTTGCAGGGTGACCTGGACAATAGACAATAGACAATAGACAATAGGTGCAGGAGTAGGCCATTCAGCCCTTCGAGCCAGCACCGTCATTCAATGCGATCATGGCTGATCACTCAATCAGTACCCCGTTCCTGCCTTCTCCCCATACCCCCTCACTCCGCTATCCTTAAGAGCTCTATCCAGCTCTCTCTTGAAAGCATCCAATGAACTGGCCTCCACTGCCTTCTGAGGCAGAGAATTCCACACCTTCACCACCCTCTGACTGAAAAAGTTCTTCCTCATCTCCGTTCTAAATGGCCTACCCCTTATTCTTAAACTGTGGCCCCTTGTTCTGGACTCCCCCAACATTGGGAACATGTTATCTGCCTCTAATGTGTCCAATCCCCTAATTATCTTATATGTTTCAATAAGATCCCCCCTCATCCTTCTAAATTCCAGTGTATACAAGCCCAATCGCTCCAGCCTTTCAACATACGACAGTCCCGCCATTCCGGGAATTAACCTAGTGAACCTACGCTGCACACCCTCCATAGCAAGAATATCCTTCCTCAAATTTGGAGACCAAAACTGCACACAGTACTCCAGGTGCGGTCTCACCAGGGCCCGGTACAACTGTAGAAGGATCTCTTTGCTCCCATACTCAACTCCTCTTGTTACGAAGGCCAACATTCCATTGGCTTTCTTCACTGCCTGCTGTACCTGCATGCTTCCTTTCATTGACTGATGCACTAGGACACCCAGATCTCGTTGAACTCCTCCTCCTCCTAACTTGACACCATTCAGATAATAATCTGCCTTTCTATTCTTACTTCCAAAGTGAATAACCTCACACTTATCTACATTAAACTGCACAGTTTAAGACAGGTTGAGTGAGTGGGCCGATGCGTGGCAGATGCAGTATAATATAGATAAATGTGAGGTTATCCACTTTGGAGGCAAAAACAAGGAGGCAGAGTATTATCTCAATGGTGTCAGGTTAGGTTAGGGGGAAGTGCAGCGAGACCTGGGTATCCTTGTACACCAGTCACCGAAAATTGGCGTGCAGGTACAGCAGGCAGTGAAGAAAGCTAATGGCATGTTGGCCTTCATAACGAGAGGATTTCAGACCTTGTGCCATTGTAGTAGTTTGCCCAAATTACTACCCATTTAAATGGAGACAAAATCAATTGTGAATACAAGGAACGGTAGATGTTGGTTTACTAAAAATAACACCAACTTTCTGCTGCAAAAGGCAGTGGAGGCCAATTCACTGGACGTTTTAAAGAGAGTTAGATTTAGTTCTTAGGGCTAATGGAATCAAGGGATATGGGGGAAAAGCAGGAATGGGGGACTGATTATGGATGATCAGCCATGATCATATTGAATGGTGGTGCTGGCTCAAAGGGCCGAATGGCCTACTCCTGGACCTATTTTCTATGTTTCAAAGTCTGGAGTAACTCAGCAAGTCTCTGGAGAAAAAGGATGGGTGATGTTTTGGGTTGGGATCAGTTGGATTCAGTCTGACACTTTATGTATATCTTCTATGCTTGTGAGACATGGGCAGTGTACAGCAGACATACCAGACAGTTTAATTACTTCCACAGGACCTGTCTGCGGAGATTCACATTGAGCGACAAGACAAGATACCAGACAGACGTATTCATAGAGTCACACAGCACAAAAATAGGCTGGAATACCTCACATCAAGTAGGAAATCAAGATTCCAGGTACACAGACTTCCCCGGACAAACCTCCCCAGCATCCATCTACACGTTGCTGGAAGAATTACAGTGCAGGCGGGCATCGTATGTTCGAAGAATGATACAAAGCGCTGGAGTAACTCAGCAGGTCAGATAGCGACTCTGGAGATCGTGACCAGGTGACGTTTTGGGTCCCGACCTGAAATGTCAGTTGACCATATTTTAGATCAGATTTAGAGATACAGCGCGGAAACAGGCCCTTCGGCCCACCGAGTCCGCGCCGCCCAGCGATCCCCGCACATTAACACTATCCTACACACACTAGGAACATTTTTTTACATTTACCCAGCCAATTAACCTACAAACCTGTACGTCTTTGGAGTGTGGGAGGAAACCGAAGATCTCGGAGAAAACCCACGCAGGTCACGGGGAGAACGTACAAACTCCGTACAGACGGCGCCCGTAGTCAGGATCGAACCCGAGTCTCCGGCGCTGCATTCGCTGTAAGGCAGCAACTCTACCGCTGCGCCACCCTTGATGTGGCCTGACCTGCTGAGTTACCCCAGCATATTGCGTTTTTCTTTAGTAAATCAGCACTTGCACAAAGAATGTCGGGTGACTGAGTACCAAAGCAGCAATAGCTCCACCACCGATTTTTTGGCAACTGGTGCTCTCTGGCACTTCTTTTAATCTGGACAAAGTTAGGAGAGTACGCTTGCTTAAAATCCGCCCCCCCCCCCCTTCCCCAACTCCCCCAAAGTCTACCCGAAAATGTGGCTGGGTGAGGCGCCTGACCTCCACCTCATCGGGATTTCCGCAGCCGAACGGCGGGTCGACTACCGAGGCCAACTTTGCATCGTGGCTCCTTAGCTGCCAAGGCGAACCATTCCGGTACCGCTGGACTCCTCCCGGAGGCTGTGACCTCTGTTGGTCCAGCAAAGTGGATAATCCAGAAAGGCTCTGGAATCAAGGGTGCTGGATAATCAGTGGTGTATTTCATGGAGAGCTGACCAAGGGCGAATGATCAGGTGGTTGACAAAGAGATTCAAAGTATCTCTTAGACCTTCCTGAAGGCCTTTCAACATTGACAACCACCATTAGGAACAACAAAGTATAGGATCATCCTGCATTAAAAAAATTGTGCTCCCTTTTGGAGTCTACAAAGGAGTAGAATGGAATTATTTGGAGCATTACATGCAGTTCTGATTGCTACTTTACAGGAGGGATGTGGAGGCTTTAGGGAGGGTGCAAAGGGGGTTTATCTGAATGCTCCTTGGATTAGAGGGTATTAGCTATAAGGAGACATTGGACACACTTGGATTTTTTTCACTGGAGCATTGGAGGCTGAGGGGAAACTTGATAGACATATAGATGTGCAGGGCAAGTCTTTGTACACAGAGGGTGGTGAGTGCCTGGAACGGGCTGCCATTCATTCATGCGCTGAATGAATAAGTGCCTTGGTGGTGGAGGCAGATACTAAAGTGGGGTTTAAAGGGGTTTCAGATAGGCGCATGGATTGCAGGGAATAGAGAGATATTGATCATGTGCAAGTAGAGGAGATTAGTTTAACTTGGCATCGTGTTCGTCTGTTCGGCGCTGTACTGTTCGATGTTCTATGAGGAAACAATGGGAAAAGAGAATTTCAAGAACCAAGCATTAGTGATAACATATCATCCCTAAACATCCCCTGAGAGGAAGGATCTAGCAAGCACAGATTGGTTTCAGCCACTTCTGAACACATTGCAACACTTTAGACAGGATGTCATTGGGTTTTAATGGAGAACGAGTGATGAACGAGAACAACAGCAACACATTCTTATCAGAAATATACATCTATACATCAGAAATATGCCCACGAAGGGCAGCACAGTGGTGCAGTAGTAGAGCTGCTGCCTCACAGTGCTTGAGACCCGGGTCGATCCTGGCGTCAGATACTGTGTGTGGGGTTTGCACGTTCACCCTGTGATCCCCAAGGGTTTCCTCCCACACTCCAAAGATGTGCAGGTTTATAGGTAAGTGGCTTTTGTAAATTGCCCCCAGTGTCTAGGATGTGAAACTGTGATAACATATAACTAGTGTGAGCAGGTGAATGTTGGTTGGCATGGGCTCAGTCGGCGAAGGGCCTGTTTCCACGCTGTATTTCTAAATATATTGTTAAAAATTGCCTACTCAGTAATCAATACAATATTACAGTGCTTGCAAACAATCTTTGCCCATAGCATAGCAAGATGTTGACAAATAAGTTCAAATAAAACATTGGCACTGAGGCAACTATTTTGATCTATAAAGTGGAAGCACAAGTCGGCATTCCATTGGATTGTTTTCGTTTGTCAACTAAGCAACTAAGAAAGAGAAAATGCAGGGGATACTAGAAGCTCAAATCCAGTTTAACAGGCTACATATTTTAGGAAAGGGGCTTTTAATTTTTATTGCTCTAAGACAGAATTATGCAGGAACGGCCACCTCATGCATAAATGTAGAAACAAGGATCTGCAGATGCTGGTGTGGACAAAAGGTCACAAAATGTTGGAGTATCTCAGAGGGTCAGGCAGGATCTCTAGAGAACTTGGAATGAATGAATGAATAAGTTTATTGGCCAAGTATGTGCATATACAAGGAATGTGCCTTGGTACTCCGCTTACAAATGACAACACAAACATACAGTTAACAATTAAGAATAAAGCATAACCACGTCAAAACAATAAGGATACGACATTACGGTCTAAACATGTGGGTGAAAATAAACCAGAGCAAAAAAGAGACTACAGACTTTGGTTATTGAGTAGAACTACTACTCGTGGGAAAAAAGCTGTTTTTATGTCTGGCTGTGGCTGTTTTGACAGTCCGGAGTCGCCTTCCAGAGGGAAGTGCTTCAAAGATTTTGTGGCCAGGGTGAGAGGGGTCAGAGATGATCTTGCCCGCTCGCTTCCTGGCCCTTGCAGTGTACAGTTCATCAATGGGGGGAAGGTTGCAGCCAACAACCTTCTCAGCTGATCAAATGATCTGTTGCAGCCTCCGGATGTCGTGCTTGGTGACTGAGCCAAACCAGACCATGATAGAGAAGGTGAGGATGGACTCAATGATAGCAGTATAGAATTGGACCATCATTGCCTGTGGCGGATTGTGTTTCCTCAGTTGCCGCAGGAAGTACATCCTCTGTCGGGCCTTTTTGACTGTGGAGTCGATGGTGGCCCCCCATTTAAGGTCCCTGGAAATGATGGTGCCAAGGAACTTAAATTACTCAGGAACTTAAAGGTGACGTTTCATGTCGGGACCCTTTTTCAGACTGAGGAAGGTCTGTAGAGGGGTCCCAACCTGAAATGTTAACTATCCATGTTCTGCAGAAACGCTGCCTGTACTGCTGAGATACTCCAGTACTTGGTGACGCTATGCATAAATTTCTGTTTGGAAATAAATGGTGGTCTACGAGTTCCAGACTTCACAACGGATGTTCCAGTGCCTTGTATTTTATGAGAATGCAAGGTCAAGTCAAGTCAAATGTATTTGTCACATACACATACAAGATGTGCAGTGAAATGAAAGTGGCAATGCCTGCGGATCATGCACAAAAAAGAATTACAGTTACAGCATAAATATAAAGTTAATAAGTTACTATAGTGTAGGCAAAAAATTAGTCTCTGGAGTTATAAAAGTTGACAGTCCTGATGGCCTGTGGGAAGAAACTCCTTCTCATCCTCTCCGTTTTCACAGCGTGACAGCGGAGGCGCTTGCCTGATCGTAGCATCTGGAACAGTCCGTTACTGGGGTGGCAGGGGTCCCTCATGATCTTGCTTGCTCTGGATCTGCACCTCCTGATGTATAGGTCCTGCAGGGGGACGAGTGTAGTTCCCATGGTGCGTTCTGCCGAACGCACTACTCTCTGCAGGGCCATCCTGTCCTGGGCAGAGCTGTTCCCAAACCAGACTGTAATGTTGCCGGACAGGATGCTCTCTACAGCCCCAGAGTAGAAGCAATGAAGGATCCTCAGAGACACTCTGAATTTCCTCAGCTGTCTAAGGTGGTAAAGGCGCTGCTTTGCCTTACCCACCAGGGCGGCAATGTGCATTGCCCATGTCAGATCCTCTGTGATGCGGACTCCCAAGTATTTAAAACTGCTCACCTTATCCACAGTAGACCCATTTATCTTCAGTGGTGTGTACGTCCTTGGATGTTTAGCCCTTCTGAAGTCCACAATCAGCTCCTTCGTTTTAGTGACATTCAAGAGGAGGCTATTGTCCTGACACCAGAGTGCCAGATCAGCCACCTCCTCCCGGTAGGCCTTCTCATCGTTGTTGGAGATCCGGCCCACCACCACAGTGTCATCAGCAAACTTAATGATGGAGTTTGAGCTGAACCTGGCCCGGGTTCACAGGTCAATGTGTAAGTATGTTTCTGGCAGCTTCCTGCAGGTACACATTGCTTTCAATGTCATGTCACAATATGTTGTATGTTTGAGGTATTGATCACAGCAGCCAAAATATTATTAGGGAAAATAATTCGAAATTCATATTTGGAATTGAAAAGAATGTGCTATTATAGAACTGATTTGAATGATTATTGAATCGGGTGGCACAGTAGTGCAGCAGTAGAGTTGCTGCCTTACAGCGCCAGAGACCCAGGTTCAATTCTGACCATGGGTGCTGTCTGTACAAAGTTTGCATGTTTTCCCTGTGACCATGTGGGTTTTCTCCGGACGCTCTGGGTTTCTCCCACATTCCAAAAACGTGCAGATTTGCAGGTTAATTGGCTTCTGTAAATTGTCCCTAGTGTGTAGGATAGAACTAGTATATGGGTGATCGTTGGTCCGCCCAGACACCGTGGGCCAAAGGACCTGTTTCCAAGCTGTATCTCTAATTTAAACTAAACTAAACTAAAGTTAATTTGAATTGAATTGAATTAAATGGAAGTGAATGAAAAGGAATGGAATTGAATCGAATTGAATTGAATTGATTTTAAATATACACCATTGAAACAAGCCTTCGGCCCACCGAGTCCATGCTGACCATCGATCACCCATTCCCACTAGTTCTAAGATATCCTACTTAGGGGGCAATTACCAGAGGGCCAATTAACCTGCAAACCTGTATTCCTTTGGTAGGTGGGAGGAAACTGGAGCACCTGGAGGAAACCCATGCAGTTAAAGTGAGAACTTGGAAATTCCAGGCACAGGCAGCACCCAAGGTCAGGGTTGAACCCGGGTCCCTGGCACCGTGAGGCAGCTGCTCTACCCACTGTGCCACTGTCACAATATAGAATATTGTATTAGCTGAGACAATCAATTTTAACAGATAGGGCTTTACAATGTCTGCATTGCCAGTGTCATGATTGGATTCGCAAGATGTTGAAAGTTTTGCAATTTAAACGGCTCCCGAAATGGGAAATTGCATGAAATAACTTTTCTCACAATGGATGTTGTGCAAGTAATGTAGATCAGCCAACCAAAGTAGGACAGATACAAGCACAGACAATGTCTGTAGTTTTGTAGTAGGCAGAGTCAGAGTCACGTGTGTAATGCTCCGTTTCTTGCCAGCTAGAGTAGTAGCCCTGACCTACCATCTACCTCATTGGAGACCGTCAGACTATCTGTAATCAGACTTGACTGGATTTTATCTTGCATTAAACATTATATCCTTTATCCTGTATCTGTACACTGTGGATAGCTCGATTATAATCATGCGTAGTCTTTCTGCTGTCTGGTTAGCACACAACAAAAGTTTCTCACTGTACCTCAGTACACGTGACAATAAACTAAACTATAACTAAACCAAACTAAACTAAACAAACTTGCTAACTGCAATGCTTTAATATTTTACTCTTTATGCATCAAAGGAATTGATTGGTCACAATCATTGGACAGGAACTGTAATTAATGCTGAAATGTTTAAAATTCAACATGATTAGTCATTTTGTAAATGAAAATAATTTATCAACACTATCTCACACCTTGCATCATACTTATAGATAATCAAGAGTGTGTTGGACTTTTACAGGCTTATGTAATAAGATGGAGATTATTTAATTTATCCTATTCCTTCAAGGATACTGTTGGGCTGCTTTCTGTGGAAGAGTGAACTAAATTCGAGCATTCTTGTGAAAAGCAGGATTTAATGTTTTTCTGCTTAGGGCAATTTCTTAGAAGCTGTTGGACTTCATTCCTTTGCAAGAATGCATGTTATCTCAATATTGGAGGATTGGACAGGCTAGATGCAGGAAAAAATGTTCCCGATGTTGGGGGAGTCCAGAACCAAGGGTCACAGTTTAAGAATGGGTAGGCCGTTTAGGACTGAGATGAGGAAAAACTTTCACCCAGAGAGTTGTGAATCTGTGGAATTCTCTGCCACAGAAGGCAGTGGAGGCCAATTCACTGGATGTTTTTAAGAGAGAGTTAGATTTAGCTCTTAGGGCTAAAGGAATCAAGGGATATGGGGAAAAAACAGGAACAGGTTACTGATTTTAGATGATTGGCCATGATCATATTGAATGGCGGGCTGGCTCGAAGGACCAAATGTCTTACTCCTGCACCTATTTTTCTATGTTTCTATCATTAGCAAAGGACAGTTGAAATATGTAGGATTCTTACAATAGCTGTGCACTTGTATAGAATCTGATTTTTGTTGTTGTTGCTGTAATTAATTGGTGTTCGATTCAATGCACCATCTGGCTTGAGGGTGTTGCAAGATTTGGACAAGTATACTGATTTATTTTCTTATACCGTCACCATCCACGCTGACAAATATATTGTTTCCTTTCTTTGATCACCCATTATTACACTGCTGATGTGGAGTGAGAAGAGTCAGGTGGGGGAGATGATAAGAGAAGGGGCTTATGTGGAAAAACTATAGGGCCAACTTGTGCCTTCTTCCAATCCTAGTCAAGGTCAAGCCCAGGTTGAACATATCATATGTGGATGGGCCCCATGCCCCTCTGCTGTAGTTTTGCCTGTACATGAGATAGGATAGTTTCGAGATGCAATGTGGAAACAGGCCCTTCAGGCCAACGAGTCCACACCAACCAATGAGCTTTCACAGCAGGACACCGTGGTGTTAATATGGGTCAAGATTTGGCAGCACAGTGGCAGAGTTGGTAGAGCCATTGCCTCACTGCGGCAGAGACCCGGGTTCAATCCTGATCCCACTGAGTCCACAGCGACTATCGATAACCCATTCACACTAGTTCTATGTCATCCCACTTTCTCATCTCTTCCCTTCTCACTAGGAGCAATTTACAGAGGACAATTAACCTACAAAGCCGCGTGGCTTTGGGATGTGGGAGGAAACCCATGCAGTCACAGGGAGAACGTGCAAACTCCACACAGACAGCACCCGAGGTCAGGATCGAACCCAGATCTCTGGTGCTGAGAAGCAGCAGGTCTACCAGCTACTCCACCATGCTGCCTATCTGTGGAAGGGAAACCAAAACTGAAATATCGCCTCTCCATTCCTTCCACAGATGCTGCCTGACCCACTGAGTTCTTCCAGCATTTTGTGTTTTGCTCAAGATTTCAGCATCTGCTTGTGTCCCCACCTATCATGGTGCAAGAGCAGTTGTAGTGGCACCTTTAACTGATATTATCTTGTTCCCATTTGCTGGCTTTTGTTTTCCTTCAAAATAGCCAAATAATACATTCCAGTAAGGGGGAAAGTTTCCTTCAACACAGTTCAGTAACGACTGAAAGTGATAATGCTTTAAAAATTCCAATAACTGTTTTACTTAAGAAATGGGCAAAGGTTTTCCAAGCAACAAGTATTCTCAATTATATCTCTTTCATGATTTTGGACGTGGATCAGATTATTCTTCATTTAGATTGTGGGTGATGGGTATATAAGGTGATGGGTATATGGAACGAGCTGCCAGATGAGGTAGTTCAGGCTGATACTATAAAAACAATTTAGACTTTAAATGTTACTTTAGACATACAGCATGGAAACAGGCCGCTCTGCCCTTCGTCCGCGCTGACCAGCGATCACCGGTACACTAGCACGATCCTACACACGAGGAACACGTTTTACAATTACAGAAGCCAAATAACCTACAAACCTGTACGTCTTTCGAGTGTGGGAGAAAACCCACTCAGTCACAGGCAGAACGTACAAACTCCGTACAGACAGCACCCGTAGTCAGGATCGAACCTGGGTCTCTGGCATTGTAAGGCAATAACTCTACCGCTGCACCACTGTGCCACCCAGTTAAAGGACATTTGGACAGGTGCATGGATAGGAAAGGTTTAGAGGGATAAAGGCCAACGTGGACAAATGCGGCTAGCTTGGATGGGGCATGGATGCCATGGGCGAGTTGGGCCAAAGGGCATGTGACTGCGCTGTATGAATCCGTGACTCCGTATTGAAAACAGTAATGGGTGCAACTAAAAGTCAACACCATCTATCTTCTCCATGTATGTACAGCAATGCAGGGTAGGAAGTATAGACACTAAATGTTGGAGTAACTCAACGGGTCAGGCAGCAACTCTGGAGAAAAAGGATGGATGATGTTTTTGGTCAGGAGCGAGAAAGGTTACCCTTCATTTTTCTTCAGAGATGCTGCCTGACCCGCTGAGTTACTCCAGCACTTTGTGTCTATCTTTGGTATAAACCAGCATCTGTAGTTCGATAGGGTAGGAAGGAACTTGATTAAAGCACACATTCTCTTCCCATGTGGACTTGGTCAGAGTGTTGCACGATTTTTTCTGTGGTATGCTTTTCAATGCCATTTCAAGTCTTTAAGACATGCAACATGGCATGGATCAATTCTAGCCTCGCCCACAAAAATAACAAACAAAATTTAATATCCTTGGACAGACCTGCCCAAATATGGCCTGAAGTGGTCACAGAAAGAGTAATTAAAACAATTAAAGAATTTAGAAATCGTCAATCCTTTTTGAACGATATAAACACATCAGCCTTTAAAATAGTTCAAATTAGTAGGCCATTGTAAACCAGAATTATTTTTAAATGTATTTTTAAATTAGTTTTCTACTGGAAGGACATAACAATGTGTTTTTAAATTAAAATGCTATTTTGCATTATAATCGTCCATTATAATCTTCTGCAAGGGGAAACCTGGAGAAAACCCACACGGTCACATGGAGAACGTATAAACTCCGTACAGAGTGTATCGGTAGTCAGGATCGAACCTGGGTCATAAGGTCATGTGATAGGTGCAGAATTAGGCCATTCGGCCCATCAAGTCTACTCCACCATTCAATCATGGCTGATCTATCTCTCCCTCCTAACCCCATTCTCCTGCCTTCTCCCCGACCCCTAACACCCAGCACTGGTTTCTAGCACTGTAAGGCAGCCACTCTACCGCTGCGCCATTACCACTCAAAGCATCAAGAAATACTAAATTACATGAGAAACAAATCACTCCCATTGAACAACCGTGTCCATATTTTCCTTGGAAAATCCAAAGATTTTCACTATGTTCAGTGATTCCAATTAGCAGTGAGATTTAAGCTTCATCTGGGAGTGCATGACCCAAAGGTTTAATGAGCTCAAGGTTCATAACAGATTCTTGCCCCTTAATGCCAATATGATTTTAGAACTTAAAATCCAAGTTCGCTGTTGATTTTTAAATTCCTCCCTTGAGGTATTTTCCATGTGTGCATTGTGAATAAGGAAGAGAAGTTAAGTAGGGAGCTATAGGGGAGGTTGGCAAGCTCCATTGGAAAGATTAAATAGGAACCTGAGGGTCAACTTTTTCACTCAAAGGTTGGTGGGTGTATGGAACAAGCTGCCAGAGGAGGTAGTTGAGATAGGTAACATCGACATTTGGGACGGGTACATGGGTAGGAAAGGTTTACAGGAATATGGGCAAAACGTGCCTGGCGTAGATGGGGCATCTTGGTCAGCATGAGTGAGTTGGGCTGAAGGGAAAACTTTAAAGAGATTTTAGAGGAATGTCTGAGCGCGGTGCTGATATGGAATGAGCTGTCAGAGGAGGTGGTAGAGTTAGATATAAACATAGCACAAAAAGTAAGGAAATTTGTGTTTGGTAGATTATTTCTTTGTTGTAACAATGCTTCTTGGCAATAAATCTTATACCGTTGGAAAGCCTGTTTATTTCCCTTTTAAATGGTGCCACATTTGTAAGGAACATGCATTTGTGGAATGAGCAGCAGAGCTGAGTATATGGGTTGCGCCCATGAAAAATTTGCCAAATCTTCTCTGCCAATGCCAAACAGCTTATTCTGCTGTTGCTATTGACTCTTGTTTTCAGCTTCTGGTACCCCCAGGTGCTGACAAGAATGGGATGCCATCCCACAACAGTGTGTGACCAGGCTGGTGACCAGCATGAGGAGGAGGTGCCAGGCTGTTATGGCTGTGTATGGTTCTTCCACACGCTACTGTGGCTCCTGTTTATTAAATGAATAAATTGTTAAATTGCCAATATGTCTTGTTTCTTCAGACTTCAATCATCCAATCCACCAAACAACACCGAACAAGTGTCAATGGCAGAATAAGCTGTTTGGCATTGGCAGAGAAGATTTGGCAAATTTTTCATGGGCGCAACCCATATACTCAGCTCTGCTGCTCATCCCACAAATGCATGTTCCTTACAAATGTGGCACCATTTAAAAGGGAAATAAACAGGCTTTCCAACGGTATAAGATTTATTGCCAAGAAGCATTGTTACAACAAAGAAATAATCTACCAAACACAAATTTCCTTACTTTTTGTGCTATGTTTTAGTTTATCAATGTGTAAAAGGCATTTGAATTTGCAATGGGAAAGGAATAGAGGAACATTGGCTTAATGCAGGCAATGTGGTTAGCATAGAGTGGCATCATTTTCAGCATTGTTGATTTTGGCAGAAGAGTCCATTTCTGTGATGCATAGCTCTATGACTCTATGACTCAAAAATCAAACATTTCAAAATTCAGTTTATTGGGAATGACAGATTTGATCTGCATTTTTGAAACGTGCATTTTGAAACTGCATTTTCACTATCCAAGGGTCCCGATCCGATATGTCATCTGAGTCCAAAGAAGGGTCCTGACCTGAAACATCGACTATCCATTCCCTCCACGGATACTGCCTGACCCACCAGCACTTTGGATTTTGTTCAAAATTCCAGCATTTGCAGTCCCTTTTTGCCATCCTTATACGTTCATAAGTCATAGGAGCAGAATTAGGCCATTTGGCCCATCGAACCAGATCTGGCATTCTATCATTGCTGATATGTCTTTCCCTCTCAATCCCATTCTCCTGTCTTCTCCCCTTAACGCTTGACACCCTTACTAATCAAGAACCTAGCAATTTCCACTTTAAAAATACCCAATGACTTGGCTTCCATAGCCGTATGTGGCAATGAATTCCACAGATTCACCAGATATCATTGCAATCACCCTTTTTCAGTTACTCTATTCCGTTCTGGAGATTGTTCGGTTGCTCTCACACCCGCCACGCTCCCCTGTTCCATAATGCACTCGAACGGGTTAGCTGCCAATGAGGTGGCAGCTCCAGCTTTGAGGCCTCTTCTCCAGCGAGCTAACTGGGGATGAAAAACAACATGCTGCAACTCGCCAGTGCCAATGTGATGAAATCTGAGAGCCTGGTATCAAATGCACATGGATTTGTCCATTCAGCTACAGCAACATGCCTTGGACATGTTCAAGGCCAAGGACTACATAGTGAATCTCTGGCCCATTTTTTTATTGGGAAATATATCATGTTTTATTGAAAGGAGAACTTAAATTAGTTGAACCTGCACATTAATATCTGACCTGTTATTGGCAATTTTTAAATTTGGGCACAGTGATTTTATTTTCCTTTCTGCTAATAGAAACTTTCTGGGGTAATATTTGGATTAACAAAATGCACAGTGGAAAATTACCAGAGTTTTATTCCAATGAGAAAGGTGCCCGAGATTGTGCAACATCTCAAAGGAATGGAAAACTATAAATATAACATCACTATTCAGGACATGAGGAAGATGCAAAGTAGGGAGCTGTAGTACAATTAGCCTCAGCAATAAGTCTTTGGACTAATTAGAGACAGTACAAAAACATGTCCTATGGCCTACCGAGTCCACGCCAAAAAGAAAATTATTAGTTAAACAGAGTGAGACCAGAAAACGATGTGGTATATTATAGGATCTGGTATTCCTCGTACATGAAACACAAAAAAGGTTAGCATGCAGGTACAGAAAATATTTAGGAATGGGTTATTGGCCAATATTTGAAGAGAAGGAAAACATTGATCATTCCTTTCCCTCCACAGATGCTGCTTGACCCGCTGAGTTCCTCCAGCAGATAGTTTATATTAGTTTTCAGTTTTAAAGATATGTCATGGAAACAGGCCCTTCAACCCACTCAGTCCATACTGGTTGAAGAAGGGTCTCGACCCGAAACGCTACCCATTCCTTCTCTCCTGAGATGCTGCCTGACCTGCTGAGTTACTCCAGCATTTTGTGATACCTTCGATTTGTACCAGCTTCTTCTTCTTCTTCTTAAGCCCTTGGCTCCTCTAGGGAGCATAGGCCATTGACAAATGTCCTCCACCTCACTCGGTTGTTGGCGGTTCTTTCGAGATCTCCCCAGTTGAGCCCAGTCCCAGACATTTCTGCCTGGACACCTCTTCTCCAGCTGTTCATGGGGCACCTCTTTTCCTTTTTCCTTGGGGGTTCCATTTCAGGGCTTGCCGGGTGATGTTTGTGGCAGGTTTTCTGAGGGTGTGTCCAATCCAACTCCATTTTCTCTTTCGAATTTGTAAGTCAATGGGATCCTGGCTTGTTCTTTTCCATAGGTCCACATTGCTTACTTTGCTCTCATCTTCCTTGCCGGAGTAGATAATGGACTGCCCACTGGCCAATTTGATCTCTCCTGACTGTGTCCATCTTGTTTCTGCCAAGCCCAGGACTGAGAGATTGTAGCGCACCATTTCGTTGGCAACAGTGGCAGCCTTGCCAGCCTGGAACATGGTTCGGATGTTCCATGTCCCCACAAGGATGGATTTCTTTGGCGTCAGAAGGTGTGTCAGCTTCCCAGCGCCCTTGCGGGTTTGGCTGGGAAGCGTCATATTCCCCATCGCTGGGGCACCTTCTTCAACCAAGTGTGTAATTTGGTTTTCATTCGTCAATGTTTCTGTAACTCACACTTTTTTCCAGGGTGGGGTAGTTAACCTCACGCCCAACCCCCAACTTGGAAGACCAGGGACTGCTTTGTCTGCCTCCTCACCCATGACCTGTCCGGTTTGTTGAACCTGCCAGGAATATAAAACCCCATCCAGCATAGCTCACAGGGTCGCTGGAGTACGCAAGCCTCTCCACCACGTCAAGGTTGCAGTCCAGGAGAAGGATTTGTACCAGCATCTGCAGTTATTTTCCTACAGTCCACACTGACCATCAATCACCGCACAGTAGTTGTGTGTTATCCCACTTTCACATCCTGCACACTCGGAGCAATTTACGGAAGCCAATTAATGTACAAACCCGCACGTCTTTAGGATGTGGGAGGAAACTGGAGCACCCAGAGGAAACCTTTGCGATCACAGGGGGAAACATGCAAACTCTGCACAGACAGCACCCACCCGAGGTCAGGATCGAGCCCTCATCTCTGGCATTGTGAGGCAGCAGTTTTACTGCTGCACCACTGTGCTACCCTAATTCTTTGTTGCCCCAGATTCTAGCAACTGCAGTCTCCTGTGTCTTTATCATAAATGTTTGATTTGTCTTCTTTGGGGAACAACATTTTTTGCCTCATGCCTAATTTGTCAATATATTATTTTAGATTTTAAAAAAACAGAGATTGTTTTGTAGGGGGTAGGGAAGGAGGAACGAGTTTAAAAATCCATCACGTGATAAATCAGTTCTTTATGCTCATAAAATAAAATGTTTTCAAATCTGAACCATTATTAATTTTTTTTCCAGTCAATTACAGTTAATCTGAAATGTCTCTGCAGGTTTTTCTGGGCTGAAGCAGATGCAGTTTCCAAAGAGATTTAATTTAATTACTTCTGAAATGAGCATTTCAAACTAAATTGGAGGTTAAACTGTTTTGCAGTGAAAAACGGGCAAAATCAAGCTTCCTGAACAGTCCTTCCATAAGCAAGGGTACTGTCCAATTCACCTCTATCTTATTGCGGACATTGGGCTTTGTCCATGGAACTGGTGCGCTACAATGCTGAGAACTATATTCTGTACTCTGTTCTCCTATGCTCTATCTCCAATTCTAGTTGAGTTAGACGATTATATTTATGTATGGTATACCTGATCTGTTTGGATAGCATGCAAAACAAAGCTTTTCGCTGTACCTTGGTACACATGGCAACAATAAACCTAAACCTGAATCTTACTGTCCATCTCTAATTAGCCTTGAACCTGAAGTCCATGTCCTACATGCATCTGGAGACACACATGTGCCGGAGCAGTTAAGGATGACAGGATTTCTCCACTGCAGGGTGTGGTACTTAGATCAGGTGCTGGTCTTTAGATCATGTGTTGCTCAAGCACACGGATCGGACGTGGCCTGCAGGGCCATGGAGTGGTGGAGTAGCGGTGGAGGACACCAACACTTGACTTGGCCAGGCTGATCGTGCAACACAGCCAGGATACCAGGCCTTTAAAGGCCAAGTTCAGACTCGACATTTATCACAACTTTAAACTTGAATCATGAAATATGTTGCCAGAAACATGGCGACTCTTGTATACTGTCTCAGTGTAATCTACTATTCCTATACACTTGTACTTAACTATGATTGAGCTTATGTATAGTAATACTTTTACTGAACTGTATACAAAAAAGGAACAAAAAAGATACCTCAGTACATGTTACTTTAAAGTACCTTTGACCATTGAACCATGAGGGAATCAGATGAGTTTTTACAATAATTCAATCAGCCATGATGTTAGAGGTGTCTGTGTTTCCCCCGATGCTCTTGGTTTCTCCCACATCCAAGGCGGCACAGTGGTGCAGCAGGTAGAGCTGCTGCACACAGCGATAGACCTCAACTTTGACCGTGGGTGTTGTCTGTGTAGAGTTTGTACAGTCTCCCTGTAGGCTTCCTCCAGTGCTCCAGTTTCCTCCCACATCCCAAAGAAGTGCGGGTTTGTAGGTCAATTGGCCTCTGTAAATTTCCCCAAGCATGTAAGGAGTGGATGCAAAAATGGGATCACAGAAACTAATGTGAACAGATGTATTTCATTTCCACTCCATTCCAATCTAAACTCACACTGGTTAGTTGGTTAGGTAGATGGTAGATAGGACTGAGGGAAGACCTCTGATCAGGAGAGATCACAGTTGCCATGGTGACCTTTATGAAGCCATCTTGTTAATAGATGGTGGCAGTTGCAGAGAGAGAATAAATAAACAAAGGAACATGTAAAAGCTGAGAAATGTGAATGAGAACTATTGCTGGAAATTAAGATCAAAAGACCATGCTGTATCTCTAAACTAAACTAAAAGAGATTTCTCCAGATAAAGGCAATGTAAAGGATAATTAGATGCAAATTATGTACTTTAAATTCAATCCCAGTCATTTGGAGCAGTGCTTGACAGATGAATTATCCCTCATCTGTATTCTGGCTGAGAACAGTAATGTCATCATTTTCAACCTTATCGCTACGTATTTTTAAAATAGAAACATTCTCCTGCTTGTACAATTAAATTGCTGCAATTTTTCAGCATTTGTATCCTTTGTTCCAAAATAGAATACATCTTGATAGTTTAGTTAAGTTTGGAGATACAGCATGGAAACAGGCCCTTCGACTCACCAAGTCCATGCTGACCAACAAACACCCCATACATTCTGCTCTACCCAACGCAGGTTACAATTTACAGAAGCCAATTAACCTACAAACCTGCATGTCATTGGAATGTGGGAGGAAACCGGAGCACCCGGAGAAAACCCACGCAGTGACAAGGAGAACATGCAAACTCCGTACGGACAGCACCCAAAGTCAGGATTGAACCCAGGTTGCTGTCAGGCAGTAACTCTACCGCTGAGCCATACTGTGCCACTCATCTTGATGGGTCCTAGGTAGAGATGTCACACTGAAAATTTAACAAAAACATTTGTACAATGGCACAGCTGGTAGAGCTGCTGTCTCACAATACCAGGGACCTCTTATCTAAATTCAACGAACTCGCAGTGATGGCGCATTTACAAAAATGTGCACATTTGCAATCCCAGAGCATTGTTTTTGAAAGCACAAGTGCTGGAGTAACTCAGCAGGTCAGGTTGCATCTGTGGAGTAATGGATAGGTGACGTTTTGGGTCGGGACCTTCTTCAGACTGACTCACTTTGTGTCTTGCTCAAGATTCCAGAATCTGCAGTTCTTTGTGTCTTCTGAATTTTTTTCATGTGCATAAACAGAACAGAGGCAGATTTAAGCCTATAATTATTACCTGTTGATCATTTGTCCTATCCAATAGGAATGAAAGCTCCATCACAAGTCTGGATTTGCCAATTCACATCTTCTTTTATGCTTAGCTCTGTGAATGTGGCATATTTCGTGCATTACAGCTAACAAAATAAATCATAATTCAGCCACTTTATTATTGTAGGGCAAGCGCCAGCAGTGGTGTAGCTGGTAGAGCTGCTGCCTCACAGCGTCAGAGACCCGGGTTCGATCCTGACCTTGGGTGCTCTCTGGGTGGAGTTTGCACATTCTCCCTGTGACTGCATGGGGTTTCTCCAGTTTCCTCCCAAACCACAAAGACGTGCGGTTTTGTGGATTAATTGACCTCTGTAAAATTGCCCCTAGTGTGTAATAAGTGGATGAGAAGTTGTGATAACATAAAACTGGTGTGAACAGGCGGTCGATGGTCAGCGCGGACTGGATGGGCTGAAGGGCCTGTTTCCATGCTGTATCTTTCAATCAATCAAAACTCCTGTAACTTATTTTCTCAGCGAAGCACAAAAGAGGCTGAGATTCAGCGCTGTTATGTGAACGAGGTTTACAGTTGTCACAGCCATCATTACATGCCAACAGCTAGATGCAATCTTCTCACGTGATTCCTAGTGAATTATTCAACAAAACTTTGGGCGTTAGTCTGAAAACTCCCTTCCAAGTATGTCAGCTTTAACTCTATTGTTACGCTTTCGCATCAGAGACAGGAAGATTAAAACTCACTGCAGGACTTTGCGGAGATGGTGCAAGTTCAGTTTTGAGATAAATTGAAACAAGGATGCAATTTATAATTTCCCAACCTATTTACTGGAATTTAGAAGGATGAGAGGAGATCTTATCGAAACGTATAAGATTATTAAGGGGTTGGACACATTAGAGGCAGGAAGCATGTTCCCAATGTTGGGGGAGTCCAGAACAAGGGGCCACAGTTTAAGAATAAGGCATAAGCCATTTAGAACTGAGATGAGGAAAAACTTTTTCAGTCAGAGAGTTGTGAATCTGTGGAATTCTCTGCCTCAGAAGGCAGTGGAGGCCAATTCTCTGAATGCATTCAAGAGAGAGCTGGATAGAGCTCTTAAGGATAGCGGAGTCAGGGGGTATGGGGAGAAGGCAGGAACGGGGTACTGATTGAGAATGATCAGCCATGATCACATTGAATGGCGGTGCTGGCTCGAAGGGCCGAATGGCCTCCTCCTGCACCTATTGTCTATTGTTTATTGTCTATTTATATTTAAGAAACATTTAGGCAGATATATGGATAGGATAGGTTTAGAGGGATATGGGCCAAATGTAGGGCTGGTGTAGAAGAGGCATGTTGAGCGGCGTGGGCAGGTTGGGCCGAATGGCCTGCTTCCATGCTGTATGACTCTGTGGCTTTATAATCTTTATGACGTGCCGGGGAATACTGAAGCAGTGCTCCACTGTTCTAAGCTTCGTGATTAGATCAACTGACAAACAGAGATGGCAGAAACACAAGAGACTGCAGATGCAGGAATCTTGAGCAAAACACAAAGTGCCGGGGTAACTCTGTGGGTCAGGCCGCATCTGCGGAGATTGTGGCTGCTACCTTCACTAAGACATCACTGGGACTATTTTGTGAAGTAGAGGGGATATTTCCTGGTGTTCTCAAGCAATATTCATAATTTAAATAATTTAATTCCCCAATTGCCATGCTGCTCTGGGGAGCCTTTGATGTGGGGAAAGGGGGCTGCACATTTTCCAATGTTGAACATAGAACAATATTGGACAGGAACAGGCCTTTCAGCCTACAATGTCCATGCCGAACATAATGTCGTTAAAACTAGTCTCCTCTGTCTGCATGTGATCTATACTCTCCATTCCCTGCATCCATATGCCTATCTACAAGCCTTTTAAATGGCACTATCGTATCTGCCTCCATCACTACCCCCGATAGCTCGTACTAACCACTCGATGTAAAAGAGAACTTGCCCCAAACATCTTTAAACCTCGCCGCTCTCACCTTAAAGCTATGCCCTGTAGACCTTTGACATTTCCACCCTTGGAAAAAGGATCTGCCTACCCTAAGCAATGGTAACAATACGATATCGACACTTTTAAATTAATAATTTGGATGTAGTCACCCCGGGTTTTACATGTGCTTGATTTACGTGTTTTTAGAATAACGTGCTTGTCTAATTGTCACTTAAGTTTAATTTGAGTGCTCCAATTTTGGGAGTAACGCACTCGAATTGATGCCCGATATCGTGTGGCAGCGTAGTCACTTGCGGTGCCTGGCATATCTTTGATTCATGCGCTGCTTTTCAGGCGTGCAACCATGTAACCCATGAGGTGCCCATACAGGATCATTGACTTGAAACCATGACTCTGTTTCTCTCTTCACAGATGCTGCCTGACTTGTTGCGCAGTTCTCGCATTGTCTGCTTTAACATAGAGAACACAGAACCATAGAACAACACAGCACAGGAACAGGCCCTTTAGCCCTGCATGTCTCAGCCTAGTGTGATCCCAATCTAAACTAATCTCATCTGCCCACACACATAGTCCGTATCCCATTATTCATTGCCTGTTTATGTGTTTAAATGTCTCTTAAATGTTGCTCTCGTACCTGTTTCTACCACCTTCCTCGGTAGAAAACAAACTGCTGCAAGAACTCAACGGGTTAGGTAGCATCTGTGGAGCGAAATGGACAGATGTATTATGGGTGGGGACTCCTTCAAGACTGGACTAGAGTGGAGATAGAGTCATATAGTCAATAGCACAGCCCAACTTGCCTTTCTAAGCTCGTCCCATTTTCCCATGTTTGGCCCATATCCCTGTAAACTTCTATCCATAGATGCCTAGTAGAAAGAGGTGACCTGCAGATGACTGATAGATAGAAGTGGGAAGGGTTGGGGCAAGAGCTGGCAAATGATGGGTGGACCCAGGCAGGGAGGGGTTGATAGGGGGAGGCTTATGACTCGATGTCTCAGGGAAGGGGAGGATGGGGCTGGTGGAAAGAAGAGTGGAGATAGTCACAAAGGCTGGAGGTCAAGTGTAGAAAACAAAGAGCTGCAGATGATGAAATCTGATAAGAAAGAAAGGTTCTGTCGACATTATCCATGCCTCTCACAATTTTATATATGTCTATCAGGTCTCCCCTCAACCTCTGATGCCCCAGAGAAAATAATCGGACTTTGTCCAATCTCTCCCTGTAGCTAATACCCTCTAATCTACGCGACATCTGCACCTTCTCCCAAACCTCCACATTCTTAATGTAATGGCGCAATCAGAACTGCATGCAATACTCCAAATGCAGACAAACCATTTATTTGTATGGAACTTATAAGTAATGTTGCTGGGAAAGTGAATTAAAAAGTAGAAAATGTGTTGGAAGAAAATGATGTAATTAGTCTGGGAGGAACACACTCCCCAACCTAAAGAAATTAACAAAGCCTGATTAACTGGTTTTTAAATCATTTGTCAATGTAAAAGGGCTGAATAAATTCAACCTCAGTATAGAGTTTGTTGGGGAAGATGATTGTTTGCCCAAATCTCACTCAAAGATTAATATTTTCACTGGTGCTGGGAAATTCTTATGCAAAGTGTGATAAATAATGCAACTTAGAAATAGTGCAACTTGGAAGAATGTGGAAATACGTAACTGCAGATACTGGTTTTGTAAAAGAAGATACAATGTGCTGGAGCATGAAAAGAAAATTTGATAAGTTTTAGTTTTAGAGATAAAGCTTGGAAACAGGCCCTTCGGCCATACGAGTCCGTGCCAACCAGTGATTACCCGTACGCTAGTTCTATCCTGCACACTCGGGACAATCTACAGAAACCAATTTACCTACAAACTTACATGTCTTTGGAATGTGGATGGGTAACAGGAGCACCCGGAGGAACCCACACGGTCATAGGGAGAACATAAAAAACTTCGTACAGACAGCACCCGTGGTCAGGATTGAACCCAGGGCTCTGGTGCTGTAAGGCAGCAACTCTACCACTGTGCCACTGTGGAGCCCCTAAAGCATGATAAAATCCAATGGCTATAAAACAGCCATTCATGTGAGGGTGGAGATCAAAGGGAAAGTGTTGTCCTGAGAGGAATGGGTCTCAGCTACAAAGCTAATCTGGTCGGCCACTAGATGGCAGAGTGTCACCCAATCGTTGGAAAGTTCTCTCAAGTCAGAATTAGGCCATTCGGCCCATCAAGTTTACTCCAGCATTAATTCATGGCTGATCTATCTTTCCCTCTCAAACCAATGCTCCTACATTGTCCCCATTACCCCTGACTCAGCTCAATCTCACAACCAAAAGGTCAAATCAAAAATTGTTCAAGTCAGGCATTTGGCTACAGATATAAAAACAGATATAAAAACACTGCACGATGAAGAGGGAAATTGGTCAGTCATCAGAGAACAAATATCAGCAGATCATCAGCATGCTGACCATTGAATGGTTGTGTGTACCTAAGACTAAACTCATAACCTTGATAAAAAGTATCGGATTTTGAAATATCAGTTAAAGTTGTAGAAACAAAGAACTACAGATGCTGGTTTATAAAATAAAAGCACAAAATGCTGGAGTAACTCAGTGGGTCAGGCAGCATCTCTGGAGAACATGGAAAGGTGACATTTCGGGTTGGGACCCTTCATCAAACTGTTTTCAAAGAAGGGTCCCGACCGAAAATGTCACCTATCCATGTTCTCCAAGGATGCTGCCTGGCCCGTTGAATTACTTCAGACTTTGTGTCTTTTTATACTGTTGAGTTATTGGATTATTATTGCCACATGTACAGAGATAGTGAAAAAGATTTTGTTTGCATACTATCCAATTCCTAAATTCATAAATCATAGGAGCGGATGTACACCATTTGGCCCATCGAGTCTACTGCGCCCTTCAATCATGGCTGATCAATCTTTCCCACTCAACCCCATTCTCCTGCGAATTAACTCAGATAATACTATGCATGAGTACAATCAAGCTATACACCACGACAGATGATTTCCAAATGCAAGAGAGATTTAAAAGAGTGGCACGGTTGTATTATAAGATAGTGTATATCCAGTGATCAGCTTGTAAAGAGTTGCCACACTTTGGCACAATCTTGTCTGATTGTAAGATTGCCTGATTGTAAGAAGGCTTATCGCAAAAAAAGATAAATTATCACAGAATGAGAAATGAATCAGTACAGAATGATGTAATAACTTTTGTTACAGTTTGTTGAACATCTCTTTGATAGATTTTGAACATAATTTATTTGTGCTGTTTGTATAACATGTTGTTATTGTTTGTTTAATATTGTTAAACTGGAAAGGGTACAGCGAAGAGGCAGATGGAATTAGTGCAGATGAGGCAAGTTAGTCGGCATGGGCAAGTTGTGCCTGTTTCCATGCTATATGACTCTAACACGGCTCAACATCAAAAGAACTTCCATAGAGCATATGCTTTAAATTCCCATTAGCTTTTCTGTCTGTTTGGTATCAATGGTAAGGTGTATTGTATCCTGCATATCCTGTTGCTATGGAATGGCAGCCAAGTTGTTGCAGTGATGTTTAAATGGAAGCGTAAGGATTAATTTTGAAGGAATTTTTGTGTCTTTAGTTTGAGTTGTAAAATGACACAATACTGCTTGGGGAACAAAATGAGTTGGAAAGGCTGCAATTATTTCTCGTTCCTGGATGCTTTGAGAGAAAGTGGCCATGAATCACACCATACAGTACTAGAACAATTGATGATTGCACAACATTTTAATCTGTGCACCTTGTGCATAAAATCAGTATCATAGGTCATCAAAGTTTATGTTTGTGGGAACGTCTTGTTAATGTGAACAGAACGTTGCCTAAATTAAAGCAAATTTTGGGGGAGAAACAAGGAACTGCACATGTTGGTTTACCAAAAAAAAAGTCGAAGTCCAGGAGTAACCCAGCAGGTCATGCAGCATCCCTGGAGAACGCGGATAGGTGACCTTTTCAGGTCGTGACCCTTCTTCAGACTGATTCCTGGGTTTTGGGTTGTGGCTCATTTTTAATTTGGAATTGCTACACATATACTGAGGCAATCAATGGTTTCATCCTTTCCTTTTGTTCCCATCTTGAGACAGAAAAGGCAAGTATCAGCGGAAGCTACATGCAGGTGCTGTGTCATAAGGTCATCAGTAATAGGAGCAGAATTAGGCCATTCGACCCATCAAGTCTACTTCGCCATTCAATCATAGCTGATCTATCTCTCCCTCCTAACCCCATTCTCCTGCCTTTTCCACGTAACCCTGACACCTGTACTAATCAAGAATCTATCTATCTCTGCCTTAAACATATCCATTGACGGCCTCCACAGCCTTCTGTGGCAAAGAATTCCACAGGTTCACCACCCTCTGACTAAAGAAATCCCTAATCCTCCTAAAGGAATGTCCTTTCCTTTTAAGGCTTTGACCTCTAGTCTTAGTCTCTCCCATTTCTGGAAACATCCTCTCCACATCCACTATCCAAGCCTTTCACAATTCGCACTGGGAAGACCACGGGAGCTTAAAGATCTCCCTCCGATCTGTTGTAGATCAGCTGTTTCAAAGGCTAGCATGAAGGTAAAGGAAATGGCAAGGCAAGAGAGGGCTGAGAACATGGTCAGCAAGCATCTACGCGATGCTCTGTTTGTCCTAGAATCCCAGCTGTTCTGAGGGCAGCACAGGACACCTGTGCATATGGCACTGAAGTGCTTAAAATAATAGTTGTAACCATAAGATCATAAGGCATAGGAGCAGAATTAGGCCTTCGGCCCATTGAGTCTGCTCCACCATTTGATCATGGTTGATCTATTTTTCCCTTTCAACCCTATTCTTCTGTCTTCCCCATAACCTTTGATGCCCTTACTAATGAAGAACATATCAATCTCCTTTAAAAATGTCAATGACTAGGTCTTCACCACCATCTGTGGCAACAAATTCCAGATTCACCAGCGTCTGGCTAAAATTCTTCATCTCCAGTCTAAAGGTAAGCCCTTTCATTCTGAGGCTGTGTCCCCTGGTTCGTCCACTAGTGGAAATATCCTCTCCACATCCACTCTATGGACGTCTGATACTAACCACTGACAGTTTCCAAATTTATTGAACATCGCAAGAGGACAGTGGCAGACATTCTGTTCAATATATTGATGCTAGCACTGTGAACCTTGAGTTCCCCCTGTGTTGGTGATCTCAGGAATTTATATTCTCTATGTTTGTAATTGTTAAATCAAAATCATCTATTCTCTCGATGAGGGAGTTCCAATTTTGGATAGTAAGGTTGAAAGGTACAGTTCCAAATGTCTTGTATCATTGCAAGTATGTCTAATGCTGTATGATGGATCAGATATGGTATGATGGATCCTGACCAGAGTCTGGACCAATTTTGCAAAGATTGCAGCAACACTCATCTCTGGGAGAAATTATAATAATTTCTGGTTAAATGTTTTGTATCCTGCACTGCTAAATAATTAAGCACTACACCCCCCCAACCTTTAGGCAATAAAATCGGCCATTATCACATTGCTGTCAATGAAGTCTTCTCGCATGCAAACACCTCCGTTATGAGGCAGTGATACTTTTCAAAATATTTTCCATTATTAACAAAGAAATTTGCATGATGTATAATATAGATTCAGATGCCATTCTTAAAATGCCAAACAAAATACATCAGTATTAAAATTTGAAATATAATTTTCCTAATTTCTGAAAGGCACTATATAAATTCAAGTCATATTTTTGCCTTATTCTACAGATATCCTCCTATAATTATTCAAAGTGTTAGAGGTATAAATGTCCTTCTGTTGTTCCTGGAAAGTTATAGAAAATTTGGGAGCTGCAAAAGAAAAAATCAAGTTCAGAAAGGGATTTGAAAATAATAAATTGTGGAAACAGTCTTTTTCACATATTAGCAGTACAGAGAAACGCTTTTTCGGATCAGACTTGAAACAACAAACCCAATGCTGTACCAGAGAAGAAATAAACAATTAATTTATTTTGAAAAGAACATTTTACATCTTTATAAGATTTTGGGTGGCCACACCTGGAATATTCCATGTAGTTCTGGTCTCCCCATTACAGAAAGGATGTGGAGGCTTCGAAAAGGGTACAAAGGTGGTTTAGCAGAATGATACCTGGATTAGGTGGCATTACCAACAGAGAAAGGTTGGATGGACTTGGATTGTTTTCTCTGGAACATCCGAGGTTGTGGGGAGACCTGATAGAGGTATATAAAATGATAAGTGGTATAGATAGGATAGTTTTAAGGTGCAAAGTTTAAAACAGACGTGCAGGTCAAGTTTTAATTTTTTCATAGAGGGTAGTGGGTACCTGAAACATGCTGTCATGGGTGGTGGGTGGAGGCAGATACAATAGTGGCATTTCAGTGGCTATTGGATATGCTGGAAATGGAGGGATATAGATTAAGTTCAGATAGATAAGAGATGGACAGCATCATGCTCAGCACATACATTGGGGCCAAAGGGGCCTGTTCTTGTGCTGTTCTACATTCTATTAGAATAAGATACTATTCTTGAAATGCCAAAGAAAAAGACCATCGGTATTAATATTTGAAAACAAATTGTCCACGTAATGGTTGTTTTTTTTTTTTTTTCCCCTGTCCAAAATCATAATGTCTCAAAGTGTAGTTAACCTTTTCCTTGAATATATACTCCACGTCTATTTAAAAGGAAAGAACAGGAAACTTGAATGAGACAACTTTCAGAAAATCACCACTTTAACTTTCAGTAACCGATGCAGTCACTATGCTCCTGGCATAACTAATTATTTCAAGACAGGTGGATATTCTTTAAGCCTCAATGTCATTTACAGATTTCACTGGAACCAAAATAATTATATTCTCTCTTCAAGTTTGCCAAATTTAAAAAGTTTTCAGCACTAAATTATGAATAGAGCATTAACTTTATTATTAACCTATAATGCACATCATTTTAGGAAGACAGAAGCAGTCAACTGGAACAAGATACAACAATCTCATTATCTGAGACAAAAAAAGTAAAAACAAACATTTAATTAAACATGGAAACTTGGTATACTGATAAACTTAGAAACTAAACTAAAATTACTTTGGTTACTTCAATTAAAAAGATAAATTTAGCCCGGTTACCAAACGACATAAATACTTCCTTTAAAACTAAAATAATCAAATATCTTGTTTAATTATCTGACCCGTCCTTCACAATGTTTTAAAGTGAGATAGAAGATTTGACGGTTGTTGCATCTTTAACACAGACTATGTACATACATCGGCTCTTAACTACTTTTCCCATCGGCTTGCATCCCATCCAAGCACCTCCAGGATTGCACAAGAGTAAATGGTATAGTGTTTGATTCTTTTGCAGAAAGAAAACATTCTCTGATCTTACTCCTTGTTGAACGGTTCTTCAAAATGTATTGTTCCTCTCAGAGTCAGGGTCAACTTTGGACTACCGGTGTCATTTAATAAACAAAATGTAAACCCCCGTGACAAGGCAAGAGAATGCAACAGGTACATGAAGCCTTGTTCCTATTACTGCAGCTGCAAGGAAACAAAAGTTTTATTTAGTAATTTATGCAATGATGTTAACTTTTTTTATTATTGTCTACAAACACAGCAATTTTGAACTAACTGCAATTATGTTCAGGATTATCTCAAAATATGTGTGTTCAGAACTTGATAGGGAAACAAAGAACTGCAGATGCTAGTTTATATCAACGATAGACACAAAGTGCTGGAGTAACTCAGAGGGTGAGGCAGCATTTCTAGAGAAAAAAGATGGACGACATTTCGGGTCGGGACCCTTCTTCAGACTGAAAGTAGGAGGTGAGGGGGTGTGGGGGTGAAGGGTTGGAGGGGAGAAAAGACCAGGATCAATCAGGGGCTGCAACAAATGACCTCAGGCAGGGCGATGCCTGGTAGGCCCATTGTTGGCAATGGAGAGCTGTGGAACTGGTTAAATGAATTGGGTGGAGTTAGGGGCAAGGGAGGAGGTGAGTAAGTAGAAGTTGCATAAAACTGTTTTGGGTCGGGACCCTTCTTCAGATTGATTCCTGGGTTTTGGGTTGCTACACATTTACTGAGGCAATCAATGGTTTCATCATTTCCTTTTGTTTCCCATCTTGAGACGGAAATGGCAAGTCTCAGAGGAAGTTGTAAACCAAGTGCGCAGTTACTGTATCATTGCCGCACTGGGAAGACCATGGTTGCTTAAAGGATCTCCCTCCCATCTGTTGCAGATCAGTTGTTTAAAAGGCTAGTGGGAAGGTAAAGGAAACAGCAAGGGAAGAGAGGGCTGAGAACATGATCAGCAAGCATCTAACACAATGCACTGTCTATCCTGGAGTCCCAGCTGTACTAAGGATAGAGCAGGACACCAGTGCATGGGGCACTGAAGTGCTTGAAATAATGTGATTGTAAGCCTGACCCGCCGAGCTACTCCAGCAGTTTGTGTAGTTTTTTTACGAGGATGTTGCCAGGACCCGAGGGTCTGAGCTATAGGGAGAAGTTGAACAGGCGAGGACTCTATTCCTTGGAGCAGAGGAGGATGAGGGGTGATCTTATGTGCAAAATAATGAGAGGAATAGATCGGGTGAACGCAGTCTTTTGCCCTGAGTGGGGGAATTGAGAACCAGATTAAATAGATTTAAGCTGAGGGGAGAAAAGATTTAATAGGAACGTGACGGTTACCTTTTTGTTTTTACACAATGAGTGGTGGTGTATGGAATGAGCTGCCGGAGGAGGTAGTTGTAGCTGGTACTATTGCAACATTTCAGAAACATTTCAACAAGTACATGAATACGACAGATTTAGACGGATATGGGCCAAACGCAGGCAGGTGGGACTAGTGTAGATGGGACATGTTGGTCAGCGTGGGCAAGTTGGGCTGAAGGGCCCGTTTCCACGCTGTATGACTCTATGATTCTAACTTTATGTCTTATTTACCCCTCATTTCTTAGCTTGGGAGAGCTGCAATAGGAATTTTGTAGCCCGGTGAAAATCCACGCGGTCACAGGAAGAATGTACAAACTCCGTACATACAGGATGTGTAGTCAGGATCGAACCCGGGTCTCTGGCGCTGTAAGGTAGCAACTCTACTGCTGTGCCACTCTATTTTTCTCCAAGGATAATATTTTATCATGTTCATTATTACCAATATGATACGTATATGATTTAGTTCATCAAATCTAGTACACAAATAGGTTTACCTTTGTAAAATACACCCCATACCCCTTTCTTTTCAGAAAGTAACCATTTATTCAGCCGTGGAACTTTCTTTAAGTATGCACAAGTGCATATAAAAAGCAAGCCAAAGACCAGGAGCCCATCGAAAGAATATACTGTAAAACACAACAAGAAGTCTGGTTAAAACCGTAGAATCAAATAAAGTATTTATGATACATTTGTTCAAAAATTTATACAACAGACATGATTACAAAAGATAACCTACAGTCATCAAATACATAATATCGCTGAACAAAAGAATAATCAAATCTCAGCAGTTTATTATTGAAGTTAAAAGATTTTTTTTTAAATTATGTTCTTTCTTGATTTGTACAAAATAAATTGATTAACACTAAATAGTTTTAATACAGAACTTAGCAAAAATGGCACTTAAATGTTTAGTGTATCATTTTGTAACCAAAATATTCATCCGAGCATCCCTTGTGCTGTTCTCTGTAGGTGTGTGCGACAAATTCTCATGCACAAGCAGATTGTTTACACAATAATTCACTCAATTGTGCCAAGAAAAAAACTGCCACAGCACTAAACCCACAAAATTAATTAACTTGATTAATTTTATTGGCTTAACACTTTGACAAACAACAGCACAAGGGAAGTCCAAGGAAGAATATTCTGGTTAAACTGGGCAGACAACATTGCTCCAAACTTCAGTGTAACTGAAATTGCAGGTGCGTGTGCAAATTCATCGTGAACAAACAGGAATATTGAAGAAAGACACAAAGTGCTGATGTAACTCTGCGGGTCAGGCAGCATCACTTGAGAACATGGATAGGTGACGTTTCGGGTCGGGAAACTTCTTCAGACTGATTCATGGGTTTTGGCCCAATCTTTATTCTGAAGAAGAATAAAGAAACATCACATTCCATCGTCTACAGAGATGCTGCCTGATCCACATTTTGTGTCTTTCCTTGGTAAACCAGCATCTGCATTTCCTTGTTCTACAAATAGAAACATTGATGCATTTGAGGCTTTTACCTGAAAGAACTGGGTATCAGATTTATGATCGTAGTGAAATATATTTCAACAATCCAAAATGGTATATTTAGGATTACCATTTCCTATATTACACTTGATTTCAAATATGAAGTTGACATAAAGATACAAAGGAAGTTATTGACTTCAGAATTAAATCTGTCAAGACATTAGTTTATGAAAACAGTGCAGTAGAGGTATTATGTTGGCTTCAGTCTTATCTAACTAAGCAGAGGCCCAGAATGCAGGCAGAATTCTGCCCTCCCTCCAGGCTAAACCCCAACCACAAGATATTCCAGATTTCCAGGGAAAATGGTTCCCAGAGACTGCGCTAGGACAGACCTACTGCAGGGCATGTGGCTCCAATGAAATCAGTGGGGGGAAATGGCTGAATTGCAACAGCAAAGCTCAGAATAATTTCTTATTTTATTTGATTCACTTATAGTTTAAACATATGAAACATAGAAAAGTACAGAACAGGAACAGACCCTCTGGATATCTGTATGAAACTAAACTAATCTCATCTGCCCGCACATGATCCACATCCCTCCATTTCTAGTATAATCATTTGCAAGTACATTTTAATAGTGCTATTTTGTGTAAAAGTGATTTTGGCATTCATAAACAATCAAATTCACTGGTCTTGCTGCAAAACAATGAGCCTGGGGTTGGGGAGCTGACAAAGCCATTGCTCAGGAGTGTTCAACACTGTGCCACGCCATCCGAATAATGAGGAATTGGCACACAGGCCAAGAACAATCCATTATTTTTAAAAAGTCTTATCTGATTAATCTTTTCAGCTTAAGATAAACAAATCGCCATTGAGGAATGTTACACCTACCTAAACCTCTCTCTCCAACATGGAAAAACAACATTGACTTAGTAGAGCGATTAAATCGTTCAATGCACAACTGTAATAATATGTACACACAATGTACCTGTACTGACAGCAAATATGTAAAACTTAGATTTGTTTTGTCTCTCCATCCCCTGCATATCCGTGTGCCAATCCAAAAGCCTCTTAAACACCATTATCATGTCTGCCTCCACCACCACATCTGGCAGTGCGATCCAGGCACTCACCATTCTCGTGTAAAAAAGAAACTTGCCCTGCACATCTCTTTTAAACATTGTCCTTCTCTCCTTAAAGCTATGCCCTCTAGTATATTATATTTCCACCCTGGTGCAACATGGTGGCTTATACGCCCCAATCAACATCAATGGTGCAGAAGTCGAAATGATTGACAGCTTCAAGTTCCTTGGTGTTAATATTACCAATGATTTGACATGGATGAACCACAATGATGTGACTGCCAAGAAGGTACACCAAAGCTTCTGCTTCCCAAGGAGACAGAGAAAATTCAGCATGTCTCCAAAGATTCTTACAAACTTCTACAGATGCGCCTTGGAAAGCACACTGTCGGGTATCAACACAGTTTGGTTTGGGAACAGCTCTGCCCAAGTCCACAAGAAACTGAAGAGAGA
The DNA here is from genome assembly GCF_053455715.1 of Rhinoraja longicauda. Classification (NCBI taxonomy): domain Eukaryota; kingdom Metazoa; phylum Chordata; class Chondrichthyes; order Rajiformes; family Arhynchobatidae; genus Rhinoraja; species Rhinoraja longicauda. The sequence goes on along the minus strand of NC_135976.1, from coordinate 16,419,437 downwards.
TGTAGATGTAGCTCAGTCCATTACACAACCAAGACCTCCCACCACTAACACCATCAACACTTTATGCTGCCTCAGAATAGCACCCAACATAATAAATGACTTATTCCACCCCGGTTATTTCTTCTTCTCCCCACTCCCATTAAACAGATACAGAAGCTTGAAAGTGCACACCACCACTCAGGGAGTTTCTTCGCCTCTGTTATTAGGCTTCTGAATGGTCCTTCCAAAAACTACAGTACTGTCTGATTCACCTCTATCCCGCTACGACCATTGCCCTGATTGGATACAATGCTGAGAACTATACTCTGAACTCTGTATCTTCTAGTTCTCTCTATCTATTGCTCTTGAGTTTGACCTGCTTGTATTTATGTATAGTGTTATCTTTTTAACCCTCGTTTATTATATTGTATACAGAATACTATGCTCACATATTCTGTTGTGCTGCTGCAAGTAAGAATTTCATTGTTCTATCTGGGACAATATGACAATAAAACACTCTTGTCTCTTGATCCGATCTGTATGGACAGTATGGAAAACAAGGCTTTTCACTGCACCTTGGTACACATGACAATAATAAACCTAAACCTGGGAAAAAAAGGTTCTGACTGTCTACGGTATCTATGCCTCTGATAATTTGATGAACTTCCATTTGGTCTCCTGTCAAACTCTGACATTAGAAAAAAACACTTCCGCAATACAGTCCTCCTGTTGAACGACGAGGTTGCCACTCAAGTTCGGGAACCGCCTTAGCCCTCAATCCAGTTTGCCTATTGGACGAGGCAGCTGCCACTCAGTCCCGCGTCCCGCCCTCTCCCGCAGCTACGTTTGCCCATTGGTCGAGAAAACGCCCATCGACCCGCCCTCCTCCTCAAATGCATTTGCCTATTGGTTGAGGACGCTGCCACTTATCCGTTGACCCGCCTTCCACCGCAAGTACACCTCCCTATTGGACGACATAGCCGTCAGTCAGCCCCGCGTCCCGCCCTCTCGCGCTATCCAGTTTGGTTTGACAAGGAGCTGGCCGATTAAGTTTGGTTTACCGGGCAGCGCTCTGTAGCTCGGGTCAAAGCCGAGGCGAGCGGCGCCAGGTCCGGCTGGGGATGGACTGTGGGCCGCTACGGCCCGGAGCCCGTTACCTTCTGTCTGCCTGCCTGTCCGGCACCGGGCCGCCGCCGAGGCCTAACGCCGGTGTGGGAGCGGCCACGTCCTCAGCTCCCCTCAGGTGCGGTGAGGGGGAAGGGGGGGGCGAAGGCCGCAGCCAGACGACGGGGGAGGATTACCGTTGGTCATGGCGACAGTTGGAAGCGTCCGCCTCGCGCTCCTTCACCGCGCGCTCATCGCCCGCTCGCGCCCCGCCGCCCGCCCGCCCGCGGTAAACAGACAGGCAGGCGCAAGCAGTCAATCCCGCTCACACCCCCACACGTCGCTCCGCATCGATCTCCTCGCTCCGCGCTCGCTTGCTCTCCCCTTCTGCGCCGGGCTTTTTAGACGGGCTATTCAGGACAAGGATCAAACGCTGAACTGCTGGGAATTTGCTCATCTCTCTGGGAAATAATCGTAGGAAATGCAAAAATCTTAACAAGGAACAGTTTTGGCAGCGTCAAGGGTGTTTTATTGTTATATGTCCCAAACAGAACAGTGGAATTCTTACTTGCAGCAGCACAACAAAACATGTAAACAATATAATAAACGAAAAAAAAAGTTCTTATATACACCCACACCCACACACACATACAGGTATAATGTGTATCAAGGGATATGAGGAGAAGGCAAGAGAATGGGGTTAGGAGGGAGAGATATATCAGCCATGATTGAATGGCATAGACTTGATGGGCCGAATGGCCTAATTCTGCTCCTATCACTTATGACCTAATAAAACACACACACACACACGTGTGTATGTGTGTAAATATATATATATATATATATATATACACACACACATATACTTCCAGTCTGAAGAAGGGTTCTGTCCCAAAATGTCACCTGTCAATGTTCTCCAGAGATGCTGCCTGACCCATTGAGTTACTCCAGCACTTTGTGTCTTTATCTGGAAAAGACTAATAAGTTGAGGAGTGTCAGCATGGAATTATGAAAGGAAAATCATGTTTGATTAATCTTTTGGAGATATTTGAGGATAAGAAGTAGAATAAATAGGGTGGGGGGAGGGAGACAAGTAGCTGTCTTAGAATTTTGATCAGGTTCCACCAAGAAGATTGGTCAACAAGGTAAGAGTTAAACACAAAGCGCTGGAGTAACTGAGCTGGTTAGGGTTGGAGTACGTGGATTGGGGCGGTCTAATGCAAAGAGAAATACCAATTGGACAGAAAGCGAAGAGTCAGAATAAAGATATTTAGAGTTTAGTTTAGAGATACAGTGTGGACGCAGGCCCTTTAGCCCATCAAGTCTGCTCCATCCATCGATTACACATATATGCTCTATCCTACACACTTAGGGCAATATTCAGAAGGCAATTCATCTACAAACCTGCATGTCTTAGGAATGTGAGAGGAAACCGGAGCACCTGTAGAAAACCCATACAAGAAAGTCAAGAGTGTTTTATTGTCATATATGTCCCAGATAGACCAATGAAATTCATACTTGCAGCAGCACACCAGACTATGTAAACATAGTACACTGTAAACAATATAATAAACGAGAGAGAAAAAAGTTCAGCGTGTGTATATGCACATACTCACCAATGCACACATATATATATATATATATAATCACGTTTTTCCACATCCATTCTATAAAAATGTACAGACAAAAAACAATCAATAATTGCAATAACAAACAATAATAGTCTATATAGTTCAGAGCTTATTTGAGGTTGTAGTGTTTAATAGCCGAATGGCTGCAGGGAAGAAGCTGTTCCTGAACCTGGAAGTTACAGTTTTCAGGCTCCAGTCCCAGGAAAATGTACAAACTCCATACAGACAGCACCCGAGGTCAGGATGGAACCTGGGTCTCTGGTGCTGTGAGGCAGCAACTCTACTGCTGCGCCACTGTGCCGCCTCATTCTTGGAGTGACAGACTACTGGAGTATCATGGAGATCAGGATATGTGCCAATAGTATTAATATTCTACATCCATGACATTGGCTGAGGGGACCAAATGACATATTTTCAAGTTTGTTGATGCTAGCAGACCTGGTGGGATTGTCATTATTGAGGAACTTATAAGGTTGCCTCAAGGGAGTATAGACAAACTGACCAAAGAGGGTGAGATGATCCATGAGAGATGAATCACTTTGATTGACCAACCAAACAGCAGCCACTAAATGACTGCCATCGTCAGGTTGATGGTATTTGATGTGATGATTCTAAGATGGCAGCAGTGGAATGTTAAGGGAAAATTCCGTGGCTGTGAACAGTCCACAAACTCGCCACCCACGCTCTCAGAAACGTGCTGACGTTCCATGATTGGATCGGTAAATGGCACACAACAACCACAGCACGGGTTTGACAGCACTAGGCCTCTATTCACTGGAGTTTAGAAGGTTGAGGGGGATCTCATTGAGACTTACAGAATAATGAAAGGCATAGATAGAGTGGATGTGGAAAGGATGTTTCTACTGGTGGGAGAATCTAGGACCAGAGGTCATATCCTCAGAATTAAAGGGTGCTCTTTTAGAAAGGAGGTGAGGAGGAACTTCTTTAGTCAGAGGGTGATTAATCTGAGGAACTCTTTGCTACAGAGGGCTGTGGAGGCCAAGTCAATGGATATTGTTAAGGCAGAGATAGACAAATTCTCGATTAGAACGGGTGTCAAGGGTTATGGGGAGAAGGTAGGGAAATTGGATTAGCAGGCAGAGATTGGATGGCGTAGACTCGATGGGCCAAACGGCCTAAATCTACACCTATAACTTGTGAATGTGGAAGTGGAGGGGCAGCTGCTGGAGACAACGGACAGGGTGGTTAAGATGGTCTCGACTCATGGTGTTGGTGGAGGCGGCCACGGGAGGCCCTACAGCAGCCGGGCGAGCGAGCGGATCGAGCGCAACCTGCGGCAGCTGCATAAAGCGGCGGTAGAAGGAGCTGCACATCTCCTTGGGCCAAGATCAGACTTTTCAGACATTTGGGGGAGTTGCAAGAAGGCACTGGAACATGCCGACTCTGCGTGCTGCTTCAGAAGAGGATCTATTGTACTCATGTATGGTATGATTTAATACGATACGATACGATAATACTTTATTGTCACTGGATGGCATGCAGAACAAGCATTTCACTGTATCTCTGTACACGTGACAATAAATAAATCAAACCAAGGCATGGCAACAGCAGTTGGAAAGGTCAGCTCATCTTTCCAAGGGTAATTAGGATAAGCAATGCAGTGGTCTTGAAAGCAATGCCCATGGTTCGAGGGTTGTGGCAGATTCCTCGTCCAATAGGTAAATGTAATTGTGGGAGAAGGCGGGTTGTTGTATTGAGTGGCAGCTATGTCATCCAATTGGTAAACCTGCTTGAAGGATAAGGCGGTTCCTGGGATCGAGTGGCAGCACCGTTGTCCAATAGGTATACAGGGAGTGGTTGGACATACTTGGATTGTTTTCTCGCTAATGTCAGAAGTTGACAGGAGACCTGATAGAAGTTTATATAATTATGAGAGGCATAGATAGGCTGGACAGTCAGAGCCTTGTACCCCAGGTCTACGTTTATTATTGTCACATATACCGAGGTACACTGAAAACCCTTGTTTTGCATGCTATATAAACAGATCAGATATACTATACATAAATACAATCAATTCAAACTCAAGTACAGACTGCACAATATAATTCTTTGAAGCATAACTAGCTAGGTTTAAATCAGTGCAACATTTTGCACATGTTTAATATTAATAGTTATGCACAGTTTTAGTTCCTACCTTTCAGCCTTGAATTAATTATTACTAACCACATACCTAATTTGTAAAATGGAAACCAATGCAATATATATTTTGTGTAAGATTGTATTGCGTTCTGGCCACCATTCCTCTCTCACTCCCTGCCTCAAAATTATGGCCTTTGCAGATCACAATGAGTTGTTCATTCTAGTTCATTCCATTACCATTCTTTGGGTTTTGCCCTGCAATTGAAACACCTGATTGTATTTATAACGTACAAAAAGTCTGACCATCTTGCCAACATTTTCCATAATAAACCTGGCAAAAACTGCCTGTGTAAATCTGCCGTGTAAACACAGCTTCCTGTCAAACTGAGGGTTTGTCGAGGTGTGTGGTACAAGCATGTCTTATAATGCGACTAATTTCAACAGATGGATCTCATTGTGAATGTGAATGAATAAAACTCTAATAAACTTTAGAAATGGTGGAAAATGGAGCCAGCCTTTCATCCGTATCTCCTGGTAAATTACTTTCCTCACTGTCAAATTGAGGTTCACTTAAGTACTGTGATTACGATTTATGCCAGTAAAAATTTTCATTAAAGGTTTCATTAATAAAATTAATTTAACTTCAATAATGACGGTGGGTTATAAATTCATTCTTAAGAAGTCCAAAGAAGGGTCCGGACTCAAAACATCACCTATCCATTTTCTCTAGAGATGCTGCCTGACCCGTTGAGTTACTCCAGCATTTTGTGTCTATCTTTAGTAGAAACCAGCATCTGCAGTTTCACCTCATTACTTTATAAATTCACTTATTTGAGTTCCTTCGTTCAAATCTCTTGATTACAGTACAGGGGAGTGTTGTGGAGTAGAGGAGTGCAGGTGCATGGTTCCTTGAAGGTGGAGTCGGAGGTAGATAGGGTGGTCAAAAAGACATTTGGCACATTGGCCTTCATCAGTCAGTATTGAGTATAGAAGTGTGGAGTCATGTTGCAGTTGTATAAGACTTTGGTGAGGCCGCATTTAGAGTATTGTGTTCAGTTGTGGGTACCACATTATAGGAAAGATGTTGTTAAGCTGGAAAGGGTACAGAGAAGATTTATGAGCATTTTTCCAGGACTAGAGAGGCTGAGTGACAGGGAGAGGTTGAGTAGACAGCGACTCTATTCCTTGGAGTGCAGGAGGGTGAGGGTTGATCTTATAGAGGTGTAGAAAATCATGAGAGGTATAGATTGGGTAGACGCACAGAGTCTCTTGCCCAGAGTAGGCGAATCGAGGACAAGAGGGCATGTTTAGGGGAAAAGATTTAATAGGAATCTGAGGGGTACCATTTTCACACAAAGGGTGGTGGGGGTATGGAGCTGCCAGAGGAGCAGCAGTTGAGGCAGGGACTATCCCAACGTTTATGAAACAGTTAGACAGGTACATGGATAGGACAGGTTTGGAGGGATATGGGCAAACAAGAACAGGTGGGACTAGTGTAGCTGGGACATGTTGGCCGGTGTGGGCAAGTTGGGCCGAAGGGCCTTTCTCTGGATTACTCATCTAGGAACACAGCCATTCAGCTAGCACATATCCGGCTTTAATCCATTTTCCTGCATTGTAATCATGAATGAAACAGTTTTTACTTTGACCACAAATTCTCAATGTGAAATCTATAGTCTGAAGCTTCTCTGTATAAAGGAGCTTTACGTTCCAAATGACTTCCATTTCAACAATTGTGCTTCACACATATCTTAACTCCTGGCAATATGCTTCTTCTGACAACCTTATCATTTACTTCATAATTTTAAATTCATAAATTTAATGATTAACACCAATCTGGTGCTAATATTTTTCAAATAAAAAGATTCATTTATTTTCGAGGGTTTATTCATGTATATTACTGTCAAGGAGTGGTTTGAAACATTGATTAATAGATAAACAAGGAACTACAGATGCCGGTTTACAAAATAAGACACAAAGTGCTGGAGTAACTCAGTGGTTCCGGCAGCATCTCTGGAGAACATGGATAGGTGACATTTCAGTTTGGGGCATTTCATTAGACTGAAGAAGGGGCCCGACCTGAAACATTGATTGTTGAAAGATACAGCATGGTACCAAGCCTTTCTGCCTACCGACTTCACCCCAAGCATTGATCACCCATTCACACTAGTTCTATGTTATCCCACTTTCGCATCCACTCCCTGCACACTAGGCCAATTTTACAGAGGCCAATTAACCTACAAACCCGCACGTCTTTAGGATGTGAGAAGAAACATATTGAAAAACCTGTTAATTAATCCGACTTTCAATCCATTATTTAAATTAAATGAATTTGTGATCAATTAAAAATGAATCTCAAACCTGTGCTCCAAGCAAGATTATGAGAGTTGTATCTGACATCAATTTACATTTTTGCTTATTTATGGAATGAATTAGCTTCTGGTAGAAATGTTCTCATGAGTGAAAATGAGAAGAATGTTAAAAAAAATGTAGTTTTGTGAGTTTTATTTGTGACTGACTATTTCATCCAGAAACACTGAACTGGGGGCTGGCCTGTGAAGTCTTGCAGTTCATTTCAATGCACCATGGTGATGTCTTGTACTGTCATGGACAATTAACATAATTCCAGTGTATTTGTGCATCCACTGCCTGGAACAGATGTACTGGAATGAAGTGGCTGAGCTAATGCGATTACAGTCATTACACAACTATCTGCACAACAATACATGTTGATCACAGGAAGGGACTTACTGTTGGGAAGCCTGACCCATATCACTGTTAGTCCGCAGTGCAAGCATGTTATAAAAGCTCACTCTGCACTTGATGAAGAAACGGTTTTAAAATAATTTATTGCTTACAGATAAAACCTACTCCTCAAATTTTGTCTTCTCGAGTCATGGTTGGTTACCAGATCAGGGACAGCTCAGGATAAATATATCAGAAACCGTTAAATAAATCTTTTCAGAGGGGATTTTGTACCAACATAGAAGCAAAAATACAGATTCACTCCAAGGCATGGGAGGATCCCAAGGCAAAAGGGTAAGTTAACGCATATAATATGCCAGAAATCTGTGATGTACATTGATTCATTTTACTGTTGTATAATGTATTAACTATTTTTTGTATAATGTATTAACTGATTTTATTTCTTTATTTATTTATGCAAGTACATATATTATGTTAAGGATTACATTTTTAATTCATTTTTATTTGCTATTATTATTTTATTGGGATATTATTAAAAAAATAACTTTTCATTGCAGTTGGTTAAAGCTTGAGAGAATAAATAATTTCTTCATTTTTAAAAATATTTTTTTGTCTTTTGCAAAAAATGTTTTAGGTTAATTGGCCTCTGTAAAATGCCTTCAAGGTGAAGAGAGTGGATGAGAACACGGGATAATATAGAACTAGTGTGAAATGGGTGTTCGATGATTGGCGTGGACCCAGGGGCCGAAGGGTCTGTTTTCACGCTGTATCTCTAAACTAAACTAATCTAAATTTTACTCTACAATAAGTAAACATAAGGACACAATTTTGTATCTACTGCTTTTGTATGTTTATTCAATAACGCTTCTCATAGTTATAGTCACTAGACGGGCGTGGAACGGCTGGGCCCACATCTGCGGGCCCGGCAACCCTCCGTCCAAACCTCTCCTGTGAGCCCGGCAACCCTCACCCGACTGACGACACTCACCCACTCCATCCCCCCTCTACCCCTCTTAAAACTCCCCCGGGACCAGGGAGCGGGCGAGGGGGGAGAGGAAAGGGGAGAGGGAGCCACTCACCACGGCCCTGGGCGGCAACCGCTGGGGCTAGGTGGGAGCGGGGATTACACCTCCCGGCGGGCAGCACAGCAGCAGGAGACACGCACAAGATGGCAGAGCGGGAGGAGGAGGAGGAGAAGAAGGAGAGCGGCCTCAGTGTGTGTGTGTATGTGTGCCACACAGCCCACTGGGGATTGTAGTCCGGTGATGGTCTGGGGCGCTTGGGCCGGGCGGGAGTGGGGACTACACCTGGCGGGCGGCGGGAGGTGCGCACAAAATGGCGGAGCGAGAGGAACTGCGCATTGTGTCCAGATCTCCTGATTGCCATTCCGCCCCCATAGATCCTCTCTTCCACCCCCCCCCCCCCCCCTCACCCACTCCATCCCCCCTCAACCCCCCATAAAACTCCCCCGGGGCCGGGCGAGGGGGGAAAGGAAAGGGGAGAGGGAACCACTAACCCTCCCCCCGGGCGGCCAGCAGCAGGAGAGCTCTCCTGCCACTCCCGTCACTCGGGCGGGTCCCGTCCCCCTCCGAGCTCCCAACTGCGCATGCGCGGACCTTCTCCCATTGTGACGTCAAAAACAGAGGCAGGCGCGGACACGTTGGGTTCCCATTGTGACGTCGAACATGACTGAAGGCCAGGGGGAACAGAAAAGTGATTTTTTAAACTTTAAAAAGGGATTTTTAAAGTTTAAAAAGTGAAAAACCTTTAAAATATAACAAACATTTGAACCCCAGGACAATGGTGAGTAAGGTGGGCCTAAAATGATCGCGCTATAATGTACCATTTTGGCTGTATTTCCAGAACAAATAACAAATACATCCACAAAATGCTGGAGTAACTCAGCAGATCAGGCAGCATCTCGGGAGAAAAGGAATGGGTGACGTTTCGGGTCGAGACCCTTCTTCAGACTGATGTCAGGGGGGCGGGACAAAGGAAGGATATAGGTGGAGACAGGAAGATAGAGGGAGATCTGGGAAGGAGGAGGGGACGGGAGGGACAGAGGAACTATCTAAAGTTGGAGAAGTCGATGTTCATACCACTGGGCTACAAACTGCCCAGGCGAAATATGAGGTGCTGTTCCTCCAATTTCCGGTGGGCCTCACTATGGCACTGGAGGAGGCCCATGACAGAAAGGTCAGACTGGGAATGGGAGGGGGAGTTGAAGTGCTCGGCCACCGGGAGATCAGTTTGATTAATGCGGACCGAGCGCAGGTGTTCAGCGAAGCGATCGCCGAGCCTGCGCTTCGTTTCGCCGATGTAAATAAGTTGACATCTAGAGCAGCGGATGCAATAGATGAGGTTGGAGGAGGTTCAGGTGAATCTTTGTCTCACCTGGAAAGAGTCTGAAAACAGGCCCTTTGGCCAAACTTTCTCGTGCCAACCAACATGCCCCAGCCACACAAGTACATCTGCCTGTGTTTGGCCCATGTCTCTCTAAACCTATCCAATTCCTCTAAACCTATCCTATCTAAGTACCTGTCGAAATGTTTTTTAAACATTGTGATAGTATCTGTCTCAACTACCTCCTCCAGCAGCTTGTTCCATACACCCACCACCCTTTGTGTAACAAAGTTGCCACTCGGGTTCCTATTATATCTTTTTGACCTCACCTTAAACCAAAGACCTCTGATTCTAGATTTCCCTACTCAGGGTAAAAGACTCTGCATTTTCCGTATCTTTTCCTCTTATGATCTTGTACACCCCTTATCCTCTTGCGCTCTAAGGAATAAAGTGCTAGCCTGCTCATCCTCTCCCTATACCTCAGTTCTATCGTACACACTGGGGACAATTTACAATGGCCAATTAACCTACAAACCTGCATGTCTTTGGGATGTGGGAGGAAACCAGAGCACCCGGAGAAAACCCACGTGTTCACAGGGCGAACATACAAACTCCGTACAGACAGCACCCGAGGTCAGGATGGAACCCGGGTCTCTGGTTCTGTGAAGCTACAGCTCTACTGCTCTACTGCTGCGCCACTGTGGCGACATGCAAACATGGTACATCTCTTTCTAAGCTGTTCCAGTATGTTATTTTACTAGGACAACTCAGTTATAGACCTCATTGCAATTGAAATAACAGAGTAATATGTTTAGCGATCTGTTGGAATAAATGACAATAAACCACCTTGACTCTTGACTCCCCTGACTCAGTGAGGAAGCTATGATTGGCCTTGATATCAAGGCAGGATTTGACCTAGACTGTCTTTGAAGAATCCTAGGAAAAAGTCAAGGGGCATAAAGACCACAACAGTAGATGTTATATGTAACACAAAGAACAATGGTTGTGATTGTTGAAGGCCCACAATCCTAATTCCAACATATTGCTGTAGATATTCCTCAGCCAAACCATTTCCAGGTATTTCCACCAAAGACTTTTCCTCAATAATATCTTTACTGACGAATGCACAATATTCAATTCCATTCATAACTCCTCAGCAAATCATATAAAGTTCATGTCCACATATTATAAGACCCTGGATAACATTCAGGCATAGGCTGATAGGTGGCAGATGGCATTTGCTCCAGTAAAACCCTGGGGAATGTCCATGTCCTTCACACAATCTAACCACTGCCATTGCCATTAAATGGGTTTACCATTGCTGAGACTATCACCATCAAGATCCTGGGTACTGACCAGAAATGAACCAGCGAGACTAATATTGAAGATACGAGACTCACTTCCTGACATCCCAAAGCATTTATACAAGGCGTAAGCCCAGAGTTCATGATGGAACCTTCTCTACTTGCTTGGATTAGTAATAGAAGTCATGGAGCTAAGGTCACCAGTGAAGAAATTCTGCACCAGACTAATCCTTCATCCCTTTAATCTGCAAAATACTAGATGCAATAGTTTTCTATGAAGTGAACAAAAAACTTTTGTGGAAAGATACAAAGTGCTGAAGTAACTCAGCGGGTCAGACAGCATCTCTGGAGAACATGGATACGTGACATTTCAGGTTAGTATCCTTCTTCAGGCTGATTGCAGGGTTTGGGGGAGAAAGCTAGCCTTTCCCTACTCCTGCAATCAGTCTAAAGAATCAGCCCGACCTGAAACGTGACATATCCATGCGCTCCAAGGATGCTGCCTGACCCACTGTGTTCCTCCAACATTTTGAGCCTTTCCTTGTTAAATCAGCATCTGCAGTTCTTTGCTTCTACACAAAAAAATGTGGTCAGGCGAGATCGTAGAGGAACAAAAACTCTTACCTCCACCCATTCTGTACAGTTGTACCCACCAGTCAATACTCTGGTCATCCACATTACCTGTAGAATACAGAACAGTACAGCACAAGATCAGACCCTTCGGCCCACAATGTCTGTGCCGAACATGATGCTAAGACCAATTCTAATCTGCCAGCACAAAATCCATATCAAAATCCATATCCAAAATCCATATCCTCCATTACCTGCATATCCACTTGCCTATCCAAAAGTCTCTAAAAAGCCACCGTCGTATCGGACTTCACTACCACTCATGACAGCGCAGTCCAGGCACCTACCACCCTCTGGTAAAAAACAATGTCCCCCGCGCATCTCCTTTAAACATTGCCTCTCTCACCCATGCTCTCTACCCTATTCTCTAATATACTCTGGATCTACCTTTTATTTCTTTACATTTTAGCTTCATGGTCTTTTATGGAATAACATAACACAGAAGGTCCACTTCATATGGCCTGCCTCAACATACTTTCCCTGTGCCTATTTTACTTGTAAGTCAAAATCTTGATCTTACTTGTTAGTATACATACATTTTATTAAAACACAATGTAAGTACAGTAGCTGTTGACTTATTCTGGAATGCTGATAAGCGTTGTGTTGTGATTCAACAGCAGCACCTGGCAAAATCACATTAGTACTGTATACAAAGATTTTTATAATATCCACAATTATGATTATTTCAGCAATATACAGATTCCCACTTTGTGATATTTTAGCCACATTTATTAATCCATTAGAACATTGTTTTGTATCCATTGATGGCTTATTCAGTTCAGGACACAGAAAAAGTAAACTTAAATTGGTAGGTTTGGCACGTTTATTTAGCACGTTAATAATAGGTTATTTTAACTGAGTTAAAACATATCATTAGAATCTGCTGAAGTCTAGACTGATAAATAAACTTGTCTATGTCAGTGTATTTCCAATTGTATATTGCTGATATATTTACAATCATTGATATTTTTTCAACTATTGTTTATTAAAATAAATTTGCCATTGCGATAGTGTTATCATTCCAGTCCTTTTAACATTTTAGAGTTCCAGCATTTAACGTTTCAAATTTTTTAATTTTACCTGAATATCACATGGATTTGCAGGGAATGGAGAGAATGCAGACAGGAGATTAGCTTAATTTAATATCATATTTGGCATGGACGCTGTGGGCCGAAGGGCCAGTTCCTGTGCTGTACTATTCTATTTTTTATATGTTCTATGAATCATAATGTTACAGGACCAGAGATGAGAATCCATGCATGATGAGGTCTATTTTGGCCCATCCTGCCCATCCTGCCTATGCCAGTTTTTTGAGAATCAGCCTAGCCCTTTGCATTTCAGAAAATATTCCTCAACCATTTAAACAAATTTCATCCTAACCCTTTTGATTTATTAATCACCACAAATCTGTTTCCTCAGGTTCCCAAAATTTCTATCAATGGCAACAACTTGTTCATAGTTACTTTGTGAAAACCTTTCCAGTATGAAACACTTCCTCAGGAACTAGAGTCTGAGAGTAAAGCAGTCTATTTTTTATGTCCTGCCTGATTTGCTGAATTTTACAAGTTTTTTATGTTATAAAACAATATGCTGGAGTAACTCAGAGGGTCAGGCAGCATCTTAGGAGACATAGATAAGTGACGTTTTGGGTTGGGACCCTTCCTCAGATTTCCTTGTTCTCCAGAGATGTTGCCTGACCCGCTGAGTTACTCCAGCCTTATCGCGAACATTTCATTCTGCAGTACTGTTTTTGTAGACCAGCATCTGCTGTTCCTTGTGTTTTGAGCTTTTTATATACTTTTGTTTTCGGGCTGTGTTTTGCTTCTTGTAACTCTACAGTTGTGTCAGTTTGAAGGGCATTCATTTAACCAATCCTGGATTTTACCTGATCAACTTTGATCATCATTAAGTGAAACTAAAAGTGAGTGAAATGTTGACTAGTGTATAAACTATTGTCTTGAAGCCAGAGTACAAAGATAAATTGTCTCCCAGATCAATACCTACTAATGTTTACTTCTGTTTAATGCTACATGATTGGATCATACAGCATTCCTCTCTACAGAGTACTAGATTCCCTGCATAAATTCTACAAATGAAAAAATTGTTGCATTAAATGTAGCATGAAATCTCCTCTTCTGGAAGTAAATTTACTGTACACTCCAATTACATTGAATAGATAAGGTATTTGCTTTAAGGCAATCATCAAAATCTCAAGAAACATCTGCTGTATTTTTTAAACTCGTTCAAGCTAAAATAATCCATCCTATTAATTAGTTTAATTTTAAAAAGCTGACAAGTACAAATTTTAATCAATTTGGAAATGTCTTGACGTATCATCATGTTTGACATGATTTTAGACATGGAATAAAGTAGTTACCACCACAGTTTGTACTTACGTTCTTGAGAAAAAGCAAAAAGATTACCAGTGTGCATTCAAGCAAAGTTGGAGTATAATCTCGGAAAATGTGAGACTGATTCTAGGAGGCAGTTTCACACAACCTGGGCTTTAGATGTAAATAAGTGGATTTAAGTCATACTTTAAAATTTCTATTTGGGTACCCAGAAAGCTTTTTTAAAGTTGTCTAACTACCATATATAGAATATAGACATTTCTAGAGAAAATAAAAACACACGACCCACCAGGTTCTCGTTCGCCCACTCCCCTGACATCAGTCTGAAGAAGGATCTTGACCCGAAACATCACCCATTCCTTCTCTCCAGAGATGCTGCCTGTCCCGCTGAGTTACTCCAGCATTTTGTGTCTATCTAAGATACGATAGAATTTTATTTATCCCAGGAGGGAAATTGGTCTGCCAACAGTCATAAAACACAAGATACATGAAACGCACAAGATACATGAAACAAACGTTGAAGCACACGATATTTTCTCAAAACACTCATATACTCTATCAATGTATTATTTTCTGATAGTCACCTCATATTTGAATAGATCAAGTCTCCCTGCTACATCATCTCCATAGGAAGCTTGGTACAGGGGTTAACCATTTGCTCATTGAGATACGGTCCCAACATCTATGTGTTGGAAAGGTTCAAGAGCACGATCTTAATGAATAGTGGACCCAAAGTGCTGAAGTAACTCAGCGGGTTAGGCAGCATCCCAGGAGAACATGTATCCTTCTCTGTATTCCTCTTGTCAGCAGATCTTCCCCAGCCAACAATGGGCCATTATGGACTCCACCCTTCTTGAGGTCATCTGTTGCCACCCCAATTTGTTGTGGCCTTTTCTTACCTCCATTTTCCCCTCCACCCCCCATTCTATCTTTCAGTCTGAAGAAGGGTTCCGACCTGAAACATCACCTATGCCTTTTCTCCAGAGATGCTGCCTGACCCGCCGAGTTACTCCAGCATTTTGTGTCTATCTTTAGGAGAACATGGATAGACAATGTTTTGAGTCAAACCCCATCTTAATCGACGGTGGAGCAGATTTGGTTTTTGCTCCTGCTTTTTATGTTTGTATGACCAATTTAATGAGAAAATTATGACTGACTTACTGCATTTAATAGCACAAGCTCTTTTGAAATTGTCTTTCTATTTACCATTTGATATGTTGAGAGCAGAAGGGTCAAGGAAGGAGAGGACAAGGCTGGGGAAGCTTAGGGTAGACACAAAAGACTGGAATAACTCAGCAGGACAGGCAGCATCTCTGGAGAGAAGGGACACAAAGCTTAGAGGTTGGTTTATGTTCAAATTGACTTCATTGTCATTGTGCACAGGTATGGAGAAGTACAGATACAATGTTGGTACAAACACATATGCAATAATGGTGCAATATAAGAAAATAACTGCAGATGCTGGTACAAATCGATTTATTCACAAAATGCTGGAGTAACACAGCAGGTCAGGCAGCATCTCGGGAGAGAAGGAATGGGTGACGTTTCGGGTGCTACAGGTACAATTATGCACAAGTATGGTGAGGTTCAGATACCATGAAAAATGAAGTTCAAATGGATTATGAAGTTTGACTTGGGAGGAGTTGAAGGTTTGACTGTGGTAAAAAAGGAGGACATTTAATCATGGAGAAGGTTGATTGGTACAGCCAAGCTTGTTAGCTGAATTTTTCCTTTCAAAGAACATACCCGTTTGGATTCAGTAATTGTGGAGTCCCTTCTGATAGCAGGATTCTGGAACCAAGACACCCCTTGACTGTTCAGTCTATTTGGCAGATATCTGAAAAAGACACAAAATGCTGGGGTTACTCAGCGGGTCAGGCAGCATATCTGGGTTGGTGACATTTTGGGTCTGGACCCTTCTTCAGACCAGCATCTGCAGTTCCTTGTTTTTTACATTTTGGCAGCTATTTAAGTTACCCTTTGAGAAAACATTGAGTACCCAATTGCAAATTCTTCCCAATTAAACTCGAGATATTATGTTCAAAGTTGCATAAGTTGAGATTCTCACTTTAAATAATTTAACACAGAATCCAATTTGTCCAATCCATCTGTGTAATTAAAATTCCTTTCACATTTTTTCCTGCAAATTAGTTTATCCCTTGAAGCATGGCAATGCCTGGGTTCAGCTGTACTGAACAGGGTGAAATAGTTTTTATGGTCTGCACAATCTCATCTCTTTAGAATTTCAAGCACAATAATTTATTTTCAAGTGAGAACATGTCCAATTAGCAAATTCTGCACTCTATTTGATCCCAGCTGAGTTTATGACCCCTTAATTTGCAATGTTGCAGAAATTTTCTCCTGTCTCGTTTAGATTTTTATGTTTAGGTTTATTATTGTCATGTGTACCGAGGTGCAGTGAAAAGTTTTGTTTGCCCGCTATCCAAACAGATCAGATGTACCATTCATAAATCCAATCAATTCAAACTCAAGTTCAATAGGTAGAGCAAAGGGGAAGATACAGAGTGCAGAATATAGTTTTCAGCATTGTAGTGCACCAGTTCTATAGACAAAGTCCAATGTCATCAATGGGGTGGAGGTGAATTGGACAGTACCCTAGCTTATGGAAGGAGTGTTCAGAAGCCTGATAACCTGTCTCAATGGCTGTTTCTATCCCTCAATCAATCTGAAACAGACCTAAAGAGATTCATAGCCATTTCCAAAAGCTTCTAATTGCTTACACAGATCAAAGCAAGTTTTATTTAATTTACAACCTGCCCCAAATAATTTATATTTGTTTTGGCACTAGAAATATTCAACATTCTAACTAGAAACAAGCCAACAAAGCAATAGAAATTCACTCTTGAAATGTTAATCAGAAAATCTGAAATGAACAACTTTAAATTAAGTGAACCAAATCAAATTTGATTTTCTGTTTGCTTGAAATAAATGTATAATATATAGGGCAAAATACAAAATGGACAGACAATGTAGAGGGTTGGTAAGCTTCAGACTGATTGGAGTAGGGAGGAGAAAGCTGAAAAAGAGAGAAGGGGGCAGGAAAAAGCCTAGCAATTGATCGGTGGTTACAGGTGCGGGGGCTTTGCAAATGGGTGGTGTAAGTCAAGTCAAGTCAAGTCAATTTTATTTGTATAGCACATTTAAAAACAACCCACGTTGACCAAAGTGCTGTACATCTGATTAGGTTCCAATGGAAAAAAAAAAGAAACATACAGTAGCACGCAAACAGTTCACAGCGCCTCCTCAATGAGCCTCAAACGCTAGGGAGTAGAAATAGGTTTTGAGCCTGGATTTAAAGGAGTCGATGGAGGGGGCAGTTCTGATGGGGAGAGGGATGCTGTTCCACAGTCTAGGAGCTGCAACCGCAAAAAAGCTCACCCCTGAGGAGAAAGCTAGAGGAGAAAAGGGGACAAAAGGGGTCAGATGAGGAGAGTAGAGAAGGAGTGAAATGTAAAGCCACATGGAGGGATACAGTGGAAGGGGACAAGGGGAGGGGTGGGGGGGATAAAAGTGAATGAGGAATTCACGGATGGGAGATGATGTATGAAGGAAGGGAAACGAGCAAGGTGACTAAAATATAGGATTCCATTAACATATAGGTTTCTACCATCAACATTAAACCGCTGACCAATAGTTGTCAGGATTTGACCTAGTTCCCTTTTCCAACATCTATAAATCCCATTAACTTTTTACTACTCCAACACCATTTTACTAAATTGTTAATGGATAATTAACAATTGATTTTCAGGTAATCCTATCCAACCATTAGATCTCCCAAACTTCTTGTATTCAAGGACATATTCAGTCCAATGTCAAGTTGCTGTATTTTTTGGCCACAGAGCCTTGTTTTTTGCATAATTCAATTTCAATGAAAAATAAAATGGAAAACTGGGGCCTGTATGCAAAGGGCACAAAGCTCATGGTTTTCCATGATGTGGAAATGAATGGAAGAGCCCTCACATATTTGATGGCATTCAGTGGCAAGCAGTTGTATCCCATTTTCAGTATATTCATCCACACCAGCATGTCCCCCACTGACCATTTGTGTATAAACTGAGTCTGTGCAACACTTAACATAGAAGAGTACAGCACAGGAACAGGCCATTCGGCCCACCGCGCCCATGCCGAACATGATGCCGTTAAACTAATCTCTGCCTGCATGTGTGCCATTTCTCTCCAATCCATACACATCACTCAATGCTGATCCCTCCCCCGTCCTGTCAGCCAAGTGATCCTTGTCCTGTCATCACCTAGACCATTCTTCACAGAATCCTTGCCCTAACTCTCCACTGCTAAAGCCGCCAAGATAATCAAGGACCATTTCCATGCCAATCATTCCCTCTTCTCCACTCTGTGTGTCGGCCATAAGATACCAGCATCTGTAGTTCTTGAGTCCCCATGTGATACCATAACTTTCAGGTTGCTTATTCAGTTTTTTGTAATAATGTAATTATCCATTCTCCTCAGTAGATGGTGATATAAAACCTATTTAAGCTTTCTGCAAGTTGCTTAACTTCCATTTATAACAGTAATGTTTACCCACTGACTGTGGGCAATTTACTGGTTAAAAAGCACTGAAAAAAGTTATGGAGACACAAGCAACTGCAGATGCAAGTTTGGAAATAAAAGACATAAAGTGCTGGGTAACTCAGCAGGTCAGACAGCACCTCTGGAGAACATGGATAGGTGACGTTTCGCGCCGGGACATTTTCTCAGATTGAAGAGGTATGCATTGTTAAAACTATTAACGTAGTGGGTCTGAAGAAGGGTCTTGACTTGAAACGTCTGCATCAAAGATCAGTTACCCCAGCACTTTGTGTCTATCTTTGGTATAAACCAACATCTACTGTTCCTTTTAATTTCATCACAGATTGTGCTTTGCTGAAGACAGCAATATAAATGCCCATACAGAAATTAGCCTGGTGGATAAAACACTATTAGAGATGTAATTATTCTTTAATTCTTAATGGTGTCCTCTATGAAGACTCTTGAAATATTTTTTTCATACTTTTCTGAATTAAATTTCTGGTTTAACTTCCAGCCCAACTGAGTTGCTTAATCACAGCAAGCTCAACAGATTAAAAGAATAGACTTTGGTTTAGTTTGTGGATACAGCATGGAAACAGGCCCTTCGGTCCACTGAGTCCACGCCAATCAATGATCACCCGTTCACACTAATCCCACTTTCCCACATTCTCTCTACACACTAGGAGCAATTTACAATGGCCACTTAACCTACAAACCTGTATGTCTTTGGCATGTGGGAGGAAAGTGGAGCACCTGGAGGAAACCCATGCGGTCACAAAGAGAACATGTAAACTCCTCACAGACAGCACTCGAGGTCAGGATTGTACTGTGCTGCCGGAGCTCACCGGGGCGCCGCTCCGGCACCTCTGTAAAAAACCCTCAAATAAACAGCGGGGAATTTTAACTAGCGGGGAATTTAACAGCGGCTGCTCCAACAGCAGTGACAGCTCCGGCACCTAAACAATTAGCACTGTAACACTGCCCGGGTTTCTGGCACTGTGAGGCAGCAGGTCTACCAGCTGCCCACTGTGCTACCCAAATTGCATGATTGCACTTAATTGTTTTTGTTTCTTGCATTCACCAATATGTTTTCACATGTTTGCAAGTGGTAGCTTGTTTTATTAAAACAGCCAAACGCCCCCTCACTGTAAAAAAAGCTTAATTTAAAATAGTTTTGTTTAGTTTATTATTGAATTATTATCAATACTGAAAATGACAAAAAAATCTGAACCTGTTTTGTAAATTGTACTAGTGGACATAAGCCAGTTTATTAATGAATTAAATATATTTTAATATTTTCAAAATGTTTCCATTAATGGGTGTCGACCTAAAAGAAATAATTTAACTTAAAAGAACTTTCTCAATCAATTGCAAACAGAAGCAAACTGGATTTTAACGGTATAAACTGGCCACATTCATGATACAGATTTATAGGACTTGCCAATTTTATGGTGAGCCTTACCAATAAGCACAATGTTTCTAAACTAGATTTTTTGTTTGTTATATATTATCTATGTGTATCGTATTTGCAGCCCTGTTGTGCTGCTGCAGGTAAGAATCTCATTATTTCGGTGTCAATACATATGGCAATTAAACACGATTCTTAAGAATTAAAAAATTACTCAAGAGGTAACGAATGCAAAATTCAACAATCCTTTGATGATATGATAGCTTCACAAGATATCACCAGTAGCTCTGAGATATAGTTAAAAGCATTTGAATCAGTCTAATTAATTGTCCTTCTTTTGTTTGTCCACTTCTACAGACTGGGTTCAGAGGCATGAGAGAGGGGGCAAGATCTGGTAAGCAACAATTCATGTTTTCAAAAAGTTTGCGTCAAAAGCTAAAGCAATAATTGTCCTATGTTTAAAAGCCAATTCCATGAAATATTGTTTCTTACTAATACAGTTCAAAAGTAGTGATTCTTACTTTCATTCAAATTCCAAGGTTAAAATTCAATTCATTTTCTTTCTAAAAAACTTAACATAGGATAATGGATATTTTATTCATTCTAATCGTAATCAATGAAACATGAAAAAGAAAACATCAAAAGTACAGAGAGTCATAGTGATACAGCACGGAAACAGGCCCTTTGGCCCAACCTGTCCATGCCGACCAAGATGTCCTATGTATATTAATCTATCTGCCCGCATTTTACCCATATCCCTCCAAAGTCTTCCTATCCATGTAGCTGTTCAAACATCTTTTAAATGTTGTTGTAGTACCTGCCTCAACTACCTACTTTGGCAACTTGTTCCATATACCCACCACCCTTTGTGTGGAAAAGTTGCATCTCAGGTTCCTAAATCTTTCCACTCTCAGCTTAAACCTATATCCCCTGTTTCTTGATTCCCCTATTCTGGGTAAAAGACCCTATGCATTTACCCTATTAATTCCCCTCATGATCCTATACACCTCGAGAAGATCATCCCTCATCCACCTGCACTCCAAGGAATAAAATCCTAGCCTGTCCAACCTCTACCTATAAATCAGGCCTGAGCCCTGGTGATATCCTTGTAAATCTCCTCTGCACTCTTTGCAGCCTAACAGCATCCTTCCTATAGCAGGGTGACAAAAACTGAACACAACATTCCAAATGTGGTCTCACCAACATCTTAGTCATAGAGTCTTAGAGTGATACAGTGTGGTAACAGGCCCTTCGGCCCAACTCGCCTACACCGGCCAACAATGTCCCAGCTACACTAGTCCCACTTGCCTGCGCTTGGTCCATATCCCACCAAACCTGTCCTATCCATGTATCTGTCTAACTGTTTCTTAAATGATGGGATATTCTCAGCCTCAACTACATCCTCTGGCAACTTGTTCCATACACCCACCACCCTTTGTGTGAAAAAGTTACCCCTCGGATTCCTAGTAAATCTTTTCCCCTTCATCTTGAACCTATGTCCTCTGGTCCTCGATTCCCCTACTCTGGGCAAAAGACTGTGCATCTACCCAATCTATTCCTCTCATTATTTTGTATACCTCTGTAAGATCTCCCCTCATTCTCTTGCGCTCCGTGGAATAGAGATCCAGCCTTCTCAACCTCTCCATTTTGCTCACACCCTCTAGTCCTGGCAGCATCCTCGTAATTTTTTTCTGAACCCTTTCAAGCTTGACAATATCATTCATATAACATGGTGCCCAGAACTGAACACAATATTCTAAATGCAGTCTCACCAATGTCTTATACAACTGCAACATGACCTCCCAACTTCTATACTCCATACACTGACTGATGAAGGCCAAAGAGTCAAAAGCCTTTTTGACCACCTTATCTACCTGCGACTCGACCTTCAAGGAACAATGCACCTGTACTCCTAGATCTCTCTGCTCTACAACACTACCAGAATGCTTACCACTTACTGTGTAGATCCTGCCCTTGTTCAACGTCCCAAAATGCAACACCTCACATTTTTCCATATTAAATTCAATCAACCATTCCTCCACCCACCCGATCCAGATCCTGCTGCAATCTTTCACAACCATCTTCACTAGCTTCAAAACCACTAACTTTTGTATCATCAACAAACTTGCTAATTCTGCCCTGTATGTTCTCATCCAAATCATTGATGTAGATGACAAACAGTAATGGTCCCAACACTGAACCCTGAGGCACACCACTGGTCACAGGCATCCAGTCTGAGAAGCAACCTTCCTCCATCACCCTCTGCTTCCTTCCATGGAGCCAATTTGCTATCCATTCAGCTACTCTCCTTGGATTCCATGCGATCTAACCTTCCAGAGCAGTCTACCATGTGGAACCTTGTCGAATGCCTTACTGAAGTACATGTACACAACATCTACAGCTGTGCCCTCATCAAAACCACTAACGTTTGTATCCCTAATCAGCCCTTGCCCATCCAAATGCCTGTTTGACCTATCCCTCTGAATACTCTCCAGTAAATTACCAACTGCAGATGTTAAGCTCACCGGCCTATAGTTCCCAGCATTTTCCCTGCAACCCTTCTTAAAAAGAGGCACAACATTTGCGACCCTCCTGTCTTCCGGCACCTCTCTTGTACTTAAGGACGACTCATCCCTCATCCACCTGCACTACAACTGTAACCTAACTGCTACACTCAGTAGATTGACACAAAACGCTGGAGTAACTCAGTGGATCAGGCAGCATCTATGGAGAAAAGGAGTAGGTGACATTTTGGGTCAATAACCATCTTCAGGGTCAAGTACCTGACTCAATAACCTGACTGATGAAGGGCAAGGTACCAAAAACCTTCTTGACCACCCTATCTACCGGTGATGCCACATTCAAAGAGCTATTTACCCTCACTCCTGGATCCCTCTGCTCTGCAACACTCCCCAGGGCCTTGTCATTCACTGGGAAGGTACTGCCCCATCTTTGTAAGATTGCAAAGGTTAGGAAACTAGTGCGACTCAGTCCTTTACCAGTTGCTTCTGGATGCATGGACCCTTTAAACCGAAAATTGCAAATTCTCAATGTTGTACAACCCAGCTTTCCAATGAATGCTTAGGCACTTCATGCAAAAAAATAATGCTTTGGAGCAGAAGTAGAATTTGTGTTTAAATATTGCACTAAAGCAAAAATACAACTTAAGACATTAAATCTCTTGCTCTTGCAAATTCACCATTTTTTTAATCAGATGCCTGTTCAGTAACATAATTCTCTGTAATGATTGTTGCCCGGAGAAAATAGGTCACGATATTTTGGTAATCATGCATGTGTGCCTGGCCGAGTAATGTGTGGTTATGTAGGTATGTCCACATAGTTACCCCCTAATATTGAGATCATTTATTTCTTAATGCTTGCAAATATAAAGACCTGCAGAGTCCCAGTTTAGTAACACCCATTCTCTGCTAATCTATAGCTTCTGCATATGATAGCTGTCTCACTTTGACTGACAGAATATAGCAGAGTACTCAGAATGACATGTCAATAGACAATAGACAATTGGTGCAGGAGGAGGCCATTCGGCCCTTCGAGCCAGCACCGCCATTCAATGTGATCATGGCTGATCATTCTCAATCAGTACCCTGTTCCTGCCTTCTCCCCATACCCCCTGACTCCGCTATCCTTAAGAGCTCTATCTATGCAAATCCCTGAATTAAAGGTGATGAGTGGATGTGAGTTTCTGTGAATTGAAACTTTGAATGCGTGCACCACTGGACTTAGAAACAGCTTCTTCCCCTCAGTTATCAGGCTTCTGAACAGTCCTTCGATAAGCTAGCACACTGCCCACTTCACTTCAGTCCCATTGCAGACATCTGACTCTGTCTATGGAACTGGTGCACTATAGTACTGAGAACAATATTCTGCACTGTACAATATTCTGCATTCTACAATATTCTGTATCTTTCCCTTTGCTCTACCCACTGTACTTGAGTTTGACTTGATTGTATTTATGTATACTATTATTTAATATGATTGAATAACATGCAAAACATAGCTTTTCACTGTACCTTGGTAAACGTGAGAATAAAAAGACCTAAACCTAAACCTAAAAGAGAAATGTCACAAACAGCAAAAAACCCAGATTACTCTCATACATTTCGTATGAATTGAAACCTGTACCTTTATTTTTCATGGTGTTATTGTGGTCAGATTTAATCATTTGATTATGTACACCTCAGGAAATAACAGCCGTCCACACCAATTAAATTCAAAATAATATTCAGAAGCAAGTAGAGTGAGAGTGCTGTACGATAAACAAAGTCGATGTGTAACATTTTAAAACAAGTTAAAAGCAAATAGAATCATTTCAATCCTTTTCAGTGTTGAGCGACTCCAAAGAGTTATTTTTGCAGTTTTAATTCATACTAGACCAAGTGGACCCGTTGAGTCCATTCCTCATAGAGGGGGGGCAGGGAAGGGGAGAGGATGTGACTGAGAGGGTGAGCCCTGGACCCGAAGTCTCTCCTGCATTGGTGTAGCACCCTCAATTCCCCCCCCCCGCACTCAATCCCTCTTATGCCCCCTCCTCCCCCCACTGACACACTCCATCTACCCTAGCCCACTCCAACTTGCCCCTCCCCTGCCCCCACCCCCAGTCCCCCAGCCCTGCCTCCACCCCATTCCCCTCTCCTCACCCCTATTCCCCCCCTCCCCCGACCCCCACCTCCCTCCCCCACCCCCACTCTCCCTTCCTCCATTCTCTCCTGCCCCCCAGTCCCCCTTCCCCCCACCCCATTCTTTCTTTCCCCCTCCCCCCACCCCCACTCTCCCCGTCCCCCGACCCCCACCCGCACTCTCTCCTCCACCCACTCCACCCAGAGGCGAGAGGTGAGGTGAGAGGGGAGAGGGGGGAGGGGAGAGGGGAGCGGGGAGAGGGAATGACTGAGGCCGGGTGGGCGGTGGCGCTACCGGCGGCCATCTTGTTTTGGCGAGTGAGGAGCAAATGAAGTCGAACGTGGAGCATTGTGACGTCAGACGCTGATGAGTTTCAGGAAATGGGTTAGAAAGTGAATTTTTAAATGGACAGAGAGTTTTAATAATATATATATAGATATATTCTATTAAGCAGAAACAAAGAACTGCAGATGCTGGTTTGTACCAAAGATAGACACAAAGTGCTGGAGTAACTCAGCGGGTCAGGCCGCATCTCTGTAGAAAAAGGATTGGTCATGTTTCGGGTCGAGACCTTTCTTCAGACCTCTTCTGCCCTCTATCCTAAGCCACTGAATTCTTCTTGCAATGGAGGATCACAACTGCACACAATACTCCAAATGAGGTCCAACCAAGTCCTATAAAGTGCATATTGGCTTCCTGGCTCTTGTACTCAATGCCCTAACCATTGAAGGCAAGCATACCATATGCCTTCTTTATCTGTTTGTGCAGCTATGGATGGCTAATAGAGTCATAGAGTCAAACAGCATAGAAACAGGCCCTTCAGCCAAATTTGGCAACGCCGCCCAACATGTCCCATCTACACTACTCCCACCTGCATGCATTTGGCCTATATCCCTCTAAACCTATGCTATCTATGTAACTGTCTAATTGTTTCTTAAATGTTGCAATAATCCCTGCCTCAACTACCTCCTCTAGCAGCTTGTTCCACACACCCACCACCCTTTGTGTGAAAAGTTACTCCTCAGATTCCTCTTAAATCTTTCCCCCTTCACCTACACCCTCTGGTTCTCAATTCCTCTTCTCTGGGCAAGAGACTCTGTGCATCTACCCAATCTATTCCTCTCATGATTTTATACATGTCACTAAAATGGCACTAATAATGTCACATCTATAATTAAAACATTCCCTGATTATAACTAAAGCAATTTATAAAACCTGCTTTCTTCAGCTCTGTGCATGTCTGCATGTTGTTATATGTGCATGCGTGTACATGTCTTCATATCCTCATGCCTGCACCCGCATGGTTTTCCTCTGTTCTGAAGTGTTTCCAGAAATTTTGTTTCAGATTTATAGGGACCTCAGTTTTGTTTTTTATTTTAATTCTTCTCTGTTTGAGTCAAAAGTAATGTTGTCAAACTGACAACATCAGCATAAAATATTTTGGGGATAGACACTAGGCTGAGACCTTTGGCTATCAGAATAGCCAAAAGCAGTGCTTTCTTTGTACACACAAATGTACTGGCATGCACAATTAATGATCTTAAGGAGAATCATAGATTTATTAGCATGGAAACAGGCTCTTTGGCCCAACTTGCCCATGCCATCCAAGATGCCTCATCTACATTAGTCCCACAAGCGTGCATTTGGCCCATTTCCTTCTAAACCTTTCCTATCCATATACCTGTCCATATGTCTTTTAAATGTTGTTGCAGTACCTGCCTCAACTACCTCCTATGGCAGCTCGTTCCTCGTACCCAACATCCTCTATGTGAAAAATTTAGCCCTCAGGTTCGTATTAAATCTTTCTCCTCTTACCTTAATGAATGAATGAATAAGTTTATTAGCCAAGTATGTGCATATACAAGGAATGTGCCTTGTTAAACTTATATGCTCTGGTTCCTGATTCCCTTACTCTGGGTAAAAGACTGTGCATCTACCCTGTCTATTCCGCTCATGATCTTATACACCTCTAGAAGATCACCTCTCATCCTTGTGTGCAACAGGGAATAAAGTTCTAGCCCGCTCACTCTCTCCCTATAGCTCTGGCCCTCGAGTCCTGGCAATGAGAGAGGTTGGACTTGGATTGTTTTCTCTGATACATCGGATGTTGAGTTGCTTACCTTGTATTTTAATTTAGCAAATAATTAAAATTGCTTAATTTAATTATTGATACACAGAATTGATACGCAGTCTTCCACCTAATGATTTTACCTCAAACAAATTATCGCAGCCAATGTTCAATAGTAACATGTACGTGACACTGGTTCTCAACACCTGCATAACACTAGTTGTTCACTATAGGATATGCCTGGAATGGTAACAAAGAAATTGAACTGGGACTAAGCAAAGCTGATGTAACTCAGCCAGATGGCAATACTGAGCTCATTAGACCCAGGAAGCTCTATAATCCTGTGAAAGACTCCAAGAGTTATCGGGCTCTTCATTGTGAATTAGTATTAAGCCACAAGAGGTGAGTCCTACTTAATGGATGATTTTGTATACTGGAGCTGTGATGTTTATTTTGGTTCTGTGAATGTTTCTCAATTAAACATTGCAAAGACAAAACCATTGCGTTTAGTTCTTGCCATTGTTTACACAAATGCCAGAGACTTGGGGAATCAGTGGATAACATTAAATTAGGTAATACCGATAACATTTTAACATAAAATTCTCTAATTTTAGCTAACTAACCTACAATGAGCACCTCCGCCCAACTTTCTGACCCCACTCTCTTCCTCTGTGCCCAACGTTGATGCACAATCATTTCTCACTCCTCCTCTCTCCTCCACCCCCCCTCCCCTCCCCTATCCCCCATACCCTCCATCAACATTCCTTCCTCTGGTTTCAGATTTCATATCTCTTCTATCCTTATATCCTGATCTCACACATTTTGTTTTTTCATCTCTGTCCTTTGTCCAACCATCTGCCTATCAAGATGCCCTCTCACCTGTATCCACCTATCATTTGTCAAATTTTGTCCTGCCCCCATCTCTATTTGAAGTGGGAGACCTCAGAGGCAACCTTTCCACTCAGAGGGTAGACTGTACCTGGAACCAGCTGCCAGAGGAAGCTATAGAAATGGAGACAATTACAACCTTCAAAACCTTTGGACAGATACATGGATGGGAAGAGTTTAAATGAATATGGGTCAAATGCAGACACATGGGACTATCCCAGAATGGGCAAGTTGGGTAGAAAGACCTGTTTCCACATTGGGTAACTATGATTCTCTTAGTCTACAACTAATGGAATTAAATGGGAAAAAAATGTCTACTTAAAATGTAGTAATTTCTTCTCATTCATTTCGATGGAGATGTACACACAGACTCAGTGTGCAGAATTTCCCCAGCCTGAAAGTGTGGAAATGTTTGGATATTTCCGCTGTCTGGTTGGATTCAATGGGAAGTCCACACAAGGAATGCAAGGGAAGAATGCCAGTATTCTAAAGTTATGCCAGTGCCGGACTTTGGGACTTTGATGAAGAAATGCATCTACGACTTAGTGTGAACATGGATGCCTGGGTAGAAAATATTTCCCATTTATCAAATTCATGGAATATGTTGCTTATAACTCATCACAGTTGCTTATAACTCATCGCAGTAAAAAAAAGATTAATACTGGAATTTGCTTTGGAGGTATTATGACATGTGGAAGGGAGTGATTGATTGCAGGACAACAGCACCTATCTCAACTATTATCTAATACAGCAGGGTGTGGCTTTGTTTTCGTTGGGGTGGATCTGCTTGAAAAATAAACTGTCAATTCTATTTTATTTCTCAGCAATTAAATGCTGCTTTTAAAATGCTAACGAGAACTTTGCAGCTTCAGTGTGTAACTTAAAGCTGACTTAACAAACATTGAATTTATACTTTAAGGGTCAATTCAAGTATTTTAGAAACTGCTATATAAAGAAGTACAACTTTTAAAATTCTCTCTCCCAGAGGCTTTGCACTCCCGAACAAACCCGAACTCCAACGAGTGATGGAACAGAGAAAATATGATTTATTAAGGGAACAGGAAAAAGCTCAGAGACCCAAAACAGATTTTGAGCAAGAACTTAACAAAAGACACCAGAAGCTGGAGCAGGTATATTTTGACTCCATCATTTCACCAAAGCCGAAATCAATAATGCTGTTTCAATTATTCAAAGTTTCTATGACAGTTCATACTACAAAAGTTACTGATAAGACACAGGTGTTGATACATATGTGTATACATTTATACATGAATTTTAACTGGGGTAAACCATTCTTCACTTTCAATCCCACAGTGCTTCTCAATTGTATACTTAGCAATCTACTATCATTCTCTAAGAAATGAATAAAGTACCAACGACAATTTCCACTTGTGTTTTTGCTGCTTTTTTAGCTTTTAAACTACATGCACAATATAAGTTCACCGAATAATTTTTCCACTTGTTTCCATGATTATGAAAGTGTCTAAATTGATGCAAAGATTGCAGAATTCTCAGTAAGCTGTGCCCCAAATTTCTTAACGCTCATGTTTCCTGTGACCAATGCTGGTGCTTTATTGAATTTTCCTGCATTGGATTCTATGACCTCAGGACTGCCAATGGCCCCATATTAGAAGGGACAATCTGATTTGCCCTGCACAATCAGTACAATCTATCCTCAGCTCGGGGTCAAAACATCCTTCAGTTTGTTTTGTCCACAAGTTGGAAAATAAGACCAAAAAAAAATCACTCAATATACTAATAAAGAATGGCTTCAAAAGCCCATAAGACTGATAAGAAAGAACAATTACTAAAAGCGGAGAGGGAGTGAACTGGAGTCATTGAGTCATACAGCTTGGAAATAGACCCTTTGGCCCAACTTGCCCACGCCGACCAACGTTTCCCATCTACACTAGTCCACTACACTATCTGTACACTGTGGATAGCTCGATTGTAATCATGTAAAGTCTATCCGTTGACTAGATAGCACGCAACAAAACAATAATATTTCTCCCCATCAGTAAAAGGTCCAACTCCACTTTGAGTTACTTGTACACGGCTTCTCTTCAGTATAAGTTGCACGTTCACCTTTACATAGAGGGTGGGGGGGTTGCAGTCATGCATATTATTCTTTTAAACTGTTTAAAATTCACATTGTTTTTGAAAATCGCTTCACTTTTCATCGACAGTATGCAGAGGAACAGCAAAAGTTGGAAGAACAAGAGAACGTGCCAGAGTTTGTCAAAATCAAAGAAACATTGAGGCCAACAAAGAAAGGAAGTGCAGAGAATGGCCAGATGATCTAGTCAAGTATGAAATGATTATCAACATGTGCTGTGCCTCAGTGCTATCTATCCAAGTCCATGGGGTCATGGCAGAGAAGAAGCATCACTTCCAACATTGAACTGTCTGATCTCTGTCAACATTTGGCCCATTTCACTTCAAACACAACTGTGCCCAAAATTGAGCATCAATCATTTTTATCATCTGGCAATTGTTCCATCGATTTGGTTGTTCTCAACCTTTTACATGTACGTTTCTCCACAGCTGCAGACTATTTAAAATTTTGTTTCAGTCATTTTTGCCAGACATAAACCATTTTATCGTGGGTTATAATCTACGACAGGTCAGGATACCTATTACTAAACAACTATATCGCTTTCCCGATATCCCAATGATTTTATAACTGTTTGCACAGAAACTGTAGTTAACTGAATGTGACCGGATCCTGAATGGGTTTATTGGAGCAAAGAAGTAAAGCTGTTTAATTAGCTGTTTGTACAATGCTTTTAACGAATTAAAATAACTTTGTTTTATTAGCGTTTCCGTGTATTGTATTCCAATCACATGAAAATTACTTATTTGACAACCTGTGGTTAAATGTTGACAGAAGCAATAGTGTACTACAAATGTAAAACTGACATGGAAAATGCCTCTGGTTTTCAGGCATCGACATACTGTATATCTATTACTCAAATCTCACTCGGTACTGGCATTTAAATTTTAAGTTTTATGATGCTTAGTCTTTTTGCAATATTTTTTCATAATTTGGATCTTTGTTGCTTTGTTCAAGTACTTTACCTATTGGATGCAGTTGAATTCATGGACTAAATGTGCTTCTAATTTAATGACCCACAGTTTTAATTAGTGGGAAGGATATAAAGTAGATTACCTACAAAAATTAGAATAGTGATATCAGGGAACCAATGATCCTAACAGCAGAGCAGAAAAAGGATTTTGGAAGTGTGCTTTCTTAATGAGTATGTTCCTGTTCTGATGGGAAAGAAGGCATAGTCAGATCTGGAACAATAAAAGACACAAAGTAACTCAGTGGGTCAGGGCCTGCTTCCATGCTGTATCTCAAAACTAAACATGGCTTTTCACTGTACCTCGGTACATTTGACAATAAACTAAACTAAACTAAACTGAACTGAACTGAACCAGGCTTCTAGTTTTATGTCATTAAGAAAGTATTCAGAGTTAGACACAAAGTGCTGCAGTAACTCAGCGGGTCAGGCAGCATCTCTGGAGAAAAGGAATAGGTGACATTTCAGACCCAAAAAGTCACCAATTCCTTGTCTCCAGCACTTTTTGTCGGTCTTCGGTATAAAGCAGCATTTGCAGTTCCTACACAAGTATTCAGAGTTGTTCTTCATAAGCAAGTAAATACATTTAAAATTTGCATACTAATATTAATAATAGTTTTTTGTTTTTTTAGTATTATGTACGCAGATAAGACACTGATTTTATATGATAGAAGGCAACAATAAACAGATTTAACCAATGTGCTTATAAGGACAGAAGATAGACACAAAATGCTGGAGTAATTCAGTGGGACAGGCAGCATCACTGGAGAGAAGGAATGGGTGACCTTTCGGGTCGCGATCCTTCTTGAAGACATATAAATGCTTATAAGGTCATTTCTACCGAATGAGCAAAACTATTTGTGAACAAGTCAACAAGTCAAGGGTTAAAATAATGCATGGTGCAAATATTTAAATGTTAGTACCAAACTGCAGTCATGACCACAGATAACTGCATCTTGGCACCTTATCTGCGTGCAGTGGTTATGAGGTTTTATTCTGTCACTTTTCACTGTAAATAACTATAGCATAACTATAGAATTATTTGTATCATTTCTTGAGATTTGCAGCCATATTCCAATCATGTCTGTGCACAGATGTCGTTAAACTGAAAAGGGTACACAGAAGATTTACGAGGATGTTGCTACGACTTGGGGGCCTGAGCTGTAGGGAGAGGTTGAGCAGGCTAGGACTTTATTCCTTGGAGTGCAGGCGGATGAGGGCTGATCTTATACAGGTCTGTGAGATCAAGAGAGGAATACATAGGGTGAATGCACGGAGTCTTTTACCCAGAGTAAGGGAATCAAGAACCAAGGACATAGGTTTAAGGTGAGGAGAGAAAGATTTATAGGAGAAAGATTTATAGGAGAAAGATTTATAGGAGAAAGATTTATCTCTGTCTTATAGAGAAAGATTTATCTTTTTTTACACAAAGGGTGGTAGATGTATGGAACGAGCTGCTGGAGGAGGTGGTTGAGCCAGGTACTATCGCAATGTTTAAAAACATTTGGACAGATACATGGATAGGATGAGTTTAGAGGGATATGGGCCAAACACAAGTAGTGGGACTAATGCAGGTGGGGCAGGCAGGTGGGACTCACTCCATCGGGTGGTGCCGTACAATGGCTGCCTCGCCAACAGTCTGTTTCGTCCCTTTCTCTCTTTGTTGTTTTTTAGTCTGTAGTTAAATGTTGTTTTAGTGTATCTTTAGTTTTGTATTATGTGGGGGGTGGGGGAACTGTTTAAATCTCTTCCCATGACGGAGATGCGACTTTTTTCCGTATCGTATCTCCGTCTGCACTGCGGCCTAACATCGTGGAGCTGGCGGCCTCTCGCGGTCCCTGACGTGGGAGCATCGATCACTGGCTGTGGGAGCTTCAATCGCCCCGACTGTGGATGGTTCGACTCCCCCGACTGCGGAAGAAAAGGAGGAAAGAAGACAAGACTTTATTGCCTTCCATCACAGTGAGGAATGCGGAAGAACCACTGTGATGAATGTTTATATTAAATTTTTATGTGGTTGCGTGTTTTGTTGCTTTTTTGGTATGACGGTATGGCAAATCAAATTCCTCGTATGATCCTCCTCACATTTGCCCCATATCCATCTAAACCTTTCCTATCCATTTACCTGTCACAATGTTGTTTAAATGCTGTTATAGTACCTGCCACAATTACTTCCTCCAGCAGCTCATTCCATACACCTAATAACTCAGGTGAAATGTTTGCCCTTAAGGTTCCTGTTAAATCTTTCCACTCTCACGGTAAACCTACGTCCTCTGATTCTTAATTCCCCTACCCTGGGTAAAAGATTGTGCATTTACCTGATCTATTCCCCTCATGATTTTATACACTTCCATAAGATCACTCTCCCTATAGTTCAGTCCCTCGTGTCCTGGCAACATCCTCGTAAATCTTCCCTGCACCTCTTTCCAGCTTAAGTTGGGGGCATAATAAGGTTCATAAATTAAAGGAGCAGAATTAGGCCATTTGACCCATCAAGTCTCTCTACTATTAAATCATGGCTGAACTATCATTCCCTCTTAACTCCATTCTCTTGCCTACTTCACAAAACTCATGACCCCCGTACTAATCAAAAAATTATCAATCTCCACCTTAAAAATATATCCATTGATTTTAACTCCACAGCCATCTGTGGTAATGAATTCCACAGGGTCACCACTGTCCTCTGACTGAAGCAATTCCTCCATACCCTTCAAAATGTAATATTTCCTTTTAGTTTATTTTTAAAATAATTCGTTAAATCTGTAGTCCCATTTTAAATTTGGCCCATATAAACAATTGCTCAACAAAAGTTAGCTTTGAGTTGAATATCTATAAAGAAGTGAAAGAAATTAATGTAATGAAGTGTGTGTCTTAATTGCTGAAGTGCCCCTTCCCTTTGGTTTACTGACACATCCTGCATAGCCGAGCCTCTTCTGATACATGTGTGGTGTAAACAGCATCAGCGTGGTTAGATTGAAACGACTTTAAAAAGCCAGCTCGATCCTTTAGATTTTACTTCACTTCTCAAGATCAGCCTGACATAGTAGCTCTGAAAGGATCGCTGCACTTCAAAAAAACTGTTCTGTTTCACCTCTGTGGGGCGAATTCAAGGAAATCGCTGATATTCGTTGTTCATCGAAATCTTACACTCAAAGTGGAGAGTAAACTTGCAACAAATTGAACGAAGATGCCCACTGAAGAATATTTCAACCAGAGCGATGCCTATCCATCTTTTGAAACTACTGATTCTGATTATGATTATGTCGATGACATAAATGGACATTTCTGTCTGTACGAGGAGTTACCTCTGCTAAATATCTGGATCTCAGTCCTCTACTATGTGATCTTCATTGTTGGTTCGTTGGGAAATGTATTTGTCATTCTGATCATGTCCTTCAAAGAGAAGAGGCGGAGGAGATTGGTGGACAGTTACGTGATCAACTTGGCCATTGCAGACCTGATATTCGTCTTCAGTTTGCCCCTATGGGGGGCCTCAGCTGCCCGCGGTCACCAGTGGAGCTTTGGCAAAGACCTCTGCAAACTTAGCAGCTACATCATTGCCGTCAACAAGTACTCCAACATCTTTTTCCTCACCTGCTTGAGTATAGACCGGTACCTGTCTATCGTTAAACAGTTGGACTTCAAACACATCAGGACTCAGAACTACTCCATGAAAATCAGTGTTGCGGTCTGGGTCACGTCCATGGTGCTTGCCATTCCTTCCGCCTACTTCAGACAACTTCATCAACTGGACGCAACCTACTGCAAGGAGGACTCGACTTCTCATTTCTACCGAGGGTTTAGCCTGATTGTTATCTGCCTGACGTTCGTACTGCCTATTGTTGTCATCCTGTTTTGTTACTGCTCCATACTTGACAGACTAAGGGACCATTATGTTCACAGCAAGAAACCTCTCCAGAGAAGAGAGAACTCCTGGAAAATCATCCTTGCCATCGTGTCTGGGTTTGTTCTGTCTTGGTTACCCTTTAATATTTTCAAGGCTATCGATCTGAGCTTGCAATTCAAGGAGGTAGACCCATCTTGCCGGGCTATCATCTCACGTGGATTGGCCATCGCTTCTTGCTTGGCCTTCATTAACAGCTGCATGAACCCAATCATTTACGCTCTTCTTGACCAGAATTTCAGGTTGAGAACCAGCCGCCTGTCTACTTGTGTCTTTGGCAGCCTCAGGAAGAGAAGTAACAGTTTTGGCTCCCAGTCAATACCCACAGAAAGCAGCACCTTTGCAGAAAGTGCAAACTCTAAGCCTTACTGCATCAACTGAGGAGATGCACAAATAAAGCCTTTCGTTAAAAAGCATGCAGACTTACCAAAGCCGAAGATTAGTTTAGTTTAGTTTATTATCGTCATGTGTAATGAGGCACAGTGAAAAGCCTTTTTGTTGCGCGCTATCCAGTCGGCGGAAAGACGATACATGATGACAATTAAGCCGTCCACAGTGCACAGATACGGTATAAAGGGCTGTTGAAATAAAGATTTAAAAGAGTGGACCTTTGAAACGAATGATCGCAGATCCACTTCTGAGACTGGCACACAAAGTGTCGCCTTGTTTGGTGCCATCTTAAGAAAAAATCTATAAATCTCCGTACTTTGTGACTTTTGCAGAGACATTTGAAGTATCTTCATGCCACTCTCTAACTGTGAATACAACCGTGAAGATATCTAAAGCTTTGGTTAGTCTGAATGATCTTATGAGTCACATTTGAGCTCCTGGATTGCTAATCTATAAATGCAAGTAATTCTACTACTTTGTTGAATTTAAAATTGGAGTTTCTTTCTTGCCATGTGTCATTTATCTTTTAAACTGAATTAAATAAAAGTACATTTTTTTCATCAGACAACCGCTTTTTCTTCTTGTTTTTTTTCTTCTACTTCTCAGGCACTCTTGAAACCATATCAGATGAACCAGTGATAAGAGGGTTCACAGGGGAGGGTAGGCAGGCTGGGTGGCATATGGAGTGTGGTGTGGAGGTAGACGAGATTTAAGCAGGTTTCAAGGATTCAGATCAGTGATGGATGAAGAACACTCAAGTAATATGGAGTGTGGTGTGGTAGGTAGCGCAGCGGTAGAGTTGCTGCTTTACAGCGAATGCAGCGCCGGAGACTCAGGTTCGATCCTGACTACGGGTGCTGCACTGTAAGGAGTTTGTACGTTCTCCCCGTGACCTGCGTGGGTTTTCTCCGAGATCTTCGGTTTCCTCCCACACTCCAAAGACGTACAGGTATGTAGGTTAATTGGCTGGGTAAATGTAAAAATTGTCCCTAGTGGGTGTAGGATAGTGTTAATGCACGGGGATCACTGGGCGGCACGGACTTGGAGGGCCGAAAAGGCCTGTTTCCGGCTGTATATATATGATATGATAATATCAAAGGAACAGGAAAGACACATTTATTAAAACAATTGGGGTGGTAGAGTGGCACAGCAGTATAGTTGCAGCCTTACAGCGCCGAGACTCGGGTTCGATCCTGACTATGGATGCTTTCTGTACGTAGTTTATACATTCCCCAGTGACCGCGCGGATTTTCCATAGGTGCTCCAGTTTCTTCCCACATCCCAAAGATGTACAGCTTTGTAGGTTAATTGACTTTGGTAAAGATTGTAAGTTGTCCCTAGTGTGCAGGATAGTGCTAGAGTATGGGATGATCGCTGCTCGGGGCGGACTCAGTGGGCCGAAGGGCCTGTTTCCGCATTTTATCTCTAAAATAAACTAACTGAACAGTAAAACCACAGTAAAACCACACTTAAATCTATAACCAGCAGCAAACAACATATAAACACTGAGTCTCACACATACTTCAACTCTAAAAGGTGACAACAACTTGTCAGGAACTACTTTCTATAGCAGCATTCTCTTAACGACTGAGGGGAGTTGTGGACGCATTGGTGATCATTTTTCAATGTTCTATAGATTCAGGATCAGTTCCTGTGGATTGGAGGGTAGCTAATGTTATCCCACTTTTCAAGAAAGGAGGGAGAGAGAAAACGGGAGATTATAGACCAGTTAGTCTGACATCAGTGGTGGGGAAGATGCTGGAGTCAATTATAAAAGACGAAATTGCGGAGCATTTGGATCGCAGTAACAGGATCGTTCCGAGTCAGCATGGATTTACGAAGGGGAAATCGTGCTTGACTAATATACTGGAATTTTTTGAGGATGTAACTAGGAAAATTGACAGGGGAGAGCCGGTGGATGTGGTGTACCTCAACTTTCAGAAAGCCTTCGACAAGGTCCCACATAGGAGATTGGTGGGCAAAATTAGAGCACATGGTATTGGAGGTAGGGTACTGACATGGATAGAAAGTTGGTTGACAGACAGAAAGCAAAGTGTGGGGATAAATGGGTCCCTTTCAGAATGGCAGGCAGTGACTAGTGGGGTACCGCAAGGCTCGGTGTTGGGACCGCAGCTATTTACAATATACATCAATGACTTGGATGAAGGGATTGAAAGTACCATTAGCAAATTTGCCGATGATACAAAGCTGGGTGGCAGTGTGAACTGTGAGGAAGATGCTATGAGGTTGCAGGGTGACTTGGACAGGTTGTGTGAGTGGGCGGATGCATGGCAGATACAGTTTAATGTGGATAAGTGTGAGGTTATCCACTTTGGTGGTAAGAATAAGAAGGCAGATTATTATTTGAATGGTGTCAAGTTGGGAAAAGGGGACGTACAACGTGATCTGGGTGTCTTAGTGCATCAGTCACTGAAAGGAAGCATGCAGGTACAGCAGGCAGTGAAGAAAGCCAATGGAATGTTGGCATTCATAACAAGAGGAGTTGAGTATAGGAGCAAAGAGGTCCTTCTGCAGTTGTACAGGGCCCTAGTGAGACCGCACCTGGAGTACTGTGTGCAGTTTTGGTCTCCAAATTTGAGGAAGGATATTCTTGCTATTGAGGGCATGCAGCGTAGGTTTACTAGGTTAATTCCCGGAATGGCGGGACTGTCATATGTTGAAAGACTAGAGCGACTAGGTTTGTAAACACTGGAATTTAGAAGGATGAGAGGGGATCTTATCGAAACGTATAAGATTATTAAGGGGTTGGACATGTTAGAGGCAGGAAACATGTTCCCAATGTTCGGGGAGTCCAACAGGCTCACAGAATGCACTTGTATAATTACTAAGCCCACAATTCTACCCAGGCCTACAAACTACAGTTGACTCTGCTTTTGGAACCATCTGTTCTTCCCCATGTTGAGAACAAGGGTTTTTGTTACAAGAGTGACAGAGCACACCCTGAAAGTCTCTGAGAAAGAAAACTTCATCTTAGGGCGGCATGGTAGCGCAGCGTTGGAGCTGCTGATTTACAGCGCCGGAGATCCGGGTTCAATCCCGACTTCACTTGATGTCTGTACAGAATTTTTATGTTCTCCCCATCCGAAGAAGGGTCTTAACCCAAAACGTTGCATATCCATATTCTCCATAGATGCTGCCTGACTGGCTGAGTTTGTTGTCTTTGATCAATAGATAAATACAGCATCAGCTATCTTACCTGCTTTAGCAGTTTCTATATTTTTCAAAATCAATTAATCTTTCTGTGACAGTGTAATTTGAGAGAGACTCTTTAGAAAGAGAAACTTTGTTGTCATAAGGAATTAACTAATATTAATGCAAAGAGTGCTATTCACATCCACAAAGCATTCACACTGTCACCACCTTTGATATCATTATAAATGTAACCGTGAATATAACCTTCTGAATATAACCAGTGTTAAGAATAAGCACTGAAATCATTTTCCATCTGATACCCAGAAGTACTAGTGAGAATATGTGGCATTCCGCAAGTAAACAGGTCAATAAAATCGGGGAGACACAGGTGACACAGCGGTAGAGTTGTTGCCTCACAGCGCTAGAGACCCTGGTTCAATCCTGACTGTGGGTGCCATTCTGTGTGGAGTTTGCATGTTCCCTCTGGGACCGCGTGGGTTTCCTCCGGGTTCTCCGCTTTCCTTCCACATCCAAAAGACGTGCATGTTTGTAGGTTAATTTGCTTCTGCAAATTGTCCCCATTGTGTAGGATAGAACTAGTGTATGGGTGATCGCAGGTCAGCACGGACTTGGTGGGTCGAAGGGCCTGTTTCCACACCGCATCTCTAAACTAAAGCTAAACTAAATTAAACAAAAGAGAAGGAAATTTACGTTGGAACTTAAGTTCTCCGTCAAAGAAAGAGTAACGAATAACATTTAAAACTTGAGGTTAAAAAGATTTATCAGTGCATTAGATGAAATGCAAGTTTGAACGGTTGAAATGATAAGAGGAAACTAGAGTACGGAGGGCCAAAATGGTGACTCATTCTGCAAGTTCAGAAGTTCGTATAAAGATGTGGAGGTAAGTGTTTGAAAACCACCAGGAGATGAAATGACTAATCCTCAGTATGAGGCAGTGAGAATCAAGGTCCGTGATTTGGAAAAAACAATGAAAAATATTTAGCAACTTAGAAACTTAGGTCTGAAGAAGGGTTCTAACCTGAAACATCATTCTCCAGAGATACAGCCTGACCCGCTGTGTTACTCCAGCACCTTGTGTTCCTCAATGAGATATATCTGAACGTTGAATTCATTAATTTTAGGTCACTTCTACATACACCCCTTCCCCCCGGTTTCCCCTCCCTTGCCCCCTCTTCCTACACTGATTCCGTTAACTACAGTAGTTGCGCTTTTCAATTATGTATCCTTCTTTGGATCACTCTGACCCTAGCCAACAATTGGCCCATCAGGGAACCTCCCTGCCTGAGGTCATCTGTTGCCAGCCCTTTGTCCTTTTCTTGCTTCCAGCTCCCCCCAACCCCTACTGTCAGTCTGAAGAAAGGTTCTGACCCAAAACGTCATCTATCCATGTTCTCTGGAGATGCTGCCTGGCCCACTGAGTTGCTCCGGCACTCTGTGTCTACTTTTTTAAACCATCATCTGCACTTCCTTATTTCTCAAGTCAAGTCAAGTCAAGTTTATTTGTCACATACACATACACGATGTGTAGTGAAATGAAAGTGGCAATGCCTGCGGATTGTGCACAAAAAAGAATTACAGTTACAGCATATAAATAAAGTTAATAAATTACTATAGTGTAGACAAAGATTTAGTCTCTGGAGTTATAAAAGTTGTTTCTTCTTCATCAAAGACTTCTCCCGCTCCTGTCATTCCTTCTTCTTCCCACTCCTCACAGCACCAGAAACCTGGATTTGATCCCAACCTTGGGCGCTGTCTGTGTGGAGTTTGCACGTTCTCCCTGTGACTGCGTAGTTTTTCTCTGCATGCTCCAGTCTCCTCCCTCATCAAAAAGACGTGCAGGTTTGTAGGTTAATTGGCCTCTGTAAATTGCCCCTAGTGTTTAGGGAATGGATGAGAAAATGGGATAACATAGAACTAGTGTGAAAGGCTGATCATTGGTCGGCATGGTCTCGGTGGGCCGATGGGCCTGTTTCCATGCTGTATCTCTAAACTAAGCTTAATCAGCACAGTCAGTAAACAATGGCCAGTGGAATTTACTGGAAATTACACATTGAATGAATGCCTTTACCCTGTAGAGCCTGTTTCTATGCTGATTTACTTCACAAAAGCCATGGTTTACATAGCTTATTTATTTCTAGAACTAAAAGCGTTACTGATGCAAATTTAGTAGCAACTGTCATGTGCAAATTATGGAGGGCATGATTTTGATGTATTTTTAAAGTCCTAACAAGTAAAAGAAAGAAAAATTGCAGTCACTGTTAGTTTCAAGCTTGGTCACACCCAGAAAGTTTTTTATGTTATTTGAAGCTGATTGATTTAATGTATATGTAGAACACAGAGTGCTGGAGTAACTCAGGGGGTCAGGCAGCATCTCTGGAGAACACAGGTAGGCGTTGCTTCTGATAGGGACCCATCTTCTGTCTGAATAAGGGTTCCAACCCGAAAAATTGGAGTCTGAAAAAGTTTCCTGACCCGAAACGTCACCTGTCTTTGTTCTCCAGAGATGTTGCCTGACCCAGTTACTGAGTTACTGTGTTCTACGCACGATTGCCGCATCTGCGGGTCCTTGTGTCTACTCTCTGGTTGATTTAATGTTGATCATCACGTCAATTTTGAATCCATAATCTTCCAAAACACACTTTGAATTTGAACCTCTTCAGCAAACGATCTTGTTAGGTAACGGCAACATAAAGACAACATATTTTACCAATACTTATCTATGTTGCAAATAACATCACACAAACAGGTGCATTGCTTGTATATGCTGCTCTGTGCAGATTCTTATCTTAAAAATATTCAGAATTGATTATTGTAGATAAGAAATGCGCAACTGGAAAACAGGGTTCAAAAGAGTTTTAAAATGTGAATTATTTCCAAAATGTTCTGTTTCCAAAGCTACAGGAGCAACCAGTTTTCACCATGTTTTGCAAAACACCAAGTGCTGGAGGAACTCAGAGGGT
Organism: Rhinoraja longicauda; assembly: GCF_053455715.1. Taxonomy (NCBI): domain Eukaryota; kingdom Metazoa; phylum Chordata; class Chondrichthyes; order Rajiformes; family Arhynchobatidae; genus Rhinoraja; species Rhinoraja longicauda. Next base: position 16,378,228 of record NC_135976.1, on the reverse strand, counting down.
CAGGTAGCATCTGTGGGGGGAATGGATAGGTGGCGTTTTAGGTCGAAACCCTTCTATATAGGCAACTGCAACTGCGGGCGCACATGGCCGCTGGCTGGGTGAGGTCACGTGGGGTGCTGGGTGGTGACGTCACCCTTTGTCCCTTATTTGTGAGTGAGGAAGTTGACAATCCTACCAACATGGGACAAACCAATTTAGCCCAAAATACGGGATGTCCCAGCTAATACGGGACAGTTGGCAACCCTGGTGGAAGGAGATGGGGTAAAAGCAAAAAGGAGGGCAGGATAGTTGGAGAAATTAGTGCATATCCAGCTGGGGCATAGAGAAGGGGGGGGGGGAGAGATGGGGAGAGTTGTTGGTTAGATATCCTCCTGTTAGCTAGACAGTAGTTAGCTGACCTCCTACCGTCTGGACACAAAAAGCTGGCGTAATTCAGCGGCTCAGGCAACATCTCTGGAGAAAAGGAATTTTCTTCTCTCCAGAGATTCTGCCTGACTCGCTGAGTTACTCCAGCTTTTTGTGTCCATCTTCGGCTTAAACCAGCATCTGCAGTTCCTCCCTGCACATTCTTACTGTCTGGGTGACACTGGCTGCAAATGTTTCATGCAAGCATAGGGTGGGTGCCGACAGTCACTGTGATCTGAGCCGTTCGGCCCATTGCTTTTGCGTGGTCACATCAAAAGGTTTAAGAACCTTTGATCTGGATTGCCTGACTTATGTTGACCAGTTTATTCACAAAATGCTGGAGTAACTCAGCAGGTCAGGCAGCATCTCAGGAGAGAAGGAATGGGCGACGTTTCGGGTCGACGCCCTTCTTCAGACCAGTTGCTCTCTGCTGCTATCTGGTGGTTATGTACATTCAATGCAACGTTAATGCATTTTAAATACACACCATTAATTACACGAGGATCAGGCATTTCATACCAGTCCGACATTGCACACTATTAACACATTGTACCAGCCATTTTCTCGCACATGATGTCAAAATAATTTAATAAATTCGACAAATTTACTAAAACTTTAGATACTGACAAGAACTGTCAGACCTTCCGAAGATAGACACAAAAAGCTGGATTAACTCAGCAGGTCAGGCAGCATCTCTGGAGAGAAGGAATGGGTGACGTTTCGGGTCGAGACCCTTCTTCAGACGTCCGTTAAATCTTTTTAAAATGTGAGTGGCACAGTGGCGCAGCTGGTAGAGCTGCTGCCTCACAGAGCCAGACACCCGGGTTTGATCATGGCCTTGGTTGCTGTCTATGTGTGGAGTTTGCACCTTCTCCCTGTGACCACGTGGGTTTCTTTCGGGTGCTCCGGCTTCCTCCCACATCCCTCAAAGTCGTGAGGGTTTGTAGGTTAATTGAGCCTCTGTAAAATTGCCCATAGAGTGCAGTGAGTGGATATGAAAGTGGGATAACGTAGAACTCGTGTTCTATGATCGATGGTTGGCCTGGACTCAGTGGGCAAAGGGCCTGTTGCAATGCTGGATCTTTCAATCAATCAATCAAATTCACAAATCTAAATAATATACTTGCATTGGAAAAGCAGTAAGGTGTATTCATTTAATAAATGCAAATGTACAATAAAATGTAATGGTCATAAAAATGACAGGACAGATGTGTCTTGATAGAAAATTTCTAATTCCTTGATTAGTATGGGTGTGAGGGGATCTAGGGGGAAGGCAGGAGAATGGGGTTGAGCGGGAAAGAGAGATCAGCCATGATTGAATGGCGGAGTATACTTAATGGGCCGAATGGTCAAATTCTGCTCCTGTAACTTATGAACTTATGAAAGTATGAACTTATGAAAGTTGTGTATATAGTACAGTTGTCAAAGAACTCTGTCATAAACTTAATGCTGAGCATGTCCAACTAATTCGATACAGTCTGAAGAAGGGTCCCGACCCGAAATGTCATCTGTCCATTCCTTCCACAGATGCTGCCTGACCTGTTGAGTTCACATATCACTTTGTATTTTGTTTTACGATTCCAGCATCTGCTGTTTCTTATATCCTCAATTCAAAATCACTTATTAATTGTTAAAACACCGGGCCATTTTGTTACTGGGAGAAGATGTCATGATCAGATTGGATAATATGCTAGATCAGCCCTTGAGCATGGGGTCTGGTAAAGTTATAGAGTCTTACAGCATAGAAACAGGTCTTTTGGTCCAACTCATTCATTTCGACCAAAATGCTCGATCTGTGCTAGTCCCACCTGCCCACATTTGGTCCATATTGGGCGGCACGGTAGCGCAGCGGTAGAGTTGCTGCTTTACAGCGAATGCAGCGCCGGAGACTCAGGTTCGATCCTGACTACGGGTGCTGCACTGTAAGGAGTTTGTACGTTCTCCCCGTGACCTGCGTGGGTTTTCTCCGAGATCTTCGGTTTCCTCCCACACTCCAAAGACGTACATGTATGTAGGATAATTGGCTGGGTAAATGTAAAAATTGTCCCTAGTGGGTGTAGGATAGTGTTAATGTGCGGGGATCACTGGGCGGCACGGACTTGGTGGGCCGAAAAGGCCTGTTTCCGGCTGTATATATATGATATGATATGATATGATATCCTTCGAAACCTCTCCTATCCATCTACTTGTAAAGTGTCCTTAGAAGTGCTGTTCTATATATTTTAAAATGTATTCTGAAGACCAGAAACAAACAACGGTTGATGTCTGAAACAAGGAACTGCAGATGGTGGTTTACCAAGGAAAGACAAAGTGCTGGAGGAACTCAGCAGGTCAGGCAGCATCACTGGAGAACATGGATAGGTGACGTTTCGGGTTGGGATCCTCCTTCAGACTCGACTCTTGATGAGTGGTGAATTGTCCTTGTCGGAGTATTGGGTGGGAAATGCACTTTGTGTGACCAAAATTCCTGAGCTGAAGGGAGAGAAAATAATCATCGCTCTCAACTATCTGCCACCAACGCTCACAACTTGCTGGAGGAACACAGTAGGACTATAGGAGTACGTGCTGAGAGACACAGTGAAGCTTGGTGCAGCCAACGCCAAGGATATGTGGCAGAGAACCACAGTCTAGGGTCCTTCTGCTGCTGGACATTGAGGGTTAGAGGGACATTGGGGACACCCCTCAAACAAGGGAGGGGATATCACCCCAGGGGCCACAAGAGTGGCAAGGGTGTTTTGTTTTGTTTAAAGCTAGGTGCGAAAACTACTGAGTATAACTCTGTTAAATATACAGACACTGAAAATGTCTGATTTTTTTTTGCAGTTTTTGCTTTTTTTCCAGTTTTTACATTTTTTATTCTGAATAAAGTTTTATTTTTGAAATTAAAAAATAAAAACATCTGCATAGGGGATTGGGCAGATGATGTTTCGGGTCGGGACCCTTCTTCAGATGGATTATCAATACTGGTCATCGTGTCAGCATGTTAGCCTGGAACTGGTCATGAATTAATCACCGCAGGTGTCAGGACCTGAATGCTTGAGCAGAACAGTCACAACGTTTAGAAAACATAGCAAAAGGTACATGGAAAGGGATAGGTTTGGAGGGGTATGGGCCAATGCAGGCAGGTGGGACTAGTGTAGATGGGACATGCTGGTCAACGTTGGCAAGTTGGGCCGAAGGGCCAGTTTCCACGCTGTGTGACTCTATGACCCTATGACTCTAAAACAGCTTTGGTGACTCTTATATAAATTCGCTGTATGTGATATGGTCAAATGAACAGCTGAGTTTCCTTTCAGTTTGGAGACACAAGTCCTTCGGCCCATCGAGTACACGCCAACCATCGATCACCCGTTCACACTGGCTCTACGTTATCCCACTTTCCCATCCCCTTCCTCAGTGGGACTACAGGAGTACGTGCTGAGGAACGCGTTGAAGCTCGACGCAGCCAACGCCAAGGCTCTGTGGGGGAAGACCACAGCCTCGGGTCCTTCCACTGCTGGACATTGAGGGGCAGAGTCCGGTGGGGACACCCTTCAAACAAGGGAGGGGATATCAAACCAGGGGGGCCACATGAGTGGCAAGGGTGTTTTGTTTAAAGTTAGATGTGAACACCACTGAGTATGACTCTGTGGAATGTACAGACACTGAAAATGTCTAACGTTTTATGCACAGTTTCTGATTTGTATAAATGTTTTATTCTGAATAAATTATTGTTCATTAACTGAGGGTCTCCAATGAAGTAGAAAGTAGCTCAGGACTGCTGCTACTAACAACTAGAGAGCAGTCTTGAGCTACTATCTACCTCACTGGAGTCCGTCAGACTATCTTTGATTGGACTTTACTGTACTTTATCTTGCACTAAACATTATTCCCTTTATCCTGTATCTGTATACTGTGGATGGCTCGATTGCAATTATGTATTGTCTTTCTGTTGACTGGTTAGCACGCAACAAAGGCTTGTCACTGTACCTCGCTCGGTACACGTGACAATAGACTAAACTAACTAACTTAATATTTTTGAAGCTGTTTGATTTAATGTATATGTAGAACACAAAGTGCCGGAGTCACTTAGCGGGTCAGGCAGCGTCTCTGGAGAACATGGATAGGTCGTTTCGGCTCGAGACCTTTCTTCAGTGGTTTTACGGGGGGAGAAGAAAGCTGGAAAAGGGGAGAGGCAGGACAAGGCATGGCAGGTAATAGGTTGACACAGGTGAGGGGGATTTTGTGACAGGCAGACGTTTGGAACAAAGGCCAGAGATAAGAAAGCCACCTCGATCTGTCTGCATTGCTCTCATTTCTAATCGCTCTCCATTGAGATGTCCACCTGTCACAACCTTCTCCCAAAGTCCATAAACTCACCTTAAACTCCACTTGCCAACAGCCTATCCATTCAATCAAGGTTTCCTGAAATATAAACTCCCGGACACTGCGATCAACAAGTCAGAATAAGTGTGTAGGAATGAACTGGAAAAGTTCAGTCTGAAGAAGGGTCTCGTCCCGAAACGTCACCCATTCCTTCTCTCCAGAGACGCTGCCTGGCCCGCTGAGTTACTCCAGCATTTTGTGTCTACCTTCGATTTAAACCAGCATCTGCAGTTTTCTTTCCTACTAAAGGAACTGTGGATGCTGGGTAACACTGAAATAGACACAAAATGCTGGCGTAGCTCATCGGGACGCGTAGCATCTCTGGAGAGAAGGAATGGGTGACATTTTCTGGTCGAGACACTTCTTCAGACCCGAAACGCCACCCATTCCTTATCTCCAGAGATGCTACCTATCCCACTGAGTTACTCCAGCATTTTGTGTCTATCTTAGATCAGAATAAATAACAGTTTTGAAAAATAATTTCTCTAAATCTTTCATGGAAATAAAAATTCAACAGTCTTACCTTTTGATGGTGGTAATGTTAAATTCACCTATTAGTGAACACATTGTACTTTTGTATACTTTTCAATGTTAGTCTCTATTTTAAAGTAAATAGTATTACAAGTGCTAGACTCTGGACTCAGGAGGGTCGAGTGATAACTGAGATTGATGTATATTTGAAGGCTATTTAAAGTGCAGGAGTATTACTTCCTTGGTCTTATTTTAAGATGTAATACTCTGTTTCTATGGCAACTGGAGTATTCTCCATCCAATCAAGATCTCTGTGGAGCATTTTCTCCTTTTCTGTACAGCTTTAACATGAGGTGCTCCACAGACTGATGAACTCTTGAACTCCTGACTATCTGTCTCCCTTAGTGAAACAAAGTGATTGGCAATTAGTCATCTCGGCTCTAAGCTGTGCCACTCACTGCAAGGTTCCCAGACGTTCTCACCAACGTCTGAGGGCCGTTCTTCATCAACGCAGGAAGTGGTAGAAATCTTTGCAAAGGCCACAAACTATTCCCCTCCACAAACGAGCATGTTCCCACACTCTAAGACAAAGCTAGAAAACCGTGTGAGACAAACTACTATCTACAATCAGTACGAAACACCAGTTTAGCAATCAGTACGAAACACCAGTTACTGAACTTGCAGGCATCAAAGTATAGTCTAGTGGGTAGAGACAAAATCAGGACACTTTCTTGGGCAATTTTTCATCTTTTTAAAATTGAATTGATTGAAAAATGCAGCATGGAAACAGGCCCATCAGCCCACCAAGTCCACGCTGACCATCAATCACCCATTCACACTAACTTAGCTTAGTTTAGCTCAGAGATACAGCATGGAAACAGGCCCATCGGCCCACCAAGTCCACGCTGACCATCAATCACCCATTCACACTAGGTTACCTTGGCTTAGCTTGGAGGTACAGCAATGTAAGCAAGCCCTTCGCCCCCCCTGAGTGCAGACCGACCATCGATCGTCCGTTCACTAGTTCTATGTCTTACACATGAGAGGCAATTTACAGAAGCCAATTAACCTAGAAACCGGAGGAAATCCACGCAGTCACAGGGAGAACATACAAACTCCATACAGACAGCACCCGTGGTCAGGATCGAACCTGGGTCTCTGGTGCAGCATGACCGCAGCGCCACTGTGCCGCCCACTAGTTTAATGCTATTCCACTTTCTCATCCACTCCCTGCACACCAGGGACAATAGGGTCTCTACAGAGACCTACAAACCTGCAAGTCTTATATGTATTTATTACATTTGTTTCAACCTTTGAGGTTTTTGCAAAAACGAAAACCTTACAATACGGGGGAGAAGAGGCTGGTAGAACCACTGGCACCAGAGACTGAAGTTCGATTGTGACTTCGGGTGCTGTCTGTGTGGAGTTTCCTCTGGGTGCTCCGGTTTCCTCTCGCATCCCCAAGACACATGGGTTTGCAGGTTGATTGTCCTCTGTAAATTTCCCCCAGTGTGTAGGGAGTGGATGAGAAAGTGGGATAACACATAGAACTAGTGTGAACAGGTGATCGATCGTCTGAGGGCCGTTCTTCATCAGCGCAGGAAGTGGTAGAAATCTTTGCAAAGGCCACAAACTATTCCCCTCCACAAGCGAGCATGTTCCCACACTTTAAGACGAAGCTAGAAAACTGTGTGAGACAAACCACTATCCACAGTCTGAAGAAGGGTCTCGACCCGAAACGTCACCCATTCCTTCTCTCCCGAGATGCTGCCTGACCTGCTGAGTTATTCCAGCATTTTGTGAATAAATACCTTCGATTTGTACCAGCATCTGCAGTTATTTTCTTATACTACCTGATGGTCGGTGTGGACTCAGTGGGTCGAAGTTTCCATGTTGTATCTATAAACTAAATGTGAGATTAGCCATTTTGATAGGATGGATGGATATTCTTCAGATCAGATTTGTTTATGTAAACAGGGAGATCAGGGATTCTGCAATAGACAGGTCATCCCTTATAAATAACACACAGAAGGTCAGAATGCCAATGCAACAATAATGAGGAAAGGGAATAGTGTGTGTGGCTTTATTGATAAGGAGAAGAGGTATGAACGAGGACTAGTCGGTGTAATTGGACAGGATGTTGGTAAGACTGCGTCTGGGGTCGTTTTGGTCACCATTGAGTCAGAGTCATGCAGCACTGAAACAGAAGATAGAACAGTACAGTGTGTAGAAAGGAACTGCAGATGCTGGTTTAAACGGAAGACAAAAAGCTAGAGTAACTCAGCGGGATGGGCAGTATCTCTGGGGAGAAGGAATGGGTGACATTTCGGGTCGAGACCCTTCTTCAGACTCAGAACCAGAGGACCTAGGTTTAAGGTGCGAGGGGAAAGATTTAATAGGAACCCAAGAGGCAACTTTTTCACTCAGGGGGTGGTGGATACATGGAATGAGCACCTACCACCCTTTGTGTGAAAAAGTTACCCCTCAGATTCCTATTACATCTTCACCGCTCCATCTTAAACCTATGTCCTCTGGTTCTGAGTCTGAAGAAGGGTCTCGACCCGAAATGTCACCCATTCTCTGGCCCTCGATTCACCTACTCTGGGCAAGAGAATACATTATTCTGGTCTTCAGAATACATTAAAAAATGTACAACAGCATTTAAAAAGACTGTAGATGGACAGGTACATGGATGGGAAAGGTTTATGGGGATATGGGCCATATGGGACGAGGTGAGGCGGGGTATCATGGACAAGTTGGGCCGATGGGCCTGTTTATGAGCCGTATGACTCTACGACTATATGACTTGGTTCAGACCTGTCTGATTGCATCACCTCATGGAAGTCTAACCTGGACTTTACTTTGAGTACAAGGGAGGTTGTGATTCAAAATGCCTTCCTCATTCACATGCCTGGACAGATTACTTCAACACTCTGCTGCACCTTATCCAAGCAGTTAATCTTTGTACGTAAATACACAGAATATTTTAGCTTGCTATTCAGCCAAACTATCAGGACGGTATTATTCTCAATGCAAATTTAAGCACGGCAGGCTCAGACGTTGTATTATGAAGTATTTGTTTCTTTTGCCGATGAAGTGGGGCCTGCACACCATCTGAAGCTGTTTCATTGTTGGTGTTCACTTTACCAGCTTTAGGTCAAATAGGGGCGGCACGGTGGCGCTGCAGTAGAGTGGCTGCCTTACAGCGCCAGAGACCCGGGTTCGATCCTGACTACGGGCGCGGTCTGTACGGAGTTTGTACGTTCTCCCTGTGACCATGTGTGTTTTCTCTGGGTGCTCCAGTTTCCTCCCACACTCCAAAGACGTGCGGGTTTGAAGGTTAATTGGCTTGGGTAAAATCGTAAGTTGGCCCTAATGTGTGTAGGATAGTGCTAGAGTGCAGGGATTGCTGGTTGGCACGGACTCGGTGGGCCGCCCTGTATATCAAAACTGAATTTAAAAAAGTATCTGACGTGTTCACCCTGCAGTAATCCAAATGGTAGATCCAGTTATTTAAGGTGTGACTCGTTGAATGTTTGTTTTTGCAACATCAGCTGCCTCATTTAGACAGACACAGCCACAAAATCTACGACTTAAACCACTAAGAATAATTCAATTCAATTCAATGATTCAATGAGATCTTGTCACATGTTCCCAGGTACAGTGAAATTCTTTGTTTTTGCACACAATCCAGTAAAACCATCCAGCAGAACTCACCTAGGCAGTACACAAATCTAGACTCACTATCCCGCGGTCTAGGCTTAAGCTCAGGGGTGACCGCGCTTTTGCGGTTGCAGCTCCTAGACTGTGGAACAGCATCCCTCTCCCCATCAGAACTGCCCCCTCCATCGACTCCTTTAAGTCCAGGCTCAAAACCTATTTCTACTCCCTAGCGTTTGAGGCTCATTGAGGAGGCGCTGTGAACTGTTTGCGTGCTACTGTATGTTTCATTTTTTTTCCATTGGAACCTAATCAGATGTACAGCACTTTGGTCAACGTGGGTTGTTTTTAAATGTGCTATACAAATAAAATTGACTTGACTTGACTTGACAAAGAGTCACCACGTTTCTGACACTGACAAAGTTTCAGAAGTTCTTAGTACAGTCTTGCCTTCAAGAGTCAAGAGTGTGATGAGCATTTGATGGCACTGGGCCTGTACTCACTGGAGTTTAGAAGGTTGAAGGGGGACCACATTGAAACTAACTGAATGGTGAACGGCCTGGATAGAGTGGATGTGGAGAGGCTGTTTCCACTTGTGTGACAGTCTAGGACCGGAGGGTGCAGCCTCAGAATAAAAGGACGTCCCTTTAGACAGGAGTTGAGGAAGAATTTCTTTAGTCAGAGGGTCCTTAGTGCAACAAGACCGTTCATAGTTCATATGGAGACAGAAGGAACTGCAGATGCCGGTTTACGAAAGAAAAAGGCACCAAGTGTTGGAGTAACTCAGCGGGTCAGGCAGCATCTCTGGAGGACATGGATTGGTGACGATTCGGGTCGAGACCCTTCTTCAGACTCTCGGTCTGGAACTGGGCCTGGAATCCAAGTGAGTTGATGGCAAGGATCGGCGGAGTCAATGGTTGCGGACCGGCGGGCGGCTGGAGTACAGGTGAGGGGTGGTTTTGGCGGTGGCAGTGGAAGTGGCTGGGGAAGCTGTGTGGGCCGGTGGGGGCGGTGGCAGTGGCAGCAGTGGGTCTGGCCTGGAAGTGGTCGGCGAGGTGGTGTGGGCCGGGGGTGGTGATGGCAGCCCAGCCTGGCGGCGAACGTCCGCTGTAACCAAACGTTATAAAGAGGTCCACAATAACGAGGGTTCACTGTATTTCAACATGACACATATGTGTGTTAATGGTACACACTGGCATCTTACTGTCTACAAAAATAATCTCAGGTTTTGCTCCTAAAAACACAAATTTCGTTAAATGTTCCATTCTCACCCTATTTTATTCAGAAACCTGGAGCAGAGCACATGTTGGAAGACTCTCCCAGTAACCATTGAAATGCTAATTCTGACAGACTGCTGACTTGCAAAGATCGGGGGAGAACTCCCTTCAAGTCTTTACAAAGCCAGACAAAGGAATGGAAACAGAACCATCTGTTCTCCAAGTTTAAACGTGGACAGCTACCGAGTGACAAGCTGACCAGAATAACAAGATGTTACAAAGACTGCAAGATAGAATTAAATCATTAAACAACAACAATTTGTACTTAGATGGCACCTTTAACCTAACAAAGTGTCCCAGGTTGTTTACAAAGAGAGTCACCAAACTATTTTTGGCATCAAGGCACATGTGATGTTAGCAATGACCAAAGGTCTGAGTAAAGAATGTTGTAAAAGAGAAAAGAAAATTGGGGAGTTGAACAGATTTGTGAGATACAAGGAACTGCAGATAGACACAAATTGCTGGAGTAACTCAGTGGGTCAGGCAGCATCTCTGGAGTAGCTGGATAGGTGACGTTTCGGGTTGGGACCCTTCTTCAGATTGATTGTAGTGGTGAAGGGGAGGGAATCCTGCAGGTAGCAGGGACAGGCCAAAGCCTGGCGAGTGTAAGGGATAGAGGTGAGGGTTTTTTTTGAAATGCAGATGGTTGGAGAAAGACCAGAGATGAAAAAAACAAAAGGGGTGAGATAAGGGGAAAAGAGGTGTGAATTGTGAAGTCAGAGGATGGAATATAGGTGGAAGGTGTTAGAGTGAGGGGGGAAGAGGAGAAATGGGTACAATTCCAGATGGGGCATCCCAGAGGAGGGGGGGGGGGTGAAGGAAGGAAGAAAAAGGATACAAAGTGTTGGAGTAACTCAGTGGGTCAGGCAGCATCTCTGGAAAACATGGATAGGTGATGTATTGGGTTGGTGCCCTTCTTCAAACTGATTGTAGTCGGGGGGAAGAAAGCTGGAAGAGAGGAGGGGCAGGACAAAGCCTGGCAAGTGATAGGTGGATAGAGGTGATGGTTTTTTTGAAAGGCAGATGGTTGGACAAAGGCCAGAGATGAAAAGGCTAAAGGTGTGAGATAAAGAAGGAAGCAATGTATACTGAGTACTGCAAGCTACATGGTCAAAACATGTTGAGTACAACCAAGCCAAACACAAGTACAACAATAGTGTAAGTAGAAAAATACAAAAATATAGTTTTGCATCTTTATTGTGTTACAATTGCAGAGAAAGTGCAGGTAAAAAAAAGTGAAAGGGCCACAGTGAGGTAGATAGGGAGATTGGGACGACATCCGGTGTTTATAATTAGTCTTAGAGTCATAGAGTCATACAATGTAGAAACAGGCCCTTTGGCCCAACTTGCCCACATCGACCAATTTGCCCCATCTGTTAATCCCACCTCCATGCTTTTAGCCCACATCCCTCTAAACCTATCCTATCCATGTACCTGTCTAAATGTTTCTTAAATGTTGCAATAGTAAAACTCCCAAAGTTTTGAATATTTATTCCACGAGTCGGCCGTCACAACTCTCTGCGGCCAGGAATTCCAGAGATTCCTGGGTCTTTAAGGGAAGATTACATTTAAATAGGTGACCCTCTTAATTCTCAAAGCGTGCCGTAAAGGTCTAGACTCCTGCTCGTGAGGAAATTGTCCTCTCGGAATCGAAGGCATCAGGGGTTGAGATAGACAATAATCACCCATTCCTCTGCTGGGTTAGATACTGCAAATTAAAATATATATATATTAAGTTGATCTTGCCACATTGAGACCCATAATTTTAATTTTGCAAAGCAAACACAAGTTTCAACCTGAGGAGGAGATAACAAGGCTGCAGATTTATCCCAGTGTTGACAGTAGGTGCAGCCAAGTTAAGCAGGAATCCTGATGCTGCCTTCAGCTTTCAATCTTTACAAGTTCTTCATTTGACACAGACATCTACATGTTCAATAGTTCAATAGTTGAACAGTCATGGAAGACAGAAACAGGCCCTTTGGCCCAACGTCCATACTGTCCAAGATGCCCCATTAAAGCTGGTCCCATTAGCCCAAACCCAGCCCATATCCCTTAAACCCAGTAAATGTTTTATTTTATTGCTTTTATTGTTGGACTGTGGGTGACTAAATTTCGTCCAAAAAACTTGTTTTTTGGATGACAAATAAAGATATCTTGAATCTTACTCTATTGACACATGTACCTGGATACAGTGAGATGTTTTGTTTTGCAGACAATGCAGTAAAATCTTACTCTGTGCAAAAGTACAATCATAAATAAGTGCAAAAGTGCAACAATAGTAGTGTGAAAATAGTAGAATTCTTCAAAGGCAGTATGCAAAGAGTCGCCATGTTCCCATCCTGTACCTTCCAAGTGGCAAGTTCTTAACGATATCGGTTCTTAACTTGGCTGTAAAGGCCCGTTGTCCTGGTGACGGCACTGGGTGGGAGTTGCAGGGGTCGGCCTGGCCTGGCGATGTTGTCGGTGGTGACCACCACCGCTGCTCCACCGTTCTGTGCCACAGCATGAATGGAAGATTGAACAAAAGAAGTACAATTTGGCAAACCAAGTAAGATAGCAGAGGCACAAGGATCTGCAGATGCTGGAATCGAGCAAAACACAGAGTGCTGGAGGAACTCAACGGGTCAGGCAGCATCTGTGGAGGGAATGGACAGGCGATGATTCGGGTCAGGACCCTTCTTCAGATTGTGGGCGGCGCAGTGGCGCAGCTGGTAGAGCTGCTGCACCAGAGACCCGGGTTCGATCCTGACCTCGGGTGCTGTCTGTGCGGATTTCGCACATTTTCCCTGTGACGGCGTGGGTTTTCTCCAGGTTCTCCAGTTTCTTTAGACTTTTACTTTAGACTTTAGAGAAGCAGCCCAGAACCAGGCCCTTCGGTCCACTGAGTCCGCACCGACCATCGACCCCCCATACACTAGTTCCAGGACAATTTACAATTTTACCAAAGCCAATTAGCCTACAAACCTGTGCATCTTTGTAGTGTGGGAGGAAACCGGAGAACCCGGAGAAAACCCACATGATCACAGAGGGAATGTACAAACTCCGTACAGACAGCACCCGTAGTCAGGATCGAACCCGTGTCTCTGGCGCTGTAAGGCAGCAACTCGACCGCTGTGCCACTGTGCTGCCCTGCATCCCAAAGACGTGTGGGTTTGTTGGTTAATTGGCCTCTGTAAATTGTCCCTAGTGCGTAAGGAGTGGATGAAAAAGTGGGATAACAGAAATAGTGTGAACGGATGATCGATAGTTGGCGTGAACTCAGTCTCTAATTGAACTTAACATAACTAAAGGGTTCCGACTCAAAACATCGCATATCTATTCCCTTCACAGATGCTGCCTGACCCGCTGAATTACTCCAACACTTGGCGTTTAGTTTAAAGCAAGATAGTTTTCTGGAAGCAAAGAGTTTGTCACAACTGCCTGAACTGGAGGGCAGTTCTGTTTGTCGATTTTAGGAAGAAGGTAAAACCGGGCCGTGCGGGGCTGGGAAATAATAAGGCAGAGGCTGTGGAGTGAAAACAGCCGGAAGTGTCAAAATCAGAGATGGTGTGAGAGCTAATGGCCTGGTGCTCATCTGTGGGGTCATGGTCCAGGGATAAGTCGGGGGAGGTGCCGGAGACCTGACGATTCTGGGGAGAAGGGGAAACTGGGACATGCAGGCTGGGGAACTGGAGTCTGCTCTGAATAACAAGTTTGTATGCATCGCAAAGCCCGCATACATACAAGGTGCATGCTGAAGATGACTTGCTATGTTCCATACTGTGAATGTCTACATTGTGCTAAAAAATGTAATCAGTCTCCAGCTTGCTGTTAATGAAAGATTGAATATCAGCAAGTGTGGAGAGTTCTGGCAGTGCTCTTAGGAACTTGTTCATTATCTTGCTGATTTTTTAATTTAACTTGGTGATTACAACCTTCATAACTTCAACTGGATGGGTATTTTATGCTGCATGAAGTAGTTGATAGGTTTAATATTAAATGTAATGAATGCCATGCGAATATGTATTGTGATGTTTGTTGTTTTACTTGGGCTGACTTTTCAGTTGAATGTTTAGTTTAGTTTAGTCATAGAGACACACAGCGTGGAAACAGGCCCTTCATCCCAACTTTCCCACACTGACCAAGATGCCCCATCTACACTAGTCCCAACTGCCTGCTTTTGGCCCATATCCCTCTAAACCTACCCTATCCATGTACCTGTTTAAATGTTTTTTAAACATCTCGATCGTACGTTTAGTTTAATTTAGTTTAGTTTCGTTTGGTTTTGTTTTGTTTCGTTTAGTTTGGTTGAGTTTAATTCACTTTACTTTAGAGATACAGTATGGAAACAGGCCCTTCGACCCACCGGGCGGGTCCACACTGACCAACCACTAGTTCCATCCTACACATTAAAGTAAATTACAGAAGCCAATTCATCTACAATCCCGCACATCTTTGGAATGTGGGAAGAAGCCGGAACACGGTGGCACGGTGGCACGGTGGCGCAGCGGTAGAGTTGCTGCCTTACAGTGCTTGCAGCACCAGAGACCCAGGTTCGATCCCGACTACGGATGCTGTATGTACAGAGTTTGTGCGTTCTCCCCGTGACCACGTGGGTTTTCTCAGAGATCTTCAGTTTCCTCCCACACTCCAAAGACGTACAGGTTTGTAGGTTAATTGGCTTGGTATAAGTGTAAATTGTCCCTGGTGTGTGTAGGATGGTGTTAATGTGCAAGGACCGCTGGTCGGTGTAGACTCGGTGGGCCGAAGGGCCTGTTTCCACGCTATATCTCTAAATTAAACTAAAAAACTAAATACCCGGAGGAAACCCACAGGATCCAAGGGAGAACGTGCAAACGCTGTACAGACAGCAGGCGTAGTCAGGATTGAACCCAGGTCTCTGGCGCTGTAAGGCAGGACTTTGTGTCTGATTTAGCTTAAACATATTGAGAAAATTCTGCATCCACTTGAAGTTGATTTTCCATTCCACTTCCCTTTTGATGCCTCAGTGCTTTGAATAGATAATTGTACTGGTGCAGTGAATATTGTTCACAATGTTTCCAGCTGGACAAGGAACCAAATACCAATTAAGACACAAAATGTAGCCAAATTTCTTAATCAGCTAGAATTCCCTATCTCCATATTTAAAACAAAACACACTGTGAAGTTATAATTGGATGAATAAGTTGATGTTCACTATAAAGTTATTTCCACCAGGTTTTTTCTCAAGAAAGATAAATTAATTATTGTGATGGAAAATGATTAAGACTTTAGACTAGACTTTAGAGATACAGTATAGAAACAGGCCCTTTGGCCCACCAAATCAGTGCTGACCAGCAATCACCCGTTACACTACCACTATCCTACACACTAAGGACAATTTACAATTTTACCAAAGCCAATTAACTTACAAACCTGCACCTTCTTTGGAATGTGGGAAGAAACCGGAGCACCCGGAGAAAACCCACACGGTCACAGGGAGAACGTACAAACACCATAAAGTCAGCATCCGTGGTCAGGATTGAACCCAGGTTTCTGGCGCTGTACCGCTGCGCCACTGGGCTGCCAAAATTATTCCGGATTTAATTTTTAGTTATTTACAGCTGTTTCGTTCAGTTTATTGCCATGTGTACCGAAGTATAGTGAAAAGCTTTTGATGCGTGCTAACCGGTCAGCAGAAAAACAGTGCACGATTACAATTGAGCCATCCACAGGGTACCTCTTGCCTGAAGGGAGAGGGGAGTAGAGGGAGTGAGGCTGGTCCTTGAACAAGCTGGTCGCCTTGCTGGGGCAGCGTGAGTGTGCTTTGATGTCGCCCACTCTGGCCACAGCCCTGACCCGCTGATGCATTTCTAACTGCAAGAACACAGCGACACTACACGTCACTAAAAGTGCAACGTTAGATTTCTGAAGGGCCACTGGGATGGTCAGTGTACCGCTGTGATCTCTGGATTACGACGGCATGCATTACTTTGTGAATCATCCACAAAGATATATTGCACAAGGGCACAGAAATGTATACAGCTCTCGAGGTCAGGCAGCATCTCAGGAGAGAAGGAATGGGCGACGTTTCGGGTCGAGACCCAAAACGTCGCCCATTCCTTCTCTTCTGAGATGCTGCCTGACCTGCTGAGTTACTCCAGCATTTTGTGAATAAATACCTTCGATTTGTACCAGCATCTGCAGTTATTTTCTTATACAGCTCTCGATGTTGGTCGAGTCTTTCTTGAACCCAATCACATCTCACAACACATACACAGAGGGAAGAGCTTTCAATGGTCCTGTGAGATGTCATTCTTTTTGCATTGAACAACTCTGCCCAGGGGACCCAAGTGCTGCCTGGAGGGTTGGTCATTCAGTCAGCGAGTCGTGTTCTTGTGGAGCGGGAGATTTTTAGTGAACGCAGAGGGACAGGTTTCCTGGCAATTCCTCAGGCGGGGATGCATTTCCGACAAGTTGTGGAATGTTAATGAAGTGGTGACCTTGGGGCTGTTGCCCTTTCGACCGTGAGTGTGCACAAGTTTGCACGCATAGCCACACTCACACAAGGTCCCATCCCCCTCCCTCTGGGACAAGGTGCATTCCAGAGACAGATGTCTGGAGTCATATACCAGTTTGGGATGCAGCATAGGAACAACTGCGCTTCCAATGTCCTGGCTCAGTGATGTGAAAGCTTCTTCTCCCCTCAACAAAACTTCGATGGCAACCTTCAACTAATATCGTAAGTGCGTCAGGTAAGTGTGTCAGAGTCGAGACATTTTTCCACGGTGACATTTTCTTGCCTGTGGAGAAAGTGCTGTTCGCTGGTAATCAATGAATGGAAACTAAATGCGTGACTGTGATAGAGAAGATCTGATTGTTTCAGAAAATTAACTATAAATATTACCCACATTTTTCAAGTCCAGGTTTATCTTTAAGCGACAAAGATGTTTGTGAGAAGTTTCAGTTGGTGCAGATATCTCAGCATTTCTTAAACTAAAAGATATTTTTATTGTCCAGCCGTTGAAAGTTTTGTGCAAGTACAATGCCCTTTTGTCTTTCACTTGTGGCTTACTGGGGGAGGTGGGCTGGCAGAACGTTGGCTTGACAGAGCTCCATTAAAACCGAGAAGGAATATCAGTAAAGCTGACCTTTGAAAAGCCCTGAAGGCACATCAGTTTGTGGATGATATCGGTTGATCAGTCAGTGTACACAGAGCTGGGGGAGGGGGGTGGGGGGAGGGGAGGGGGGGTGTAAACAAAGACAGCTTTTTCTTAACCCACAGTGAAGTACTTAAGATCTGTAGTCTCACGGACAAACACATTCACAGGGATTCTCTAATACCCACACCCAGTGCTGGAATAACTCAACAGGTCAGGCAGCCTCTTTGGAAGACATGGATATTCTTTAATGCTGCTACTTTTGAGTCTAAATAGCTTGGTTGTTAAATGGGCAACTTATTAGTTTGTTTATCAGCCCATCGTGTTTCTCCACTGTTAATCTACGGGGCCCAAGTCTGTTTTGTTTTCTGAAACATGGGTGGCACAGTGGCATAGCGGTAGAGTTGCTGCCTCACAGCGCCAGAGACCCGGGTAGGATCCTGACCACAGGTGCTATCTGTACGGAGTTTGTATGTTCTCCTTGTGACCGCGTGGGTTTTCTCCGGGTGCTCTGGTTTCCTCCCTCATCCCAATGAGGGTACAGGTTTGTAGGTTAATTGGCCCCTGTAAGTTGTCCCTGGTGTATAGGAAAGGACTAATGTGTGGGTGATAGCTGGTGGCCTCAGACTCGGTGGGCCGTAAGGCCTGTAACCATGCTGTATCCCTAAAACTAAAATCTAAAATGTTCTAACGCATTCATCTTTCCTGTGTTTCTTTTAATTTACCAATCTCTTCGACCAACCTTCACCCATTCACGAGTTATATCCTACACACTGGGGACAACATTTACAGAAGCCAATTAAGCTACGAACCTGCACGTCTTTGCAATGTGGGAAGAAACCGGAGCAAGCGGGGGAAAAACCACACGGTCACAGGGAGAACATGCAAACTCCGTACAGTTAGCACCCGTAGTCAGGATCAAACCCAGGTGTCTGGCGCTGCAAGGCAGCAACTCTAATGCTGCACCACAGTGCTGCCCTGAACAGGGTTGGTCACACTACCTATTTGATTATTCGAGTATTGACAGATAACTTTATAATTTGTCATTTAAGGAACCTAAAGTAAATTACTAGCCATTAGATTGGCATCAATCAATAAGCATCTGCCAACTTAAAAGAAGAAATTCCAAAACAAAACCTTTCACAGTCCCTCGGTACACATGACAATAACCTGAACCTGAACATATTTCTCTGGAATAAGTAGTATTTATTACGTAAAAGTTCTCCGTGTAACTTAGTGCATGTCATTGTGTTGCTGCAGGAAAGTTACTTGTATCTCTCTGTTTCAATACTGAACAAAGGGGGTCTTGTACTCTCGACTCACTGAAATACAGTGGTTATCTTGGGTCACTTGTAGCCCATGACCTTCGAGAAATCTGTGCGAGATAACCACTTATGAGGTGTTTGCGCAGTAATCAACCAGAACCAGAACCGGAAAGATAGGTAGTGAATTTGGAACAAAGTTGTCCTTGTAAGGCAGCACGGTGGTACAGTGGTAGAGTTGCTGCCTTACAGCGCTTGCAGCGCCAGAGTTCAATCCTGGGTTCAATCCCCACTGCAAGTGCTGTCCGTAAGGAGTTTGTACGTTCTCCCCATGACCGCCTGGGTTTTCCCCGAGATCTTCGGTTTCCTTCCACACTCTAAAGACGTACAGGTTTGTAGGTTAATTGGCTTGGTATAAGTGTAAATTGTCCTGAGTGTTTGTAGGATAGTGTTAATGTGCGGGGATCGCTGGTCGTTGCGGACTTGGTGGGCCGAAGGTCCTGTTTCCTCTAAACTAAACTAAACTAAACTAAACTTGTGACCTGTTGTATTCGAATATTCCCAGTTAAGCTATCAACAGAAGACAAAAGAAGAGAGATAATGTTCTTAATAATGATAATGTGCAGTATTTTTTATTCTGTTTAAGTAGGTAATTTCTTACATAATAAATATTACTTATATTAGGTTCAGGTTTAGGGTTTATTATTTCACGTGTACCGAGAGACAGTGAGAGACAGTGAGAGACTTTGGTTTGTAATTTCTTCTATTAAGTTGGCAGATGCTTATTGATTGATGGCAATCTAATGGGTAATAATTTACTTTAGGTTCCTCAAATAACAAATTATAAAGTTACCCGTTCAAAATATATACAGTGTTTTACATCTTAAATGTGAGCCATCTTATAATATTCCATTCCAGTTTGGATTCTTATAAATAAATCACTTCACAATTTTGCGTTAATAAATAAAGTTAAATCTGAAGCACACTGTTATTACTAGTGCAAATTATCAGCCTGCAGTGCAGAGTTTATAGGTTTAGAGATACAACATAGAAACAAGCCCTCCGTTCTCCACTCCTTCCCCCACCCCCAGCCCACCTATCCATATTCTCCAGAGATGTTGTCTGGTCTGCTGAGATACTCCAACACTTGTAGAAACAAGGAACTGCAAATGCTGGTTTATACCAAAGATAGACACAAAGTGCTGGAGTAACTGAGTGGCTCAGGCTTTTTCTCCAGAGATGCTGCTTGACCTGCTGAGTTACTCCAGCATTTTGTGTATTTTTCCTCAGTACAACAGTAAGTGGTATGGTGGCACAGCGGTAGAGTTGCTGCCTCACAGCGCCAGAGACCCGGGTTCGATCCTGACTACGGGTGCTGTCTGTACGGAGTTTGTGTGTTCTCCCCGTGACCTGCGTGGGTTTTTTCTGGGATCTCAGGTTTCCTCCCACACTCCAAAGATGTACAGGTTTGTAGGTTAATTGGCTTGGCAAAATTGTAAGACAATTGTCCCTAGTGTGTGTGAGATAGTGCTAGTGTATGGGAATCGTTGGTTGGCACGGACTCAGTGGGCCGAAGAGCCTGTTTCCACGCTTTATCTCTAAATTAAACTAAACTAAATCTGAAGATTTAGGTCTGAATAAGGGTCTCGACCCAAAACATCACCCATTCCTTTTCTCCACAGATGCTGCCTATCCCGCTGAGTTACTCCAGCATTTTGTATCCATCTTCAGTGTAAACAGGCATCAGCATTTCCTTGTGTGCAGGCACTCCTGGTGTCGTGTCTGACACACCCTTCCCCAGTCCTCATTAAGCCAGGTCTGATCATCTGGTGATTGCATTCAATCTTGCTCGAATATGCATTATCTTTCACATAACATTCCGCATGTCCTGAAGCACTTCACAGCTAAAGAGAAAAGGTGCGGTATTTTCAGAAACATGGCAAATGTTTGTACATCTCAGCATGTTACAAATGGCAACCTGATATTGGCAAGTTAATCTGTTTCAATGTTGAGAAAAACAATGTCTATTTTGTTTAGAGACACAAAATGCCGGAGTAACTCGACGGGTCAGGCAGCATCTGTGGAGAGAGGGAATAGGTGATGTTTCGGGTCGAGACCCTTCTTCGTTCCCCAGTCCCACACAGCCCAGTTCTACCTTCTCCCCAGAACCCACAAACAGAACTGCCCTGGCAGACTCGTGTTTAGGAAGGAACTGCAGATGCTGGTTTAAACCGTAGATAGACACAAAAAGCTGGAGTAACTCAATGGGTCAGGCAGCATCTCTGAGAAAAGTAAGCAGGTGGTGTTTCGAGTCGAGATCCGCTGAGTTACTCCAGCTTTTTGTTCCTGCCCCACTGAAATTATTTCCACGTATTATCTGTCCCGCTGAGTTACTCCAGCATTTTCTCTCTACCTTCGGTGTGACCCGGTATCTGTAGTTCCTTCCTACACATTTGATCTATTTTGTTTAGTTTAGTTTAGTTTACTATTATCACATGTCCAGGCAGCGAAAAGACTGTACGTGATTACAATCGAGCCGACCACAGTGTACAGATACAGGATAAAGGGAATAACGTTTAGTGTAAAATAAAGTCCTGTGAAGTCAGATTAAAGATAGACCGAGGGTCTCCAATGAGGCAGATGGTAGGGAGAGGGGAGAAGAGGGAGTGTCCAGGGTGAGATTGGTTCTTGATTATGCTGGTGGCCTTGTCGTGGCAGCGTGAAGTGTAGATATCATATCATATCATATATATACAGCCGGAAACAGGCCTTTTCGGCCCACCAAGTCCGTGCCGCCCAACGATCCCCGTACATTAACACTATCCTACACCCACTCGGGACAATTTTTACATTTACCCAGCCAATTAACCTACATACCTGTACGTCTTTGGAGTGTGGGAGGAAACCGAAGATCTCGGAGAAAACCCACGCAGGTCACGGGGAGAACGTACAAACTCCTTACAGTGCAGCACCCGTAGTCAGGATCGAACCTGAGTCTCCGGCGCTGCATTCGCTGTAAAGCAGCAACTCTACCGCTGCGCTACCGTGCCGCAGATAGTCATCTGCAATGTGGTAGCAAGGAGATAGAGAAAAGATAATCTGTTTCAATAATGTTAAGTTAAGGATGTCTATTTCGTAAGACAATGGGGATAGGACCCCATCATCTCTGTACTGCGATACTGCCTGGGATATTTTACATTAATCTGAACAAACAGGTTTCAGATCTGAAAGCTCATTTCAACAGTGAAATACAATAAAGTTAGCTGGGAATTTGGTTCTCAAATTTCCCAGTCTTTAAACTCACAGACAAGAATGCCATCAATTTGGAGAGTCTGTAAGACTGTGTAAGTCTCTAAGAGACTCTAAGAGTCTGTAAGTCTATTGCTTTTTTTGCAAATAAAGAGGTAGAGTTGTAAACAAAACATTTTTTTCGGATGAAGGTAGTTCTTAACTACACACTAGCGTCTAATGTAAGCATGCATCAAACCCGTACAACTTTCAATTTATAACCCGAGCAACTGTGCCACTGTGAATACTTCAAACGCATGTGGAGAGCGACAGAATAATTGGTAAAATGATAGAAAAATAAGGAACTGCAGATGCCGGTTTACAAAGAAAGACCAAAGTGCTGGAGTAACTCAGCAGATAGCATCTCTTGGGTACATGGATAGGTAGCGTTTTAAGTCGAGATCCTTCTTCAAACCGATCTGGTAAAAAGGTTACCTTCCAAAAGGCAAGAATACAACTAACATTCATGGCTTAGAATAAGGCAGAAGTTGCAGAAGATTTTAAATGAGATTACATTACAGGTCATGTAAGCATTGTCTAAAAGGGTGTATTAAAAAGCTGCATTAATATCAATTTTATTCAATTTACTTAACATGAACATACTATAGTATAGCACAGGAACAGGCTCTTTGGCCCACAATGTCCTTAATGCCAAGTTAAACTAATCTCCTCTGCCTGTAAGTGATCTGTATCTCTCCATTTCCTGCATATCCTAAAAGCCTCTTAATCACCACTGTCATGTCAGCCTCCACCACCAGCCCAGGCAGCACGTTTCAGGAACTCACCATGCTCTGTACAATCTTGTCGCGCACATCCCCCTTAACTTTGCCCCTCTCACCTTATGACAATGTCCTCTCGTCTTTGACATTTCCACCGTGGGAAAAAAGTTCTGACTGTCTACCCTATTGATGCGCCTCATAATTTTTATAAATATCTGTTAGTTCCCCTGCAGTCTCCGTTAAAACAATGCAAGTTTGTCCAATCTCTCCTTATGACTAAAGACAGACACAAAATGCTGGGGTAACTCAGCGGGTCGGGCAGCATCAGACCTCAAGGATTGCCCTTGTCGTGGTCGACCCCCAGACGGCCATCAGTCCTCTCTGCAGCTTTTTATCTCTTAACTACTGGCAAGACATCAACCTTCGTGACCTTTCTACTCCCCTGACTTACTCTAACCTCACCTCCTCTGAACGCCAAGCCCTCTGCTCACCGCGCAACAATCCCGACATTATTATCAAACCCGCCGACAAGGGAGGTGCCATTGTAGTGTGGCGGGCTGACCTCTACCGCGCTGAGGTCAGACGCCAGCTCTCGGACACCTCCTCTCACCTACCCCTTGACCATGACCCCACTGATGAGCAAGAATACAACTAACATTCATGGCTTAGAATAAGGCAGAAGTTGCAGAAGATTTTAAATGAGATTACATTACAGGTCATGTAAGCATTGTCTAAAATGGTGTATTAAAAAGCTGCATTAATATCAATTTTATTCAATTTACTTAACATAAACATACTATAGTATAGCACAGGAACAGGCTCTTCGGCCCACAATGTCCTTAATGCCAAGTTAAACTAATCTCCTCTGCCTGTAAGTGATCTGTATCTCTCCATTTCCTGCATATCCTAAAAGCCTCTTAATCACCACTGTCATGTCAGCCTCCACCACCAGCCCAGGCAGCACGTTTCAGGAACTCACCATGCTCTGTACAATCTTGTCGCGCACATCCCCTTAAACTTTTCCCCTTTAACTTTTCCCCTCTCACCTTCTGACAATGTCCTCTCGTCTTTGACATTTCCACCGTGGGAGAAAAGTTCTGACTGTCTACCCTATTGACACACCTCATAATTTTTATAAATATCTGTCTCCGTTAAAACAATGCAAGTTTGTCCCATCTCTCCTTATGGCTAAAGACATACACAAAATGCTGGGGTAACTCAGCGGGTCGGGCAGCATCAGACCTCAAGGATTGCCCTTGTCGTGGTTGACCCCCAGATGGCCATCAGTCCTCTCTGCAGCTTTTTATCTCTTAACTACTGGCAAGACATCAACCTCCGTGACCTTTCTACTCCCCTGACTTACTCTAATCTCACCTCCTCTGAACGCCAAGCCCTCTGCTCACCGCGCAACAATCCCGACATTATTATCAAACCCGCCGACAAGGGAGGTGCCATTGTAGTGTGGCGGGCTGACCTCTACCGCTCTGAGGTCAGACGCCAGCTCTCGGACACCTCCTCTCACCTACCCCTTGACCATGACCCCACTGATGAGCACCAGGCCATTATCTCCAGGTCTATCTCTGATCTCAGAACCTCTGGAGATAAATGAGTCTGAAGAAGGCTCTCTATCCGAAACGTCACCCATCCATGTTCTCCAGAGATGCTGCCCGACTCCTCTGAGCTACTCCAGCACTTTGTGTCTATCTTTGCCCTTATCGTCGTAGGTTAAAAATATTATATAATATTTAACTCTCCTGTCATTTAATACTATTTGCTTTTGCAATAACGTCACAGCATTGCTCATGGACATTCAGTGAATCACACACCTGGTCTTTCTCTCAATGTCTGATGCTCCTTAGGCGTCTGGTTGTGGGAGTGTAGCTTTGCCACCGCCTTCCATGTGTGTAGATGCTTACCTGAAACTGAAAAGAAATCCACACTCATTAAATAAACTCTACAGTAGCTATTATCCTGTTGTGGAGAGAAAAAAAATTATAGTCTTCTAGTTGGCAGTGTTCACTGACTGCATGGCGTTGCGCAAGTTTGCTGATTTGGGGAGAGAGACAGAGCTCGGAATGTATGACACAGCACCTGAGTACAGGGCTGATTGTTTGGATTACCTTCTCCCTTTAAAGGTGCGTTTGTGACATGCAGCAGACAGTGTGATAAAGAGCTTGTCGGAGTTGTGCTGTTCCACGAAGAAAGGAACGACAAAGTCCTTGGATATTACTGGCTGATCCCACTGCCTAATCCTGCAGTTTTAGTTGGATGATTTAGTACTGATAACATTTTACGTTTTGCTCCTCCCTCCCACTCAAGTTGAAACAGGTTACCGACTTTCAAAAGCGTACAGACGAGGGACAGTGAATTAGAACGCCTCAATTGTTTATTTGCCCAGGATTAATGTAGAACTACTCTTCAGAGAGAAAAAAAGTTGTCTAGTTTTCTTTTCCTGCCGGAATACATTATTTGAAGATTTTTTTGTTAAAGCCACGGTTTACCCATAGCAGGTAAGTCTATTTATTTGCCTTATCCCTGTTCACGTTGGCTTCTAAAGACTGTTTGCCTTCACAAATCGGGCACACCTTCAGGGTGTGTAACTATGTCTCTGCCAGTTCACCTCAGTGCTTCAGCCTGAAGCAGATAAAATAACTTTGGACATTTTACAGTGCAGGCACCTTGAAAGATCAGCAGTCAGGAATCATTCTCGTGTTTTAAGGGCTGTGTTAAAACAATAGCAAAAGGTCAGAATAAAACTGAGAATAAAATAAATCTGATTTGTGGCAAAGAAGTTTACAGTGACAAGATTTAAGAATAAGGGTGTTTCTATAAAGGAACTACAGATTTATTCACAAAATGCTGGAGTAACTCAGCAGGTCAGGCTGGTTCAAACCGAAGATAGACACAAATTGCTGGAGTAACTCAGCAGGACAGGCAGCATCATTGGAGAGAAGGAATGGGTGATGTTTCGGGTCGAGACTCTTCTTCAGACAATAAGGGTGTGGATTTCATGTGAACTTTGGAAAAATTCGAATTATTCACAAGTGTGCTTTGAAAGGGGGACAACTTAAAGGAGGATTATTGTTTAAGGAATGGTATGTTAGTGTTGGAACAACCATTACATTTTAGAGAGTAGACACAGGGAACTGGTTTACAAAAAAAGACACAAAGTGCCGGAGTAACACAGCGGGTCACGCAGCATCTGTGGAGGACATGGAGGGGTTTGGGGAACCCTCTTCAGAATTCCAGGTTGGCCCGTTTCAGTTCTTTAAGTTTGGTCCACTTGATTCCTTGGGAATTTGGTATGAATGTGGTCTTGAATTTTCACTGGTGTGGTTCATGTTTGTATAAGTATTGTTTCTTAATCCTAAACATACATGATTCATAAAGCAGCGGTGTAAACTAACCCAAAGGCTTACAGGGATCTTTATTCACCAAGAGTAACAGTTCGTGTAGGAAGGAACTGCAGATGCTGGTTTAAACCGAAGGTAGACACAAAAAGCTGGAGTAACTCAGCGGGTCAGACAGCATCTCTGCCTGAAGTCTGAAGAAGGGTCTTGACCCCAAAACGTCACCTATTCCTTCTGTCCAGAGATGCTGCCTGACCCGTTGGGTTACTCCAGCATTTTGTGTCCATCTAAGAGTAACAGTTCTCTTGGCTGAGCGACTGAATGGATCTCCCTGTCCGTTGAACGGTGAGCTCAACAGTTCATAAGTCATAGGAGCAGAATTAGGCCATTCGGCCCGTTGCCTATTGCACCATTCAATCATGGCTGATCTATCATTCCCTCTCAACCCCATTCTTCTGCCTTCCCACCCATGACCCTTGACACCCTTACTAGTCATGAATCTGTCAGTCTCCGCTTCAAAAATACCCAATGACTTGGCCTCCACAGCCGTCTGTGGCAATGAATTCCACTGATTCACCACCCTCTGACTAAAGAAATTCCTCCTCGTCTCCTTTATGAATATAAGTTATCCTTATCCATCATCTTCAGAGAAATACACAGGACACGAAACAATACAGCACAGGAACGGGCCCTTCAGTCCATAATGTACGTGCTAAACATGATGGCAAGTTAGACTAATCTATACAGCCTGAACATGATCCACAACCCTCCAATACCTGCTTTTCCATGTGCCTATGAAAAACCAAATAACATAACTTCTTAATTTCATGACCTAGATTATAACTTTAGTTTAGAGACACAGTGTGGAAACAGGCTCTTTGGCCCACTGAGTCTGTGCTGACCAACGATCATTGCGTACACTAGTTCTATCCTACACTGGGAACAATTTACAGAAACCAATGAATCTACAAACTGGCAAGGGAGGGGAAGAATGAGTGGGGGGGGGGGGGGGGGGGGGGGGGGGGAGGGGGGGTTGGTTAGTTACTTTCTGCATTACTGTGAAGTTAAAGTCACTGACTAGACAATGACTCAAATGAATGAGTAAATTATCTTAGAATTCCACTTAAGGACATTTTGGAGTGTTCATGTGGGCATGACAGATGTTCATGTGGGCATGATAGATGTGCATGTAGTTAAGAAACAGCTGGCACTGAACTACCTGAAAGGTCATGGTTCATAAGTTCACAAGTCATGGGAGGAGAATTATGCCATTCGGCCCATCGAGTCTACTCTGCCGTTCAATCATGACTGATCTATCTTTCCCTCTCAACCCCATTCTCCTGCGTTCTTCCCATTACCCTTGGCACCCTTACTAGTCTGCGTGTGGAGTTTGCACATTCTCCCTGTGACCGCGTGGGTTTCCTCCAGGAACGTTCCCACAACCCAAAGACGTGCGGGTTTGCAGGTTGATTGGCCTCTGTAAAATTGTGTGTAGGGAGTGGGTGAGAAAGTGGGATAACGTGTGAAAGGGGCATTGGTGGATGGCGTGGACTCAGTGGGCCAAAGGGCGTTTTTATGATTTGTATTTCTATCAAGAGGCAGATAAGCCAGGTTCTATAACAACATTTAAATGACATTTGGACAGGTACATGGATAGGAAAGGTTTTGAGGGATATGGGCCAAACGCAGGCAAATGGGACTGGGTTAGATGGGGTATGTTGGTCGGCATGGGCAAGATGGGCTGAAGGGCCTGTTTCCGTGCTGCATGACTCTCATGAAGTGCTGCAGATGGGACTATTGTTGCCTGATGTTGTCTCACACTAATACAGATAACAAATCTTGTTAACGTTTGTGAATGAGTCATTTTAGCAAAGGCCTCTTAACCAAATAAACATCGGGCCTCAAAGATAGACACAAAATGCTGGAGTAACTCAACGGGTCAGGCAGCGTCTCTGGAAAAAATGGATTGGTGACGTTTCGGGTTGGGACCCTGCTTTGGACTGATTGTAGGGGAGGGGGTGAATTGGAAGTATTAAGTGACCAGGGCAAATCAGGGCCGACAACAGATGACCTCGGGTAGGGTGGTTCCCTGATAAGCCGATTGTTGGCTCGGGACAGTGTGATCCTGAGAGATACATCATTGCGAACTGTGGAACTGGTTAATGGGCTTATAATAGAGGAAGGGGAGCAAGGAGGGGAGGGGGCAGGGGAGTGTTTGAATGTTCAAAACATCAGGCGTCAAACAGACACCGTTTACACTTTTCATGGTAAATTATTCATAAGTCCTTATCACTGGTAGTACGTCCAGGTTACGTGCCTGACACTTAATGTTAATTGTTTCACAGAAGTCCAAATACCAACAGGCATTTGCTGCCACAGACACATCAAAGGGCAGTCTGTAAACAGAGCAAACATTTTACTGCGTTTTAGTTGTTGAAGCGGTTGTTTCTGCAGCAGGGAAGGTACAACCAGGTCGGTAGGGCGGCACAGTGGCGCAGCGGGTAGAGCTGTTGCCTCACAGCGCCAGAGACCCAGATTCAAACCTGACCTCGGGTGCTGTCGGTGTGAAGTTTGCATGCTCTCCCTGTGACCGCGAGGGTTTGTTTTCTCTGGGTCCTCCTTTTACCTCTCACATCCAAAAGATGCGTGGGTTTATAAGTTCATTGTCCTCTAAATTGCCCCGAGTGTGTTGTAGGGAGTGGATGAGAGTGTGGGATAATATAGACAATAGACAATAGGTGCAGGAGGAGGCCATTCGGCCCTTCGAGCCAGCACCGCCATTCAATGTGATCATGGCTGATCATTCTCAATCAGTACCCCGTTCCTGCCTTCTCCCCATATCCCCTGACTCCGCTATCCTTAAGAGCTCTATCCAGCTCTCTCTTGAATGCATTCAGAGAATTGGCCTCCACTGCCTTCTGAGGCAGAGAATTCCACAGATTCACAACTCTCTGACTGAAAAAGATTTTCCTCGTCTCAGTTCTAAATGGCCTACCCCTTATTCAGAAACATGTTCCCAATGTGGCCCCTTGTTCTGGACTCCCCCAACATTGGGAACATGTTTCCTGCCTAGTGTGAACGGGTGATGGATGGTCGGCATGGACTCAATGGACCGAAGGGCCTGTTTCCATGCAGTATCTCTAAACTAAAAATTATGTGCAAGTAGTTGTTAATGTAATAATCACAAAACATTAAAGAGATTGTTCTTTGGATTAGCAAGTTGTTTGAATTGACTTTAAAAATACTCTATTAATAAGATCGGTACCTACTAATTTTATGGCCTGGATTCATAATAAACCTAAACCTTTACCCAAAACCTTCCCATCACTTCTCGTTTGCAGAGTCCACTGTCCACGCAAAAAAAGGGCACGTTTTTTAAAGGTTAAAGTGCATTCAGAATAAAGGGGTTTCAGTTTAAATAATTGTGCACCCCAATAGTAGTCATTTCCAACCAATAACAAACATTGGTAGCCAGATTTTGCTGACAATTAAATATGTTGAACGATCTCACACAATAACATGCTTCTAGGAATTCAATCCTTCCTGCAATTTGACAGAAGACAGATCCGTAGCATGGAGAATAAATACCTGTGGTGAAGACAGACAAGGCCTGCGGTGGCACAGCGGTAGAGTCGCTGCCTTACAATGTCAGGGACTCGGGTTCGATCCTGTCTACGGGTGCTGTCTGTACGGAGTTTGTACCTTCTCCCTGTGACCGCGTGGTTTTTCTCAGGGTGCTCCAGTTTCCTCCCACACTCCAAAGACGTGCAGGTTTGTAGGTTAATTGGCTTCAATAAGAAACTGTAAATTGTCCCTAGGATGCAGGATGGTGTTAGTGAAGGTGAAGGGGCTGTTTCTGCGCTGTATCTCTAAATTAAACTAAACTATCATTACTGATTCGAATAAACAAATTATTACCTCACTCTCTTACAGTTCTTGTTTAGTTTAGTTTAGTTTTTTAGTTTAGTCTAAAGAGTGGGTGGGTGCCTTACACGCCTTCACCCAGTGGTGGTGGAGACAGCTACGATAATAGCATTTAAGAGGTTCTTAGATAGGCAGAAGATAGGCACAAAATGCTAGAGTAACTCAGCAAGACAGGCAGCATCTTTGGAGAGAAGGAATGGGTGACATTTCAGGTCGAGACCCTTCTTCAGACTGAGAGTCAGGGGAGAGGGAGGCATAGAGATATGGAAGGGTAAGGTGTGAAAACACAGATCAAATGAGGACGATGGTCAAGGAGAATGTGGCTCATTCAGTTCATTGTTAGCTGAGCAAAAGGTGATAACGAGGCATACAATTAGTAAAATTTAATCAGGACAGTGAAACTAGTTGGAGACCTCGGATGTGGGAGGGACGGACAGAGAGGGAAAGCATGGGTTGTTTGATGTTTAATGAATCAATATTCATATTTTAAATAGGCACATAGATATGCAGGGAATGGAGAGATATGGATCACTTGCAGGCAGAGGAGATTAACTTATCTGGACATCACGTTTGGCATAGACATTGTGGACTGAAGGGCCTGGTCCTGTGCTATACCATGGTCTATCTATCTTCTATTTTTACATTCACTTCAAAGGATTGTGATTTCCCTTGTTTGGATGCAAGATGAAAATCCTACAGCACAAATAAGACACTGATTTCTCATATAACATCTGTCTGGTTGTTAGTTTGTAGGGCATTTGTTGTTGAGGTTGGTAATCAGATCGACATGAGGCTGATTAATATGGCGAGAAATAAGAAAAATGGTTATTGAAAGTTGCTTTTTAAAGCTCTATGTTATCCCATTTACACATCCGCTCCCAACACATGAGGGGCAATGTTCAGAGGGCATTCATATGTTTTATACAGAACGTTTGGAACATAAAAGTGTGTTTTCAATTTGGGTATGTCTACAATTGAAACATAATTAAATTGAATTTTTATTAAATTAATCATTGCAGACTAAAGGAAGACCAGGAAATAATCCATTGGAGATGGAGAGCAAAGATGAAATCAGTGATTCTGATAGTGGAGTTATTCTTCAATCAGGTAAACCATTTAGTTTTCCTTTGTAATATTATTTGATCAGAGCAAACCATCCCTTTATTGTTCCTTTATTAACTCTTGTTAGTATTTCCTTGCCATTTAATTCTCTCTTCATGTACGATCGTAGATCAATCAATTAATCAATCAATCTTCCGAATTTAGAAAGATTCAGTTGTTAGTTATTATAAATTTACTACCTTGTATTACTATGGATAGATTAGGATTGTGCAAATAAATGCAGACATCACAAGAGGGATAGATCGGGTAGATGCACAGAGTCTCTTGCCCAGAGTAGGTAAATCGAGGACCAGAGGATTAAGGTGAGGGGGGAAAAGATTTAATAGGAATCTGAGGGGTGACTTTTTCACACAAAGGATGGTGGGTGTATGGAACAAGCTGCCAGAGGAGGTGGTTGAAGCAGGGACTATCCCAACATTTAAGAAACAGTTAGACAGGTACATGGATAGGACAGATTTGGAGGAGTATGGACCAAATGCGGGCAGGTGGGACTAGTGTATCTGGGACATGTTGGCCGATGTGGGCAAGTTGGGCCGAAGGGCCTGTTTCCACGCTGTATCACTCTGTGACTCTATGACTCTGTAAATCAGTAATTATCAGAAATAAAAATCAGAAGTGAGTCTGAAAAACGGTCCCGACCCGAAACGTCATCTCTTCCTTTTCTATAGAGATGCTGCCTGATCCGCTGAGTTACTCCAGCTTTTTGTGTCTATCTTCGGTTTAAACCAGCATCTGCAATTCCTTCCTACACGTAACTATATTAGGAATGGATGCACATGATTAACATTGCATTTACAATGCTAACTATTTGCACGTCAATAACTGTTATCAGTAGCAAATAAGCAGTTTCTATTAAACAACCTTTACCTTCAGTGCAGAGTTCTGGTTAGGTTTCGGTTAGATGTTTTGATATTTCGTCCACAAATATTAAAATGGGGTGGAAATCTGATTATTGGATGCGATGGTCATTTGCAAATGGAAATGCAAAGTCATTCAAAAAAAGGTTGAAAAATCAAAATAAATACAGGTCCACCACTGATTTTCTGCCAACTGGCAGTACGGCACCCCCTTTAATCCGGACAAAATTACGAGAGTGCCCTTGAAATCCCCCCTCGAAGTCCCCCCGAAAATGTGGCGCCTCGCCTAGACCGGGTGAGGCAGCCGATCTTGACCACATCAGGACTTCTGCAGCCCATCAGCGGGTCAAACCTGCCCCCTGCGGCCAGGGCTCTGGAACTCCGGCCAGGCTGGAGCCAGCAGATCCACTCCCATTGTCGACTTGTGCAGGCCGTTGTCTCAGCCCCCCAAGGCCGTGACCTCTGTTGGCCCAGCAAAACGGATAATCCAGTAAAGGCTCTGGAAGCAAAGTGGCCAGAAAATCGGTGGTGGACCTGCACATCAAATTATGACCTCCTGTTCTGCAAAGACAAAATGTGTTATTCACTCTGACAGACTTCTGAAGAATCACTTCTGAAGAAGGGTCTCCACCCGAAACATCACCCATTCCTTCTCTCCAGAGTTGCTGCCTGTCCCGCTGAGTTACTCCAGCATTTTGTGTCTATCTTCGGTTTAAACCAGCATCTGCAGTTCCTTCCTACACATGTTATTCACTCTGTTGATTCTGTTAACCCCTTCTCCACCTAATCTTTGCCTCCCGTATTAATCAAAAAGATTTTTTAGTCTTGGGAGTCTGAATTTTTGGAGCCTGAAGAAGGGTCTCGACCCAAAACATCACCCATTCCTTCTTTCCAGATATGCTGCCTGTCCCGCTGAGTTACTCCAGCATTTTATGTCTATCTTTGGTTTAAACCAGCATCTGTAATTCCTTCCTGCACATGTAATTCACTCTGTGATTAAGGATGTTAACATAATAGAAAGCTTCTCTTGCAACCTGTGCAGAGTCTACAGGACATGGTGTTCATAAGGTCATAAGTGATAGGAGCATATTTAGGCCATCCGGCCCATCAAGTCTATTCCGCCATTCAATCATGGCTGATCTATCTCTCCTGCAAAACCTCATTCTACTGCCTTCTCCCCATAATCCCTGACACCCATGCTAATCAAGAATCTATCTTAAAATATCCTCTGACTTGGCCTGCACTGCCTTCTGTGGCAAAGAATTCCACAGATTCACTACCCTCTGACTAAAGAAATTCCTCATCATCTCCTTCCGAAAGGAACGTCCTTTAATTCTGAGGCTATGAACTCTAGTCCTAGACCACCCCACTAATCGAAACATCCTCTCCACATCAATGTTATTGTATTGCATTAGTACAGAGGGCTTGTTTTCTCTTAATGTAAGGGATATATATATTAGTGCCTACTTAAACTCATTCAGTACATTTTTTTAGCAAGAAGTGTATGAACAATTTTGCCGTTGCATTGTATCCATGATTATTTTCAAAGCTTAGCTTTAAGAAATTGAAATTCCATGTTCTGACAAAGGCTATGATTTCATCAAAAGATACTCCAGGCAAAAGTCTTAACATTCAGATATTAAGAACCCATATTATAATTTTAAAGACTTTATCAATGAGGGGTATATCATTCTAGATGAGGGATGTGTAACAAGCTAGAATAGTTTTTTTCTATAAACTATTTTCATCACAAAAAATGCTTGATATGTGTCCAAGATATTTTTTCTGTAAAAATAAGTTGAAACACGGTATTATTGGGAGTGCCAGGGGAGTGAAGGCTGGTTTATCTCCAGCGGGGGAGTGACAACAACGATTTCATTGTGTCCGCATTGTACTGCATGGTGCCGTGATAAAGGGCAGGCCGCAGAACGGCAGGTACGGTGGCTGCAACCTTTGTGATCAATGGTGCCTGGAACGCGCTGCCGGGGGGAGGGGGGGAGGGGGTTTGTTGGAGGCAGATACCAGAGTGGCGTTTAAGAGACTTTTAGATACGCACATGGATATGCAGGAAATGGAAGGATTATGTGCAGGCAGATAAGAGTTGGTCTTGGCATCATGTTCGGCACAGACATTGTGGGCCATGTTCCTGTGCTGCACTGTTCTAAGTAGAAACAAAGAACTGCAGATGCTGGTTAATACAAAATAGGACACAAAGTGCTGGAGTAACTCGGCAGTACAATGATCTTATGCAAAGTCTTGAGAGGAATAGATCGGGTAAACGCAGAGTCTTTTGCCCAGAGTTGGGGAATCAAGAACTAGAGGACATAGGTTTAAGATGAGGGGGGATATATTTAGGGGTATATATTTAATAGGAACCCGAGGAGTAACTTTTCTACACAAAGGGTGGATGTATGGAACGAGCTGCCGGAGGAGGTATTTGAGGCAGGTAATAATGCAACGTTTAAGAAGCATTTAGATAAGTACATGGATGGGATAAGATTGGGGGAGTATAGGCCAAATGCAGGCAGGTGTGACTGGTGTAGATTGGGCATGTTGGTCAGCGCGGGCAAGTTGGGCCTAAGGGCCTGTTTCCATGCTGTATATCTCTATGACTCTCTGGCTCTGGGTCATGCAGCATCTCTTGAGAACATCGATAGGTGATGTTTAGATGACGCCAGTTTGAAGAAGGGTCTTCCGGAAACATAACCTACCCATGTTTTCCAGATATGCTGCCTGACCCGCTGAGTTACTCCAGCACTTGGTGTCCTTTTCTGTACTGTTAGGCGTTTTATGCTCGATGATCTATCTCACATTAACGACGTTCTGAAAATTGAATCCTGTTGTGTTCATGTTACCTGGCTGCAAAATTAGCATTATGATCAGAGTCAGGAAACAGTGATGGAAATATAAACAACTGAATGGGCCATATTAGTTCCAATGCTCATTTTATGTATGGGGTTGAATAGAGAGGGTAATGTTTTGATTTTGCACATGACATAGAAACCATGATGCATAAAACAGCCGCCTGCATCAGACCTTAGGAGTAGGACACAAAGTGCTTTCATAAGTTCATAAGTCATTAGTGCTAAATTAGGCCATTTGACCCATCAAGTATACTCTGCCATTCAATCCTGGCTGATCTATCCTTTCTTATAAACCCCTTTCTCCACATAATCTTTGCCTCCCGTACTAATCAAGAAGATTTTTTAGTCTTAAGAGTCTGAATTTTTGGAGCCTGTAGAAGGGTCTCGACCCGAAACGTCACCCATTCCTTCTATCCAGATATGCTGCCTGTCCCCATGAGTTACTCCAGCATTTTGTCTCTATCATAGGTTTAAACCAGCTTCTGCAGTTCCATCCCACAAGATGTTTTTAGTAAAGTCAGTGGGTCGGGTAGCATCTCTGGAAAATATGGACACTTTGGGTCGGGACCCTTCATCTGACTGATTGTAGGTGTCCACCCCCCCCCCCTTCCCCTCCCAACCCCACTCCCATGTATCCCATCTGGACTCACTCCTATTTCTCCCCTCCCGCTCTAACCTCACCCACATTCCTTCCTCTAGCTTCACAATTTGCCACTCTTCAATCATGACAGATGTTGTCATGGGTGCCGTTTCGGGTTGGGACCCTTATTCAGACTGAAAGATAGATGTAAGTGGGGGTTGGGGGGATGGAGGACGTGTGAGTGTTTTTCCGACTAACAGCTGAAACATGAAGTCATGTTACTGCTACAGGCAGCCAAGCCCAGGCCACACCTGGAATATTGCATTGTGTAATGACCACCACGCCTTGTTCAACAAGTACATTGGTTTTGGAAGGTGTGCCACGCAGAATCACCACAGTAACAGTCGGTGAAGTCATAAAGAGGGATTTCACAAGACAGAGTTGTACCTCCCAGAGTTTGGAAGATTGAAAACTGATTTACTCAGAATTCTCATTATTCTCAGGGAATACTGATGGGGTTGATGGACGAAAATTATTTTTTGCTAGTTAGAAAATGTTGTTGAAAGATTGTAAGGTACAGCAGGGAAACAAGCCCTTCGGCCCACCGAGTCCATGCCAACCATCGATCACCCTATCACACTAGTCCTATCTGTTCTGTCTGTTCACACTAATTCTATCAGTTCAAAGAATGGTCCCGACCCAAAACCCAAAGAGATGCTACCTGAACCGCTGAGTTACTCCAGACATTTATGTCTATCCTTGGTATAAACCAGCACCAGTAGTTCATTTTTATTACACACAAGTTCCGTGTTATCGCGCTCTCTCATCCACTCCCTACACACTAGGGGCAATTTACAGAGGGCCAATTAACCTACAAACCCCCAAGTCTTTGGGAAGCGGGAGGAAACCGGAGCACCTGGAGTAAACCCACACAGTCACAGGACGAAAGTGCAAACCTCACACACAGGCAGCACCCGAGGCCAGGATCGAACCCGGGTTTCTGGCGCTGTGAGGCAGAGATCCTTATGGGAGCCTGGAACATGGCCTAAAAATACAAGCAAGGAGTGAAATTTGGAAACCAGTCTACACGCAAACCTTGTGAGAAATGTGGATGTGTAGAAAGAAACTGCAGATGCTGGTTTAAACCGTCGACACAAGATGCTGGAGTAATTCAGCGGGTCAGGCAGCATCTCTGGAGAAAAAGGATGGGTGACATTTTGGGTTGGGACCTTTCCTCAGACTGAAAGTAGAGGGGAGGGAACTGGAGGTAAGAAAAGGCCAGAACAAAACAGAGCTGACCACAGATGATCAAAGAACGGTGGAATTTGAAATTCTCTTTTGGAAACGACCATTGACCCTAGGTCAAAAATCAGTTTTAAGCCTTAGATAATTGATTTTTGGTATGGATGAAACACTTTAAAATGGGGAGATAGATCAAAGGAGGATTTGAGACATGATTTCATTGTCTGGTAGACTATATTTGAGGGATTACTTACCACACTCCTTGCTTTCTGCTACAGAGGGACTGAGAATGGCTGGGTGTCCTTTCTTGTTAATTAGCCTGACAACTCCATCTGGTCACAGCTTAAGAAATCTCACTTGTAAGAGCAGATGGAGAGGATGTCTTTGTTTCCTCTGTAAAAAAAACTTGTTCCGCACATCTCCTTTAAACATTGCCCCACTCACCTTAAAGCTATGCCGAGAGTGTTTGATATTTCCATCTTGGGACAAAATGCTCCGACTATCCCCCTATCAATATCTCTCATGTTTATATACTGTAGACTTTACTTTAGAGATACAGTGCGTGAACAGGCCCTTCGGCCCACCGAGTCCGTGCCGACCAGCGATCTCCCCGTACACGAGCACTATCCTACACACTAGGAACAATTTACCATTTTTACTGGAGCCAATTAACTTATGAACCTGTACGTCTTTGCAGTGTGGGAGTAAACTGGAGCACCCGGAGAAAACCCGCGCGGTCACAGGGAGAACGTAAAACTTCCTACAGACAGCACTCATAGTCAGGATCAAACCCGGGTCTTTGGCGCTTTAAGGCAGCAACGCTACCGCTATGCCACTGTGCTGCCCATGTTCTAGCAGATCACTCCTCAACCTTCGGCGTTCCTGAGAAAACAATCCTTTGTCCAACCTCTCCTTAAGCTTGGGTATCACAAAATGCTGGAGTAACTCAGCAGGCCAGGCAGCATCTTAGAGAGACGGAATAGGTGACGTTTCGGGTCGAGACCCTTCTTCAGACTGATGTTGGGGGGGGGGGGGGCGGGACAAATAAAGGATATAGGTGGGAGAATTGGGAAGGGGAGGGGAAGAGAGGGACAGAGGAACTATCTAAAGTTAGAGAAGTCAATGTTCATACCGCTGGGCTGTAAGCTGCCCAAGCGAAATATGAGGTACTGTTCCTCCAATTTCCGGTGGGCCTCACTATGGCACTGGAGGAGGCCCATGACAGAAAGGTCAGACTGGGAGTGGGAGGGGGAGTTGAAGCTGAAGGGGGAGTCTCCTTAAGCTTAATACCCTCTAATAGAGGCAGCACCCTGTTAAACCAATTCTGCACCTTCTCCAAAGCCACATCCTCCCTGTATTGGGGTGACCAGAAATGCACGCAATACTCCAAATGTGGCTGAACCAAAGCTCTATAAAGCTGCAAAATGACCTCTTGGCTGTTATAGTCAGTGTCCCTACTGATGAAGGCAAGCGTACCATATGCCTTCTTTACCACTCTATCTACTTGTGTTGCCGCTTTCAGTGAGCTGTGGACTAGGACCCCAAGATCCCTCTGCACATCAATCAGATAAAAGAAAGGAAGCAGATGGAGATGGGTGAGGGGATGGCAGTTTATTGAAGATGTAAAATAATAAGCAGGAACACAAAGGCTGCCAATGCTGGACTCTGACAAGTAATGACGGTGATAATAGGAACCATTATGGGGGGTGTAGCAGATGGGCGAGGAGTGGGGGAAGCCAGTGATTGAGATGAGTGGAACCCAGGAGATATAGCTTGGAAACAGGCCCTTCGGCCCACCAAGTCCACGCTGACCATCAATCACATTATGGTCAGTCACACTAGTTCTATGTTATCCACTTTCTCATCCACTCCCTACACATTAGGGGCAATTTTACAGAGGCCAGTTAACCAAAAAACCCGCACGTCTTTGGGATGTGGGATGAAACCAGAGCACCTGGAGGAAACCCACGTGGTTACAGGGAGAAGGTGCAAACTCCACCATGGATGATGCACTGTGTTGGGCGTGCAAAATTGGGTTCGTAATTAAGTGATAATTACCATGCCTTAATCAATCCCCAATTTTTCATTAACTATGCAATTCGTTAATTCATTTCACAACTGAGAATCTTCTGATCACCTTAACATATTTGCAATACATACAAGTTAGAGCACGTCCTTGTTTTTACAATCATATGTAATATGAAAGACAGTTTGATCTGTCAACAGATTAGCCAGTAGAGTCCTGTTTGTTTCAGTTCTGTGTTCTAACCTGCAAGCCAACCACAAATATGTTAGAATTGGCATGTTCTGGATTTCTGACTGCACAAGAATTAAATTAAATGGGGAGCACAGTGACGCAGCGGTAGAGTTGCTGCCTCGCAACGCCAGAGACCCATGTTTGATCCTGACTCTGGGTGCTGTTTGTACGGAGTTTGTACGATTTCCCTGCGACCGCGTGCACTTTCTCTGGGTGCTCCATTTCCTCCCACACTTCAAAGGCATGCAGGCTTGAAGGCCAATTGACATCGGTGAAAAAAAATTGTCTCCAGCATGTGTAGGATAGAACTAGTGTACGGGTGATTGCTGATCGGCGTAGACTTGGTGGGCTGAAGGGCCTGTTTCCATGCTGCATCTCTAAACTAAACTAAGAAACTAATCTAAATTCCTGTCATCAGCTAAATGTTGATCCTGAAATTACAATGTGAACTTAACTTGTTCTAATTTAACAGAGGCAAATATTAGCAGAAGAATATGAAATGTCTGCTGTTTTAAGAGATTTTTATCCGATTACAACTACTGTTGGTTGCTAAATTGGGGCAAAATGATTTTCATGAATGCAGTGATTATTTGTGAATGAATTCATCGTCGTCTGCAATCACTCGAGGTTGAGTATAATTGTCCATCCTCAATTCAATGATTCAATGATACTTCATTGTAACATGTACCTACAGTAGGTACAGCAGAAACCTTTGTTTTGCATACAACCCAGAAAATCATGTAGCAGACCTCACCTGGGCAGTGCACAGGTGTCACCACGTTTTGCCACTGACAGTTACGAAAGTTCACCGAACAGTTCTATCCAATGGCCGCCGCCGCCACGTGCCTTCATTAGTCCCCCAAAGTTCTCGGCAGCACCCTGCCAGGTCCCCTCTTTGTTCACGGCGGCCCTCCCCCCGCCGCGGCTCCTCCTCATACAAGCCAGCCCTCTTCGCTCTCCAACGGCCCTCCACGCCCTCCGACGGGTGTGTCCCTTGTGTGTTATCTCCCTCCAGATGGACGCCTATGTGTGACATCTTCTAACGTGGGGAAACTGGCACACAGGTAGCCACCACACAGTCCTTGACAGAGACAGGCCCAGGTCCAAAGGCATGGACTCCACCATGGTTTGGAGTCTCTCCTTGCTGTAGACTTCTTCCCACCTTCTCAACCATTGTGTCGTGTTCCATCCTCCGCCTGTTCCACCATCGAGACCTCCTTCATGGGCCGCTCTTGGTCAAGAACCATCCCTTCAACCTACCTGCCATGGGACAACATATGAGGAGTGTCTGAAGGCTCTGGGCCTGTACTTACTGGACGGATGAGTTATTGAAACTCACTGAAAACGTATTGGAAAGAAAAGGAGTCAAGGATATGAAAGGGTGTTGATTAGGAGGGAAGAGGAGTGAAGTGAAGCCTAAGGAGGAATATATCTGGAAGGGGGTGGGGAGGGGGGAAGCGCCAGGTAGTGGTGCTTGTGATATAAAAAGCTGAAGTTTTCTGACTGAGTTCCTACTGGCCGATGACTCTGAGCAGAGCTGCCATTGTCTCTGAGTGAACAGAAGCGAATTGCCAGAGAAACGGCCGAGGAAAGAAACCCAGAAGATGTCTGACGCTCCGTGCACGTGTAACCAGGGCGGCTCATGTTCCTGCGGAGACAGCTGTAAATGCAAAGACTGCAAATGCACATCGTGTAAGAAGAGCTGCTGCTCCTGTTGCCCCGCGGGTTGCAGCAAATGCGCCCAAGGCTGCGTCTGCAAAGGAGCCGGCGACAAGTGCAGCTGCTGCCACTGAAGGTGGCGTCGCCCACCTTGGACCAGCTCAACCCGGGACCAACCCGCACCGTCTGCTCCCCGATGCGGGGTCTTTACTGGGGCCCTCTTGTGCCAGGGCTCCTCTCGGGGACCATTATTGTCATTAATGTTATAGTATTTTTTTGTTTTACTATGGATATATTGATTTGTACCGGATTAAAATAGTACGTTTGACCATTTAAAAAAAAAAAAAAAAAAAAAATTGTCTTGCTCAGACATGACAACATCCAGAAATGTTCAGACAACAGGGCAGGGCATGAAGACAATGAGTCATTTCAGAACACATTACATTCTCACCGGAATGCATTGTAAATGCTGCCTTTGTCAGTCACCTTGCTGAACATTGTTTTCAAGTTCCTAATTTGCCATTGCCTTCTCCCCTCCTCACCTGGAGGCAGCGGTGAAACGTGTAGCACTGAAGCTTAGCACGCACGCAGTTGCTGCGGCAGTAACATTTATACAGCAACTCGAACGTGAGGTAGTCGTTCACTTAGCTGCAACTGGGGGCTGCCCAGGAAGGCATGATGAAGGATTTAGAGTTCAAAGCCACTTCTGGAGCTCAGAGACGTGTAGCTAGCCGGAATGTGTTAAGGTTACAAAGTGCAAGTAAGTTGTGGCTACAAGGGGAGATAATGGGAAGGGCAGTGGGAACATGCTGTGACTTGTACTCAAGATTGTGTAGAGCATGGAGTTTGGAATGGCAGGGAGTGGAGGACGATTCTGCAATAATAATATATTCCTTTATTCGTCCCACACCGGGGAAATTTACAGTGTTACAGCAGCAAACTGGATAGCAAGAGAGCAAGAGATCATTCATTATAAATAAAAGATACATAAATTGTCATCAGTTTTCTGTGTGTTCTTAGCTGTTATTGTTGACTCGTCTGCTGGGAGCAGTGCTGGTTGTGCAATCAGAATAGTAG
Organism: Rhinoraja longicauda; assembly: GCF_053455715.1. Lineage (NCBI taxonomy): Eukaryota > Metazoa > Chordata > Chondrichthyes > Rajiformes > Arhynchobatidae > Rhinoraja > Rhinoraja longicauda. Next base: position 16,336,731 of record NC_135976.1, on the reverse strand, counting down.
TGAACTAGAATGTCTTTATTCACAAAATGCTGGAGTAACTCAGCAGGTCAGGCAGCATCTCAGGAGAGAAGGAATGGGTGACGTTTCGGGTCGAGACCCTTCTTCAGACTGAATGTCAGTAAGTGACAGCACAGGAGCAGAACTCGAGGCGGCAGCAGGTGGACCTGCAGTCTCACAGCGCCACAGACCGCGGGTTCGATCCTGACCGCGGGTGCTGTCTGTGTGTGGAGTTTGCACGTTCTCTCCGTGACCGCGTGGGTTTCCTCCAGGTGCTCCAATTTCAATATCAATGGGCAGAGGAAATTAGTTTAACCTGGCATCATGTTCGGCACAGGCATTATAGGCTGAAGGGCCTGTCCCGTGCTGTACTGTTCTAAGTCCTTAGGTTTTCAATAAAGTTCAATATCTTGTGGGTTAATTGGCCTCTGTAAATTGCCCCTGGTGTGTGAGAATGGATGAGAAAGTGGGATAAATAGAACTAGTGTAAATGGATGAACGTGTGAAGAAGGGCCTTGACCCGAAACGTCACACATTTCTTTTCTCCAGAGATGCTGCCTGACCCGCTGAGTTACTCCAGCATTTTGTGTCTATTTTCGGTGAACGGATGATCGATGATCAACATGGACTCAGTGGGCCGAAGGGCCTGTTTCCATGCAGTATCTCTAAACTAAATCTAAACTAAAACTTAGGTCAAGAAGGTCAAGTAATTGCAGAGTTGCAATTGCTGTCGATGAAACTTCATAAAGCAATAAATGTCAGAAGATTATTCAATTTTCGAGAGATAAAGGCAACATTTGTATTCATTCAATATCTAGTTATTAAATTAATATTAACTGCTAATTCGCCACCTGCACCAAGCCATACTATTTTGGCTGCCATTATTAAATTGATTGAGTTCAATTAACGTAATATGGATTACATTTTTTATTGTGAGATACAGCATGAAAACATGCCCTTTGGCCCACTGAGTCCATGCCGGCCATCTAGCACCCTCGGGGGGATACTGAACTTATTTCAAGATGGTTGCAAGTTCAGAGTTGCAATTGCTGTTGATGAGACTTCATAGAGTAATAACAGAAGAATATTCCATTTTTTGAGACCGAGTCAAGCCAACATTTGTCCACTTTCAATGCCTTGTTTTTAAATTAATATTAGCTAATGATTAACAGCTTGTGCCTAGCCAAATTATTTTGGAATGGGTGATCAACCAACCAATCAATCAATCAATCAATCGATCGATCAATCAATCAATTAATCATCCGATCGATCAATCGGTCGATCAAGCTAGCTATCTATCTAGCTGTCTATCAACCTATCTGTCTAGCTATCTGTCTAGCTATCTGTCTAGCTATTTATCTAGCTATCTATCTAGCTATCTAGCTAACTTGTATTTGTTTCTGTAGTATAATCATCATTCATATTGGATTCTTTAGGTTGAAATGATGTAGTGTATTAATTTAGCTCATCACTTTGCTTTACATTGTATTTACAGGGTCAGACAGTCCACAATCCATGATGAAAGATCGCTATTCTTCATTCATTTTACGTAAACAAGTGCTGGAGGAAACGCTTGAGGCTTGTTTGACTGAACTGAAAAAACTGTGTTTACGCGAATCAGTGAGTATTGGTATTGCAGTGGTTTTAATTTCTAGATTTAGCAATGATATCAGTATCTAACTGACATTAATGAATTATTCTGTTCAACCTGTATTATAAAAATAACCGGCACAGCATATTATTTGACAAACTTTCATCTTGCTTATGTTATTGTTCAAAGACAAATTATGCATTTGAGAACTTTATATATATATATATAATTATATTTGATTTCTAGATTATATTTAATTTCTAGATTGAACAATGATAAGTGTTCAAATCACGTTAATAAATTATGCTGTGTTTAAAAATTATGTAAATAATTATTATATTATTATAAATATTTTAAAAGTTTTTCACTGTACCTTGGTACATGTGACAATAAACTAAACTAAACTAAGTAACCTTTAGGGCATATCACTCAGCAAAAATTCATCTTGCTTACGATATTATTTAAAGACAAGAATGCATTTAAAGACAAGAATGGGGAGTTAGTGGCCTCCAGCTGGGATCGACCTTGAAGGCTCCGGTCGTGGGGCCTGGACTTACCATCTCGGAGGCTTCAGCCACGGGCCCAACATCGGGAGCTCGCAGGTCCCTGGCTGGCGACCGGCTTTCGGGAGCTCCAGCCCTAGCAGCTTTGACTGCCCTGAACCGCGAGGCTCGATCGACCCGTTCGCAGGACCTTCATCAGGCGTGGCTCGGCCGCGGCACTTTTCATCGCCCGGCGGGGGCTCAGGACCATCGGCCCGCTCGGCTCGGCCCTGGGACCTTCCATCGCCCGGTGGGGGCTCAGGACCATCGGCCTGCTGGGCTCGGCCTGGGACCTTCCATCGCCCGGCGGGGGCTCAGGACCTTCATCGGCCTGCTCGGCTCGGCCTGGGACCTTCCATCGCCCGGCGGGGGCTTCGGGAGTCGGGAGCCTCGATCACCTTGAGGCGGCAGTCTGACTCCTGACCGCGGGAGAGGAATGGGGGAGGAGATAAGACTTTTCTTGCCTTCCATCACAGTGAGGGTGTGCCTGGAGGAATCACTGTGATGGTTGTCTGTGTTAAACTTGTGTGGTTGTGTGTCTTGTGCTCTTTATTGTTTGTGACTGCATGGTAATGACAATTTCGTTCAAATTTATTTTTGAATGACAATAAAAGCAATTTGATTTGATTTGATTTGATTTTGTTGAGGCCATTATATTTCCTTGCTTTATGAATGGTATTAATACCTGCAGTCATTATTGGCATGGATTACTCTGTTTATGTTTCACTGTGTTCAATCTTCAGGAGTTGACCGGGTATTTGCCGAAGGAGTATCCGTTAGCTGAGGATGAGGAGCCGCCCAGCGTTCGCCGCCGTGTGGGGACAACCTTCCAGCTGGACGAGCTGGCAATCACTCCCACAGGAGAGGTAGTCAAGGGTTTTACTATCATATGTCTTGAAACAGAACAATGAAATTCTTACTTGCAGCAGCACAACAGATATGTAAACATAGCGGGTGGCGCAGCGCTGGAGTTGCTGCCTCACAGCGAATACAGCGCCGGAGACTCAGGTTCGATCCTGACTACGGGCGCCGTCTGTACGGAGTTTGTACGTTCTCCCCGTGACCTGCGTGGGTTTTCTCCGAGATCCTCGGTTTCCTCCCACACTCCAAAGACGTACAGGTATGTAGGTTAATTGGCTGGGCAAATGTAAAAATTGTCCCTAGTGGGTGTAGGATAGTGTTAGTGTGCAAGGATCGCTGCGCGGCGCGGACCCGGTGGGCCGAAGGGCCTGTTTCTGCGCTGTATCTCTAAATCTAAAAAATCTAAAAAACAAAAATCTAAATCTACTCTGTAAATCCCATAATAACCAACAAAGTCCAATATATATATAATGAACTTTGTTGGTAATTATGGTATTTACAGAGTATATATAGTGGTAGAGTTGCTGCCTCATTGCGCCAGTGACCCAGATTCCATCCATATTACGGATGCTGTCTGTATGGAGTTTGTTATTCTCCCTGTTATCACGTGGGTTTGTTCCGGTTTCCTCCCTCACTCCAAAGACGTATAGGTTGTACGTTAATTGGCTTTTGTAAAATTGTACATTGTTCCAATGTTCCTAGTATATAGGATAGTGCTAGTGTATGGGGATCGCTGGTCAGTGCGGACTCGATGGGCCGAAGGACCTGTTTCCATGCTTTATCTCTAAAGTCTAAGGTGTATAATAAAGTCTAAAGTCTCTGGGATTCTAGTTCTTATAACCCAATGGACAGTTTGTTATATTAAAAAAAGAGTAGAATATAATCACAAAGTATGTAGGTTAATTGGCTGGGTAAATGTAAAAATTGTCCCTAGTGGGTGTAGGATAGTGTTAATGTATGGGGATCGCTGGGCGGCACGGACTTGGTGGGCCGAAAAGGCCTGTTTCCGGCTGTATATATATGATATGATATGATATTGTTCACCTACAAGGAGGGTTTGTGGACACCTGATGGAGCAAGTTGGATTTTCATGTGCAAATATTGGTCAGGTTGAAACTTGTTTTAATTCTACTACTTGATAGGACACTGAACTGGACTATCTGGAACGAGACTTTACTTTACAGCTACAGTTTGTGGAGGCAGCCAAACGCCTTTCTCAAGAACGAAATCTGAACAGGCACATCAGAAATCACAGAAAACACGAGTATAAAAAAGAACAAAAGAAACTAAATGAAATCAAAAAAGCATTAAATGAACTTAAAGTTATACCTGATGAAAGAGCAGCACAGACAAGTAATGTGGCTGAAGGTAAGTTACGACTTTGACTCTTAATATAAATGTGGAATATGTTACTTGTCACGGCAAACATCATTAAGTGCTTTCTGTCATACTGGTGGAACAGTTTTACCTCAGGTATTGCTAATAGGGGCAGGTTTGTGATAACAGACAGTGGATGTCCGAATCTTTCTTTGGATAGATTTTCTGCAGGAAACATTAAATCAGCTCATATTTGAAAACATCAGTGTTCATACACATTATATGATCCATCTGACAGTGTGGATTCAAGAGCCAAGGACGAGAATCCATAGAGTCATAGGACATAGAACTTTGAACAGTAAAGCTCAGGAATAGGCCCTTCGACCCACAATGTCTATGCCAAACATAATGCCAAGACCATCTCTTATCTGCCTGCACATGATCCATATCCCCCCATTCCCTGCACATCCATGTGCCTGTCCCAAAGTCTCTTAAATGCCACTATGTTATTTGCCTCCACCACCACCCCTGACAGCACATTCCAGGAACTCACCCCCCCCCCCCCCCCCCATGTAATAAAACTTGCTCAGCACATCTCATTTAAGCATTACCCTTTTAGGAGGGGCAGGGTGGTGCAGGAGTAAAACCGCTGCCTTACACCTGAGTTCGATCCTGACTACGGGTGCTGTCTGTACGGGGAGTTTGTACGTTCTCCCTGTGATCGCGTGGATTTTCTCTTGAGTGCTCAGGTTTCCTCCCACATTCTAAAGATGTGCAGGTTTGTAGGTTAATTGGCTTCTGTAAATGACCTCTCGTGTGTAGGTGCGGACTCGATGGGCCAAAGGCCCTGCTTTCCACACATTATCTTTATACTAAACTAAACTCAATCGTACCATAATTGTGTACCAACAGGAATAAACATATCAGTGTTGATGTGATGATTAATGTAGCAACCAACTAATTAGTCCAATTTGTGCCGTTTATTATTCTTGGTGGTAGAACTTTCTTGAATCATGTTGCAAGATATTTATTAACACTTTAGTTTCCAACAGACGTGTAGAGTCACAGAATCTTACAACGTAGAAACAGGGCCCAAATAGTCCACACCGGTCAACATGTCCCATCTACAGAAGTCCCACCGGCCTGCGTTTGGCCCATATCCCCCTAAACCTGCCCTATCCATGTACCTTTCTGAATGTTTATTAAACGTTGATATAGTCCCTGCCTCAACTACCTCCTCTGGCAGCTCGTTCCATACACCTATCACCCTTTGTGTGAAAAAGTTACTCCTCAGGTTCCTATTAAATCTTTCCTCACTCACTTTAAACATATGTCCTTTGGTTCTCGATTCCCCTACTCTGGGCAAGAGACTCTGCGTTTACCCAAATTATTGCTGTCAAGATTTTGTATGCTTGTAAAGGAAAACCATCTGAACAGAGATGGCAGAATCTATGAACACTATAAATCAGATGTGCAACAAATTGGGAGCTAATGTTTCAGCTGAAGGTTTGGGTTTAGGTTTATTATTCGAGGTACAGTGAAAAACTTGTTTTGCATGCTATCCGATCAGATCAGATAATATTATATATAAATACAATCAAGTCAAACTCGTGCAATAGATAGAGCAGAGTGGAAGATATAGAGTGCAGGATATATAGTTCTCAGCATTGTAACAAATCAGTTCTATAGACAGTTCCAGACAGGAGCAGGGTGAAGATGGACTGTGTAGGAAAGAACTGCAGATGCTGGTTTAAATCGAAGATAGACACAAAATGCTGGAGTAACTCAGTCTGAAGAAGGGTCTCGACCCAAAAGGTCACCCATTCCTTCTCTCTAGAGATGCTGCCCGTCCCGCTGAGTTACTCGAGCATTTTGTGTCTATCTTCGATCAGTCTGAAGGGTCTCAATCTGAAAGGTCACCCATTCCTTCTCTCCAGCGTGCTGCCCGTTTTGAAAAATTGTCACATTACAAACTTTATTACATGCTTAACTAATATTCTTTATACTGTTCAGTATGACTACTTTACAAATGAAGAGATTTAACTTTTCTGTAAACATATTCTACAAGACATTAAAGAGTTCGTACTTGGAGTGTTGCCTTCAGTTTAGGTCAGCCTGCTTTAGGAAGGATGTCATTAAGCTGGAAAGAGTGCAGAGAAGATTTATGAGGATGTTGGACAGGCTACGATTTTATTCCTTGGAGCACAGGCGGATCAGGGGCGATCTTATTGAGGTGTATACGACCATGAGGGGAATAGATAGGGTGAATGCACATTCTTTTACGCAGAGTAGGGGAATCCTTGAATATAGGTTTAAGGTGGGAGGAGAATGATTTAATAGGAAGCTGAGGGGCAACTTTTTCACAGAGGGCATTGGGTATATGGAAAGAGTTACCAGATGAAGTAGTTGAAGCAGGTACAATAACAGCATTTAAAACAGGCACATGGATAGGAAAGATTGAGAGGGATATGGACCAAACGTGGGGAAGTGGGATGAGCTTGGATGGGGCATTTTGGTCGCCATGGACAAATTGGGGTGAAGGGCCTTTTTCCATGCTGTGTAGTTTCATGACTCTATGAGATATGTGAACAGTCAGTTCATAACTGTTTCATTTTGTAATGTTAGGCATCCTGGATTTAAATGTAGGACTGCTTTTGTAGACAGAGAGGTAATAGTAAGACAACTGACCAATGTAACCATACTCAGGGCTTTCTATAATGGACGTGGCTGACAATAATTATAAGTATTTCTTTAGGGATGGATATAGTGATTCAAGACTCTCAGAGTCTGACCTTGTACCGTAATGCTGGGGTGTTCCCGGTTAATGGGAAGTTCACACGTATACGGGGAATTGTTGGGTGTAGTTGAGTTTTGAGAAGTCATTCCTGGAATTTGGAAGATGGCCAAAGGAACTCTTGGTTCCAACAACCCAAGTTCCTTCTGTGGGCCCAAGAAACATTACTGACTCTTCTCATGGGTGAAGAGTCTACAGTGTTTTATTGTCATATGTCCAGAAACGGAACAACTAAATTCTTACTTGCAGCACAACAGATATGTAAATATAATACACAGTAAACAATTCTGGTCCAATCCTTACTAGAGTTGGTCTTTGATAGAAGAGATGTTATTTTCTTTGGGCTGCAATGAATTGACTTTTTTACACTTTCCTAATCTTAGAACCATAGAGTTATACAGCACAGAAACAGCCCCTTCAACCCACCAAGTCCACACTGACCATCAAGTAATCAGCACTCATTTACACTAATCATTGAATCCAATGATTAGTGTCTCCAATGAATGCCCTCAACACCCTGACGTCTAACACTCACTTACATACCACACACCATTTACAGCAGCCAATTAACATACTAATCATCCATGAGATGTGGGAGGATGTCAAAACACCCAGGTGCCATCTGTGTGGGGTTTACGCGTTCTCCCTTAGATTTCCTCTGGGTGCTCCGGTTTCTTCCCACATCCCAAGACCTGTGGGTTTGGGGGTTAATTGGCCTCTGTAAATTGCCCTGCAACATATCGGGAGTGCGTGAAAAGTAGGATAATATAGAACTAGTGTGAATGGGTTTTTGATGGTCAGCATGGACTCAGTGGACTGAAGGGCCTGTTTCAGTTTGTGGAAGGAGAAATAATTAATATTTTAGGCCTGGGATCCATATCAAAAATATTAGCTGGTTCTCCTTTCACAAGTAGTGACAAATATCACAGTTTATTGGGTAGCTGTGTTCTCTGATACTCTGTAGGTTTTTGGGACTTGGGCTAGCGGGTCAGCATGGACTTGATGGGCCGAAGGGCCCTTTTCCTGCTGTACTGCCATTACTCTATATAACTATGTAAACGTGAAGTGAAGAGGAACTGTTTCACAAAATTACAATCGGATTACTTAGTTTGTGTAAGAGGAAATTGCAGATGCTGGTTTAAATCGAAGATAGACACAAAAAGCTGGAGTCACAGCGGGACAGGCAGCATCTCTGGAGAAAAGGAATGGGTGATGTTTCAAGTCGAGACCTTCTATCTTCGGATTACTTAGTTTGTTTCATTAAGTTATAATTGCAAACATTAGATTTTATTTGTTTGCAAAAAGGTTTCGTTTCTTATGTTTTATTTTTAGAACCGAGTGCTTCTGATGACAGTTCTCTGGAAGATGGTAAGTTCTCAACATAAAGGGGGTAACATTGGTCCTGCTTGGTGGAATAAAACAGGGAAATCGAACAAGATGTACAGGGCCCTAGTGAGACCGCACCTGGAGTACTGTGTGCAGTTTTGGTCTCCAAATTTGAGGAAGGATATTCTTGCTATTGAGGGCGTGCAGCGTAGGTTTACTAGGTTAATTCCCGGAATGGCGGGACTTTCATATGTTGAAAGACTGGAGCGACTAGGCTTGTATACACTGGAATTTAGAAGGATGAGAGGAGATCTTATCGAAACGTATAAGATTATTAAGGGGTTGGACACGTTAGAGGCAGGAAACATGTTCCAAATGTTGGGGGAGTCCAGAACAAGGGGCCACAGTTTAAGAATAAGGGGTAGGCCATTTAGAACTGAGATGAGGAAAAACTTTTTCAGTCAGAGAGTTGTGAATCTGTGGAATTCTCTGCCTCGGAAGGCAGTGGAGGCCAATTCTCTGAATGCATTCAAGAGAGAGCTGGATAGAGCTCTTAAGGATAGCGGAGTCAGGGGGTATGGGGAGAAGGCAGGAACGGGGCACTGATTGAGAATGATCAGCCATGATCACATTGAATGGCGGTGCTGGCTCAAAGGGCTGAATGGCCTCCTCCTGCACCTATTGTCTATTGTCTATTGTCTATTGATGTACTCAACTCCCATCCCGAGTCCCTCATTTACCTATTATCCCCCCCTTTCCCATCCTTTCTGTCCACTTGCGCCCAAATCCCTCCCTCCAGCTTTACATTTCACACCTTCGCTTCCCTCTTGTATGAAAAGAATTTCACTGTGCGTTTGCACATTTAAGAATAAAGGCACCATGACACCATTATCTGACACCCTTTCCCCTGTATTTACAATAAAATGTACAATTTTACCAAAGCCAATTAACCTACAAATCTATACGTCTTTGGAGTGTGGGAGGAAACCCACGTGGTCACAGGGAGAACGTACAAACTCCGTAAAGACTGCATCTATTATCAAGATCAAACCTTGGTCTCTTGCACTGCAAGGCAGCAACTCTACTGCTGCGCCACTGTGCCGCCCAGTTTTGTGTTTTGCTTTTGTAAGCAGCACAAGCCTGGAATATTGAGTTGGACAGATAAGTTTGAATTCAGGTGCAACCAAGGAGTTTGAGAGGCAAGAGTCAAGAGTATTTTATTATCATATGTCCCGAAATGGGACAATGAAATTCTTACTTGCAGCAGCAAGTAATTTAAGTAATTAAATAACTTTGGAATAAATAGGCAGTATCGGTAATGAAAACCTATTGTAATTATTGTAAGATCTGCCTGGTCCAACCCATACCTCTCTTGCCCCATCGTTGAAGTTGTCTCTTAACTGCCCTCTGCAATAGCTATTCAGCTCAGGAGAAATTAGGGATGGACACTGAATGCTGGGCCCACTGTTAATGTTGATATCTCATGAACAAATAAAGAAGTCATTGTTTATTGCCATAGAGGGAGTACAGAGAAGGTTCACCAGATTGATTCCTGGGATGGCAGGACTTTCATATGAAGAAAGACTGGATAGACTCGGCTTGTACTCGCTGGAATTTAGAAGATTGAGGGGGGATCTTATAGAAACTTACAAAATTCTTAAGGGGTTGGACAGGCTAGATGCAGGAAGATTGTTCCCGATGTTGGGGAAGTCCAGAACAAGGGGTCACAGTTTAAGGATAAGGGGGAAGTCTTTTAGGACCGAGATGAGAAAGTTTTTTTTCACACAGAGTGGTGAATCTGTGGAATTCTCTGTCACAGAAGGTAGTTGAGGCCAGTTCATTGGCTATATTTAAGAGGGAGTTAGATGTGGCCCTTGTGGCTAAAGGGATCAGGGGGTATGGAGAGAAGGCAGGTACGATGATCAGCCATGATCATATTGAATGGCGGTGCAGGCTCGAAGGGCCGAATGGCCTACTCGTGCACCTATTTTCTATGTTTCTATGTTTATCGAATTCTTTGAAATATCGGGCGGCTCGATGGCGCAGTAGTAGAATTGCTGCCTTTCAGCGCTTGACAGTGCCAGAAACCCGGATTCGATCCTGACTACGGGTGCTGTCTGTCCAGAGTTTGTAAGAACGCACAAACTCGAGTGGGATTTCTCCGAGATCTTCGGTTTCCTCCCACACTCCAAAGCCGTACGGGTTTGTAGGCTAATTTTGGCATGGTATAAATGTAAATTGTTCCAAATGTAGTGTTAATGTGCGGGGATCGCTGGTTGGCAGGGACTCAGTGGGCCGAAGGGCCTGTTTACGCGCTGTATCTCTCAACTAAACTAAGCTAAATCTATTTTTTTTTCCTCTTTCATTGACCCATGCTATTGTTTGATTTCCACAGGCACAAAACAGCATCACAGTCAATGTTCGTCCACAGAATTCTTGGCTGCGACCCATCCGTTACAGAGAAGTAACTCACCGCTGCTTCTTCTGCAGTCCCGTAGACCCACCCCACCCCAAACTCTGGAAGGACTTGACCTGGGCCGTTATCAGTGCAGTGACTATGACAAATCACCCATTACGGACACTGCATGGATGGAATCTAATCTGGACAAACCCTACGAGAGAGTGAAAAGACGCTCTTTAAATAGCAAGTCAAGGTACAGCTTGCGTTTATTATCTCACGAGGATCGGTGCTCAATTGGAGAGTTGCTAAAATCATTGGCAGGGTTCCCTCAACCTAACAAAGTGCATTTGATACTCCCATTTTGCAAAGTTAGAACATAGATCAAAAATATATTGATTGATTGAAAAACGCAGCATGGAAACAGGCTTATCGGCCTATCGAGTCCACGGCAACCATCGATCACCCATTCACACTAGTTCTATGTGTTATCCCACGTTCTCATCCACTCCCTACACACCATGGCCAATTTTACAGAGGCCAATTAAACTACAAACCCGCACGTTTCACACAAACCACCATTCCTTCCATTGACTCTATTTACACCTCATGCTGCCTTGGCAAGGCTACCAGCATAAACAAGGATGAGTCACACCCTGGCCACTCCCTCTTCTCCCCTCTCCCATCAAGCAAAAGGTATAGAAGTGTGAAAACACACACCTCCAGATTCAGGGACAGTTTCTTCCCAGCTGTTATCAGGCAACTGAACCATCTTATCACCAACTAGAGAGCAGTCCTGAGCTACTATGTACCTCATTGGAGACCCACAGACTATCTTTGATTGGACTTTACTAGACTTTATCTTGCACTAAAAGTTTGTGAATCTGTACACTGTGGACGGCTCTATTGTAATCATGTATTGTCCTTTGCTGTCTGGTTAGCAGGCAACTAAAGCTTTTCACTGTACCTCGGTACATGTGACAATAAACTAAACTAAACTCAAACTCTGGAAATCGGAAATCATTGCCAATCACATCAAATTTGTCTAACAACGTGCATCGCCAAATAGAAACTAACAGATTATTGGTTTCTGTCTGAACTGACAATGTTTGCTTGTTCTGAGATGTGAACCAGTTTTACATGCTTGACAGCTTATTTGTAATCGTATATTCAGGTGGAATCTGTGAGTAACATTCTTGAGGATTATGATTCCTGAATCAGTTGAACTGATATATAATCTAACCAAGATGGAATGTCCGTTAACATATTTACCTTGATAAATAGGGCGGCACGGTGGTGCAGCGGTAGAGTTGCTGCCTTACAGTGCCAGGGACCCAGGTTCGATCTCAACCACGGGTGCTGTCTGTACGGAGTTTGTACGTTCTCCCTGTGACCTGCGCGGGTTTTCTCTCGGTGCTGCAGTTTCCTCCCGCACTCCAAAGACGTACAGATTTGTATGTGAATTGGCTTGGTAAAATTGTAAAAAATATGTCCCTCGTGTGCCATAGATTAGTGCTAGTGTACGGTGATCGCTGGTCGGCGTGGGCTCGATGGCCAAAGGATCTGTTTCCGTGCTGTATCTCTAAACTAAACTAAATTAATCTTTCAGAGATGAAGTGAATAGTTTTCTTAATATTAGTTCTATTTCTGCCTAGTGTTGCCGTACAAACCATGCATTTCTTGATTCCTGTCATGATATCATTAAATAAGATAATGCAGACATACATTTACTGGCATACTGTACATAAGCATCTAAGAAGGTTTGGAGAAACAAGTAACTGCAGATGTTAGTTTACCCCAAAAAAGGTGCACAGTGCTGGTATAACTCAATGGGTCGGGCAGCATCGCCGGAGAACATGAACAGATGATGTTTTAGGGTCAGGGCCCTTTCTCGGACTCAAAAGGTGACATGTCTGTTCAGGACCTGATACATCGTCTATCCATGTTCTCCAGAGATGCCGCCTGACGCACCGAGTTACTCCAGCACTTTGCGTCTTTTTTTTTCTATTGTCACTGATTTGTTTCTTTTGTTCATTTTTCAGCAGCCCAGCAGTGACCCCAGTGGAGTCTGTACTGAATGATCTGCCACCCTTTCAGCACTTTGAAATGAGGAGCAGTCACTGCCAGAATCAAAACTTAGCAAGTGCGCCCTCTACACCAGAAATGAGAGGACGTGTTCAACATCCAACAGGCAGGTAAGAAGGATGACAAAATGTTATGGTGTATTTTCTCTGGTAACTAGAATCATTTCTAATCTGAACAAAAACTACACTCAAAAGGTGTAGGGAGGCACAGGGGAGCAGTGGAAGAGTTGCTGCCTTACAGCGCCAGAGACCTGGGTTCACTCCTGACGACGGGCGCCGTCTGTACAGAGTTTATATGTTCTCCCTGTGACCTCATGGGTTTTTCCAGGTGCTCCTGTTTCCTCCCACACTCCAAAGACGTGCAGGTTTGTAGATTAATTGGCTTTGGTAAATTGTCCCCAGTATGTTGGATGGAACTAGTGTACAGTGATTGCTGGTCGGCATGGACTGGGTGGGCCAAAGGGCCTGTTTCCATGCTGTATCTCTAAACTCAACAAAACGAAATATTCTAAAACTCTTTGAGAGCGAAACAACCCATTTATGGAATAGAGTCAAAAGTCATAGAGTCATGCAGCATGAAAACTGGCCCTTCAACCTAACTCATCCATTCCAACTAAGATGCCCCATCTAAGCTAGCTTCATGTATCTCTCTAAACCTTTCCCATCCATGCACCTGTCCAAGTAGCTTTTAAATGCTGTCATAGTGCCTGCCTCAACTATCTCCTCTGGCAGTTCGTTCCACATATCTTCCACACACAGAGTGAAAAAAATTGCCCAAAGTTCTTATTTTTCCTCCTCACTTTAAACCTATGTCCTCTGGTTTTTGATACCCCTACTCTGGGTAAAAGACTTGGTGCTTTCACCCCATCTATTCCCATCATGATTTTATACACCTCTACAAGATCAGCCTCTTGCACTCCAAAGGAATATAGTCCTAGCCTGACCAAACTCTCCTTATAACTCAGACCCTAAAAATTGTCAACATCCTGGTAAATCTCCTCTGTACTCTTTCCAGCTTAACAACATCCTTCCTTCATCAAAAGACTGGAGTCATACAGCACAGGAACGGGCCCTTTGTCCCAACTCATTCATGCCAACCAAGAGGCCCCATCTACAATAGTCTCACCTGCCTGCATTTGGCCCCCATCCCTCTGAACCTTTCCTATCCATGTACCTGGCTAAATGTCTTTTCAAATGTTGCAGATCGTTCCATGTACCCACCACTCTCTGTGTGAAATGATGCTCCTCGGGTTTCAATTAAATCTTTCCCTTCTCACCTTAAACCTCTGTTCTTGATTCCCATACTCTGGGTAAAAGACTCTGCATTCACTGATGCATACACAGAAAGGATGTACTGGTAAATCATTTCCTATTTGTGAAATTTGAATCTGTTCTTAATGCCTACAGAATTATTTGGACATGCAAAACCAATCTAGGCAGACAGTGAATGTGGAAATACAAAGGGACTTCAAACAAACCATAAATTCATCATCATCACCACACATCAATTAGAGGATGACTTTCTGACATTTGAGTGAAGCAGTAATAAATCATCCAAAATATTACACCCCAAATCAAACAATTAAACTTCAATCATATTCCTTAATCTGGGCAACAAAATGTCCATAACAAACCTGATCAGCAATGTGGAACATTATTTCCATTTTATGTTTCAACTGATATTGTTTCAACAATACATGTTTCTGACACACATTAACACTTGTTTTGGAAAGCAAACTTATTATACTGTGATGTAGAAACAGGGAAATGCAGATGCTATTTTACAAAAAAGGGCACAAAGTTCTGGAGTATTTCAGCAAGTCAGACAGCATCTCTGGAGAGAACGGGTCTGAAGAAGGGCCCCAACCCGAAATGTCACTTATCCATGTTCTCCAAGGATGCTATCTGACCCGCTGAGTTACTCCAGTACATTGTGTTCTTTTACTAGCATATTTGCTCTACAATTCATTTTGTGTAAATCAAACTAAAGGGGGCTGGGGGAATTATCACTGTAAGCAAGTGATTTATGACAATATCACCTGTCCTGCTGAGTTACTCCAGCATTTTGTGTCTAATATCAAGTACTTCCAGGTCAGATCTGGCAGAGTTGGGTATGTTTCCTCCTTGATGTTATAACCCTGATAGAAATAAAATAATTCCCCTCAATTCATGAATAGGATTCTTCGTGTTTCCTGTTACATCCTCTCTAAAACATTCTCTGATTGGGATTGCTAGTTTGTGCAGGTTATAACCTGTTTCAGGATTAAGGTTTGCAAATTCTTCTACACATTAAACCAGTGATGTGCTGGAACCCCTACTGTGGATGGGGCTTAACCCTCAGCGATGCCTGACCTTACACAAGGCACAAGAGATGAGAGTCAACTGTGTTTATAATTGTCCTATGTTCCTGCAGCAGAACAATGAGATTCTTACTTGCCCATTAGCACAACAACACACAGATAAATGTACAATAATCGGTAATGCAATAAATGATAATTGATAATACTAGGTAACCAGACCATAGTCGTGCTAAACTGAAGTAGTGTGTAACCGAAACAAAGTCCACAGTGAGTAATAGTTGCTGAGGTAGGGTTGTGCAGTGTTCAAGAGCCTGATGGTTGTTGGGAAGAAGCTGATCCTGTACCTGGATGTCATGATTTTCAGGCTCCTGTACCGAGATGAGAGTGTAGCCAGAGTGGTGTGGGTCATAAGGGGTGGCGCAGGGGTAGAGCTGCTGCCTTACAGCACCAGAGACCCGGGTTCGATACTGACTATGGGTGCTGTCTGTACGGAGTTTATGCGTTCTCCCTGTGACTGCGTGGTTTTTAACCAGGTGCTCTGATATCTCAAAGACGCCCAGGTTTGTAGGTGAATTGGCTTCGGCAAAAATGATAAATTGTCCCTGATGTGTAGGATAGGGCTAGTGTTCAGGGATCGCTGGTCGGCGCGGACTCGGTGGGCCGAAGGGCCTGTTTCCACGCTGTATCTCTAAACTCTAATATGCGGGTTTGTAAGTTAATCGCCCTCTGTAACCTACCCCTAGTGTGTTGGGAGTGGATGAGAAAGTCAGATAACGTAGAACTAGTGTGAACGGGATGATCGTTGGGTGTTGTGGACTGGGTGAACCTATTTCCATGCTGTATCTATAAACTAAACAAACTCTAAGCTTGAAATCAATTCTTTAATATTTTGTATTCATGATTAGCTGACAGCTGAAAGGCTGGAGAGTTTGACGGGTCAATGTAGAGCTAATAACTTAACCTATTTTACCTTGTTTGATGCCAAACAGATATTTGGATGTGAGCCCTTTTGCAGCAACTCCTGATCAAAGAGGTCGCCCTTTGACTCCTCAGAGAAGAACGACAAATGATACTGTTACTGTGCCAAATAATCGTGGAAATAAGGCCAATGAGAATTTACACACGAGGCCATATTCTCTGAGTAGATATGGCGGCTCTGAGTTTAGTAGCTCTGGTACCTCCACTTCACAATATATTCAGTCACCTCTTAAATATAAACCTGCAGAACGCAGACACTGGCAAGTGTGCAACTTGCCTGCAAACCTGGAAGCATCTGTCTTACCAGGTAATGGATTTTACCAGTGTAATCCAAGCCAGCCTTTCTCACATTATAGAGCCATTGAGTACAGAGAGGGGAATGCACCAAGTCATATGTGGGAGAGTGACCCAAATCGCCAGTATAATGCAGTGCACTACTTCAACCCTCCACTCTACCGAGAATGCCACTACAGCGATGAGAACAATTCACTGCCACTGCAGCGAATTACCACATCTCTCTGCAGGATCGTGCGAACTCCGTCACTTAAAGAGTACCCCAACAGAACCTTGTACAAGGATGTTGTGTCAGAAGAGCTTCAGTCATGGCATGAGAGGGCCAGGCAGAGAAATGGCCATCCCCACTCGCTGGACAGACAGGGGGCTTTCCGGGGTCCGAGATCTCACAGCAGAAGCAGAGAGCAGTACATGCGTTGGCCAGCTCTACCCTTGCAGGTGAGACCATCCGAATGAATTTTCAAAGTGCGCAGTAAATCTGGTAAATGAACGCCAGAGACCCGGGGTTCGATCCTGACCATGGGGGTGCTGCCTGTACGGAGTTTGTACGTTCTCCCTGTGACCGCGTGGGTTTTCTCCGGGTGCTCCGGTTTCCTCCCACACTCCAAAGACGTACAGGTTTGTAGGTTAATTGGCTTCAGTAAAAATGGTCCCTAGTGTGTAGGATTGCGCTCGTGTAAGGGGATATGGTCAGAGCGGACTCGGTGGGCCGAAGGGCCTGTTTCCGCGCTGTATCTCTAAACTAGACTAAACTCAAAGAGCACAATTTTAAGCCACTTTGAAATGCAAACTGCACCGAACTGTATACTAAAAATTCTCATGATTAATTTTACTGACATTATATTTGGCTTTACCTGCTTCTTTTAGTTCATTGGAGACACAAGGAACTGCAGGTTTTGGAATCTTGTGCAGAACACAAAGTGCTGGAGTAACTCAATGGATCAGGCAGCATCTCTGAAGGACATGGATAGGCGACGTTTCGGGTCAGGACATGATGGTCAGATTTAGAGTCATAGTCGTACATTGTGGAAACAGGCCCTTCAGCCCAATTTGCCCACACCTGCCAACATGTCCCAGCTACACTAGTCCCACCTGCCTGCGTTTGGCCCATATTCCTCAAAACCTATCCAATCCATGTACCTGTTCAATTATTTCTTAAACGTTACAATAGTACCTGTCTGAACTACCACCCCTGGCAGCTCGTTCCATACACCCACCACCCTTTGTATGAAAACGTTACCCCTCAGGTTCCTATTAAATCTTTCCGCCTTCACCTTAAACCTATGTCCTCTGGTTCTCGATTCCCCTACTCTGGGCAAGAGACACTGTGCGTATTGATAGACTTGATAAACTACTATTGAAGAAGGGTCTCGATCCGAAACATCCCCTGGGAATTCCCTATTTAATTCAAGTAGAAAGTTGATTTTGTGTTCAGGCAAGTTAGTATTTGATCAGGTTGTCATCTCGTCTCAATTCATGTGGGTTTTGTTACATGCTTAGAAATTGCTGTGTTATCAGCTGCCTAAAGAAGTTGAATACATAACATGTTAGGACAGAGAAACATCCCATTGAAACTAGAAGTCAAGCAAATGTGGTCTTCACCATTTTAGGAATGGTGTTACATTACCTACAGTAGTTATATTACGTCCCATTATATTGACTGTTGTAAATGTAACTAGATCAGCCTTGAATGAATGCAAAGGCACAACGCTTTGCAGCCTACAAGGCATGACAGGAAACAGTATATCAAATGATTGTGTAGTTGTCAAAGGATTGCCGAAACAAACAAGATTTTGCAGGAATTATATAAACATTACCGGGGCAGCTACTCAGGAGTGATAATTAGCTGCAATTCTAACCAAAAATGGAGGGGGAATCAGTGAGGGATTTGTTGCTGGAATAAAAATAATGGAGTGAAGCAGCCAGACCAAAATTAATTCAGACATTTATGCAGGTTCATGCATAGGATATGTTTAGAGGGATATGGACCAAATGTAGGCAGTGTGGGACCAGTGAAGATGGGCATGTTGGTCGGGGTGGGCATTTGTGCAGGTTAATTGGTCTGTGCAGGTTAATTGCCCTCTGTAAATTGCCCCTAGAATGCAGAGAGTGGATGAGACAGTGGGATATCATAGAACTAGTGTGAACGGGTGATCAACGGACCCGATGGGACGAAGGGCCTGTTTCCACGCTGTATGACTTTTTGACTCTAATTCATACTTCAATTGTTGATCGGGAAGAAATATCCTTCAAAGAAAAAGTTTCAGACTTAAATGATCTCGAGTACTTGATTATTTGACTAACATCATGACTCAAGATTAATCGTCTTGCACATTGACAAGACGAAGAACGAAGTATAGCTTTATCCCAGATAAGGAGATCTGTGTCGACATAATGTGTTCAATAGAGATATCAGTACAAACCATTTTAAAAGTCCAAAGCCTGCATTAAAATTCAAGGGTCATTTGAGTTCATCTTTGTTTTGTGGCATCTGCTTAGACATGCAACGAATAAGATTCAACACCACCATGTTTTTTCACCTTCTTTCATTTCAAAATCCTTTTTTGTGACAATAAAATCTTTCCACAGCCTGCACTGGTGATCTTCTCCAGGTGCATATCCCTGGAAACATTTACTGTTTCTCAAACTACAAGTCGCTCCTTGTTCATCAGCAACCTTTGATGGTTTTGCTTACAGTACCGTGGTCTTCCCCTTTGGTCCAACTCCCTGCAGCTGGTTTCAAAAACCTGGGGGAAACCCCTTCTCTTTGACTGTGTGCTCTTCCCCATCCAGGTCTTTTATTCTTTTTTAATCTTCTTGGCTGCTCTGTTCCCAATCAGTGTTTTAGTTTTTTTAATTTCAAGACACAGCGTGGAAACAGGCCCTTCATCCCACAAGCTCCATTGATCACCATTCACACTCATTCTATGTTATCCCACTTTCTCATCCACTCCCTACATGCTAGGGGCAATTTACAGAGGCCAATTAACCTCCAAACCTGCATGTCTTTGGGATGTGGGAGGAAACCGGATCACCCGGAGAACAGGTAGGAGAATATTGTTTAAGAGGCTTTCAGATAGGCACATGGATAGGAGGGATGTGGATCATGTGCAGGTAGAGGAGATTAGTTTGTCTTGGCCTCATGTTTGGCACAGACATTGTGGGCCGAAGGGCCTGCCCTGTACTGTACTTTTCTATAAGATAGACACAAAATGCTGGAGTAACTCAGCGGGACAGGCATCATCTCTGGAGAGAAGGAACCGGTGACGTTTTGGGTCGAGAACTCCTTCAGTCTGAAGAAGGGTCTCGACCTGAAACGTCACCCGTTCCTTCTCTCCAGAGATGCTGCTGGTCCTGCTGAGTTACTCCTGCATTTTGTGTCAATCTTCGGTTTAAACCAGCATCTGCAGTTCCTCCCTACACTGTATTTTTCTATGTTCTATGTTCTAATTGAAGAATGGTCCTACAATGCAAAATTTTATCTGTAATATTGAAAATATTATTGATCTAAATACTGAAAACTCAATGAGTTAATGATCGAGAATTTTGGATTTATATCAGAGTACCTGTGTTTCTTTAAGTTAGTGCAAGAAAAGATCATAGGTCATCATTTTTATCAATCTTGCTTGTCGCTGTAGAACAAACTCTATACCTTTTCAGTGATAATGTCGTTTAGTTTAAAATAACAGACCCATCGGCCCGCCAAGTCCATGCCGACCATCGATAATCTATTCACTCTAGTTCTGTTTATCCCATTTTCTCATACACTCTCTGCACACTCGGGCCAATTATCCCGTAAACCCACACATCGTTGGGATGTCTGAGGAAACCGGAGCACCCACAGAAAACCCACACGGTCACCGGGAGAACGTGCAAACTCCTCACATAGAGCACCTGAGATCGGGATCAAACCCAGCTCTCTGCTGCTACCAGCTGTGCCACTGTGCTGCCCATAATTTTATTAAACCTTCTGATCTAAATATTGATAACTCATGCATTTTGGATATAAATGAGGACACATTTCTTTCATTAAGATAATGCAATAAATCATTTTGGACCTTTTGTTTTCAATTTTGTTTAACGCCACAGAACAAAATCTATATCCTGACAGTGATAATTTTCTTGCATTGTTCTTGACTATTTGTAGACATAATGAATAGGCGAGAACTTAAATTGCGTGGCAGTTTTGGCAACAAAAGTGCAATTGAAAAATGGATTTCTCAGAGTGCAATACAATAATGATCATTTCAAGATCGTAAACATCACGTTAGAAATTCAACATGGCACTTGTTACCTTAAATCATGTTTTCATCCTCCCACAATTTGCACCACAATTGTGTGGCATTATGCCCTTCTCTGTGCAAAATTCCTCTGGGAGAACTTGGACCACTTTGATTTGGGGAACTGGATGCTCCCAGGCCGACTGGGTATTTGCAATGTCAGATTAGGATTCCTGTACATTTAATGCTTCACTTAACTCGTTACGCTCAACCAAGCATCGTAAGGTCATAAAGGATAGGAGTAGAATTTGGCTATCCGGCCCATCAAGTAAGTCTACACTATTCAATCATGGCTGATCGATCTCTCCCTCCTAACCCCATTTCTCCTGCCTTCTCCCTATAACCTCTGACATCTGCACTAATCAAGCATCAGATCGACTTTTGATGTTGCTGCTAGCCCATCATTACCAACCTCTATAACCCATCCTGTCTCTCGACCATCCTATCTCCCCAAACACCAGAGGTCTCTTCAAACCCAGTAGAGCTGTTGCCCCACAGCACCAGAGTCCCAGGTTCAATCCTGATCTTGGGTGTTGTCCGTGTGAAGTTTTCATGATCCCCCTGTGACCCTGTGGGTTTCCTCCCACCTCCCAAAGACGTGCGGGTTTGTAGGTTAATTGGCCTCTGACAATTGCCCCTGGTGTGTAGAGAACTGGTGTGAATGTGAGATCGATGTTCGACGTGGACTAGATGGGTCGAAGAGTGGGATAGCATAGAACTGGTGTGAATGTGAGATCGATGTGCGACGTGGACTAGATGGGTCGAAGAGTGGGATAGCATAGAACTGGTGTGAATGTGAGATCGATGTGCGACGTGGACTAGATGGGTCGAAGTGCCTGTTTCCGTGCCGTAACTCTAAAACTAAAAACTAAAAAGGTTTAATGTTTAATGGACAAGTCAACCAATTTGGTTTCGCCATTTCTGCCGCTGCCCACATCAATAGACAATAGGTGCAGGAGTAGGCCATTCGGCCCTTCGAGCCAGCACCGCCATTCAATGTGATCATGGCTGATCATTCTCAATCAGTACCCCATTCCTGCCTTCTCCCCATACCCCCTGACTCCGCTATCGTTAAGAGCTCTATCTAACTCTCTCTTGAATGCATTCAGAGAATTGGCCTCCACTGCCTTCTGAGACAGTGAATTCCACAGATTTACAACTCTCTGACTGAAAAAGTTTTTCCTCATCTCCGTTCTAAAAGGCCTACCCCTTATTCTTAAACTGTGGCCCCTGGTTCTGGACTCCTCCAACATTGGGAACATGTTTCCTGCTTTACTGTTTCGGTTCTGAATGGACTTTTTCCAACTGATGACAATTGATCTGTAGTTGCAGCAATTTAATGCGGGTAAAAATCCAAGTTTAAAAAAAAAAAAACAGTTATATGTGTGCTCATCAGCATTTTTGCAAATAATGACTCATAATAACTGTCCACATCTCAACCACATCCTGTTGTTGTGCCCATAACATTAGATGAAATGCTGAGAGCCAGGTTAGAGGGCACTGCAAAGTGTAAGATAGAAGAACCTCTTTCATGCAATGAGGAGCAGAAACTAGAAATAGAGTGAAGAGATTTGGGGTTACTGCTGATTTAACCTGTGAAATCAGTAATTTGCAAATTAATCAAATAACATATTCCTAATCTAGATGCAACAAAAAGACTTTACATGTCTGGTTTTCTGATAGGAAAGCTCATCTGGATCAGTACATAAAGGAAGGCGGCTTAGTGGCACCAGAGACCCGGGTTCGATCCTGACCTCGGATGCTCTCTGCGTGGAGTTTGCACGTTCTCCCTATGACTGTGTGGGTTTCTACCGGACGCTCCGGTTTCCGCACGCATCCCAAAAACTTACGGGTTTGTAATTGGCCCTCTATAAATTGCCCCGAGTGTGTGTAACAAGCTTTTCACTGTATCTTTGTACATGTGAAAATAATAAACTAAACTAAACTAAACTAGGGAGCAGATGTGAAGGCAGGATAACAGAGCTAGTCTGAACGTGTGATGGATGGTTGGCATGGACTCTGGGAGCTGTAGAACCAATTTCCATGATGCATCTTTCTTTCAATCAATCAAGAAAATGATCTGTAACATCAGATAAGTACATTTGAGTCAGGTTTGGCTGAATTGTAATTATGCAATAATAACAAACATGGATATGTAACATTATCCTTTTGCACCAGAGATCTCATAATTAAAACTCTTCAAGTTACAGTTTAGTTTAGAATTTAGAGTTTAGAGATACAGCAGGAAACAGCCCCTTCGGCCCGTCGAGTCTGTGCCAACACACAAAGACAATTTACAGTTTTTACCAAAGCCAATTAGCCTACAAACCTGTACATCTTTGGAATGTGGAAGGAAACTGGAGCACCCAGAGAAAACCCACACAGTCACAGGGAGAACATACAAACCCCGTACAGACAGCACCCCTGGTCATTTTGGGTGGGGAGAGCAGGAACAAGAAGATGTTAGACTGACCTGAAATGTCACCTACCATGTTCTCCAGAGATGCTGCCCGACCCACCGAGTCACTCTAGCACTTGTGATTTTTTTAAAGAACTATATAGTTTACAATTGGTGATCGCAAAAGGAATAAGCTTCACTTTGACAGCGCATTCTCACACTGCACCCTTCTGACACCACTAAATCTCAGTTGCCTTTACAATGTATAAGGCACAAAATGAACTGAAACTATGCAGTAGGATTTACTGAAACTTCTTTACAATAAGTAGAAACAAGGAACTGCAGATGGTCAGGCAGCATCCCTGGAGATCATGGATAGATGACGTTTCTAAAGAAAGGTTCCAACCCGAAATATCACATCCATGTTCTCCAGAGATGCTGCCTGACCCACCCAGTTACTACAGCACTTTGTGTCTTTTTGTTACAATAAAAGCAGATTTCATGCATTTCAGACAGCCGTGGAGGCCAAGTCATTTCAGTATTTTTAAGGCAGAGATTGACAGATTCTTGATGAGTAAGGGTGTCAAGGCTTACGCGGAGAAGGCAGGAGAATGGGTTTGAGAGGAAAAGATAAATCAGCCATGATTGAATGACTTGACGTGCCGAATGGCCTGATTTTGCTCCTCTGACTTATGAACATGAACTTATTTATCGTTTTGTTCTTGTTTTTCACAGAGACACGTGCAGTACTGGGGCAGAGATTGTGCACAAAATCAGTACTACATGACAGAGGAGTCAGAGATGGCAAGCCAATTCTAAAGCCGGAATTTTGCGGGTTGAAATTCCTGATCATTGTAATGAAGTAGGTTGTCCGTGACAATAACGTCCTTCTTCGTGAAGAAACAGCATGTATCCACATTCGTCCAAAACCTCCATTTTGTTTTCCACGTTACAATTTCAATGATAAAAACTTTTATTTCTGTTTTCTGGACCAAAAACTGAAGATCGCAACTGGACCTTAATCTAAATGTTAATGTTCACAAGTATTTGAATAGAATATTTTCTCTTCCTGCCCTGGAATGGTGTTCCTGTTAATTCTTTATTGCGGTTTTGCGTTTCTGGTGCTAACTGATTAGGGTTTTTGTTTATTGATCAAAGGTGGTAAATATTGTCCATTGGTTCATAGTTTGTAATTCACTTGCATTATATGTCTATCAAAGCTTCTTTATTGAAATTCTTATTTATGTTTTCCTTTTGCTATATGATTTACAACTATTGAGTGACACAGTTCTTTTGAAAAGTTATTCATTTTAGAGAGCAAAATATATGAAAATAATAATGATGTGTTTTCTAGACATTGATTCAAAGAAGTTTAACAAAGTAAAATTGAGCCATATAATATTACTGCTTTACTTATATTATGTCAGAATTGCTAAAAATTAGACAAATTTGCCACGGAAGAAAATATCCTGACAACAATGTTGAAGAGGTGTAAGCAACAGCAGGTGCTGGTTTACATAAATGCTGGGGTAACTCAGCGGGTCAGGCAGCATCCCTGGAGAACGAGGATTGGTGATGTTTCGGGTCGGGACCCTTTCCTCAGACTGAAAAAACTGAAGTGACATGGGAGGATGGGACAAATTCTGGCAAGTGATAGGTGGATAGAGGTGAAGGGAGGGTTTTCATTGGCAAATGGTGGGACAAAGGCTAGAGATGGAAAGACAAATTGTGTGAGATAAGGATATTATGGATAGAAGAGATGCAAAATGTGAAGCCAGAGGAAGGAATATCTTTGGAAGGGGATGGGGGAAGAGGAAGGGGAGGTAGAGATTCTGAAGAAGGATCTCGACCCAAAACGTCACCCATTCCTTATCTCCAGAAATGCTGCCTGTCCCGCTGAGTTACTCCAGCATTTTGTGTCTAGGGGAAGTAGAGAAATGGGTGTCCATCCAAGTGGGGTACAGTGAAGAGAAAGGAAAAAAATGGGGTGGGGCGAAAGGCGGAGAAGGGGGTGCAGTTTAGTTAGCTAAAATTGGAGAATTCAATGTTCATACCATTGGGTTGTAGATTCAGTTTTAGTTTATAGTCACATGTACTGAGGTACAGTAAGAGCTTGTGTTGCCTGCTACCAGCCAGCGGAAAGACAATTCATGATTATAATTAAGCCATTCACAGTGTACAGATACATGATAAGAGAATAACGTTTATCGCAAGGTAAAGCCAGTAAAGTCCGATCAAAGATAGTCCGAGGGTCCCCGAAGAGGTAGATAGTAGTTCAGGACTGCTCTCTAGTTGCGGCAGGATGGTTGAGTTGCATGATAACAGCTGGGATGAAACTGTCCCTGAATCTGGAGGTGTGCGTTTTCACACTTCTATATCTTTTGCCCAATGAGAGAGGGGAGAAGAGGGAGTGGCCAGTGTGCGACTCATCCTTAATTATGCTGCTGGCATTGCCGAGACAGTGTGAGCTATAAATGGAGTCCATAGAAGGGAGGTCGGTTTGTGTGATGGTCTGGGCTTCATCCACAATTCACTGCAGTTTCCTGCATCCCTGTCCTGCTGAGTTACTCCAGCACTTTATGTCTTTTTTTTGCTAAACCGGCATCTTTAGTTCCTCGCGCCTTTACATCCAGTAGATTCCAACAAAGACCAAGGGCAAGAGCTCTGCCTAGTCTTGAGGAGGCAAAATCTATTGTGCACCCCTGCTTCATCGAGGGAATATTAAACCAAATGCAAAATGTCTGATGAGCAATTAGGCTTTCTCACCCGATACCCAAATAAAGAGATGCATCATGTAGACAGGCCTTTCAGTCCATCGATTCCAGACTGACCATCAAACTACCCCTTTACCCTAATTTGACATTAATCCCATTTTTTAATCTCAAATTATTCTCATCAACTACTCTCAGATTCTACCACTGTGTTACATAGCTGGGACAGTTTACAGAGGTCGATGGTTAAATGAAGCATTTTTTGTCACGTGTGCAAACGCACAGTGAAATTATTTTCTTACATGTAGTCCAGTACAGTATACCTAAACACATTAGCAAGTGTACAGAAATATTCTACCGAGCCCGCTTGCAAGAGGCACCAGGTATAACTTGCTGTGTGATGCCCATTCCATAACCTGTAATCTGCCGAAAAAATATTTGACTTCAATGTATGAACAATTGTTATAATTACCTAGGATAAACTATTTTAAAAAACTGTATAAACCAGATTAAATACTTATAATGTATCCTGAAGTTAACAAGGTCAGTTGTATTGTTTTTGTACAAAATTATTTTGAAGTATGTAAATTATTTCTTTGGGTCAGCTGGCTGTAATAAACATTTTTCCATTAACATACCAGTAAATATGTCTATTAGTTATAGTAACGCAGGCTGGCAAATTATTAAAACATTTTTAAACTCTTCCACTTTGTCTTTGCAAAGGCCTATTAAAGCCGTCCGAGAGATAAATTTTATCAAGCATGATGCCTAGAGGAGGTATTTGAGGCACATACTATAACAACATTTAAAAGACTTGGTAGATATGTGGATAGGAAACGTTTCGAGGGATATCGCCCAAATGCAGGCAATAGGGACCAGCTCAGATGAGGCATCATCTTAGTCAGCATGTACGAGTTGGGACAATGGGCCTGTTTCCGTTCTGTATGATTACAAATCTATGACTGCAACTTGCATTGGGGATGGATCATCATGGTGTAGTGTTGGGGTACATTAGTGATATATAGGACGGCACAAATGCAGGCAGGTGGCACTAGTGTAGCTGGGACATGTTGGCTGGTGTGGGCAAGTTGGGCCGAAGGGCCTGTTTCCACGACGTATGACACAGTGGTAGAGTTGCTGCCGCACAGTGCCAGAGATCCTGGTTCGTTCCTGACTACAGGTACTCAAGTCAAGTCAAGTCAATTTTATTTGTATAGCACATTTAAAAACAACCCACGTTGACCAAAGTGCTGTACATCTGATTAGGTACCAAGGAAAAAATGAAACATACAGTAGCACGCAAACATAACAGCACATACAAAACAGTTCACAGCGCCTCCTCAATGAGCCTCAAACGCTAGGGAGTAGAAATAGGTTTTGAGCATGGAGTTTGTTCGTTCTCCCTAAAAGCCTCTTAAACAACATTCTCCTATCCATTCTCCGGGTGATCCAGTTTC
Organism: Rhinoraja longicauda; assembly: GCF_053455715.1. NCBI lineage: Eukaryota > Metazoa > Chordata > Chondrichthyes > Rajiformes > Arhynchobatidae > Rhinoraja > Rhinoraja longicauda. Next base: position 16,309,403 of record NC_135976.1, on the reverse strand, counting down.
CTCCCACATTCCAAAGACATGCGGGGTTTGTAAATTAATTGGCCTCTGTAAATTGTTCCTAGTATGTAGGATAGAACTAGTGTATGGGTGATCGCTGGTCGGCGTGGACTTGGTGGACCGAAGGGCCTGTTTCTGCGCTGTATCTCTAAAAACTGGAACAAAAAACTAAAAGAGGGGAGATATGTGCAACACTAAGATTGGGATGCAAAGAAAAATGGGCATTTGGAGGGGTATGATGGGAGGAAATGAAACACTGAAGGACATTCTAAGTACACAACGTCCTGCAAGCTGACAGACATTGAACTTCATGGCAACAGAACAGGCAGAACAGGTAATTCACCAGCTGAATTAATGTACAGTAAACCCTCCCACCATTAGTGGGACTAATGGTGTTGAGTGAGTGGGTAGGTCTCAATTAACCTGCTGGACAACGTGGGGTTAGCTGAGGCTTTGAATTGACCAAGGTCTATTGACCAATGAGGAGACTAATTCTTCCTTACAATAGACTTCACTGAAGAAACTCACCAGGTCAGGCAGCATCTCTGGAGAAAATGGATATGTGATGTTCTGAGTCAGGACCTTTCTTCAGTCTGGTTTTCTGAAGATTAATGAGGCTACGATGAATGGATGGGTCCCAAGGAATATGAAGGAACAGAGAGACTGTGGCGAACAAGTCTAAGGATCCTTTAAGGTTCAGGGTCATGGCCAGATAGTGACCTCCCCACCATCAGTCTGAAGAAGGGTCTCGACCCGAAACATCACCCATTCCTTCTCTCCCAAGATGCTGCCTGACCTGCTGAGTTACTCCAGCATTTTGTGAATAAATCTCCACCATCAATGGCATCTCCAGGAGGCAATACTTTGTTTGTCATATGTAGCTAATAGCACCACCTAGTGTCAAGTACAAGTACAAGCAAAGACATAACATTGGAGTAACTCTGCGGGTCAGGCAGCAGGTCCCATCTTCAGATTGAATACAGGTTGGGGGGGGGGGGGGGGAAGGAGGGAGCTGGAAAATAGGTGGGGAGGGGGGGGGGGGGGGGGGCGGGACAAGGCCTGGCATAAGGCCATGATCCACCTAAACTAAAAATATTTCCACATAGCCCAATATCTGGCATTGAATTGCTTCAGTTACTAAGATCCACAGCCTGTGTGGCATTTACATAATGGCCCTTCGACCGCTTGGGTTTCCTCCGGGTGCTCCAGTTTCCTCCCACATCTCAAAGATGTGTGGCTTTGTAGGTTAACCAACACTCTATAAAATTGCCCCTAGTGTGAAGGGAGTGGATGTGAAAGTGGGATAACATAGAACTAGCGTAAACAGGTGATCGATGGTTGGCATGGACTCGGTGGGCTGAAGGGCGTGTTTCCATTCTGTATCTTTCAATTCAATTCAACTTCCTCGGAGAGTGGAGCTAATGTCATAGATAGAGTCATAAAGTGATACAGCGTGGAAGCAGGCACTTCGGCCCAACTTGCTCACACCGGCCAACATGTCCCAGCTACACTGATCCCACCTGCCAGCATTTAGTCCATATCCCTCCAAATCTGTCCTATCCATGTACCCGTCCAATTGCTTCTTAAATGTTGGGATAGTCTCTGCCTCAACTATCTCCTCTCCAGACTGAAGAAAGGTCCTGACCCAGAACGTTACATATCCATTTTCTCCAGAGATGCTGCCTGACCTGGTGAGGTTCTTCAGTGAAGTCTATTGTAAGGAAGGAATTAGTCTCCTCATTGGTCAATAGACCTTGGTCAATTCAAAGCCTCAGCTAACCCCACGTTGTCCAGCAGGTTAATTGAGACCTACCCACTCACTCAACACCATTAGTCCCACTAATGGTGGGAGGGTTTACTGTACATTAATTCAGCTGGTGAATTACCTGTTCTGCCTGTTCTGTTGCCATGAAGTTCAATGTCTGTCAGCTTGCAGGACGTTTTGTACTTAGAATGTCCTTCAGTGTTTCATTTCCTCCCATCATACCCCTCCAAATGCCCATTTTTCTTTGCATCCCAATCTTAGTGTTGCACATATCTCCCCTCTTTTAGTTTTTTGTTCCAGTTTTTAGAGATACAGCGCAGAAACAGGCCCTTCGGTCCACCAAGTCCACGCCGACCAGCGATCACCCATACACTAGTTCTATCCTACATACTAGGAACAATTTACAGAGGCCAATTAATTTACAAACCCCGCATGTCTTTGGAATGTGGGAGGAAACTGGATCACCCGGAGAATGGGTAGGAGAATGTTGTTTAAGAGGCTTTTAGGGAGAACGTACAAACTCCATGTAGACAGTACCCGTAGTGAGAAATGAACCAGGATCTCTGGCACTGTAAGGCAGCAACTCTACCACTGCGCCACTGTGTCATTCATCGTGGAAACAGGCCCTTTGGCCCAACTTGCCCACACCGGCCAACATGTCCCAGCTACGCTAGTGCAACCTGCCTGCATTTGTGCCATCCTATATATCACTAATGTACCCCAATATCACCATGATGATCCATCCCCAATGCAAGTTGCAGTCATAGATTTGTAATCATACAGAACGGAAACAGGCCCATTGTCCCAACACGTACATGCTGACTAAGAAGCCTCATCTAAGCTGGCCCCTATGGCCTGCATTTGGGCGATATCCCTTGAAACCTTTTCTATCCACATACCTGCCAAGTCTTTTAAATGTTGTTAAATCATTCAAAAATGCGCTTCATAAACAAGGATAACACTATTTATTTCTGTCGTTCATGGTAAGATTTACATCATTTTGTGTGCGAGTTATACAGGGTTGCTCTTTCGCATATCAGCTAACCAATGAAAAGACCAGGTCCTGATTTATACCAGCTCTTCACCTTCCCTCCCTTGTTTGAAGGGACCCAACCTGAAACATCACTCATCCTTTTTCTCCAGAGATGCTGCCTGACCCGGTGATTAACTCCACCACTGTGCCTATTTGAATTGGATTCGTGCTTCTGTACCACGTCAGGCAGCATCGGTCATTTAAGTGGCTGTCAAGGGTTTTTAACTAATCGATTCACCAATTCAAATTTTCTTGGCTCTCAGTATAAAGTTAAATGTCTTTTCAATTATATTGTGGATACAGTTCTGTTGTTTGCCAATGCCTAATCTCTCCTTCCATGACTTTTTAAAATAAAAGAAAAAGAGATACAACTCGTGGAGGTGAAATTAAAATTATCAGAGAAAGCAAAGAACAGTTCATTAAATATGATCAATTGGCCTGATACAGACAGAGTGGATCTCTAGTGCAAATAGTCAATTAGTAACATCCAAAGTTTAAAGATCACGAATCAGCAACTCTTCAAGAAATAGTTATAAATGTCAACTGTCAACCTACCCATGAAGATGAACAAAAATAATTGTTTGCAAACATTTTATATACGAAGAAATCGCAGAGAGCTGTGAATGCTGCCCAGTCCAGCACACACAATCTGCATACTAAAATGGTGCTGGTTTATCCATGCCCTACGGTACAGTTTTTTGGAGACGAGTGGTCTATCTTGCTCCTCTAGTATCTTTATCTTTGCTGCTGCCTTCTGGAGCCAGAGAAGGGCGGGGTCTGTGGACAATGGGCGGGGCCACGCGAGGGGCAGGCTGGATCACGTGTGCGGGGTCACGTGAGCGCGCTGTTGGTGGGCGGGGTCTGCTGATAATGGGCAGGGCCACGCGAGGGGCAGGCTGGATCACGTGAGGATGCGATCGGTGGGCGGGGCCAGCGGGTGGTCACTCGGCCCGCGCTTGTTGGCTTCTTGACCAGTGTTCTTCCCAACTGTGTCCTGAAGTAGCATTCCTCCAGCAGTGTGGCATTAACATGGCCATTCAGCAGGCATGCTACTCAAAGGAACAATTCCTTTAAATGGACAGTATTGGCAGCAATCTTCCCGTCTCAACCCTATTCTCCTGACTTCTCCCCGTAACCCCTGACACCCACACAAATCAACAATCTATCTCTGCCTTAAAAATATCCACTGACTTGGCCTCCACAGCCTTCTGTGGCAATGAATTCCACAGATTCAACACCCTCTAAATAAATTCCTCATGAGAGCGGAGGTGAATACCGAAATTAAAGTGTTGTAATTAAATGCGCGAAGTATAAGAAATTAGACATTAGCAAGTATGATGTTGTGGGAATCACTGAGACATGGCTACAAGAGGACCAGGGCTGGGAACTGAATATTCAGGGGTACACAACATATAGAAAAGACAGACAGGTGGGCAGAGGGGGTGGGGTCGCTCTGTTGGTGAGGAATGATATTCACTCCCTTGCAAGGGGTGACATAGAATCAGGAGATGTAGAGTCAGTATGGATAGAAATGAGGAATTGTAAGGGTAAAAAGACCCTAATGGGAGTTATCTACAGGCCCCCAAACAGTAGCCTCGACATAGGGTGCAAGTTGAATCAGGAGCTAAAATTGTCATGTCGCAAATGTAATGCTACGGTGGTTATGGGAGATTTCAACATGCAGGTAAACTGGGAAAATCAGGTTGGTAATGGACCCCAGGAAAGAGAGTTTGTGGAGTGCCTCCAAGATGGATTCTTAGAACAGCTTGTACAGATTTGTACCAGCATCTGCAGTTATTTTCTTATATATATCTTAGAACAGCTTGTACTGGAGCCTACTAGGGAGAAGGCAATTCTGGGTTTAGTGTTGTGTAATGAACCTGATCTGATAAGGGGACTCGAGGTAAAAGAGCCATTAGGATGCAGTGATCACAATATGATAAGTTTTACTCCACAAATTGAGAGGGAGAAGGGAAAATCGGAAGTGTCAGTATTACAGTATAGCAAAGGGGATTATCGAGGCAAGAGGCAGGAGCTGGCCAGAATTGACTGGAAGGAGGCCCTAGCAGGGAAGACAGTGGAACAGCAAAGGCGGGTATTCCTGGGAATAATGCAGAAGTTGCAGGATCAATTTATCCCAAAGAGGAGGAAAGATTCCAAGGGGAGTAAGAGGCACCCGTGGCTGACAAGGGAAGTCAAGGACAGCATAAAAATAAAAGAGAAGAAGTACAACAAAACAAAGACGTGTGGGAAGCCAGAAGATTGGGACTCTTTTAAAGAGCAACAGAAAATGACTAAGAAGGCAATAAGGGGAGAAAAGATGAGGTACGAGGGTAAACTAGCCAATAATATAAAGGATAGTAAAAGCTTTTTTAGGTATGTAAAGAGGAAAAAAATAGTCAAGGCAAATGTGGGTCCCTTACAGACAGAAGCAGGGGAATTTATTATGGGGAACAAGGAAATGGCAGACGAGTTGAACCGGTACTTTGGATCTGTCTTCACTAAGGAAGATACAAGCAATCTCCCAGATGTTCTAGTGGCCAGAGATCCTAGGGTGACGGAGGAACTGAAGGAAATCCACATTAGGCAGGAAATGGTATTGGGTAGACTGATGGGACTGAAGGCTGATGAATCCCCAGGGCCTGATGGTCTTCATCTCAGGGTACTTAAGGAGGTGGCACTAGAAATTGTGGACGCATTGGTGATCATTTTCCAATGTTCTATAGATTTAGGATCAGTTCCTGTGGATTGGAGGGTAGCTAATGTTGTCCCACTTTTTAAGAAAGGCGGGAGAGAAAACAGGAAATTATAGACCTGTTAGTCTGACATCAGTGGTGGGGAAGATGCTGGAGTCAATTATAAAAGACGAAAATGCGGAGCATTTGGATAGTAGTAACAGGATTGTTCCGAGTCAGCATGGATTTACGAAGGGGAAATCATGCTTGACTAATCTTCTGGATTTCTTTGAGGATGTAACTAAGAAAATTGACCGGGGAGAGCCGGTGGATGTGGTGTACCTTGACTTTCATAAAGCTTTTGACAAGGTTCCACATAGGAGATTAGTGGGCAAAATTTGAGCACATGGTATTGGAGGTAGGGTACTGACATGGATAGAAAATTGGTTGACAGACAGAAAGCAAAGAGTGGGGATAAATGGGTCCCTTTCAGAATGGCAGGCAGTAACTAGTGGGGTACCACAAGGTTCGGTGCTGGGACCGCAGCTATTTACAATATACGTTAATGACTTGGATGAAGGGATTAAAAGTACCATTAGCAAATTTGCAGATGATACAAAGCTGGGTGGTAGTGTGAACTGTGAGGAAGATGCTATGAGGTTGCAGGGTGACTTGGACAGGTTGTGTGAGTGGGTGGATGCATGGCAGATGCAGTTTAATGTGGATGTGTGAGGTTATCCACTTTGGTGGTAAGAATAGGAAGGCAGATTATTATTTGAATGGTGTCAAGTTAGGAAAAGGGGACGAAAAGGGTGTCTTAGTGCATCAGTCACTGAAAGGAAGCATGCAGGTACAGCAGGCAGTGAAGAAAGCCAATGGAATGTTGGCCTTCATAACAAGAGGAGTTGAGGATAGGAGCAAAGAGGTCCTTCTGCAATTGTACAGTTGTCCTAGTGAGACCACACCTGGAGTACTGAGTGCAGTTTTGGTCTCCAAATTTGAGGAAGGATATTCTTGCTATTGAGGGCGTGCAGCGTAGGTTTACTAGGTTAATTCCCGGAATGGCGGGACTGTCATATGTTGAAAGACTGGAGCGACTCGGCTTGTATACACTGGAATTTAGAAGGATGAGAGGAGATCTTATCGAAACGTATAAGATTATTAAGGGGTTGGACACGTTAGAGGCAGGAAACATGTTCCCAATGTTGGGGGAGTCCAGAACAAGGGGCCACAGTTTAAGAATAAGGGGTAGGCCATTTAGAACTGAGATGAGGAAAAACCTTTTCAGTCAGAGAGTTGTGAATCTGTGGAATTCTCTGCCTCAGAAGGCAGTGGAGGCCAATTCTCTGAATGCATTCAAGAGAGAGCTAGATAGAGCTCTTAAGGATAGCGGAGTCAGGGGGTATGGGGAGAAGGCAGGAACGGGGTACTGATTGGGAATGATCAGCCATGATCACATTGAATGGCGGTGCTGGCTCGAAGGGCCGAATGGCCTCCTCCTGCACCTATTGTTTATTGTCTCCTTCCGAAAGGAATGTCCTTTTATTCTGAGGCTATGACCTCTGGTCCTTGACTCTCCCACTCGTGGAAACCTCATCTCCACATCCAATCCATCCAGGCCAAGAAGACAGGGTTACACTCATTAGCAGCAGGACAAAGTCCTTAACCAACTTACGCTTTGACATTAAAAGCACAGAGCGAGACCCTATGAAAACACTGGACCGCTTTGCATGTCTTGACAACCACCTTTTATCAAAGGGGTTTATTCACAAAAAGCTGGAGTAACTCAGCAGGTCAGGCAGCATCTCGGGAGAGAAGGAATGGGTGACGTTTCGGGTCGAGACCCTTCTTCAGACTGATGTCAGGGGGGCGGGACAAAGGAAGGATATAGGTGGAGACAGGAAGATAGAGGGAGATCTGGGAAGGGGGAGGGGAAGGGAGGGACAGAGGAACTATCTAAAGTTGGAGAAGTCGATGTTCATACCACTGGGCTGCAAGCTGCCCAGGCGAAATATGAGACATTGTCCTGCACATTCAATGCAGCAGCACAGCCTTCTTGTCACCTTTGAGGGCAGTGTTCTCTGCCCGCTTCTATTGTTCTGGGACCTTGACTACTGCTAATATCTCAAGGCACTGGAAAGATTCGTGGCTATTTTTTTCCTGCAAAATCTTCCAAACCCACTGGAAGGGTAAATGATCCAACATTAGTGGATGAGAATGTGAGGATGAAAACTAGTGTGAGTGGGGACAATACCTTCTATAGTTTTACAGTCTTAGTAAAGGTGGCCAGGATGGTTAGACAACAAGTTCCATACTCCCTAAATGGGCACTCTATTATGGCGAGTCCGAAAACTTGTTGGTTGTAAAGGAAGTTTATTGCAGCAGCAATATTCGAATACAGAGTTAAACAACAAGGTAAAGGACAACCATCAAAAACTTACTGTCTTCTTCGAAGACTTCGCCGAACTGGCTATTTCGGGCGCCAAACGCGCACATGACATCGCTGGCCAATCAGCGATGTCGCTCCCTGGACCAATCCCCATGGTCGCGTTCACACGTGACCTCGCTGGCCAATCCGAGGGTTCGACGACCTGGACCATTCTCTATGGTCGCTACATGACCCCCCCCAGAACCCGAGGTGCGGAACCTAGCAGGGAGCCGGATTTCGCGACCATAACGAGTACGGAGAGGGACAGCCTGAACCACAGGAGCCGGGGGTTCCGGACTTGGCGGAACAGCCGGAACGGGAGGTCCTGGAGGAACTGTCGGAACGGGGGGTCCTGGACTGAGCGGAACTAACGGACGTCGGCCTCTCCTAGGGGTTTGACTGACCAGGACTGGTTGATCCGGATCCAAATGTGCAGTTTTGAGCCGGGACACCGAGACGAGCTCACTCTTGCCGCACATGTCTAAGGTGAAGGTAGCTGTTCCCTTACGCAAAACCCGGAACGGCCCTTGATAGACCCTCTGCAACGGGGCGCGATGGGAATCTTTTCGCAGAAAAACGAACTCACAGTCCTTCAGGGAAGGCGGTTCATGTACCATGGGACACCCATGACGTGAAGTCGGAACTGGAGCCAGGGAGCCCACCCGTTCCCGGAGAGATGCTAACACTGATGGGACTGTAGGCAGCTGGTCTGAAGGGTCCGGAAACAGATCTCCGGGTACTCGAAGTGTCGAGCCATATACTAGCTCTGCGGACGACGCACCGAGATCTAGCTTAGGAGCAGTCCGGATGCCCAAAAGAACCCAAGGGAGCTGGTCTACCCAGTCCGGGCCTTCAAGCCTTGCACTGAGGGACGCCTTAAGTTGGCGGTGGAACCTTTCTACGAGTCCATTTGCCTGGGGGTGATATGCAGTAGTGGGTTGTAACTTGGACCCATACAGTTCTGCGAGCGCGGCCCAGAGGGACGAAGTGAATTGTGGGCCTCTGTCAGTGGTAATAACTGCCGGGACCCCGAAACGAGCTACCCAATGAAGGGCCAAAGTCCTAGCACAAGACGCTGACGAAATATCAGACAATGGGAAAGCCTCTGGCCACCGGGTGAACCGATCCACCACCGTGAGGAGGTGGGTGTAGCCCCGGGAGGAAGGCAAAGGACCGACCAAATCCACGTGGATGTGGAAAAAACGAACAGCCGGGACCTCGAAATCCTGTACGGGGGGCTGGACGTGGCGCTGGACTTTAGCGGTCTGACAGGGAACGCAGGAACGTGCCCAACCCGCTACCTGTTTCCGTAGGCCATGCCAGACAAACCGAGCTGCTACCAAGGCAGAGGTGGAGCGGATGGACGGGTGCGCCAGCCCATGAATGGCATCGAAAACCCAGCGCTGAAGGGAGGGTGGTACTACCGGCCTGGGACGGGGAAGAGAAACATCGCACCAGACCTTTGTGCCTTCCGACCCACAAGCTACCTGGGCCAACTTCAATCCCGATGTGGTGGACCGGTATGCCGAAACGGTATCCGCTAGAAGCTGTGCCTTCGCAAGCTCCTGGGGATCCACTTCGCAGTCCACCGCCGAAATAGGGGGAAAAGCGGGTCTAGACAGGGCGTCAGCAACGGCATTAAGCTTACCCGCGACATGACGGACATCGGTGGTAAATTCGGAGATAGCAGTCAGGTGCCGCTGCTGGCGGGCCGACCATGGGTCAGACAATTTCAAAAAAGCAAATGTTAATGGTTTGTGGTCCGTAAAGGCCACAAATGGGCGGCCCTCGAGGAAGTACCTGAAATGACGAACAGCTAAATAGAGAGCCAGAAGCTCTCGGTCAAATGCGCTATACTTCAGCTCGGCCGAATTTAGTTGCCGGCTGAAAAACGCTAAAGGCTGCCAACGGCCACCGACCTGCTGCTCCAGAACCCTGCCCACCGCCACGTCAGAGGCGTCAACCGTCAGGGCCGTGGGGGCGGAGGGGCTCAGATGGACCAACATGGTGGCGTCTGCCAAGGCTGCCTTAGCTGCTGTAAAAGCCGCCTCTGCGGTCGGGGACCATATCAACTCTACCGGATTCCCTGCCAGGCATTGGAAAAGCGGGCGCATGTCTCGCGCAGCTGCCGGAACGAACCTATGGTAGAAATTGACCATGCCTACGAACTCCTGTAGCCCTTTTACTGTGGTGGGCCTGGGAAATGCCCGGATAGCCTCCACCTTCTCAGGCAAAGGGGAGGCGCCGGCAGGGGTAATTCTGTGCGCTAGAAAATCAAGAGCAGGAAGGCCGAATTGACATTTGGAGGGTTGGATAATGAGCCCGTGGTCTTGGAGCCGCTGGAACACGGTCCGCAAGTGGGCCTGGTGTTCCTGCACTGAGGGGCTGGCGACCAGGATGTCGTCTAAATAAATAAACAAAAAGGGTAAACCCCGGCCCACGCGGTCCATCAGTCGTTGGAAAGCCTGTGCCGCGTTCTTTAAACCGAAAGGCATACGCAACCATTCAAACAACCCGAACGGAGTAATCGTTGCAGTTTTCTGTATGTCCTCCGGTCGCACCGGGATCTGGTGGTATCCTCGCACCAAATCGATTTTGGAAAACACCACCGCTCCTTCCAGCCCAGATGAAAAGTCCTGTAGGTGCGGTATGGGGTAGCGATCAGCCGTGGTGACAGCATTGAGACGCCGATAATCGCCACATGGTCTCCACCCCCCAGATGCCTTGGAGACCATATGTAACGGCGAGGCCCACGGGTTGTCAGACTGACGGACAATTCCCATTTCCTCCATCTTCCTGAACTCCGCCCGTGCCACCACCAGTTTGTCTGGCGGTAGTCTCCTGGCCTGAGCGAATACGGGAGGGCCTTCGGTGCGGATGTGATGGACCTCGCCGTGCTTGGCCGAAGGCGTGTCAAAACATTGAATGAGCAGCTCTGGAAACTCTGCCAGAATCTCAGCATACGAGTCGGGGGCCGCGATGACGGCCTGGACAGTAGGGCTGGGCGAGGAGGCGATTGTCGGAGCGACGTGCTCATCTTCGGCGGAGGGTCGGAGGTCGTTACTGCGGACATCAGGAACCAGTGAAAAAGCCCAGAGAAAATCTGCGCCCAGGATCGCTTGTTTGACGTCGGCTATGATGAATGGCCATTCGTACGTGCGGAGGCCTAAAACAAGGGACATCTTCCGTATACCGAAAGTGCGAATTGGGCTGGCATTAACCGCAATGAGGGTGGGACCTGTCTTACCCGATCTGGTTTCGAGGTCGGTCGGCGGCACTATACTGATGATGGCTCCCGTGTCCACCAAAAATGCTGTGTCCGTGAATCGATCATGGACATAGAGACGCCGGTTCTGGCCAATCGTAACTGCCCCTATGTACGATCGGCCGAGGCATTTCCCGCGAAGGTACAAGGCAAGCGGCAGTTGCGGGATTCGCTACCCCATCGTAGGTGATAATAGCACCAACCGCGCTTGTGCGGATCTTTTTGGCGGGCTTTCGGAGAATTGGCGGGAGACGTGGCGCCATCTTGCCGTCGCTGTGGCGTGGTCACTGATGTCGAGACCTTGTTGATCGAACCGCTTGCCTTGTTTTTTGCCGCTATGAGCGCGTCCGCTCTCGCTGCATATGCTTCGGGGTCCTTAAAAGAACAATCCGTGAGCAGCAGTCAGACATCCTCAGGAAGTCTCTCGCGGAATGCCTGTTCGAACATAGGGCAATCCGTATGCTCACCGGCTAGCATCATCATTTCGGACATGAGGACGGAAGGCAGTTGGTCTCCAAGATCCGGTAGGTGCAGAAGTCTTGCCGCACCACCATGCTTATTAAACCCGAAGATTCGCAGTAATACTTTCTTCATGGCCTCGTACTTGCTTTCCGCAGGTGGATTCACGATGAACCGCATCACGCGCTTGGTTGTGTCCGGCGATAGAGCGCTGACGAGGTAGTAGTACATCGTGGATTCGTCTGATATCTTCTTTATGTGAAATTGAGCTTCGGTGTGGATAAACCAAGCTTGCGGTGCGTGCGTCCAAAACAACGGAAGGTGAACGCTTTCCGCGCTTAACTCCGGTGTGCCCGGCGCGGTCATCGTCAACGAGGCGTCGGGTTCCTGCTTAGTCGGTGATCGTCCAGATCACGTCGGGGTCACCAATATGGCGAGTCCGAAAAACTTGTTGGTTGTAAAGGAAGTTTATTGCAGCCGCAATATTCGAATAGAGTTAAACAACAAGGTAAAGGACAACCATCAAAAACTTACTGTCTTCTTGTTGGCTATTTCGGGCACCAAACGCGCACATGACATCGCTGGCCAATCAGCGATGTCGCTCCCTGGACCAATCCCCATGGTCGCGTTCACACGTGACCTAGCTGGCCAATCCGAGGGTTCGACGACCTGGACCATTCTCTATGGTCGCTACACTATTCTGTTTAGTTCAGAGACACAGCTTGGAAACAGGCCCTTCGGTCCACTGAGTGCACGTTGGCCATTGATCACACGGGTGGGGGTCACGTGAGGGTGCTGTCGGTGGGCGGGGCCAGCGGGTGGCCACTCGGCCCGCGCTCCCGCTGCCGCCTCAGTGCCGCCGGCAGCAGCGATGGCGGTGGAAGGTTCTCGGGGCGATGCCGCCACGGCCTCGAGTTGCGATGATTTCAGCGTGCGCCACCTGCACCTGGAGCTGCGGGTGGAGTTTGACCGCCGCCGGCTGGCGGGTCGCGCTGTGCTGCAGCTCGGCTTCCTGCGGCCCGAGCAGCGGCTGCTGCGGCTCGACACCCACCCCAGCCTGAGCGTGGAGGCGGTCCGGGCCCGCTACGGCATCGGGACCCCGGCCCAGACCCTGGAGCACCGCACCCGCCCCTTCACCACCTACGGCTCGGTGCTGGAACTCACCCTGCCCGGACCCTGCGACCCAGCGGAGCCGCTGGAGGTGACCATCGACTACACGACCGGCGACGGCCCAGGGGTGAGTACAGCCGATGGCCCTTCGGCCCACACTCTCTGTGCTGGCGACGCCACTCCCAAACAGCTGAAATGTGTATGAAAGACCTACAGATGCTGGTTTACCCCGAAGGGGTTTGAAGAAGGGTCTCGAACCGAAGCGTCACCCCCTCCCCCAGCCTTCTGTACTCCAAGGAATAAAGTCCTAGCCTCCCCAATCTCTCTCCACAGCACAGGCTCAATCCTAGCAACATAAATCTCTGCACTCTCTCCAACTTAATAACAACATTCCCACAGCAAACAGACCAAATTTAAACAATACTCCAACTAATCATATGGTGTGTTAACATTTAACAACAGCCTGAGGGGCAACCTTTTCACAAACTGCCAGAGGAGGTAACCGAGGCAGGTATAAAGACATTTAAAAGACATGTTGACATATATGTTTGGATAGGAAAGGTTCAGAGGGATATGGTACAAACGTGGGCAGATGGGACAGGTGTAGATGAGGCATCTTGGTCTGGATGGGCACAGTTTCTGTGCTGTATCAGCTAAATAAATGTGTCCTGAAGAACAGCGAAATCCTTTGTTTTGTATGCAATCCAAACAGATCAGATAATACTGTACGTTAATACAATCAAGTTAAACTCAAGTACAATAAGTAGAGCGAAGGGAAGATACAGAGTGCAAAATAAATTTCTCAGTATTGTAGGGTAGCACAAAATGCTGGAGTAACTCACCTATCCTATCCACGTACATGTCTAAATAGCAGAAATCTGGCAGCTCATTCCATACACCTACCACCCTTTGGGTTAAATATTACCCCACAGATTTCTATTAAATCTTTCCCCCTCTCACCTTAAACCTGTGTCCTTGATTCTCCTACGCTGGGCAAGAGACTCTGTGCATCTACCCGATCCATTCTTCTCATCTGTTCTTGTGTGGATAAGAAAGTTCTTTAGACACATTTTGAAGAGTGAGAGTAATAATCAGTATCCAGGCTTGTATTTATCCCTAAGTCTACATTCCTTTATGAAAAAAATTGATCCAGTAATCTGCTCATTGCTTTTTGAGTGTGTTTGCCATACACGAAGTTCTGATGTTACGATGGTGAGGGGTGTCATTAACTCCATGGTTCAGCATTTTGGGGTCATAAAAGGCACAATATAAATGCAAGATTTCTGTAGGTACTGTGGTACAGTGTAACATAGTCACTGTGGTTTTGGGATAGACGTCAGATTTACTTCCGTTATCAGACGCTTTGCATGTGATGCTGACATGTTATTTTAAAATGTGCGTGGTCGGAGAAAATGACCGCAGAATCCAAGAATTGGTTCTTTTTAATCACGTTAATTGATTCCCATTGTTGCATTCAAATTATTGAACTGGTACCATCTTAAAAACTGTTGCCTGGAAAATTTAATAATTTCATGCCTTAAACCTGCTGTTTGGGGAGTGAGTATTTAGTTTTGTTCAGATCAGATACAGTGCAGAAACAGGCCCATCCACGCCAACCAGCAATCCCCGCACATTAACACTCTCCTACACCCACCAGGGACAATTTTTACATTTACCAAGCCAATTAACCTGCACATCTTTGGAGTGTGGGAGGAAACAGAAGATCTCACAGGTCAGGGGAGAACGTTCAAACTCCATACAGACAGCACCCGTAGTTGGGTGTTCGGCACTGCGTTTGTTGTAAGGCAGCAACTTTACCGCTGCGCCACCGTGACCGCCCTATCCTGGTTCTAGAACAGGTCTGATCCCGTGTGACTGTCACACATTATGGCAATGCCTGATGGAGGCAAGTATGATGCTCAGAGTCTGGATATTGATTTTGGAAGTTGCATCTGGGCCCTTGTTTCCAACTAAACTTCCTCTCTAATTTATTTTACCAGAGTTTCACACTGTCCAGTTCAGCCAACTTCTCCACTGTACTTCTGGCTATTTTGTACCAAGTAGGACTTTTGTTGCCTTCTTCCATGCACCAAGAACAAATACACAGCTTTAGCGAGTAAAAATCAAGAATCGGAGTGTTTTACTGTCATGTGTCCTGAAGCGGAACAATGAAATTCTTACTTGCTGCATGATAACAACTGTGTTCTTTTTTTACCAGGTTGTTTGGCTGAACCCAGAGCAGACAGCAGGCAAAGTAAAGCCATATCTCTTCACCCAAGGTCAAGCTGTCTTAAACAGATCTTTCTTTCCTTGTTTTGATACTCCAGCTGTTAAAAGTACTTATTCTGCCTCTATTAAGGTAGGTTTTTTAAGCTAACTCAATTATGTTAGATTTCTAATGAGCAACTGAAGTGTGGCCGGACAGTTTTTTCCTGACACTATGCATATTTATCAAAAGGAATATATTGAACAATCTTACCATGCAAATACATGTGGTTAATTCCTTTTAACTTAAATATGCAAGCCTATTTAAATTATTATAAGCATATTATATATGTATAAAATATAAACATATTATATATGTTTTCAATAACTTATGTACAACATCCCTTCATTAGCCTGAAAAAGGGTTCTGATCCGAAAGTCATCTGTCCATTCCCTCCCCAGATGCTGCCTGACTCGCTGAGTTCCTCCAGCACTTGGTTTTTGCTTAAGATTCCAGCATCTGCAGTTCCTTGTGTCTCTTATTTATAATGTCTTTGCTTTTTTTTGTTCTTAATATCAATGCTATAAATCTACTGGGCCAAGGTATACTTTAAGGACCCTTTATCTAAAAAAATAATGATACGTTGAGAGGTGCAATCGTCAAAAGCTCAGTTCCTTAGGGAGGAGTGTGACTAAATCTGAAAGAGTAACTCGATTTCTCTTGACTGCCTGATACTGCCTGACCTATTTATTTCCCCCTGATATTTTCAGTTTCCTTTTGTGAATAATACCAAATATTTAGCTGTCAATTTAGGGGGGCGGGGGGGGGGGAGGTCAGGCAATATCTGTGGATGGAATGGACAGGTGACATAAGACATAAGACATAGGAGCAGAACCAGGCCATCGAGGCTCTGCCATTTGATCAAGGCTGATTTATTTTCCCCTCTTAACCTAATTTCCCTGCTTTCGCCTCGTAACATTTGACATTTTCGACGGAGACAACTTGAAACTGATGGGGGATCGTGACCCGAGGTGTGATAGATTAGAAACTAAAACCAAAATACTGCAGGTGATGGAATTTTACAACAAAACTACAATTGCCTAAAGCTCAGTTCCTTAGGGAGGAGTGTGAATAAATCTGAAAGTGTAACTCGATTTTTCTTGACTGCCTGACCTGTTTATTTTCCCCTGATATTTTCAGTTTTCTTCTGTGAATAATACCAAATATTTATGTCAATTTAGGGGGGGGGGTTAGGCAGTATCTGTGGATGGAATGGACAGGTGACATGAGACATAGGAGCAGGCCATTAGGCCCATCGAGACTGCTCTGCCATTTGATCAAGGCTGATTTATTTTTCCGTCTCAACCTCATTTCCCTGCTTTCGCCTCGTAACCTTTGACATTTTGGACGGAGACACCTTGAAACTGATGGGGGATCGTGACCCAAAACCTTGCCTTTCCATTGCCTCTACAGATGTTGCCGGACCCGCTGAGTTCTTCCAGCACTTTGTGTGTTTTTCTCAAGATTCCAGCATCTGCAGTTCCTCCTGTCGCCAGAAGATTCTACCTGTTTTTAGACAGTTTCTCAGGTGAATTGTGGAATTGTGTTTCAGGTTCCTGAAGGTTTTACGGCTGTTATGAGCGCAACTGAGTGGGAGCACGACAAGAAGGAAAATGTATTCCACTTCAAAATGCGACAACCAATTCCTGCATATCTCATCGCTTTGGCCGTTGGTGACATTGTGTCTGCAGAGGTTGGTCCAAGGTTAGTCCCCTCCATGACGCTACCTTGTGGGCTAGAATATAAACACTCTCCAGCCATTTTTTGTAGAAACAAAGATTTTTAAATTAGCTAAGAGGAGGTGTCTGAGAGCTGGCGCCTGGCCTCGGTACGGTAGAGGTTAGCCCGCCATACTACAACGGCACCTCCCTTGTCGCCGGGTTTGATGATAATGTCAGGATTATTGTGAAGTGAGTGAAGGTTGTTCATAGAGCAGTACAGCACAGGACTGGGCCCTTCGGCCCACAATATCTGTGCCAAACAGGTTGCCTAGCCGAACTGATCTCATCTGCCTGCATGTGATCCATATCCTTCCTAAACCATGCAACATGTTCCTGACGTTGGGGGAATCCAGAACCAGGGGCCACAGTTTAAGAATAAGGGGAAGGCCATTTAGAACTGAGGTGAGGCAAAACTTTTTCACACAGAGTTGTGAATTTGTGGAATTCTCTGCCTCGGAAGGCAGTGGAGGCCGATTCCCTGGATGTTTTTAAAAGAGAGTTAGATAGAGTTCTTAGGGCTAGCGGAATCAAGGGGGATAGGGAGAAGGCAGGAACGGGACACTGATTGTGGATGATCGGCCATGATCACATTGAATGGCGGTGCGGGCTCGAAGGACCGAATGGCCTACTCCTGCACCTTTTGTCTATGTTTCTATGATCCATAACCCTAATGCAAATTCTACATTTGCTCAAAGGACGAGGAATTACCTCTTCCGCTGATGTCAAGCCTGCAATCCCCAGGCTTATGCTTGTTTCCTTTCCTGAATGACAGTACTACATTCGCTATCTTCCTCTCATCTGGCAGCTCACCAGAAGTAATAAAGATTGTACACAGTGGACGGCTTAAGTGTAATCATGTGTATTCTTTCGCTGGGTTTAAAATCATGAGAGGAATAGATTGGGTAGACACATTGTCTCTTGCCCAGAGTAAGGGAATTGAGAATCGGAGGACATAGATTTAAGGTGGGGGGGGGGGGGGGAGGAGATTTAATAGGAATCTGAGGGGTAACTGTTTCACACAGTGGTGGGTGTATGGAATGAGCTGCCAGGAGAGGTAGTTGAGGTGGGTACAATCGCAACATTTAAGACATTTGGATAAGTACATGGATAGGACAGGTTTAAACACAGGCATGTGGGACTAGTGCAGATGGGACATGTAGGTTGGTGTGGGCAAGTTGGGCTGAGGGGCTTGTTTCCACACTGAATGACTCTGACTGGCAAACACGCAACAATAAAATACTTTTGCTGTATCTTGATGCATGTGACAGTAACAATAAACTAAACCAAAATCTTGATTTGAATATTCTACATTTGCTCAAAGGAATTACCCTATATTCATGAAACATTGACCTCTTGGATATTGTGTAACATTAATCAACCAGGCTCAAAGCATTTGTATTCTTCTCCACTAAGGTACAAAGGACAGGAGGCTATCTTAACTCAACAATTCCAGAGCACTTTATGGCATTAATGGTCCTCTATCTAGTTAATATTTTAATCAATTTGACTGTGACTGCCAGTTTTCGACCTGTACATCTGATGGATGAATCGCAACCAAGTTGGACATGCTATTGCAAATTCAGTGTCAACTTGCTGTCTCATTGTGCAGATAAAGAGACATAAAGGGTGGTATCTGATTGCGTCATCTTTATGCCCACGTAAATTGTCTAAATAGGTTTTTAAAGGATGTTTGCCACTGAGTAGGATTTTTTTTCATTGCATTGTGACTTGAGTATTAAGAGATTTCTATTTCTGGTACAGGAGCCGAGTCTGGACTGAACCTTGCCTCTTAGATGCTGCCAAGGAAGAATTTAATGGTGTAATTGAAGAGTTCTTGACGGTTGGTGAGAAGTTGTTCGGGCCATATGTATGGGGAAGGTAAATCTGCCCTTTTGATATATTATTAAAAATCTTCGGTTCGTCACAACTAAAGTCAGAGGGTATAATAATAGCAAAAAATATTGATAAATGCAGCATTATTTTTAATATGCATACTGGCAGCTTATAGTTTACAAATAAGCACTATCTTTGCAATGTGCTTGGCCTCAATTTATGAATGGTAGAAGAACATTTAGGAGAACATCAAACTTTTTAATAACAGGATACTGTCCATTTAAAAGAGCCACTCAGAACGTTTAATATTCTTCTGTTGTAACTCTCCCAGTGGCTGAGCACTTCAACTCCCACTCCCAGTCTGATCTTTCTGTCATGGGCCTCCTCCAGTGTCATAGTGAGGCCCACTGCAAATTGGAGGAACAGCACCTCATATTTCGCCTGGGCAGCATACAGCCCAGCAATATGAACATTGACTTCTCTAAGTTTAGATAGCTCCTCTGTCCCTCTCTTCCCCTCCCCTTCCCAGTTCTCCCACTGTCTTCCTGTCTCCACCTATATCTTTTCTTTGTCCAGCCCCCCCTGACATCAGTCTGAAGAAGGGTCTCGACCTGAACGTCACCCATTCCTTCTCTCCAGAGATGCTGCCTGACCCGCTGAGTTACTCCAGCATTTTGTGATACCTTGGCTTTATTTTCCTCGTTTGTGATTTTTATATTGTGTAGTTTTGTTTTTCTGTTCAGAAAGTTCTTTGAGTGTATTTGCAGGAATTGTTCTTGCCTTACAAGCTTAACCGGTAAGCTTTGTTCTTAAACTTTGTTCTTTTAAAAACAAAAAGTTGATAGGGAAGGGTGACAATAAAGGTGACAACACATTACAACAAAGAAAATGAAAATAAAATACAGCAGATGCCATATGTCTGAAATAAAAAACGAAACTGCTGGAAATGTTCGGGTTTTTTCCAAGAACAACGAAACAATTACAATAAAAGGTCATTGATCTGTAATGTAAATACTCCTTCCCTCAGAACATACTGTCCAAGCAGTTTTCAGCAGTTTCTGTTTTACTTTAAGCACAAAAAATAAACAGGGAGTGTCTCTCAATTGCAATGGTAATCACTTCTCCTCAGTTCACTGCTGGAGTTTATTCAGAAACTGCAGTATTTTTTTTACTTTGTACACTCTACTAGAACAAATGGCGAGTCATGACCTGCAGATGCTGTCAATAGACAATAGGTGCAGGAGTAGGCCATTCAGCCCTTCGAGCCAGCACCGCCATTCAATGCGATCATGGCTGATCACTCTCAATCAGTACCCCGTTCCTGCCTTCTCCCCATACCCCCTCACTCCGCTATCCTTAAGAGCTCTATCCAGCTCTCTCTTGAAAGCATCCAACGAACTGGCCTCCACTGCCTTCTGAGGCAGAGAATTCCACACCTTCACCACTCTCTGACTGAAAAAGTTCTTCCTCATCTCCGTTCTAAATGGCCTACTCCTTATTCTTAAACTGTAGCCCCTTGTTCTGGACTCCCCCAACATTGGGAATATGTTTCCTGCCTCTAATGTGTCCAATCCCCTAATTATCTTATATGTTTCAATAAGATCCCCCCTCATCCTTCTAAATTCCAGTGTATACAAGCCCAATCGCTCCAGCCTTTCAACATACGACAGTCCCGCCATTCCGGGAATTAACCTAGTGAACC
The DNA here is from genome assembly GCF_053455715.1 of Rhinoraja longicauda. Classification (NCBI taxonomy): domain Eukaryota; kingdom Metazoa; phylum Chordata; class Chondrichthyes; order Rajiformes; family Arhynchobatidae; genus Rhinoraja; species Rhinoraja longicauda. The sequence continues at coordinate 16,289,149 of NC_135976.1, read as the reverse complement.
TACGCTGCACGCCCTCCATAGCAAGAATATCCTTCCTCAAATTTGGAGACCAAAACTGCACACAGTACTCCAGGTGCGGTCTCACCAGGGCCCGGTACAACTGTAGAAGGACCTCTTTGCTCCTATACTCAACTCCTCTTGTTACGAAGGCCAACATTCCATTGGCTTTCTTCACTGCCTGCTGTACCTGCATGCTTCCTTTCATTGACTGATGCACTAGGACACCCAGATCTCGTTGAACTCCCCCTCCTCCTAACTTGACACCATTCAGATAATAATCTGCCTTTCTATTCTTACTTCCAAAGTGAATAACCTCACACTTATCTACATTAAACTGCATCTGCCATGTATCCGCCCACTCACACAACCTGTCCAAGTCACCCTGCAGCCTTATTGCATCTTCCTCACAATTCACACTACCCCCCAGCTTAGTATCATCTGCAAATTTGCTAATGGTACTTTTAATCCCTTCGTCTAAGTCATTGTCGGGCAAGAACAAAAGGACACAAAGTGCTGGAGTAACTCAACGGGTCTGGCAGCATCTCTGGAGAATCCTTCTTCATATGTCATCTAATGCAGACCAATTCTATTGAAGATTTAAAATTCAGGTTTTGCTTTAAGTTTAGGTGTGTTATTGTCACGTGTGCCAAGTGAAAAGCTATGTTCTCCCCCTCTTATCTTCCAGCTTTCTCCCTCCCCACCACAATCAGTGTCAAGAACGGTCCCGACCTGAAACGTCACCTGTCCCATGTATGTAACTTCATAGGTCATAGGAGCAGAAATAGGCCATTGACTCTACTCCAGTGTTCAAACATGTCTGATCTATCTTTCCCTCTCAACACCATTCTCTGACCTTCTCCTCAACCTTTGACACCTTTAATAATCAAGAATCTATCAATCTCCACTCTGCATGGTGGTGCAGCGGTAGAGTTGCTGCTTAACAGTGCCAGAGACCCGGGCTCAATCCCGACTACGGGTGCTGTCTGTATGGAGTTTGTACGTTCTCCCCGTGACCGCGTGGGTTTTCTCCGGTTTCCTCCCACACTCGGGTCGTACAGATTTGTAGATTCATTGGCTTTGGTATAAATTATAAATTGTCCCTAGTGTGTAGGATATTGCTAGTGTACGGGGATCAGTGGTCCATGCAGTCTCGGTGGGCCGAAGAGTCTGTTTCGTGCTGTATCTCTAAACTAAGCTTAATGTTCTCCAGAGATGCTGCCTGACCCGCCGAGCTACTCCAGCACTTTGTATCGTTAATTGGGAATGGAATAGTTTTTTATTTGCATTTTAAAACTTGATCCTGTATGTCTTATAACATCTACAGGTATGACCTGCTCTTCATGCCGCCGTCATTCCCGTTTGGAGGGATGGAGAATCCTTGTCTTACATTCGTCACGCCTTGTCTGTTGGCTGGGGACCGGTCATTGGCTAACGTCATCATCCATGAGATCTCTCACAGCTGGTTTGGCAACCTGGTCACAAACGCCAACTGGGGAGACTTCTGGCTAAACGAGGGGTTTACAATGTACGCCCAGCGGAGAATTTCCACGGAGGTTTACGGTGCGTGTGTTGCGGTGGTCCAAAAAAAAACGCGTTTGTTATCTTTGAATGCTCCTCTCTTTGCATATACAGTCCAACTTGTTTTTAACAGTTTCTGTTTCAATTTCAGCACAAAAAGTAAACAGGGAGTTTACCAATTTGCCTCCAAATTGCAATGATAATCTCCTGCCTTAGTTTACTGCCGGAGTTTATTCAGGGACTGCAGTGTTTGTTTTACTTTCCACACTGTGTTGGAGCAAATGGTTAATTGGGGAAAATCATGGGACTCGAGTCTCCATTGAGACATTTTGGTACCGTGTAGTTTAAAACTGTGCCCAGTGCTTTTTTTGATTTAATGTAGAGACGCAGCATGGAAACAAGCCCATCGGCACACCATGTAAACCATCGATCACCCATTCACCCAGTTCTATATTATCCCACTTTTGCATCATCCACTCTACACCCAAGGGGAAATTTTACAGAAGCCAATTTTATACACAAAGCCACACATCTTTAGGATGTGGGTGGAAACCGGAGTACCTGGAGAAAACCCATGCAATCACAAGGAGAGCATGCAAATTCCACATAATCAGTACCCAAGGTCAGGATCAAACCTGGGTCTCTGCTGCCGAGGCCACAGCTCTACCAGCTGTGCCACCATGATGCCCTTGTCAGCTGTGACAATGCCCACAGTCAGGTTGGAACCCAGGTCTCAGAGGCTGTGAGGCCGAAGCTCTACCAGCAGTGCCACATTGCCAGAATTTTTTTTATGGTTGTACATGTACTGGCACGGTATTGGGTGTAGTTGCAACATCTGTTGTGGAGATCTGTACAGGTTAAGTTTTGTTCCTGGCAAGAATAGGCAGGCGCTGATTAACAATTGGTAATTTAAAACAGAAACTAAAACGACAGATGCTGCAATTTGGAACAAAAACGGAAGTGCTGGAAGAACTCAGCTGATCATGCCACATCTGTAGTAAAGGAAACTAGTTAACCTTTCAGGTCAAAGGCCTTTCATCAGAATAATTAGTGATTCCTCCACAGTACAGATTTGAAGTCTGTTGTTTTAGGGTTACTTCTCATAGCAGGTGATGGGGAGAAACATACGAACAATTTGTGTTTTTCTTTTTGACACTTTGTTGTAGAAGGGGAGAAAGAGAAAAATTAAAGAAAAATTCTCTTACAGCATTGCCTTCAACAGATAGGGAAGGATAAATCCAGTGAAGCTCAACAGGCAACTAATTGAAAGTGTCAATGTCTGTTTCTTCATTCTTTTGCTGTTAAATCTACTCGTGGCATATTGCTGAATAGACTGCATCTTTAAAGTCAATGGTTCAATGGTACTTTAATTCAATGGTACTTTGTCACATGTCCCAAAATAGTGAAATTCATTTTTGTAAACAGTTCAGTACAAGTATCACTATACATAAGCAGTTAGATACATCATAGATAAGCATCTCAGATACAGTACAAATGTATAGCAGTAGTAGACTGATACAGTATGCAGAGTCGTCAGATTTGGCACCATTTTCAAGTTGTGGTTGTTGTTAAGTGCTCCACAGCTGTAGGCCATGTCCGGTCCACACGCTCGACCTTTTGGAGATGCGCCCGATCCAGCAGAGTTCCAGGCTGCTGCTGGGCCTCTCGCGGCCCACTCCGTCGAGGTGCACTGCACTCCCAAATTACTGACCCATTACAAATAAGTCTAACCATGTGTAGTTTTGTGGCTGGGTGACACTAATCCTCGTATCATCAGGGTACTTGTTCTGTCCATTTACTCGTAAAGTTTGTACCTCAGGTGCGGAGTACACGTGCCTTGAAGCTGCCACAGGGAGAGCCCTCCTCCGTAAACACATGGATAACACTGGGGAGAACCATCCCCTCAACAAGCTCAAGGTCAAAATTGAACACGGTGAGTGCTCACAATCTGGGTCTATATAAATCAGTCTATACATGAATGTATATAATCTATAGAAATCAGTTTGGAATCCTGTTTAAAATTGCTGCTTCAAAATCATTTTTCTAATGCAAATGGAAAAAGCAAGTTATGTGAAATTATTGAATTTGGTATTGAGTTTCAAATTGTGTTTAGTTTAGAGAGTCAGCCTGGAAACTGGCCCTTCGGCCCAGCCAGTCCGCGCCGACCGGCAATCCCCATACACAAGCTCTATCCTACATGCCAGAGACAATTCACAATTTTTACCAAAGCCAATTAACCTACAAACCTGTACATCTTTGGAGTGTGGAAGGAGAGCAGAGCACCCAGGGAAAACCCACGTAGTCATGGGGAGAATGTATAAACCCCATGCGTACAGCACGTACAGTCAGGATCTAACCCAGGTCTCTGGTGCTTTAAGGCAGCAACACCACCACTGTGCCGTGCCTTAATGGAAGGTGAGACCCTGTTGGAGCAGTGAAGGCCACACTGGGCACAGTGGAAGTGGGACAGTGAATTGCAGGGCAGGCAATTGTCAGATCAGTGTTGATCCTGTTGACCACCGACACGTCCACCAAGCCTCTTCATCCAGTCACCTTTTTCTGTTCGATGACAGAGCTGTTCAGTTCCTCAGCAAGGTTATACATCTGTAGTGTTACCTCAGCAAGGTAAGAAGGCAAGGTGATGTTAACTACAGATGTTTGCCATGTTTCCTAACAAAGCAGAAGGGGACCATTTCAGTCCATATTGTCTACACTGGCTCGCAGAGCAAATCCAATCCCCTAACAATTTTCCCAGTAACCATTCTCTCCAGCTTCTCCTCAACTTTCCCTCACCTCCACATGCTTTCATAAGTTCTAAGAGCAGCCATTCAGCCTATTGTCTACTCTGCCATTTATTCACGGCTGAACTATCTTTCACTCTCAACCCCACTCTCGTGCCTTCACCTCATAACACTGACACCTTTACTAATCAAGAATCTGTCAATCTCCGCCTTAAAAATATCCATTGACTTGGCCTCCACAGCTGTCTGTGGCAAAGAATTCCACAGATTCACCATCCTCTGACAATTATGTATGGTGTAATTATTTGTTGTTATATCAAACTTAGCATTTGCTCGCTCATGCCTGTGGTTGCTCCACTCCCTAAGTCCACTCTGAAGAAATCAACCAAGAATTAATTCATCACATTTGTTCAATTTTAGGGATCGATCCGGATGAGACCTACAATGAAACTCCCTATGAAAAAGGCTTCTGCTTTGTATCATATTTGGCTCACCTTGTGGGTGATCAGAACAAATTTGATGCTTTCCTTCGGGTAAGAATTTGTGAAGTTTATTGCAAGCGCAAATTTTATTTTTATGAACAACTGGTAGATACTGTGTTGCATATCCAATCCATTGTTAGTCAGTTTTAAAGAAACTAAATCAGTTTTAAAAACGACAGCGGGTCAAGCAACATCTCTGGTGAAAATGGATAGGTGACGTTTCAGTTCATAAGTGATAGCAGAATTAGGCCAATTGGGCCCATCAAGTGTATTCAATAATTTATCTTTGCCTCTGTCGGGACCATTCTTCAGAATATCCTGGCCACACTGGCATTTCACTCCTGCCATTGGAGCCTGTACACTGTAATATCCAGGTTCAGGAGCAGCTTCCCAACAACTATCAGTCTATTAAACACTACAACCTCCAACTAAGCTCCGAGCAACATAGACTTGGGGGCATTGTCTTTGCCTTTGCACTCTCGTTGTTTGTTTTTTATACTGAACTTTTTTGTAGTGGTGTTTAGAGTACAATGTTTGCAAATCTGTTGTGCTGCTGCAAGAAAAAATGTCATTGCCCCGTTTCGGGACACATGACAGCATGACATTCTTGGCTCTGAAGCTGTTTAAAATCAATGCAGTTCTTTGCTGGAAACAGGTCAAGAGTCAAATCAGGTGTTTTATTGTCATATGTCCCAGATAGGACAAATAAATTCTTACTTGCAGCTGCACAACAGAATATGTAAACATAGTTTACATAGCATGTTTACATAGAGTAATTTATCCGCTGCCCACTGTACAACTTTAACTTGTCTTTATTGTTTACTCCAGGCTTATGTGGAAAAGTTCAAATTCAAAAGTATCGTGGCAGAAGATACTTTAAACTTTTACCTAGACTATTTCCCAGAACTCAAGAAACAAGATGTTGAAAAAAGACCAGGTAATGCTATTTTATTGAAGAATGTTTAATTATTTGTATTATATAATTCCACCTCGCCCTTCACTGGGGGGGGGGGGGGGGGGGATTGATAACCCACTAACTTAACAAAAACAAATCCAGTTGGTTCAAATGTTTTGCTTCTGCAGTTAGAATCTAACCCCAATCCACTGGGTGACGGTACAATTTCTTCTGAGTTTTGTTCATGATTAAGTCTCTGAAGTTATTTGTTTACTTTATACCATGATTCTTAATTTACATACATTCTCCAACCTTGTCTCGAAGATAGACACAAAATGCTGGAGAAACTCAGCGGATCTCCGACCCGAAATGTCACCTATCCATTTTCTCCGAAATGCTGCCTGACCTGCTGAGATACTCTTATCATTTTGTGTCCATCATCAGTATAACCAACATCTGCAGTTTCTTCCAACCTTGTATCGTCAGTTTGGTAAGAAGCAGGACATTAGCAATTAACAACTGAACTGTCTAAATTTTCTTTAAGGATTTGAATTTGACTGCTGGTTGAATACTCCTGGATGGCCGCCATATCTGCCAGACCTTTCCTCTGGCGATACTCTCATGAAACCGGCAGAGAGCTTGGCATCTCTGTGGTTTGCTGCTGAGCTGAACATGGATGCAATCAAAGCAGTTGATCTGTGCTCATGGAAAACCTACCAGATTATCCACTTCCTTGATAAACTGCTGGAAAAGTCACCCTTGCCTCCAGGTATTCCATGCTTAGTGACAAAGTTTACAAGCAAATGTTGAATTCTTATCACCCGCTGTGGGATGTCGTTAAGCTGGAAAAGGTGCAGAGACCTACGAGTATGTTGCCAGGTCTCATGGGCCTGAACTATTGGGAGGCTGGGCGGGCCAGGACTTTATTCCTTGGAGCGCAAGAGGTTTAGGGGTGATCTTATGGAGGCTTATAAAATCCGGATAGGAATGCAGTCTATTATCCAGAGTAAGAGAATAAAAAAAGAGCGGCTAGGTTTAAGGTGAGGGGAAAGAATTATTAGGAACCTGAGGGGCAACATTTTCACACAGGGTGGTGGGTATATGAAATGAGCTCCCTGAGAGGAAGATAAGTACTATAACAACATTTAAAATAAATTTAGGCAGATACAAGGAAAGGAAAGTTTTAGAGGGATGTGGGCCATATGTGGCAGGTGGGATTGGCATAGATGATTAATCTTGGTCGGTATTGACAAGTCAGACCGAAGAGCCTGCTTCCATACCCCATAACCTCCTGCAATCTACTACTGAATAGTGCAAATTCATTTTAAGACAGATACAAATGATTTTTACTACATCTGTCCAAGTAATGTTCTATTTATTATAAATGGGCACTTAATTTCAGATGTCATTGATATTTTCAATTCCAGAAATCTATATTTCTGCCATCCTCGATGATATTCTATACGATTGCTCTTCATTATTAAAACGTCCAGGATAAAGTTTTTGTTGTAAATGTTATAACTCGAAGCAATGACAAAAAGGAATAAAATTTGAAATCTCATTTTCTTTAGGAAATACTGAGAAGCTCGCTGAGATGTACCCAAATATCTCCAAATCCAAGAACGCAGAACTGCGTTTTCGCTGGGTACAAATTGTTGTGAGAAATAACTATGAGGATGCATTTGATGAACTCCGAGACTTTCTGCAAAGTCAGGTACATAAGCGATTATATGTAAGCTTATGGTCTATTTGTTCTGCAAAATGAATGTTCAGTCAGAAAATGTAACTTCATTGAGATAAGCTTGTGTCGAATGCTTTAACATGGGCAAAATTGTTAAAATGCCACTGTAAAATGCCGCTTGCTCTGAACATTGGACGGAAAATACTGTTTTTATGTGATAGTTTTACTGTATTAGAAGACTACACTTGATCATCATGCCAACATGAGATAATGGTAGAAGGGGGCAGAAAACTGGAAAAGAGAGGTGGGGGCAAGACAAATGATAGGTGCATTTAGGTGAGGGGGTGGGCACAGTGGCGCAGCTGACAGAACAAGCCCCAGAGGCCCGAGTTTGATCCCAACCTTGAGTGCTGTCTGTGTGGAATTTGCATGTTCTCTCTGTAATTGCATGGGTTTCCTCCGGGTGTTCTGGCTTACTCCGTCATCCCTAAGACGTGCAGGTTTGTAAGTTAATCGGCCTGTGTAAATTGTCCCTGGTGTGTTGGGAGTGGATGAGAAAGTGGGATAACAGAACTGGTATGTTCGGATGATCCATGTGGACTCGGTAGACCAAAGGGCCTGCTTTCATGCTGTCTCTTTAAATTAAACTGTTTTGCTTGTAAATGCAGTGAATTTCAAACCCGACTCTGTTTAAACTCTTACAGTAATGCCTCTTACTCTCCTGTCATAGGGTAAACAGAAGTACACAGTTCCTCTTTATCAAGCCATGTGGACAGAAACTGAGGGGACACGCAAACTGGCACAAGAGATTTTTGCAACTACAGGGAACCAACTCCACCAAAACGTGCAAAACTTTGTGAAGAAAATCTTTGTTGCAAACAAAGATTCTTAAGAGGGAAATTTAACAGAGCTAATTGTTTCCAGCTGATTTTTGAATATTATGCTCAGTTTACATCTCTGTAAACTTGGCTTTCCGATTTAAATTAGGTAAATCAATCAATACTTTCGAAACTGTCATATAATTTGTGTTGGTGTTCTTTCTTGGGCAGATTCCAAAATAAATGAGGGTCAGATCTGTTAAATCTGATTGTATGTATATCTTGCAATACCTTTGAACTACAAACAGGTTTTTTTTTACAGAAGCTTAAATATTCTGATCTGGGGACTAATTATTGTTCTGTGCCTCGACTACCTGGTGTATTTCTATCACTTCTAAATCTTTGGAAATGTTTACATATGATGTTTACATATGTAGTGAAATGTTACATATGTAGTGAGGCCAGTATATAATCACAGAACATGTTTTGATTGTATGCACTCAAGGGTTAACTTACTGTTCACAGAAACAAACCTGGAATCAGTACAACGAATAAAGGTGTTTTCCATTGAATTTTACTTATCTTCTCTACTTGTTCACTCTAATCTTAATTGACAATTTAATTCATATCATGTAGAAAGGCATTAGACTTGCTTTACTCTTTTGTCACTGAAAATGACTATAAACTGGACACTTCAGCTATTCATCGCGTCTTGAGGTCAGTCTAATTAACTAAAGCTAATGGTGGAATTATTTTTCTTCCATTAATGTATTGTATCCTATGTGATGGCAAATCAAGGGATGAAGGGATTAAAAGTACCATTAGCAAATTTGCCGACGATACAAAGCTAGGTGGCAGTGTGAACTGTGAGGAAGATGCTATGAGGTTGCAGGGTGACTTGGACAGGTTGTGTGAGTGGGCGGATGCATGGCAGATGCAGTTTAATGTGGATAAGTGTGAGGTTATCCACTTTGGTGGTAAGAATAGGAAGGCAGATTATTATTTGAATGGTGTCAAGTTAGGAAAAGGGGACGAAAAGGGTGTCTTAGTGCATCAGTCACTGAAAGGAAGCATGCAGGTACAGCAGGCAGTGAAGAAAGCCAATGGAATGTTGGCATTCATAACAAGAGGAGTTGAGTATAGGAGCAAAGAGGTCCTTCTGCAGTTGTACAGGGCCCTAGTGAGACTGCACCTGGAGTACTGTGCAGTATTGGTCTCCAAATTTGAGGAAGGATATTCTTGCTATTGAGGGCGTGCAGCGTAGTTTTACTAGGTTAATTCCCGGAATGGCGGGACTGTCATATGTTGAAAGACTGGAGCGACTAGGTTTGTATACACTGGAATTTAGAAGGATGAGAGGGGATCTTATCGAAACGTATAAGATTATTAAGGGGTTGGACATGTTGGAGGCAGGAAACATGTTCCCAATGTTGGGGGAGTCCAGAACCAGGGGCCACAGTTTAAGAATAAGGGGTAGGCCATTTAGAACAGAGATGAGGAAAAACTTTTTTAGTCGGAGAGTTGTGAATCTGTGGAATTCTCTGCCTCAGAGGGCAGTGGAGGCCAATTCTCTGAATACATTCAAGAGAGAGCTAGATAGAGCTCTTAAGGATGGCGGAGTCAGGGGGTATGGGGAGAAAGCAGGAACGGGGTACTGATTGAGAATGATCAGCCATGATCACATTGAATGGCGGTGCTGGCTCGAAGGGCCGAATGGCCTACTCCTGCACCTATTGTCTATTGTCAACAGGAATTAATGTTCCAATTGCCATCAAAACATCACAAAAATAACACAGTAATTTCTCTCACCCAGCCCTTGGTTAGGGTCATTGTTGATACTTGACAAGGAGAATAATCAACAGAATGTTTATCCCAAAAACCTAAAATGTTGAAATGGGTGAGGACAATTAGTTTTCATTTTGATGGAAGTGTTTAGAGTTCCAATGTAATTCAGGACTGGAGTAGGCATGCTGGTTGTGAGCTTGTTGGCTTCTTGACCAGTATTCTTCCCAACTGTGTCCTAAAGTAGCATTCCTCCAGCAGTGTGACATTAACATGGCCATTCAGCAGGCATGCTACTCAAAGGAACAATTCCTTTAAATGGACAGTATTGGCAGCAATCTTCCTGTCTCAACCCTATTCTCCTGACTTCTCCCCGTAACCCCTGACACCCACACAAAACAACAATCTATCGCTGCCTTAAAAATATCCACTGACTTGGTCTCCACAGCCTTCTGTGGCAATGAATTCCACAGATTCACCACCCTCTAAATAAATTCCTCATCTCCTTCTGAAAGGAATGTCCTTTTATTCTGAGGCTATGACCTCTGGTCCTTGACTCTCCCACTTGTGGAAACCTCATCTCCACATCCAATCCATCCAGGCCAAGAAGACGGGGTTACACTCATTAGCAGCAGGACAGAGTCCTTAACCAACTTACTCTTGGACATTAAAGGCACAGGGTGAGACCCTATGAAAACACTGGACCATTTTGCATGTCTTGACAACCACCTTTTATCAAAGGGGGATGGCATTGATGACATTGTCCTGCACGTTCAACGCCTTCCTGTCACCTTTGAGTGCAGTGTTCTCTGCCTCCTTCTATTGTTCTGGGACCTTGACTACTAATATCTCAAGGCATTGGAAAGCCATGGCTATTTTTTTCTTCAAAATCTTCCAAAGCCACTGGAAGGGTAAATGATCCAACATTAGTGGATGAGAATGTGAGGATGAAAACTAGTGTGAGTGGGGACAATATCTTTTATAGTTTTAGTCTTAGTAACGGTGGCCAGGATAGTTACACAACAAGTTCCATACTCCCTAAAGGGGCACTCTATTCTGTTTAGTTCAGAGACACAGCTTGGAAACAGGCCCTTCGGTCCACTGAGTGCACGTTGGCCATTGATCACACGGGTGGGGGTCACGTGAGGGTGCTGTCGGTGGGCGGGGCCAGCGGGTGGTCACTCGGCCCGCGCTCCCGCTGCCGCCTCAGTGCCGCCGGCAGCAGCGATGGCGGTGGAAGGTTCTCGGGGCGACGCCGCCACGGCCTCCAGTTGCGATGATTTCAGCGTGCGCCACCTGCACCTGGATCTGCGGGTGGGGTTTGACCGCCGCCGGCTGGCGGGTCGCGCCGTGCTGCAGCTCGGCTTCCTGCGGCCCGAGCAGCGGCTGCTGCGGCTCGACACCCACCCCAGCCTGAGCGTGGAGGCGGTCCGGGACCGCTACGGCATCGGGACCCCGGCCCAGACCCTGGAGCACCGCACCCGCCCCTTCACCACCTATGGCTCGGTGCTGGAACTCACCCTGCCTGGACCCTGCGACCCAGCGGAGCCGGCGACGGCCCAGGGGTGAGTACAGCCGATGACCCTTCGGCCCACATGCCCTGTGCTGGCAACGCCACTCCCAAACAGCTGAAATGTGTATGAAGGACCTGCAGATGCAGGTTTACCCCGAAGGGGTCTGAAGAAGGGTCTCGAACCGAAGCGTTGGCCATTTTCTCCGGAGAAGTTGCCTGACCCCTGAGTTACTCCAGCATTTTGTGTCTATCTTCCCACAGCTGAAGTTCTGTGTGCAATCATAATCATACTTTATTAGCCAAGTATGTTTTGCAACATACGAGGAATTTCATTTGCCATACAGTCATTACAATAAAAAGCAACAGAACACACAAAATACATTTTAACATGAACATCCACCACAGTGATTCCTCACTGTGATGAAAGGCGAAAAAAAGTTAAATCTCTTCCCTTCTTTGTCCTCCAGATGTCGGGGGCCTCTAACCTTCCGTTGATGGGACGATCTTTCTCCCGTAGCCGGCCATCGGGCCTTCTGTGGGGGCGATCAAGCTCCTGCATTGGGGGGAATCTCAGCTCCCCCTCGCCGGGCGATCGGACCCCGGGTTGGGGCTTGTCGAACTTCGTGTGGCTGCGAAGCTTCCAGACGTCGGACTCAACCCGAGTGCGAGCTCCTTGATGTTAAAGTTTGTAGGCCGCAGTTGGACCGTCGAGCCCAGGCAAGGGATCGCACGCCCTGATGGTAAGTCTGCTTCCCTGCAGTGGGGCTCAAAATCAGTCCTGGGCAAGGCCTCCAGCTCCACGACGTTAGACCGCAGAGCGACCGGAGATACGATCCGGAAAACGCATCTCTGGCAAGGTAAGAGATTGAAAAAAAAAATCCCACGCCCACATAAAACAAACCAGAGAAAATGAACACATACTTTCTACTTTCTAAACATACCCACAACCCCGACCCAAAACACCACCTATCCATGTTCTCCAGCGATTGTGCTTGACCCACTGAGCTACTCCAGCAGTTTGTGTCTTTGTTTGTAAACCAGCATTTACAATTTCCTGTGTCCACACTGACTAGTTGGTTACCTGTCCATTGTACACAGAACTTCAGTTCCTTCATTGGCATCATGGGTAGATAGAGTAGTCAAGAAGGATTTTGCTACATTGGCCTTCATCAGTCGGGGTATTGAGGATCGAAGTTGGGATGTTATGCTTCAGTTGTGCTATGGTTAGTTGGAGTATTGTGTTCAAATTTAGTCTGCTTGCTGTAGGAATCATGTTATTAAGCTGGAGAGAGTACAGAGAAGATTTATGTTGCTAGTATTGAGCCTGTGCTACGGAGAGAGGTTGGGCAGGCTAGGACTTTATTCCTTGGAGTACAGAAGGCTGGGGGTTATCTTGTAGAGGTGTATAAATCGTAAGGGGAATAGATAGCGCGAGTAGAGGTATCAAGAGCAAGACAACATGGGTTTAAGGTGATGGGGGTAAAATTTAATAGCAACCTGAGGGGCAACGTTTTCACATAGTGGAACAAACTGCCAGAGGAGGTAATCGAGGCAAGCAATAATGACATTTAAAAGACATTTTGACAGATACTTTTGAATAGGAAAGAGGGATATGGTACAAACACAGGCAGGTGGGACAGGTGTAGATGAGGCATCTTGGTCATGATGGGCAAATCGGGCCGAAGGCACAGTTTCCGTGCTGTATCTCGCAGCTAAACGTGTACTGAAGAACAGTGAAAAGCTTTGTTTTGCATGCAAACCAAACAGATTAGATAATACCTGTAAGTTAATACAATCAAGTTAAACTTAAGTACAGATACAGAGTGCAAAATACTGTTCTCAACATTGTAGGGTAGTAGTTCCATTGACTGATGCCATATCATGTCAAATCCATGCTGATGTTGGAGTCATAGATAGAGTCATAGTCTTACAGAGTGGAGACAGGCCCTTTGACCCAACTTGCCCACACTGGCAAACATGTCCCATCTACACTATTCCCACCTGTCCTGTCCACGTACCTTTCTCAATGGCAGAAATCTGGCAGCTCGTTCCATACACCTACCACCCTTTGAGTAAAAAAAGTTACCCCTCAGATTCCTATTAAATGTTCCCCTCCTCACCTTAAACCTATGTCCTTGATTCCCCTACTCTGGACAAGAGACTCTGCATCTACCCGATCCATTCCTTTCATCTGTTCTTGTGTGGATAAGAAAGATCTTTCGACACATTTTGAAGAGTGAGTTATAATTAGTATCCAGGCTTGTATTTATCCCCAATTCTAAGGTAGACTACATTCCACAGTAATCTGCTTCCAGAATCCAAGAATTGGTTCTTTTTAATCACGTTAATTATAAGATTTGCATTGTTGTATTAAAATTATTGAACTGGTACCATCTTAAAAACTGTTGCCTGGAAAATGTAATAATTTCATGCCTTAAACCTGCTGTTTAGGATTGAGTATATAGTTTAGTTTAGAGATACAGCACAGAAACAGGCCCTTCCGCGTCGACCAGCGATCCCCGCACATTAATACTATCCTACACCCACTAGGGACAATTTTTACATTTACCAAGTCAATTAACCTACAAACCTGTACGTCTTTGGAGTGTGGGAGGAAACAGAAGGTCACGGGGAAAACGTACAAATTCCATACAGACAGCACCCAAAGTCAGGATTGAACCCGGGTGCCCGGCGCTGCATTCGCTGTAAGGCAGCAACTCTACCGCTGCGCCACCGTGACCGCCCTATCTTTGTCCTAGAACAGGTCTGATCCCACGTGACTGTCACACATTATGGCAATGCCTGATGGAGGCAAGTATGATGCTCAGAGTCTGTGGATATTGATTTTGGAAGTTGCATCTGGGCCCTTGTTTCCAACTAAACTTCCTCTCATTTATTTTACCGTGCAAGCTATTTTCTCTTTTTTGCTTGTGTAGAAATTATTATTTGGACCTACTGCTCCAGATTTTCACATCGTCCAGTTCAGCCAACTTCCCCTCTGCACTTCTGGCTATTTGTACCAAATAGGACTTTTGTTGCCTTCTTCCACGTGCCCAGAGCAAATACTCAGCTTCAGCGAGTTAAAGTCAAGAATCAGAGTGTTTTACTGTCACGTGTCCCGAAGCGGAACAATGAAATTCTTACTTGCGGCAGCACACCAGCAATGCTGCATGATAACAACTGTGTTCTTTTTTACCAGGTTGTTTGGCTGAACCCAGAGCAGACAGCAGACAAAGTAAAGCCATATCTCTTCACCCAAGGTTACGCTGTCTTAAACAGATCTTTCTTCCCTTGTTTTGATACTCCAGCTGCTAAAATTACTTATTCTGCCTCTATTAAGGTAGGTTTTCTAAGCTATCTCAATTATGTTAGATTTCTAATGAGCAACTGAAGTGTGGTCGGATAGTTTTTTCCTGAAACTATGTACATTTATCAAAAGGAATATATTGAGCAATCTTACCATGCAAATGCATATGGCTAATTCCTTTTAACTTAAATATGTGTTTAAATTATAATAAGCCCCTCATTGTATTCAATGAAATGTACAACATCCCTTCATTAGCCTGAAGAAGGGTTCTGACTCGAAAGTCATCTGTCCGTTCCCTCCCTAGATGCTGCCTGACTCCCTGAGTTCCTCCAGCACTTAGTTTTTTGTTTAAGATTCCGGCATCTACAGTTCGTTGTATCTCTTATTTATAATCACTGCTTTTCTTGGTTCCTAATATCAATACTATAAATCTACTGGCCCAAGGTAAACTTTAAGGAACCTTTTGAGATCTTTACCTCAAAAAATAATAATACTTTGAGAGGTGTGATAGATTAGAAACTAAAACCAAAATACTGCAGGTGATGGAATTTTACAACAAAACTACAATTGCCTAAAGCTCAGTTCCTTAGGGAGGAGTGTGACTAAATCTGAAAGTGTAACTCGATTTTTCTTGACTGCCTGACCTGTTTATTTTCCCCTGATATTTTCAGTTTTCTTCTGTGAATAATACCAAATATTTATGTCAATTTAGGGGGGGGGGGGGGGGGTTAGGCAGTATCTGTGGATGGAATGGACAGGTGACATGAGACATAGGAGCAGGCCATTAGGCCCATCGAGACTGCTCTGCCATTTGATCAAGGCTGATTTATTTTTCCGTCTCAACCTCATTTCCCTGCTTTCGCCTCGTAACCTTTGACATTTTGGACGGAGACACCTTGAAACTGATGGGGGATCGTGACCCAAAACCTTGCCTTTCCATTGCCTCTACAGATGTTGCCGGACCCGCT
Source organism: Rhinoraja longicauda (assembly GCF_053455715.1). Lineage (NCBI taxonomy): Eukaryota > Metazoa > Chordata > Chondrichthyes > Rajiformes > Arhynchobatidae > Rhinoraja > Rhinoraja longicauda. The sequence goes on along the minus strand of NC_135976.1, from coordinate 16,273,444 downwards.
GAGTTCTTCCAGCACTTTGTGTGTTTTTCCTCAAGATTCCAGCATCTGCAGTTCCTCATGTCGCCAGAAGATTCTACTTGTTTTTAGACAGTTTCTCAGGTGAATTGTGGAATTGTGTTTCAGGTTCCTGAAGGTTTTACAGCTGTTATGAGCGCAACTGAGTGGGAGCACGACGAGAAGGAAAATGTATTCCACTTCAAAATGCGACAACCAATTCCTGCATATCTCATCGCTTTGGCCGTTGGTGACATTGTGTCTGCAGAGGTTGGTCCAAGGTTAGTCCCCTCCATGACGCTACCTTGTGGGCTAGAATATAAACACTCTCCAGCCATTTTTTGTAGAAACAAAGATTTTTAAATTAGGTAAGAGGTGGTGTCTGAGAGCTGGCGCCTGGCCTCGGCACGGTAGAGGTTAGCCCGCCATACTACAACGGCACCTCCCTTGTCGCCGGGTTTGATGATAATGTCAGGATTGTGGCGAAGTAAGTGAAGGTTGTTTTGCTTTTGCCATCACACACATTATTTCCATTTGACTACAGAATGGAAGTTATAAACATAGAGCAGTACAGCACAGGACTGGGCCCTTCGGCCCACAATATCTGTGCCAAACAGGTTGCCTAGCCGAACTGATCTCATCCGTCTGCAAGTGATCCATATCCTTCCTAAACCATGCAACATGTTCCCGATGTTGGGGGAGTCCAGAACCAGGGGCCACATTTAAGAATAAGGGGTAGGCCATTTAGAACTGAGAAGAGGCAAAACTTTTGCACAGAGATGTGAATTTGTGGAATTCTCTGCTTCAGAAGGCAGTGGAGGCCAATTCACTGGATGCATTTAAAAGAGAGTTAGATAGAGCTCATAGGGCAAGCGGAATCAAGGAGAAGGCAGGAACGGGGTATTGATTGTGGATGATCAGCCATGATCACATTAAATGATGGTGCTGGCTCAATGGGCCGAATAGCCTACTCCTGCACCTATTGCCTATGTATCTATGATCCATAACCCTAATGCAAAATCAATATGCCTATCTAAAAGCTTCTTAAATGCCACTATTGTATCTGCCTCCACCATCACAACTGACAATGCATTCCAGGCCTTTGTATAAACAAAAACATGGCATGCACATCTCCATTATATTTTCCTTCTCTCACCTGATAGCTGTGCCCTCTAGTGTTGGACATTGCCACCCTGGGGAAAATGGTTCTGGCTGTCTATCCAATTTATGCCTAAGTTCTTAAGAATCCAACAAGTCTCCTGAATAGACTTCTGATTGGAAGCATTTCTGCATTGCAATGGCCTCGGGTATATGGAAAGGTTTCTTCTTATCTATGTTTTTTGAGGATTAGATTTATTAATGTCACGTGTACAGTTGAAAAGCTTTATTTTGCGGGCAAGCCATTCAGATCAGGCAGTATCACACATAAATACAATCCAGCATAGTGCACCACCTATGCAACAGAACTCTATGTCCAGGTTAAGACTCTACATTTTTCACAACTTTGAACGTGAAGGGTAAAAAATGGCGCCGGAAAAGCGCCCCCTCACCAATCCTTCCCCATCCCACCCCCCCAACAATCCACAGTGCGCGTCTTCAATTAATGTCTTTCCAGATGCCAATTAAACCTATCCTTTGAAATTTTTCCAATAACCTCTTCAACTGATGTCAAGCCTGCAATCCCATGGCTTATGCTTGTTTCCTTTCCTGAATGACAGTACTACATTCGCTATCTTCCTCTCATCTGGCAGCTCACCAGAAGTAATAAAGATTGTACACAGTGGACGGCTTAAGTGTAATCATGTGTATTCTTTCGCTGGGTTTAAAATCATGAAGGGAATAGATTGGGTAGACGCATAGTCTCTTGCCCAGAGTAAGGGAATTGAGAATCGGAGGACATAGGTTTAAGGTGGGGGGGGGAGGAGTTTTAATAGGAATCTGAGGGGTAACTGTTTCACACAGTGGTGGGTGTATAGAATGAGCTGCCAGGAGAGGTAGTTGAGGTGGGTACAATCGCAACGTTTAAGACATTTGGATAAGTACATGGATAGGACAGGTTTAAACACAGGCATGTGGGACTAGTGCAGATGGGACATGTAGGTTGGTGTGGGCAAGTTGGGCTGAGGGGCTTGTTTCCACACTGAATGACTGACTGGCAAGCACGCAACAATAAAATACTTTTGCTGTATCTTGATGCATGTGACAGTAATAATAAACTAAACCAAAATCTTGATTTGAATATTCTACGTTTGCTCAAAGGAATTACCCTATATTCATGAAACATTGACCTCTTAAATATTGTGTAACATAAATTAAGCAGGCTCAAAGCATTTGTATTCTTCTCCACTAAGGTACAAAGGACAAGAGGCTATCTTAACATAACAATTCAAGAGCACTTTATGGCATTAATGGTCCTCTATCTAGTTAATAATTTAATCAGTTTGACTGGCTGCCAGTTTTCGACCTGTACATCTGATGGATGAATCGCAACCAAGTTAGACATGCTATTGCAAAGTACAGTTTTAACTTGCTGTCTCAGTGTGCAGATAAAGAGATGTAAAGGGTGGTATCTGATTGCATCATCTTTATGCCCACGTGAATTGTCTAAATAGGTTTTTAAAGGATGTTTGCCACTGAGTAGGATTTTTTTTTTCATTGCCTTGTGACTTGAGTATTAAGAGATTTCTATTTCTGGTACAGGAGCCGAGTCTGGACTGAACTTTGCCCGTTAGATGCTGCCAGGGAAGAATTTAATGGTGTAATTGAAGAGTTCTTGATGGTTGGTGAGAAGTTATTCGGATCATATGTATGGGGAAGGTAAATCTGCCTTTTTGGTGTATTATTAAAAATCTTCGGTTCGCCAGAACTAAAGTCATAGAGTCCAACTTGTCCACGCTGCCCAAGATGCCCCATCTACACTAGTCCTACCTGCCTGCGTTTTCTCTGCCTATGTACTTTACTTTGGATAGTCAAGATATTTGGTAATTGTTTAATGTCCACAGTTAACAATGACATTGTTTATGCTAAAAATTATGATAACGTTTCCACATGTGAACAATTGATTAAAAAAATTGACACGTTAACAATATTATTATCTGGAGTGCTGGTAAGAAGATGGGGCCAGTGGCCATTATAAAATTTGAAGATTAGATTAGAGTTTTAATCTTGTGCCACATTTTTTTCTAAGTTTAATTGATTAATAATTTATATTTTATACTAGAATTTGAGTTTACTGCAATAAATGTTGATGGGAGGTGTGTGTGTTAAATTAGACTGTAAAGTCATTCATTACTTCTGTGGAGTCAACACACGCTTAGCTGTTGTACTACTTGCAGCATGTGAACAATGTATAACCCAGCCAATGATAAACCTATTCCATATTTGCATACTCTAATTATGTAGCTGGGATTTCAATCGTTGATAAGCAATCAACTAAATTGAGTGAAGGTGTTGAAAGCAAAGGAAAGGGAATCATCTGAGAAAAAATACATAGCGTTAGAGTAACTTGGGTCAGGCAGTATATCTGGAGAACTTGGATAGGCAATGTTTTGGATTTGATCTGAAGAAGGGTCCTGACCCAATCCATGTCTTCCAGAGATGCTGCCAGACCCACTGAGTTACTCCAGCACTTTTTTTTTTGTGTAAACTGGCATCTAGTTCTTTGTGTCTCCACCTGAGGTAATTGTGGTTTTATAAGATCCTGGGTTAATTAACGCACCTGTTCCATGTTTTTAAAAGCATTTGTAAAATAGTGACCCAGAATCAATGTGGCTGACATGGTAGCAATCAAACCAGATTTTAATTTGTTGATGAATTCAAGCCCGGGCTGTCACTTCAGTTGATCACTTTGGAAAGTTGCAGTGCCATTGAGGTGCAGCTTTCTGACATGGTGATAAGCAGAGGCTCGATTTGCCAGTTCTAGTAAACGTTTAAAAAGCACATGCACACAAGCACCGAGGAAATTCTGTATGTTGGTCGAATGTACAGTCTTTCCTCTGACTGGATAGCATGCAAAAAAAAAAAAGCTTTCACTGTACCATGACAATAACCTAAACTAATCTATCAATCAATCATTATTTGTCAAGATCCAAACAGAATCAGAAGGTAGCAATAAATATTGTTAAATGTAGCATTATTTTTAATATGCATACTGGCACCTTATAATTTGCAAATCAGCACTATTTTGCAAAGTGCTTAGCCTCAATGTATGAAGGATAGAGGAACATTTAGGAAAACGTAAAACTTTTTTACAACATTTAAAAGAGCCACTCCAGAAGGTTAAATATTCTTCTGTAGTAACTTGGGTTTATTTTCTTTGTTTGTGATTTTTTATATTGTGTAGTTTTGTTTTTCTGTTCAGAAAGTTCTTTGTTGAGTATATTTGCAGGAATTGTTCGTACCTGACAGGGATAACCGGTTATGCATTTATTTTTTACCGTTTTTCTTTTAAAAACAAAGTTGATAGGGAAGGTGAAGCTGTGTTCCCAACAATAAAGGTGATTCCACATTACAAAAAAGAAAATGAAAATAAAATACAGCAGATGCCATAAGTGTGAAATAAAAACCGAAACTGCTAGAAATATTCGGGTTGTTTCTAAGAACAAAGAAACAATTACAATAAAAGGTAATTGATCTGTAATGTAAATACTGCTTCTCTCAGAACATAATGTCCAAGCAGTTTTCAGCAGTTTCTGTTTTAATTTAAGCACAAAACATAAACAGGGAGTCTCTCAATTGCAATGATAATCACCTCAGTTCACTGCTGGAGTTTATTCAGAAACTGCAGTAATTTTTTTACTTTGTACACTATGCTAGAACAAATGGTTAATTGGAGAGTCATGACCTGCAGTTGCTGTCAATAGACAATAGGTGCAGGAGTAGGCCATTCGGCCCTTCGAGCCAGCACCGCCATTCAATGTGATCATGGCTGATCATTCTCAATCAGTACCCCGTTCCTGCCTTCTCCCCATACCCCCTGACTCCGTTATCCTTAAGAGCTTTATCTAGCTCTCTTGAATTCATTCAGAGAATTGGCCTCCACTGCCTTCTGAGGCAAAATTCCTGATTCACAACTCTCTGACTGAAAACGTTTTTCCTCATCTCCGTTCTAAATGGCCTACCCCATATTCTTAAACTGTGACCCTTTGTTCTAGACTCCCCCAACATTGGGAAGATGTTTCCTGCCTCTAACGTGTCCAACCCCTTAATAATCTTTCTAAATTCCAGTGTATACAAGCCATATGTCCAGTCTTTCAACATATGACAGTCCCGCCATTCCGGGAATTAACCTAGTAAACCTCGCTGCACGCCCTCAATAGCAAGAATATCCTTCCTCAAATTTGGAGACTAAAACTGCACACAGTTTTTTTATACTAAACTTTTTTGTAATGGTGTTTAGAGTACAATGTTTGCAAATCTGTTGTGCTACTGCAAGAAAGAATTTCATTGCTCTGTTTCGGGACACATGACAGCATGACATTCTGACTCTGAAGCTGTTTAAAATCAATGCAGTTCCTTGCTGGAAACAGGTCAAGAGTCAAATCAAGTGTTTTATTGTCATATGACCCAGATAGGACAAAGACATTCTTACTTGCAGCTGCACAACAGAATATGTAAACATAGTTTGCATAGTATGTTTACATAGAGTAATTTGTCCACTGCCCAGTGTACAACTTTAACGTCTTCAAATTGTTTACTCCAGGCTTATGTGGACAAGTTCAAATTCAAAAGTATCGTGGCAGAAGATACTTTAAACTTTTACCTAGACTATTTCCCAGAACTCAAGAAACAAGATGTTGAAAAAAGACCAGGTAATGCTATTTTATTGAAGAATGTTTATTTATTTTTATTATATAATTCCACCTCATCCCTTTCACTGGGGGGAATTGATGACCCACTAACTTAACAAAAACAAATCCAGTTGGTTCAAATGTTTTTCTTCTGCAGTTAGAATCTATCTCCAATCCACTGGGTGATGATACAATTTCTTATGCGTTTTGATCATGATTAAGTCTCAGAAGTTCTTTGTTTACACCATGATTCTTAATTTACATACATTCTCCAACTTTGCCTCGAAGAAAGACACAAAATGCTGGAGAAACTCAACAGGTCAGACAGCACCTCAGGAGAAAAGGAATAGATGACGTTTTGGGTCGGAACCCTTCAGACTCCTGCTTCTGAAGAAGTCTGAAGAAGGGTTCTGACCCGAAACGGCACCTATCCATTTTCTCCAGAATTGCTGCCTGACCCACTGAGACACTCCATCATTTTATGTCTCTCTTCAGTCCAACTTTGTATCGTCAGTTTGGTAAGAAGCAGGACATTAGCATTAACAACTGAACTGTCTAAATTATCTTTTTAAGGATTGGAATTTGACTGCTGGTTGAATACTCCTGGATGGCCGCCATATCTGCCAGACCTTTCCTCTGGCGATACTCTCATGAAACCAGCTGAGAGCTTGGCATCTCTGTGGTTTGCTGCTGAGCTGAACATGGATGCAATCAAAGTAGTTGATCTGTGCTCATGGAAAACCTACCAGATTGTCTACTTCCTTGATAAACTACTGGAAAAGTCACCCTTGCCTCCAGGTATTCCATGATCAGTGACAAAGTTTACAAAGAAATACTAAATTGTTATAGGATGTCATTAAGCTGCAAAGGGCACAGAGAATTACGAGTATGTTGTCAGGACTCGAGGGCCTGAGCTATTGGGAGGCTGGGCGGGCTAGGACTTTATTCCTTGGAGCACAAGAGGTTGAGGGGTGATCTAATAGAGGCATATAAAATCCTGATGGGAATAGATCGGGTGAATGCAGTCTATTATCCAGAGTAGGGGAATAAAAATAGAGCGACTAGGTTTAAGGTGAGGGGAAATAATTATTAGGAACCTGAGGGGCAACATTTTCACACAGGGTGGTGGGTATATGAAATGAGCTCCCTGAGAGGAAGTTAAGTTAAGTTCTATAACAACATTTAAAAGACATTTAGGCAGATGCATGGATAGGAAAGGTTTAGAGGGATATATATGGGCCATATGTGGCAGGTGGGATTGGCATAGATGATTAATCTTGGTCGGTATTGACAAGTCAGGCCGAAGAGCCTGTTTCCATACCCCATAACCACCTGCAGTCTACTACTGAATAGTGCAAATTCATTTAAAGACAGATACAAATGATTTTTACTACATCTGTCCAAGTGAAATAATGTTCTGTTTATTATAAATGGGCTCTTAAATTCAGATATCATTGATATTTTTAATTCCAGAGATCTATATTTCTGCCATTCTCGATGATATTCTATACGATTGCCCTTCATTATTAAAACGTCCAGGATAAAGTTTTTCTCTCCTGTCATAGGGTAAACAGAAGTACAGTTCCTCTTTATCGAGCCATGTGGACAGAAACTGAGGGGACTCGCAAACTGGCACAAGAGATTTTTGCAACTACAGGGAACCAACTCCACCAAAACGTGCAAAGGTTTATCAAGAAAGTCTTTGTTTCAAACAAAGATTCTTAAGAGGGACATTTAACAGAGCTAATTGTTTCCAGCTGATTTTTGAATATTATCTTTACCTATATATTCACATCTCTGTAAACTTGGCTTTCAGATTTAAATCAGGTATATCAATCAGTACTTTCGAAACTGTCATATAATTTGTGTTGGTGTTCTTTCTTGGGCAGATTCCAAAATAAATGGGGGTTAAATCTAATTGTAGGTATATCTTGCAATACCTTTGAACAACGATCTGGGGACTAATTAATGTTCTGTGCCTCGTCTACCTGCTGTATTTCTATTACATCTAAATGTTTGGAAATGTTTACATGTGAAGTTTTACTGTAAAGTGAGGCCAGTATATAATCACAGAACATGTTTTGATTGTATGCACTCAAGGGTTAACTTGCCATTCACAGAAACAAACCTAGAATCAGTACAAAGAATAAAGGTGTTTTCCATTGAATTTCATTTATCTTCTCTACTTGTTCACTCTAATCTTAATTGTCAATTTAATTCATATAGAGTAGAAAGGCATTAGACTTGCTTTACTCTTTTGTCACTGAAAATGACTATAAACTGGACACTTCAGCTATTCATCGCGTCTTGAGGTCAGTCTAATTAACTAAAGCTAACGGTGGAATTATTTTTCTTCCGCTAGTGTATTGTATCCTACGTGATGGCAAATCAACAGGAATTAATGTTCCAATTGCCATAAACATCACAAATATCAGACAGTAATTTCTCTCACCCAGCCCTTGATTATTGTTGATACTTGACAAGGAAAAATAATCAACAGAACTTTTACCCCCAAAACCTAAAATGTTGAAATGGGCGAGGGCAATTAGTTTTCATTTTGATGGAAGTGTTGAGTTCCACTGTAATTCAGGACTGGAATAGGAATGCTGGTTGTGAGCTTGTTGACTTCTTGACCAGTATTCTTCCCAACTGTGTCCTGAAGTAGCATTCCTCCAGCAGTGTGGCATTAACATGGCCATTCAGCAGGCAGGCTCCTCAAAGGAACAATTCCTTTAAATGGACAGTATTGGCAGCAAGATAGGTATTAATAACTTATATTTTGCTTTTAATGTTTTTGACCATACTATTCTGACATTGAACAGGCGGATAAGCTAGAGATCGTGACTCTGCTAGTTGAGGTTATCCCCACCTGTTTTGTTAGCTCCAACACCACCTCCTTAATGTTGGATGCACGGACTCATGTTTTCAGTTATAAAATCCTGATTTGCAAAAAAATGATAGATTAGTAGTAAATCACTGCTGTTAAATCACTGCTGAAATGCAATAGTCGTACACTAAACTATTTTGGGTGTGAAATATCTTTTTGGGGATGGCGCAGCAGTAGAATTGCTGCCTTACACCACCAGAGTAACTTCCTGAGTATGGGTGCTGTCTGTATGGACTTTGTATGTTCTCTGAGGTTGCATGGGTTTTGTTCGGTTTTTTCCCATATTCCAAAGATGTACAGGTTTGTAAGGTTAATTGGCTTCTGTAAATTGTTCCTAGTGTGTAGGAGAGTAGGCAGGAATGGCTACTTGGTGGGGCGAAGGGCCTGCTCCCATGCTGTATCTCTAACGTCTAGAGTAAAGATCAGACTCGAAAAATTTATTAAATTGTTGATTGAATTGTAAATGACCCATTGTACCAACTTATCAATTCAACCGATATTACACAGGGAATACTTCAATTAAATAACTTATTGTATCCATAAGTGAAAGTGGAAACAAAATCATTGTAATGACACTAACTTCATTTATTGATGCAGTTAGTCTTTTTGCCAGAACAACATTGAGCAGCAAAACAATAAGATCTAATTCTGTTAGTATTTTCACTGTGCTACCAGAGACCGAATTTAACTCTTCATGGAAGCTTAAGTGGGTTATGCAATTATAATTGAATACAAATGTCACTGTCTCTCAATACCTTGTAAGTTTACAATATGAGAATAGGGAAGAAATGTTAATGTTTTAAACATGTTTGCCTAAACTCCTACCTTGATATAGTAAAATAATATAATCTCACCCCTTTCCAATTTTAATCAAAATTCGTAGTGACAAATTTCACATTAACCATCAGTTTCTAAGACTAGGGCCATATTAAAACAACTTGTCACACCAAGTGTTTAGATCTTGTGCTGAAAGCAGTAAATAAATTAAATCCAGAGATTTTCAAAGATGAGCCCTGAATACATTAAATTCTAAGAACGAATAATATTTTGAGTTAAATGAAATGCCTGAAAGTGTACAGTACCTAACAAGATTAGTTTCATTATATTTTGCTTGGTTTGAAGTGATAATGTGTAATGCCAATAGATTTACAAATATATTCACCAGAGAACATATAAAACTCAGGCACAAAAATAATCTGAGTTACATAATGTAATGTCTGGCATATACCATATATACATATATTACAAGGCCACAGAAAATTATTCCATTCATTTCGATTTTCTGCAAAGGCCTTTAACAATACCAACCTTGCAATATAAACTGCCTTAAACGTGGCTGCATTTAAGCATATATGTAAGTGTTCTTCAAAGGATGTCTGCTTTGCCAACACCCGAAAAACTAAAAGTAATCAAATGGATGTCACTGATATTGTCTGTATTCACCAAACGATGGATTTTGTAGTTGAGTAGGATCATCTGCAAACTGTGGACCTAGAAATGGAGAAAAGATACTTCCGTTTGATAATGAACCTTTCTTTAACAAAAAAGTCTGCCTGTTCCATAGTAATTATAGAACAATCTGGTCACTTATTTTTGTTGTATCTTCCAGGTTACTATTAACCACTTTAAAGATCCAGCACAATTTTGTTCAATTATTGTCTGGAGCCAATATAGGGTAGCCATAGGGTGTTGTTGAAAAAGCTGAATGCAGCTAAAGCAGAGACAAAGTGCCTTTGTTGCACTCACCATGGGTACAATTTGACTTTAAAAAGAGACCGATTCTCTGAAAGGTGAGGAAATGTGCACTAATTTGTGAAGTTACAATTGAAATATACTGAATTAAACTGTTTTTTTTAAAAAACACTCATCAGCCTAACTAAAGTAGCTGTCAATGCTCAACTCGAGCTGAAAACTGTAAGTCATAGTATATAATATCCTGCACAGGAAGATGAGGACAATCTTGCCAATTCCAATTCTGTTGCTGATCTCTTTAGTTATAACTTACCCGTTGGAAACTGTGTTGAAGCAAACCGCGTAAGCATTATTCCAGCCCCTTCAATCAAGGCGAGCAGTATTCCTCCCATAGCAGCAGATCCCACCATTGCCATTGGACCATCTAAATGAAAATAGCCGCAGTTTATGAATTACGAGTGCTCGAGAACACAGCAAGGAACCAAATTGTACTTTTAAAAATAAATTTATTTCTCAAAGAAAAGGAATATAATTAACATTTATCTTGGCAGTTGAGGGACAGAGTATATACGAATAAAACATCACTTGGGAAACTTGGAAAATACCACAGTATCGAGTTAAAGGGGCAAAATAGAATCTGAGACCAGAGAGTATAAGCTAGCAAAAATTGTGGGATGCCATCAATTATTTATTCTGCTCTTTAGCTATGCTCTTAATTATTACAGCCAATAATTTGTCATCAGCTGCACAAGCTTCAACTTTAGCTAATAATTTCACGAGATACTTTGTCAAATAACTTCTGGAAGTAGATGTGAATAATACCCATAGATATACCCACATCTCCTTGTGTCAAATAGTTCAGTCAGATTCATCAAGAACAATCTATGTCCTCCACAGATGATGCCTGACCCAATTGAGTTACCCCAGCACTGTGTTTTATTCATGATTCTAGCATCTGCAGTTTGTTGTCTCCTCTTATGTAATTATACTTGTGTATACCAATACATTCTTCATCCCTCCAATCAACTGGAAGCTTAAGGAACACAGTCCCTCCATGCCTAAGCATAGACTAATAATTTTTTATATAACAGATGTCAGGTTAACTGGCCTAGTTAGCTTCTCATCTTGCTTAAACAGCAGAACGTATGCACAATTTCCCCAGTGAATACATCCCAATGATAGGATTCATGTCACCTGTTATAAAAAGTTTCACTTACTTCTTGCAGCTAATATGGCTCCTGTTAAAGCTCCACTGGTTATGGAATTCCATGGGTCTTCTTTACCTCTAACCTTCACTAAACCACAGTCAATCATTGAAAACAGACCGCCCCATATGGCAAAGCTACCTGAAATAAAATGTGCACCTGTATAATTACTCCAGCACTTACTTAAAACCATAATGCATCAACACTAATTAAATATAATCAGGACATTTTATGTAACGGCAGTGTACTGATCATTAAATTGTCTAGTGAACATTATTTTAATAACGTTTAATTTTTAACTGTTGATTTTATACTTTTAAGTTATCAGTCCATTAAATAAGTTGATTGATCACAAAATCAAAACAGAAGCGGTGGTTATATGAATGGAACAAAATTGTTGATAAATGTAGTTTTATTTTTTATTTCAGTTTCAATTGTTATCCACCTACGGATCATATTATTGCCAGATCTCAATGGGATGCTGATAAATCATGATCATTAAAAATATAAATTTATTAAACATCTCACACATTATTAAGAATGCAATTCTTAAACAGAGTCTTTCATTCCAACTTTTCATTCCGATGTAATCCCCTTCTGTTCTTTTTCTGGTGCTTGGCAGAGATTAATGTGCATACAAATATCCAACATGTTTCAAAGCAACATTACACAATTAAAGCTGTTCTGCTCAAGTCAGATTAAAAGAAGCAACACTCACTGGTCATACTTAGTATGATACAATTAGCATAGAAAATAGATAGTAGCTCTGGATGGTAGAAGCAAGTTTTTGTGGAGGAATTACCCATGGAAATCTTAATTAAATATGAAAAACTGTAGATGTAGAAACAAAGAACTGCAGATGCTGGTTTATACCAAAGAGACACACCAAGTGCTAGAGTAACTCAGCGGGTCAAGCAGCATCTCTGGAGAAAAAGGATCGGTGACGTTTTAGGTCGGGACCCTTCTTCGGACTAATAATATAATCCTTTTTCTCCAGAGGTGCTGCCTGACCCGCTGAGCTACTTCAGCAATGTGTCTATCTATGTAAAAATACACTGCAACCTATTCAGTTCAGGAAAATTCTAAATGAAGCTATCTGCTAAATTCACACGACGAAACCGAGTATTTCTGCTAATTTTACACAAACTAAAATTTCTGAAATTAATATAAAAATGAATCAGCACGATTGCAAAAACTGTACATGCTGAGGGCTTCCACTAAGAATTTCACCAATGGACATTGTATCAATCATAAGTTGGACTGAACCGGTTCTCTGCAAATAATTCACAATCGACCCAGTTTTAAGTTACTATGCAAACAAAAGTCCTTTTCCACTTTGCACACTGATGCATGCTTCATTAAATACAAAATAACATGAATAAATGGCCAGTTCGTATTAGCTGTCCAGAAGACCAAAAGGATTTCAATATTACACATTCTTCTCTGTTTGTGCCCACTTGAACAGGTAAATGGGGTCTAATTTCAGTTTTTATCAAACAGACAGCATCTCTGGCAGTAAAACCTCTCCCCAAAATACAACAGCGTGACAGGAACATTCAGACTTTGGTGATAATGTTTGGTTAAGTCATCAGGACAGCATTCTTGGTATAATTTACAAAATTATTTTATTTTATGGTATAAAATTCCCATATTTCCAAGACATAAAAAAATATATTTCCAGCATGGATATCTCAGAACACAAACCACTCAGTGGGTCTAACTTCAAAGTAGTTCTCCTTCCAGGCAGTTTGTATTCCACACAAGACATTCCAGTATTGTGCATCTCCATGGATATCTTAGTATTCAGCCACAAATATGGCTAGTTTTCCAAATGCCTGTCTTTGGAGAACAAAACTTTTGAAATGGTGTCACAAGGAACAGCAGATGCTGGAATCTTGAACAAAACACAAAGTGTTGGAATAACTCAGCAGGTCAGGCTGTATCTGCAGAGGGAATGGATAGGCAACATTTCGGGTTGGGTTCCTTCTACAGACTTTAACAAAACAGTAAAAGATAGGCTCTTAGTTCTTCATTAAATAAACAAACTTATTGCTTTGCAAATACAAGTACCGCACCTCCTAACTGTGGAGCTCTGGTCTTTACTGCTGTTAAACTTCCCCGAAATCGATGACTCATTCCCTAGTTGAAGAGAAGACAAAAGAATGTTTAAATGGTGCTCAAATGTAGTGTAGGAGATTGGGAAATGTAACACAAATTCAAATTACAGAAGTAACTTGCATAATATAATTCAAATGCATTCTGTAATAATGATACTATTACCAATAGTCAACTTGATGGGCTGCATAATATGTATTTAATCAATACTATTAACTGTTGACCGGGTCACCTTTGTGCGTGTATGAAGGACAGAACACGGAAGAATACAGCACAGGAACGGATCCTTCGGCCCACAATGTCTGCGCCGACCGAGATGCCAAGACCGTATCTGTCTGGCATATTTTTCCCTCTCAACCCCATTCTCCCCATGAACTTTGACACCCCTGCACTGTGTCTTTTTTAGTACAAATGAGCACCTGATAGTCGGTGTTCTAAAAGGGCCTGTTTCTCTGTTTTTGGACTGATTCTAAACATCTTATTGATACACGAGGATAATGCTCGGAACACCACGCTACATGGCACCCTGTGAAGCAGTAGGGCATCAACAACAGGCACCTCTAGATTTGATCCATAATTTCAGAAATTCCTGTCCAGTTTCATGGAGTAATTTGCAGTAAATATCGTCACCCTGTCATTACAACTGTAAATAGTAAGATTTTAGATTTCTAATTGCATACAGCATATATAAAATCTTCTCAAACTTATTTTTACAAAATTAGTGAGATCAGAGAATCCATGGTGTGGTTTGGTGTACAAAAGCACCACCACGACAATGTATGAAGGAATTAAACATTTTCATTTACACCCGCAACATTATTTTTAAAGATCAAATCATTCATCAGAGTTGTGAAGAGACTTACCACTGGAGCATTTCTAAAACCTTTAATAGACTGAAAAATCCCGCCACCTATGGCACCCATTGTGTACGCTCCTCCACAGTCATCGACAATCCTCCAAGGGCTAATGAGAAAGAATAAACATTACTTGAACATTGCACATCAGTGGTATCTGCTTCGCTGAGGTGGAGGGGGATAGCACAAAACACTAATATGTCACTAGAATGTGCTAAAACTAGTGGTAAAACGCCAAACAATTCCAACTGATCCACCATAATTATGATTCCCTCTAGACCACGCTCTAGTTACTGTGTGTAAACAAAGGTCTGCTCTGATCCATAAGAACAGAAGTATGCCACCTGGCCGATTCAGCCTACTCCACCATTTAATAAGATTGTGGCTTATTTTCTGAACCAACTCCATTTTCCTTCATCATCCCCATGTTGCTCAATTCCATTAATCTCCAGATATCCATGGATTTTTGCTTTGAATTAATTCAAAGACTGATGCTCCACAGCACTTTGAGGACATGGAATTCCAAAGATTTACCACCCGAGTAAAGAACTTCCTCCTCATCTCAGTCCGACGACTGGGACTGGGACTCTGGTTCCAGATACCTCAGACGAGCAGGAAACATCCACCTTCCACCATGCCGCATTACTTATCATTTGTAAGTTTTAATGATATCACCTTTCATTCCTCCAAATCTTATGGGAACACAGATCTAGTCTAATCAATGCCTCTTCACAAATATGCAAATCTGCCACCCCAGGAACTAATCTGGACACAAAGTGTTGGAGTAACTCAGCGGGTTAGGCAGCATCCCTGGAAAACATGGATAGGTGACATTTTCAGACTGAAGACCCGAATCTTCACCAATTCATGTTTTCCAGGGATGCTGCCTGACCCTCTAAGTTACTCCAGCACTTTTGGTTCCATATTTTGAAAACCAGCATCTGCAGTTTGTTCTTTCTACACCAGGAGCAAATTTGTTGAATCTTCACTGAACCCCCTTGACAGTATATATATCCTTTTTCAGATAAAGAAACAATAAATTTTCAGATAAAGAAACAATAAATAATACTCTAAGTGCATCTCAGCAAGGCACCATACAATTATGGTAAAGTGCATTTATTCTTCTACTCAAATCCCTTCATAATAAAGGCCAACATACCATTGTCCCCATGTCTGTGCTGAACATGATGCCAAGCTAAACCAATCTCCTCTGCCCGCATATGATCCGTACACTTCCATTCTCTGCACATACATGCGCCCATCTAAAAGACACTATTGTATCTACCTCCACCACTATCCCGATCAGTGTGTTCCAATCACCCACTAGTGTTATCCATTGATAACCCACGGAGAAAAGCAGACATCACTCCACTAAACACCAAGGTCACCCTGCTATAGGAAGGTGAAAAGGGTGCAGAGAAGATTTACGAGGAGGTTGACTTGAAAGCCTGAGCTTTCTGGGAGAAGTCGGACAGATTATTCATTGGAGAGCATACAGCTGAGGGGTGATCTTATAGAGGTATATGAAATCATGAGGAAAATAGATAGGGTGAAATGTAGTCTTTTCCCCAGGGTGGGGGGAAATCAAGAACTAGAGGACATAGTCATACAGCAAAGAAACCAACTCCTCGGCCCAACTTGCCCATGCCAACTAAGATTGGCGATGCAGTGGCTCAGCAGTAGAGTTGCTGCCTTGCAGACCAAGGACCCAGGTTCAATCCTGACCATGGGTACTATCTGTATGGAATTTGTGCGTTCTCCTGTGATCGCAGGGGTTTTCTCCCAATGCTCCAGTTTCCTCCCACATCCCAAAGAGGTGTGGGTTTATAGGTTCATTGGCTTCTGTAAATTGTCCATGTGTACGATAGAACTAATGTACGGGTGATTGCTGGTCAGCATGCACACGAAGGGCCTGTTTCCATGCCACATCTCTAAACTAAAACTAAGATGTCCCATCTAAACTGGTCGCATCTGCCCTTGTTAGGTCCATATCACTTTAAACCTTTCCAATCCATGTACCCGTTCAAATGTTCCACCACCCTCTGTGCAAAGAAGTTACCCCTCAGGTTCCTATCTAATTTTTCCCCATAGCTTAAACCTATGTCCATTGATTCTTGAAATCCCCTACTCTTTTTTACACTCTTTCTCGCTTAATGACATACTTCCTACAGCAGGGTGATCACTGTCCTTTGTGGTGTGGTGCCCGCTCATCCTCATTGCCACGAGCTTCCAATGTATCTATGATGGAGGTTGGGCAGGCTGGGACTTTATACCTTGATGCGCAGGAGGCTGAGGGGTGATCTGACAGAGGTACATAAAATCATGAGGGGAATAGATAGGATGAATGCAGTCTTTAACTCAGAGTAGGGGAATCAAAAACCTGAGGATATAGGTTTAAGTCGAGAGGAGCAAGATTTAATAGGATCCCTGAAGGGCAACTTTTTCACTCAAGAGGGTGTTGGGTATGTGGAATGAGCTGCCATAGGTACTATAGCAGCCTGTAAAAGACACTTGGACAGGTGCATGGATAAGAATGGTTTTGAAGGAAATGGGTCAAACAGAGGCAGGTGGGACTAGTGTAGATGGGGAGTAGTGTGTAGGAAGTAACTGCAGATGCTTGTTTATGCTAAAGATAGACACAAAATATTGGAATATCTCAGCGGGTCAGGCTGCATCTCTGGAAAAAAGGAATAGGTGACATTTTGGGGCGGAACCCTTTTTCAGACACAATGTAGACTCGGTGTAGATGGGGCATCAAGGTCAGGTTGGCCAAAAGGCCTGGAACCGTGCTGTATGACTTTATAACATACAAATTCATATCTTGGTTAATGGATAGGAACGGTTTACATGGAAACATAGAAAACGGGTGCAGGCGTAGGCCCTTCAATCCAGCACCACCGTTCAATATGATCATGGCTGATCATCCAAAATCAGTACCCCCCTGCTTTTTCCCCATATCCCTTGATTCCGTTAGCCCATTATCTAACTCTCTATTGAAAACATCCAGTGAATTGGCCTCCACTGCCTTCTATGTCAGAGAATTCCACAGATTCATACTCTCTGGGTGATAAAGTTCTTCCTCATCTGAGTCCTAAATGGCCTACCCCTTATTCGTAAACAGGAACCCTTGGTTCTGGACTCCCCCAACATCGGGAACATTTTTCCTGCATCTAGCCTGTCCAATCACTTAAGAATTTTATATATGTTTCTATAAGATCCGCTCTCATCCTTCTAAATTCCAGTGAATATAAGCTCAGTCGATCCATTCTTTCATCATATGTCAGTCCCGCCAAACCGGGAACTAACCTGGTGAACCTACGCTGCACTCCCTCAATAGCAAGAATGTCTTTCCTCAAATTAGGAGACCAAAACTGCACACAATACTCCAGGTATAGTCTCACCAGGGCCCTGTACAACTGCAGTAGGACCTCCTTACTCCTATGCTCAAATCCTCTTGCGATGAATGCCAACATGCCATTTGCTTTCTTCACTGCCTGCTGTACCTGCATGCTTACTTTAAGTGACTGATGTATAAGGACACCCAGGTCTCATTACACCTCCCCTTTTCCTGATCTGACACCATTCAGATAATCCGCCTTCTTGTTCTTGCCACCAAAGTGGATAACCTCACATTTATTCACATTACACTGCATCTGCCATGCATCAGTCCACTCACCCAACCTATCCAAGTCACCCTGCAGCTTCATAGCATCCTCCTCGCAGCTCACACTGCCACCCAGCTTTGTGTCATCTGCAAACTTGGAAATGTTACATTTAATTCCTTCATCTAAATCGGTAATATATATTGTGGATAACTGGGGTCCCAGCACTGAGCCTTGTGGCACCCCACGAGTCACTGCCTGCCATTCTGAAAAGGACCTGTTAATTCCTACACTTTGCTTCCTGTCTGCCAACTGGTTCTCTATCCATGCTAATACCCTACTCCCAATACCATGTGCTCTAATTTTGCACACCAATCTCTTGTGCAGGACCTTGTCAAATACTTTTTGAAAGTCCAGATACACCACATCCACTGGCTCTCCCTTGTTACATCCTCAAAAAAATCCAGAAAATTAGTCAAGCATGATTTCCCCTTGATGTATGCTCTCCAAGGAATAATCTGTCCGACTTCTCCCAAAAAGCTCAGGCTTTCAAGTCCAGGCAACCTCCTCGTAAATCTTCTCTGCACCCTTTTCACCTTCCTATGCTGACTTTGGACGATCCCATCACTGCTTTTCAAATGCGCTCCTATAATATCTTTAATAATCGACTCCAGCATCTTCCCCACTACTGATGTATGGCTAACTGGTCTATAATTCCCCATTTTCTCTCTCCCTCCTTTCTTAAAAGGTTACATTAACTACCCTCCAGTCCACAGGAACTGAACCCGAGTCTATAGAACAATGGAAAATGATCACCAACGCATCCATGATTTCTAGGGCCACCTCCTTGAAAAATGAAAAACCATCAGGCCCTGGGGATTTATCTGCTTTCATTCCCAACAGTTTACCTAACATCATTTCCTGACAATGTGGATTCCCTTCAGTTCCTCCCTCCCACTAGATCATCAGTCCCCTAGTATTTCTGGGAGATTGTTTTTGTCTTCCTTCGTTCATTCCTTAGTGAAGACAGAACCAAATACTTGTTTAACTGGTTTGCCATTTCCTTGTTTCCCATTATAAATTCACCTGTTTCTGCCTGTAATGACATACACATTGTCCTTGGTTCTGTCTTCACTAAGGAATGGATGAAGGAAGACAAAAACAATCTCCCAGAAATACTAGGGGTATTGGGGTATACCATCCTGTATACATTACAGGAAATCCTCCTCAGTGTGGTTACCAATTTGGTTAGCCCAATCTATATATAGATCAAAATCACCCACGATAATTGCTGTATCATTGCTACACGCATCCATAATTTCCTGTTTTATGCTAGGGACATGGGTCAAACGCAGGTGGGCCTAGCGTAGGTGGGATACGTTTGGCAGAATGGGAAGGTTAGGCCAAAGGCCTGTTTCCATGCTGTATGACATACACACTGTCCTTCATTGCATATCTTGGTACACGGATCGGAAAGGTTTAGAGGGAAGTGGGTCAAAGGTGGGCAGGTGGGACTAGTGTCGATGCTGGGTCAGCAGAGGCAGGATGGGCCGAAGGGCCCGTATCCGTGCTGTATGACTCCACGTGTCTCCCTCCCACAGCACACAGGGATGGGACTTGCCCCCAGTGAGTGAGGGGAGAAGGGGGGAGAGACCGTCACCGCCATGCGCCCCGGGCCCGCTCTCCTCCGCTTGACCTTCACTCCCCGCCATCTCCCTCACCCTCTCTCCCTCCCTCCGCCAGCCGGGCAGCCGGGCAGCAGGGCCCCGCCGCCACCTCACGGATACTCCCGGCGGCCGGAGCCTTTGTCACGTCACCCGGCCCCGACCCGCAGACCCGCGGCCCCGGCTCACCACGGCTCCCGCGCGTACTCCTCCATCTTGTCCCCGTCGCTGCCGACCCGGCCCGGACCGGACCAGCGCGCATGCGCCAGACGGACGTCTCCTCCCTCCACCCCCTCTCTCGCCGCCGGGGCCACCGCGCATGCGCCAGACGGACGTCTCCTCCCTCCACCCCCTCTCTCTCCGCCGGGGCCACCGCGCATGCGCAACAGTCGGGACAATGCGGGGTCACGTGGTCACTGAGCAGACCCTTCAGCCCAACTTGCCCATTCCCTCCCTCCTAAACTAATCCCATTGGCCCATATCCCACTAAATCCAATGTGTAAGGAGGAATTGCAGATGCTGGTTTACACCAAAGATAAGACACAAAAAGCTGGAGAAACCTGGTCTCGACCTGAAACGGTACATATTCCTTCTCTCCAGAGATGCTGTCTGACCTGCAGAATTAATTCAGCATCTGTAATTCCCTCCTACACAAGCTGGAGTAACCTGCTGACCTGCTGAGTAATTCCAGCTTTTTGTATCTATCTTCCCTCTAAACCCAGTCTGAGGAAACATAGAAAACTAGGTGCAGGAGTAGGCCATTCGGCCCTTTGAGCCAGCACCACCATTCAATATAATCATGGCTGATCTAAAATTAGTACTCTTGTTCCTGCTTTTTCCCCATATCCCTTGATTCCTTTAGCCATAAGAGCTAAATCTAACTCTCTCTTGAAAACAGGAGGGTTCCGACCCAAAATGTCACCTATTTATTTTCCTCAACGATGCTGCCTGACCCGCTAAATTAATCCAGCTCTTTGTTTCTATCCCTCTAAACGCTAGTTATCCATGTTATCCATGCTCTGAAGGACAACTAGTACTCATCAAGATATACAGTTCGGAAACAGGCCCTTCGGCTCAACTTGTCCATGCCATCCAAGCTGCTCCATCTGTTCTAGCTAGTCCCACCGGCCTGTGTTTGGCTCAAATCCCTCTAAACGTTTCCTATCCATGTACCTGTACCACCGTCTTTCAAATGTTGTTGTAGTACCTGCCACAAGGGGCATCACTGTGGCACAACTGGTAAAACTGCTGCCTTTCAGCACCAGTGACCTGGATTTGATCCTGATGTCGGGTTGGCACGTTGTCCCTGTGACCGCATGGGTTTCCTCGGGGTGCTCCAGCTACCTTCCACGTTCCAAAGATGTGCAGGTTTGTAGCTTAATTGGCTTCTATGAATTGTCCCTAATGTATAGGATGTGTATGTGAGATAACATAGAACTAGTGTGCAGGTGATCATTAGCATGGATGGGCGGATGAAGGGCTTATTTCCACACTGAATCCCTAAACTAAAACTAAACTGCCTTCTCTGGCAGTTTGTTCCATATACCCACCACCCTCTGAGTGAAAAAGGTGCCATTCAGGTTTCTATTAAATTAAGTTTAGAGAGATCTGGGCCAATTGTGGGCAGGTGGGACTCATGTAGATGGGGCATCTTGGTCGGCATGAGCAAGTTGGGCTGAAGGGCCTGTTTCCATGCTGTATGCCTGACTATGACTCAATAAGTTGCAAAGTGTTTCCTCAATCTGCATTTGATTTTGATTGATTGAATTGATTGAAAGATGGAACAAGGAACAGGCTCTTCAGCCCACCAAATCCACGCCAACCATCTGTCACCAATTCACACTAGATCCATATTATCACATATTCACATCCACTCCCTACACACTGGTAGCAATTTACAGAGGCCAGTTAACCTAGAAACTGGCACGTCTTTGGGATTTGAGATGAAACCAGAACACCCAGAGGAAACTCTTGCAGTCACAGGAAGAACGTGCAAACTCCACACTGACAGCACCCTAGCTTAGGATTGAATCCGGGACTCTGGCTGTGAGGTAGCAGCTCTACCAGCTGTGCCACTGTATGCCAATTTTCACGTGCTTTATTGGGTTCTGCCTTTGATAACTGGCATCAAGTGGCAGAACTTTTCAAGAATCAGTGAAATCATGAAGGGGAAAACTAAAATTAGAAATAGAATATGAAGTTGTTCTGAATGATTCATGTCAATTAAGAGCAACAAGACAATTTCAAAACCATTGCTTCAAACTTCCTCAAGAGGGCACCATTTTATAAGTTTGGTTATTTCTATATCTTTCATTAAATGTAATGTTTCATTCAAAATTTACGATTAATAAATACTAAAACACTGAAGATTTTTTTCTCTTCTTTGTTATGTATCTGTACAGCAGAATTGATTAATAGAAACCTGAGGGGCAACTTTTTCACTTAGAGAGTGGTGGGTGTATGGAATGAGCTGCCGGAGGACGTAGTTGAGGCAGGTACTATACCATCATTTAAAAGATACATGGACGAGTACATGGATAGGAAAGGTTTAGAGGGATGTGGACCAAACACAGAGAAATGGGAAGAACTTAGTTGGGGCATCTTGGTCAGCATGGAGACGGCAGAGTCCAGGGATCACCCGTAAACAATAGACAATAGACAATAGACAATAGGTGCAGGAGTAGGCCATTCGGCCCTTCGAGCCAGCACCGCCATTCAATGTGATCATGGCTGATCATTCTCAATCAGTAACCCGTTCCTGCTTTCTCCCCATACCCCCTGACTCCGCTATCCTTAAGAGCTCTACCTAGCTCTCTCTTCTCCATCATCAAGTTTGCTGATGACACTGTGGTGGTGGGCCGGATCTCCAACAACGATGAGAAGGCCTACCGGGAGGAGGTGGCTGATCTGGCACTCTGGTGTCAGGACAATAGCCTCCTCTTGAATGTCACTAAAACAAAGGAGCTGATTGTGGACTTCAGAAGGGCTCAACATCCAAGGACGTACTCGCCACTGGAGATAGATGGGTCTACTGTGGATAGGGTGAGCAGTTTTAAATACTTGGGAGTCCGCATCACAGAGGATCTGACGTGGGCAACGCACATTGCCGCACTGGTGGGTAAGGCTAAGCAGCGCCTTTACCACCTTAGACAATTGAGGAAATTCAGAGTGTCTCTGAGGATCCTTCATTGCTTCTACTCTGGGGCTGTAGAGAGCATCCTGTCTGGCAACATTACAGTCTGGTTTGGGAACAGCTCTGCCCAGGACAGGATGGCCCTGCAGAGAGTAGTGCGTTCGGCAGAACGCACCATGGGAACTACACTCATCCCCCTGCAGGACCTATACATCAGGAGGTGCAGATCCGGAGCAAGCAAGATCATGAGGGACCCCTGCCACCCCAGTAACGGACTGTTCCAGATGCTACGATCAGGCAAATGCCTCCGCTGTCACGCTGCGAAAACGGAGAGGATGAGACGGAGCTTCTTCCCACAGGCCATCAGGACTGTCAACTTTTATAACCCCACAGACTAAATTTTTGTCGACACTAATAGTAACTTATTAACTTTATTTATATGCTGTAACTGTAATTCTTTTTTGTGCACAACCCGCAGGCATTGTCACTTTCATTTCACTGCACATCGTGTATGTGTATGTGACAAATAAAATTGACTTGACTTGACTTGAATGTATTCAGAGAATTGGCCTCCACTGCCCTCTGAGGCAGAGAATTCCACAGATTCACAACTCTCTGACTAAAAAAGTTTTTCCTCATCTCTGTTCTAAATGGCCTACCCCTTATTCTTAAACTGTGGCCCCTGGTTCTGGACTCCCCCAACATTGGGAACATGTTTCCTGCCTCTAACATGTCCAACCCCTTAATAATCTTATACGTTTCGATAAGATCCCCTCTCATCCTTCTAAATTCCATTGTATACAAACCTAGTCGCTCCAGTCTTTCAACATATGACAGTCCCGCCATTCCGGGAATTAACCTAGTAAACCTACGCTGCACTAATTCTATCCTGCACACTAGAGAAAATTTACAGAAGTCAATTCACCTACAAACCTGCATGTTTTAGGAATGTGGGAAGAAACCAGAGAAAACCCATGCATTCACAGGGAGAATGTACAAAGTCCATACAGACAGCACACGTAGTCAGGACTGAACCTGGCGCTGTAAGGCCGCAACTCTCCTGCTGTGCCACTGTGCAGCTCTTGATGGGCCAAATGGCCTAATTCTGCTCCTATGTCATGTTCTGATACCCCTCCATTCCCTGTATATACATGTGCCGATATAAAAGTATTTTAAATGCCACTATCATATCTGCTTCCACCACAGCCCCTGCCAGTAATTTTCAGGATACCTGGACCAAACTATCAATATATCCTTTCAACTGATAACTCCAGAATAAGCTCTGTTAAGATCATGTTATAGCACAAACAGGGGATTGAACTCAATTGTTTTCTCATTAACTCCACTTTACACTTCACGCTGCCTCGGCAAGGCCACCAACATAATCAAGAAGTCCCACCCCAGTCACTCCCTCTTCTCCCATCTCCCACCAGGCAAAAGGTACAGAAGTGTGTATACACACACATTGGATTCAGGGATAGTTTCTTCCAAGCTGCTATTAGGCAACTGAACCATCCTATCAACAACTAGAGAGTGGTCCTGAGCTAATATTTACTGGACGTTATTTTGAACGAAACGTTATTCCCTTTATCATGTATCTGCACACAGTGGATGGCTTAATTGTAATCATGTATAGTCTATCTGTTGAGTGGTTAGCAAGCAACAAAAGCATTTCACTCTACCTCGGTACACATGACAATAACCCAAACTAAGATTAAAGTGGGTGGAGAACCACTTTGAACTTAGAAATAAGTGAATTAATCTTTGCTTTGGTTCTGGAATAGTTGTTATTTATATGGTTAATCGTACTCAAGTTATTAACTGACTTGATGGTAAAGTAAATATCATTTAATTAAAATGAATGTTCTGACTTTACTGAATTCATGACCTTTCCACCGCTTGGTCTAAACAATAATTGCATGCCAACTAAATGTTCTCTTGGAATTGGAATTGTTATTTTAACATTTTAAAATGATAAGAAATGACTCAAGTTATGTTATGTTCAATTATTTACAATCAGCAGACTATTTTTGTGAGTTTTAATAGAGCAATTTTTCAGCGGAGTAGATTTGGTAAAGTCAAATATGACTGTTGTTTGGTCTACTCAAATTGGAAAATTGAGAGCACCAGGCAACCTTATCAGCTTGGAGAGCTTTGAGGGGAGGGTAGAGAGAATGAACGAGATTGGTGTAAATGGAGGCTTGATAGTCAGTGTGGCCTGAAAAGGACCAGTTTCCAATTATATTGTTACCCCTCTATTTGTTTATCTTCGATGTTCTTAAGTCTTTCATAAGTAGCAAATATTTATTGTCCTTTAGACTAACCTTAAGTTGCAAGATGTGCCAAAATATTTAGTTTAGTTTAGTATAGAGATACAGTGCAGAAACAGGCCCTTCGGCCCTCCGGGTCCGTGCCGACTGGCGATCACCCCATGCGCTAGCACTATCCTACACACCAGGGACAGTTTACAATCTTACTGAAGCCAATTAACCTACAAACCTGGATGTCTTCGGAGCATGGGAGGAAACCGGGGCACCCGGAGAAAACCCCACATGGTCGCAGGGAGAACGTACAAACAGACAGCATCCACAGTCAGGATCGAACTCAGGTCTCTGGCACTGTAAGGCAGGAACTCTACCACTGCATACTGTGCTGCCCACTGTGTCATCTCTCTGCGTGATGTTCCAAAAGAGAATCTGTGGTACTCACAAGACCATATGACATAGGAGTAGAATTAGGCCATTTGGCCCATCGAGTCTGCTCCACCATTCCATTAGGGCCGATCTATTCTTCTCTCTCAACTACTTTCTCCCCGTAACCTTTGATACCCTTACTAATCAAGAACCTATCAAACTCCGTTTTAAAAAGACCCAATGACTTGGCCTCCACAGCCGTCTGCGGCAATAATTCCACAGATTCACCACCCTCTGGCAAAAGAAATTCCTCCTCATCTCCATTCTAAAGGTACGTCGTTTTATTCTATTGGGAACATCCTCTCCACACTCACTCTATCTAGGCCTTTCATTACTCAGTAGATTTCAATGAGATTTCCCCATCATCCTTCTAAACTCCAGCGAGTGCAGGCCCTGTGCCATCGAACGTTCCTCATATGTTAACCCAATCATCCCTGGGATCATTCTTGTAAACCACCTCTGGTCCTCCAATGCCAGCACATCCTTCCTCAGATTCGGGGCCCAGAAACTATTCACAATATTTCACATGTGGCCCGACCAGCATCATATCCTTGCTTTTATATTCTCGTCCTTTCGAAGTGAATGCCAACATTGCATTTGCCTTCCTTACTACTGACTCAATTTGCAAATTAACCTTTTAAGAATCCTGCACCAGCATTCCCAAGTCCCCTTGCACCTCCCATTTCTGAATCCTCCCCCATTTAGAAAATAGTCTACGCCTTTATTCCTTCTACCAAAGTGCATAACCATACACTTTGCTACACTGTGCTCCACCTGCCACTTCTTTGCCCATTCCCCCAATCTGTCCAAGTCCTTCTGCAGCCCCTCGGCTTCCTCTACGCTACCTGCCCCTCCACCTATCATGTATGGCATGATTTGTCTGGAAAGCATTTCACTGTATCACATGACAATAAATAAACTAAACTAAACTATCTTCGAAAGGTAACACATTCATGCTTTATTTTTAACTTCCTCTTAAATATCTCCATGGGCAATTGGCTGCTATTGCCTAAAAGGCATCAATTATATGAAGCGTTTACAATGTGAAATACAAACTTGATAGATGTCACCATAATTTACCAATAGATTTCTTGTTCCATTTGGAAAGTATGTCATTCTTTCTATATTAATCTGAAATAACATCAGATCCCTATTAAGATACTTACCAGATCCAAATACTTCTGCAGTGATGCTCTTAATTCTTAAAGTAGGATTGTCCTGCCAATTTACTTGGAGGAGTAAACATCCAGAACCATAGACACTTGTATGGAGCTAATGAGATAGACTTGATGCAAATTCATGCTAAATACATGGATATGTGGCATGTAATCTAGAGATTCACCCATATCTATTCTTGTCTCAGTAATTGCACTAGGAAGGAATGCAATTTTTCTTATTTGAAGTTAAAGTAATGTCATATTTCTGCATATTAGGACTCTGAACACATACAAATGCTTTTGCAGTGATGCCTTTAATACTTTTTTAATAATCCTGACAATTTGCTTTGAGGTGCAAATACGTACTGCCATAACATTACATAGAGTCATACAGCAGGGAAACAGGCCCTTCTGCCCACCGAGTCCATGCCAACAATCGATCACTCATTCACACTGGTTCTGTGTTATCTCACTTTTGCATCTGCCCTCTGCACACTACACTCTCGACACAGATTAATACTTATGAACTTTCTTAATTTTAATTTACTGTGGGCAGCAAAGTGGCGAAACTGGCAGAGCTGCTGCCTCACAGCACCAGAGACCCGGGTTCAATCCTGCTGTCTGTGTGGAGTTTGCAGGTTCTCCCTGTGACCACGTGGGTTTCCTCCGGGTACTCCAGTTTCCTTCCACATCCCAAAGACATGCGGGTTTGTAGGTTAATTGGCCTCTGTAAATTGCCCCTGGTGTGTCGAACTAGTGTGAATGGGTGATCGATGGTCAGCATGGGCTCAGAAGGACGAAGAGCCTGTATCCATGCTGTATCTCTGAACCAAAACTATAAACATATATTACAATTTCCACCATGAAAGGTTGAAATTGTGGCAGTAGTTTTCTCAGCCTGTGTTGGCTATGGAGATTGTTAGACATCACCAACCTTTACACTGAAAGACTGCCCTCTTAATAGCAGCTGTGATCAAGACTCTCTCATCTGTACTGAGTCATGACCCCTGTTTACATGGGTTTGACAGCAGCTAAACCAGAATCTTTGTGAAGTGCTTCCTTGTAAACACACTGAGGTTTCAGCAGCTGAAGCAGCAATACATGTCCCATTGGAACTGTGCTTAAAGAGCACTGAGAATTATCTGCATTTGTTCCCAGAGCTGAGTTTCCATCTAAATATACGCCTAACGACTTATCACTGCACAGAAGGACATAAAGTGCTGGAGTAACTCACGGGTCAGGCAGGGTCTCTGGAGAACACGGGTAGAAGACGTTTCAGTGCGGGACCCTTCTTCAGATTTTATGTCCTCTTGTGTGTTAAGCAGCATCTGCAGTTCCTTGTGTAGGAAGGAACTGCAGATGCTGGTTTACACCGAAGATAGACACAAAATGCTGGAGTAACTCAGCGGGACAGGCAGCATCTGTGGAAAGAAGGAATGGGTGACGTTTCGGGTTGAGATTGAAGAAGGGCCTTGACCTGAAATGTCACCCATTCCTTTTCTCCAAAGAAGCTGCCTCTCCCACTGAGTTACTCCAGCATTTTGTATCTATCTGCAGTTCCTTGTTTCTACATTATTACTGCACAATCTTTCCAAGATTTCATTTTCAATTCATCCTTACCGATAATTGCAACATATATTTAGAGGTAATTTCTGTGACTGAACCGATCACAAAATGTCATATAAAATTTTCCCTTTCTTATATTTACTTCTCACTGTCCAGCATTTTCTGCTGTTATAATTTGACTGCTCTTCTTGCTACATTCTGTCACCTTGCACATTGTAAAGTGTAGACACAAGGAGCTGGAGATGCTGGTTTACAAAAAAAGGCACAAAGTGCTGGAGTAACTAGTTTAGTTTAGTTTAGTTTAGTTTAGTTTATTTTAGTTTAGTTTAGTATTGACACATGTACCGATGTACAGTGAAAAGCTTCTTTGTTGCGTGCAATCCAGTCAGTGGAAAGACTATACATGATTACAACCAAGCGCTCCACAGTGTACAGATACAGGATAAAGGGAAAATATTTAGTGCCGGTAAAGTCCAATTAAAGATAGTCCGAGGGTCTCCAATGAGGTAGATGAGAAGTCAGGACCGCTCTCTAGTTGGTGAGTTGCCTGATAACAGCTGGGAAGAAACTGTCCCTAAACCTGGAGGTTTGGGTTTTCTTGCTTCTGTACCTCTTGCCTGATGGGAGAGGAGAGAAAAGGGAGTGACTGATGTGAAACTCATCCTTGATTGTTAGTGAAGTGTAGATGGAGCCCATGGAAGGGAGGTTGGTTTGTGTGATGGTCTGGGCTGTATCCACAATTCTCAGCAATTTCTTATGGTCTTGGATGGAGTTGTTTCCAAACCAGGCAGTGATGAATGCCGAAAAAATGCTTTATATGGCCCAAGTGTAGAAGGTAGGGCCCCTTCTTCAGACTTTGTGTCCTTTTGTGTATTAACCAGTGTCTGCAGTTCGTATAAGAAAATAACTGCAGATGCTGGTACAAATCGAAGGTATTTATTCACAAAGTGCTGGAGTAACTCAGCAGGTCGGGCAGCATCTCGGGAGAGAAGGAATGGGTGACGTTTCGGGTCGAGACCCTCCCTCAGTCTGAGGAAGGGTCTCGACCCGAAACATCACCCATTCCTTCTCTCCCGAGATGCTGCCCGACCTGCTGAGTTACTCCAGCACTTTGTGAATAAGTGTCTGCAGTTCCTTGCTTATACATCATCATTGCACAATCTTTACAACATTTAATTTGTAATTCATCCTTACTCATAATTGCAACTTATACGTAGGTAATTTCCAAGACAAAACAGATCACGAAATGTAGTATAAATTTTTCCCTTTGTTATATTTACTTCTGACTGCCTAACATTTTCTGCTGTTATAATTTGACTGTCGTAGAATCATACAGTGTGGAAACAGGTCCTTCGGTCCAACTTGTCCACACCGGCCAACATGTCCCAGCTACACTAGTCCCACCTGCCTTCGTTTGGGCCACATCCCTCCAAACCTGTCCTATCCATGTAGGTGTCTAACTGTTTCTTAGACGTTGGGATAGTCCCAGTGTCAATTACCTCCTCTGGCAGCTTGATCCATACACCCACCACCCTTTGAGTGAAAAAGTTACCCCTGAGATTCTTATTCAATCTTTTCCCCTTCACCTTAAACCTATGTCCTCTGGTCCTCGATTCACCGACTCTTCATGACTCTTCTTGCCACATTCTGTTTGGGAGTTTGACATCATTCATTGAATTAATTTATTCAAGTAGAGATGAATTTCTCAGTCTTAACTTTTGCTTCCTTGAGGATTTTCTGATATGTGCACCAGTCTCTGAAACCATTGTGGGACACAAAGTATTGGAATAACTCAGTGGGTCAGGTAGCATCTCTGGGGAACATAGATAGGTGATGTATTCACAAAATGCTGGAGTAACCCAGCAGGTCAGGCAGCATCTCAGGAGAGAAGGAATGGGTGACGTTTCGGGTCGAGACCCTTCTTCGACCCGAAACGTCACCCATTCCTTCTCTCCTGAGATGCTGCCTGACCTGCTGGGTTACTCCAGCATTTTGTGAATAAATCGATTTGTACCAGCATCTGCAGTTATTTTCTTATAGATAGGTGATGTTTTGGGTCAGGATGATGACTGGACCACTGATTTACTCCAGCACCTTCTGTACTTTTGTGTAAACCAGCATCTGCAGTTCGTTGTTTCCACAGAAAACATGTTTAGTTTAGTTTAGTTTAGAGATGCAGCATAGAATCCCAGGCCTGAACTCACTGGAGTTTAGATGGATGATGGGGGATCGCATCGAGACCTATCTAAAAGGCCTGGATAGAGTGGAAGTGGAGAGGATGTTTCCAGTAATGGGAGAGTCTAGGACCGGAGGGCACAGCCTCTGAATAAAATAATTTACCTTTAGAATGGAGATGAGGAGGAGTGGAGCCAGAGGGTGGTGAATCTGTGGCATTCTTTGCCACAGACGGCTGTGGAGGAAAAGACATTGGATATTTTTAAGGCAGAGATTAATGGGATCTTGAGTAGGAAGGATGTCAAAGATTACGCAGAGAAGGCAGAAGAATGGGGGCAAAATAGATCAGCCATGATTGAATGGTAGAGTAGACTCGATGGGCCAAATGGTTTAATTTTGCTCCTATGTCTTATGGTCATCCAGTGCTCTAATATTTATACAGTGGAGAGACAAGCTTAAAATTCAAGATAAATCTGAGGCTGGAGGAACAACGGAAGCAGGCTGGAAATTCTCGCCTGTGCACAAATATTTCTCTGCTGTGCTCAGTCCTCTGTGGTTAATGTGTTCATGCATTTTCACCCTCATTATTTGTTATTTTAAAAAGTAGTCAGCAGAATACAGTTTCATCTTCAATCTGTAATGACTTTGTGCTAAATGCCAGGCATTCCTCGTGACTCATTAACAAAAAAGACCTGTCAGCATAATCCAAACCTTAGATAAATGGCAAAGATAGTCTATTATTTCTCCCCTGTCAGCAGTTGGTGTTTACTTAAGCCTGACATCTGAGCTGACAGTCCTGAAGTCCATTGCCACAGGGGCAGAATTCTTAAATGCAGAATACAAGACAATGTTTAATCCGGAAGCAACAGTAACATATTGAAATGCAGGGTCAACAAACTACTCGCATTTAATATTCCAGGAATGATGCATTATACTATACTCAGGTTTTAGCTATTCAAACGTTGTCACTGTAAGACTAGGATTTTTTTTTTTTCCTGAGCATTTGAAATGCCAATGTAAATGCGTAAATCTTTAGCACATCAGATGGGCACTTACGGAGAGATAGACAATAGACAATAGACAATAGGTGCAGGAGTAGGCCATTCAGCCCTTCGAGCCAGCACCGCCATTCAATGCGATCATGGCTGATCACTCTCAATCAGTACCCCGTTCCTGCCTTCTCCCCATACCCCCTCACTCCGCTATCCTTAAGAGCTCTATCCAGCTCTCTCTTGAAAGCATCCAACGAACTGGCCTCCACTGCCTTCTGAGGCAGAGAATTCCACACCTTCACCACTCTCTGACTGAAAAAGTTCTTCCTCATCTCCGTTCTAAACTGTGGCCCCTTGTTCTGGACTCCCCCAACATTGGGAACATGTTTCCTGCCTCTAATGTGTCCAATCCCCTAATTATCTTATACGTTTAAGAATAAGGGACAGATGGTACTTGATTTCACCAGTTGTCCGCTTTCATCTTCTGTCCTGTGGTTGCACTATCATTGACAACCATATGGTGCCATTGACCTTGAGTTGTCAGTCCATGGCTGGCCCAAGCACAGAGCAGCGACCGGACTCCCAGTCAATCCATACTGAGACCCCTGGCTTCCACATAGTCCCCCACCACCCTGTGCTGTTAAAACCCCCTTTCACATGTTCATAAGACATAGGAGAAGAAATAGGCCATTCAACCCATCAAGTCCACTCCATTCAAGTCCCTTTCGTCCAGAGATACTGTTTGACCTGCTGATTTACTCCAGCGTTTTGTGTCTGTCTTCAGTTTAAACCAGCATTTTAGATTTTTAGATTTAGAGATACAGTGCGGAAACAGGCCCATCGGCCCACCGACTCCGCGCCGCCCAGCGATCCCCGCACATTAACACTATCCTACACACACTAGGGACAATTTTTACATTTACCCAGTCAATTAACCTACATAACTGTACGTCTTTGGAGTGTGGGAGGAAACCGAAGATATCGGAGAAAACCCACGCAGGTCATGGGGAGAGCGTACAAACTCCGTACAGACGGCGCCCGTAGTCAGGATCGAACCTGAGTCTCCGGCGCTGCATTCACTGTAAGGCAGCAACTCTACCGCTGCGCCATCTGCAGTTCCTTCCTACACAAGTCCACTCCACCATTCAATCAAGGCTGATCTATCTTTTCCTCTCAACCCAATTCTCCTGCCTGCTCCCCGTAACCTTTGATGGCCTAAAACTAATGGAGAACTCACCAATCTCCACTTTAAAAATACCCGATGACTTGGCCTCCACAGCCATCTGTGGCAATGAATTCCATAGATTCACCACCCTTTCTATGTTTCCAAATGCCTTCGCAAATAATAAAATATGTTTGAACAAAAGCATCTAGCTATTGTTTATTAATTGAAAGCACAAATACACAGGGACATATTCAAATAAAAAACAGTGAATCAGACTTTGTAAGTTACAAAACCTACAATCTAGGTCAGGGTCAGCTATAAGCTCAATTTAGTCCAAAGCCAAGAGAGCATAACTTTAAATTGAGAGGGGCAAAGTTTAAAGGCGATGTATAGGGCAAGATTTTTTTACACAGAGAATGGTGGGTGCCTGGAACGTGCTGCCAGGGGTGATGATGGAGGCAGATATGATAATGGAGGCTTTTAGATAGGCACATGGATATGCAGGGAATGGAGGGATATGGATTATGTGCAGGCAGATCAGATGTGTTTATCTTGGTGTGTAGGAAGGTAAAGCTGGTTTAAATCAAAGATAGGGTGGAGACCCTTTTTCAGACCCAAAACATCACCTATTCCTTTTCTCCAGAGATGCTGTCTGAATCGCTGAGTTACTCCAGCTTTTCGTGTCTATCTTCTTGTTTATCTTGACTTCATGTTCAGCACAGACATTGTAGCCCGAAGGGCCTGTTCCTGTGCTGTACTATTCTATGTTCTGTGTTCTATTTTAATCTCCATCTCAATTCACTCACATCTGATTTCATCCAATATTTTCAAAAAGCTTCCTCCACATAAACATTACTATTACATATTCTTTACATATTTACGTCAGTTTTATAGTTTAGTTTAGTTCAGAGATACAACATGGAAACAGGCCCTTCAGCCCACCAAGTCCATGCGACCATCGATCATCCGTACACACCATCACACCTACACACTGGGGGCAATTTACAGAAGCTAA
The DNA here is from genome assembly GCF_053455715.1 of Rhinoraja longicauda. NCBI lineage: Eukaryota > Metazoa > Chordata > Chondrichthyes > Rajiformes > Arhynchobatidae > Rhinoraja > Rhinoraja longicauda. The sequence continues at coordinate 16,239,746 of NC_135976.1, read as the reverse complement.
TTAACCTACAGACCCACACGTCTTTGGGATGTGGGAGGAAACCTGAGCACCTGGAGAAAACCCACACGGTCATGGGGAGAACATATAAACTCCACACACAGAAAGCACTCAAGGTCAGAATCGAACCTGGGACTCTGACTGTGTGAGGCAGCAGCTCTACCAGCTGCACTGCTGTGCTGCCCTTATACATCCTTGCTTTTAAACAGAGGTAAGATCATGTTCCCATTTTGTTATAACTCTTGCTCTACACAATCTCCTTTCCCCACTCTGTTCTACACCATCTCATGTAAAATAATTATCCTTCCTTTCACTTTCAACTGCATCTTCCTCCTGTAACATTGCCCAGTCTACCCAATCCATGTTTGGCAAGACATTGGTCTCTACATTGTTGTTTCGTTATACTTTAGGCACATAGACCTCAGGATCAATTCAGCTGCGTTCTTCTCTGAATTCTTGTTGCATGATAGTAACAACATGAAACTCCCCCACCGATGACATTCATGCAACACTTCGTTTTAGTCTTAGTTTTAAGATGCAGCGTGGCAACAGGGCCTTTAGCCCGCGGAGACCGCGCCGGCCAGCGATACCCATACGCTAACAATATCTTACTCGCTGGGAACAATTTACAATTTTACCAAAGTCAATTAACCTATAAACCTGCACGGTCTTTGGAAAGTAAGAGGAAACTAAAGCACCCGGAGAAAACCCACGTGATCACAGGGAGAACGTACAAACTCCATACAGACAACACCCACAGTTGGGATCAAACCCAGGTATCTGCCTCTGTAAGGCAACAACTCTACCACTGTGTTACTGTGCCGTTCAACCTTTCTATCTGTGGCAAGTTGGGTTGAACAGGATCAGTATTATCCATTATATATCCATTATATATTAGCGCCAATCTTTCCTTTGACTGTCTGCACCCAAATCATTTGGAAGCTGCAATGTGTACTTGAATGGAAGGTGTGTGTATGTGGCAAGGTGGATTTATTTTTTGTGACTTGGATTAAAAAAAAATCTCGATTGCTATTAGAAACCTTGATTTGATTTCCATGTTGCCTTTGTGTATTTCTGGTAGCATTTTGTTCACGGCTCCAACTGTGACCTGAAGGAAAGTGAACATCCACATTACTTTCTGCGCTGCTGTCTGGAGCCTGGTCCTTCTCCAGCTTTTTAATGGTCACGTCATTTGGTTTTTTTTTTGCGTTTTTATTTTACCAGTGGTATCAAGACAGTGAGTTGGCCTCCATCCCATAATTTGAAATGGCAAAGGAATGAACTATTGAGTCGCAGAATATATGCCCAAATATAGGCACTTCAGTGATACTGACTTTTTCTTGAAATCGCTGAGCAGTATTCATGTACTAAATTACCCAAGATAAAGCTATGATAAAAAGAGTGATGAAGTTTGTTCATTTTTGCAATGAACTTGAGCATCCTAAGTTTGTTGGTAAAAATGTGGAAACACGGAACTGCAAATGCTACTTTACGAAGGAAAGACTCAAAATGCTGGAGTAACTCAGCAGGTCAGGCAGTATCCTTGAAGAACATACAGAGCTGATGTTTCAGGTCGGGACCCTTCTTCAAATTGAGCAAGGTTTCTGACCAGTTGCATCACCTATTCATGTTCTCCAGAGATGTTGCCTGACCGAATTAATCAAATTATTCCAGCACTTTGTGTCTTTCCTATGTTGGTATAAACATGCCTTCCACCGAGAGTCCTTCGTCCTGCTTCACAATTCGCACCTCTATCCTCATGTCACACATTTTGTCTTTTTATCTTGGCTTTGTCCAACCATCTGCCTATCAAAAACCTTCCTCACCTGTATCCACCTATCACTCACCAGGGTTTATCCTGCCCCTCCTCTCTCCACCCCATACAATTAGTCTGAAGAAGGCTCTGAAACATCACCTATCCTTGTTCTCCAGAGATGCTGCCTGACCTGCTGAGTTACTCCAGCACTTTGTGTCTTTATAACGCTTTTACTTTCCACTTTTTCACCTCCTATGCAGATCAGAAAACATTATACCACAGGATAGTGAAGTGGTTTGCATATCCATGATTGGTTCACTCTATATTGGCTCTGAAGGAGAGAAAGTTCAAAGTTCTCAGATATTGTAAATATAACAACATGTTGATTCAACGTCTGATCATTTGGAACTTATCCAACTGGGATCAACAAGTTTGAATTCTAGCAGGCACATAATCCTCCGACATTTTCACCTCCCACCACTAGCCACATCTTCCCATCTCCACCGCTTTCTGCTTTCCGCAGAGATCGTTCCCTCTGAAACTCCTTGGTTAACTCGTCCCTTCCCAGTTGACGTTTCCTCAACAGTTTTTGACATCTTCTGCGTCATTTGTTGAATATGCAAAAATGTTGCTTCAGTTTACATTTTAGAAAGCTCAGTCACACTAATTTCACAACTGTAATGATAATGGCTCTGAAACGCATTCCACCTTCCTGAACCATGACTCCATCTTCCTCCACTATTGATAACACAGCCCTTGGCTGCATCTCATGCATTTCCTGCCTCGCTGCTTTCACTTCATCTCCTCTGAGACAGGACAAGGCCAGACATCCCCTGGTCTTCACCTTCCACCCCATCAGCCTTCGCTTCTGACAGGTCAATCTCTGCAGTTTCTGCCTCCTCCTTCTGTCTGAAGAATGATCCCGACCCAGAACGTCACCTATCCACGCTCTCCAGAGATGCTGCCTAACCCACTTAGTTACTCGAGCACTCTGTGCCTTTTTTGTAAGCCAGCATCTGCAGTTTCTTGTATTCACATTACCTTGTTTCTTGTTGGCTAAATTCCTTGCAATGACATACACAAAATTGCTTTCTTATTTATTTTTTTCAGTGCTCTGTATTCCCTCTCTTATTCCCTCTTCCTTGCTTATTCATTCCACATTGTCCAGTCTGCAGGCTGTATCTCTAAAGTCTAAAGTCTAAAGTAAACTAGTATATGGGTGATTGCTTGTCGACGTGGACTCGGTGGACTGAAGGGCCTGTTTCCACAAGTTATCTCTAAACTAAACTAAACTAACCAAACTGGCTGAAATCATCAGACTGTAAAGAACATCTCCTTCAGCTACACTCACTGTTGTTTTAAAAGACAAAATAAGAATGGCCTAAATTGCATGACCTTGCATGTCAAGTTCAATATCAAGTCATAATCGGAAACATACAAGCAAAGGAGGTGGAACAGAAACTTGCTTTTAAAAGGGTAACGTCATTCAATGAATTGTGAGACTTTCCGATTGGCATTAAACTGAAGGTTTTAGTTTTCGTTGGTGCAGATTACATTCCTCGCCATCCTAAAGGCCACTTTACTAAAGTTACACAGAGAACGATAGCCAAAGAGAGGCAGGAATATAGAGTTACAAAATAACACTACCCGCTGGATTTAAAGCAAATGTCCTGCCCTTTGAATGCTGCTTCCACAGTGGTGGGGGCAGGTGGGGGGGGGGGGGGTTAATTGCCATCCTCACTCACCACTGCACCGTCTCACTTTCAGGAAGCAGAAATCTTATTTTGCCCTCTGCGGGGAAGTATTGCAGCAATGCTAACTGAAGCATTGGCAGTGAGCAAGGTACACTGAGAAATATGGATGACACTTTCTGTTTGTTGAGATAGTCTCGCTAGCCCATTTAGCTCTCCGAGGCTGCGTGCCACAACTGATTAATGGAAGAACTCAGCCCCTATCGGGACGCACACAACTCTAAAGCACACAACAGCTGCTTTTTCACTTTGGGCCTGAACACTTTCTTGGGACCTTCACAACCAATTTGACTAGGTTGAAATGCAGCCACTGTTGTGGGTTTAGTTTAGAAATACAGCATGGAAACAGGCCCTTCAACCCACCGAGTTCCTGCCGACCAGCTATCACCCGTACACTAGTTCTATCCCACACACCAGGGACAGGTTTTACAGAAGCCAATTAACCTACAAACCCGCACATAATTTGGATGAAGTAGTTGCAAAGAACATGATTAGTACGGGTGTCAAGGGTTATGGGGAGAAGGCAGGAGAATGGGGTTGAGAAGGAAAAATAGATCAGCCATGATTGCATGGTGGAGTAGACTTGATGGGCCAAATGGCCTAATTCTGCACCTGGAACTTATGAACATATTTTTAGGAAAACACATACGTTAACTTATTGACATTGCAAAGTACTTTTTCAAATTGCTTTCCTGTTAAGGAAATATTGAAAAACCAAAAAGATACTAACCATTTCACAGCATATTCTTTGAATTTTTAGTTAAAAAAGATTAAAAAGCCTTTGAGTTCCCATTTCTTTATACTGTGCATTTGCCAGATATTTTAGAAAAGGAAAAAAATGTTTTTTGATCAATATTCAAATCAATACAGAAATCATTGTAAAATGTACCAACATTTCGTCAAGATTCATCAGTGAAGCATATATGGTTATATTGTTAAAAATACTATAATGAGTGCCTGGAACATGTTATATATGTTAGTGGCATTTAAAATACTTTTGGATAGGCATGTGGGTATTCAAGGAATAGTGGAATATGCATTATGTGCAGGTAAATAAGTGCTGGTCTTGGCATCATGTTCAGCACAGACATTGTGGGCCAAAGGGCCTGTTCTTGTGATGTACTGTACTATGTTCGATGTGTCAAAACATTAGCAATGCTGTAACTGTTTCAGGCAAGTGCTTTACATTTTTGAGACATACTTCTTAAATTTACAGAGGCTAATTTAACTACACACCCGGGATGGGAGGAAACTGGAGCACCCAGAGCACACCCACGTGATCACAGAGAGCGTGCAAACTCCGCACAGACAGTAGCCGAGGTCAGGATCAAACCTGGGTCTTTGGTGCTGTGAGGCAGTGACTCTATCCTCTGAGCCACCCTGCCACCTTTCAGTGAGCATTATATTTATATTGGTTTCTTGACATGAAATTCCATCATTTTTATTTAAACTTCACAACACACAATTGCACAGTCACGTTGGTCCATCATTTTGATGCTAAATTCACTTTCAAAATACGTTAAAGGGGAAAGAATGATTCTGACCTTGAGTTAAAGATCTCATTTTATGCATTATTAATACATACTTCCTATTATGGGTTTTACATATAAAATTAAAACTGACTTAATATTTATAAAATTAAACAAGAAGATTATATCTGCTGTTTGTCGCATAAATTCATAAGTTCATAAGTTCTAAGAGCAGAGTGAGGCCATCATTTCATTCCTGGGATCATTCTTGTAAACCTCCTCTGAACCCTCTCCAACGCCACCATATCTTTCTCCAGCTATGGGGCCCACAACTGCTCACAATTCTCCAAATGCGGTCTGGCCAGAGCGTTATAAAGCCTCAGCATGACCACAAATAATCCAGGCACCAGGTCATAAGTGAAGGATGTCCAAAGCCAACTAATAAGACAATCAATAATTTTTTGAAAAAAAATGATGCTTTTAATCAGAAGAACTGGCGGCCTTTGCATTGTGCAGTTTATTGTACTCTCGGTGAAGTGCTTACAATGATAATGGAATGCACATTACATGGTTTGCATATTGCCCGTATATCCCTTGGTAGCATGTTTGCATTAAGCATACACTTACAAATGTTCACCTATTACATGTTAAACTATTACACAGAAACCCAACAAAGACAAATATTTACATTTCTTAAGGATTAAGACGTCGCTCTTATTTTTTTAACTAAAAATAGTCATTGCAAACAAATTATGTTGTCGAGAAAGTGTACCAAGTGGTGACACTTTTTATTGTGCTAAGCGATCGGATTTCTATGACAAAAGAAACAGCGATTGCAAAAACCACAATTTTCCTTTGGGGGTCTTCCATTATGATACACAGAGGACTCCAATCATAGACTGTGGTGTCCATTGACTTTAGACTTTACTTTAGACTTTAGGGATACAGCATGTTAACAGGCCCTTCGGCCCACCGACTCCGCGCCAACCAATGATCCCCGTACACTAACACGAACCTACACACTAGGGACAATTTACAATTTTACCAAAGCCAATTAACCTACAAATCTGTACGTCTATGGAGCGTGGGAGGAAACCGGAACACCCGGAGAAAACCCACATGGTCACGGGGGAACGTTCAAACTCCGTACAGACAGACTCGTAGTCAGGATTGAACCCAGGTCTTTGGCGTGGTTGGGGAGCAACACTACCGTTGCACCACTGTGCTGCCCCATTAGCATCCAAATCAAAGATAATAGAGGAACAAGATAGACCACTCGAACCTAAAAATCGTAGTACGTCATGACGCCATTTTAGTAGGCAGAAACTTGCAGAAACATTTTAAAAGAAAAATAACAAAAATCTGTGAATTGATAGATGAGATATATTCTGCATTTTATTGGTATCATCACACATACTGTTCCCCCAAATCACTGATTACACTGCGAGAGGCATAGCGAATGGCAGGTTTTGCCTACTAAAATGGCTCCTTTGCGTACTACACTTCAATATATGCGATTTCAACGGAGTGGTCCATCTTGTTTCGCTAGTATCTTTGATCCTGATAGTTCATGGACTCTACTTGAGTGGATCCATCATCTGCAAGGCAATCATACAGAAGCAGTCTTTCAGGATACCTGTAACACCTGCTTCTGTGCAACTTAAAGAGTTACACCAAACAGGCGCAGGTTCTCTTTAACTAATATCTTCTTGACCTCCTGCATAAGGAAGTGACCTCCCAAATCTCCAAGCTCACAAATCTTGCCCCAAACTCTTCACTCATTGGTCTCCCAACCTAATCCCCCCCCCCATCTCATGATCCTACGCTCTTTCGTTCGTAAGTTCATGCGTTTTAGGAGCAGAATTAGTAATTCAATCATGGCTGATCTATCTTTCTCTCTCAACCCCATTCTCCTGCCTTCTCCCCATGACCCAACTCCCTTACTAATCAAGAATCTGTCAATCTCTGCCTTAACAATATCCATTGACTTGGCCTCCGCAGCTGTCTGTGGCAATGAATTCCACAGATTCACCACCGTCCGACTAAAGAAATTCCTCCTCATCTCCTTTCTAAAGGTAGGTCCTTTTCCTTTGAGGCTATGGCCTCTGGTCCTAGACTCTCCCACTAGTGGAAACATCCTCTCCACATTCACTCTATCCAGGCCTTTCACTATTTGATAAGTTTCAATGAAGCCCCACCTCATCCTTCTAAACTCCAGTGAGTACAGGCAAACACTCATCATATGTTAACCCAATCATTCCTGGGATCATTCTCATACCTCACTCAACACTAACCCCAACACACCCAATCCCACCCAGCCATTGAAAACTCCCCACAACCAATGACTACATCCCTTGAAGGGTCTTGATCAGAAGCATCACCCAGACATGTTCTCCACAGACGCTGCCTGATCCGCTGAGTTACTCCAGCACTTTGTGTCTTTTTTTTGTAAACCAGCCTCTGCAGTTGCTTGTGACCTGATTTATATCCCTTTACCAGCAACTGGTTAGGAATTTGCAAAGATTCATGCTGTAAAATAAACTTAAAATGTTGCGGGTTCATTACACGGTGTGAGATTTTAATTGTAAGCAAATGTTTATTGTTCTTTAAGAACTTGAAGTTGTTTAAAAACAAATTTTAAAGATAATTGTTCTGTGAAACCTTACATACGTCGGATTTTTCATATGCCAGGATCACAATCCCTATCTCATACCCAAAATAACTGATTGAGTCTGAAGAAGGGTCCTGACCCAAAAGGTCACCTGTCCACGTTCACCATAGATGCTGCATGGCCGGTTGAGTTACTCCAGCACTTTGTGTCCATCACTTTCTTGTTTCTAGCACTTCACTTAACATGTGAATCTGTTAATTCACATGTTAATTGAATAACATGCATAAGTAATCCTACAACACCCATTTCTAACGCGGACATTAAAACTCTAACAATCATTTGATATTCTTACCTCTGATTGTAGAGGGCCTGCTTGAAGATTTTGCTGCACAATTTGAAAGATCAGGCATCAGCCACGTACATTTACTTTGCAGAGTGGGTGGCGATGATGGAAGATGAACTGACACATTCATCTCCCATCCCGAGGCCTTCAGTTCCCTGAAATCTGCCTCCTTTCCCCTCCCCCCCGTGACTCTTCCATTTCACACCTCTTCTCTCCATATTTGACATCCTTTTGTCTCCTTTGCACCTCTAACCTTTATCTCTTATTCCAACCATCTGCCAATCAACCCCCACCCCCCTCACCAGTATCCACCTATCACATAGATACAAAAAGCTGGTGTAACTAAGCGGGTCAGGCAGCATCTCTGCAGAAAAAGGATGGGTGATGTTTTGGGTCGGAACAACTTCATCAGACTGAAGAAGGGTCCCGACCCAAAACGTCACTCATCCTTTTTCTCCAGAGATGCTGCCTGACCCACTGGGTTACTCCAGCACTTTGTGTCTTTCTTTAGTACAAACCAGCATCTGCAATTCTTTGTTTCCACCTATCACTTGCCAGGCTTTGCCAGGCCTCCACCCATCTTTTCCAACTTTCTCACCCCTGCTCCAAAACAGACTGCGGACACGAAATATCGCCTGTCCATTCCTTCCACGGATGCTGCCTGACCCGCTGAGTTCCTCCAGCACTTTGTGTTTTGAAGTAAGTAAAATGCTCAGTAAATCCTTATTCTATGCAAGGAGGGAGCTTAAAACCACACTCGCAATTATTGTGATGAAATGCAATCACAAAAAGAATATCTGCTTATAAATGAAGTTAAGGTAAGCATTTTACAAGAAATATGAATTCAAAGCAGTGGTAAAATACAGATACTGTAAAGAACAGAGATGAGGATTTATTGATCTATCTATAATTGTTAAAAACAAGATGGAAAGCTGATATCAAAGAACCTAGCACAATAGAAAACAAAACTCTGAAAGAATTGCCAGAAATGGACAGTAATAAAAATTTGTAGGATGTTGGAAATAAGAGATTGAGCATTATCTGCATGAAGGTGTTCTGAGAAAACATTTGTCACAAGATGGCAAACTGTGATACATCGGCAAAAGTCCTTCAAATCATCAGAATGACATTAATGTTGAAACATCAGTTATTCAAGAAATGTGAGTCTTGGAAGGTTTAATGGGGCAACTTCGTCTTCAGGCAATGGTACCTCTTCTTACTGCAGTAACTTTGGAAGTTCAACCTAAAATCAGTAAAAGTATTCACATTAGAAAATCTTTCTAAATAATATCACCAAACCAACTTATCAAACTGTTAAACAAAAGATCATAAAGCCACAAAGTTCTCGGGAAGAAGGGTCCCAACCTGAAACATCAGTTGGCCATGTTCTCCAAAGATGCTGCCTAACTTGCCGAGTTACTCCAGCACTTTGTGTCCTTTTCTGTAAACCAGCATCTGCTGGTCCTTGTTTCTATATTGGTAACTTGTCCCATTGCTTTACAAACCGTGGGTTAGACCGCAGCTGAAGTACTATTGGCACCCAAAGATCCCATGCAGATTGTCTTAGCACGAAAGTAGAACTTGCCGACAGAGTCTAACTTTAGCAGATTGTGATTTGGAATACAATTGTTCTGACGAAAATGTAAAAACATTTACGAGAATGGTTAACAAGAATGATCCCGGGGATGATTGGGTTAACCTTTGATGAGCACGCTATCCAGTCAGCAAGAAGACAATAAGTGATTATAATCAGGCCGTTCATAGTGTACAGATTCAGGATAAGGAGAATAATGTTTAGTGCAAGATGAAGTCCAGTAAAGTTTGATTAAGGATAGTCTGAAGGTCTCCGAAAGGTAGATGGTAGGTAATCTCTTGTAGGCAAGGCCCCAGCATAATCAAGAATCAGTCTCACTCCCTATTCTCCCCTCTCCCATCAGGCAAGAGGCATAGAGGAGTGAAAACGTATACCTGCAGATTCAGGGATAGTTTCTTCTCAGCTGTTATTAGGCAACTGACCATCCTATCACCAACTAGGGAGCGGTCCTGACTTCCCATCTACCTCTAGAAATCTTCGAATAATTGGTCTTTACCTTGTACTAAACATTATTCCCATTATCATGTATCTGTGCACTATGTATGGCTTGATTGTAATCACGTATAGTCTTTTCGCTGACTGGATAACATGCTCCAAAAAAGCCTTTCACCGTACTCACGACAACAATAATAGACTAAACTTACTGAAATGACCAGTCAATCTGTAGTTCATTGAGTGATAAAAATGCCACGACCCAGGGAAAACCTTGTGCAATTCTTCAAAATAATGTTAATAGGCTGCATACATCCTTCTGGGAGGGCAGGTGAGGCTCAATTTGACATCTTATCTGAAAGATGCATCTTCAAAAGTGCGTCTAGGTATGTATGGTTAGCATGCCAGGGAGGACTTGAATTCACAATGTTCTGTTGCAGAGGTTACATTCACTGGAACTTAGAAAACTAAGGAATGATTTGATCAAAGGATGGCATGGTTGCACAGTGGTAGACCTGCCCCCTTACATCGCCAGAGACCCGGGTTCGATCCTGACTACTGGTGCAGGGTCTGTACAGAGTTTGTACATTCTCCCTGTGGCCACATGGGTTTTCCTCCGGGTGCACCGGTTTCCTCCCACATTCCAAAGACATACAGGGTTTATAGTTTAATTGGCTTCAGTAAAATTGTCCTAAGTGTGTAGGATGTGAAACTGGGATAACATAGAACTATTGTGTGGTTGATCGTTGGTCGGTGCGGACCTGGTGAGCTGAAAGGCTTGTTTCCACACTCTATCACTAAACTAAACTAAACTAAACTAAACTAAACTGGACTGGACTAAACTAAATTAAACAAAACTTTAAGATATTACAGGCAGCATAGGACAGATGGGGAGAAATACTTTCTGGTGGCTAGAAATGAGGAACATTACTAATAGTTCAGAACCAGACATGATAGTAAAATTAGGAAACTTGCTGTCATTTTGAAGGTAACAGATGTTTGTACCTCTCTTCCCATCAGCAACAATTGTTCGTGGTTCTAGTCTGAGATTGGGAGCTCAAGGAGCTACAATGGATGTAGGCATAGGTCAGAATTATCAGTCGTGATCTCATTCAGTAGCAGGGCCCTCCATGTTTCCATACACTTATGATAGTCGGTCTGGGTGTTTGTCGGAAGTCACACATAAAATCAGGGATTAGACACAAGGAACTGCAGATGCTGGTTTACCAAGAAAGACACAAAGTGCTGGAGGAACTCAGCGTGTCAGGCAGCACTGGAGAATCATGGGTGTCTGACGTTTTGACATCCGACCCCAACCTGAAACCTCGCCCACCCATGTTCTCCAGAGTGCTGCCTGACCTGTTGAGTTACTTCAACATTTTGTGTCCTTGTTTTTTGTCATGGATTACGATTTGTTAATTTTTGTATTAGAAACACATTTTCAATGTCTATCCTATAAACAAATAACTTCTTTATTGTTAACAGGAGCTGTATAAGACAGTAGAGGGAATGTTGAACTCAAAGTGAGAGGGATAGTTTAAAGGAAATTTGCGGGGCAAGTTTTTTTTTCACACAGAGGATGACGGAGACAATAGACAATAGACAATAGGTGCAGGAGTAGGGCATTCGGCCCTTCGAGTCAGCACCACCATTCAATGCGATTATGGCTGATCATTCTCAATCAGTACCCCGTTCCTGCCTTCTCCCGATACCCCCTGATACCTGGAACGCAATGCTGGTGGTAGTGGGAGGCAGGTACAAAAGTGACATTTAAGACAACTTTGGGTAGGTGTATGGATATACAATGGAGGGACATGGATCATGTGCAGGAAGATAAGATCATAAGATCATAAGTGATAGGAGCAGAATTAGGCTAAATTTATCTCTATGAACTGTGATCTATCTCTCCCTCCTAACCACATTCTTCTGCCTTCTCCCCATAACCCCTGACACCCATACAAATCAAGAATCTATCTATCTCTGCCTTAAAAATATCCACTGACGGCCTCCACAGCCTTCTGTGGCAAAGAATTCCACAGATTCACCACTAAATAAATTCCTCCTCATCTCCTTCCCAGGAACTTCCTTTAATTCTGAGGCTATGACCTCTAGTCTTAGACTCTCCCACTAGTGGAAACATCCTCTCCACATCAACTCTACCCAAGCCTTTCACTATTCTGTACGTTTCAATGAGGTCCCCCCCTAATTCTCCTAAACTCTAGCGAGTACAGGCCCAGTGCCACCAAACACTCATCATATGTTAACCTAAGAGGTTAACCTTAATATGTTAACCTAATATGTTAACCTGATAAGAGTTGGTCTTGCCTTCATGTTCAGCATAGACGTTGTGGGCTGAAGGGCCGGTTCCTGTTCTGTACTGTTCTATGTTTAATGTATGTTCTATGTCAACTAATTTTAAGATGTTTCTCTTAAATGTATGTCATTGCCAAACAATTTATGTGGAAAAATTATCAAAAGATAATTAAGATAATAATCTTAAAAATACATGTTGCCTTCTTTGTCATTGTTCCAATGTTTAATTGTCTGTTATACAGAGTCTAGCTACAATAACAAGTTTTGTCAGTTTAATATGAATCATGGTTCCAAGATAGAAGAGATTAATCTCATGGACAAATATTGCTAGACGTCACAATCCGAAGAGAACTGTGATCACCAATCCTTATTATTGTGTCAATCTCAAATTTGTTCTTCTAGTCCATCATCAAATCAATTTAGTTTTCAGGTTTAGTTTAGTTTCAAGAAACAGTGTGGAAACAGGCCCTTCATCCCACACTCGGGCCAATTAAAGCCAATTACCCTAGAAACCTGCACGATTGTTCTATGTGGGAGAAACTGGAGCACCCAGAGAAAACCCACTCAGTCACAGGGTGAATGTACAAACTCCATACAGACAATAGACAATAGACAATAGGTGCAGGAGGAGGCCATTGGGCCCTTCGAGCCAGCACCACCATTCAATGTGATCATGGCTGATCATTCTCAATCAATACCCCGTTCCTGCCTTCTCCCCATACCCCCTGACTCCGCTATCCTTAAGAGCTCTATCTAGCTCTCTCTTGAATGCATTCAGAGAACTAACCTCCACTGCCTTCTGAGGCAGAGAATTCCACAGATTTACAACTCTCTGACTGAAAAGGTTTTTCCTCATCTCCGTTCTAAATGGCCTACCCCTTATTCTTAAACAATGGCCCCTGGTTCTGGACTCCCCCAACATTGGGAACATGTTTCCTGCCTCTAACGTGTCCAACCCCTTAATAATCTTATATGTTTCAATAAGATCCCCTCTCATCCTTCTAAATTCCAGTGTTTGACAGCACATGAAGTCAGGATTGAACCCGAGTCTCTGGCGCTGTAAGGCAGCAACTCTGCCACTGCACCTCTGTGCTCCCCCACCCCCCCCCCCCATATTATTTCTTTCACACCCATTGTTTTGTGTAAATTTGATCCTTTTTTGATCTTTTACAATTTTAAAATTAAATTTTTAAAATTTCATTTTATTTTAATTTAATTTTGAAATTAAATTTTTAAATATAAATGTAAAAAATGTGATCTTTGATCCTACAATGTTCAAACTCTTTCTTCAATCCAACCACCATCGCAGCTTCTGCCTGATGGAGTTGACTTAAAAAAAACTCTATTTGTAGTTTGCAATTGAGATCTTTGCCTGTGGTGATGAGAAATGGTTTTTGCTCGACTTTAGTTTTAGTGACATCATTCACTTTGTTGCTAAATAAATATCAAATAGAGAAGCCAAGAAGGAATAGCTCTGTTTGATGCCTCTGGGAATTTTAAGTGGTTCAGAAAGGACACAATGTGCATACATTTTCTTCAGCATAACCTCAAATGGTTGCCAAACTATTGAATATTATTTTAAAAAACTGGCAGCAAGATAAGTAGTAAAAGAGGAAGAAAGGTAAATGTCTGTCTCTTAAAACTGAGATGGGGGAATAAATGATAGGGGTTCCTCATAGTGGAGAACACAAAAATAGTCCCATTACGCATCTCAATAAGACTTTAGTTAGGCTGCATTTGGGGTAATATTAGACATAGACATGCACTATTAGACATAGACATAGAAAATAGGTGCAGGAGGAGGCCATTCGGCCCTTTGAGCCAATTGGTTGTTCCTTTGCACGAAGGATGTGTAGGCTTTGGAGGAGGCTCAGGGGAGGTTTACTAGAATGCTGTTTAGATTACGACATATTAGCTACAATGAGAGGTTGGAAAACTTTGATACCTGATAGAAGTATGTAATATTATGAGAGTCATAGGTAGGATGGATAGTGAGAACCTTTATCCCATGGTGGAAATATCTAAGACCAGAGGACATAGTTTTAAGATGAGAGGGCAAAGTTTAAGGGAGATGGCCGTGTCAAGTTTTTTTTTTATACACAGACGGTGTTGGGTGACTGAAACGCGCTGCCAAGGGAGATAGTGGAGGCAGATCTGATAGTGGCAGGCACATGGATATGCAGGGAATGGAGCGATATGGATCATACACAGGCAGATGAGATTAATTTATCTTGGCATCATGTTTGGCACAGACAATGTGGGCCAAAGGGCCTGTTCCTGTGCTGTACTGTTCTATGTTCTTCATCGAACAAGCAAGTAAGAGTCAAAAAAGTGTGCGGAATTTAGAACAATTCATATCACCAGAGAAAATATTGAGTAAACCAGCAGGACCAATGGTCAACAAATTCCCTGGAGCTAATGTGTAGGAAGGAACTGCAGGTGCTGGTTTAAACCAAAGATAGACACAAAAAGCTGGCGTAATTCAGCGGGATCGGCAGCATCTCTGGAAGAAGGGTCTGAAGAAGGGTCTCAAACCAAAATGTCACCCATTCCTTCTTTCCAGAGATGCTGCCTGTCCCGCTGAGTTACTCCAGCATTTTGTATCTACCCCTGGAGCTAATGTTTAGTTTAGTTTAGTTTACGGTCACGTGTACTGAGTGAGGTACAATGAAAACTTCTGTTGCGTGCTATCCAGTGAAAGACTATACATGATTACAATCAAGCTGTCCACAGTGTACAGATGTGGGATATAGAAAATAACTTTTAACGCACGATAAAGTCCAGTAAAGTCCGATAAAATATAATCTGAGGGTCTACAATGTGGTTGATGGTAGCTCAGGACCGCTCTCTTGTTTGTCATAGGATGGTTCCGTTCCCTGATGACAGCTGGGAAGAAACCCGCATTCCGGCATTACAAAAGAGTTGGCTGTAGGAATATTTGAAGAATGCAGTTGCAAAGTGGCAGAATATTACTGATTTGATGCTTAGGTCTTGCATTGATATAAATCATATGGAACTTCATTTTTTTTCGAAATTGAAGTGACCAAAAATGCCTTGGTTTGTACAGAAAATGCGAATAGCTTGGCTTTAAAAGTTCCCAAATTTCCACCCAGCCATTGGAAGTGCAGGGAAGTGTGATGATGTCCAACCCAAAGTCAGGCCACATGGAAAACATGCCAAGTTTCCGAGAAGCACTGGCCAAGATTTCAGAGTGTGACATTCTTTTGAGGAGGATGGAAGGAGAAGCTGTTCCAACAGAAAGTTTATTTGGGAAACATAGCTTGAGTTTCTCAGATGCTGTAATTCCTAACTCCTAGTGGGACTTGCACTGTGACCAATTCTGGTGGCAAAATATCAAGTAAGGCATCATTTACAAATTAATACAGTAAGTGTGGCTGGCTCGGGACCCTGCAGTGCACAGAAAGTGCCGAAAAAACATTCCAACATAAGAAATCAGAAGCAAGAGCAAGCTATTCATCTTTATAATTCATTAATGATTCATTCATGAAACCATTGCTCATGTGGCCCAACTCTCATCTTATTTTTCTATCCAATTCCCAGTCCTGCTATTTCATTCTGTTACAAATATTTGAACTTTATGATTTGGTGATTTATAATTTTAATTCGAACGTTGTCTCCTCAGAATTTTTGAGATCTAATCTGTCTTAATAAAAATATCATAGAACTTAGATAGTCATGGAGTCATAATGTCATACAACACAAAACAAATCGCCCAAGATGCCGACCAAGATGCCCCATGTTAGCTCGTCCTTATTGCCTGCATTTGGCCCATATCCCTCTAAAACTTTCCTAGTCATGTACCTGTCCAAGTGTCTTTTAAATGCTGTTAGAGTAGCTGCCTCTACCACCTTCTTTGGTAGCTCATTCCACATACTCACTGACCTCTGACCGACTGACGTCTTGCCCAACCTGTCCTTATAGCTCACGCCCTTAAGTCCTGGCAATATCCTCATAAATTTTCACTGCACTTTCCAGCTTAATGACATCTTTGATAATCATAGCAGGGTGACCAAAACTGGGCACAGTACTCCAAGTGTGGCCTCAGTAACACCTTGTTCAACTTCTATGAGCATTCCAACTTCTATGCTCACTACCCTGTCTGATGAAGGCCAATGTACCAAATCCCTGCTTGAACACCCCATCTACCTGTGAGGCCATTTTCAGGGAAGAATATAATTCCATGAATTTGATTACAATCCCTTCTGAAAGTTAGTTCCATAAATTAAAATGAGAGCAGATCAATGTTGACAAACTCATTCAACTCATTCTTACATCGGACTCCCTCCACCTTCCCACCATTACTCCTCTTTAGGGACGCACAGTGGCGCAGCGGTAGGGTTGCTGCCTTACAGCGACAGGGAACCAGGTTCGATCCTGCCCACGGGTGCTGACTGTACGGAGTTTGTACGTTCTCCCCATGACCATGTGGGTTTTCTCCGGGTGCTCCGGATTCCTCCCACATTCCTAAGACTTGCAGGTTTTCAGGTCAATTGGCTTCTATAAATTGTCCTCAGTGTGTAGGATAGAACCAGTGTATGGGTGATTGCTGTTCAGCATGGACTCTCTGGACCAAAGGGCATGTTTCCACTCTGTATCTCTAAACTAAAGTAAGAATAAATCATTGACACCCAATCATTTTCCATTACTCCCCACAACTTGTGTAATTTGCACAGATTTATCTTTCTGCATTTGAAGATCAGAATAGGAATTATCTCAGCAGATGTGTTGCACATATAAACGTACTCAAATAATTTTGAAACATTTATGACGCGACTGAAATAAGACTTTAAGCTTGTTCCATTGCCCTGCTTTTTCACTCCATTGCAAATATTTGAGCTTTATGAATTTGCAATTTAAATTCTCTCCTCTGAATTTTGAACTCTAATCCGTGTTCTGAAAAAAATTATGGAACTTCTTGCGAAATTGTTCACAGTCCCATCTGAGAATTAGTTCTAGAACACAAGAAACACATTTTCTCTCCCCCCCCCCCCCCCCCCAATTGTTTGCTTAGGTGATCAGTTGAATTATTAATTGATTGAAATATACAGCATGGGAAACAGAGCCTTCGGCCCACAGAGTCCACGCCAACCATCAACCCAACTGTTCACACTACTTCTGTGTTATCCCACTTTCTCATCCAACCAGGGGCAATTTACAGAGGGCCAATTGACCTTTGTACCTTTTCATATCTTTAGTTTCCCTTTCCCCTCACTCTCAGTCTGGTCTCGACCCGAAACGTCACCCATTCCTTCTCAACCAGAGATGCTGCCTGTCCCGCTGCGTTACTCCAGCTTTTTGGGTCTACCTTCAGTTTAAACCAGTATTTGCAGTTCCTTCCTACACAAAGAATGAACTTGTCTTGTTCCCTGTGTGTTGTGGAAGTGCATCCTATTGAGAGGACAACACAGGCCACTGATTACTTGCCTTCTTTAACGTTTTCAAGTCGCTCTGTCGGATTGAAGCCAGCAGCTGATCTCGTGAATTCCTCTCTCGGGCAGGTGGTCTACTTTCCAACTTTCTTTCCGAGACGGGCGTCAAGGAGTTTCTGAGCTTGGTGCCCTGGCCATTTCCTGGCACAGTCCTCTTGTTTGGTAACGCGTGGTTCTGTGTCACTGGGTTCGCGTTGTTGGGCAGTGCCGGGGGAGGAGGCGGTGGGGGTGGAAGGGGAGTTGGGGGAGTTGGGGGAGCTGGGGGAGCTGGGGGAGCTGTGTGAGCTGCCGCCTTCTTTGGACTTGCTTTAGGGGATGACCAGGGTGAACCTTTTGGAGAAGATTGCGGGGAGGGTTTCGGCGATCTCTGCAGGCCGAGTGCCTTTGGGACCTCCAGACCTTGCTTCTTGTCCCCCACTTGGCCCTGCCTCTGCTCTTGCAAGCGTCTCTGCCTCTGCTTGTCCATGTTTCGACTCAGTAGGTTTGTGACAGTCATTCGCGGCCCTGCCAGCTCAAAGTGGTAGCCCATCTTGAGGAGGGTGGTATTCTCCTTCAGAAGTTTGGCGATGTCCATCTCGACCTGTCCCCCAAAGATGTGCCGCTGGTTGTGGAATCGGAACTCTGTCAGGACGTGATTTTGCTGCAGTGCCCTCATGATGGCGAGGACCCCTTTGCCGGTGATGTAGTTGGACTCCAGGTTCAGGTTGGTTATACTTGTGTTCACCCTCAACACACCAGCGACGCTAAATGCAACATGATCGTCCGCGTGGGTGTTGGCGAAGCTGAAGGTTTTCACCACAGTGTTCCCTTTCAGAGCATCAGCAAATCGTATCAGGATCTCGTTGTTCATTCTCTCCGCATTATTTAAGTTGACTTCGGTTACCGCAGGATCATTGTCCCTAACTTTCTCTATCGACTCATCGTAAATGGTTGGAGTCGCAGCCGGTGCCTCGGGAACTTTAGCTGTTTTTTTCTCCTCCAGATTCCCTGTTCTGGACAAGTCTTTGCACTGTGTGGGACACTTTGTCTCTGCATTACGCGGGCAATCTTCATTTTCCTTACAGTCTTTGGTCTCGCTTTTAATTTTGCTGTTGTTTCCCTCATTGGCAATTTTCTTCGGCTTTTCATTCAATTTGGTGAGCTTTCCTCCTTTATCTTTGATCTCTTTGTTCGTCCCATTCTCTTCATTTCCTTTTCCTAGCGCCTCTCTTTTCTGCTCCTTGTTCCCTTTTGCCTCTTTGCTCTTCGCCTTATCACCAGTTTCTCTCTCCTTGGTGTTTTTAACCTTTCCACTTTCCTTGTCTTTCCTCTCGCTCTCTCCCGGTGTTTCAGCCATCTCCTCGCCTTGTTTCGTGCTACCATTGTCCAGTTTTTTTATTGCTTGCGTTTCAGCTTGTTCTGCTTTGGCTTGTTGACATGAACCATCCGGGCTTTGCCCTTCCTGAAAGAAAGGACGTGAATGACGATTAGGCCATAGAGATGGTAGAATCACACAGAACCAAATCCCAAAGTGCAGCCGATCCACCCGAAACATCACCTGTCTTTTTTTCCTGCAGAGATGCTGTCTGAACCGCTGAGTTGCTCCAGCACTTTGTGTCTATCTTCTATGTAGCCTGTCCATGTTCTCCAGCGATACTATCTGGCCCGCTGAGTTACCCCACCAATTTTTGTCTATCATCTATGTAGCTTATCCATGTCTCCCCGAGATGTTGCCTGACCCACTGTTGCCCCAGCACTTTTGCCTCACACAGCATGGAAAGGGGCTCTTCGGCCTACTAAGTCTGAGCCAAGCATCAGGCACACATTTCCATTGATCCTACACTAAAGCAATTTGTTTCATTCCCCACACTTCCATCAATTTTCACCGGATTTGACATCTGATGGGAACGTAGGGATATTAAAATGGGCTTAGTGTAGGTTTAATGTAACTCATCTGCACACCAGTGGCAATTGTTTACAGAGGCCAATTAACCTACCACCCTGCACGTCTTTAGTTTAGAGATACAGCACGGAAACAGGCCCTTCAGCCCACCTGTTCTCACTAGTTCTATGTTATCCTACTTTCACACCCACTCCCATCACACTAGGAGCAACTTCCAGAGGCCAGTTAACCTACAAACCCACACGTCTTTGGGGTGTGGGAGGAAACCGGAGCACCCGGATGAAACCTATGCGGTCACAGGGAGAACTAACAAACTCCACACAAAATCAAGAACAATCCATGTTAAACCATCTCAATTTTTTCAAAACCATGTCACATGCAAAAGACCAAAAAGGTCATTGATGAAAATGAGGAAAAAATTATCACAATAGAAATTATTTTCTGGGGTAGAATTTGGCCCAGAATCAGTTTAAGCTAATGAGGATTCCTTTTACTTTAAACTCATGGCTACAAACAGACGTGGGTTATTTTAACTCCTGGTCCCTAAATGGTTAATCCAGTTCATCTCAGCCTGACCTAATGACCTTGACTTTCAGATGGGCACTACCTGTCATAAAAGACGTCTATAATAAAAAAAATAGAACATTTCCTTTCAGCTTCTTTCTTTAATGAGGTTTACCATCTATGCCTCCACTTTCAATCAATATCACCAACGATCATCAGACTGATGAGGGACTCGACCAAAAACGTCATCTGTCTATTCCCTCCACAAATGTTTTCTGACCCATTGAGTTCCTCCAGCATTTTGATGGTGGACACAAAATGCTGGAGTAACTCAGTGGGTCAGGCGGCATCTCAGGAGAGAAGGAATGGGTGACATTTCGACCCAAAATGATTTAAACCAGCATCTGCAGTCATTTTCCTACACATCCTCCAGCATTTTCTTTTCGCTCAAGGTCTGCTGGATCTCCCATTTAACACCCTTTTCCATTTCCACACAGACCTTTCTGTCCTGGGCCTCCTCCATTACCAGAGTAAGGCCACACACAAACTGCAGGAGCAGCACCCCATATCCACTTGGGTAGCTGACAACCCAAAGACAGGTACAGATGCCGACTGACATGCTGAGTTCCTCCAGCACTTTGTCTTTTTCAACCACAGATTATGATGAAATCCTTTGCATTTCATCTTTCCAAGGATGTACAACAATGTGCACTAGGAGTGACAGGTCTTCACGTTCCTTTGCCAAGATCATTGGGATCAACAGATGCTTTAAAGACTAGCAGTGATTGTGATGTCCGTCCATCTTCCAGAGCTATTATCTACTATCTATCTCGTCGGAAACCCTCGAACTATCTTTGATCACACTTTACTGGACTTTATCATGCACTTAACGATATTCATGTTATTCCCTTTATCATGTCTCTGTACATTGTGGATGGCTCGATTGTAATCATAGAGTCATAGAGTGTGGAAACAGGGCCTTTAGCCCAACATGCCCACACCAACCAACATGTCCCATCTACACTAGTCCCATGCCTGCATTTGGCCCATATCCCTCCAAACCTGTCCTATCCATGTACCTGTCTAATTGCTTCTTAAATGTTGCAATAGTCCCTGCCTCAACCGCCTCCTCCGGCAGCTCATTCCATAAACCCACCACCCTTTGCATGAAAAAAGTTACCTCTCAGATTCCTATAAAATCTTTCCCCCTTCACCTAAAACCTATGGCCTCTGGTTCTCCATTCCCCAACTCTGGGCAGGAGACTCTGTGCGTCCACCCAATCTATTCCTCATGATGTACTACATGATTTTATAAACTTGTATTGTCTTTCTTCTGACTAGTTAGCACACAACAAAAGCTTTGCACTGTACCTCAGTACACGTGACAATAAACTGAACTCAAACTCAATTCTTTAGGTCAGATATTCTCTCAAAAGTGTAACTATGGTGATGTGTGTTGTGGCTGGACAATAGACAATAGACAATAGGTGCAGGAGGAGGCCATTCAGCCCTTCGAGCCAGCACCGCCATTCAATGTGATCATGGCTGATCATTCTCAATCAGTACCCCGTTCCTGCCTTCTCCCCATACCCCCTGACTCCGCTATCCTTAAGAGCTCTATCTAGCTCTCTCTTGAATGCATTCAGAGAATTGGCCTCCACTGCCTTCTGAGGCAGAGAATTCCACAGATTCACAACTCTGACAAGATTACATCTGCTTTCCCCATCCTAAGACTGTTTCTAGCATTAAGTAGCAAATACTTTATTTACAGCCTGGCTTTCTCTTTGTGGAAGTTTGTTATCTACAATGCCATTTGACATCCGGCCATTGCACCTCCAATGGTTAGAGTGCAACATAACATACTGCGGAGGAAGGAAGTGCAGATGCTGGTTTATACCAAAGATAGGCACAAAATGCTGGAGTAACTCAGCGGGTCAGGCACCGTCTTTGGACAAAAGGCATGGGCGCTGTTTTGGGTTGGGATTCTTCCTCAGACTCATGGAGCTCCTGGATCTTCAGCATGGAAACAGGTCTGAAGAAGTGTCCCAACCTGAAAGGTCACCTATCCATTTTCTCCAGAGATGCTGCCTGACCCACTGAGATACTCCAGCACTTTGCGTCTATCTTTCAACATACTGGGGAGTTTTGTTAGATTGTGTGCAGGTTGTGACACTGACAAGGCAATGGCAAATTATGTAATGTTAGTCTCTTTTCCCAGCCATTATACTGATGCATTCCCTTAAAAGGACTTATTCAGTGCCACTGGAAAAAAAATGTGAACAGTTACATCTAAGATCATTAACATCAAAAGCTATATTCTGGCTTCTGTTCGCAAGTTTCCACATATTTCCCTTGATAACAAACCTTCTAGGCTCACAGCATATGTTTCTTGCAAAGACCGTTAACATTTTTAGATGTTACCACACAGAGGGTGTTGGGCATATGGAACGAGCTACCAGAGGAGGTAGTCGAGGCAACAACATTTAAAAGGCAGTTGGACAAGTACATGGATAGGAGAGCTTTAGAAACATAGAAAATAGGTGCAGGAGTAGGCCATTCGGCCCTTCGAGCCTGCACCGCCATTCAATATGGTCATGGCTGATCATCCAGCTCAGTAGCCTGTACCTGCCTTCTCTCCATACCCCCTGATCCCTTTAGCAAAAAGGGCCACATCTAACTCCCTCTTAAATATAGCCAATGAACTGGCCTCAACTACCTTCTGTGGCAGAGAATTCCACAGACTCACCACTCTCTGTGTGAAGAAATGTTTTCTCATCTCGGTCCTAAAAGACTTCCCCCTTATCCTTAAGCTGTGACCCCTGGTTCTGGACTCCCCCAACATCGGGAACAATCTTCCCGCATCTAGCCTCTCCAACCCCTTAAGAATTTTATATGTTTCTATAAGATCCCCCTTCAGTCTTCTAAATTCCAGCGAGTACAAGCCCAGTCTATCCAGTCTTTCCTCATATGAAAGTCCCGCCATCCCAGGGATCAATCTGGTGAACCTTCTCTGTACTCCCTCTAAGGTAAGAACGTCTTTCCTCAGGTTAGGAGACCAAAACTGCACACAATACTCCAGGTGCGGTCTCACCAAGGCCCTGTACAACTGCAGCAGAACCTCCCTGCTCCTAAACTCAAATCCTCTTGCTATGAATGCCAACACACCATTCGCTTTCTTCACTGCCTGCTGCACCTGCACGCTTGCTTTCAATGACTGGTGCACCATGACACCCAGGTCACGTTGCATCTCTCCTTCTCCCAATCGGTCACCATTCAGGTAATACTCTGCTTTCCTGTTCTTGCCGCCAAAGTGGATAACCTCACATTTATCCACATTATATTGCATCTGCCATGCATTTGCCCACTCGCCTAATCTATCCAAGTCACTCTGCAGCCTCCAAGCATCCTCCTCGCAGCTAACACTGCCACCCAGCTTCGTGTCATCCGCAAACTTAGAGATGTTGCATTCAATTCCCTCGTCCAAATCATTAATATACACTGTAAATAACTGGGGTCCCAGCACTGAGCCTTGCGGTACCCCACTAGTCACTGCCTGCCATTCCGAAAAGGACCCGTTTATTCCTACTCTTTGCTTCCTGTCCGCCAACCAATTTTCTATCCACCTCAACACTGAACCCTCAATACCGTGTGCCTTAAGTTTGTACACCAATCTCCTATGTGGGACCTTGTCGAAGGCCTTCTGAAAGTCCAGATATAACACATCGACTGGTTCTCCCTTATCCACTCTACTAGTTACATTTAGAAGGATGGGGGCTAAAGGAGACCAAGTGGGACTGGTGTTGATGGAGCATCTTGGTTCACGTGGGTAAGTTGGGCCGAAGGGCCTGTTTCTATGCTGTTCGACTCTATGACTCCATGACCAGTGAAGAGGGAATTATGAAGACTTATGAACCTTGATATCCTATTACCTAATGTAAATAATTCTTTCTCATTTTTATTTTAGTTTTGTGTTCAAGTTATGTATTGAATCCCACTGGACTTGACCCACCACCTGGTCCACAGAGCCCACTTGTCCACCCACATTGCCCTGGGTGTGGAGAGCGGAGCAAGCTGAAGCTGGTGGATGTAAAAGCATCTCATATTCCTATTATTTACATCGGCGAAACCAAGCGCAGGCTCGGCGATCGCTTCGCTGAACACCTGCGCTCGGTCCGCATTAACAAAACTGATCTCCCGGTGGCCGAGCACTTTAACTCCCCCTCCCATTCCCAGTCTGACCTTTCTGTCATGGGCCTCCTCCAGTGCCATAGTGAGGCCCGCCGGAAATTGGAGGAACAGCACCTCATATTTCGCCTGGGCAGCTTGCAGCCCGGTGGTATAAACGTCGACTTCTCCAACTTCAGATAGCTCCTCTGTCCCTCCCTTCCCCTCCTCCTTCCCAGATCTCCCTCCATCTTCCTGTCTCCACCTATATCCTTCCTTTGTCCCGCCCCCCTGACATCAGTCTGAAGAAGGGTCTCGACCCGAAACGTCACCCATTCCTTCTCTCCCGAGATGCTGCCTGACCTGCTGAGTTACTCCAGCATTTTGTGAATAAATCATATTCCTCTTGTGTAGCTTACAATCCAACAGTGTGAACATTGAATTCTCCAATTTTAGGTAACCTCTAACCACCACCAACGCCCCACCTGAATCCCCCCCCTCCTCACCCCCCCCCCCGCATATTCCTCCCCTGTACCCTACCTGTACTCACACCTATTTCTCCCCTCCACCCCTCCTGCTACTTTCCTCCCTCTAGCTTCACAATCCACCACTCTCTCTCATACCTTCTGTCCTTATCTCCAGCCCTTGTTCCAACCATCTCGGTATCAAAGATCCCCCTTCCCTATCTCCACCTATTACTTGCCATGTTTTGCCCTGCCTCTCCCCTTTTCCAGCTTTCTTCTCCCCCTTACAATCAGTCTGAAGCAGGGTCCCGACCCGAAACGTCACCTATCCATGTTCTCCAGAGGTGCAGCCTGACCCGCTGAGTTACTCCAGCACTTTGTGTCTGGCAGCTCTGAACATAGCTGAGGCTTACAGCCCAGGAAGCCACATCAATTACTGTGGGCTGCACTGGTTTCAATGGTAGGGCCCTATAACTTGATGCAATGCTCTGCATTTGGAAGTGGAAAACTGAACAGGTCACGAGGTCTTGTGTGGTTCCCTGCTTGGAGTTCATGTATGGACATCATGCTGGAGATAGAAATTGTCTCTGTAATGAGTTAAACATGCCTGTTCTTCTTGCATGGCTATAGTCATAAATCATACAGCACGGAAACAGGCCCTATGATCCAATTCACCAATGCCGACCAAGATGCCCCACCTGGGCTCGTCTCACCTACCTGCATAAGACCCATATCCCTCTTATCCATGTACCTGTCCAAATGTTTTTCAAATGTTGTCACAGTAACCTGGCCCAACTACCTCCTCTGGCAGCTCATTACATATACCCACCACCCTCTGTGTGAAAAAAAGTACCCTGAGGTTCCTGTTACATCTTTCCCTTCTCACCTTAAACTTCTGTCCTCTGGTTCTTGATTTCCCTACCCTGGGTAGAAGGTGCCGGGCATTCACCCCATCTATCTCCCTCATGATTTTATACTCCTATACTGCCGGGCAGCACGGTGGCGCAGCTTTGTTGACCTCCCAGCGGAGCGAGCTGTCCGTCAAGGAATGTTGCCGACTGGCCCGCTGCAGACTGCAGGAGTACGTGCTGAGGGACGCACTGAAGCTCGGTGCAGCCAACGCCAAGGCTCTGTGGGGGAGGACCACAGTCTAGGGTCCTTCCGCTGCTGGAAATGGGGGGCAGGGTGTGGTGGAGAGAGACGCCCCTCCAAATAAGGGATTCTGTGTAAAATTGGAAATGAATATCTGCATTGACTGTGTAATCTCCGGAAATGTCGGATGGAGTTGTTGAAAAGAAGACGTTTTGTAAATATTTATTACTTGAATTAAGTATTTTTTTGATAGAATTTTTTTTATTATAGTTGCTACCTTACAGCACCAGAGACCTGGGTTCGATCCTGACTACTGGTGTCTGGACAGAGTTAGTTCCTGTGACGTGCATGGGTGTTCTCCATGGGCTCTGGTATCCTCCCGCTCCAAAGACGCGCAGGTCTGTAAGCTAATTCGCTTGGTATAATTGTAAATTGTCCCTAGTGTGTGTAGGATCGTGTGAATGTATGGCATGATCACTGGTCGGCACGGACTCGCTGGGCTGAAGGGCCTGATTCCATGATGTATCTCAAAACTACATTATAAGATCACCCCTCAACCACCAGTGCTCGAAGGAATGTCAAGGTTATTTGAGATGAAGGATCCAGTTGCCTATAAAACCATATCTAAATGTCAACGTTTTGGAAGAGAGCTTCAGAAAACTACTCAGAGTTATCACTACACTCAGTAGCGATGATTGAACGTTACTATACAAGAGATGAAGTCATTTCATAAACAGTATGCAATGGAGCCGCTGTGAACTGTTTATTGCGAACATATACAATTAATTCATCACCAGATTTTCACTGTATAGTAGCTCAGTTTTCCTCGAAATATTTTCTGTCTGAACATTTGCTACTTGGGGCCTTGTGTTCTGTTTTAGTCACCCTGCTACAAAAAGATGGAGAGTGCAGGGAAGATTTACAAGGATATTGCCTGGACCGGAGGGCCTGAGCTCCAGGGAGAGGTTGGGCAGGCTAGTTTTAAGGGGCGTGGCTGTGTTCTGCAGCTGCGGCTCACCGGCAGTCTCTCTGTCTTTTTTTTGTTTTTTTGTCTATTGTCATCGTTTAATGTGCGTTTTGTTCTATTTTTAACTCTGTGTATGTGGGGGGGTGATGGGGGGTGGGGGAAACCTTTTTTCTAATCTCTTCCTCAACGGAGATGCGACCTTTACCGTGTCGTATCTCCGTTCGCGCTACGGCCTAACATTGTGGAGTCGGCGGCCTCCAGCTGGGATCGACCTTGAAGACTCCGGTCGCAGGGCCTGGACTTACCATCTCGGAGGCTTCGGCCGTGGGCCCTGCAGACCGCAACATCGGGAGTTCGCAGGTCCCTGGCTGGCGACCGGTTTTTGGGAGCTCCAGCCGTAGCAGCTTCGACCGCCCTGAAGCGCGAGGTACGATCGACCCGCTCGCAGGCCCTTCATCGCCCTGCATGGCCCGGCCGCAGCACTTTCCATCGCCCGGTGGGGGCTCAGGATTTTCATCGGCCTGCTCGGCTCGGCTCGGCCCTGGGACTTTCCATCGCCCAATGGGGGCTCAGGACTTTCATCGGCCTGCTCGGCTCGGCCCTGGGACTTTCCATCGCCCGGTGGGGGCTTCAAAAAGTTGGGAGCCTCGATCACCTCGTGGCACCACGGGAGAAGAATGAGGAGGAGATAAGACTTTTCTTTGCCTTCCATCACAGTGAGGGTGTGCCTAGAGCAATCACTGTGATGGCTGTTTATGTAAAAATTGTATCTGTGTGTCCTGTGCTTTTTGTTGTCTACTGCCGGACCCTGACGTGAGAGGACGCTGGCGTTGTTTATTCGCCGCTTTTCCGTCAGGATAGTTTGTCTGTTTGTTTTTATGTTATGATTGTTTATGTAAAGCGCTTTGAGCACCTGATAAGGCGCTATATAAAATAAATGCTTATTATTATTATTATTATAGAACTGTATACTTTGGAGCAAGGAGACTAAAGGGTGCTGCTGTGGAGTATAAAACCATGAGGGGAAAGGATAGGGTGAATAAACAGAGTTTCTTTCCCTGGGGTAGTGGAATCAAGAGCAAGAGCTTTAAGGTGAGTGGAGAAAGATTTAAATGGAATCTGTGAGGCAACTTTTTCACACAATTAAACAGTTAGTTGAGGGGTGGTCGTATAGATGTGTGTAAGGAATAGATAGGGTGAATGCACAGAGTCCTTAACCATCAGAGGGGGAATCAGGAACCAGAAGATGGAAATTTAAGGTGAGAGGGAAAAGATTTGTTAGGAACTTGAGGGGCACTCAGAGGGTGGTGGGTATATTAAACGAGCTGTCAGAGGAGATAGTCAAGCCAGTACTAATACTACAGTGAAAATACATTTGGGCAGATACATAGATAGGAAAGGTTTAGAGGGATATAGGCCAGGTCTCTCCAGGTGGGATTAGCTTGGATGGGGATTTTGGTCGACAAGGACAAGATGGGCCGAAGGATGCCTTGTTTCCGTGCAGTATGACTCTTTGATGCCATAAAATTGACTTGCATCTTAAGCAGTTTTCCCCAGCTGTTATCAGGCAACTGAGCCATCTTATCAACAGCTAAAGAGTGGTCCTGAGCTGCCATTTACCTTTCTCTGGAGACCCTTGGACCATCTTTAATCGGACTTTATCTTGCACTAAATGTTATTCCCTTTATCATGCATCGGTGCACTGTGGACAACTTGGCAGTAATCATGTATAGTCTTTCCGCTGACTGGTTAGCACGCAACAAAGGCTTTTCACTGTACCTTAGTACATGTGACAATGAACTAAATTAAACTAAACGAAAAAGCATTACCAGTGCCTTCTCCAAAAATTTGGGAAATGCATGATTACAATGGCCACATTCAGATGAGACAAAGTTCTGGTCTTCAACTGATCCAGTTGGACGTCTGCAGCCTATTAACGCAAGCTCATAAAATTTCATCGCTTTTACTATTTGGATCCAATTGCACATTCATCTTCCAACGAACCCCATTACTTTTACCAAGTCTTACTATTTTGATGTTATAAGCTGATATTATATGGACCCACTCCCCTTTCAACATAATATCCATTTATTCATTATATTAAATTGATATAGAGTTACAGATACCACTCAAAGATGTCACAACCACCTCCAATGGCAGGGATCATACCTAAAATAAAACCTTTGGGTGTTTTTTAACACACATAACAGCTTCACATGTCTGTAAAGTGCTCCACAAAAATACATTCCATTACACATCTGAAGCTGTTGTTAACATCAGAAGGTATGAAAATAGAGCAGGTTTGCTGAAAATCTTGTCAGAATGCAGAACAAAATGGAAAAAATAAACGAAACTAAAAGGCATTACCAGTACTATGCTATTTTAAAATAGCCCTCTAATTCAAGGTGCCTAATACTGGACCCCTGAGCAACTCTACCGCTGCACCACTGTTCTGAAATACAACCCTGGACATGAGCTTGCGGGCTCCTTCAAACTAATGTCCACCCGACATTTTCCAAATGGGGCAGCACGGTGATACAGCAGTAGAGCTGCTGCCTTACAGCGCCAGAGTTCGATACTGACAATGGGTGCTTGTCTGTCTGGAGTTTGTACGTTCCCCCTGTCACCTGTGTGGGTTTTCTCCGGGAGTTTCGGTTTCCTCTCACATCCCAAAGGCGTACAGGTTTGTAGGCTAATTGACTTGGTATAATTGTAAATTGTCCCGAGTGCAGGATAATGCACGTGTGCGGAGATCGCTGGTTGGCGCGGACTCGGTGGGACGAAGGGCCTGTTTCCACTGTATCTCTAAAATCTCAAACGGGTTAAACAACAAGGCACATGGTTGTGGATGGAGCACTGGTTTGCAACTAAAACATCTTGACTGGATTTTTATAAACTGTTTCCCACAGAATAAAAATTGGCCACATTCCACCAAGTGATTTGTTTAAGACCCATGGCTTGAAGCTTTTTCCTAATTAGGATGGCATACCCACGACTGTGAGGGTTTCATGAATCCTCCAACATACTCTATCCAGCTACACTTCAGTTTATGACTTTCAACTTCTAGCAAGTACATAAACTCATCATTTTTCAATGGCACCAAGAATCATGTGGTTTACTTATTATTAATGATCTGAAAAGTGTGTCTGCATCTCATTTGAAAAGACCTCACAAATCTAATTTTTGTTTATCTTTGAACACCGTTAACTCTTTCAGTACTAAGCTGTAACGAAAGAATTCCATTGTTCTGTTGTTGATACAGATGATAATTAAACACGAGAGGAATATGGGCCAAACGTGGGCAAATGGGATGTCTTGGTCAGCAGGGGTGAGATGGGCTGAAGGGCTGTATGAGTCTATAACACTGTGGTTCTTGGCTCTTTCAATCACCGCCTATGAATATATCTTCTCAACAGATGCTGCCCGACCCACGGAGTTACTCCAGCACTTTGTGTTTTGCTCAACAATTTAGCATCTGCAGTTTCTTGTGTTTCCAATAATATATTTTCCTGACTGTCGGCAAAACTCCACAAATACTGCTGCCTTACAACTCCAGCAACAAAGTTTCGATCCTTCGGTGCTGCCTGTGTGGAGTTCGCATGTCATCCCTGTGACTGGAAGGACTTCATAAAGTCAAACAAAATGGGAACAGGCCTGTAGGCCCAACTTGTCTATGCTGACCACGATGCCCCATTTACACTAGTCCCATCTGCTTGCGTTTAGCCCGTATCCTTCTAAACCTATCCTACCAAGTGTCCAAGTGTCATTTAAATATTTATTCACAAAATGCTGGAGTAACTCAGCAGGTCAGGCAGCATCTCAGGAGAGAAGGAATGGGTGACGTTTCGGGTCGAGATCCTTCTTCAGTCAGAAGGGTCTCGACCCGAAACGTCACCCATTCCTTCTCTCCTGAGATGCTGCCTGACCTGCTGAGTTACTCCAGCATTTTGTGAATAAATACCTTCGATT
Source organism: Rhinoraja longicauda (assembly GCF_053455715.1). Lineage (NCBI taxonomy): Eukaryota > Metazoa > Chordata > Chondrichthyes > Rajiformes > Arhynchobatidae > Rhinoraja > Rhinoraja longicauda. The sequence continues at coordinate 16,208,988 of NC_135976.1, read as the reverse complement.
TGTACCAGCATCTGCAGTTATTTTCTTATACTAAGTGTCATTTAAATGTTATTATAGTACTGGCCTCACCTACATCCTCTGGCATCTTGATCCATATACCCACAATGCTCTGAGTGAAAATAATTTGCTCCTCAGATTCCTAATAAATCTTTCCCCTCCCACCTAAAACTATCTCCTCTGGTTTTTGATTTCTTGACCCAGGCCGAAAGACTCTGCGCATTCACTGTATCTATTCCCCTCAAGGTTTTACACACCCCTATAAGATCATCCCTCAGCCTCTAGCGCTCCATGGAATAAAGTCCCAGCCTGCCCCACCTCCCTAAAGCTCAGGACCTCAAGTCCTAGCGTCATCCTTGTACATCTACTATGTAGTCTTTCCAGCGTAATGACATCCTTCCTATAGTTTCTTCCAGGTACTTTGGGTTTCTCCCACATCCCAAAGACACACAAGTTACTAGGTTAGTCACAAATTGCTGGAGTAACTCAGAGGGCCAGGCAGCATCTCCAGCAAAAAAGGATGGGTGACATTTCGGGTCAGAACCCTTCCAAGACCCGTCTATCTTTGGTATAAACCAGCATCTGCAGTTCTTTATTTCTACCCTCTTTGCTAGGTTAATAATAGGTTCAATCTCAGGAGAGTTGGTGGGAGTGTGGGATTGCTGTAAATGGGTACTTGATTTCCAGCGCAGGCGTTGTAGATCAAAGGTCCCGTTTCTGTTCTGTATCTCTCTGTGTCACTAATTATAGACAGGACTGACAAATGGGAACTGGCATGGTGCCGCTCGGTCAATGTTCAATCACCCATCTCTGGCAATTGGCCAGCATCTCCCTTCCACCTCCACACAAGCAACTTGACAATAATTGTCTCCACGCTCTTTCTAAGCAGTACCAGTTCTACTGACAGTTCCACTATCTCTAGTTTTACCTGTTATACTGTTGGTTATTTCAATGACCAACTCCTTGGGCCTCATAACCTTCCAAAGACATTCCTCTGTGCAAGAATATTATTCTGAGCTTCACGAAGGAGAATTGGATGGAAATGGATGAACTCTTCGTCATTTAAACATGTCCTATAGTAATGCTGGAAAATGCCTTTGGATGTTCAATGCCTGGCTATCCATGTTCTCCAGAGATGCTGCCTGAACCTCTGGGTTACTCCAGCACTTTATGTCCTTTTCTATCTAAATAAAGCTTTTACATGTTTTCAGTTTACAGCAACAGAGTCCCATTACTGATGATGAAATGTTTGGGAGTTCTGTCTTTTGGATTGCAAACGACAACCTCTAACAAAAGACAGGACTTAGATGACAAACCGGCAATTCGCAGAAGTTCTAAGTATCCAACAGTAACGTCTCTTATCATTCCTCATTCTGCAGCCTTGATCCTCACTGTGGCCTAAATCTAACCATGGCAACCATTACCAGAAAATCCAATCTGACCATTATTTAAAAGATAGACACAAAACATTGTGCTACATGTCGTTTATAGTCCTGCTATAAAGTAATGAAAATATAACTTTGTAATGCCCCAAATCAGATTATTTTAGGTGTCTGATTCAGTTGATGGTGGAATCTAACGGTGTTTTAGTCAAGACACCAGTAATAACACAACATTCTTGTTGTTTTAGTTTGGCAAAATATGTAGTGCCATTTCTGAAGTTATCAGTGTGTTGATCTTTAAACTCGTGCACTGTAAAGTTTAAATCACAACCCGAGTTTACTACTTACATCTAAAGGGGATAATTTCTGCTTTTGCTGCTTTGATGTTAGACTGGCAAAGGAGGTAAAACTGCCCATTTATTTTATTTCAGATGACTTCCATGAAACTAAGTTCAAGATGAAAAATGAAGATTTTATACATGCACACGCACACAGACAGGCAGACAGACAAGCGCACACACACACACACACAAACACACGCAGAATTAGGCCAGTTCACCATGAAGAACCAATTCAGTTCCGTACAAAGTTTCAGCATGGAAACAGGCCCTTTGCCCCCCTGAATCCACACCAACTTGATCTTGATCACTAGTTCTATGTTATCCCACCTTCGCACCCACTCCCTCACATGCTAGGAGCAATTTACAAAGGCCAATAAACCTACAAAGCCGCACATCTTTAGGATGTAGGCGTGTAACTGGAGCACCCGGAGGAAACCCATGAGGTCAGAGGGTCAACATGCAAACTCCACACAGACAGCACCTAAGGTCAGGATTGAACCCAGGTCTCTGGTGCAGTGAGGCAGCAGCTCTGCCCGCTGAGCCACTGTGCCATTAAATATCATAAAATAAACATCATTAACTAATATAAATGAAGAACATTAGACACTGAATCCTCAACACAACATTTGTTGAGCTGTTGGAGTCGTGGAGTTATACATCATGGAAACAGGCCCTCTGCCCAACTTGCCCGTGGTGACCAAGATGCTCCATCTACACTAGTCCATCAAATCTTTCCCCCCTCACCTTAAACCTATGTCCTCTGGTTTTTCCATTCCCCTACTCTGGGTAAAAGACCTATTCACCCCATCTATTCCTACCGTGATTTTGTACACCTCCACAAGATCACCCCTCATCCCCATGTGCTTCAAGGGATAAAGTCCTAGCCTGCCTAGCCTCTCCCTATAGCTAAGGCCCTCAGGTCCAGGCAACATCCTCATTAAAGCTCAAGTAGATTATTAACAACATTGTAAAATACAATTACAGTACTCAACCCCGGCAATCAATGTCGACGTTATGAATATGCATTAAAAAAAATAACTCACGTCAAGAGACATCTCTCTCTCTATCAGTTTCTTGGTGGATTTCTCACAGTAGGTGAGCATTGCCTCGCGGTCATACGTTCCTGTGGACTGCTTGTCCGTCTGATTCCTCTGCCTCAGTCCGATAGCGACACTGGAATTAGGGCCCATCACCTCCAATTCTACCTGTAGCTCTTGCATTTCCTCTGGAGAAAGATTTGCCAACAAATTATCAATATCTGGATCCTCGCTCACCTGCCTTTTGTATTCTTGCTTTCTAAACCGTGACATTGTGTTTGTTCTGTCTTGTGGTGGTCCAAAGTTTAAAAACCAAAACGCAAACTACAGCTGTACAGTCCAGAAACACGGAGTGAACTACTACTTATTTGTTGCAGCAGTGAAATCCGGCGACATCCGTGGAAAAGTTGAAGATAGTCTCTTGCGTTTGCAAGAATGATTTGATAATCTTCGATAGTTGGAATAAATAAAACTAGCTCCTTTTAAACTGTGTCTGGGGGAACTGTCGATGCTGGTTTACCCCCCCAGCTTTGTTGTGTTTATCTTCCTTTAAACTGTTCCCAGCCAGCAGGTGATCCAAGCGAGACTGTAGTGAATCCTTATATGATTTAGCAACCAAACATGAAATGCAACGAGTAAATTGATGTGCGTTTGCACCAGTGAATTTGATCTAAGTGCCGTCTTGAATACTAATTTCATGAACTGCCAGTTAGCAGCGAGAGAGAGAGACCTGACAGCCTATCGGTCCCAGTGGTAAGTTGAAGACATTCCTCGGAATCCTAAGCACTTGCATTGCCAAATTTAGTTCGGCTGATTTAGCCTTGAAAGGCAATGGGAAGAAGTACAGCAAAACAAAGACTCGCAACAAAAAAAAAAGACCAACCGCAAGAGCTGGCAGCAATAAATGTTTAATTAACGCTGTGTAACAAAAAAAACTTGTAAAGGCGGAAATATCGCAGCACGGTCAAAAAGACTAAATTTGGGCAGTGGGAATGAAATCGACTTCGACCAAAATGTTTTAAACAGCATAATTTTGATGTAAAGGGAAGTTTCACAGCGCTTCTCTTTTACCCCCGGGGTCGATATATTCACACACTCCCCCAAAAATCTCAATTAGGCTGATCTGTAACTGTGGTTTACAGCGGGTCACGGTAACATTTGGTGAAGGGACTGACTTTCTCTTTGAAATTTGCAGCATGCTTTACTATTAAAGAATAGCAGCCAAAATACAATTGGACCAAAACAAGGCTGGATGTATAGAAATGAACCGTTGTCCTTGTAGTTCTTTGTCTTTTGTCTAATTAATCTCGAGCAATTATCGGTATTCTCATTACATACTTTTGGCAAAGGTTCAAACCCCAGTTGTTGGCAGGGGACTGACATTTAAACGACTTCCCTCTCTAGAGGCATGCTGGGAGGGTGGAGTGCCTCTGTTACCAGTGCCTTGGCCTTACACCTGACCTGTTCTCTCTTGTCCATTCTGTATCTCAAAAGTAAAACTGAATCCAGAACATAGAACAGTAGGGAACAGGCCCTTCTCCCAACTCATCTATGCTGACCAATATGCCCCATCTAGTCTGGGCCCATTGACCCGTGTTTGGCACTTTCCCCTCTAAACCCTCCCTATCCATGTACCTGTCCAAGTATCTATTAAACGTTATTACTGTCTGTTTTACCTCTACATCTACCAATGGGCCCAACTCTGAGGAACATCACTAGTCACAGGCCTCCAGTCCAAAAGACAATGTCTAGCACTTCTGTCTACATTTTAGCATCAAGTTAATTCTGTGTCCTGCTAGCTAGCGCTCCCGGGACCCTGTGTGATCTAACCTTGCAGAGCAGCCAGCTGGAAACTATTGTCCTCCACCACGTGGATCAGGCCCATGTCGCCCTGTGTCCCAGGGCCTGCTCTTGCTTCTGTTCTGGATGACTTGTACACATTGGCATTGGTCACAGAAACAAACCTGTTGTGCTGCTGCTGAAGCAAGTAAGAATTTCATTGTTCCGTTTCTGGACATGTGACATTAAAACACTCTTGACCTGACTGAAGCTGGAAAAGGTGCAGAAAATATTTACGAGGATGTTGCCAAAACTCGAGACTTGATGAGGCCACGTTTGGAGCATCGTGTTCAGTTTTGTTCACCCTCCTATAGGAAAGGTTATGTTAAGCTGGAAAGAGTGCAGAGAAGATTTACGAGGATGTTGCCAGGACTTGAGGGCCAGTGCTACGGGGAGCGGTTGAACAGGCTAGGACTTTATTCCTTGGAGTGCAGGAGGATGAGGGGTGATCTTATAGAGGTGTGTGAGATCATGAGGGGAATGGCTAGGATGAATGTGTAGAGTTTTTTTACCCAGAGTAGGGGAATCAAGGACCAGAGGACATAGGTTTAAGGTGAGAGGGGAAAGATTTAAAAGGAACCTGAGGGGCATCTTTTTTCACACAAAGGGTGGTGGGTGTAAGGAACAAGTTGCTGGAGGCGTTCATTGAGGCAAGTACTACCACAACCATTAAGAAATATTTAGACAAGTACATGGATAGGATAGGTTTAGAGGGATATGGGCCAAACACAGGCAGGCGAGACTACTATCGATGGGGCATGTTAGTCGGTGTGGGCAAGTTGGGCCGAAGGGCCTGTTTTCATGCTATGACTCTATGACAACATGACTCTTGAATGCTAAGATTCTGCAGAACTGTAATCATAGAGGATATAAATAAGGCAAAATAAACTAAAGTGCTGCTTGTAAAGTTAAACTAAGGAATTAATGTTACAAACAGCAATTAGAATAAAAGGAAGTCAGTGTTTCTGAAGGTTGAGGCTGCCTGGTTATATAAGAAATACCAGTGTTATAACCTTATCATGGACTTGTTAGTCAAATTCCTGACCGCTTGCACAAGGAAACTTAAATTTTGATGTATCTGTGTTCTATTTTTATAATTTTACGAAGATTTAAACTCAACAAGGCTTCAGAAAGATTCCGTTCACGAAATGCAAGTTCTGGAATGTTTTAGGGCCACCTTAAACTGTTGAACGTTGTTATGCCAGGAAAATACTGGCAGAGTTATCTGCCTCAGTGCCTAATGGTACCATATAAGGAAAATGTAAACAGAAAACAGACTTAGAATTACTCTCATTCTCGGAAGGTCTCGCTGGAAAAAAAACCTAGATTACTCAGTCTCGGAGTACGGAATAAGGCATCTAGGACTGAGACAAGGATACATTCCCTCATCCAGAGGCAGAGTCTGCTGAACAACTTTCCTGGTCCCTGGAAGCTAAAACGTTGAGTTCATTCAGAGATCAATGGAGTTCTGGATATTAAGGGGATCAAGGGATAGAATTGAAAATGGCACTGAGGGAGAAGGCCAATGGGTAGCACAAATGCCTTTTGCATACCTTTCATTCATTTATTCTTTGTACCTTTTCATATCTCTAGTTTCCCTCTTCCCTCACTCTCAGTCTGATGAAGGGTCTCGACCCGAAACGTCACCCATTCCTGCTCTCCAGAGATGTTGCCTGTCCGGTTGAGTTGCTCCAGCTTTTTGTGTCTACGGTTTAAACCGGCATCTGCAGTGACTTCCTACACATCAATAGTAACTATACAGAACATGCACAGGTCCCGTTGTGTTACGTTTCCTACTGGTTTCCCTCACATTTGTAGGCTTTGGGAATGTTTGATCACCATGTTGTGGCAAGTGTGAGCTGTTAGCTCTACAGCCAGAGAGAGAGACTCTGGAATGAAGCCCCATTGTACCTCGTGTGATGGCGTGTGCTCCCTCAGGGCTGCTCCCACCCCCAGGAGCGGCAGGCAGGCCGCAGGAAGCCCACGCTCAGCACCACCAACACCCCCTGGAAAACGCCAGCACTCTGCAGCAAACCCAGGCCCCAGGTAAACGAGCCGCAGCTGGGAACAATTAGTAGTCATTGGACCCACTCACCTGCACCATGTCAGTCCCACTCCGAATAAACCCTGGAGGTCCTGCCGGGAGGGAAGAGGAAGGGGAAGAGGAAGGGTAAGAGGAAGAGGATGGAGAAGGAGAAGGGGAAGGAGGAGGAGGAAGGGGAAGGGGAAGAGGATGAGGATGGAGAAGGAGAAGGGGAAGGAGGAGGATGAGGAAGGGTAAGAGGAAGGGGGAAGAGGAAGAGGATGGAGAAGGAGAAGGGGAAGGAGGAGGAGGAAGGGGAAGGGGAAGAGGATGAGGATGGAGAAGATGGGACACAGTAAATGGTAGGCCTCTGGGTAGTGTTGTAGAGCAGAGGGATCTAGGAGTGCAGGTGCATGGTTCCTTGAAGGTCGAGTCGCAGGTAGATAAGCTGGTCAAAAAGGCTTTTGGCACTTTGGCCTTCATCAGTCAGAGTATTGAGAATAGAAATTAGGAGGTCATGTTGCAGTTGTATAAGATGTTGGTGAGACCGCATTTAGAATATTGTGTTCAGTTCTGGGCACCATGTTATTGGAAAGATATTGTCAAGCTTGAAAGGGTTCAGAAAAGATTTACAAGGATGTTGCTAGGACTAGAGGGTGTGAGCTTTAGGGAGAGGGTGAGTAGGCTGGGTCTCTATTCCATGGAGCGCAGGAGGATGAGGGGAGATCGCATAGAGGTGTACAAAATCATGAGAAGAATAGATCGTGTAGATGCACAGAGTCTTTTGCCCAGAGTAGGGGAATCGAGGACCAGAGGACATAGGTTCAAGGTGAAGGGGAAAAAATTTAGTAGGAATCCAAGGGGTAACTTTTTCACACAAAGGGTGATAGGTGTATGGAACAAGCTGCCGGAGGAGGTACTTAAGGCTGGGACTATCCCATCGTCTAAGAAACAGGTAGACAGGTACATGGATTGGACAGGTTTGGGGTGATATGGACCAAACGCAGGCAAGTGGGACTAGTGTAGCTGGGACATTGTTGGCCGGTGTGGGCAAGTTGGGCCGAAGGGCCTGTTTCCACACTGTATCACTCTATGACTATGACTCTAAGAAGGGAAAGGAAGGGGAAGGGGAAGCGGTCGGGGAAGTGGAAGGGGAAGGAGACTGGGCCTTATCAACCGTCCTTCCTCAGTGACGATGAAGTTCTATGCCCCTGTGTGGACCTGGGCCTTCTTGTCACTATAGTCTGTCTTTAGAAATAAGCCATACAACGTGAGTTCATCCTCCCACGAGTGTCCGTGCAGCCATTGCCAACCCAGCACCACGACCAACACCACACTCTTTAGGGTGAAATTAATGACACATGAAGGAAGATGAAATGAAAACAAAACTTGCCCCACACATTTCCTTCAAACGTTGCCCCTCTCACCATAAAGCTGTGCCTTCCCGTATTTGATATTTCCGTCCTGGGGTAAAGGCTGTGACTGTCTACCCTATCTACGCATCTCATAATTTTACATCCTTCTATCAGGTCTCCCCTCAACTACCTGCTTTCCAGTTTCTTTCCCTCTGTTATCAAACTACTGAACGGTCCGCCCATAAGCTGGGGAACTGGCCTATTCTCCTCTACCCCATTGCGGACATTGGACTTTGTCTATGGAACTGATGTACTACAATGCTGAGAACTATATTCTGCACTCTGTATCTTCCCCTTTGCTCTATCTATTGTACCTGAGTTGCATTTGTGTCAAGTATTATCTGATCTGATAGAACATCATGCAAAACAAAGGTTTTCACTGTACCTCGGTATACATGACAATAAACTAATGACTAGTGTGAATGGGTTATTGATGGTCAGTACAGACTCAGTGGGCTGAAGGGCCTGTTTCCATGCTGTATCTCTAAACTGAACTGAACTAAACCAAGCAGCTTGCCTGCAGTCCGTCTGTCTTTTGTGTTTTTTGTTGTTTTTGTATGAGTTGTAGTTTTAATATGGTGTAGTGTTTGTATGTTATGTTTGGGGGGGGGGGTGGGAGGGAACGGGAACTGTAAAAAATTCTCTCTCCCGAACGGAGACACGAACTTGTTTCTGTGTGGTGTCTCCGTTCCCATTGCGGCCTACCAGCGGCCATGCACCTGGGACCACCTGGGGCTCTGGTTCGCAGAGCCCGCGGCCCGGACTCACCACCTGCGGCGCTGGCCGTCTTCGGATGCTGCGGGTGCGGCTGCGACTCATCTCCGGAGGCTCCGGCGCGGGCCGCGTGGATGTCGGAAGCCCGCAGGCCCCTGGGTGGGGGCCGACATCGGGAACACCGGCAGAGGCAGCGTGTTCACCCGCCCCGAATCGCGGGGCTTGGGTCGGCCCGCCGCGGACCTTTCACCGTCCGGCGTGGCCTGGAGTAGGCCGCGGACCTTTCACCGTCCGGCGTGGCCTGGAGTAGGCCGTGGACCTTTCACCGTCCGGCGCGGCCTGGAATAGGCCGTGGACCTTTCACCGTCCGGCGTGGCCTGGAGTAGGCCGTGGACCTTTCACCGTCCGGCGCGGCCTGGAGTAGGCCGTGGACCTTTCACCGTCCGGCGTGGCCTGGAGTAGGCCGTGGACCTTTCACCGTCCGGCGTGGCCTGGAGTAGGCCGTGGACCTTTCACCGTCCGGCGTGGCCTGGAGTAGGCCGTGGACCTTTCACCGTCCGGCGTGGCCTGGAGTAGGCCGTGGACCTTTCACCGTCCGGCGTGGCCTGGAGTAGGCCGTGGATCTTTCACCGTCCGGCGCGGCCTGGAGTAGGCCGTGGACCTTTAACCGTCCGGCGTGGCGCTCCAATGTCGGGAGCCCCGACCGCCCCGACGTGGCAACGACAACAGCCTGACCGCGGGAGAAGACGGCAGGGGAAGAGAAAATACATTCTGGCCTTCCATCATAGTGAGAAGGGACTGGAGGAGACTCACTGTGATGGATGTTACTTTTGTTTGGTGTTAGTGTATGATTGTATGTGTTATTGCATTTTTATTGATTATTCTTATTGGTCTTAATGTTTCAATTGCGGGTAATGTTTCATTTCACTACACATTTATGTGTATGTGACAAATAAACGACTATTGACTATTGACTAGCATGGATAATTTCTCCATCTCTTTGTGAATCACTCCTCTCGTTTTAAGCTGTAGCCTCTGCCTGGGTCAAATACACTTCCAATCTGACCAGGTTTGTTTATGGAAAATATATACAAGGCACACAGCCTTAAATAAACTGCAGGGATTAATTCACCATCAGAGATTTGGCAGCATTCCGTTTAAAAAACACGCAAAGCTTTGCAGATGTTTTCCCATTTCCATCAACAAATAAAAGCAGCATCCTCTGCATTTCTGCATTGAAATCCTTTATTCATTGTGATATTATTGCTACAAAAGGAATAAAGGAACTTTAAAAAACTTTTCATTTGGAGACACAACAAACTGCAGATGCAATCAAAACACAAAGTTATCAATCAAAACACAAAGTGCTGGAGTAACTTAGCGGGTCAGGCAGCATCTGTGGAGGGACATGGATAGGCGATGTTTCAGGTTGGGATCTTTCTTCGATCCTAATCTGAAACATCACCTGTCTATTCCTTCCACAGATGCTGCCTGACCCGCTGAGTTCCTCCAGCACTTTATGTTTTGTATTTTCAATTGCCTGAAGACAGCACTGTAGCACAATGGTGCAGCAGTAGAGCTGCTGCCTTACAGCGCCAGAGACCAGGGTTCAATCCTGACTACAGGTGCTGGCTATACGAAGTTTGTACGTTCTCGCTGTGACCATGTGGGTTTTCTCCAGGTGCTCCGGTTTCCTCACACATTCCAAAGGCATGCAGGTTTGAAGGTTAATTGACTTCTGCAAATTGTCCCTACTGTGTAGGATAGTGCTAGTGTATGGCAAAAGGTACAGCTGTTATCAGGCAACTGAACTGTCCTCTCACCAGCTAGAGTGTGGTCCTGACCTCCTATCTACCTCATTGGAGACCTTCAAATTATCTTTAATTGGACTTTATCTCGCACTAAATTTTATACCCTTGATTCTGAATCTGTACACTGTGGACGGCTTGATGAAAATCATGTATAGTTTTTTCACTGACTAGATAGCACGCAACAAAAGCTTATCACTGTACCTCAGTACACGTGACAATAATAAACAAAATAAAAATAATTTACCTAAACAATAATCAGATCTTCCATGCAAAAGCAAAAATAATGCAACTTCAAAAATCTGGTGCAGTTGTTATTGATTATCCAGTTATTCAATGAAGTTGCTATCAGCAAAAATGATTGGTTATGCTCACAATTGCTTTTAACTGATTGAAAGACACAACATGGAGACAGGCCCTTCAGATTAGCGAGTCCACGCCGACCATGAATCACCCATTAACACTAGTTCTAGTACACATTCATATTCACTCCCAATACACGAGCAAAATGTTGCCTGTCCATTCCTTCCACAGTTACAGTTTGAGTCCCATATCTGAGGAAGGATGTGCTGGCATTGGAGAGAGTCCAGAGGATGATCCCAGGAATGATTGGGTTAACATATGATGAGTGTTTGACGCACTGGGCCTGTACTCGCTGAGGTTTAGGAGGATGAGTGGTCACTAGATTGAAACTTACTGACAGGCCATAATAGAGTGGATTTGGAGAGGATCTTTCCACTGGTGGGGGAGTCTAGAACCAGAGGCGATAGCTTCAGACGAAAAGGATGTACCTTAGAAAGGAGATGAGGAATTTATCCAATTCTAGGAATCTAGGAATGAGGACTCTATAACTCTTGACTCCCTGCAGCTCAAAGGCACCCTCTAATGGTGACAGTGAACATAGTCGGAGCTAAATCCAATAAATGTTTCAGCTTTGTAATCTATATACTAAAACTCTCGTTTGTTATCTTGTTTGTGACTGAACTTCAGCCAAAACGGTACACGATAGCACGACAATTTTAGGCCCACACTCACCCATTGTCACTTTAGTGATAATGCAAGCAGTTTCATTGAAATCGGTGTTATATTTTTAAAGTTATTCACATTTTTAAGTTTAAAAGGAGGGGAGGGGGGAAGGGGGGAGTGTGGGAGAAGGGAGGGAGGGGGGAAGGGGGGAGTGTGGGAGAAGGGAGAGGGGAGTTGAGGAGAGAGGGGAGGGGGGGAGGACAGGGTGCTGCACCAATACAGGAGAGGTTTGGGCCCAACGGGTCCACTTGGTCTATTTAATTTATATATTCTTATTGTTAACTAATTGTAATTTACTTTGTGCAATCTTTATCAGGTTTTTATCTTTAACAAAATGATTTGCTGAGGATATGAAATCATATTAATTAATATGTAGGCATAAGGAACTGCAGATATTGGCTTACAAAATAAAAACGCAATGTTTTTTTGTCAGGTAGCACCTCTGGAGAGCACAGATTCTGAAGGATTGGGACACCTACATGGAACGGAAAGGATATGGGCCAAATGCAGGCATAGATGGGACATCTTGGTCGGCATGGGCAAGTTGGGCTGAAGGGCCTGTTTCCACATTGTATGAGTCTATGACTGTGACTCTATAGATAGGCTGCGTTTCAGGTTAGGACTCTTCTTCAGACTCTTCAGCACTTTATAATTTTTTTAAATCTTTGACTCCGTTATTTTGTGACTTATTGACCATTTTTAATACAAAAGACTAAGAGTTGGGGTCATGCGGCACATAAACAGACCCTTCGGCCCACCGAGATCGTACTATCAAACACGATCAGCATTAATCCAATAATTTATTCTCGTCATTCTCACTGGCATGGTGCAGCAGCAGTAAAGTTGCTGCCTCACAGCGCCAGAGACCCGGGTTCGATCCTGACCTCAGGTGCTGTCTGTATGGAGTTTGTATGTTCTCCCCATGACCATGTGGGGTTCCTCCGGGTGCTCCGGTTTCCTCCCACATCCCAAAGATGTACAGGTTTATAGGTTAATTGGCTTCTGTAAAAATGGTAAATTGTCCCTAGTGTGTAGAATAGTGCTGGTGCTGCTCGGCACAGACCCGGTGGGCTAAAGGGCCTGTTTCCGTGCTGTATGTCTAAAGACTGAAGACTCTGAAGACTAAAGATTCCCCTCAGATTCTTTCCCTCATCCACGCACAAGGGGCAATTTACAACAGCCCTTTAACATACAAACCCATACATCTTTGGGATGTGGGAGGAAACCGGAACACCCGGAGGAAACTTCACCCTTGTTACACCACATTTGGACTACGCCATTGCAGCATGGGATCCATACACAAATTAAAAAAATTCTTCCATCGAACGTCCAAAGACAGGCAGCTCATTTTGTTACAAATACCTATGAGAGAGAAGCGAGTGATACCGAACTTCTAAATTCATTGGGTGGAACACTCTCCAAGACGGACGTAAAGCCCACCGTTTGACCTGTTTTTACAAAATGTTAAATGGTCAGCTCGACATAGATGACCACACCTACACCAAACCCAAACCTAGCAGGAGTAGACGAGGGCGTTCAATTCAATTTGAGATACCAGCTACCAAGACAGATGTGTATAGCAATTCATTCTTCCCTCGCACAATTAAAGCATGGAATAGTCTTCACCCTACTATAGTTACTCAACCAGACGCAACTACATTTAAGGCAGCTTTTCGTCTCCAAGAAGCCCTTCTTGCTTAAGTCCATACTCCGCCACCTCCAGTTTAAATTCCATTTGGAATATTTTGGAGGACCAAGAACCAAGAAACCCACACAGTCACATGGAGAACGTGCAAACTCTACATAGCACCTGAATTCATGACTGGTCTCTGGTGCTGTGAGGCAGCAGCGCCACCGTGACGCACTTTATTACATACTAGACCAAGTGGACTCAAACCTCTCTGTTGGGCCCAAACCTCTCCTGCATTGGTGCAGCACCCTCTCCTCCCCCCTCCACCACATCCCCCCCTCCCTCCTACCCTCCCCCTCCCTCCCCACTCCATCCCCCTCAACCTCCCTCCTCCCCCCTCCCTCCTCCCTCCTCACTCCTCCCCCCCTCCCCCCTCCTTCCCTCATTTAGATTTAAACTTTAAAATGTGAATAACTTTAAAAATAATGTGAAATAAAATAACTTTAAAAATAATGTAAAATAAAATTATCCATTTCTTCCATTAGCACCAAAGGGACGACGGTGAGTAAGGTGGACCTAAAATTGTCCCGCTATCATGTACCGTTTTGGCTGTAGTTCAGGAACAAACAAACAAACAAACAAACAAGAGTTTTAGCATATAGATTATGTATATGTAAGCTTTAACCAAAAATAAATACTGCACACATTCAATCACCCTGTGAGCCGATGAATAGATTTTTGCTGAAAATAAATTGTCGCTTACATCCTGACAAAAGATTGTAAATCTGAAATGTTCGGGAACATTTTTCCTGCATCTACCCTGTCCAATCCTCTAAGAATTTTATATGTTTCTATAAGATCCCATTCTATAAGAAAACAAGCCCAGTCGACCCATTCTTTCATAAGTCAGTCCCGCCATCCCGGAAATTAACCTGGTGAACCTACGCTGCACTCCCTCAATAGCAATAATGTCCTTCTTCAAATTAGACCAAAATTGCACATGATACTCCAGGTGCGGTCTCACCAGGACCCTGTACAACTGCAGTAGGACCGCCTTGTTCCTAAACTCAAACCCTCTTGCAATGAATGCCATTAGCTTTCTTCACTGCCTGCTGCACCTGCATGCTTACTTTCAGTGACTGATATACAAGCACACCCAGGTCTCATTACACCTCCCCTTCTCCTAATCTGATACCATTCAGATAATAATCTGCCTTCCTGTCCTTGCCACCAAAGTAGATAACCGTACATTTATCCACATTATACTGCATCTGCTATGCTTCTGCCCCACTCACCCAACCCATCCAAGTCACCCTGCAGCCTCATAGCATCCTCCTCGCAGCACACGCTGCCACCCAGCTTTGTGTCATCCGCAAACTTGGAGATGTTACATTTCATTCTCTGGTCCAAATCGTTAATATATATTGTAAACAACTGGGGTCCCAGCACCAAGCCTTGCGGCACCCCACTAGTTACTGCCTGCCATTATGACCCGTTAATTCCTACTCTTTGCACCCTGTCTGCCAACCAGTTCTCTATCCATGTCAATACCCTACCCCCAATGCCATGTGCTCTAAGGTTGCACACTAATCTCTTATGTGGGACCTTGTCAAAGGCTTTTAGAAAGTCCAGATACACCACATCCACTGGCTCTCCCTTGTCCATTCTACTTGTTGCATCCTCAAAAAATTCCAAAAGATGAGCCCCTTCATAAATCCATGCTGTCTTTGACCGATCCTGTCACTGCTTTCCAAATGCGCTGCTATAACATCTTTAATAATCGACTCCAGCATCTTCCCCACTACCGATGTAAGGCGAACTGGTCTATAATTCCGTTTTCTCTCTCCCTCCTTTCTTAAAAAGTGGAGTTACATTGGAGTTACATCCAGTTACATTTCCAATGCACAGGAACTGATCCAGACTCGAGAGAACATTGGAAAATGATCATCAATGCATCCATGATTTCTAGGGCCACCTCCTTGAGTACTCTGGGATGCAGACCATCAGGCCCTGGGGTTCAATCTGCCTTCAGTCCCGACAGTTAACCTCACACCATTTTCTGACTAATGTGGATTCCCTTCAGTTCCTCCTTCCCACTAGATCTTCGGTCTCCTAGTATTTCCAGGAGATTGTTTGTGTTTTCCTTAGTGAAGACAGAACCAAAGTACTCATTTAACTGTTCTGCCATTTCCTTGTTTCCCATTATAAATTCACCTGTCTCTGACTGTAAGGGACCTACATCCGTCTTCACTAATCTTTTCCTTTTTACATACCTATAAGAATCTTTTACAGTCAGTTTTTATATTTCCCGCAAGCTTTGGGACAATTTACAGAAGCCAATTAACCTGCAAATCTGAACATCTCTGGAATGTGTGAGGAAACCAGAGAACCCGGAGAAAACCCACGTGGTCACAGGGAGAAAGTACGAACTTCGTACAGACAGCACCCGTAGTCAGATTTGAACCCGGGTTTTTGGCGCTGTAAGGCTGCAACTCTACCGCTGCACTACTGCGCCATCCTGTGGAAATACTGAGGAAAAATGTAATTGGCGTGTTTTGTGCTGGATAGCCAGCGTGTGGCTTTGTGCAGTTAATGCCAACACTGTACAAATTGGACCAAAAGGACACAAAGTGCTGGAGTAACTCTGCAGGTCAGGCAGCATCTCTCGAGAACACAGATAAGTGATGTTTCAGATCGAGTTTGAAGAAGGGTCTCGACCCAAAACATCACCTATCCATGTTCTCCAGGGATGATGCCTGACCTGCTGAGTTACTCCAGTACATTTACATTTAGTTATACACTTTACATTTAGAGATACAGTATGAAACAGGCCCTTTGGCCCACCGCGTCTGCGTCAACCAGCAATCACCTGTACTCTAGTTGTATCCTGCACCCGAGGGACAATTTACAGAAGCCAATTAACCTACTAACTTACACGTCTTTGGAATGTGGGAGGAAACCAGAGCACCCAGAAAAAACCCCACGTGGTCAGAGAGAACGTACAAACTCTGTACAGGAGTCAGGATCGAACCCGGGTCTCTGGCGCTGTAAGGCAGCAACTCTACCCCTGCTCCACTGTGCCGTCCTACTTTGTGTCCTTTCGTGTATTAACCAGCATCGGCAGTTCTTAGTTTCTTTAAATTAGACCAGAGTATTATAATTATCACAATAATAAACGCTATATAAATTAGACAAATGCACTGTTAATTCTATTCTTTATTTTGACATTTCATCATCTTTATCTGATTCACCTCGGAAGTTCCATCCTTTTAAAGAGATGCTCATCACTGAGCAAGTCTTTTTCTTTTAAAAATATTGACGGAGTAACAGCTCTACTTTTAACAATATTTAATATATTATTCCAGTGTTTAACAGTACAAGTAGTAAAATAACAGTTATGAGAGGCAGTACTTACTGTCAGTTAAATAACCTCCTATTCATATAATTAAATAACTTCCTATTCATAGCATCTGCACTCTGCAATGTTATAACTCTGAGAAACTCCCGTTCCCATTTTTGATTGAGAAATACAGCATGGAAAACAGGTCCTTTGGGTCAATGCAGACCATTGATCTCCCGTTCACACTAGTTCTATGTTATCCCACTTTCTCATCCACTCCCTGTGCACTAGGGGCAATTTATAACGGCCAATTAACTTACAAACCCTCAAGTCTATTGGATGTGGGAGGAAACCGGAGCACCTGGAGGGATCCCATGCAGTACACGAGAGAATGTGCAAACTCCACACAGACAGCACTCAAGGTAAGAATCAAATCTTCAACCTGCGTGGTGTGGGTCTTTCACGACACATCTCTACCAGCTGTGCCACCTATCATCGAATTGATCTGGAGAAGACTCTGCCTCACAAAGCCAGCCAGTCATCAAGGTCCCACACCTCGCTGGCCACGCTCTCATCCCACTCATATCAATGGGATGAAGGTAGAGCCTGAAAACCATAAGCATCTGCTTCAAGTGCAGCTGCTTCCCAACAACCATCAGGCTCTTGAATACAACACAACACTAACCTCAACTTTGAACTGATTTTATTTTGGTTGCTCTGGAGAACTTAGTTTTCTGCACTATTATGTCTATCAAGGATGGTAGTTACTAACATAGAACAGTACAGCACAGGAACAGGCCCTTCGGCCCACAATGTCTGTGCCGAACATGATGCTAAGCCCAACTCTTATTTGTCTGCAATTATTGAATTTTAAAGTATTATTGTAATTTATCTGTGTACATTGAATTTATGGATCTGTTAAACTGCTGCATGTAAGAATTTAATTGTTCTGTTGTCAGCATGTATGACAATTAGACTTTAGGGATACAGTGCGGAAACAGGCTCTCCAGCCCACCAAGTCCGTGCCGACCAGCGATCACCCTGTACATTAACACTATCCTACACATGAGGGACAATTCACAGAAGCCAATTAACCTACAAACCTCTATGTCTTTGGAATGTGGGAGGAAACCGGAGCACCTGGAGAAAACCCATGGGGTCACAGGGAGAACGTACAAACTGTACTGACAGCACCCGTAGTCAGGATCGAACTCGGGTCTCTGGCGCTGTAAGGTAGCAACTCTACCGCTGCACCTCTGTGCTGCCCTTAAACTCCCTCTTTCTCAGGTTTTGGAGCAATGTGTGCTCCTGGAAAAACAGTTTGTGCCTCTCAATTTTCATTCAATTGATGACCAAACTGCACCTGATAAAACCATCTTTATTATGCCTTTGGTGAATTTAAAATGTTCTCTAAATAATAAAAGGGGTAACTTTTTAGAGGTAAATAATTCTGGTTGTTAAGAAATCTTATTTCTGCCTTGTTGAAGGATTCTGAGTGTCATAGCTTGGAGTTACATTAAAGGCCTTTAGGTAGTTAGGTAGAGGTTAGGCAGGCTAGGACTTTATTCCTTGGAGCGCAGGAAGCTGAGGGGGTGATCTTACAGAGGTGTATAAAATCCTCAGGGGAAGAGAGTCTTTCACGCAGTGTCAGGGAATCAAGAACCAGAGGACATAACCAGACTCTCAGTCTGAAGGGTCTCGACCTAAAACATCACCTATTCCTTTTCTCCAGAGATGCTGCCTGACCCGCTGAGTTACTCCAGCATTTTGTGTCTATCACAAGGGCACATAAGTTCCTATAAAATTAATAGGAACCTGAGGGGCAACTTTATCACACAGGTGTGTGGGGTACATGGAATGAGCAGCAAGAGGAGGTAGTTGAGGCAGGCACTATCATAACGTTTAAGAAACATTTACAAGCTACAAGGATAGGATAGGTTTCGAAGGGATATGGGACAAGTGCAGGCAGGTGGAACTGGTGTAGATGGGGCATGCTAGTCAGTGTAGCCACGCTACATGGTTAAGAAGGATTAGAGGGATATGGGCCAAACGCGGGCAGGTGGGTCCTAGGGTAGTTGAGACATCTTGGTAGGCATGGGCATGTTGGGCCAAAGGGCCTGTTTCCGTGCTGTATGACTGTGACTCGAATTTCAGCTGAAATAACTTAAACAGAAAAAGGAAATTGTTCATCTATTTGTCCCCTTCGTATATTTTCTTTGGGACTGTCATGGTTCCTTCCTGTCCCATTAACATTCAATACAATATGGATTAAAATGAACTATACACACAAAGCTTAAATATATGACATTAATTTCGTTGGTTTGCTTGTTTCTGACAATTTTAAACTTTTACACGGTCAGAAGCAGAGAGCAGCTGGTGCCTTACAGACTCTGTCAGTAAAGGTTTGTGGCCACGATTTTGCAGAGAAATAACATTACTAAAAGGTAAATGAAATAGCAACATTTGGTGACTGTACATCATGGCTAAACGCAGAAATCTTTTTAAAGCTGTTATCACAAAGTTTCGCAAGAAGCTTAACTCCACTGATATCTTGCCGAAAGACTCAGTATTGAAAAGTGGAAGTACTTGGAGTTATGGTGCTTATTTGCTTGACCACAATTAAGCTCAACAATAACAAAAAATATTGTTTTTCTCTGTTATTACTGTCACTCTAAAGGTCTCAAGACAATCAAAGTGAACTTTCCCAAGCATGGAGTCCCATTCCTTCAGATTTTAATATTTAGTTTAGTTTAGAGATACGGCATGGAAACAGGTCCTTCGGCCCACCGCATTCACGCCGACCATTGATCACCCGCTCTTACTAGTTCTATATTATCTCACTTTCTCATTAGGGGGAATTTACAGAGGTCAATTAAAACCTACAAACTTGCATGTTTTAGTTTTAGAGAAACGACGAGGAAAGAGACTTTTTGGCTCACCGAGTCCGCATTGACCAACGATCACCACTTGCAACCTGGGGCAATTTACAGAGGGTCAATTAACCCACAAACCTGCAGGTCTTTGGGTTGTTGGAGGAAACTGGAACACCTGGAGAAAACCCACTGGGTCACAGGGAGAACGTGCAAATACCATGCAGTCACAGGGAGAACGTGCAAATATCACAGAGAGTGCTCGAGGTCAGGGTCGAGAACCTGGGTCTCTGCCGCTTGTTAAAGATTTTAAATAAAAATTAACAATATGAAATAATTTATGTTTGTTTTCCTTTTACCTGTGGGGCGGCACAGTGGCGTAGTGGTAGAGTTTCTGCCTTACAACGCCAAAGACCTGGGTTCAATCCTGATTATGGGTGCTATCTGCAACGCAAAGGGACCTGGGGGTACTAGTACAGGAATCACAAAAAGTTAGTATGCAGGTGCAGCAAGTGATTAGGAAGGCCAATGGAGTCTTAGCCTTTATTGCCAGGGGGATAGAGTATAAAAGTAGGGAGGTGTTGCTGCAGCTGTATACAGTATTGGTAAGACCGCATTTGGAATACTGTGTGCAGTTTTGGTGCCCAAGTTTAAGAAAGGATGTACTTGCTCTGGAGGCAGTGCAGAGAAGGTTTACACGGTTAATTCCAGGGATGAGGGGGTTGACATATGAGGAAAGGTTAAGTAGGTTTGGACTTTTCTCATTGGAGTTCAGAAGAATGAGAGGTGATCTTATTGAAACGTATAAGATCGTGAGGGGCCTTGATCGGGTGGATGCGCTAAAGATTTTTCCGATGATCGGGGAGACCAGAACTAGGGGGCATAGTCTTAGAATAAGAGGGGGCGCTTTTAAAACGGAGATGAGGAGAAACTTCTTCACTCAGAGGGTGGTTAGTCTGTGGAATTCGCTGCCTCAGGGAGCTGTGGAAGCAGGAACGTTAAATAAATTTAAAACAGAAATAGATAGTTTTTTAATAGACAAGGGAATTAGGGGTTACGGGGAGCGGGCAGGGAAGTGGACATGAGTTATTGTTAGTATAGTAAGACCTGAGTAATCTCCTGGACAAGTTTCGATCGCCTAGCTTGGGGTCGGAGAGGAATTTCCCGGATTTTTTCCCCAAATTGGCCTGGGTTTTTATCCGGTTTTTCGCCTCTCCCAGGAGATCACACGGTTCTTTTGGGTGGGAAGAAGGGCGATAGTGGGAAGGGGATTGGGGTGGGATCTGCCATGATTGTATTGAATGGCGGAGCGGGCTCGAGGGGCCGGTTGGCCTACTCCTGCTCCTATTTTCTTGTGTTCTTGTACAGAGTTTGTATGTTCTCCCTGTGACCGTGTGGGTTTTCTCTGGGTGCTCCGGTTTCCTTCCACACTCTAAAGATGTACAGGTCTGCAGGTTATATGGCTTCGGTAAGTTGTAAAATTGTCTCTAGTGTCCAGGTTAGTGCTAGTGTACGGGGTAATCTATGGTCGGCGCACTCGGTGGGCCGAAGGGCCTGTTTCCACGCTGTTTCTCTAAATCTCCTCCTTTCTCTCTCTCCTAATCATAATCTTTAATCCTTCCTTTATTTTGCTTTCTGCAATTGATGGAAGTTGACTGATCTATTCTCACTCTACCTGATTGGATCCTGCATGGCTCGGGAGGGAAAGTTTCTAATTAAGCAAACGCCTGATTGTTTGTTCCATTCACTCTGTAGATGGATTGTGATCATTCCCAATTCCCAGTGTAAAAGTTAATCAATACGTAAATACACATTACTGATATTTACTGGTACCATCGTTTGGAAGTAACTGCAAAAATCCAGGCCAGCTTCATGAAAGGAAGACAAGACAATGTAAAAGCAAAAATTACAATAATCTCCAACAAAATAAAAAAACAGAGATAAAATTGATGTGGAAACAAGATTGAGAGGCAAACAGTCTTTTAGTTTTTTGGTTATATACTTCTTAGGTTTTGATTATTTTTTGATCAGTGTATTTTATCCTGACTGATCAATGTAGACTCGTCACCTGCCAACAGTTAAAACCACACCAGACCGTACTGAGCAAACATTAATTCTAACATATACTCCCCTCTTGCTTTATACAAAATACGCAATTACTAATATCACAAGAGTTGACACAAAATTATAACATATTGGTGTAATCCCACTGGGCTTGGGGGTGACATCTCCTTGAGATCCTGATAAAACAATAAAATGGAAACGATCAGTTTCTCAGATATCAACTAACTCGAAGTCTAAAACTGTAAAATTAAACTAATTTATTTCATGCTGATAATTCTCTTATCCATAATTATTTAATATTTTGTGTCAGCAGTTAGAGATGTTCATGAAAGCATCTTCAACGATAATCTATAAAGCAAGACAATATTATGTCTGATGTTGTCAAGCTGGAAAGGGTACAAAGATTTGCATGGATGTTGCCAGGGCTAGAGGGTCTGAGCTGTAGGGAGAGGTTGAGCAGGCTGGGACTCTATTCCTTGGAGCGCAGGAGGATGAGGGGTGATCTTATTGAGGTGTATAAAATCATGAGAGGAATAGATCGGGTAGATGCAGAGTCTCTTGCCCAGAGTAGGTGAATCAAGGACCAGAGGACATAGGTTTAAAGTGAAGGGGAAGAGATTTAGAAGGAATCTGAGGGGTAACGTTTTCACACAAAGGGCAGTGGGTGTATGGAACAAGCTGCCAGAGGAGGTGGTTGAGCCTGGGACTATCCCAACATTTACAAAACAGTTAGACAGGTACATGGATAGGACATGTTTGGAAGGATATGGACCAAATGCGGGCAGGTGGGACATGTTGGCCAGTGTGGGCAAGTTGGGCCAAAGGGCCTGTTTCCACACTGTATCGCTCTACGGTTCTATGTGCTTATTGTCCATTTAGTAGGACAACGAGCCACTTTCCTGTTACCTTGCCTCATCTTGTATTTATAGAAGATAAGAAGGACATATGGCAATAAAACTCTCTTAATTCTCTTGATTCGTACATGGAACATAGAACATAGAACAGTACAGCACAGGAACAACCGTTTAGCCAACAATGTCTGTGCTGAACATAATGCCAAGACCAACTCTTACCTGCCTGCACACAATTCTGTTCTGTTAATATATTCTGGCCTGCTGTCATGGTGTCATACAGCACGGAAAAAGGCCCTTCGGCCCAACTCGTCCAGGCTGACCAAGATGCCCCATGTAAGCCAGTCCCATTTGCCCGTGTTAAAC
The DNA here is from genome assembly GCF_053455715.1 of Rhinoraja longicauda. Lineage (NCBI taxonomy): Eukaryota > Metazoa > Chordata > Chondrichthyes > Rajiformes > Arhynchobatidae > Rhinoraja > Rhinoraja longicauda. The sequence continues at coordinate 16,186,285 of NC_135976.1, read as the reverse complement.
CCATACAGAGTCATAGTCACAGGGTGTGGATTCAGGCCCTTTGGCCCAACTTGCCAATGCTAACCATCATGCCCCATCTCCACTAGTCCCACCTACCAGCATTTGGCCCATATCCCTCTAAACCTGCCCTATCCATGTACCTGTTCTAAATGTTTCTTAAACATTGCGACAGTCCCAGCCTTAACTACCTCCTTTGGCAGGTCGTCCCATATACCCATCACCCTTTGTGTGCAAAAGTTACCCCTGAGGCTCCTATTAAATCATTTCCCCATCACCTTACACCTATGTCCCCTAGTCCTCGATTCCCCCACTCTGGGCAAGAGATTCTGTGCATCTACCCGATCTATTCCTCTCATAGTTTTATACACCTCTATAAGATCACCCCTCATCATCCGGTGCTCCAAGGAATAGAGTCCCAGCCTGCTCAACCTCTCCCTATAGCTCAGACCCTCGAGTTCTGGCCACATCCTTGTATTCCAACTTGACATCATCTTTCCTATAACATGGTGCCCAGACTGAACACAATAGTCTAAACGCAGCATCACCAATGTCTTATATAACTGCAACATGACCTCCCAATACTCAATACTCTGACTGATGATGGCCAATGTGCCTTTTTGACCACTTTATCTACCTGTGACACCACCTTCAAGGAACCCTGTACCTGCACTCCTTGATCCCTCTGCTCTACAACACTCCTCGGAGCCCTACCATTTCACTGTGTCGGTCCTGCCCATGTTAGACTTTCCAAAATGCAACACCACACATCTCTCTGTATTAAATTCCATCAGCCATTTCTCATCCCAGCTGGGCAAATGATCAAGGTCCTGCTGCAATTTGTGACTATCTTATCTAAAATCTGACTATCCCTCTAAACTGTTCCTATCCATGTACCTGTCCAACTATATTTTAAACGCTGTTGTAGTACTTACCTCAATTGCCTCAGGCAGCTCATTACATATACCCACCCATAGTCCTGCTATTGGCAACACCTAATTCAGATACAGAATCATAGTCTGAAGAAGGGTCCCAACCCAAAACATCACCTATCCATGCTCTCCAGAGATGCTGACTGACCTGCTGAGCGCTTTGTGTGTATTTTAAAGTAGCTTTGTCTGTTTCTAGAGGCCAATTTAACTCATTTGGTCTCACCATTCCAGAGATATTGCCTCAACTTGTCCCTGCAACCGAAAGATACATGTTCTTTTCACATTTAATATTTCATAGGATTTTTGCCTCACTGACAAAGTTGCAATTTGTTGCCCTTGAGCTACCATACTCCAGTATTTTTAACACAGTGTTGATGACGTGCCTCGGCAACTTAAAACGTGTAATTCCACGGGGTGTTGACAGGATGGATGTGGTCAGGGTTATTGCCACGGCAAGGCCACCTGCATAATCAAGGGCCAGTCTCACCCCAGTCATTCCCTCTTCTCCCCTCTCCTGTCAGGCAAGAGGTACAGAAGTGTGAAATCGCACACCTCCAGATTCAGGGACAGGATTCTTCCCAGCTGTCATCAGGCAACTGAACCATCCTATCACCAACTAGAGAGCAGTCCTGAACTACCATCGACCTCGTTGGAGACCTCTCGACCTATCTTTAATTGTACTTTACTTGACTCCATCTTGCACTAAAAATTATTCCTTTTCTGCTCCATCTGTACATGGTGGACGGCTCAATTGTAATCATGTATAGTTTTTCCGCTGACGGGTTAGCACCGCAAGAAAAAGCTTTTCACTGTACCTAGGTTCACCTGACAATAAACTATAGTATTCCTAATGGGTGGTCTTTCACCTCCTGGCGGATTTGGTTGTGGGGATTCCTGGGGTTAAGGAGTGCAAGGTGGAGCATGTGTAAAAACAACGTGAACAGCATTCAGTTAGAGGACAGAAAAGAAAAAGGTTGGGAAATAAAGCCTCTAAAAAAACTCACTAGCACAGTGGCGCAGTTGGTAGAGCTGCAGCCTGACAGTGCATAGCAGGTTCGATCCTGATCACGGTCTGTGTGGAGTTTGCACGTTCTCCCTTGACTACGTGCATTTCCTCTTAAGCACACAGCTTATGTGCTTGGTCTACGTCTGATCACCAAGATCATGATTACGGACTCGCAGACATAAGCTGCACAGTTCATCCTGAGGTAAATTATTAGGTCATTCGGGTGGCACAGTGGGTAGTGCTGCTGCCTCACAGCGCCAGACACCCAGGTTCGATCCTGACCTCCAGGTGTTGTCTGCGCAGACTTTGCCGGTTCTCCCTGTGACCGTGTGGGTTTCCTCCGGGTGCTCTAGTTTCCTCCCACATCCCAAAGACGTGTGGGTTTGTGGGTTAATTGGCCTCTGTAAATTGCCCCCTGGTGTGTAGGATGAGAAAGTGGGATAACACAGAACTAGTGTGAACGGGTGATCGCTGGTCGGCATGGACTCTGTGGGCCGAAGGCCTGTTTCTATACAGTGTTTCTAAACTAAACAAATCTGTTAATCTGCAGTCATTTGCGTCTCCACTCTTCTGCTAAGGCAGATGAACTGGTGATTGATAGTCGGCGTGGACTCGGAGGGCCAAAGAAGCTGTATCTTTCAATAAAAAAAACGCCACCTTTGCTTTATCAGCACAACTAGTTGTCAATAAATTCCAGAGGTCAATTGGATCATTCACAAGAATGGTCAGATTCATCAATGAACCTTCCGGAGTATATGGATAGAATGAGAAGGCAATGAGCAGAACATTAATGAAGAGAATGATGATTAGTAATATAAAACCACTGATATTCTCACCTCCATTTGCGGTTTCCCCGCCGCCAGAGGCTGCAGAAAAATAAGATGACAATCATCATGAAAGTAAGGTTATCAGTAACTTCGTTTAGTTTAGTTTGAGCATGGAAACAGGCCCTTCAACCTACCGAGTCTACGCCGACCATTGCTCATCTATGTTATCCCACTTTCTCATCCACTCCCTGCACAGTAGGGGCGGTTTACAAAGGGCCAATTAACCAACAACCCCGCACCTCGTTTGGATGTGGGTGGAAACCGGATCACCCGGAGGAAACTCATGTGGTCACAGGGAGAAACTCCTACAGACAGTACCTGAGGTCAGGATCGAACCTGGGTCTCTGGCGTTGTGAGGCAGCAGCTCTACCGGCTGCACCACTGTGCTGCACATAAGTTGGCATTTCTAAACTAGTGTTTATTCCACTTTTGCCCCACCTCAGTGGAATAATTAGCTTCAGCACTCATTTAATTTCATTACAGTAGGTATTAAATCAAGACAAGATAAAGGATTTAAAAAAATCCTTCACATGGATTGGCAACAGGAAACATTTCTCTGAGAGTGGCATCCATTGATGTCTGTTTAAAAGAAATGCAATGGTGTTTTATTTCACGAGTAAGTTAGTGATGCTTCATTTGTGCAGAACGTACAGAACATTTGTATGTAGGACGGCACAGTGACCCGGGTTCGATCCTGACCACAGGTGCTGTCTGTGCGGAGTGTGCACGTTCCCCCTCTGATCGAATGAGTTTCCTCCAGGTGCTCCGGTTTCCCCCCACATCCCAAAGACGTGCGGGTTTGTAGGTTAATTCGCTTCTGTAAATTGCCCCCAGTATGCAGACAGTGGATGAGAAAGTGGGATAATATAGAACTAGTGTGAACGGGTGATCGATGGTTGGGGTTGACTCGGTGGGCCGAAGGGCCTGTTTCCATGCCTCATGCCTCTTTCAATCAAAAACCTTGTTTAGACCACAATGGAATATTGCACCTCACCTTTGGTTCCAAACCTCAGGAAAGAAACATGTCTTTGGCAGTTCTGGACATTCACAAGGATGCATCAGGTCTTTTAGAGTTAGGCTATAAGGACATAACGCATACATTTTGCTGGTACTCGCTGAGAAAGCCGTTTCTGACTCTACAGACACTCCCCGAATTACGCAATGGGTGACTTAAGTAAACTCGCACTTAAGTAAACAATGCTAACAGTTTGTAATATCCACAACACTATACGATCACCCAGGTTTACCTCGGAAACAAGCCGGCAATGGCGGCATTGCTTACCCAGAAGGCCGTGCGCTGCAGAAAGTGCCCTGGACGCAGCCGGCCGCCGCTGAGAGTTCATACTCTCAGTGACGGACACAAAGTGCTGGAGTAACTCAGCGGGACAGGCAGCATCTCTGGAAAGAAGGTACGGGTGATGTTTCGGGTCAAGACCCTTCTTCAGAGATGCTGCCTGACCCGCTGAGTTACTCCAGCACTTTGTGTCTTTTTTTGTAAACCAGCATCTGCAGTTCCTTGTGTCGAAACGTGGATTGTATAATCAGGCAGTGTATGGTAACACAAGATCTTTGAATATGTTCCATGTTCATTTCATGGTATTCCTCGACTTACAAGTGGACAGACAGAATAGCACAGGCATTATATTCAACTTTTGGAAAGTGAATATGTAGAGGCAAAGTTTATCCAATAATTGTTCATTCACGCTTGAATAACACTCTAATTCCCCATGCTGTGCCAAAGCACAGGGCTTAAGCTAATCCTTACATGAAGTAAGATCTGTCCTCGCCCAGTAATGGGAGAGTCTAGAACCAGACGCTACAGACTCAGAAGAAAAGACAAAGGTGATGAGGATGAATTTCTTTAGTCAGAGGGTGATGAATCTGTGGAATTCATTGGCACAGACGGCTGTGGTGGCCAAGTCACTAGATATTTTTAAAGCGGAGATTGACAGATTCTTGATTAGCAAGGGTGTCACAGGTTACAGGGAGAAGGCAGGAGAATGGGGTTGAGAGGGAAAAATAGATCGGCCATGATCGAATGGCGGAGTAGACTTAGTTATGCCAAGATGGCGCCCAAGCCAGGCGACTCTTTTACGTGCTGGTCCCAGAAGTGGATCTGTCCAGTGGATCACCCAGAAGTGATTCATTACAATCACTCCACTCTTTTAAACCTCTACTCCAACAGCTACCCTCAGACTATTTTTAATCAGATTTTACTGGACTGCATTAAATCCTACATTAAACATTATTCCCTTTATCCTGTACACTGTGAATGGCTTGATTGTAAACGTGTATTGTCTTTTCACTGACTGGACAGCATGCAACAAAAAAGCTTCACACTCTACCTCGGTCCATGTGACAATAAACTAAACTAAAACTAAACTAGACTCGATGGGCCGACTGGCCTAATTCTGCTCTCCAGTCTTAAGGTCTTCTGGTCTTTACAAGACAGTGAATAACTAACTCAAACAGCCAACCATTTCCCAATGACTGCACACTACACACATCACCCTGGTCTCCTTACCCCCATCTAAGATGGTTCCAACTTCTAAAACGGGCTTAACTAGCAGGAACAAGGGGCAATGCTGCAAGTTACAAGACAAATCACATGGAAAAAGAGCAAGAGGCAAATTGATAGGAAAAGGCATTTTGTGACCTCATTAAATAGAGGAATGTTACAATATTCCATTTATAAAACGCTGGCCTTCTCCACTTCCCAAGATACACCATCTCTCTAAGTTCTGAGCCTGGGAGACAGATTTGGGGCAAGGAAAGGTGTCTGATCAGACCCAAGCACAGACTTGCTATGATCATTTTTATTTCTATATGTTCGATGAATGGGTAAACTTTCATTCAAACATCAATTTCTTCTTGAACTATTGCTGACTGATTGCCCGAGGCATGTTGCCACAGAAAATAGACTCATATCGTGCATTTCTGGTTGCCCCATTACAGGAAGGATGTAGAGGCTTTGGGAAGGGAACAGAGGGCGTATACCAGCACATGGAAAGCATGGAATCTTGGAATCATCTTTGATCAAACCCTCTCCTTCGACAAACACATCAAACACATCACAAAGACAGCCTTCTTCCACCTCAAAAACATTGCCTGTCTCCGTCCATCCCTCTCCTTCACAGCTGCAGAAACCCTCATCCACGCCTTCATCACCTCCCGTCTGGACTACTGCAACAGCCTCCTCTATGGCTCACCCTCAAAAATCATCAGTAAACTTCAATACATTCAAAACTCCGCTGCCCGTCTACTCACCCACTCCCCGATCCGTGACCATATCACCCCCGTCCTTTACAAACTCCACTGGCTCCCCATCCCCCAGAGAAAATCAATACAAAATCCTCCTCATGACCTACAAAGCCCTCCATAACCTGGCCCCATCCTACCTGACTGACCTCCTCCACAGGCACACTCCCACCTGCACCCTCCACTCTGCTGCTGCCAATCTCCTGTCCCCCCCCATCCGGACCAAACTCAGATCCTGGGGGGACAGGGCTTTCTCCATCGCTGCTCCCACCCTATGGAACTCACTACCCCAAACCGTCAGAGACTCCTCCTCACTCACCACATTCAAAGCATCACTGAAGTCTCACCTCTTCAGCACTGCCTTCAACCACTGAAGGTCACCTCACCTTCTGTCTCCTTTCTCTGTTCGTTTACTTATTTCTCTATTTATTCACTTCTCTATGTTCTAGAAATCCCTGCAAAGCGTCTTTGAGTGTTTGAAAAGCGCTATATAAATGTAATGCATTATTATTATTATTTTATCGGGATGCATCACAGCACAGTTTGGGAACAGCTCCATCCAAGACCGCAGGAAATTGCAGAGAGTTGTGGACATAGCCCAGACCATCACACAAACCACCCTCCCTTCCAATGACTCCATCTACACTTCACGCTGCCTCGGCAAGGCCACCAGCATAATCAAGGACCAGTCTCACCCTGCTCACTCCCTCTTCTCCCCTGAGGCATGAGGTATAGTTGATGAAAATGCACACCTCCAGATTCAGGGACAGTTTCTTCACAGCTGATATTAGGCAACTGAACTATCCCATCTCCAATTTGAGAGCGGTCCTGACCTACCGTCTACCTTATTGGAGACCTTCAAACTATCTTTAATCAAACTTTATGGGACTTTGTCTTGCACTAAACGTTTTTCCTTTTATCCTGTATCAGTGTATTGTGGACAACTTGATTGTAATCACATATAGTTTTTTCGTTGACTTGGTAGTATGCAACAAAAAAGCTTTTCACTGTACCTCAGTACATGTGACAATAATAATAAACTAAACTAAACTAAAAAATTATGCCTGGATTGGAAGGGGTATTAGGTACAGGGGAGAGGTTGGATAGACGAATTGCTTTCTCCGAAACCCCCCCTCCGGAATGTCCAGACACAAGATTTTGTAGATATTTGTTAATTTTTATTGATTATAGCTTTCACATGAAAGTTTATAGCATACCAAATGCTCATTAGCAAAGTCTAAATCATACATTAATCACTAATGTAATTGGGACCTCCCTATACACAACAGATTACTATTGGGATCACGGAGGTTTGAGCAAAATATAGCGTGAAGCTGCATTCTCACCTACAGTGGTGGCTGTTGTCGTTGTTTGGGTACCTGTTAAGAAATAGGACGATGCTCATCTTACAACTATTTTGGAACAGACATTAAAGGGATGTTAATTATGAAAAAATACCCAACGCTTTCCCACAACTAGAGAAATCACGTGATCTATTTTGGCGGTCGTTACTCTCCATTTAACCTCTAAACAATGAATTATTTGTCCTCAAATGTGACTCAAAAAGTTACAATTTTAAGGTTTTCTTCATTTGAGGTAATAACATTAACATAGAAGATAGACACAAAATGCTGAAGTAACACAACGGGTCAGGCAGCATCTCTGGAGAAAAGGAATTTGTGACGTTTCGGGTCGGGATTCTTCTTCAATCTGACATAGTTGTCAACATTGTAGCGCATCAGTTCCATAGATATGGGCAGCAAGGGCAGTACGGTGGCGCAGCAGTAGAGTTGCTACCTTACAGCACCAGAGACCCAGGATCGCTCCTGACTATCGGTGCTGACTGTACGGAGTCTGTACTTACTACCTGTGACCACGTGGGTTTTCTCTGGGTGCTCAGGATTTCGCACACTTCCCAAAGACGCGCAGGTTTATAGGTTAATTGGCTTCGGTAAAAAATTGTAAATTGTTCCTAGTGTGTAGGATAGTGCTAGTGGGCGGGGATAACTGGTCCGCATGGACTCGGTGGGCCTAAGGGCCTGTTTCCATGTTTTATCTCTAAAGTCTAAATTCCAATATAGATATGCAGGGAAATAGAGGGAATCGATTACATGCAGGCAGGGGAGATTGGATTGACTTGGCATCACTTTTGGCATGGACATAGTAGGCTGAAGGGTCAGTCCCTGTGCTGTACTGTTCTATGATTGATAAATGAAACATAAATGAAAAGCAGTGGAAAAACTTCCTCCTGTTTAAGCTCAGCACAATACTGCACATCGTAACACTTCCAGCTGAGCAACTGTATAGCCCAGGGAAGTAGAGGATTGTATTCACTCAATGCCAAGAATATTGGACACATTGACATAAAATTCAAGCTAAACATCTTTTCCATATGTTTCTCTCTTATTTGCAGGGAAGTTTGTTTGTTAAGCTCACCATACTGATATTGGAACGGGCAGATTGGCTTCTGCAGAGAGGTTGGACAGACTCAGTTTGTATCTGCTGAGTTTTGAATAGGGGGCAGCTGAATTAAAACGTGTAAATCCAAGGGGTGTTGACAGAATGGATGTGGGCAGGGTTGCTGTCTCGGCAAGGCCACCAGCATAATCAAGGACCAGTCTCACCCTGGTTACTCCCTCTTCTCCCCTCTCCCATCGGGCAAGAGGTACAGATGTGTGAAAACGCACACCTCCAGATTCAAGGACAGTTTTCTTCCCAACTCTTATCAGGCAACTGAACCATCCTTTCACCAACTAGAGAGCGATCCTGAGCTACCATCTACCTCATTGGAGACCCTCGGACTATCTTTAATTGGACTTTACTGGACTTTATCTTGCATTAAATGGTATTCCTTTTATCCTGTATCTGTTCACTGTGGACGGCTTGATTGTAATTATGTCTTTTCACTGAATGAATAGCATGCAACCAAAAGCTTTTCACTGTAGCTCGGTATACATGACAATAATATACTAAACTAAACTATTTCTTCTTGTGGAAGACTGCATTGTGGGAGAGATCATTGTTTAAGAATCAGGGGCCACCCGTTAATAACAGAGGTTAGTTTAGTTTAGTTTAATTTAGAGATACAACATGAAAACAAACCTTTCGGCCCACCAAGTCCACACCAACCATCGATCACCCATTCACACTACTTATATGTATTCTCACTTTCTCATCCACTCCCTGCGCAATTTACCTATTAACCTACAAACCTGCATGTCACTGGGAAATGGGAGGAGAAAGTTTAAAGGAAATATGCGGGGAATGTTATTTTACAGGGTGGTGAGTGCCTGGAACGTGCTGCCAGGAGGCAGTGGGTGAAGCAGATACATTAGTGGCATTTAAAAGACTTTTGGATAGGCATATGGATATGCAGGGAATGGAGCGATATGGATTATGTGCAGACCTTGGCATCATGTTCGGCACAGACATTTTGGGCCGAAGGCGCTGTTCTTGTGCTGTACTGTTCTATGTTCTACATCAAAGTTCTATGAAACTGGAGCACCCGGAGGAAACGGTTTGGGGTGCAAACTCCACACAAGCAGTGCCCAAGGTGGGGATCGAACCGGGGTCTCCGGCGCTGTGAGGCAGCAGCTCTACCGGCTGCGCCACTGTGCTGCCATGTGATTGCCACTACTCTTTGTCTTCTTCCCATATCGGCCACATTGCTTACTTTGGCAGACAGCACATGTCATTTACACTAAGGGAGTGTTTAATTTTAGTTTTTAGTTTAGAGATACAGAGCGGAAACAAGCTCTTCGGCCCACTGACTCCGCGCCAACTTGCGGCCACCCTGTACACTAGCACTATGCGACACACAAGGGACAATTTACAATCTTTACCAAAGCCAATTAACCTGCATACCTATATGTCTTTGGAGCATGGGAGGAAACCAGAGCACCCGGAGAAAGCCCACTCGGTCACAGGTACAAACTCTGTACAGACAGCACCAGTAGTCAGGATCGATCCTGGGTCTCTGGCACTGTAAGGCGGCAACTCCACTGATACGCCACCGTTCCACTTGTATTATGGAGCAAGGAAGGGTTGGGGCACACAAAGAGGAAGGAGCCAGTAGATCAGGTGCAAGGGCAAATGCTCTAACACTACTCACTGGTCTGACAAATTCCTGGGGGGAATTCAACGTCTATTAGTTTCAGTTTCTTTGGCTAGGTTACCCATAACAACATTATAATAAGGAATTTGATGCATCTGTTATGTTAACATGGGATTGGGCAACATAACTGCACATATTAAACCTCCGATTTAAACCAGAATCTGCAGTTCTTTCCTACATAACTGCACATATTGCTGAATGAGGTAATAAAACAGATTGAGACAGATAAATGGGTGAGCAAAGCTGGCATTTAATGTTTAGAATGGTGAAAAGTAAAACTAATTAACCCATGTTATTCCACAGGGCAGCACAGTGGTACAGCTGGTAGAGCTGCTGCTTCACAGCGCCAGAGACCTGGATTCGATCCTGACTACGGGTGCTGTCTGCGTGGAGTTTGCAAGTTCTCCCAGGGTTCTCCCTGTGACCACGCGAGTTTACTCCAGGTGCTCCAGTTTCCTCCCACACTCCAAAGACATTTTGGTTTGTAGGTTAATTGGCTTCGGTAAATTTGTAAAATTGTCCCTTATGTGTAGGATGCAAAAGTGGGAAAGCATAGAACTAATTTACTGGTGATTGATGGTCAGTGTGGACTCGGTGGGCCAAAGGTCCGTTTCCGCTCTATATCTCTAAAACTACAACTTGAAATCTGAAGATACTTTAAGCAAGAACGGAACATTTTCCAACTTTCAGAATTAAATAATTGCCAACTATTACACAGCCAAACAGAAGATAAAATATCCCCTGCAGTGCAGTAAAAGCTTCTTTTCAGCACAATTGCTGACACAAAACTGTCACTAAATTCTGACAAATCTCGTTTAAAAGCTGTACAAATCTGCATATTTGTTTATCAAGCTGTTAATTTATCAGGGCCACAGTTTCTCAGGAACAGCTTCTTCCCTTCTGTTATTAGGCTTCTAAACGATCCTTCCATAAGTTAGGGTAGTGTCCGATTCACCTCTACCCCATTGTGGACATTGGACTTTGTCTATGAAATTGGTGCGCTACAACACTAAGAACTATATTCTGCACTCTGCATCTTCCCCTTCGCTGTACCTATTGTACTTGAGTTTGATTTGATTGTATTTATGTAGAGTATTATCTGATTTGAAAGGACACTAAATGCTGGAGTAAATTCAGCGGGTCAGGCAGCATCTCTGGAGAAAATGGATAGATGCTTCAGGTCAGAACCCAACCCAAAACATCACCTATCCATGTTCTCCAGAGATGCTCCATGACCAGCTGAGTTACTCCAGCATTTTGTGTCCTTTTGTGTAGACCAGCATTTGCGGTTCCTTGTTTGCACACTTTATCTGATCAAAATTAGATCAAAATTGCAAAACAAAGCCTTTCACTGTACCTCAGTACACGTAACAATAATAAACATAACCTTAAATGTGATAATAAAGATCGAAAGCTTTGGTTTGCATGCTGTTCAATCAGATCAGATAATAGATGATAGGGAATAGATAGGGTAGATGCACAGTCTTTTACCAGAGGAGGGGAATTAAGAACTAGAGGACATAAATTTGAGATGAGAGGTGAAAGATAGAATAGGAATCTGAGGGGCAACTTTTCACACAGATGGTGGTGGCACAAGGAATGAGCTGCCAGAGGAGGTTGTTGAGGCAGAAACTATAACAACATTTAAAAGACATTTGGACAGGTACATGGAGAGGAACAGTTTAGAGGAATATGGACCAAATGCAGGCAGGTGGGACTAACTTAGACGAGGAAGATACTATAACAACGTTTGCAAGAGATTTGGAACATGACATGTCAATAGGAAAGGTCTGGAAAGAGATGGGGCAAATGTGGGCAAGTGGGGCTAGTGTAGATGGGCCACCTTGGTCGGCATGGGCAAGCTGGGCCAAAGGGCCTGTTTCCATGCTCTAATACTCCACATAAATACAATCAAGTCAAACTCGTACAATAAAAAGGGGAAGATAAGGAGTGTGGAATATAGTTAGCTTTCTCGGGTTTCTGATTAAGGGAGGAATTTTAGCATGACCGCATGGAATTTTACAATGTCCATCCTTCCCTGCGCACACACCCACTGCCCCCAGCCTCCTCACCCAGTACTCATGTCTCCAACGACAGACAAACCTTTGAAAAGTGAGGCAATTTTTAGTCGTCGCCCTGAATGGAAGTCTGCCAAGCAATTACTTTGATAAGAAGTGATGGAAAAATTAACTGGTCAGACTTCTGGAGCCAGAACGAAGGCGTGACTTTTATTGGCATTGAATTCAGGCAAGATACACAAATTGGGGCCATTTCCGATGTCTAAGCCAGAAGCTATGAGCCACACCCATCCCCAACACACTGGGAAATAGAGGTATCTGCCTGAGAGATTCAGTTCAGTGGACTGGGTAACACAATCATGTTTTTATCCCACTAGAGGAAAGCTCTGAATTTCTGCCCCCTGTAACCGCAACAGGGGTGGCACAGTGGTTAGAGGTTGCTGCTTCACAGTGCCAGAAACCCAGGTTCGATCCTGACCACAGGTGCTGTCCGTGTGGGGTTTGCACGTTCTCCCTATGACCTCATGGGTTTTCTCCGGGTGCTCATTCCAAAGACGTGCAGGTCTGTAGGTTAATTGGCCTCTGTAATTTGCTGCAAGTGTGTAGGGAGTAGATGCAAAAGTGGGATAACATAGAACTAGTGTGAACGGATGAACGATGGGTCTGTTTCCACGCTGTATCTCTGCACTGAACTAATAATCTAGTCCCCTAATTTACTGACATGTAAATGTGCACATTTGCACAAAGGTTTAAGGTGAGAGGGGCAAGATTTTTTAGGAAGGTGGGCAGCAACTTTTCACTCAGAGTGCGGTGGGTATATGGAGCGAGCTGCCAGAGAAGGTAGTTGAGGCCGGTATTATATAACAACATTTAAAAGACATTTGGACAGTTATAGGGAAAGAAAAGGTTAGAGGGATATGTGCCAAATGCAGGCAGGTGGGACTAGTGTAGATGGGGCATCTTGGTCAGCATGGACAAGTTGGTCCGAAGGCCCTGTTTCCATGCCGTATGACTCTATGACTCTATTGAGCCTGGCCACAAAACTTATTTTAGACTCCGTAACAATATTGGACACAACACAGTAATTGAGAGGGAAACACAAAGTGCTGGGGTGTTTTGTCCAAGATTCCAGCATCTACAGGTTCTTGTGTCTCCAATGTGTAACTCATGCCTTGAAGAAACAAGGGAACTGCATATACTGGAATCTTGAGCAAAACACAAAGTGCTGGAGGAGCTCAGCAGGTCAGGCGGCATCCGTGGAGGGAATGAACTGCCAATGTTTCAGATCGGGACCCTTGTTCAGTCTGAAGAAGGATCCCGACCCGAAACGTCGCCCGTCCATCCCCACCATAGACAATAGACAATAGGTGCAGGAGTAGGCCATTCGGCCCTTCTCCCCATACCCCCTGACTCCGCTATCCTTAAGAGCTCTATCTAGCTCTCTCTTGAATGCATTCAGAGAATTGGCCTCCACTGCCTTTTGAGGCAGAGAATTCCACAGATTCACAACTCTCTGACTGAAAAAGTTTTTCCTCATCTCAGTTCTAAATGGCCTACCCCTTATTCTTAAACTGTGGCCCCTTGTTCTGGACTCCCCCAACATTGGGAACATGTTTCCTGCCTCTAACGTGTCCAACCCCTTAATAATCTTATACGTTTCAATAAGATCTCCTCTCATCCTTCTAAATTCCAGTGTATACAAGCCTAGTCGCTCCAGTCTTTCAACATATGACAGTCCCGCCATTCCGGGAATTAACCTAGTAGATGCTGCCTGACCCGCTGAGTTACTCCAGCGTTTTCTGTTTTGCTTATAACTCTTGCCTTAACTCTTGTTTCTTCTGCCTTATACTCCGTGCAAAACTAATATATATGCAATGTTATATTAAATGCAAAATGTTATCGTTTTTACAAATATTTTATGTGCTTCAGAGTGACATTTTGCATTTTTCTCACCTTGTGTTGTGTTATCAGTCTTGTTGCTACCTGTTGTAAAATAGAATTACGGTTACTTGGCAACCATTTTATAACGGTGACTAAAGTGGCATTTCTAATGAAATGATGTTCCCTTTCCGAGCTTAGCAAAGCCTTTGAACTGTTTTGGTTCTTTTTGTATTATTGGCCATCTACAGTGGCGCAGCGGTAGAGCCGCAGCCTAACAGCGCTAGAAATCCAGGTTTGATTTTGGATGCTGTCTGTGCGGAGTTTGTGACCGTGGGTTTCTTCTGGGTGCTCCGGTTTCCTCCCACATCAAAAGACAAGTGGGCGTGCGGAAACTCCGCACGGACAGCACCCGTCGGCAGGATTGAACCTGGGCGTTTGTTTGAACCAATCTCTACTGCTGCCCTGTGTTATGGAGAGTATGCTACATATGTGTGCTTAAATCCTAAAAATAATGTCTCAAATTCAGCAGGATGTGAGCCATTCTAATGCGGAGGAGGCATTTACAAAAATAAATTTTCACATAATTGACTGCAGATATATCTGATCTAAAGCTATTGAATATGCTGAATGAAGCAGGGCTGGGAATGACAGATCTTTGTCGGTTTGTGACATTAATGGCGAGACAACAAAGACAGGGTGATGATATGGAGGCACAAAATGGAAATGATTTAAATGGATGGTGAAAGGGGCTGGAGGGGTGGATCAACTACACCTCTTTGTTTGTTTCTAGGTTTCTAAGGAACAGACTCAAATTTAGAAACTGAGTTTCCTTTGTCAATCTGAAGGGGAAGTTGGGTTGAAAAGTGGCAATGCAGTACCAACGTACAGTGCCCCACCCTATTATTTTAAGAATAGAAAAATAAGCGAGTGATGTTTTTGAAATCTCTCTTCAAGATATGGGCATGAGAGTAAGGCAATGTGGGAAACACACGCGAGTCGACAAAGTTAGTGCCCATTCCTTCCCCTGATGTTCCTCGAATTAACAGACAATAATGGGGAAATGGTGGACAGTGTGATACTGGGCTCGTGCCACCAAATTAGGAGAATTGAAATGGTCAGACCAGGCTGCAATATGCAAAATTATACACGGATCTACCTCAATTAAAGTATTTAACTGGATTGATACTAAGAAGCTATTTTCTCTGAGGGGCGAGAGTTAGAATGGGAGGGTTGGCACATTCTCCCTGTGACCGCGTGGGATTTTTCTGGGTGCTCCGGTTTCCTCCCACACTCCAAAGATGTCCAGGTTTGTAGGTTAGTTGGCTTCTGTAAATTGTAAGTCGTCCCTAGTGTGTAGGATAGTGCTGGCGTACAGGATGATCTGTATATTTTATATATTTTGTAAAAAAATATAACTATCTACATATATTACCATCTAAGCATATTATAGTAGATAACATGGTAACCCGTGTGAACGGGTGTAATTGTGTGATCAGTATTGAATGTAACACTCCAAATGCGGTCCGACCAAGTCCTACAAAGCTGAGAACGAGGCAGTTCGGGAGTATTTACTGAAAGTCCTTCCTCACACGTCTGGTAACATGAATCTCATGTTCTTCCCACCACCTCCACACATGCCCTCTCCCCCCAAAGAAAACTGCTGAGGATAAATTTCAGAACTAATATTGACTGTCTTCTTTTGCTGGGAAAGGATACTGCAGAGTATGGAGCCTAGTCAGGCAATAGAATGAAGACATCAAACAGCCACAGCCTTATTGATCAGTTCAACAGTTTCAATGAGATGAACGACCTGTGTGGTCACTTACAATGTTCTTTTGCCACATTCATGCAGCAATGGAATAGAGTATTATGTTTACATATTCTGTTGTGCTGCTGCCAGTAAGAATTTCATTGTTCTATCTGGGACATATGACAACAAACCACTCTTCACTCTTGAATGCTCTCCTCGGCTCTTTGACTCCACTTATTGGACATCCGTTTTGCATGTTTGTTGATGTAAGTGTAAGCCATCTCTGTATGATTTAACTGAAGCTCTACACCACTTCTATGCAAACAGAACTGAACAAAACCTCGTTGCTAAGGAGTGATCTTCTCAATATGGTTTAACATGGCATAGATCCCACACCCTTTTGAAAATCTAATTAAAACTTCATATTGGTTTTTACTCTGGCTGCTTCATGTCATTAAATTCAACAATGAAGAACATTACAATTGTGAAAATATATATCTGTGTAAAATAAGAATAAAGCTAGGTATATATGTACGTGCATGTGTGTATTCATGTGTGCATGAGTGCCTGTGTATGTTTGCGAATGAGTATGTGTGCATACATGTGTATCTGTGTGTGTATCTTCTGCTGGTATTCATATCGTCAGGTGGGAGAAGGAGGCATCTACATTGTCCAGACTTGCAGATGGGTCTTAAGTCTGAAATAGTGGGTTTGCCACCCATGTTGTTCCAATGCTTAATTGGAAGATGGCAGGAGAATGGGGTTGAGAGGGAAAGATAGATCAGCCGTGATTGAATGGCGGAGTCGACTTGATGGGCCAAATGGCCCAATTCTGCTCCTATGACTTATGAGCTTATAATTGTAATTGGTTGACTGTCAAGGGTAAGGTTCATTGTTTCTGAAAAGAAGTACAGAACTTCCAAGGTTAAGGTTCATTATTTCTTATACAAGTGCAGAACTTCCAAGGATGATGCTCATTGTTTTTATGTGCGCTAACAGAACTCCCATTGAACGAAGGCCATTGTTTCTTTGTATGCTAACAAAACTCTTATCTCAGTCTATTAATTCCACAGAGCCAGACTACCTATTAATCCATACATCTGTTGCAAGTGGCCACACCTGTATAAAACTTACATTACAACAGAAACATTTGCTGCAAAAAATGTTACGGATAAGACATGCGCACTTTTTATATGCGTTGAAGAATATGAGATGCATATCATTGATCAAGAATGAGTGGAAATTATGTAGTAACAGGTGCATTAAAAGTACAATTGGCACAAAACCCTAATCAACTCTCACAAAGAAACAGGTTGAGGAACCAGGTAGTCTTCTCTTCTGTTATTTTGTTGTGCTTAAGATTTCCATTGCTTTTATGCCCTGTGCCTTTTTCACCAATTGTGTTTTCAAGGGAAATAAATCACTCTCTGAGCAAACAAATTAAATTATAATAAAATGTATCAATACATGCTTGCCCACTACAGGCATTTGTTTCATATTGCTTCTTCTCCCCGCTCCCATATGGCAGAAGGTGCAGAAGCTTGATCAACCTGACCCTGGAACAGCTTCTTCCCCTCTGTTATCAGGCTTCTGAACGGTCCTTCCATAAGCTAGGGTACTGTTCGATTCACCTCTACCCCATTGCAAACATTGGACATTGTCTAAGGAATGGATGGTTGGTTCTGGACCCCAAGAAAGAGAGTTTGTGGAGTGCCTCCGAGATGGATTCTTAGAGCAGCTTGTAATGGAGCCTACCAGGGAAAAGGCAATTCTGGATTTAGTGTTGTCCAAAGAACCAGATTTGATCAGAGAACTCGAGGTAAAGGAACCGCTTGGAGGTAGTGATCATAATATGGTTAGTTTTAATCTGCAGTTTGAGAAGGAGAAGGTTAAATCGGAAGTTGCAGTTGCAGTTGAACAAAGGGGACTATGAAGGCATGAGAGAGGAGCTGGCCAAGGTAGACTGGAAAGGGATCCTAGCAGGATCAGCAATGGCAGGAATTTCTGGGCATAATCCGGAAGACGCAGGATCACTTCATTCCAAAAGGAAAGATTCTAAGGGGAGTGGGAGGCAACCGTGGCTGACAAGGGAAGTTAGGGATGGAATAAAACTAAAAGAAAAGATGTATAACACACCAAAGAGTAGCCGGAAGCCAGAGGATTGGGAAACTTTCATAGGACAACAGAAGGTAACAAAACGGTCAATACGGGCTGAAAAGATGAAGTATGCGGGGAAGCTGGCCAAGAATATAAAGAAGGACAGTAAAAGCCTCTTTAGATATGTTAAGAGAAAAAGAGTGGCAAAGGCAAATGTGGGTCCCTTGAATTATTATGGGTAACAAGGAAATGGCAGAAGAGTTGAACATGTACTTCGGATCTGTCTTCACTAAGGAAGACACAAACAATCTCCCAGATGTACTGGAGGCAGAGGATCTAGGGGGGTAGAGGAACTGAAAGAAATTTTCATTAGGCGAGAAATAGTATTGGGTAGACTAATGGGACTGAAGGATGATAAATCCCCTGGGCCTGATGGTCTGCATCCCAGGGTCCTCAGGGAGGTGGCTCTAGAAATAGTGGATGCATTGGTGATCATTTTCCAATGTTCAATAGATTCAGGATCAGTTCATGTGGATTGGAGGATAGCTAATGTTATCCCACTTTTCAAGAAAGGAGCGAGAGAAAAAACGGGGAATTACAGACCAGTTAGCCTGACTTCGGTGGTGGGAGTCAATTATTAAAGAGGTAATAATGGTGTATTTGGATAGCAGTAAAGGGATGTCCAAGTCATGATGGATTTATGAAAGGGAAATCATGCTTGACTAATCTTCTGGAATTTTTTGAGGACGTGACAAGTAAAATGGATGAAGGGGAGCCAGTGGATGTAGTATATCTAGACTTTCAGAAAGCTTTTGATAAGGTCCCGCACGGGAGATTGGTGACTAAAATTAGAGCACATGGGGTAGTGTTGACATGGATAGAAAATTGGTTGGCAAAAAGGAAGCAAAGAGTAGGAGTAAACGGGTCCTTTCCGGAATGGCAGTGGTGAGTGGAGTGCCGCAAGACTCGGTGTTGGGGCCGCAACTGTTTACCATATATATTAATTATTTGGAAGAGGGAAATAGAAGCAACATAGCAAGTTTGCGGATGACACAAAGCTGGGTGGCAGTGTAAACTGTGAAAAGGATGTTCGGAGGTTGCAGGGTGACCTGGACAGGTTGAGTGAGTGGGCAGATGCACTATAATATAGATAAATGTGAGATTATCCACTTTGGCGGCAGAAACAAGGAGGCAGATTATTATCTCAATGGAGTTAGGTTAGGTAAGGGGAAGGTGCAGCGAGACCTGGGTGTCCTTGTACACCAGTCACTGAAAGTTGGCGTGCAGGTACAGCAGGCAGTGAAGAAAGCTAATGGAATGTTGGCCTTCATAACTAGAGGATTTCAGTATTGGAGTATAAGAAAATAACTGCAGATGCTGGTACGAATCGAAGGTATTTATTCACAAAATGCTGGAGTAACACAGCAGGTCAGGCAGCATCTCGGGAGAGAAGGAATGAGTGACGTTTCAGGTCGAGACCCTTCTTCAGAGTAAAGAGGTTCTTCTGCAGTTGTTTAGGGTCCTGGTAAGACCACACCTGGAGTATTGTGTACAGTTTTGGTCTCCTAATTTGAGGAAGGACATCCTTGTAATTGAGGCAGTGGAGCGTAGGTTCACGAAATTGATCCCTGGGATGGCGGGACTGACATATGAGGAAAGGTTGAAAAGACTAGGCTTGTATTCTCTGGATTTTAGAAGGATGAGAGGGGATCTTATAGAAACATACAAAATTATAAAAGGACTGGACAAGCTACATGCAGGAAAAATTTTCCCAATGTTGGGCGAGTTCAGAACCAGGGGCCACAGTCTTAGAATAAAGGGGAGCCATTTAAAACTGAGGTGAGAAAAAACTTTTTCACCCAGAGAGTTGTGAATTTGTGGAATTCTCTGCCACAGAGGGCAGTGGAAGCCAAATCACTGGATGGATTTAAGAGAGTTAGATAGAGCTCTAGGGGCTAGTGGAATCAAGGGATATGGGGAAAAGGCAGGCACGGGTTATTGATTGGGGACGATCAGCCATGATCACAATGAATGGTGGTGCTGGCTCGAAGGGCCGAATGGCCTCCTCCTGCACCTATTTTCTATGTTTCTATGGATGCGCTACAATACTGAGAACTATATTCTGCACTCTGTGTCTTTCTCTTTGCTCTATCTATTGTACTCGAGTTTAAACTGATTCTATCTAAGCATGGTAGATTTGAACTGTGTGGATGGCATGCAAAACAAAGCTTTTCACTATACCTCGGTACCCATGACAATAATAATAATAAACCTAAATCTAAATATCCAGGATAAAATGTCTCCCAAAGTTGAATTCTCACCTGAGGTGGTGATTTGAGGGAAGTTAGTACCTGTTGGAAAGTAGGGAGAAGGCAGCCTTGTAATTAGTTCAGTTGGAGCTTGTTACAAGTAATACTTACATTGTTCTGTTGCTGGTATCTATGAACAATTCAACATTCTTGACTTACAGAGAAGGTATTCACGTATTTAGTTACGGCATAATATAAATGTGAGGAGTTGCATTTTGGAAAGTCGAACATGGGCAGGAACTACACAGTGAATGGTAGGGCTCTGGGGAGTGTCGTAGAGCAGAGTGATCTAGGAGTGCAGGTGCGTGGTTCCTTGAAAGTGGTGCCACAAGTAGGGTGGTCAAAAAGGCTTTCGGCACATTGGCCTTCATCAGTCAGAGTATTGAGCGTAGAAGCTGGGAGATCATGTTATATAAGACCATATTTTAAGGATTCTGTTCAGTTTTGCACACCATGTTACAGGGAAGATGTTATTGTCATCTCAGTCAATGGAGGGGGGGGGCTCATGTTCTCGACCTCCCCGTGGTGAGCCCTGTCAACTGACCTCAGTCAGGCAAACAGAGACTGCAGAAGCAGAAGCAGCTTCATAACTTCTGCTGCCTCAAACGCAAGAAGAAGAGGTCAATGGGGAAGCTCTTTAGTTAAAAGGATGCTACACAACCTGCTTTCAAACTACCAGGGACACATTGCCCATCTAAGAACATAGAATACATCAGCACGGCACAGGAACAGGCCCTACGCCTACAATATTCATGCCGAACATGATGCCAACACCAACCTTATCTGCCTGCACGTGATCCTCATCCCTCCATTCCCTGCATATCCATGTACCTGTCCAAATGTCTCTTACATGCCATTATCATATCTGCCCCCACCATCCCAGGCAGCGTGTTCCACGCTGTTTTGCATGAAAAACTCGCCCCACACTTCTCCTTGAATCAATTGCCAAAGATTAGCCTGACAGAAATCAGGAATATATATTTGCGCAACTAACTAAATTAGCAAATTTTCACAGGTGACCCTAAAATGGAATTACTGCACTTATTTGTTCTACACAACAACCAGCTACCATGATTCTCATAATCCTGAAGAGACACACGTTTGTCTATTACCAAAAACATAGCGGCACTATGGTGCAGCTGGTAGAGCTGCTGCCTCATGGCACTGGAGACCAGGATTCGATCATGACCTTGGCTGCTGTCTGTGTGGAGTTTGCACGTTCTCCCTGTTACCACGTGGGTTTTCTCCGGGTGCACTGGTTTCCTCCCACATCCTAAAGACGTGCAGGTTTGTAGGTTAATTGGCCTCTGTAAATTGCTCCCAGTGTGTGTGGAGTGGATGTAAAAGTGGGATAACATAGAACTCATGTGAACGGGTGATCGATGGTTGTGGAGGACTCGGTGGGATGAAGGGCCTGTTTCTGTGCTGTATCTCCAAACTAAACTAAACCAAACACCACCTCAACCCCCACCGTCTCATACACAAGCTCACCACTTGTTATCAATGGCAGTATTACACATCTATTTTGTGGTGTGAGCCAGCAGAATTTTGGCCTAACATTAAGTTATGAGGAATCATTAAAATAAACCATAGAGTGCATCTCAAATATTTGTGTTATAAGAAATATATTTACCACTCACATATATATTTCCCACCCTAACCCTAACCACCGCAAAATGTTTCAAAGTACCAGGCAGAAACACGTTGAAGACTTCGTTTAAAGATTTAATAGGAACCCGAGGGGCAATGTTTTCACACAGTGAGGTGGGTATATGGAATGAGCTGCCTGAGGAGGTAGTTGAGTCAGGTACGAAACAGCAAAAGACACTTGGACAGGTACATGGAAAGGTAAGGTTTAGAGGTATATGGGCCAAACACAGCCAAATGGGACTAGCTCAGATGGGGAATCTTGGACGAGTTGGGCCGAAGGGCCTGTTTGTGCGCTGTATGACTCTATTGTAATACTCAACTCTTCCACATAATTTCCAGGCTACTTCCAAATCAATAACACTGTCAGATAAGTATTGACCATTAGAATCTGCAACAAAGCCTTGTTTCTTACCTTCTGGACTTGATTTAGAAGCTGTAAAGCAAACAAAAAGCAACGTGTTCTGAAACACCTTAAGAATAACAGGTATAGATTATTTTCCAGTGGGTTTGTAATAGATATCAGACGATAGTTTTTCTTCTCTGATATCAACCTGCCCTCAAATTCACTAGAACTATTTCCAATACCAGTCTCCACCATCTTAATCGCTCAAACTCCATCTCAGGAGACAAACTATCCTTTGATATCTACTACAAACCTACTGACCCCCACAGGTACCTAGACTACATCTCCTCAGTGCTGTACAGCAGGGGAAAAGTGGTAGGGGTGGGACAAAGCCTAGCAAGGGATAGGTGGATGGATACATGTGAGGAGGGAGGGCAATTGGCAGATGGGTGGAGTAAGTGACAAAGGTTGGAGGTGAAAAGGAGACAAAAGGGTGTCAGGTAAGGAGAGACGGGGAGGAGTAAAATGTAAAGCCGGAGGGAGAGATATTGGTAGAAGAGGAGGAAGAGGAAAGAGGTGGGGTAAAAGGGGTAGGGGTGGACTCAGGGATGGGAGATAAGCATACGGATGAGGGGAAGGAGAAAGGAGCAGGGTGATCAAGGTGGTGGGGGAAATATGTGTGTACCAAGTGGGTAGGGGTAGGAGAAAGAGAGGTGTGAACTGACTTTAGACTAGGGGGGTATTAATGAAATTGGTGAATTCAATGTTCATGCTGTTGGGTTGTAAGCTAACTAGGCAGATTATGAGGTGCTGATCTTCAAGTTATTCTGCATGCAGTCAATAATACTATGTACTCTGAGGAGATCTATGTTCTTTGCGCCCACATAGAACACATGGAATAACTCAATGGATCAGGCAGGATCTCTGGAGGACACGGATAGGTGATGCTTTGGGTCGGGTCTTTTAGAGATGCTGACTGACCCGCTGAGTTACTCTCGCTCCTTGTGTTCAACAGCATCTGCAGTTCCTGGTGTCTCCACCTTTAGACCCATGTTCCAATGCCAATTGTTGCCATCAGGTTAAAAAGAACACAAAGTGCTGGAGTAACTCAGGGTCAGGTAGCAACTCTGCAAAATATGGATAGGCGATGTTTCTTCAGACATTGTAGAAAGCTGGAAAAGAGGTGGGGAGGGGGGGTGGGAGGGGAGGACAAAGCCTTGCAAGTGATAGGTGGGTACAGGTGAGGGGAGCTTGATTGGCAGATAGGTAAACAAATGCTACAGATGGTAAGGAGACAAAAGGGTGTCAGATAAGGAGAGAAGAGGAGTGAAAAGTAGCAAGAGGTGAAAGGGGATAGGGAAAGGGGTGTAAAATAGTGGGAGAAATGTGTATGCACTAGGGTGGGGTACAGGGAAGGAAGGGGGGAGGTATTACCTAAAATTGGAGAATTTAATGTTCATACCTTTGGGTTGTAAGCTACCCAAGTGGAAGATGGAGAGAAGAGGATCACTTGCAAGGCTTTGTCCTCCCCCCCCCCCCCCTTTCCAGCTTTCTACAACGTCTAAAGAAACATCGCCTATCCATGTCTTCCTTAGTTGCCACCTGACCCTCTGACTCCAGCACTTTGTGCTCCTTTTAATCTTATGTTGTTAAATGTATGTGTTACTGTATCCTTAGTTTTGTATTTGGGTGGGGATGGGGACTTTTTAAAATCTCTTTCCTCGACGGAGATGCGACTTTTTCCGAATTTCCAAATGGTAAATTGTCCCTACTGTGTAGTGCTAATATACGCGGCGATTACTGGTTGCGGACCACTCAGTGGGCCGAAGGGCCTGTTTCTGCGCTGTATCTCTAAATCTAAGCAAAAAACTACAGATACTAGTTTACCAAGGAAAGACACAAAAATGCTGGAGTAGCTCAACAGATCAGGTCACACCCCTGGAGAACATGCATAGGTGTCGTTTGATTTGACTCTTCTTCAGTCTTCAGATATACCATAAATTGATACAATCAGTTGAAACACAATAAGTAGTGCAAAGGGGAAGAATAAAAGCATAGAATATGGTTCTCAGCATTGTAGCACACCAGTTCCAGAGACTAAGTCCAATGACTGCAATGGGTTAGAGGTGAATTAGACAGTACCCTAGCTTATGGAAGGATCATTCAGAAGTCTGATAACAAAGTTGCAACTAACTTGGTGACTGCTTTCTATGTTGCTGGTGAGGGTCTCTCTTTGATCCAATGCTTGCTCGATGCACAAGGACATTAATCAGATCATGGTGTAACAAAGGGTGTAACAAAATCAACACAGCCTGCCGATTGATGGTACAACTTACCTACACACTGCACTCACACCAAGTCCTCACCAGGACTGCTGCAACTCATGCCATCAATTTGTGCGCACACTTTGAATGCCAAATAGGAATAAATTCAGCATCCACGATTCTATAAATCCAATCGAAAAGCTGCTCACATTTGTAGCGCTAGTCCACTAAATAACAGAGGCAGCAACATTACGACGAGGAGATCAAGAAACTGCAGATACTGGAATCTTGAACAAAACACGAAGTGGTGGAGGAACACAGAGGGTCCAATCAGTTAAGTACTTCTTAGGAAGCATAACCAGCTCGGATGGAAGAAGAGAGACAAGGATGATGTATATAGAGGTTGGGAAACACTTGTCTGTTTGAGTTAGGTATCAGCATCTTGTACAAGTAAAGATTAGCTTAAACCACCCCATGCTTCTGCACAGCATGAAGGTTCAGAGTGCTAAATAGTTGTGCATGCATCAAAAAACAAATATTGGATAAACGCTGCCTTTACAAATTCACTTTCCACCAGTTGAATATAAAGCCTGTGTTATTCTGCCTGTCCACATATAATTTGAGGAATACCATGAGATGAACATGGAAGATATTCACAGATCTTGTGTTTCCATCCTCCGACTGATTATACAATCCATGTGTAGACACAAAGAACTGCAGATGCTGGTTTACAGAAAAAAGGCGCAAAGTGCTGGAGTAACTCAGCGGGTCAGGCAGCATCTCTGGAGAACATAGATACGTGACATTTCGGGTTGAGAGTGAAGAAGGTTCCCAACCCAAAACATCACCAACCATGTTTTCCAGAGATGCTGCCTGGCTGGCTGAGTTACTCCAGCACTTAGTGCCTTTGTACACAATCCATATCTTGCATTGAGAATTTCAGGATGCTAGTTTACGAAAAAAAGACACAAAGTGTAACTCAGTGGATCTGGCAGCATCTCTGGAGAACATGGTTAGACAATGTTTCTGGTTGGGACTGAAGAAGGGTCCCGACCCGAAACATCACCGATCCATGTTCTCCAGAGCTGCTGCCTGTCCCGCTGAGTTCCGAGCATATTGTGTGTTACTCAGAGAAGATTTGATTCCAATTATTTTGCAGAAGCATACTCACTGCAAAGTTTATCGACACATTTATATCCAGTTGGACATTCACTGCAGGAAGCACCTTTCTTAAACGGTTTCATACCAACCACATTACCCCTGGAAATGGAAACATTATGCAAAAGTCAAGTATTAGAATTTGTTGTGTCAAAAACACTGAGGCAAAAACACAAGTTTTTAAACATAGGATTTTTGCAATGCAATAAGATTAATTGTGGCATCATAACTACATATTCTAGAATTTAAGATGGATTGATTAAATAGAAAATGCAATAATGCCAGATTCGTTACACAGTAAACCGTAGTTATAAGGGACCATGGGAGGGGAATGATGTCCATTATTGCCTAATGTTCACTCTAACTGAGTAATAAGAGTTTCATTGCTTAAGTATAGTATTGCATTGCATAGGACGGCATGGTGGGGCAGCGGTAGAGTTGCTGCCTTACAGCACTTGCAGCACGGAGACCCGAGTTCGATCCCGACTGTCTGTACAATGTTTGTATGTTCTCCCCGTGACCTGCATGGGTTTTCTCCGAGATCTTCGGTTTCCTCCCACATTCCAAAGACGTACAAGTTTGTAGGTGGCTTGGCATAAATGTAAATTGTCCCTAATGTGTGTGAATGTGCAGGGATCGCTGGTCGGTGCGGACCCGGTGGGTCGAAGGGCCTGTTTCCGCTCTGTACCACTAAACTAAATTAATGTAGTAGAAACAAACACCTGCAGTTTCTGGTTAATACATGAAAGGACACCAAGTGCTGGAGTAACACAGCGGGTCAGGGAGCATCTCTGGAGAACACGGACAGGTGAAACTTTGGGTGGAGACGCTTCTTCAGACTCTCGGTCTGGAACTGGGCCTGGAATCCAGGTGAGTTGACAGCCCCGGCCTGCTAGCGGCCGGTGGAGAGGCGAGGATCGGCGGAGTCAATGGTCGCAGCCCACGGGCAGCCGGAGCGCAGGTGAGGGTCGGCGGTGACAGTGGGCGAGGCCTGGAAGCGGCCGAGGAAGCTGTGTGGGCCGGCGATAATGGCAGTAGGTCTGGCCTGGAAATGGCCGGGGAGGCGGTGCGGGCAGGAGGTGGCGTCAGAAGGTCTGGCCTGGAAGCGGCGTGTGCTAGGGGTGTCTTGGGCAGCCGGAGAGGCAACATGAGACAGGGAAGTTGTTGGCAGGTCCATCCGCCATAACCAAAATCCGTTATAAAGAGGTCCGTTATAACAAGAGTTTGCTGTATTTTAATCTCGAGCATGTCCTAGATCAGGCTAGCAATTCCAAATTATGTTCAAGAATTTCAGCAACATGTTGTACTTACGGAGGTGCATAGTTGCATACCAGAATAGTGAGATTTTTATTATCCAGACCTTGCAGCTTATCACAGAAGTTAAGATTGCAGCCCACTTTTTCAGTAGTTGCCCATACCACCTGTAAAATAACAAAATAAATTAGAACGTGAACATTTAGTGAAGCATAACACAGAATTACTGAAAATTGGCTGTAAATATGTCAAAACTTTAATGGAGTTTGAGATCAAGATTAGGCACAGTGGCACAGCTGGTAGAGTTGCTGCCTCACAATACCAGAGACCCGGGTTCGATCCTGACCTCGGATGCTGTCTATGTGGAGTTTGCACATTCTCCCTGTCACTTTTTTCAAGAGCGCTCTCGTGATTTTGTCTGGATTAAAGGAGGGGTCAAACCACCGGTTGCCGGTAAAACTGATTTGGATCTGTATTTAATTATTTCATTCTTCAAGGAGAGTATCTATCGACAGCCTCTATTCAAGTCTGAAAGGTCTAAGATTCTCCTCATACTTCTGTAATACAATATTGATTGAAAGATACAGCATGGAAACAGGCCCTTCAGCCCACCGAGTCCATGCCAACCATTGAGTCATTCACACTCATTCTATGTTATCCCATTTTCTCATCCACTCCCTACATGCTTGGGGCAATTTAGCAGAAGCCAATTAATCTACAAACCCAGCAGTTTTAACAAGGAACTGCAGATGCTGATTTATACCAAAGATGGACACAAAGTGCTGGTATTAATCAGCGGGTCAGGCCACATCTCTGGAGGAAAAGGATGGGTGATGTTTTGGGTCGGGACCCATCTTAATACTAAAGAAAAGATACTACATGGAAACATGCCCTTCGGCCCATCGGATCCAACCGACCTTTGATCTTCAAACTGAAGAAGGACCCTGACCCGAAACATCACCTATCCTTTTCCTCCAGAGATCCTGCCTGACTCACCAAGTTACTCCAGCACTTTGTGTCTTCATAAGTTCTTCAGTTATAGGAGCAGAACTAGGCCATTCGGCCCATCAAGTCTACTCCATCATTCAATCATGGCTGATCTATGGCTAGATACTAATCAGGAATCTACCAATCTCCACCTTAAAAATATCCATTGACTTGACCTCCACAGATGCCTATGGCAATGAATTCCAAAGACCCTGGCTAAAGAAATTCCTCCTCATTGTCCTTTCCAAAGGTATGTTTATTTACGACTATGAGGCTATGGCCTCTGGTCCTAGACTCTCCCACTAATGGAAACGTCCCCTCCACATCCACTCTATCCAGGTCTGCCAACCTATAAACCCACACATTTTTGGGATGCAGGAGATTCAGCACTTGGAAGAAGGTAATTCCTAGAAACAGAAATGATCTGGTAGCAATGCACTTCACACGATTAAAAGGGTAGTTATCCTGTACGTGCAAGCTCGAGCGTTTTCTGGGGTGCTTAGGTCATCTGTGTCAAATGACTACATCAACTTTACAATATTTTTAATCAATTGAACAGTGATGAGATACCATCAGAATGCAACTTTTACATGAATCTCTTAGGCAACAACATCCTGACCTCTGAACAGCATACATGTCCCAAGAAGTGTACGTCCAATTTGTAAACAGATGACAGTATCACAGATTCATCATAATTTCCAAGACAAACCTTATTTTTTGAGATGTTAAAAGAACCATTGAAAAATGAGCAAAACACAAAATCTGGAGTAACTCAGCAGGTCAGGCAGCAACGGTCTAGGGAATGGATAGTTGACCTTCCCACAATGTCACTTGCCTGGCTTCAGAAGGTTTCAGCGACAGGGAGAGGTTGGATAGCCTGATAAAAACTGGGAAGAAACTGTCCCTGAATCTGGAGATGTGCAGTTTCACACTTCTATACCTTTTGCCCAATGGGAGAGGGGAGAAGAGGGAGTGGCCAGGGTGCGACTCATCCTTGATTGTGCTGATGGCCTTGCCGAGGCAGCATGAGGTGTAAATGGAGTCAATGGAAAGGAGGTTGGTTTATGTGATGGCCTGGGCTGTGTCCATAATTCTCTGTCATTTCTTATCGCAATTTCTCTGCAATAATTAGACATATTAAAATTTTGAGATACAAAAAAAAGGAATTCATACCTGGGTATAGTGTCCACACATCTTCCCTGTAGTACAGACCGTTGTGTCATAGTTGTAATCATAGATCTCCATATACCAGTCCTCAACTCCCTTTGCTGGGATTAATGGACCATTTGTCGCATACAAGTTCTCTCCAACTCTTCCTCTGTTTGGATTGTGTTTCCACGCACATTTCTTTGAATATTTTGTGGCAATTTTCTCCAAGTGATTATCCCATTTCTGAAAGCAAATTCATAGATGAGAAAATGGAAAATATAAAAGTCATTTGGACAGGTACATGGATGGGAAAGGTTTAGAGGGATATGGACCAAATGCAGGCAGGTGGGACTTGTGTAAATGGGGCATCTTGGAACGGCATGAACAAGTTGGGCCGAAGGGCCTGTTTCTGTGCTCTCTGACTCTACGATTCTATACCTAGGTTGCTTAAAGTTAGGACTAATCTGAGTGAAATCAATTGGAGTTGAAAGATCAATGATAGCGCAATCCTCTAGAAATAAGGTACTGCAGTTGCTGGTTTATACCAAAGATAGACCCTTCTTCAGACTGGTCTGAATCTGAGTGGTTTGAAGAAGGGTCCCGACCCAAAACATCACCCACTTTTTCTCCAGAGATGCTGCCTGACCTGCTGAGTTGCTCTAGCACTTAGTGTCTATCTTTGATAGCTCGATCCTGTTCAGAAGAAGGGTCCCCACCCAAATTTTCACCAATCCATGTTCTCCAGAGATGCTGCCTGATCTACTGAGCACTTTGTGTCTTTTTATGTGAAACAGTTCATTGCGTGTCTAAGAAATTAGCTTAGTTTCAAGATACAGCATGGAAACAGGCCCTTCGGCCCCTCTGGCCATCGATTACCTGTTCACACTAGTTCTATGTTATTCCTCCTTTGCATCCACTCCTTACACTGGCGGCAATTTTTCAGAGACCAATTAACCTACAAACAGCACATTATGTGGTGATATAAAATTTAATCAATGACAAACAGTATGAAAGACCAATTGATAACTTTATGCAAAACAGTTGGTTATGCATTGTGAGGTGATTAATGTGGTCCACAGTATTCAAAGTTTACAATCTTTCCGTTTCAACGTTATTTCTCGTCCTTAACCAAGGATTTATTGAATTCAGAAAGATGCACAACAAAATAAATGTAGTAAAGTTATTTGCATTATTTCAGTAAGTTCACGGACATTGGAAAATGTTTCAAACCAAATTAATATTGATTGAACTACTTGAAAGATACATCGTGGAACAGGCCCTCGGCCCACCGAACCCACACCAACCATAGATCATACTAGTTCAGATTAGTTCTATGTCATCGGCCTTTCCCATCCACAGGGCGGCATGGTGGGATAGCAGTAGAGTTGCTGTCTTACCGCGCCAGAGACCCGGGTTCGATCCTGACCACAGATGCTCTCTGTACGGAGTTTGTACGTTCTCCCTGTGACCTGTGTGTGTTTTCCCCGGGAGCTCCAGTTTCCTCCCACACTCCAAAGACGTAGAGGTCTGAGGTTAATTGGCTTGGTAAAATTGTCCAAAATGTGTGTAGGATAGTGTTAGTGTGCGGGGATCGCTGATCAGCGCAGACTCGGTGGGCTGAAGGGGCTGTTTCCGTGCTGCATCTCTGAACTAAACTAAAAGCTATCCTTGTTCTTCAAAGAAGCTACCCGTTTTGTGTGTCATTTTTTGTAAACCAGCATCTGCAGTTCGTTGTGTCCACATTAGTTCTGCATTATCCTACTTTCACATCCACTCCTTGCACACCAGGGGCAATTTTCAGAGGCTCCCGTGCAGGAAACCCATGCGGTCGCAGTGAAAACAGCTACTCAGCCCTACCCTAATGGGGATCAGATAGACACATGTGTGAAAAGTCAACAGTCACTTAACACAATACAAAGTGCTGGTGTAACTCAGCAGATCGTGCAGCATCTGTGGAGGGAATGGACAGGCGACATCTCGGGTCCCTTTTTCAGATACCAGTGAACTGGAGAAAAGTACGAGCCGATATCTGAGCAGTCCTACGGATGTACAGAGTATTTTGAATGAACCAATATGCACCTCATATTTTGTTTGGGCAGCTTACAATCCCTGTGGTATGAATTATGATTTCTCTAATTTCAAGTAACCCTTGCATTCGCTCTCTTTCTGTCCTCTCCCACCCTAGTCGTCCTACTAGTTTCATTGTTGTCCTGCTCAGTTTCACTGTTTGTATCCACTCGTTATCACCTTTTCCACAGCCAACAATGGACCATTGTGGGCTCCACCTTTCCTTAATCAGCCTTGCTGACTTTGATTTGTTCTTTTCAGACCTATCATTCATTTGTTCTTTGTACCGTCTCATACCTCTAGTTTCCCTCTCCCCTGACTCTCAGTCAGAAGAAGGGTCTCGACCCAAAACGTCAGCCATTCCTTCTTTCCAGAGATGCTGCCTGACCCATTAAGTTACTCCCAGCATTCTGTGTCGATCTTCAAGATCTAGTGTTTTATTGTCATATGCCCGAAACAGAACATCGAAATTCTTACTTGCAGCAGCACAGCAGAATATGTAAACATAGCACTCTGTAAACAATATAATAAACACAAGAAAGTCCAGTGTCTGAACTCAAAAGGAGATTGTCAGATTCTTGATTAGTACGGGTGTCAGGAGTTACAGGGAGAAGGCAGGATTGAATGGCAAAGTCGACTTGCTAGCCTAATTCTAGTGTAGTAATATGTGTAGTAATATGTGTAAATTCAAGAAAATGTTCAAAAATATTATATTTGAAAGATACAAAATATGTGATCAGCACTGAGAAATGACTGGCATGACAGAAATGATGGTTCTTGACTATATTTGTGTTTCTTTCTATGTTTTGTTTATCTGCTTCTGACTTATGATGTTGTGTTTTTTTTTAATTATATTTTGTTAAGTATTAAGGGTAGG
Organism: Rhinoraja longicauda; assembly: GCF_053455715.1. Lineage (NCBI taxonomy): Eukaryota > Metazoa > Chordata > Chondrichthyes > Rajiformes > Arhynchobatidae > Rhinoraja > Rhinoraja longicauda. The sequence continues at coordinate 16,154,347 of NC_135976.1, read as the reverse complement.
CACAATAAGTTTTGGCTTCTGCCTACACCTTTTTTTTGGTCAGAAAATATGTGATTATATTGTTTTATTTTTGATACAATGATTTCGCACTATTTAACTTTCACAACGGAATGGTCAATCGGTTGTATTGTATTGACTGGAAAATAAATATGTATTTTTTTAAAATAAAAAAATCTGCTCCTAGAACTTATGAAAAGCTCAAACGCGGGCAGACAGTGGAACATGACAAATGCTGTCCCGGGAAATTTCTTTCAAGTAATACGGAGAAACGCCAGGCGATTTGTTCTTTGTACCTTTTCATACCTCTAGTCTCCCTCTTCCCTGGCTCTCAGTTTGAAGAAGGGTCTCGACCTGAAACGTCACCCATTCCCTTTTCCTCCAGAGACGCTGCCCGACCCGCTGAGTTACTCCGGCACTTTGTGTCTATCTTCGGTGTAAACCAACATCTACAGTGCCTTCCCTACAGGGGTTGAAGAGTTAAAGCACACTTACCATTTTCAGCATGTTGGTTGCATCGGGCACCTCGGAGCGAAACCTGTTGTGGGCATCGACCAGGCTAGTCTTCTCTGCCTTGGAGAGAGCGAGAAGGGGCTGTACGAGCGCCAGGGAGGCGAGGATGAGCAAACAGAGAGGGGTCGCCTCCATCACCACCTCGCTGCTCCAGTAATCGCCGGGAGGCGTGCGGCTTCAGCTTTCGAGAGTAGCTGAGGAGGGTTGGGGGGCGAGAGAGGAGACTAAGCTCCGGAGGATAACCCTGGAAACAATGACGCGACCACTTTATGACGACTCCACTTTATTTCGCGGCGCCGTTTCATCCCGGGGAGAGAGACACAGAGAGAGAGAGAGAGAGAGGACTGGCGACAGTGTCCAACATCCCACTTCATTCACACCCCACCGGCTTACAACCTCCACCCCACTGATACACCACGTCTGCAGTGTGTGCCGCTTGCAAAATGCATGGCAGGTGCCGAAAGAACAACTTCCAAACTAATAAGATAGGTTGAGGTTTCTGGTTTATTGTTGTTAAGATCAAATGCTACCAGACACAGATACAGCTTTTGTTTGCCTGCTCTCCAAATAAATCAAAAGAGTAAAGTCAAGAGGGTTTATTGTCATGTGTCCCAGACAGAACGATGAATATACATATACTGAACTTTTTTTTCTCGTTTACAGAGTACTATATAGAGTACACACAGACACATATACACTTTAGAGATACAGCATGGAAAAGGCCCTTCAGCCCACCGAGACCACACCGACCAGCTACACTAAGGACATATACATTTTTTACTGAAGCCAATTAGCCTATAAACCTGCACGTCTTTGGAGTGTGTGAGGAAACCGAGCACCCGGAGAAAACCCAAGTGGTCACGGGGTGAAGGTACAAACTCCGCACAGACAGCACCGTAGTCTGGATCGAACCCGTGTCTCTGGCGCTGCAAGGCAGCACCTCTACCGTTGCGCCACTGTGCCGCCCTAATACATGTACAGATATACAAACATACACATAAAAACAAACAATACTAGTGCAAAAAGACAAAACCAATGCTCCCAACTCAATGTAGTTGAGAGCTTATTTGGAGGTTGTAGTGTTTAATTCGATCATGGCTGATCTATTTTTCCCTTTCAATCCCATTCTCCTGCCTTCTCCCCATAACCTTTGATGTCATTAATCAAGAACCTATCAATCTCCACTTCAAACATACCCAATGAATAAGCCTCCATAGCTGTCTGTGGCAATGAATTCCACCAATTCACCACCCTCTGACTAAAGAAACTCTTCCTCTATTCTAAAGGTAATAATAATAATAATAATAATAATAATGCATTACATTTATATAGCGCTTTTCAAACACTCAAAGACGCTTTACAGAGATTACTAGAACATAGAGAAGTGAATAAATAGAGAAATAAGTAAACGAACAGAAAAAGGAGACAGAAGGTGAGGTGACGGTCAGTGGTTGAAGGCAGTGCTGAACAGGTGAGACTTCAGTGATGTTTTGAATGTGGTGAGTGAGGAGGAGTCTCTGACGGTTTGGGGTAGTGAGTTCCATAGGGTGGGAGCAGCGATGGAGAAAGCCCTGTCCCCCCAGGATCTGAGTTTGGTCCGGATGGGGGACGACAGGAGATTGGCAGCAGCAGAGCGGAGGGTGCAGGTGGGAGTGTGCCTGTGGAGGAGGTCAGTCAGGTAGGATGGGGCCAGGTTATGGAGGGCTTTGTAGGTCATGAGGAGGATTTTGTACTGGATTCTCTGGAGGATGGGGAGCCAGTGGAGTTTGTAAAGGACGGGGGTGATATGGTCACGGATCGGGGAGTGGGTGAGTAGACGGGCAGCGGAGTTTTGAATGTATTGAAGTTTACTGATGATTTTTGAGGGTGAGCCATAGAGAAGGCTGTTGCAGTAGTCCAGACGGGAGGTGATGAAGGCGTGGATGAGGGTTTCTGCAGCTGTGGAGGAGAGGGATGGACGGAGACGGGCAATGTTTTTGAGGTGGAAGAAGGCTGTCTTTGTGATGTGTTTGATGTGTTTGTCGAAGGAGAGGGTTTGATCAAAGATGATTCCAAGATTCCGGATGTGAGGGGAGGTGGATACTGGGAGACCATCAATATTGAGGATGAAGTTTTGAGTGGATTTGGAGAGCGTTTTTGGACCAATGATGATGATTTCAGATTTGTTGCAGTTGAGTTTGAGGAAATTTGATTGAAGCCAAGATTTTATTTCAGTGATGCAGTTTGCCAGTGTAGAGTGTGTGGTGGTGGAGATTGACTTGGCGGAGATGAGGAGCTGGATATCATCGGCGAAGCAGTGGAAGGTACGATCTTTTATTCTGATGCTGTGCTTTCTGGTCTTAGATTCTTGCTATCCATGTTCTCCAGAAATGGTGTCTGACGTGTATGAATTACCCCAGCATTTTCTATCTTTTTTTGTAAACCAGCATCTACAGTTCCTTGTTTCTATCAAGAGGTAGGGAAGAAAGGAAAGACACAGAGTGCAGAATTTACTTTAGTTGAGTTTAGATTTGGTTCGGTTTAGTTTAGGTTAGTTTAATTTAGTTTAGTTTAATTTAGATTAGTTTAGTTTAGAAATACAGCAAGGAAACAGGCCCTTTGGCCCAATGAGTCCATGCCAAACATAAATAACCCATTCTCACTAGTTCTAAGTTATCACATTTTACTATTAGAAGCCAATTTACAGAGGTCAATTAACCTACAGATCCGCATGTCTTAATTTTAGAAATACAGCATGGAAATAGGCCCTTTAACCCACCGTGTCCACGCCGAACATCAATCACTCATTCACACTAGTTCTATGTTATCCCACTTTCACATCCACTCCCAACACACTAGGGGTGGTGTCCACGGGGACGCTGGAGGCCTTCCGTGAACGCTGGTCGCCACGGGAGGTCGAATGTATTATTGACAAAGTTGGCAGAATTTTAATTTGTTTGTAAACTGCCAATACAGGCTTTTGATTTGATCGCGTTACTACTTTGTATGTTTGGTTTTGTTTTAGAATAAAGTATTTGTTTAAAAAAATAAATTAAAAAAAATACACACACACACTGGGGGCAATTTAGAGAGGGCCAATTAACCTACAAACCCGCACATCCTTGGGATGTGGGAGGAAACTGGAGCACCCGGAAAAATCCCACACGGTCACAGGGAGAATGTGCAAACTCCACAAAGCCAGTACCCGAGGTCAGGATAGAACCGGGGTCACCGGCGCTGAGAGGCAGCAGCTCACTGTGCCGCCCTGTAGTTCTCAACATTGTAGTGTAACAGATCCAAAGAGGTTGTGCTAATGATGGGGAATGCCCATTCCCAAAAGCACTGGCAGTGTGGGGGAGCTGGTGTACGTGTGGCACAGCTGTACAAGGGGCACCTTTGGGCCAGGACAACATTTATCGACCCTTTTAAGGTGGTACAATGGCGCAGCTGGTAGAGGTCATGTCATAAGTGATAAGAGCAATATTAGGCCATTCGGCCCATCAAATCTGCTCCGCCATTAAATTATGGCTGATCGATCTCTCCCTCCTAACCCCATTCTCCGGCCTTCTCCCCATAACCTCTGACATTCGTACTAATCAAGAATCCATCTAACTCTGCCTTAAAAATATCCATTGACTTGGCTTCCACAGCCTTAAGTCCACAGATTCAACACCCTCTGCCTAAAGAAATCCCTTCTCATTTCCTTCCGAAAGGAACATCCTTTAATTCTGAGGCTATGAGCTCTAGGCCTGGACTCTCCCACTAATGGAAACATCCTGTCCTCATACACTCTATTCAAGCCTTTCACTATCCGGGAAGTTTCATTGAGGTCACCCCTCATCCTTCTAAACTGCTGTTTGGAGTTGCGTCTTCACAGCACCAGGTTTGTTCCCAACTGTCTGTGTGGAGTTTGCACATTCTCCCTGTGACCACGTGGGTTTCCTCTGGGTGCTCTGGTTTCCTCCCACATCCCAAAAAAAGATGTGCGGGTGTGTGGGTTAATTGGCCTCCGTAAATTGATCCAAGCGTGTTGGGAGTGGGTGAAAAAGTGGTACAATATAGAACTAGTACGAATGGGTGATCGATAGTCAGGACAGACTCGGTAGGCTGAAGGGTCTGTTCCTTGCTGTATCTCTAAATTAATTGCCGAGAGACATAGGCGTCAACTGCTTTCCTGCACTACTGTAGCCATTCAGGTGGAGTACTGCATAGGTGTTGTTGGGTAAGGATTTAGACCCAGTAAGAATGAAGATATTATTATACCCTGTAGCTCCATGTCAGAATGGTGCAGTGTTTAGGAAGAGATGCATCACAGCTTGATTTGGGAACAGCTTTGCCCAAGATTGCCAGAAATTACAGAGAGTTGTAATGTAATGGCAACTTACAGTGAGCCCAGTCCATCACACAGACCAGACTCCCCACCATTGACACCATCTGCACTTCACATTGCCTCGGGAAAGCAGCCAACATAATCAAAGACTTGTCCCACCCCGCACACTCCTTCTTCTCCCCACTTCCATCGAGCAGAAGATACAGAAACTTAAAAGCACGCACCACCAGGCTCAGGGACAGTTTCTTCCCTCTGTTATCAGGCTTATGAACAGTCCTTCCATTAGCTACGGTGTGGTCCCCATCTTCCAACCTACCTGATTGCGGACATTGGACTTCTTCTCTGGAACTATAACAGTGCAACGCTGAGAATTATAAACTCTACTCTGGTATCTTTCATTTTGCTCTACCTTTTGTGCTTGTGTTTGGTTTGATTGTATTCATGCATAGTATTATCTAACTTGATTGTTTAGCACACAAACAAAAGCCCTTTTCACTGTACCTGGGTACTTTCATACAAAGGATAGTGGGTGTGTGGAACAAGCTGCCAGAGGAGGTAGTTGAGGCTGGGTTATCCCAACATTTAAGAAACAATGAAACAGGTACATGGATAGGACAGGTTTGGAGGGATATGGACCATACGCGGGCAGGTGGGACTAGTGTAGGTGGGACTAGTGTAGGTGGGACATGTTGGCCGGTGTGGTCAAGTTGGGCTGAAGGGCCGGTTTCCATGCTGTATGACTCTGGATCAGAAGGGTCCTGACCCAAAAGGTCACCCATCCATATTCCACAGAGATGCTGCCTGACTCGCTGCGTTGCTCCAGCACTTTGTGTTCTTTTTTACCAGGTGCTAGGCTGTGTCAGGGTGCTGTGATGTTTCATAGTCCTGATGCAGGGGTTCGACCTGAAACACCATCCATTTATCTCCACCCACAGATGCTGCTCGGTCCACTGAGTTCCTCTAGCAGCTTGTTTTTGTTGCACCAGATTCCAGCATCCATGTATTAGCGTTGGATTGCTCTTGGCTTGCTCAACACTGATAACATCATTTATCACCCTTTTCCATTACGATTTTTTTTTTTAAAGGGTCACCAGATAAAGGTAATATCTTCACCACTCTGTGTTCCTGTGACTGTCCACTTTCTACAGACTGATATGTTGGCTTGGGGTATGATTGGTACAGTTAAATCAGCATGAAGGGATGTTGGCATTGAACATGCCTTACAGCGCCAGAGACCCGGGTTCCATCCACGCCGACCATCCATCATACTAGTTCAAATTAGTTCTACGTCATCCCCCTTTCCACATCCACAGGGTGACACAGCGGTAGAGTTTCTGCCTTGCAGCGTCAGAGAGCCGGGTTCGATCCTGACTACGGCTGCTGTCTGTACAGAGTTTGTACGTTCTCGCCCGTTTCCCCAGGTGCTCTGATGTACTCCCACACCCCAAAGAAGACGTTATTTGGCTTCAGTAAAATTGTAAATTGTGTAGGATAGTGTTAGTGCGAGGGGATCGCTGGGCGACGCAGACTCGGTGGGCCGAAGCAGGGCCTGTTTCCTCGCTGTATCTCGACACTAAACTAAATTTCAGAAGACAAGAGGACAGTCGGCATGGACACACACAGGGACACAGAGGCGGTCAGGAGAGGAGAGGAGAGGAGAGGAGAGGTACATCGGATCGTGGGCCGGGCTGGTCGAGGGTGATGGAGGAGGCCCTAGTAGAGCAGCAGCCTGGGGCTTACCTGGATCGGGGGCCGCGCCAATAAACCGAGCGCGTGGACCGGACTCCAGACCTTTGTAAGTGCCGCCAAAATACAGCGACTCGTGCACGCTTCACCCTGCAGCGCACACGTGACAATAAACAACCGTTGATCCATTTAAAAAGCCATTGACCTGAATCAAGAACTCTCTTCCTTTCTCCATCATCACTGATTCTTTCAAGGGTTTTGAAAACTTTTTGAAAAGCTGTATGAATTCTGTGACTACCCTAAGCCCAGGATAGGGGAAATAAGAGAACATATTTAATGTGAGAGGGGCAATATTTAATGCCATTCTGAGGGGGCAACACTTTCATACAATGGGTGATGGGTATATGGAACATAGAAGATACTTGTACAGTAAAATGCACTTGGGCGGGTACATGGATAGGAAAGGTTTACAGGGATTTATTCACAAAATGCTGGAGTAACTCAGCAGGTCAGGCAGCATCTCGGGAGAGAAGGAATGGGTGACGTTTCGGGTCGAGACCCTTCTTCAGACAGGGAGATGGGCCAAACACAGGCAAATGGGGCATATTGGTCGGCATGGATGAGTTGAGCCAAAGAGCCTGTTTGCATGCTCAATAACTCTATATCTTCATTTTATCCTCCGTAGTTTATAGTTCAGTTTAGTTTACTTTAGAGATGCAGCGTTGAAACAGGCTCACCCAGTCCACGCCAACCAACGATCGCCCATACACTAGTTAAATCCTTGGGACAATTTACAGAAGCCAATTAACCAACAAACATGCACATCTTTGGAATGTGGGAGTAAACTGGAGCACTCGAAAAAAAAACATGTGGTCACAGTGAGAACATACAAACTCCATACAGACAGTGCCTGTAGTCACGATTGAACCCGGGTCTCTGGCGCTGTGAGGCAGCAACTCAACTGCTGCGCCACTGTTGCTGAGGAGAGAGTTGGTGCAGGTGGGGGGAAGTAGAGGATGGGGAGGGGGAGGGGGAGGTAGAAAACTATGGGTTTTCCCAGGGTTTCCTTTAATTGGGCATTCATTTAAATATTCACAGCAAACTTGAAGCACTCATGGTTTGTATAGTTTTCTACCTCCCCCTCCCCCTCCCCATCCTCTACTTCCCCCCACCTGCACCAACTCTCTCCTCAGCAACACATTTGGATCGTTGTTGAATGAAGTCGCTTAATCAATGTGACCTCTGACTCCAGAGAGGTCACGTCTGTATACTAAAGTGCAGAGGTTCCATCATCTTTCAGGGGATGAATTGTAAAATTATCTCCATGTATTTATTCCTTATTCCAGCCTTTATTCCTTAATCTTTGAAACTAGGAACAAAATATCAACACCAGTTCAGTATTGAAATATGCATGCAATGTCTGGGTTGTGATTTGAAATAACAATACGAATCAGGTTAGAATTCAAGCCTTTTAGTACTTATAATGATTTATCTAAACAATCAGAATCTGATCACTTTAATAGATGGATGAATTGAAAGATAGCATGGCAACAGGCCCTTCGGCCCAACAATAGACAATAGGTGCAGGAGTAGGCCATTTGGCCCTTCGAGCCAGCACCATCATTCAATGTGATCATGGCTGATCATTCTCAATCACTACCCCGTTCCTGCCTTCTCCCCATAACCCCTGACTCCGCTATCCTTAAGAGCTCTATCTAGCTCTCTCTTGAATGCATTCAGAGAATTGGCCTCCACTGCCTTCTGAGGCAGATAATTCCACAGATTCACAACTCTGACTGAAAAAGTTATTCCTCATCTCCGTTCTAAATGGCCTACCCCTTATTCTTAAACTGTGGCCCCTTATTCTTAAACGAGTCCCTGCCGACCATCGATCACCCGTTCACACAAGTTCTATGTTATTCCACTTTCGCTTCCACTCCCTACACATTAGGGGCTATTTACAGAGGCCAATTAACCTACAAACTCGCATGTCTTTGGGACGTGGGAGGAAACTGGAGCACCCGGAGAAAAGGATCACATGTGACCACAGAGAGAACATGCAAACTCCAAATGGACAGCGCCCAATGTCAGGATCGAACCCGGGTATCGAGCTGTGAGGCAGCAGCTCTACCAGCTGCGCCACTGAGTTTAGCATGAGAAATGAAACACACAGCACAAAAACCTGTGGAAAGATTTAGCGAGGTGCTGCTCCTCAATTTAAACTATATTTGACATGAACATTATTCACTTCATTGAACAATCAGCTCTCACTAGACAAATAAAGTACACTTGTACATTGGTTGTCGAGATAGACAATTATATTTTTGTGTTCCAACCGATGTAAAAAAATGATAATAAATTTCATACTAAACAGATAGAAGATTTTTTTTTAAACATACAGCTGATTTTGCATATATGGACAAAAGTGATACATTCATTAGAGGAAAACAAGGAACTGCAGCTGCTGGTTAATACACAAAAGTGCTGAAGTAACTAAATGGATCAGGCAGCATCTCTGGAGAACATGGATAGGTGATGTTTTGGGTTGAGATGGTCCCAATACGAACGTCACCTACCCATGTTCTGCTGACCTGCTGTCGAGATGCATTCATTGTTTGACTTCAAATGTCCCGTCATTGAACTAGCTCCTCCCTATGGATACAGAATGAATATTATTTATATAATTCAAATAACATCAGCAATATGCTGTCGATCTTTCTTCATAAACATATTTATATTGAACATTTGATCAATTTTATGATTTTTTTTTTGCACTTTCAGTGTTGCTAAACAAGGAATAGGATAAAAATGTTAGACTATTATAACATTTCACAGGAGTAGTGTAATTAATTAATGTTTCTATTTGTCTCTTGGTTTTTTTGCTGGATTTAATCATGAGCCACTAAAGAGCAGAAAGTATCTTGTTTGGACTTGTACACCCCTCCCGTGCTTGACAACCAATATTAAAATTTCAAGTCAAAAGTAATTTCTAAATGTCCAAACATTTTTTGTTGCTACTCTGTCATTAAAACTGAGCAGTTAGGGGAACTTATTTGCTAGTCTCCATGTTTGCTTCCATTTTTATAACTGGGTAGATTTCCAGCAACTAAATTTACCTCCTCCCCCTTCTGTCGTGGGGTGGAGTGACTCCCCCTCACCCCCATCCCCACTCTTTGCACATCCCCAATCCTAGACTTTCCACTCATCACTTTAATTTCATGTTTCATGTATCTTGTTGTATTTCATGATTGTTGGCAGACCAATTTCTATCGTATCGTATCATATCGTATCCTGTTACACTGTATTTACAGTACAGTCGCTATCTAATTTTACACAAAATACAAAGCCAATAACATGGTCATTGTGAGAATAATACTGGAGCAGAATGCTGGGTTCCTGTTGACAACTTGGAACGGCCGATCTGTCAAAGAATAAAATACAAGTAGTGAGTTCCTCATGGTTTAATTTTTGAACTAATAACATAATTTAGAGTTACAGAGTCATACTGCACAGAAACAGGCCCTTTGACCTAACTTGGAAACAAAGAACTGCTAATGCTGGTTTATACCAAAGATAGTACTTTGTTAGCCTTGGGGACTATGTGTCACAGCTGCATGATATACCCTTTGGTGTAGCACGAGGTAGCTGCCTTGGCCTGTTACTCTTTTCCTTGTATAAGCTGCCACTAGGAGGAGTTATCAGACAGCATAATATAAATTTTCTAAGTTATGCCGATGACACTCAGTTATACCTCTCTGTCGAACCCACTGATGCAAATGCCTTAAGCTCTCTGACCTCCTGACAAGACTGAAATTTTATTACTTGGATCAAAACCCAAGAGAGAGATGTTACTCGGTAAAGTGGGAAATTTGACTGCCTATGTCAAACAAGAATTCACAAGCCTGGGGGTAAAAATTGACAATGATCTTAATTTTAATTCTCACATAAATAAGGTAACAAAGTGTGTTTTCTATCACCTCAGAAATAAAGTTCTTTCTTAACTCAACATGACTGTAAAAAACTCAAGCATGCTTTCATATCAAGCAGACTTGATTACTGTAATGCCTTATTTACCGGTCTGCCTTTAAAATCCACCAACAAGGTACAGCTCATTCAAAATGCCGCAGCCCGGTTTTTAACAAATACCAAGAAAAGTGAACATATCACCCCAGTATTATACTCCCTTCATTGGCTCCCTGTGAGATCCAGGATAGACTATCAAGTCTTCCTTCTTGTCTATAAAGCCCTAAATGGCTTAGGAGCAGCATATTTTACAGTCCCTCCTTCCCGATCCCCTACTCGAGCGCTCAGGTCTTCTGATGCCGACCTGTTAGCCTCTCAATGCCGCAGCAATAAGAAAATTGGTGAAGCAGCCTTTTTCAATTAGCCCTCCAAGCTGTGCAATACCCTACCCAGGGCTATGAGAGATGCCCCCAAACTGTGGAATACCTTACCCAGGGCTCTGGGAGACACCCACTCAGTTGACATTTTTAAATGGGAGCTAAAAACGTATCTTTTCAATCAAGCTTTTAACTGACTTTACTTCTTCTGAAGACATTGTAAAAATTACCTTTATTCTCTTGTATTTATCTCAGGATACCCTTCAGCAGCTTGTGCGCTCATACAGTATATAGGACTCTGTATTTGACCTGTGTTTTTGTCCTTTTACACTCTCAATTTTTATTTTTTATTTTATACTTTTATGTAAATCTGTGCTTTTTATGTTATTAACTGTTTATGTCCTTACTGTTTTAAATTGTATTTTTGTTTTGACCTGCGTTTTTGAGAAGAGCACTTTGGGCTGCATTCAATTGTATGAAAAGTGCTGTTCAAATAAAGTGATTATTATTATTATTAAAGATAGACACGAAGTGCTGGAGTAACTCAACTGGTCAGGCAGCATCTCTCGAGAAAAAGGATGGGCGATGTTTCAATGTCGTTTCTACAGTCTGAAGAAGGGTTCTGACCCGAAACATTACCCATCCTTTTTCTCCAGGGATGCTGCCTGACGTGTTGAGTTACTCCAGCACTTTGTGTCTACCTTTGACCTGACTGGTCCATGCCGACCAAGATGCCCCATCTACACTTGTCCCACCTGCCTGTGTTTGGCCCATATCCTTTTAAACCTTTTCTATTCATGTACCTGTCCAAATGCAATTCTTGCAATTAATGGCACTGAAAAGAAATCGTGCAATTTTAACACATTCGCTTACACAACTCATTGACAGATTCTTGATATGTAAGGATGTCAAGAGTTATGGCGAGAAGGCAGGAGAATGGGATTGAGAGGAAAAGATAGATCAGCCATGAATGAATGGCGGAGTAGACTTGAGGACTAAATGGCTTAATTCTGTTCCTAGAACTTATGATCTGATGAATACATTCAATGTTGTCACACCTGTTCACAGCCATTGGAAAAGCAAAAACGACTGATGAAAGTAATTGTGAGTTGTCACAGAAATGTGGATTATTAACAAAGAGTGGTACAGTGGCGTAGCGGTAGAGCTACTGCCTTACAGCGCCAGAGACCCGGGTTCGATCCGGACTACAGGCTATATGGAGTTTGTACGTTTTCCCTGTTACCACATGGGTTTAGATGTGGTTAAAGATAATTACCGTTGTTTTATTTTTTTAAATGAATGCTTATTTATTTTTGCTATCCACTTTGCTGCAGTAACCCTGCAAATTTCCCCGTTGTGGGACGAATAAAGTACTTATTATTATTATTATTATTATTGTACGTTTTCCCAGTGACCTGCGTAAGTTTTCTCCGAGATTTTCGGTTTCCTCCCACACTCCAAAGACGGTTAATTGGCTTGGTATAAATGTAAATTGTCCCTAGGGTACGGTGGTAGTAATGTTGCGGGGATCGCTGGTCGGCTTGGACTCAGTGGGCCTAAGGGCCTGTTTCCGCGCTCTATCTCTAAACTAAACTAAAGGACTTAAACCGAGAGGAATTAAGACCGTGAGACTTATTTGAAAATTTATACTAATGTAATGATCAAACGACACATTAAAAATTACCGCAGGAGTTCTGGAGCATAGTTACTGGTGCCAAGTACTATTTTAGTTTAGAGATACAGCATGGAAACGGGCCCTTCGGCTCACCAAGTCCACACTGACCAACGATCACCCATGCATTAGTTCTATCCTACACATTGGGGACAATTTACAGAAGCCAATTAACTTACAAATCTGGATGTTTTCGTTTTTTATCCTTTTACACTCTCCCGGAGAAAACCCGTGTGGTAACAGGGAGAACGTACAAACTCCGAACAGACAGCACCCGTAGTCAGGATCGAACCCGGGTCTCTGGTGCTGTAAGGCAACAACTCTCCCGCTGTGCCACTGTGCCGCCATCAATATTGGTAATTGTTTTCCAATCAAAGCATTATTAAATCTGAGTGTATCATGAAACTTCAGTCTCTACCATAGGTCCAAGCTGACAGAAACCCCTTTCTTACATCGATGAAGTCTTCAGGTTGAAGGGAGGAGAGGGTGAAGAATAGAACCCACGTGAATTTGGGAGAGTGAACACGGGCAAACAGCGGTTTGATGTGCAAGGAGAAATAACATTAACAGCTAGCAGATAGTTTCTTACCTTTTTTCTTTGAACCTGGCATGCGCTCTTTTCCTGATACTGGATATGATTCCAGTTTTTCCCTTGGCTCAGACACTAATTTTGGCTTCAGATCAGTCTTCATCCTCGTCTTCAATATAACTTTAAATTTAGACACTGCCCCTTGGCTCAGGTCCAGGTTTTCCTCTTGCTCTGGGGTTAATTCAATGTACATCTCTGGTTCTGGGCTTGCTTTAGGATTATCGTCTGGTTCTGAAATTGGTCCAAGGTTATCATCAATTTCAGGGCTTCCTTGAAGATTATCATCTAGTTCTGAGCTTTGTTTCCGGTCGTCATCGTCTTCAGAGCTTGGTTCAAGATCACCATCTGGTTCTGAGCTTGGGTCAACATTGTCATCTTGTTTGGAGCTTGGATCAAGGTTATCATCTATCTCTGAACTTGGTACAAGATCATCATCCAGTTCTGAGCTTGGTTCCAGATTATCATCTAGTTCTGAGCTTGGTTCAACGTTGTCATCTTGCTTGGAGCTTGGATCAAGGTTATCATCTATCTCTGAACTTGGTTCAAGGTTATCGTCCAGTTCTGAGCTTGGTTCCAGATTATCATCTAGTTCTGAGCTTGGTTCAACGTTCTCATCTAGTTTGGAGTTTGGTTCAAGTTTATCATCTATCTCTGGGCTCGCCTCCAGATTAACATCTGGTTCTGGCCTTGGTTCCATGCGTACCTCCGGCTCTGGACTTGACTCAGGTTTGGCTTCCAGCTCTGGTTCTGCTTTTGTCTCGGTCTCTGCACCTGGTTTCACTGTGGACTGTGGATATGGCTCCTGTCCCAGATCCAGTTCCAACTCAGACTCTGTAAAACAAATTACATAGCACCTTCGAAGTTAATTCTAAAAAAGATTTTCCATCACTATCTGAAGAATTGGGAGATGCTACACTTTACCATACTTTATTTTAGACATACACGAAGATGTCCACCGGCCCACCAAGTCTGTGCTGATCTGCGATCACCCCTAACGTTAGCACTATCCTACACACGAGGGACAATTTACAATTTACAGAAACAAATTAACCTACAAACCTGTACATCTTTGAAGTGTAGGAGGAAACCGGAGCACCCAGAGAAAACCCACATGGTCACAGCAAGAACGTACAAACTCCTTAAAGGCAGCACCTGTAGTCATGATCGAACCTGGGTCTCTGGCTTTGTAAGGCAGTAACTCTACCGCTGCGCCACTGGGTCGCAACAATTTCATAGTAGCTGGATTTGGATGACTTTTGTATGAAGAAGCCCTTGCTAAACTGAAGTCAATGAGGATTAACGAGAACATTTCCCAGTGCCGTAAAGCAGTACCTTCCAAAGCTGTAAGTAATTGTTTCCAAAGGTGTGATGTCCATTGTCCCAGGCTGTCAATGCGGAAACCCCTTGGTAAACTAAACTCAGAAATAAGTACCATCTAAAGTGGGACTTCACCCACACAGTCTCACTGTATTCAGCTCCAATTCTAACCCTTTCAATTTGGAGTACTCGGGTTAAATTTAGAGGTTGACAAAGTGGTAGGTAATATTTGCATAACCGGTAAAAGTTATATAAACCAGAGACAGCTCAGTGTATGTACCCTTCTACAATATCACTAATGTTATGTTATTAAATAGGTGAATTAATTTTGGACGAGGGTCCCAACCAAAAACGTCACCTATCCATGCCCACCTGAGATGCTGCTCCAGTTTTCTCCCATAACCTAAAGACGTGCGGGTTTGTAGGTTAATTGGCCTCTGTAAATTGTTTCTAGTTTGTAGGGAATGGAAGAGAAAGTGTGATGACATAAAACTAGTGTGAATGGGTGATCAATGTTTGGCATGGACTTGGTGGGCCAAAGGGCCTGTTTCCAAGCTGTATCTCTAAAACTAAGCTAAACTAAATCCAGTTACTCCCTCATCTTCCTTTAAAAAATGTTTCCCTGTCACTTTACCATCAACCTTTGAAACAACTTCCTTCTTTACTCTAGGTACATCAGCCATTATCTTGAACACATATTTCAAATCAACTCCTCACCTTTGCAACCAAAGAGAATACAACTTTTTTTCTCTTTGTCTTTCAAGATCTGTATTCTTCGATATGAGATGGGAGAAGAGGGAGTGCCTGGGGTGAGACTCATCCTTGATTATGCTAGTGGCCTTGCCAAGGCAGCTTGAAGTGTAGACGGAGTCATAGGAAGGAAATCTATGTTGACCCTTTATTAATTTGACTCAGTCCATTAAATTGAACAACAAAAAAATCTGCTGGAGGAACTCAGTGGATCAGGCAGCATCTGTGGCGGAAAATGAACAATCGATGTTTTGGGCTGAGGTTCTGCCGCTGGGCTGCTCAGGCCATTTACTTCCACAGATGCTGCCTGAACTGATATGTTCTTCCAGCAGTGTGTTTCTTGCTCAAGGTCCCAGCATCTGCAGTCTCTTTTGGCTTAGTTTATTAACGTCTTGATGTATTAATTCAGAATCTGTTCAGAAAAACAAAGGCAGGCCAAAGCTAATGAGGATTGTTCTCCTTGTGGGGCTGAGAGAAAGATTCCCTCCACATGTGGAAGTAAACAATAAGACGGCTGCTGAAACTCCACCGGGTTATGCTTGGATGCAGTTGTGACAAGTTGGCCTCTTGCTGCCCCCGCGGAGACCAAACTTAATATGTTATTGTTGCGGCCCTGATGTCAAGATTTTCAGATGTTTAGTTTGGTCACCGCCTGTCTGTAATGGTTACTTGGCCCACATTAAAGTCAGTAAGGATAAAGTGTCCAGAACCCTCACTGATCACAAATTGCATACCTCATGGATAATGTCGATTACAATGTCCTTTAAAAATCTATATACAATCACATTCATAGAGTCATAGAGTCATGCAGCATGGAAACAAGCCCTTTGGCCCATCAAATCAGCACGGTGGCGCAGCAGTAGAGTTACTGCCTTACAAGTACCGGAGACCTGGATTCGAACCTGACTCTGGGTGCTGTCTATAGTTGAGGAGTTTGTACGTTCTCCCCGTGATCTGCGTGGGTTTTCCCTGGGTGCTCCGTTTCCTCCCACACCCCAAAGACGTACAGATTTGCAGGTTAATTGGCTTGTTAGAAATTGTAAATTGTCCCTAATGTGTGTAGAGTAGTGTTAATATGCGGGGATCGCTGGTCGGCACGGACTTGGTGCAACAAAGGGCCTGTTTCCGCGGCGGATCTGTAAACTAAACTAAAATCCATGCCAACTATCATGCATCTGTTTACACTAACTCCCAAAAAATCAAATTTTATTACATGGAACATAGAATGTTCCTGGTAGTAAAATTGGGTTCGATACACCTAATACACTCACGGCTGTGCAGCCAAATACCAACTCAACTCAATTTACAATTCCAATTACAACTCAATTTATTTCTGCAACACCCTCCAACACTGCTCTCCCCTCTGTGATTCTAACCGCTCCCTGGTTCTACGACCATGTGTTAACCCGGATTCACTTCCACAGTCACGGGTGTTTGTTTCCTCGGCGCTTGCCTGCACCCCCATCTGATGCCTCATGGCTTCTAACTCCGGTTCCAGACCTCCCAGTTCAGACCCAAACCAGATTACAGGTACCGATACAAAGAGAGCCTGTAGAAAGGGTTCCGACCCAAAACTTCACCTATTCCTTTTCTCCAGAGATGCTGACTGACTCGCAGAGTTACTCCAGCATTTTGTGTCTATCTTTGGTGTAAATCAGCACCTGCAGTTCCTTCCTACACATACTCAATTTACAAATTTGCAGATGACGCCACCGTAGTGGGCCTGACATCAAATAATGATGAGACGGAGCACAGCCAGGAACTCTATGAACTATGTCCACGCTGACCAGTACAGTGATCTCCACACACTAGCATTATCCTACACACTCGGGACAATTTACCATTTTTACCAAAGCCCAATTAGCCTACAAACGTTTATATCTTTGGAGTGTGAGAGGGAACCGGAGCACCCGGACACGGTCACGGGGAGAATGTACAAACTCCACACAGACAGCTCCCGTAGTCATGATCTAATCCGGGCCGCTGCACCACTGAGCCGCCCTGTGAAGGCAGATCTAATAATGTGAAGCAAATGGAAATTACTGGTTAATGCCAGAATTGGTGAAAGTTAATCATTTTGGGGAAGGGTCCCTGTTGAGTCAATGCTTCGGTCAAACCACTCTTCAAAATACCTCAGAGATACTCACCGCAAAGGTTATCAATGCACTTAAATCCATCGGGACAGTCACTGCAGGGGGTCCCTTTTTTGTAAGGATTTTCTCCAAGTACGTTGCCCCTAAAAAAACAGTCAATAGGTTAGCAAAGTCCTCTGTCAGAGACATTGTTTAATGGTTCAATGGTACTTTATTGGCAAATGTACCGAAGTGCAGTGAAATTCATTTTTGTGTACAGATCAGTCCAAGTATCAGTCAAGCACTTAGATACATCTTAGATAAGCGCCTCAGATACAGTGCAGGTCTACACCTGCAGTACACCGAGACAGTTTACAGATTTGGCGCCATTTTCAAGTCCCAGTTGTTGTAAGTGCAGGGTTCTTGACCTGACCATGAAGGCGACATTGCAGGGTCGGCCTGGCCAAGCCTAGCCGTGGTGCAGAGGTTATGAAAGGTGGTGCCATAAAGCAACAGATCACAGCAGCTTTTTTATCTTCTTTTGCAATTTAAAGAGATATCCAAAAGGTGAGAATTATTTTTAGTGAGAATTATTTATAGGTGATAAATTTTGCCGGTGTGGGATGAATAAAGGAAA
Organism: Rhinoraja longicauda; assembly: GCF_053455715.1. Classification (NCBI taxonomy): domain Eukaryota; kingdom Metazoa; phylum Chordata; class Chondrichthyes; order Rajiformes; family Arhynchobatidae; genus Rhinoraja; species Rhinoraja longicauda. Next base: position 16,136,465 of record NC_135976.1, on the reverse strand, counting down.
TTATTATTATTATTATTATTATTATTATTATTATTATTATTATTATTATTATTATTATTATTATTATTATTATTATTATTATTATTATTATTATTATTATTATTATTATTATTATTATTATTATTATTATTATTATTATTATTATTAGCTGTTGTGTGAGGAAAGCATGTGAAAACATTGTGTTGCTCCATCACAGGAAGGGTGTGGAGGCTTTGGAAAGGGTGCAGAAGAATTTACCAGAATGCTGCCTGGATTACAGGGTATTAGCTTTTTAGTTTAGAGACACAGCATGGGAACAGGCCCCTCAGCCCACCGAGTCCATGCTGACCATCGATCACCCATTCATAGTAGTTCTATGTCATCCCACTTTCTCATCCACTCTCTATACATTAGGGGCAATTGACAGATGCCAATTAACCTACAAACCTGCAGGTTTTTGGGATGTGGGAGGTAACCAGAGCACCCGGAGGAAATGCACGTGGTCGCAGGGGGAACGTACAAATGCCACACAGACAGCACCCAAGATCAGGATCGTATCTGTCTCTCTATTGCTGTAAAGCTGCAGCTCGACCAGCTTACCTCTTCTTACCTCTACCTAGGATTAATTTACAATAGTCAATTATTTGGAATGTATTTGGAATGTTGGTGGAAACCAAAGTATCTAATTGGAACCCGCGCAGTCACAGCGAGAACGTGCAAACTCCACGCAGACTGCACCAGAGGTCAGCATCAAATCCGAGTCACAGGAGCTGTGAAGCAGCACCACAAATCGCTGTACCATCGTCCAATTTCTAATGAGAAAGCACCGTATTTTCTCCCATTTCTACCAAGTATAATCCACCATATTTTGACATAGAGTGTAAAGATTCATTGATTGAAGGATGCAGCATGGAAACAGACTTTTCAGCCCACAGGTTCACGCTGACCATGGATCGTCCGTTCACATTAATTCTTTGTTTCACTTTCACATCCGCTCCCTACACACTTTTTCAGAGGCCAAGTAACCTGCAAGCCCACATGCCTTTTGAGCTGTGGGAGAAAACCAGACAATGCGGAGGAAACACACACGATCACAGAGAGAGCGTGCAAATTCCACACAGACAGCACCCGAGGCCGGGATCGAACCAGGGTCTCTGGAGGCAGCTGCACTGGCTGCACCACTGTGCTTTTGTCAATGCCAAGGGTTTACGAAAAATAGTCAATTAACCTTTGGAAATAGTCTTTGGAATGTTGGTGGAAACCAAAGTGTCTGGTGGGAATCCACGCGGTCACGATGAGAACGTGCAAACACCAAACAGACACCATCCCAGGTCTGGATTGAACCTGGGTCTCTGGTGCTGTGAGGGAACAGCAAAGACTTGATTAGTATTTGTACTTACGGAGATAAATAGTTGCACACCAGCATGGACAGGTTTTTGTCCTCCAGACCTTCCAATTCATCACAGAAGTGGCTGGCACAGCCCACTTTATCAGTATCAGCCCAGACAACCTGTGGCCAGGATAGAATTATCAACAACAACATTTTGGTTCAATTAAATTATTTTCCCACACCAATTCAAATATTCTTAAACTTTCAATACTGCACGGCGGCACGGTGGCGCAGCGGTGGAGTTGCTGCCTTACAGCGCCAGAGACCCGGGTTCGATCCTGACTGCAGGTTCTATGTGTACAGAGTTTATACGCTCTCCATTTGACTGCGTGGGTTTTCGCCGGGTGCTCCGGTTTCTTCCCACACTCCAAAGACGTACGGGTTTGTAGGTTAATTGGCTTCGGTAAAAATTGTAAATTGTCCCTAGTGTGTAGGGTAGTGCTAGTGTGCGGGAACCAGTGGTCGGTGCAGTCTTGGATGGATGAAGGGCTTGTTTCCACACTGTGTTTCCAAACTAAACTGCTAAAAACAATTTCATGATAAATTTGCGTCTTTTTTGTAACCAGCATCTGCAGAGTTCCATGTGTCACCATCACTAAATTTGCCTGGATTAGGGGTATTAGCTACAAGGAGAAGTAGAAGAAAAAAAATTGCAGATGCTGGTTTATACCATAGATCGATACAAAGTGCTGGAGTAGCTCAGCGGGTCAGGCAGCATCTCTGGAGAAAAAGGATGTGACTTTTCGGGTCTGGACCCTTCTTCAGTGTGATGAAAAATCCCAATCCGAAACGTCACCCATCCTTTTTCTCCAGAGATGCTGCCTGATCCCCTGAGTTACTCCAGCACTTTGTGTCGATCTTAGCTACAAGGAGAAGTTAGACAGACTTGGATTGTTTTCTCTGTAACACCGGAGGTTGAGGGGAGACCTGATAGAAGTGCATAAAGTTACGAGAAACATGGATATATAGTAGACTGTCAGAGTCTAGGCAAAGGAACTGCAGATGCTGGTTTACAAAAAAGAGACATAAAGTATTGGAGTAATTCAGCGGATCAGGCAGCATCTCTGGAGGACATAGATAGGTCTGAAGAAGGGACTCGACCCAAAACCGTGCTCTCCAGAAATGCTGTCTGACCTGCTGTGTTACTCCAGCACATTGTGTCTTGTTTTACAGTCAGAATCTTTATCCCAAAGTGCAAATGTCAAAGACTAGAGGGCATCACTTTAAGGTGAGAGGGGAAAAGTTTAAAGGAGATGTGTGAAGTAAGTTTTTTTACACAGAGTGGTGGGTGCCTGGAATGCACTGCCATAGGTGATGGTGGAGGCAGATATGGTAGTGGCATTTAAGAAGCTTTTAGATAGGCACATGGATATGCAGGGAATGGAGGGATATGGATCACGTGCAGGCAGATAAGAGTTGGTCTTGGCATCTTGTTGGGCACAGGTATCGTGGGCCGAAGAGCCTGTTCCTGTGCTGTACTATTCTATGTAATAAGGCAGATACAATAGTGGCATTTAAGAGACTTTTAGATAGGCACTTGGATATGCATGGAATGGAGGGATATGGATCACATGCAGACAGAGGAGATTAGTTTATCTTGGCATCATGTTCAGCATGGACATTGTGGGCTGAAGGGCCTGTTCCTGTGCTATACTGTTCAGTGTTCTATCTTCATCATCATGAATCAATTCTCAACCGTGTTGGGAGTGCAACCTGTTTATGCCTAAACACACACACGTTCCTCTGATCTGTATCACACAGCAGGCGCTGGTGAATCCAGTCCATTGCATTGACAATGGATCCAAAGAAAACCCGATCACTAGTATTGATCCTCTCAGCAGCGTGTGACATTGTCAATCATATTTTTTTTTGGAAGATCTATCACATTATAAGAATCCATCAACGAGCCATGATTATTCACACCTTTTAGAAATACTTCAGTCTGAACACCCTCAGCCTGACGAAGGATCTTTCACCGAAAATATTACCTCTGTTTCTCTTTCCGCAGATGCTGCCTGATCTGCTGGGTCTTCCCTGCTATTCATTGACTTTATTTCAGAATTGCAGCATCTGCCATTTTTTTGTTCTTGTCAGTGATGGGTGGATGTTTATTCCGAGCAAAACTGCAGCAAAGAGGCTGGTAGAGCTGCTGCCTCACAGAGCTAGAGACCCCGGTTCGATCCTGACCTCGGGTGCTGCCTGTGTGGAGTTTGCACATTCTCCCAGTGACTTGCGTGGGTTTCCTCCGGGTGCTCAGGTTTCCTCCCACGTCCCAAAGACGTGCGGGTTTGTGGGTTAATTGGGCCTCTGTAAAATTGCCACTAGTGTGTGAGGAGTGGATGAGAAAGTGGGATTACATGGTGTGAACGGCTGATTGATGGTCGGCACGGACTCGGTGGGCCGAAGAACCTGTTTCCATGCTGCATCTCTAAACTAAATGATGGGCAAGTGAGGGAGAGAATGGCATGCAATTGTACAGGGAAGTGAGGGGGTGGGGGGAGGTACACCGATGGGATTATTCACCTCTGAAACATGATGGACCTGATAGATTAAACGTGTGGAATGAAAGTATGAAATACCGAAGGGCCTGTTTCCATGCTGTATCTATATATTAAAGCAATTCAATTGAAATGTCATACCTGGGTGTAGTGTCCACACATCTTGCTGGGAGTGCACTCCATTGTATCATACGTATAATCTGAAACTTCTAAATACCAATGCTCCACAGCACCCTCCAGGTTGACGGAGCCAGTTGCTGCATATAAGTTTTCACCAGTTCGTCCCCGATTTTTATTGTGTCCCCAAACACATTCCTTTGCGTAAATAAAAGCAATTTCTTCCAAATCGTCGTCCCATTTCTAAAAGTACACAAATGTATAGGTCAAAATAAGAACACAAGATGGTGGCGGTTAGGTTTAGGTTTAAGATTGTCACATGTTTAGTTTACTTTAGAGATACAGCGTGGAAACAGGCCCTTCGGCCCACCGAGTCCACGCCAACCAACGATCACTCCTTCGCAATAGTTCAGTTCTATGTTGTCCCAAAGGTTGACACAAAATGCTGAAGTAACTCAGGCAGCATCTCTCGGGGAAAATGGATAGGTGACGTTTCAGGTCGGAACCCTTCTTCAGCCCCGACCCGAAGCGTCACTTACCCATTTTCTCCAGAGATGCTGCCTGACCTGCTGAGTTACTCCAGCAATTTGATAAATCTTTTGGCGGAGCTTCTAGCTGACCCTCTGTCAGCACCTCCCAGCTCACACACTCCGCCAGCACGTACCCAACTGCCCGTACTCTGGCTCCGCCCAGCCCCTATGTAAGCATTGCATTAACTCTATAGTGTCCAAACTACAGCAGGATACAAGGTAATGATATTAATAAGAAAAAATAACTAATAAATGCAAAATGGCTCCTACACACCGGCCCCTAATTGTTATAAGTGTATAGTGCAACAATTACTAATACAAAAAAAAGGAGGAGCCAAAAAAAAACTTCATACATAATCAAAACATGCACTATACATTGGCATCTAATCTATTACAGTAGTTAATCAACAAAATCATCAGTCCATGTTAAGTCAAGTATCAGCTTCCAGTAGCAGACATATCTTGGTTATCGGTCTTTCCAAGATATTGTTCTTAGTCTGCAGCTGAACGGTGCGCTCGTGCCCACGTGCATCCGGTACGGTCCCCAATATTCTGCTTATCAATCAGGAGTTTTCAGTCTCCTTCTTTTCCAGTTTAAGAAGCGGTCTGTCGTTAGTCCTCCAGCTTTATCTGCGGGATTTTCCTTCGTACAAACATATCTCCATTGCGATACGTCAGTGACATCCCTCACAACAGCGATTCTGTTAGCTACAAATGTTTGAAAGCGTTCGTTTTCGTTGTTGATGTATTTAAGCACTGTTGTGCTATCAGTCCAGAAAACTGATTTGTCTAGCTGAAGCTGTAATTCTTTTTTCAGCATTACATTGACTTTAACAGCTAAGACTGCAGCTGTAAGTTCCATTCTGGGAATCATCATTTGTTTCAATGGTGCCACTCTGGCCTTACCCATTACAAATGCAACATGCACTTTCTTACTGTGATTTTCCAGTCTCAGATATGAAACAGTGCCGTAACCACTTTCACGCGTCTGAGAAGTGGTGTAGCTGTACATTTCTGATTTGACCAAAGTCGGTAGGCTTCATGCACAGGTCCACCTCAAACTCTGCAATCTTGTCAAGATCCGTCAGCCACCCTGTCCACTTCTGATGGAAAGTTTGGGGTATATCGTCATCCCAACCAAGCTTCTCCTTGCAGAGTTCCTGCATAATCAACTTAGCAGGCAGAGTTAACGGTGCCATAAATCCTAGTTCGATCTTAAATAGAGCCAATTACTGACAGGATGCCACGTCTGTTGCATGGTCGTTCCTGTACAGCAATTTTGAACTTGAACCTATCGGTTTCCACGCACCAGTACAATCCTAGTGCTCTCTCCATCAGCAGATTGTCCTGATCCAAGTCCATTTCCTTGATCTCTTTAGCCCTACTTGCTTGAGGAATGGATGCTAGTACAGCACGGCTATCACTGATCCACTTCGATAGCGTAAATCCTCCCATTTGGCAGATGTCAGTCAGGTTTTTTACCATCCGGACTGTTTCTAGTTCCGAAGGTATGGACTTCAAACAGTCATCCACATAGAAGTTGTTCTTCACCATGTCTACCACCTCTTCTGAAAAGTGTGCTCCGTTGTCCTCAGCAGTTTTTCTCAATGCAAAGTTTGCACAACTTGGTGATGACACTGTTCCGAAAAGATGTACCTTCATGCGGTATTCCACAAGATCTTGCTGCACATCACTGTCAGGCTACCACAGAAATCGTAAATAGTCAACATGCTTTTCTGATACTTGACCTGATGAAACATTGCTTTAATATCTGCCATCAAAGCAACCGGCTCTTGTCTGAATCTGATGAGAACTCCAATGAATGGGTTAGTTAGGTCTGGACTTTGTAGCAGCTGGCAGTTAAGTGATGTCCCTTTAAAGACTGCCGCACAGTCAAAGACCACTCTTAAGGTTCCTTTCTTCGAGTGATACACCCTGTGATGAGTGATGTACCAGAGTTTCCCATCATTACAGTTCAGCTGGTCCATTGGTACCCTTTCAGTATTATCACTATTGATCATTTCCGTGAGGAAAGATGTGTATTCACTGCAAAACTTTTCATCCTTATTAAACTTGCGTTTCAAGCTCTGGATACGCCGCTCTGCAATGCACCGATTGTTAGGCATGATGGTATTCTCCTGCTTGAAAGGTAAGTCCAGACAATAATGTCCATCTGTCATCCTTGCCGAACAATTCATAATATCCATGAACTTTACCTCTTCTCTCGACATTTCTTCCTTGTCCTTGCTGGTTTCTTCATTGAAGTCATGGTTGTATTGTTTGACCAGAAGTTCTTCCAGATTAACAACGGATATTCGATTAACAACCGCTGTAGGAAAGCCTTTTCCAATGTCATGGTTCTCTCTATTTAGACCACAAATACCCCATCCCAACAAGGTTTTCAAGGCGAATGGTCCATCCTGTTTGCTGTGGACCACTTCCCAAGGTTCCAATACCTTGGAAGCATTAGCTCCGATGAGTAAGTCAATACCAGAGTCTATTTCAGTTATCTTGATATTCTTCAAATAAGGCCATTGCTCCAGGTCTTCCTGTCTAGGAATGCTTAACCGTGAAACAGGAATGGTCTTACTGGTAAGCATGTGTGGTAGTTGAACAAAATCATTGCTGTCCAGACCAGATATTTCCGAACCAGAAATAACATAACTGGTTATAGACTTCTCTTGATTCGTGGTATGCAGGGTAAACTTCTTCCTTTGTCCTGAGACCTTCAGCCTTCTTACCAGGCTTTCGGTGCAGAAAGTAACTGAACTTCCACCATCCAAGAAAGCGTACGTTTGCAACACCGTGCTCCCATTGTAGCTCTTCACTTGCACTGGTACGATCGAGAAGATGCAAGTTTCTTCACCGGCCCCGATATGTCCACACATCGGAGAAAGAGGAGTGGCGTCACTCTGGCTCGCCTTTTCCTTGGCTGGTTGCTCAGGTTTCCCTTCTTTGTCCTTCTGTTCAAAATGAAGTATCTCAGGATGCTCTCCTTTGCATACAGCACAAGTCAAACGATTCTTACAATTTCTGCTCATAAGACCTTCTTTCAAACATCCAAAACAAATTCTATTCTCTTTTATAAATTCTCTTCTCTCCTTTAGTTCCTTCTTTTTGATCTGCCAACACTTCTCCAGTGTATGACCCCTCATGTTGCAGAACAGACAAGGATTTTGCTGATTGCTGATAGGCGAGTCAGCTTTCTCTCCTTTAGTTGCCAGGTTCCATTGGGCCTGTTCTTCCATGGGTTCGGCAGCCATAGCAAAACTGCTTTTGGTCGTCCACGGCTTCTCTCTTGACTTACTTAAGGCAGCTGCTGGTGGAATATCATCAATATTCCCACAAAGTGGATCCGTCAGTATCTCCACTTGTACCTTTATGAAGTTTTCCAAGTCCGGAAATGTGGGCGAACGTTTCTCGGTTTTTTGAATTTCATATGACCGATCTCTCCACCTTTGTCTGAGCTTGTAAGGCAGCTTTCGAAGAATGGTCATCATATTGGAATGAACGTTCATTTCATCCATGTATTCAAGCTGCTGCATTGCATTATAACCTTTGAGGAATAATAAGAACGCTTGTAATGCCTTTATATCACCTGGCTTGATGATTGGCCAGGCCAGTGCTCTGGATATATAAGCAGTGGCAATCTTCTGCTCATGGCCAAAATGTTCTTCAAGCAATCTTCTTGCCTCCTTATAGCTCTGGTCGGGATGCAAATGTTGACAGCTACGAACTAATTCTCTGGCTAGTCCTCTCGTATATTGTTCCAGAAAATGATAACGATCATTTTCATCGTCAGTCTTCCTTTCTACTCCTCTCTCAAATGCCTTGATAAAAGGTTGATATTGCAATGGATCACCATCATACACAGGAATGCCTCTTGCCGGTAGGGTAGAAGAAAAATTTTGTTTAGCCAGAAGTTCGGTCGCTAAACTTTGCTTCCGTAATAGCTCACATAAATAACGTTGGTCCCCATCATGACGTTCCGGGGATTTAGTGCGAGCACGTCCCTGCTCATCCCTCGGTTCATGAAACCCTGTCTTCCTTCCTTGATGAGGATGTGGGGTAAAGTGTGCCGTACCACTAGCTTTTACCAATGGTCTCCAGGTTGTTTGCTTTGGTCTAACAACCTGTGGCTCCCATTCAGGCCAGGGTTCAGTCGTGGATGGTTCCCGTCCAACTGGCATCTGGCTTAGGACAGCTCCTTGTCCTGAATAAGAACTCATCCTATCGGATACTATCGAGCTGCTTCTTGATCTTGGAGCGCTAAGTACACTTAGCTTTGTCTTGGCTGCTGCCATTTTAGACTCCAGCTCCAATCGTTCTTTCTCTCTTTTCAATTGATCACTCCTCTTCTTGTAATCTAATTGTCTTCTCCTCTGTTCTTCTTCTTCTTTCAGTTGTCTTCTCTTCCATCCTTCTTCTTCTTTCAGTTGTCTTCTCTTCCGTTCTTCTTCGTCTTTCCTTTGTTCTTCCTCCATTTGGCCTTCTAGCTTCTCAATCTCGTGCTTCTGTGCCATGAACGCAGCTTGTTCAGCAAGAACAGCCAGTTCCACTTCAGCCTCCTTACGAATAGAAAGAGTCGAAGATGTACGAGATTTGATGCTCAACTTAGAGGTCGAAATATTTGAAGCACTATCTCCAGGTTTGATGGAGTCTGCATCATCGCCACCCTCGCATAAGGCGCCCTCAACATTGAAGGGTGCGGCCTCATGACCTTCTTTGCTTAGTCATTCAACAACATCTTGGATAAATCCATAGAAATTTTCGACCACCTGCTGCATCCATTTCTCTTGCGCATCCTGGTCTTCTGGTGCTAACTGTAGCTCTCTCAATGTTCCATAGATGCTGTAGATTTCGTCTTTGAGGTGGTTAAGTTGATCCAGATTGAGCTCCACCTCTGACCTCTTGCCTAATTTTATTAGCTCTTTAATGCTTTCCATGGTCTTCCCAGCCATCTTATATTTACGTTTCTTCAGCTTCTCATTGTTTTCATAAGCCATGTGCTTGCCAATCTGAGTAAGTTTACTGGCCCTTTTGGTCACTTTAGGCTGTGTTCCACTATCGCCACGCTGTGACTGAACATCGGATTTAATTTCAGACATTCTGAGGTTTGTAACATAAGCCAGATGTGCTTTCTTTTTCCTTATCACTTAGGTATGTCAATAAGACTTGGTAACCAGGGACTCCCAATGTCGTTGCTACGTTGTCCGCATACCAAGCTCTTGATGGTTCGAAAACAGCCTTTGTTTTCTCATACAGAAAAACCAATTTAAAGCGGACTCCGATTTCTGCAGATTTTTCCCACAGTCAGTTTTCAAGAGCTAATTCTCTCCAATAATTCTTAGAGACAGATATAACGCTTCAGCTTTTTGGCAATAAATCTCTCACTGGTCAGTAAGCTCTCGTAGCCTTCGTCTTTCTTTTGCGAAGATAAGCTTTCTGAACTTTCCTAAGAGTAAATTCCAATAAATCGTTCCAGCTTAGCCAGATTTCACGGAATCACTCCAGTTCAGATAAGACCTCACACTTCGTCTCTAGCGAAGGCAAGTTCTCTGAACTTTCCGAAGGAGTGGATTCATGCTGATAGCTTCAGCTAAGATGGAATTTTACGCGTTGTAGCGGCCAGCTTCTCGTCTATATCAATTAGCTCCCAAGCTGCCACTTGCATAGACCGGGTCAGCGATAAGCGTAATGACTCGAACAAATAATAACAGAGATCCTCCTTGACGTTTAATAGTTAATCTTCTTTATTTGAAGGTGCAATAAACATATTGGCATATCTCTTGTCATCGACTGGTTATTAATTGCTAGGTAAAATTTCATATCTTACCACAGTCTATGCGATCGTTAAGAATTGCCAGATATAACTTCGACACAGTTTGTATTAATCTTCTAGTGAATAAAACTTACAGGCGATTACATCGTGGCTGATAAATCTTTTGGCGGAGCTTCTAGCTGACCCTCTGTCAGCACCTCCCAGCTCACACACTCCGCCAGCACGTACCCAACTGCCCGTACTCTGGCTCTGCCCAGCCCCTACGTAAGCATTGCAATAGACAATAGACAATAGGTGCAGGAGTAGGCCATTCAGCCCTTCGAGCCAGCACCGCCATTCAATGCGATCATGGCTGATCACTCTCAATCAGTACCCCGTTCCTGCCTTCTCCCCATACCCCCTCACTCCGCTATCCTTAAGAGCTCTATCCAGCTCTCTCTTGAAAGCATCCAACGAACTGGCCTCCACTGCCTTCTGAGGCAGAGAATTCCACACCTTCACCACTCTCTGACTGAAAAATTTCTTCCTCATCTCCGTTCTAAATGGCCTACCCCTTATTCTTAAACTGTGGCCCCTTGTTCTGGACTCCCCCAACATTGGGAACATGTTTCCTGCCTCTAATGTGTCCAATCCCCTAATTATCTTATATGTTTCAATAAGATCCCCCCTCATCCTTCTAAATTGCATTAACTCTATAGTATCCAAACTACAGCAGGATACAAGGTAATGATATTAATAAGCAAAAATAACTAATAAATGCAAAATGGCTCCTACACATGGAATTTAACTAATGCGAAGGGGTGGTTGGCATGCACTTGGTAGGCCGAAGGGCCTGGTTCCACACTGCATCTCTGAACTAAACTAAACTAAAATAATCTAAACTAAATTAAACTAAACTATACCTGCATTCAGCCTTGTAACAATGCAGGAGGCTGTAGTGGGATGGTTCAGAGTGAAAATGGGATGGTGAATTAAAGTGTTAGGATTACTGAATATACACAACACATTGTTCATTTGTTTTTTGCTATTTGCATTATCTGCAGTACTTTGTATGTGCTGTCTTGGTCCTGTAAATTGAATTTATACATTGGGGAGGAAGAGGCTGCCAGAGCATTCTCCTCCTCAGCTTAGGCAGTCAGCAACATGTGAATAGCTAAGATAAGGCTGGATGACTTATGACTATCTTCAGCCAGGAGCAGATAATCCATCTTGGCTTTCCCCCAAGGTGTTCACTATTTAACTGGGTTTCTTGATACCATGTGGTATCAAGAAACAGCTGAGACATTTGGGCGTTGAGAGATCTGAATGACCGGACGACATCCAGACAGTGGTGCGGGAGTCTACTTTCACAGAGAGTTGCTCCATTCGCCAAAGCTGTTCCAATCCAGATACAACACTGCAGCTACCTGACAAATTGGCTTCCATTTTGGAACTCCCCCTCAACAACACCGTGATAGTAACTTCAGCAGAAGAATTGTACTGTTTAGTGTAGTTTATTATTGTCACGTGTACCGAGGTACAGCGAAAAGCTTTTTCTTTGTTGTGTACTGTCCAATCAGCAGAAAGACCATACACGATTACAATCAAGCCATCCGCGGAGTACAGATACAACATAAAGGGAATAACGTTTAGTGCAAATTAAAGTCCAGTAAAGTTCAATTAAAGATAGTCCAAGGGTCTGTAACGAGGTAAATGGTGGAGCAGGACTACTCTCTAGTTGGCGATAGGACATTTCAGTTGCCTGATAACAGCTGGGAAGAAACCGTCCATGAATCTGGAGGTGTGCATTTTCAAACATTTGTACCTCATGATTGATGGCTCAATACAATCTAGAACCCCACCCCCCTTTCTTCCCTCCCCCACTCCCCTGGATTGAACCCTGTCTGACCTTGCGCTGGTTTCTCCCCTCTTTTTCACACAAAGGGTGGTGGGTGTATGGAACAAGCTGATAGAAGGGGTAGTTGAGGCATTATACAATCACATTTAAGAAACAGTTAGACAGGTTTGGAGGAACATGGATCAAATGCAGACAGGTGGGACTAGTGTAGCTGAGACATGTTGGCAGGTGTGGGCAAGTTGGGCAAGTTGGGCCAAAGGGCCAGTTTCCACACTATGACTCTAGTACCAGCCTCAACATCCTCCTCCATTTCCATATACCCACTGACCCACTGAGTGTAATACCATTTTCCATAAAATATAATTTTGTACATTAATTTTAATAACAATATCAACATTTAAGAGGTATTTAGACAGGTGCAAGTACAGACAGAATAGAGAAATATAGACCATTGATATGGATGGATTAATTCCAATTGGCAGCACGGACCATACAGATACCTTGGGCCGAAGGGCCTGCTCCTGTACACTGCAGGTTACTATGTTCTATAACTGAAAACCGGTGAATAAGTGATCATGTTTATAAATGTTATTCAGCTCCTCATAACGCGAATGTGATCTGTTTCGTGCCACTTAATTTAACTGGGAACAGTTTTAAATCGACGTTACACCATTTATATTGAGTTGAAGAATATGTGAGACGTTAAACATTTGGAAAGTTATATGTAGACACAAGGAACTGCAGATGCTAGTTTTCTATAAAAAAGGCACAAAATGCTGGAGTAACTCAGCAGACAGGCAGCATCTCTGGGGAACATGGGTGGGGACGATTGGCAACGTTTCGGGTGGGGACGTTTGGCAACGATTTTTATTTATTTAAGAACATGACTGATAACAGGCGTTGCTTTGGAGAATCTAAATTAGTGAAAAAAATCTGGATTTGGAAAATCGGTGTGGAGGATCTGTAAGTTTAATTGCAAACGAGATAGAATCGTGTTCCCTGGCTAAGAGTGATCCAATTTAATTCTGGCGACACGAGAAACTGCAGATGCTGCAATCTTGAGCAAAACACAAAGTGCTGGAGGAACTTAGTCGGTCAGGCAGCATCTGCGGAGGGAATAGACAGACAATGTTTCGGGTCGGGACCTTTCTTCAGAATGTCTATCAGAATGAATAAGGGTCCCGTCCAAAACATCGCCTGTCCATTCCCTCCACAGATGCTGCCTGACCCCCTGAGTTCCTCCAACACTTTGTGTTCTGCTCCATTTCATCTTGACCAACCTCTCGATGTATTCAATTTAACGTCAATATTACCAACCGAGATAGAATAAAAACAGATTCCCATAAACTGGATTGCACACAAGCCTAGAAGAATCAAAGCCAATTACCATTCTCAGCATGTTGGAGGCATCTTGCACCTGGGCTCGATATTTATTGTGAACATCGACCAATTCTTTCTTCTCCGCTTCGGAAAAAGCAAGGGTCCGCTTCAGGAATACTAAGGGAAGAAGCAGCAACGCTTTCACAAATCCAACCGCCATCCTTCTGTCCAGACGAGCTTGTCCTTTTTACGAGCGAGGTCTCTCAGTCAAAGCGAAGCGCCTTTGCTGTTATTTATAACGGTGCCAACACTGACGCGACCACTTTAACACTAAAGCTGCGGCGCTTCTTGCTTCCAAGAACATTTGACGCCTCAGAGGACAAGTGTTTTGAAACGGAGAGAGCCCCAGGGAGATCTTGGTGAGATGGGTGGAGAACAATGTACGCGAAGCGCCAAGACATTCACAAATCCAGATTAATTTTAATGACGATAGCAACATTCAAGAGGCATTTAGACAGGTGCAAGTACAGATAGGGAGCACTGAAACATAGACCGTTTCCGTGCAGATGGATTAATTCCAGTTGGCAGCATGGTCCACGCAGGCAGTGCGGGCCGAAGGGCCTGTTCCTGTACTTCAATGTTCTATGACTGAAAACCAGTGAACTAATGATCATGTTTAGAAATTTTAATTTGACTGGGAACAATTTTATCTCAACATAGCACAATTTAATTGAGTTGAAGAATACGTAAGGTGTCAAACATTTGAAAAGTTATTATGCAGATACATGGATCTGCAGATGCTGGTTTCCAAAACAAAAGACACAAAGTGCTGGAGTAACTCAGCGGGTCAGGTGGGCGACGTTTTGGGTGGGGTCGTTTTTGGAAAGTTTTGTTTATCTAAGACCACGATTGATTACAGGTATTGCTTTGGAAAATCTAAATTAGGGAGAAAGAACTGGATTGGAAAATGGGTTTGGAGGATCTGTAGATTTTATTGCAAACTAGATAGAATTGTTCTCCTTAGCTAAGAGAAATCCAATTTCAATCTGGAGAGTGCAGATGATGGAATCTTGATCAAAATACAAAGTGCTGGATGTACTCAGCGAGTCAGGCAGCATCTGTGGAGGGAATGCTGCCCTATGCTGGAGGAAAATGGCGGCGCTGCCTCAGCAGCTGCGGCTTACCTGCGGTCCGTTTGTCTTTGTGTTTTGTTGTTTTTTTTGTCTTAATTGTAGATGTGATGTCGTATTTTTGTGTTTGTGTACTATGTGTGTGTGTGTGGGGGGGAGGGGTGGAACTGTAAAATTGTAATATGTGTCCCTTCCGAACGGAGACCCGACCTTTGTTTTCTGGGTCGTGTCTCCGTTCCTGCTGCGGCCTACCATCGGCCCAACTCCTGGAGCTGGCGGCCTCCAGGGCTCTGGTTCGCAGAGCCCGCGGACCGGACTTACCATCAGCGGAGCCGGCCGACCTCGGAGGTTGCGGGAGCGGCTGTGACTCCCCTTCGGCTTGGGCCGCGTGGATGCCGACATCGGGAGCTCCGGCAGAGGCAGCGTGTTCGCACGCCCCGGATTGCGGGGCTTGGGTCGGCCCGATGCGGACCTTTCACCGTCCGGCGCGGCCTGCAACCACAACAGCCTGACTGTGGGAGAAGACAGCAGGGGAAGGGAAAAGACATTCTGGCCTTCCATCACAGTGAGGAGGGGACTGGAGGAGACTCACTGTGATGGATGTTTCTTTTTTTTGTGTGTTGGTTGGGGTTGTGTAATTTGCTTATTTTATTGCTTTTATTGTTGGACTGTGGGTGACTAAATTTCGTCAAAAAAACTTGTTTTTTGGATGACAAATAAAGATATCTTGAATCTTGAATCTTGACAGACAATAAACTTCCCCATAGTGCGCCAATGGAATAACAGGCCATGAACTATCTATTTGTAATAAAACATACGGGCCCCTTAAATGTCTTTCCAACAAAGTTGAATTCTCCAAAGCAATGGCTATAATCATTGAATGTCGTATATCATGTCTTAAACAACTTTCTAACTATTAATTAGTTACGTATTAATTATCTTTTTTTGTTTAGAGATACAGCGCGGAAACAAGCCCTTCGGCCCACTGAGTCCACACCGACCAGCGATCCCCACACATTAAAACTACCCCACACACACTAGGGACAATTTTAGATTTACACCAAGCCAATTAACATACAAAGCTGCACGTCTTTGGAGTGTGGGGGGAAACCGAAGATCTCAGAGAAAACCCACGTAGGTCACGGGGGGAATGTAAAAAGTTCCGTACAGGCAAGTACCCGTAGTCAGGATTGAACCCGTGTCTCTGGCGCTGTAAGGCAATATTAATATCTTACATGTTCTTAATTTCAATAGATATTGTGTTATACAAATATAAAGTTGTTCCTGATTAAACTAACAGGCGAGGAACAGATCAAGTTAGAGTTATAAAGAGCTGAGTAACATTTATTCACTGATTTTTAGTCATAGAACAGTATAGTAGAGGAACAGGCCCTTCGACCCATGGAGTCTGTGCAGACCATGAGGAGGAATTTCTGACCAGAGGGCAAGACTAGAATCAAAGAGCGCAGTCTCAGAATAAAAGGATGTACCTTTAAAAAGAAGATGAGGCAGAATTTCTTTGGTGAATCTGTGGAATGCTTTGCCACAGACGGTGGTGGGGGGCCAAGTCATTGGGTATTTTAAAGCAGAGATTGACAGATTCTTGATCAGTAAGGGTGTTCAGGAGAAGGCATGAGAATGGGGTTGAGAGGGAAGGATAGATCAGCCATGAGTGAATAGACTCGATGGGCTGATGGTCTAATTTTGCTCCTATGACTTTGGAACCTATGAACCTATGATGCCAATTGATCCATCTGTCTGTATATGGTCAATGATTTCTCCAATGCCTGCATGTTCCTGTTCATGTCTAAATGCCACTCACCATCTAACAATTTGTGGATTGGATGGCAGATTAACTCGTACAACTACATTCATGACAGATTACAGATTCATAAGTATAACGAGAAGCATGAGTACAATTCAATATCACTTCTTCTAAGCAAAACACAAAGTGCTGGAGGAACTCTGTGGGTCAGGCAGCAACTTTGGAGGGAAATATACCCTTCCCCAGACTGGTCAAGGTTCTAATGTCTGCAGTTTCTTGTTTCTCCAGATTAGTAGTGCAGCTGGTAGAGTTGCAACCTCACAGCACCACAGGCTTCAATCCTGACCTAATTAGTGATTAGTTTTGTTGATCCTAACCTCCTTTCATGGTTTTTGTGCAGTGCATTCTCGGTCCTTCAGTCTGATAAAGGTTCCCGGCCCAAACCATCACCTATCAATGTTCTCCAGGTTTGCTGCCTGATCAGCTGAATTACTCCAGCACTTTGTGTCTTTTCTTGTAAACCAGCATCTGCAATTTCTTGTTTCAACCTTCTCGGTTTATTTTGATTGTCCAGGAATTATCACAAATTCATGAGTATATTGTACTTTTGTTTCCTTGAGGCTTTCCAAACATCCATGTTTTAGGTTAGTTTTCTTTAGTTTAGAGATACAGCATGGAAATAGGCCCTTCAGCCCACCAAGTTCAAGAAAGAATTAGATTTAGTTCTGACGACTAAAGGAATCAAGGGAAATGGGGAAGAAGCAGGAATGGGGTACGGATTTTGGATGATCAGCCATGATCATATTGAATGACGGTATTTCCTTGGAGGGCCAAATGGCCTATTCTTGCACCTGTTTTCTACGTTTCTATGTTTCCACGTCGACCACCCATTCACTAGTTCTGTATTATCTGCTTCGTATCCTACACAATACGGACAATTTACAGAAGCCAATTAACCTACAATCCCTGGAGAAAAGCAATAGGTCACATTTTGGGTCTACCTCTAGTTTCCCTCTCCCCTGACTCTCAGTCTGAAGAAGGGTCTTAACCCAAAAAGTCACCTATTCCTTTTCGCCAGAGATGCTGCCTGAACCGCTGAGTTACTCCAACATTTTGTGTCCATCTTCAGTATAAACCAACATCTGCAGTTCCTACACATTAAACCTACAAACCTGTTGACTTTGGAAAATGGGGGGAAACTGGGGCAACCCCACACAGTCACAGGGAGAATGTACAACTCTGTACAGACAGAGCCTGTTGTAGGGATCGAACCCAGGTTTCCAGGCGCTGTAGGGCAGCAATGTTTTCCCAGTGCTCCTGGTATTATCTTGCTGTGAAAGAGCTTAGAATAGATTGCCTTCCTCAGACGTCTGGTATCAAACGCTCATTGCGAGACCCACCCGTGGGGCTGGGCTGAGTGTTGTGAAAGTCTCAAACATCTTGGCCCAGAGATGGTGTTGACATCAGTTTGATTTTTCCACTGGTGCATCCACAAGGCGTTGTGGAGGCAGAGGGGACAGCAGCACTACAAATCATGAAGCCCAAAGGATATGCTAATGCACAGAGGATCTTAGCTTAGAGGTGGCTCCCGAGAAAGAATCATGAGCAGAACACAAAGTGCTGGAGGAACTCAACGGGTCTGGCAGCATCTCTCGGAGAACACAGATAGGTGACGTTTCAGGTCGGGACCATTATTCGGACTGATTGTAGTAGAGGAGAGAGAGCTGGAAAAGGGAGGTGGGAGCGAGGTGATAAATGGATGTAGATGAGGGGGGTTTGATTCTGAGATGGGTGGATATAGGCCAAAGATGAAAGGTCAAACGGCAGTGAGATAAGATAAGGAGAAAAGGCGCACAAAACGTGAAGCCAGAAGGGGTATAGTTCATAAGTTCATGTTTTAAGAGCAGAATTAGGCCATTTGGCCCATCAAATCTACTCCGCCATTCAATCATGGGTGATCGATAGGTGGAAGAGAACAGAGAATGAGGAAAGGGGGGGTAGGATAGTGGGAGGTATGGGTGCACCATGGGGTGTGGAGAAGGGAGGGTTAAAGTAAAAAGGGGGGAGGGTTATTGTTGGCGTGAACTAAAATTGGAGAATTCAATGTTCAATACCGAAGTGGAATATCAGGTGCCGTTCCTCCAGTTTGCGTGTGGCTTCACTCTGACAATGGAGGAGGCCCAGGACAGAAAGGTCAGTGTGGGAATAGGAAGAGGAATTAAAATAGTTGGCAACCTGTAGATTCCGTAAGCCTTGGTGGACCGAGCGCAGGTGTTCGGCGAAACGGTCGCCTAATCTACAGACGTCGGCATCATTTTGCTCTTCATGGATCCAGAGGAGTTTGTGGGGAGAGCATAGGCAGCTTTTCACTGTACCTCGGTACACGTGACAATGAACTAAAACTGAACTGAAACTTGTCTGAAGCAACCCTAACGCTGACCGTCACTGCAATTCATGAGGCCAAAGGTGGTGCTGATGCACAGCGGTGGATTTCATCATCAGCGGTGGTGTTAGCTGTGGGACAGCTCCTGACTAATGCATAAAGAAACTTGAGCAAAACACAAAGTGCTGGAGGTACTCTGAGTAGGAAAATAACTGCAGATGCTGGTACAAATCGAAGGTATCAGAAAATGCTGGAGTAACTCAGCAGGTCAGGCAGCATTTTGGAGAGAAGGAATGGGTGACGTTTCGGGTCGAGACCCTTCTTCAGATTGATGTCAGGGGGGGCGGGACAATGAAAGGATATAGGTGGAGACAGGAAGACAGTGGGGAAAACTGTGGAGGGGGGAAGGGGAAGAGAGGGAAAGAGGAACTATCTAAAGTTAGAGAAGTCAGTGTTCATACCGCTGGGCTGTAAGCTGCCCAAGGTACTCTGAGGGTCAGGCAGCCTCTGTGGAGGGAATAGACAGACGATGTTTCTGGTTGGGACGCTCTAAGACTGATTGTAATAGGGGGGCGAAATCTGGAAAAGAAAATGGAGGGGCGGAACAAAGTCTGGCATGTGATAGGATGTTCTGTTCTGTGTACGGGTTCTTTGGTGCAAGTTGGTGCATTATTTCTCTTGTCTTTGTGCTAGGGGCAATTCACAGAGGGCCAATTAACCAACAAACCCACATGTCTTTGGGACGTGAGGGGAATCCGGCACACCCAGAGGAAACCCATGCGTTCGGAGGGAGAACGTGCAAACGCCGCACACTGACAGTACCCGAGGTCAGGATTGAACCCAGGTCTCTGGCGCTGCAAGGCAGCGGCACTGCCAGCTGAGCCACTGTGCTGCCAGAGGGTCCGACAGGACTTAAGTGAGGACATTTTCGGCAGTAAAGAGCAAAGTGATGCATGTGTGATATGTCAACAGAGCATTAATAGTTTTGCTCTGATGTTTGCATGTGCCTGTCTTAAGTGGTCCATTAGGTTGCATATGTTCGTTTTATTACATTGTTTTTCATTTAGTGACACTCAGTGGTCTGGATGAGTTTATGCTCCAGATATCTGCAGAGTTGACTTTGGCAGAAGTAGTATTGTCATTCACCAAGGCTCAGCCCAAATTATGATTCAGTGGCAATGGGAATTGCAAGCAAAACAACCATCTGTTTCCATCCCCACCCTTGTGGACAGCAACTCCACGCACAGCTGTTAGTTAAACGGAAACAGGGTTCAACTGCAATATTTTGTTGCACCTTATTGTTTCCATATGTTTAAAAATTAATCGAATCATAGACATTTGCAGCAGAGGAAACTGTTTAGACTATTCTGCCTAAAAACTGAGCTCCTTCCATTACACTCTCCTCCCAATTCATGCCTTGGAGGTTATCGTTCGAGTGTTCAGATAATTACATTGTAAATGTAACCAGGATAATATTTGGGTGGAGATGGTTGTACCACCATTATCCTTTCAGACACACCCAATTATTTTTTTTTGTCTATGATCCCTGCCAATCCTTCAGCCATGTAGTTAATCCTTTTCATAAATTTTCAAAACTAAATCAGATTATTCCTCAGACTCCTTGGTTCCAAGGCAAGCAATAATCTCCACCTGGTCAGTCTCAGCATTTAATGAATATTCCAAGTCTGGCAATCTTCCCATTAATCTCATCTACACCCTGCCTTGTGTTGTCATGTACAGTGGTATGGTAACAAGAACAAAATAATTACTGCACCTATGACCTAAATAGTGTTATATTTTAAATTTCCAGCATGACCTCCCCATCTTTACATTTCATGCCTCAGGCGTTAAGGCAAAAAAACAATTTAACTTTCCATTCCAGAATCATGGATACTGCCATTCCCTCCCTCCGACAGAAGATATAGAAGCTTGAAAGCGCGCACCATCAGTCTCAGGAACAGCTTCTTCCCCTCTGTAATCAGACTTCTGAACAGTCCTTCCATAAGCTAGGGTACAGTCCCGATTCTCCAACCTACATCATTGCAGACATTGTACTTTTTCTCTGGAACTGTTGCACTACAATGCTGAGACACTACATTCTGCACTGTGGGTATATTTCTCTTCGTTCTACCTTTTCGTGTTTGGCTTTTGATTGCAACAATATCGCCTTTTCAAATTTCAGTGGACATTAAAGATCTATCACTGAAAATTATCAAAATGAAAATACCAAAACTTAAGCCTAAAGTACCATCTCACCTTGAATACAATTGGTTATATTATTTGATTATTATTTTTGGAAATTTGTCTTGCATCACTCACAGTTCCGGCACAGGGTTCAGAGGGCGGCAAGGTGGTAGAGTTGCTGCCTTACAGCACCAGAGACCTGGGTTCGACCCTTACTACGGGCACTGTTTGTACGGAGTTTGCACATTTTCCCTGTGACCACCTGGGTTTTCTCCGGTTTCCTCCCACACTCCAAAGAAGTGCAGGTTTGTAGGTTAATAGGCTTCTGCAAAATTGCCCCTAGTGTGTTGGGAATGGATGACAAAATGGGATAACATAGAACTGGTGTGAGCGGGTGATCAATGGTCAGTGCGGATTCGGTGGGCTGAAGGGCCTGTTATCACGTTGTATCTCTAAACTAAACTAAACTAAGCTTCCAACTGCACTCAGGGCTGTGCGTTCAGTGCAGTTAGGTACCAGCTGTTCACATCTAAAGTGACCCAGGTCATCAAAAACTACAAAAATCAAAAAAGAAATTAATTATAACTGTACAATGGAAGGGGTCCTAACTTGTTAACCATGCCTGTGCTGACCATGATGTCATGTTAAATTGATCTCCTCTGCCTGTACATACCCCTCCAATCCCTGCGTATACATGTGCCTGTATAACAGCCTCTTAAATACCACTAGCATATCTGCCTCCAGCACCACGACTGGCAGCGTGTTCCAGCCACCCAGCATCCTCTGTGTAAAAAACCTGCCCTGTACATGCTCTTTACATTTTGCCCATGTTGCCTTAAAGCTATACCCTCTCGTCCTTGACATTTCCACCCGGGGGGGAAGGTTCTGACTGTCTACCCTATCTATGCCTCTCATAATTTTATATACATCTGCCAAGTCTTCCTTCAGCTTCCGACGTCCAGAGAAAACAAACCAATACAAGAGAGTCCACCCACAATACCCTTCCTCAACATTTTCCCATTTCTTGATCTTGGCATCATGTTCGGCACAGATAATGTGGGCCTCAGGGCCTGTTCCTGTGGCGTATTGTCTATGTTCTGTAATATGCAGAATTAAACTATAATTTCTGTCTCCCATTAGGACAAAGTAACTTTTCCCCTTTTCATCGCAATAAATATGCATTTGAAAATATTCTAAATACACATCCTTTCCAAGCATGAAATCAACTCTTTTTTTGTTTTGTTTTACATTTATAAAAGCTCCTCACACTTTCCTTTGGGCTCTATGCTGTTGTCTTCAGCAACTATGGGCGGCACAGTAGCTCAGCAGTAGTGTTGCTGCCTTGCAGCGCCAGAGACCCGGGTTCGATCCCGACTATAGGTGCTGGCTGTCGGAGTTTGTACGTTTTCTCTCAGAGGTACAGGATTTAAAGAAAATAGGAGGCCTGAGAAAATAGGAGACCTACAAATGGAAAACAGTATCTGCATCTTGCAAAGGGTAGACAAAGCTGAGTGGACATCAGGCAAAGATAATTATATCTTTATTCTTTTTGTCCATATCAAAGACAATTTGCATTCGACACGGGGGGGGGGGGGGTTTATTCCAAGACAAATGTTATAGATTAAGGAGGAAAAGTTAACACCCTTTCACTTCGTCACATATGTGGAAAAGATAATGCCCCTGAGGAATCTGTGCTGTGATGTCCAGCAGTAATTGGCCACCCTTTGAATTCCTATGTGTTGACATAGAACTCGACTTCTTGTTGGACTGATCGCCAATGCCAGATAAATGTTTTGTTATAAAAGCAACCACTACTTTATGCAACATAAAAGTAAATCTCAAAGTTTAAAAAATGGAATACAGGGAGAAATGGCAAGTGTTTAAAAAGAAAGATCCTGAAAGAAAACAAAGATGATTTGGAAGAGAAAACTGATGACCAAATAATCATGGGCGTTAGTGCAATAAGAATTTTATTTATTTTTGCAAAGCCTACTTTTTATTTATCTCCAGCAAGAACTGAGCAAGTGGCAAAATACAAGGGTGGGCTAACTGCCATACAACAAAGGCAGGGCAGAAATAAACAGAATGAGTTTAGGAATTAGTTCTTTGGAGCGCAGGAGGATGAGGGGTGATCCTATACTGGTGTATATGATCATGAGGGGAATAGGTAGGGTAAATACCCAGAGTAGGGGAATCAAGAACCAGATAACAGAGATAGACACAAAATGCTGGAGTAACTCAGCGGGGCAGGCAGTATCTCTGGAGAGAAGAAATGGGTGACGTTTTGGGTCAAGACCCTTCTTCAGACTGAGAGTCAGGGGAGAGGGAGACTAGAGATATGTGGAAGGATAAGGTATGAAAACGATTGATCAAAGCAGACAATGCTCTACAAGATAACATAGGTTTAAGTTGAGTGGGGAAAGATTTATTTGTGACTTCCAGTTCTCTTGAAGTAAGATAGTTCCTACCCATTAGCAATAATAACATGTGTGAATATGTGCGTAATGTAAGGAAACCAAACAGTTCAAAAATCTAATCCTTTGTGACTAAACTGAACTAATCACTTTAAATATCAATTGACTACTGAAGCAAAGAGAAGATTTACAAGGATGTTGCCAGGATTCAAGGGCCTGAGCAAAAGGGAGAAGTTGAGTAGGCTAGGACTTTATTCCTTGGAGCGCCGGATGATGAGTGGTGATCTTATTGAGGAGTACAAGATCATGAGAGGTGTAGATTGAGTAGATCTATTGGGTCTCTTGCCCAGAGTAGGGGAATCAAGGTGCGACTAGTGTTGATGGGGTATGTTGGTATAGGCAAGTTTGGCGGAAGAACTCCAATGTGTTTGCAGCATTTTAGGTAAGTGTTTTATGATTTTTTTTATTAGTTCAATCTATATTCATGTAAATAGTTAAAGATAGTTTCATAGAACTTTGTTAAAATTATCATTAATGTTTTAGTTTCTGCAATCGGAGACATGTGGGAACAGTGAAAATGTTTTCAGATATTGAAAACAAAATCATGAGAGGAATAGTTTGGGTAGATGCACAGAGACCCTGCAGTAGGAGAATCGAGAACCAGAGGACATAGGATTCAGCTGTGGGGGCAAAGATTTAATAGGGCCTAGGGGCCAACTATTCACACACAGGGTGGTGGGTGTACGGAACGAGGAACGCGGTGTAGTTGAGGCAGGTACTATCACAATGTTTAAGAAACATTTGGACAGGTACATGGATAGGACAGGTTTAGAGGGATATAGGCCAAATGCAGGCAGGTGAGACTAGTGTAGACATCTTGGTCGGCATGGACAAGTTGGGCCGATGGGGCTGTTTCCACGCTGTATGATTCTATTTTCCCAGCTACTTACAATCCACTGCCGCTCAGTGGAGTTCATCACAGAGACACCAGCAGAGCACTGGGAACTGTACTGCTGCTAGTACTGTTTGGGACTCGCTCTGATGGTAAACATGAGTCTTGGGCTGGCATCATAGTCATTATTATATTTTATTAATATTTTTAGAAACTGATAAGCCTCACATGGGTGGCACAGTTGCGCAGTGGCAGAGCTGCTGCCTCACAGTGCCAGAGACCAGGTTCGAACCTGCCCACCGGTGCTGCAGAGGGCATTATTACATTTCTGTGAGTGCTTGCCTTATTAAAATTTGATCATTTAAGATAGAAGATATTTATGTGAAATAAAAACACCAAGAATTCACCCAAGGTCAAGTGGAGGTTCTAGCATATGTTTTAAAATAATAAATACCTTAGAAACAAAGCAAAAAATGTCAAAAACTAAGTAGTTGCTGTAAATATCCTTTAATGACATGTTACTGTTAATGTACATGATTCAGTAGGTTGGATATTGACTTGTATTGGCTTGATTGTCACAATAAATGCCTCAGAGGCCAAGTGCTTCCTGTATTTATTGGGGCCATTTATGAGCAGCATTATTTTACATTTTTTCTGAGGTAACTTTCCTTGTCCTATTCACATCTTACTTTCCAGTCTTCCCTTGATCTAATAATAATAATAATAATAATAATATTCATTTATTGTCATTGCAACGAGTACAACGAAATTAAAAAATAGCCAATCCTGACGGTGCGTACAAACATATATGCAATAAATGCAAAAACAAATAAATACATAAATACAATTAAATACAATTATGTTAAGTACAAAGATTTTTTAGTGTTGCCTAGTGCAAAGGTAGTGTTCAGTTCTCGTATGGCCCTGGGGTAAAAACTGTTCTTAAGTCTGTTTGTTCGGGATTTTATCGACCTGAAACGTCGACCAGAGGGCAGATGAACAAACAGACGGTGGCCGGGGTGGGATGGATCTTTTATTATTTTGCCTGCTCTACTGAGGCAGCGTAGGCTGAACAGGTGCTCCAGGGAGGGCAGTGAGCAGCCGATGATTTTCTGCATACAGTCAGCACTTATTTATTTAATGTAAATAACATTGTCCAGGTGTACAGCAAAAGATTAAATCTCTAAGATGAATATATATACATGTATACATTTATCATTTTGCTACAGTTAAGATATATATACATACATAAATACAAAATTAAAAATGAATATATATAATTATATAATTTCACATATATTAATTTATCATTTTGCTACTTGATTATCAATTTGACATGATTATACTCATTTTGAATGGCCAAATCACAATCTCACAGCAATTTCTTAACTGTAAAACTGTAACTGCCTTTTATTTAACTTATCATTTTACTTGATTATACTTTTGTTCATTTTTTTATAGTTTGAGAAATTGTTGTGAATCTGTGCTTTGACCATTCAAAATGATTTGCCGTGAAAATAATATTGGAAAGTAGAAATTAGCCCCAACTCGAAAAGTGAACCTTTTTAACACAGATATTTGCAATAAATAAATGGCCCATAAAATAATATTGCATAATCTAAGCATTTTTAGAATCTATCAATCAATATGCATTAACGTTAGCTCACCATGAAATCATCGTGGAAACAAAATTATACACACTTTATTTTGCAAAGATATGCTCTTTTGAGTAATTAGAGAGAAGAGGAAACATCTCTGCTTCCATGCAAATTAAATATTTAAATGGCAATATTTTTGGTTGCAGAATGTTATGCATTATATTACTGCAGTAAAAGACCTGAGCAATAGATATCTCTCAAAGGTATAAAAGGCCAGCAAGCAAGCCGAGTATTTTAAAAAGAAAATCGGATCGACAGAAAACTCAGAGAAGGTAAAAAAAAATCAGTAGTAAGTATTGCATTTGGCTATCAGTACTATAGGCTTGTAAGGATTGGGAGAAGGTACAGAAGATGTTTACCAGGATGCTGCCTAGATTAGCGTGTATTAGCTATAAGGGGACGTTAGACAATCTTGGAAAGACACAAAGTACTGGAGTAACTCAGCGGGTCAGGCAGTATCCCAGGAGAACATGAGTGTTTCGGGTCAGACATAAACAAACTTAGATTGTTTTCTCTGGAGCATCGGAAGCTGAGGAGATTCCTGCTAGAGGTATGTAAAATTATGAGAGGCGTAGATAAGGGAGACAGTCGGAAACTTTAACCCTGGGTGGAAATGTCAAAGACTAGGCGGCACAGCTTTAAAGTGAGAGGTGCAAAGTTTAAAGGAGATGTGTGTTGCAGTTTTTTTACACAGATAGCGGTGGGTGCCTAGAACAGCTGTCAGAGCTGGTGGTGGTGGAGGCAGACATGATAGTGATATTTGAGAGGCTTTTAGATAGACTTCTGGATATGCAGAGTCAGGAGAGACATGGACCACATGCAGGCAGAGGAGTTTAGCTTAACTTGGCATTAAGTTTGGCACGGACAGTGTGGGCTGAAGAGCCTGTCCTTGTACTGTACTGTTCTAGGTTCAATGTTATTCACAGGTTATAGACATTTATCCTGTCAGGAGAGAAGCTTTGTATGTAAATGTACATGCTTATGCTGAACTGTGTTTCTAATTCTTTTCCATCAATGTACTGGAGGAACTCAACAGATCAGGCAACATCTGGGGAGGGAATAGAGAGGCGACATTTTGGGTCAGGACTCTTCTTCAGACTAATTATATTTCATGTTTGATCTATTAGATCATTTTCCCTGCACATCCAAGGTTCTCTACTTTTTATATAAAATTTGAAAAGCAGATTATTTGTACTTAGACTATTAGTAAGCAAGAAAAGTAAGGTGAATTAAATCCTTTCAAAATTATAGCTTTCAACATATATAAAAGGACATTTCTAAGAATAAGATTAGGAACTTGTGTGCGGCACGGTGGCGCAGCGGTAGAGTTGCTGCCTTACAGCGAATGCAGCGCCTGAGACTCAGGTTCGATCCTGACTACGGGCGCCGTCTGTACGGAGTTTGTACGTTCTCCCCGTGACCTGTGGGTTTTCGCCGAGATCTTCGGTTTCGTCCCACACTCCAAAGACGTACAGGTATGTAGGTTAATTGACTGGGTAAAATGTAAAAATTGTCCCTAGTGTGTGTAGGATAGTGTTAATGTGCGGGGATCGCTGGGCGGCGCGGACTCGGTGGGCCGAAGGGTCTGTTTCCGCGCTGTATCTCTAAATCTAAAATCTAAACTAATACTATTTAACCAATGAAGACTGATCCATTTTTCAAGTGAGCAGGTGTCAATTCATTTACTTAAAATAAAAGCATTACGTTTGGTTGTAAAACTGCTATGGTCTTCAGTTCATTTTTGGATTAAAATTTATTGAGGCATTTTTGATAGATAAATTGATGTATTTCATAAGATGTTTCTGCAAATTAAGATTTATTTATTGAGTTTTTTTTCATTACATCATTATTTCTGTCCAAAACCTTTAATGTTGATGTGAACACGATGCTGATTTACAGTTTGGTGCTGTTCATAGATTAATATAGGGAATGAACAAAGTCAATGTGATTGGTATATAATAGATGAATCTGAATGAATGAATTGATATTAGGATATATTATTTATTGCTATTATATGTTTACCAGAATAATTAACTGATTAGGATTATAGACTTTATTAATTCTTTAAAATCGATGCAATTTGCTTTCAGATCAAAGATGATTTCCAAGCGAATTATGACAAGCCTGTTGGTTGTTTGTATCATTGCGGCCTTGGCAGAAGAGACAGAGGGATTCCTGAGTTTCCTGAGTCCAAGTGATTATCAAAAGAAGCTTGTACGAGATACACCTTACTTTACCGTTCAATTTCTTACCTCTTTGTCGCAGGCTTTGGCTGTTCTTCCTGTTTGATCTGTGAAATTGTAATACACAGCTACAGCAGTAACAAGGGTCATGTTGCAATTTTATGGTACAGCAATCTAGATATAGTGCGATCTTGTTTGGAGGAATGAATGTCTACCTTAGCAGGATTTATTTATATTTAAACTAAATAACAGGTAGCTAGATATGTGAGCAGCACAGCTGTGCAGCGGTAGAGTTGTTGCCTTGCAGCGCCAGAGATCCAGGTTCGTTCCTGACCATCAGTGCTGTCTGTACAGAGTTTGTACATTCACCCTGTGACCTCGTGGGTTTTTTTTTTGGTTCTCTGGTTTCCTCTCACATTCCAAAGATGCGCAGGTTTGTAGGTTAATTGGCTTCTGTAAATTGTCCCCAGGGTGTAGGATAGAACTAGTGTATAGGTGATCGCTGGTCTGCGTGGACTCAATGGGCTAAAGGGCTTGTTTCCACGCTGTATCTCTAAAACTAAAAACAAAAAAATTAATATATGCATATAGATACACAGGGAATGGAGCTGGAGGGATATGGATCATGTACAGTCTGAAGAGATTAGTTTAACTTAGCATCATGATGGGAATGGATATGATGCCTAGCTGTGTGCTGTACAAAATATGTTCCAAATGTTGTTCCAAAATATGTTCCATATATTCCAAATGCTGCTTGATGATATTTTCTTGTTTCAAAGGAAAATGAGAGAATTAGGTTGGGACAGAAAGTGCCTCTGAACCTCCAACAGAGATCTGAAGGAAGTGCCTTACAAGCAGTGTTGCCTCCTGAGAATAAGCAATTAATTAAGGTATAATTGCACAGTTTGTTTAGTCAAATTTGTAACTCTTTGTCTACCAATTAAACGCCAAAGTATTTAATAATCCTGGATCAAGAAGTAAAACCAAAAGGTTAAAATTTGCGTCCGTGTTTCTTAAAGGGCTTGTCCCAACCTGAACAATAACACAAAGCCCATTAGCCAAAAACCATTACCACAATGGATAGTCTATCTACAACATCAGTTTGTATTTGCCCTTAAAAATTCTGACTAGTTGGAGACACAACAGTTTGCAGATGCTGGAATCTTGAGCAAAATGTTCTCAAGATTCAAGCACCTGCAGACATTTTACTCCACAGATGCTGCCTGACCTACTGATTCCTCCAGCACTTTGCATCTTGCTGTCATTCCCACTGGTTATTTGCACATCCTTTTCCCCACCATTCCAGACCCATGATTGAACCCATCTTTTTCACACAGATGGTGGTTGATATCTGGAACGAGCTGCCAGAGAAAGTAGTTGAGACAAGTACAATAACATAATTTAAGAGACATTTGAACAGGTACATGGTAGATGTGTAAACTTGGTCAGCATGGAGAAGTTTGGCCAAATGTCACCTATCCATTTTCTCTAGGTCTGCTGCCTGACCTGCTGAGTTATGCCAGCACTTTGGCTGACGGGCTGGCTGTACGCCTATATAACCATATAACCATATAACAATTACATCACGGAAACAGGCCCGTTCGGCCCTACCAGTCCACGCCGACCACTTTCTCTGACCTAGTCTCATCTACCTGCTCTCAGACCATAACCCTCCAATCCCCTCCCATCCATATACCTATCCAATTTACTCTTAAATAATAAAATCGAGCCTGCCTCCACCACTTCCACCGGAAGCTCATTCCACACAGCCACCACCCTCTGAGTAAAGAAGTTACCCCTCGTGTTACCCCTAAACTTTTGTCCCTTAATTCTGAAGTTATGTCCCCTTGTTGGAATCTTCCCCACTCTCAAAGGGAAAAGCCTACCCACGTCAACTCTGTCCGTCCCTCTTAAAATTTAAAAAACCTCTATCAAGTCCCCCCTCAACCTTCTACGCTCCAAAGAATAAAGACCCAACCTGTTCAACCTCTCTCTGTAGCTTAAGTGCTGAAACCCAGGCAACATTCTAGTAAATCTCCTCTGTACCCTCTCCATTTTGTCGCCATCCTTCCTATAATTTGGCGACCAGAACTGCACACCATACTCCAGATTCGGCCTCACCAATGCCCTGTACAATTTCAACATTACATCCCAACTTCTATATTCGATGCTCTGATTTATAAAGGCAAGCATACCAAACGCCTTCTTCACCACCCTATCCACATGAGATTCCACCTTCAGGGAACAATGCACAGTTATTCCCAGATCCCTCTGTTCCACTGCATTCCTCAATTCCCTACCATTTACCCTGTACGTCCTATTTTGATTTGTCCTACCAAAATGCAGCACCTCACACTTATCAGCATTAAACTCCATCTGCCATCTTTCAGCCCACCCTTCCAAAAAGGCCATATATTCATATTCCAAAATATTCATATTTTTTATTATTAATGTTAATATTCTTTATTGATATTCATTATTAACAATCTAATGGTTTACAATTTGTGATCTGTTCTGTAAAAAGTCTATTAATTATCATCTATTCAAGATGTAGTCTGACAGTTGTCAAAAATAGAAGCAGGTTTCACCAAAGACCAACGAAAAATCAAGTAGTCAATTGATTGAAACGTGTTCTGGTTTTTCTCCTGGGCATTCAATTGGAAACTTTCCTTGATAACAAGAATGTCAGATTTCAGAAAGTTGCTCCCAAGTCTGAAGGAATCTGAGATCTTATGAGAGATCAAGGAAACAGTGTTACCTAATTTTATAGCTTCCTTCTTTATGATATTTGTACAGGTTTGTGTTCCTATTGAAGTTGATATCAAAATGGATCCCAAAATAAATCACAAATACGGAGAACTTCTTGGAGAATTTTTAAGTGACAGCTTATCCGAAGGCATTGATGGTAAGGGAGGTTCTATTAAATTTCTGGAAATGTAACTCCCTGGATTCACAGAAAACTGAAATTTGAATTTAGCGGCATGGTGGCGCAGCGGTAGAGTTGCTGCCTTACAGTGAATGCAGCGCCGGAGACTCAGGTTCGATCCTGACTACCGGCGCCGTCTGTACGGAGTTTGTACGTTCTCCCCGTGACCTGCGTGGGTTTTCTCCGAGATGTTCGGTTTCCTCCCACACTCCAAAGGCGTACAGGTTTGTAGGTTAATTGACTGGGTAGATGTAAAAATTGTTCCTAGTGTGTGTAGGATAGTGTTAATGTGCGGGGATCGCTGGGCGGCGCGGACTCGGTGGGCCGAAGGACCTGTTTCCGCGCTGTATCTCTAAATCTAAAAAAATCTAAATCTAAAACCTTCTAATGTTCATACTCATTCATGATGCATTCAATCTTTATTGTCACGTGTACCCAAGTGCAGTGAATTTTTTTTTGCATACAATTCAGTGACAATCCCACAATACACTAGGCACAATCAGACTAAGTATAAGATGGTGGACACACTGAGTCCATACACAAGAGTCGCCATCTTTGTATTTATATTATTATATTTCACAATTAAATATATAATTTGGGCAAGCATAAATGTGTTGTAATATAGTTTACACAATGTTTGCTAATTTCATCCAGATTCACATTTCAGCATAGTTACTATAAAATCTGGCATCTGTCAATTTTCTTTGCATGAACCAAAAATAAGAGAGTTGAGGTGGCAAGGAAGATAGTGAATGAGATTGGTGGTGATTCTGACTTATACACATCCTAGCCTCCACACTGCCCCCTACTGTTTGATTAGTCCAACTGAGATTAGACATCTGCTGCTTACGGAGATAATTTACAATTTTCCTTTGTATTAATTAAATTGTCTCAAGGAACTCAATAGGTGAATGAAAGCTCAAAACAAAAAGAAAGGGTCCCAACCTGCAATGTCACCAATCTATTTCCTCCAGATTTGCTGTCTGACCCGCTGAGTTACGCCAGCACTTTGTGTTCTTTTGTGCATCTGCAGTTCCCTGTTTGTTACTGAGAAATCATAATACAGTTTTGGAAGATTGGTAAATGATAAAATAGATTTTGCAGCAATGATTGTAAATTAGCTCAGATCCTGTCATTCACCATACAACTTCGGTACGGGTATATCCTTTCTGGGAGATTACCTATGCTATTAGAAATAAAATAAGGTGATAGTTGTATTAATTTCCAACATTTCATATTGTATAAGGATATTATGTTGAATGATGTCCAAAGAATGAATGCAATTTCTCTTTTTTTAACAGATTAATGGCAGCAACAAATCAGACTGAATAAATGATGTTCTCCAGGGATGCTGCCTGACCCGCTGAGTTACTTCAGCATTTTGTGTCTTTCTATAACTCATGTGTTGTATCTATACATAAATTGTGAGATGCTGTTAAGTATGCCGATGATTGGTAATCAATAAAGTTATAATAGAACTGTGACATCTTTGTACTGTGCCATTACTTTCAGTTTTGATTATAACAATTCATGAGAAACACTGAATGTACATTTCATTGGATTTAGTTTAGTTTACTTTCAGTTAGAGATACAGCGTGGAAACATGAATGCCTTTGAAATGTGGGAGGAAAGTGAAGTACCCAGAGAAAGCCCACTTGGTCACGGGGAGAACTGCCACAAATAAACTTGACTTGACTTGAACGTAGCAACCTCATACAGGAAGCCCCCTTAGTCAGGATCGAAGCTGGGTGTTTGATGCTGTAAGGCAGCAACTCTACTGCTGCGCCACTGTGCCACCCAATTTTTCTTTAAAATATTCTTCTTTTAAAAATTCTTCACCACTCTTCTCCCCTACCTTCCTGAAGAGAGGCCCAAGGCACTCAATTGATTACAATGTGGTTGTAAAGTCAGAGACCATTTTGTGACACAATTTCTGCTGATGTAGAGTCAGAGTCTAGCTGCACTTGGGGGGGGGGGGGGGGGGGGGGGGGATAGCATTGGATGGCAGGATTAAGAAAATTCCTAAGCATTTTAAGTATATTAGTCAATGAAAGAGTAGAACTTCCAACCCCTTCCACCTCCATTCCTTCCTCAAGCTTCACAATTCACAATTCTTCAATCCTTTTGTGTCGCACCTTCTCCTTGGGAAAAGTACCAAAGGGCCCACTTATTCAAAACACAGTGCTTGAGGAACTCAGCGGGTCAGGCAGCATCAGTGGAGAGAAAGGGCAGATGATTTTTCGGGTTGGGACCCTTCTTCAAACTGATTCTCCTGAGGGAAACACAAAGTCCCGAGGAACTCAGAGGGTCACGCATATCTGTGCAGGGATTTAGTCCGAACAAGGGCCACAACCTTTAGTCTTTCCATCTCTGGCCTTTGTCCAACCATCTGCCTATCAACCCCCTCCCCTCACTTGTGTTCACTAGTGGGGTACCGCAAGGCTCAGTGCTGGGACCCCAGCTATTTACAATATATATTAATGATTTGGACGAGGGAATTGAATGCAACATCTCCAAGTTTGCGGATGACACGAAGCTGGGGGGCAGTGTTAGCTGTGAGGAGGATGCTAGGAGGCTGCAGGTGAGTGGGCAAATGCATGGCAGATGCAGTATAATGTGGATAAATGTGAGGTTATCCACTTTGGTGGCAAGAACAGGAAAGCAGACTATTATCTGAATGGTGGCCGATTAGGAAAAGGGGAGATGCAACGAGACCTGGGTGTCGTGGTACACCAGTCATTGAAAGTAGGCATGCAGGTGCAGCAGGCAGTGAAGAAAGCGAATGGTATGTTGGCATTCATAGTGAGGGGATTTGAGTATAGGAGCAGGGAGGTTCTGCTGCAGTTGTACAGGGCATTGGTGAGACCACACCTGGAGTATTGCGTACAGTTTTGGTCTCCTAATCTGAGGAAATACATTCTTGCCATAGAGTGAGTACAGAGAAGGTTCACCAGATTGATTCCTGGGATGGCAGGACTTTCATATGAAGAAAGACTGGATAGACTCGGCTTGTACTCGCTGGAATTTAGAAGATTGAGGGGGGGTCTTATAGAAACATATAAAATTCTTAAGGGGTTGGACAGGCTAGATGCAGGAAGATTGTTCCCGATGTTGGGGAAGTCCAGAACAAGGGGTCACAGTTTAAGGATAAGGGGGAAGTCTTTTAGGACCAAGATGAGAAAGTTATTTTTTCACACAGAGTGGTGAATCTGTGGAATTCTCTGCCACAGAGGGTAGTTGAGGCCAG
Source organism: Rhinoraja longicauda (assembly GCF_053455715.1). NCBI lineage: Eukaryota > Metazoa > Chordata > Chondrichthyes > Rajiformes > Arhynchobatidae > Rhinoraja > Rhinoraja longicauda. The sequence continues at coordinate 16,102,230 of NC_135976.1, read as the reverse complement.
TTCATTGGCTATATTTAAGGGGGAGTTAGATGTGGCCCTTGTGGCTAAAGGGATCAGGGGGTATGGAGAGAAGGCAGGTACAGGATACTGAGTTGGATGATCAGCCATGATAATTTTGAATGGCGGTGCAGGCTCGAAGGGCCGAATGGCCTACTCCTGCACCTATTTTCTATGTTTCTATAACCTGCCATGCTTTGTCCTACCACTCCTCTCTTCTAGCTTTCTCCCTTCCCATCTACAATCAGTATGAAGAAGGGACCTGATCCAAAACGTCACCTATCGATGTTCTCTAGCTATACTGCCTGACTTGCTGAGTTGCTCCAGCACTTTGTGTCTTTTTTTGGATACAAGTAAGCCAAAGTCAAACAAAAGGTAGAGCGGAAAAGGACATTGTATGGGAGAATTCAGGGTTGAGGTTGATGGAATTCTACAACAAATTACCATTGAGAAAGAGGAAATGTTAGATGTCTTGGTGGGCTTAAAGATGGATAAAACCCCTGGGCCTAATGAGGTAATGACCCATACTACTTTCAGAGGCAAGAGGGAAGCTAATGGAGGCTCTGATAAAATTTCAGGTTTCCAAGGACGGGGTGACAGATTTTAGAGGACAGCTAACACGTTTATTCAAGAAGGGAAGCAAGGATAAGCCGGGTAATCACAGGCCAGTGAGTCTAATATCAATTGTAGGAAAACTAATGGAAAAAAATCTGAGGGCTCAATTAATGTTCTCTTGGAAAGGCAGGAATTCATCGGGGATAGCAAATATGGCTGCATTGAGGTTAGATCCTCTCTGACTAATTTCATTTAATCTTTTTAAAAGGTAACTAAAATATGTCAATGAGGATCGTGCAATTGAAGTCTGTGTGGACTTTGATAAAGCTTTTGACAAGGTCCCATACAGAAAACTAGTCCAAGATGTTAGAGCTGACGGCATCAAGGCAATTTGGCACATTTCAGCTGGATATTTTCGGCTCCAATGAGAGCGTTGGGCGGGTTGTTTTATGATTGTAAAACCATGACCAATGGTTACTTTACTGGAACCGTTGATATTTGTTAGAATCATTTACAATATGGATAATAACAAATATGGTAGGTGTGAAAATTGATGTTATTGATAGCGAGGAAGACGGTTTTCAGCTGCAGGATCATATTGATGAGTTGGTAAGATGAGCAGTGATGAAAATCAATTCTGAGAAGGTGAGAAGTGAGGCATTTTGAGAGATAAATTAAGGCTACTCAATGAATGGTAAAACCCTAGGAAAGCACTTAAATCCAAGTGTCGCTGAAGACAGTAGCATAGGTAGATAAAGTGGTTTAGAAGGTTCATGAGAAACATGTATTCATTGACCAGGACACAGTCTATCAGAGCATAGTGTCTTTAGATACAGCGCAAAAACTTTTGTGCCCTTCTGTCCGCCGGGTCCGCGCGGCCCAGCTATCAACAGTTAGGGAGAATTTATCATTTTTACCAAACTACGGACTCGGTGGGCCGAAGGGCCTATTTCCATGCTGTATCTATAAAGTCTAAAGTGAAAATGGGTAGGTCTATAAAGTCTAAAGTGATGGTAGGTCAGGTCTGCTCTCTAGTTGGTGAGAGGATGGTTCAGTTGCCAAATAACAGCTGAGAAGAAACTGTCCCTGAATCAGGAGGTGTGCAATTTCACATTTCTATAACTCTTGCCTGATGGGAGAGGGGAGAAGAGGGAGTGACCTGGGTGAGACTCGTCATTGATTATGCTGGCGGCCTTGCCGAGGCAGTGTGAAATGTAGATGGAGTCAATGAAAGAGAGGTTGGTTTGTGCGATGGCCTGGGCTGCATTCACAAATTCTCTGGAATTTCTCACGGTCTTGGGTGGAGCTGTTCCCAAAACAAGCTACAATGCATCCCTGTAGAATGCTTTTATCCTCATCCACATCCACTCTGTCTAGGCCTTTCCAATCTCTGTCAATGCTATTCCTGATCCAGGCAATAAGAAATTTATAGGAGCAGCCAAAAGAAACACTTGGACACAAGGTAGGGAGGGTATTTGACAGTTGAGTTCATTTTAAAGTGACAGTCTGCATTCGGATACACAAGATCTGAAGAAGGGTCCAGAGATGCTGCCTGACCCCCTGAGTTACAACAGCATTTTGTGTCTATCTTTGCTTTAAACCAGCATCTGCAGTTCCTGTCACATAAGCGAGTCGCACACGCTGTGTCTTGTGTTGAACTCCTTTATTTTCCCGCCCAGCCTTGATGTCATATCCTCCGTGACGTCATATCCTCTTACAAGCAGGTACAATATCTTACATCTCACTTCTTTCATTTAAAAAAAACTTCTATAAAACATGACATATTATAACAAAGCACAACAACTATCAATGGATTTATTTTCCATACTATTAATAAACATTAACCAAAACAATTGAAAGAAATTAATCGCTTTTCCTGTGCTTCCAATTTTAAAATATCTCGACCAACATTAATTCTGTCTAAACACAACAAGCTTGTTACATATTTACAAGTCCAAACTGTTAGGTTTCTTGCTAACGTGTCCACTCCTGGTAGTGTATTCAGCTCGTGGAATAACTGGATGAGCTGGATGGGGTTGACTTCCTTCTGATGCGGTCGGCTGTGCAGACCTGGCCGTTAGCTGACAACTGACATGGTGAATCGCATCCTAGCCCCGGACTCGGTCGAATTTCAGCTGATGCACGCAGTGCGTGACCTGGTCCTGGCTGGGGCGGTGACTTCATCTGTGCCGATGAATCCGGTCTGACGGCACGCCATGGGGTGGTCATGCAGTCAGTTGAATGGCTGGGTCTGCGGTTAGCCTGGTGAGTAGCTAGCCGCAAGTGTTTGCGATTTCTCCTGTATCCGACTGTTATGGTCAACAACATACGACCTGGGAGTACAATGATGTTCCAGAACAGTGGCTGGCAACCACTGCTTAGTTCCCGGTAGCGGAGTCATCCTGAATGGATCGCCGGGCTTCAAGACTGGAAAGTTCTGACCAGTCTTCTGGTTGTAGTAGTAGGCTTGCCTGACCTTCTCTTTGTCGATTTGTTGCTTGACCTCTGCTGGGTTGTTGGGCCTTGGGTGAAGGAGATCCTTGCAGTTGGGAGTTTGTTGCTCGGCCTGCGTCCCGTCAGTAGCTGTGAAGGTGACAGGTTACAGCTGGCAAGGGAGGTGGTACAGTAGTCCAGCAATGCAAGATGCCTGTCTTTGCATTTCTTCCAGAGACACTTCACCGTTCGCACGGCACGCTCGGCTTCCCCATTGGACTGAGGGTGATGCGGGGAAGACATCTGGTGGGTTATCTGGTATTCTGCACAGAATGCTTCAAATCCAGATGAGAAATACTGTGGTCCGTTGTCTGTGCTCAACGTTTCCGGTATGCCATGGCGGCTGAATTGTTCCTTCATGGCATCAATGACTGATGTGCTGTTGTTCTTGGAGAGTTGATTTACTTTAATGAATTTGGAATAGTAATCAACCTCCACAATGTAGTGGGGCCCTTCCCACTCAAACAGGTCAGATGCTACCTCTGCCCATGGTAGATCAGGATGTTGAGTAGCGTGCATCGTCTCAGAGTGTTGAGCTGCCTGGTGTGTGTTGCATTCAGGGCATCCCTCGATCAGCTCTTCGATCTGCTGGCTCATTGATGGCCAGTACAAGGTTTCACTGGCTCTCTGTTTGCATTTCACGATGCCGAGGTGGGACTCGTGCACTTTCTCAAGCAGTTGTCGTCTCATGGGTGGTGGCACCACTATGCACATTCCTTTGTATACGATGCCATCCAGTACAGAAAGCTCATCTCTCACCATCCAGTACTCTCTGATGGAGTGTGATACTTCTTGCTTTGTGTCAGGCCAGCCCTTCATGATCATACCATGGAGCTCATTCAATTCCATGGCCGTGCAGGTCTGGAACTGTGCGTTCCTCTTTGGTGACACGGCGATGTGATCCATCATGTTGACCATGATTCGTTCCAGATCAGATTCACTTTCCGGTAGATTGGCTCTGCTCAATGCATCACTGATAGGCACCTCCTTTCCCGGCTGGTACATGACAGTCAAGTCATAGGGCTGCAACCTGAGGAGCATCCTTTGCAGTCTCATTGGTGCTGACAGCAAAGGCTTGAGGAAGATTGCCTGTAGGGGCTTGTGATCTGATTCCACTTGAACGGACTTTCCGAAGATGCAGTGGTGGAATTTGCGGCAACTGTGTACGATCACTAACATCTCTTTTTCGATCTGGACGTATCGCGTTTCAGTCTCTGTCATTGCACTTGATGTATATGCTATGGGGTGGCCTTCTTGGAGTAGCACTCCTCCAAGAGCGTAGCAACGAGCGTCACACTGTATTACTACGTTCTTTGTCACATCGTAGTACGCTAGCACGGGGAAGCGGTGCACAGGTCTTTGAGCTTGTCGAAGCTTCGCTGTTGGGCACGATCCCACCGGAAATGTGCATCCCTCAAGGTCAGGCCTCTAAGTGGTTCATCAACCTTGCTGGGGTGTGGAATGTACTCAGACAGGTACTGTACGAAGCCGAGGAATTGTTGCACTTCTTTCTTGTTCGTAGGCACAGGCATCCGCTTAACAGCTTCAACCTTTGCCGGATCAGGCCTGAGTCCTGCCGCTGTGACAAGATGTCCGACATACCGCACCTCAGACTTCCTGATCTGACACTTCTCCATGTTTAACTTCAGGGTGTACAGCTCTTCCTGTTGCGCCACTTTCCAGAGTACGTCATCATGCTTTTTGCTGCCTTCTCCTCAATCATATGTGCCTGCTGGTGTCAGAAGTGGAATTGAGTACGAGTATCCTGTATCTATCTGTACTCTCATCTCCTGTCCATTGACGTGCAGAGTTTCATACCAGTCAACACGTGACTAAGTGCATGACTTGTCAGGTACAGCATACATGTGTGCATATTCATAGCCTTCCCCACTGTCTTCGTCTGTGGAAGAGTCATCATTGCCTGGTGGATATGAAGCTGCTGCCTTCTCCTCAATCATATGTGCTTGCTGCTTTCTCTGTCTGCAGACTGCTGCAAAATGGTTGAGTTTTTTGCAGACTGAACACTTTCGACCTTTGGCAGGGAAATTCTCATGTTGTGCAGAGTAGCCACATCTCTTGTACTTTGAGTCGGACTCCTTGTCTGATCTTTGTTGTTTGCCTTTATCTGGGCTCCTGTAGCGACTCTTATCCAATCTAGGTTTGGGCCTTTTCTTTCTGGATCCCATGAAATTGCCTCTGCCGGCACCTGTGTACATAGCATGCACTTTATCCTCTTCTTTGTCGATGGCTTCCATACTCTCTTGGACTGTTTCATAGTTCTGACCAATACTGATTGCCGCATCCAGTGTTAGTTCATCTCCTTTCTCAAGGTATTTCTCACGTACTGTCTGGTGGCGGGAACGGAGCACAATTGCATCTCTGAGCATTCTCTCCTCCTCCTTATAGTGACAATCCTTGACCAGCAACTTCAGGTCAGTCACAAAGTTGTCCAACTTCTCACTGTCCAGCAGTGTTGTCTGTGAAAATTGACAGTGGCCCTTATCTGTTTTTTCTTGGGCTTGACATACATCTCATATTGCTTGTACACTCCTTGCAGAGTCTCATTCTCAAGGATTTCATTTCCGTTTTGCAGAGTAATTGTGTTCCATCGGAAGGTTAGGTAAATCTCCCTCCCTTTATCGCCTATGTATGTCATCAGATAGTTCACCTTTTCTTTCTCAGACTTACTGGCTAGTGGACCCTCAAACGTAAAATGGCAGTGCTGTTTGAAACGTTTCCATTCTTGGTGCAGATCTTTCGCCTGCCAGTTCACTAACGGCCGATCACTCGCCGACATCATGCACTCAGGTCACTTCCACCAAAATGTATACATGGGACTGTAGTCCAGCGTACTCACTGTGCCTCGAAACATGCGACGTTCGGCGCTCGATTTGTCCCTTTTCAGCTTCAGGATTGCCAATTCCCATCATGATTCTCCGTTCATGCACTTTCCTTCTCCCAATTCACACGTGAATTAAGGACACTGGTACCATTTGTGTTTCAGGTTTGAAACTTCTGACACCATGTCACATATTCAAGTCACACACGCTGTGTCAATAGACAATAGGTGCAGGAGTAGGCCATTCAGCCCTTTGAGCCAGCACCACCATTCAATGTGATCATGGCTGATCATTCTCAATCATTACTCCGTTCCTGCCTTCTCCCCATACCCCCTGACTCCGCTATCCTTAAGAGCTCTATCTAGCTCTCTCTTGAATGCATTCAGAGAATTGGCCTCCACTGCCTTTTGAGGCAGAGAATTCCACAGATTCACAACTCTCTGACTGAAAAAGTGTTTCCTCATCTCCGTTCTAAATGGCCTACCACTTATTCTTAAACTGTGGCCCCTTGTTCTGGACTCCCCCAACATTGGGAACATGTTTCCTGCCTCTAACAAGTCCAACCCCTTAATAATCTTATATATTTCGATAAGATCCCCTCTCATACTTCTAAACTCCAGCATATACAAGCCTAATTTATTCACAAAATGCTGGAGTAACTCAGCAGGTCAGGCAGCATCTCAGGAGAGAAGAAATGGGTGACGTTTCGGGTCGAGACCCTTCTTCAGATTGAAGAAGTCTGACTAGACTTCAAGCCTAGTCGCTCCAGTCTTTCAACATACGACAGTCCCGCCATTCCGGGAATTAACCTAGTAAACCTACGCTGCACGCCCTCAATAGCAAGAATATCCTTCCTCAAATTTTGGGGGGGGGAGACACAACTAGCCACAAGATGAAACATCTCCTCTCCCCAACAGTAATGGTGTGAGTTGGTTTATGGCTCCATTGCCCATTCAAGTTTCCCCTCCCCTCCCGTCACGTGACGCGGGTGTCGCCGCCGAGTGCGCATGCTCACCCCGGAGCTGGTGACAGCGATGTCTGGGCGGAAGTCTGGGCAAAATGGCGGCGAGCGATAAGGAGCTGAGGCGGGAGCTGAAGTCGTTGGGCTACGCGGTGGGCCCGATCACCGACAGCACCAGGGCGCTCTACGTGAAGAAGTTAGCCCAGTTGCGGTTGGAGAAGCGGCTGAAGGAAGGGAGCGGGCGGACCACACGGAGCTCCGTTGGAGGTTCGGCCGCCATCTCGGCGCAGCGGGGGAGCCTGCGGCCTAGTGCGGCCTCCGCCGACACCGGGGTCTCCAGCGCTTCTTGGGCCTGGCAGCACCTGCAAGATGACCAACATCCAGAGGAGGACGATACAGAGGAGGACGATGACAGACCCAAGGTCGGGCGCCGGGAACCAGCGGGTGCCGGGCCAACAGACCCGCTCTACCGGGCAACATCCTACACCGGCTCCCACCCCCATGCGAGCTCCTATTCAGACCCGTACGCCAGAACATTTGACAGCTTGGGTTCAGCACAAGATGCAGGGTCAACTCGCAGCCAGTACTCGGATCCATACGCCAGGATATTTGACAGTTTGAGTTCATATAAAAGGGAGAGTTTGCATTCGGATAGATACACGACAAAAAACGATAGACCGAGTTCAGATCGATGTCGGGGGAAAACTGACAGCCTGTTTGCAGATCGATATACTGGGAGCACTGCCAGCCCCCATTCAGGTCGATATAAGGGCACAACTGATAATCTATTGGCAAATCAATATACAAGAAAAACAGAGAATCTGTATTCAGATCAATACAATAGGGAAACCGACAGTACAATTGCAGATCGATATACTGGGAGTACTGACAGCCTACATTCAGATCGATATAAAGGGACAACCGACAGTTGGTTTTCAAATATATATACGGGGGCAACCAGCTGCTTGAATTTGGCCTCTCGTATAGGAAAACGGCAGGATACGAGTTCAGATCCATACACAACGAAATCAGACAGCCTTTCGTCGGATCGATACAGAGGCAAACTTGGCCCCTGCTATTCGGATACAAGTTCGAAGGGCTTGTATTCCGATACCCGCTATAGAGGTAGATTAGACAGTTGGTCAGAGAATGAGGATGAAAGTCACATGCACCGAACTTCTGCTAGACCCGCTAAGAATGAGAAACAAAAGCCGACAACCTATCTGGTTAAATTTGAGTTTTACCTCTCGTGGATTCTGTACATATTCACCATTGTGCTATGTCTGGTGCTGTTGGCATTAGTCTTTGTCAAAGCCTTGGGATTAGTTGAAGGATCTCAGGAGAACATAAATGAAAATAGTAAGTATGCATACCACATGTGAAATTAATCAGGCATTTTGAAACTGTTTACCGAAGTTCCAGGTTGAAGGCAGAAGCAGGAGTGGGCCATTCAGTCCCTTATGCCTGTCACTCTATTCAGTAAGTGTATGATTGATCTTTGACCACTTTTTGTGCGTTAATGTGATTGAGAGGAAAAAATGATCAGCCATGGTCAAATGGCCTGATTTTGCTCTGATATCTTATGAACGTACTGTTCCTTGACCATTCGAATATCCAAAAATCCATTCATCTCTATTTTGAAAACATGCACCCTTTGGATGAAATTTTACATTGACCTCTTGGATTGCGATTGCATTCCTCTGATTCTGCACTCCCCAGCCAAAGAAATATAGTCCCAGCAGCTAGTCCTTTATATATTTCAATTACATCACTTCTCTAAACTGCAGAATGTAGGCAACGTTTGCTGAATCTTTCCTCAGGCCACATATCCACCATCCCAGGAATCACTCTGATTATCCTTCGCTATATTCTCATATAGAGTGTGGGAATGCGCATTCAGCCCACCAAGTCCACACCAAACAGCAGGAACCAATGTGTATTAATCTCATCTTCCAGCACTTGGCCACTAGCATTCTACACCCAGATGATTAAAATGCTCATCTGGACTCTTAAATACTGTCAGAGATTCTGCTTCCACTGCTCTCTAAGGCAGTGTATTCCAGTTGCGCACCACCCTCTGCATCACATAGATCCCCTCTAAATCTCTTCCTCCTTACCCTAAATATGTCCTCAAAAGTTATTCATCTCTGATATGAGCAGTGGTTTTCTACAATCGACCCTATCTGTACCCCTCATAATTTTACGCACTTTTATCATGTCCTCCGTTAACCTTCCTTCCATTGTTTGCATGTATATTATATCTATACGCCTCAAAACTAGAAAAAAAATCAACTAGGAATCATACTTGACAAATCTGTTGTAGTTTTTGATGATGTAACTAGTATAATAAATAATGAATGAGGAAAACTTGTCTTTTGCCTCTGCCATCCTATTTATGAAGGTAACTGAGTATTTGCAATGATATTGGCTTCCATTTCCTGCTTTTTAAGCTGATTTTTTCATAAATATCAGACTAAAACCTAGTGTAGGAATCCTGTCTGATTTGGTACATGTATTTGACTTTTTATGCGTTTATTTGGAATTTTACAATCTTTTTATTTTTAGTTCAGATGTTGCCAGTGGATTGCAGTGACAAGACAGACACAGTGAGTAACTTCCTTTCTCAAAAGTGTTAGAAATAATTTGATCTCGGGTAATGGTAGATTTAGTTTGTAGTTTTCTACATAAATCAGAACACCAAATCCAGATTTGATTTTTTTTTAATCCCTTCACAATATCGAGATACTACGATATATGATAAGTGACCATAATAAACGACTTGCTTGATGAATGTCCTTGCAGAACCTGTTTCAGATTTAATCTGGTGTAGGATCCAAAAAAAAATTATCAGTGTAAATACCAGGGAATCTCAACCAGTTGTTGCTCCATCATTGAGATCTAAATAGAATCTAGCAGCATAGCACAGTCTGAAAACCATTGGCAGAACTCAGACAGCATGCCTTTTGTTTTCCTGCATCAGTACCAAACTTGTGGCCATACCAATGTAAGTGTGATCAATAAACCCCAACAAAGCCCTGTCTTCTCCCCTTGAAGATGAGTTCAAATTACCAAAATACCATTACAAATATTCAAAAACTGTAATAAGCATTTGAACTATCCAGTTGGTCAGCATTTACACGTATGGTGGGAAATTAGCACCTATTTTTTCATTCCCTTTGGGTAAAATCTGTAGATGGTTGTGCAAACGCCAGATATGAAAAGACAAAAGGTAGTGAGATGAGAAAAGAAGAGGTATGAAATGTGGAGCCGAAGGAAGATATGTATTGGAGGGGGAAATGAGTGAGTGTCCAACTGGGGTACAAGGGAAACACGAGGGAAAAAGTGTGGGGGTGGGGGTTGGTTCAAATTTCATTCCCAATTAGAAAGATTGCACATTAGTGAGGATATAAATATTAACACTAATACTGCTTTTAAACGTTATTGCATGTGTTCAGATAATAATGGTGAGGGATTATTTTTCAATTGATTAAAGACACAAAATAATTTGGACATTGTGCTTAAGATTGGTACTAAATATGTATGTCGGAACATTAGATTTAAATTAGAAGATTTATTGATTGTTTTATCACGAATGACATCAAAGCTATTTAACTGGAAATGCTTATGGCATTTTGTAATGGCAAAATCACATCTCATTGTGGCATTTTTAACTGGACTAGACAATATAAACCAATTCTCAATTGCCTATGCTTTTCAGTAAATAGGACATTCTGCGTCTGTCTATTCCATTAAATGCCCAACAAGCGGGTTGTCAGAAAGAACATTACTTGACCAGGTCTGGGAAGTAATAAAATGATGACAATAGACAATAGACAATAGACAATAGGTGCAGGAGTAGGCCATTCAGCCCTTCGAGCCAGCACCGCCATTCAATGCGATCATGGCTGATCACTCTCAATCAGTACCCCGTTCCTGCCTTCTCCCCATACCCCCTCACTCCGCTATCCTTAAGAGCTCTATCCAGCTCTCTCTTGAAAGCATCCAACGAACTGGCCTCCACTGCCTTCTGAGGCAGAGAATTCCACACCTTCACCACCCTCTGACTGAAAAAGTTCTTCCTCATCTCCGTTCTAAATGGCCTACCCCTTATTCTCAAACTGTGGCCCCTTGTTCTGGACTCCCCCAACATTGGGAACATGTTCTCTGCCTCTAATGTGTCCAATCCCCTAATTATCTTATATGTTTCAATAAGATCCCCCCTCATCCTTCTAAATTCCAGTGTATACAAGCCCAATCGCTCCAGCCTTTCAACATACGACAGTCCCGCCATTCCGGGAATTAACCTAGTGAACCTACGCTGCACGCCCTCCATAGCAAGAATATCCTTCCTCAAATTTGGAGACCAAAACTGCACACAGTACTCCAGGTGCGGTCTCACCAGGGCCCGGTACAACTGTAGAAGGACCTCTTTGCTCCTATACTCAACTCCTCTTGTTACGAAGGCCAACATTCCATTGGCTTTCTTCACTGCCTGCTGAACCTGCATGCTTCCTTTCATTGACTGATGCACTAGGACACCCAGATCTCGTTGAACTCCCCCTCCTCCTAACTTGACACCATTCAGATAATAATCTGCCTTTCTATTCTTACTTCCAAAGTGAATAACCTCACACTTATCTACATTAAACTGCATCTGCCATGTATCCGCCCACTCACACAACCTGTCCAAGTCACCCTGCAGCCTTATTGCATCTTCCTCACAATTCACACTACCCCCCAACTTAGTATCATCTGCAAATTTGCTAATGGTACTTTTAATCCCTTCGTCTAAGTCATTAATGTATATCGTGAATAGCTGGGGTCCCAGCACCGAACCTTGCGGTACCCCACTGGTCACTGCCTGCCATTCCGAAAGGGACCCATTTATCCCCACTCTTTGCTTTCTGTCTGTCAACCAATTTTCTATCCATGTCAGTACCCTACCCCCAATACCATGTGCCCTAATTTTGCCCACTAATCTCCTATGTGGGACCTTGTCGAAGGCTTTCTGAAAGTCGAGGTACACCACATCCACTGACTCTCCCTTGTCAATTTTCCTAGTTACATCCTCAAAAAATTCCAGTAGATTTGTCAAGCATGATTTCCCCTTCGTAAATCCATGCTGACTCGGAATGATCCCGTTACTGCTATCCAAATGCTCAGCAATTTCGTCTTTTATAATTGACTCCAGCATCTTCCCCACCACTGATGTCAGACTAACTGGTCTATAATTACCCGTTTTCTCTCTCCCTCCTTTCTTAAAAAGTGGGATAACATTTGCTATCCTCCAATCCACAGGAACTGATCCTGAATCTATAGAACATTGAAAAATGATCTCCAATGCTTCCACTATTTCTAGAGCCACCTCCTTAAGTACTCTGGGATGCAGACCATCAGGCCCTGGGGATTTATCAGCCTTCAGTCCCATCAGTCTACCCAACACCATTTCCTGCCTAATGTGGATTTCCTTCAGTTCCTCCATCACCCTAGGTTCTCCGGCCCCTAGAACATTTGGGAGATTGTGTGTATCTTCCTCAGTGAAGACAGATCCAAAGTAACGGTTTAACTCGTCTGCCATTTCTTTGTTCCCCATAATAAATTCCCCTGCTTCTGTCTTCAAGGGACCCACATTTGCCTTGACTATTTTTTTCCTCTTCACGTACCTAAAAAAACTTTTGCTATCCTCCTTTATATTATTGGCTAGTTTACCCTCGTACCTCATCTTTTCTCCCCGTATTGCCTTTTTAGTTAACTTTTGTTGCTCTTTAAAAGAGTCCCAATCCTCTGTCTTCCCACTCTTCTTTGCTATGTTATACTTCCTCTCCTTAATTTTTATGCTGTTCCCTGACTTCCCTTGTCAGCCACAGGTGTCTCTTACTCCCCTTAGAGTCTTTCCACCTCTTTGGAATAAATTGATCCTGCAACCTCTGCATTATTCCCAGGAATACCTGCCATTGCTGTTCTACCGTCTTCCCTGCTAGGGCCTCATTCCAATCAATTTTGGCCAGCTCCTGCCTCATGCCTCTGTAATCCCCTTTGCTATACTGTAATACCGACACTTCCGATTTTCCCTTCTGCCTTTCCATTTGCAGAGTAAAACTTATCATGTTGTGATCACTGCCTCCTAATGGTTCTTTTACCTCTAGTCCCCTTATCAGATCAGGATCATTACACAACACTAAATCCAGAATTGCCTTCTCCCTGGTAGGCTCCAGTACAAGCTGTTCTAAGAATCCATCTCGAAGGCACTCTACAAACTCTCTTTCCTGGGGTCCATTTCCAACCTGATTTTCCCAGTCTACCTGCATGTTGAAATCTCCCATAACCACTGTAGCATTACATTTTTGACACGCCAATTTTATCTCCTGATTCAACTTGCACCCTATGTCGAGGCTACTGTTTGGGGGCCTATAGATAACTCCCATTAGGGTCTTTTTACCCTTACAATTTCTCATTTCTATCCATACTGATTCAACATCTCCTGATTCTATGTCACCCCTTGCAAGGGAATGAATATCATTCCTTACCATCAGAGCAACCCCCCCCCCCTCTGCCCACCTGTCTGTCTTTTCTATACGTTGTATACCCCTGAATATTCAGTTCCCAGCCCTGGTCCTCTTGTAGCCATGTCTCAGTGATCCCTACAACATCATACTTGCCCATGACTAACTGAGCCTCAAGCTCATCCACTTTATTTTTTATACTACGCGCATTTAAGTACAACACTTTAACTTCTGTATTTACCTCGCCTCTCACATCGTTCACAATTGGCCCTGCCCTTAATTTCTTTTCCCCTCTAGAACTTCTGTTCCCATTCTTCCGAGAGTCTTTTGCAATATCTCCTGTATTCCCTTTTACCTCATCTTCATATTCACAATTTGTTAACCCCTCCCCCCCACTCCTTAGTTTAAAGCCACAGGTGTCACACTAGCAAACCTGCCTGCCAGAATGTTTGTCCCCCTGCTGTTAAGATGCAACCCGTCCCTTTTGTACAAGTCACCCCTAGCCCAGAAGAGATCCCAGTGGTCCAGAAATCTAAATCCCTGCTCTCTGCACCAGCCCCTCAGCCATAAATTCATACCCTCTATCTCTCTGTTCCTGGCCTCACCAGCACGAGGTACCGGTAGCAGTCCAGAGATAACTACCTTCGACGTCCTACTTCTCAGTGCTTTCCCCAACTCTCTAAACTCCCGCTGTAGCACCTCCTTCCTCTTCCGCCCGACGTCATTCGTGCCCACGTGCACAACGACTTCAGGTTGATCGCCTTCCCTCACTAGGATTTTCTGAAGCCGGTCTGTGATGTGTTGAACCCTGGCACCAGGGAGGCAACAGACCATCCTCAAGTCCCTCCTGCTGCCACAGAATCTTCTGTCCGTCCCTCGGACTATGGAGTCACCGACCACTACGGCTCTTCCAGACTTCGGTCTCCCTTGTCGAGTATCCTTGCCAACAGGTCCGCCACTCGGACTGGAAACGTCTTCTGCCCCGACAGTTCCCAAGAGGGTATACCTATTTGCAATAGGCACAGCCACTGGGGTCTCCTGTAGTCCACGTCCACGTCCACTCCCCCCTGAAACAGTCTCCCACCTTCGCTCGACCTGGACCCTTGGCGTGACAGCCTCACAATAGGTCCTGTCGAGGAAACTCTCGCATTCTCGGATGGCCCTGAGGTCATCCAACTGCCTCTCCAACTCCACCACACGTCCCTTCAGGAGCTGCACCTGGACACAGTTCTTGCAGGTGTAGCTCCCAGAAGCTCCAGCGACGTCCCTGTCTTCCCACATCCTGCAGGAAACACACCGCACCAACTTTTCCGCCATCACCTTGTGCCTATAACCAGCTCTGGCTTAAAACAATCGTATCCTCCTCACCTCAGCCTCCTCGCCGAAGACTCGCAGCCAAAGACTCGCACTTTTCTCACTGGTCACTCGCAGCCAAAGACTCGCACTTTTCTCACTGGTCACTCGCAGCCAAAGACTCGCACTTCCCTCACTGGTCACTTCCCTCACTGGTCACTTCCCTCACTGGTCACTTCCCTCACTGGTCACTTCCCTCACTGGTCACTTCCCTCACTGGTCACTTCCCTCACTGGTCACTTCCCTCACTGGTCACTTCCCTCACTGGTCACTTCCCTCACTGGTCACTTCCCTCACTGGGCTGCACCTGAACAGGGCTGCACCCTTTTGCAAGTATTACTTATATCACCAATTAAATTGCCTGATTGTCCAATTTACCTGACTTCTCACTTAAACTAGCACTTACTTTACTGCTCAGCCAACGGGCGTCCTTGCTCTGCTCCCGGACTTTTCAAATGACGAATGTATTTTATCTTTTTGAATAAGGAGACCAATCGCTGAAGCAAAGAAGTCTTGCAGAATTTTGCTATCTCGTGTAATTTTTGTAATTTTCTCAGAATTGATTTCATGAAGCAAATAGTAGTTTTACTACATTACGTTAGAATTCTGATTTCACTAAGGTTGGAAATTTACAATATTTCATGTTCATTCATATCATCAATCTAATTCTAAGATTAATCATGTTACTTGTGTCTTTTGGACCTGTGATACTGCATTGTTTAACATTGATGTGTACATATTTGTACTTTATGTTCATTGTTCAAAAGTTTAGAATCTCCAAACAAATGCTGGCTGTGCATGAATGGCCCACTAGAGGTCGCTGTTCTATACTAGATGAGCACGTATTTAAAGTGAAGAATAACAAAATTAGTGAGCACTTTATTACTTACTGAATAAAGGATGCATTACATGACTTATTGGATCTATTTATACATGTTTAAACCCAAACATTATGCAGTACTCTTTCATCTGTAGATCCATGTTAAATTTCATGCAATGAATTTTTTTATTTTTTTATTTATTGCGTTTATCTTTTTCTAGTTCTGCAGAGCTGAAGAGCACAAAATGTTAATGAAGATATTGACTGAAATATATGAGTATTTGGCAGAAGTAGCAGGTAAATTTCCGAAGCTTCCAGCACTGTCTGGCAGTTTCCAGGCTTCAAAGATGAGTTTCTTGACCATAAAGTGTTTGTTTTTCCTTTTTTTGGGGAATATTTGTGTTCATTATTTAAAAAAATTGGCGATGGGGTAGTTATATTGTATATTACTAACCTGAAAAATATTTTTGTCTTCAACTGATTTTAAAATAGTTGAGGTTTGCATCAGAATGTGCTATAGATTCAGATATTCTCAATAGAATTGCCCATAAATATCCCATCTAGGATGGGCAATCTAGCTTCAGTCTCCTATACATTTGAAATATTTCACCCTGGGAATGTGGCTGTTTAATAACCTATGCACCCATTCCTTTCCCTGGACAGCCTTCCCAATGAGTGATGCTCAAAAAACAGGGTGACACAGTAGCACAGCAGTAGGGTGGCTGTTTTACAGTGCTTGAGACCCAGGTTCGATCCTGACTACGGGTGCTGTCCGTATGGAATTTGTATGTTCTCCCTGTGACTGCATGGGTTTTCTCTGGGTGCCCCAGTTTCCTCCCCCATTCCAAAAACATTCAGGTTTGTAGTTAATTGGCCTGGGTAAAAAAAAATTAAATTGTCGGTTGTGAGTAGGATAATGCTGGTTGCTGGTCGGTACGGACTCAGGAGGACAAAAGGGCCTATTTCCACGCTGAATCTCTAATGTCCATAGTAAATAATTTGGTGACATTTGGCCTTTTGTTGAAGCTAAGGATCTCTCAATCCAATCTTCAGTTCAATTGTAGAATGTATAATAATTGTATTTAGGGAGAATTGTATTTCTATCCTTGCAGGTAATTTCGAATGTGACTCTAAATCAACTCTGACAAGTAAATGTGTGCCTCTGATTGATGTAAAGGCACACTTAACAGTAAGTAATTCATTTTAAGTTAAAACTTTTTTTCAAATAATGAAAAACGCTTGAAGTTTATTTGCAGCCTTTAGAGTTGGAAGGATCATGGTGAAGAACAAACCATTAAAAATCAAAGTTATGGATAAAATATAGTTGTGCAATGTTACCATTTAAATATTCAAAGAATTATATGGAATTACTTAATTCTCAACAGAAATGTATCACAGTAATGAATTTTCTTTTGAACAGGCCACCTTGGAATTAATGGATCTCGCGTTATTGTCCTTGCATTATAATTCAACAAATCTTCTGTTCTGAATTGATAAATTAATTTTTGCAAGTTTATTTGGTCACATTACGCTAAGCTAGTGCTTAATAGTTATTTAATAGAAATATAATAAAAATTGTCATAGATCATTGTCGGATATGTAATCGAAATCATCATAGTTACTCTTTAACATAATTGCCGTAAAGATTTAAAAGAAAACATTTGCCTCCCGCACCAGTCATATAGCTAAATTGCGAGATATAGTCCCTATCTGCAGCAGAGATTTAAAGCTTTGTTGATAAATAAGCAGACAAGCCGCACAATCAGGTCATGTAATTGGATTAATACTATTGGTCCAAAATGTCTGCGCGAGCTGAAGACTTTGACTTGTAAATGCTGCCTGAAATACCCTCAAAGTGATGGATTTTTCTTATTAAAAAAATAGATTTTTGCAGAAACATTCATAAGAGCTTAAGTTTAAAAAAAAACTATTCATTATTTGTTATTTACATATTGTATTGTTTTCCCAGCTTTTAAAAGTTCCTAATGTAAAAAAAATTAATGAGGCGCTTAAGTGGATTATGCTGAGTTCACGGGACCTTGGAATTAGGTGAGTTAAGTTTTTTTTCTCCGGTTACAGCAGCTTATCAACACTATTTAAATTACTAAGAGTTTTGAAATCCATAACAAATACTATGTACCTATGCCATATGTTTACATAATGGTTGTCACCAACTTTTTCAATATTTAGGTTATGTAGTACATCCAAAGTAAAGAATGGGAAAAGACACAGATTACATTTGAAATCATTTTTACCCTGAATTGATGACTTACTTACTATCTAAATGGAGAAGGACTGTGGATGAACAAAGTAGAAAGGGGTAGAGGTTTACAAAAAAGGACACAAAGTGCTGGCGTAACTCAGCAGAATAGGCAGCACCTTGAAGGATAAAGATGGGTGACGCTTCAGGTGCCTTGACCTAAAACATCACCTATCCATGTTCTCCAGAGATGCTGCTTTATCTGCCAAGTTAATCCAGCATTTTGTGTCCTTTAGTGTTTTAACCAGTATCTGGACTACTTTGTTTCTACAAGGAGTGTTGATATTCTTGTACACATTCTAAAAAAAATAGCAGACAGTTCCAGTAAATGGTTAGGAAAGGGAATGCCACATTGGCCTTTATTGCCAGAGCTTTGGAGTTTAAAAACAGCGAAGATATTGTTTTAAGGGTTCTAATAAGGCCGAACCTAGAGTACTGTGTAGAATTTTGGTCCCCATATTTAAGAGGGGATTAACTGTCTTTGACAGCAGTCTAAAAGATTACAAGGCTAACCCCTGGAATGAGGGTTATACCACCACAAGTTGTGGAAGGAATTGGATCTATATTCCTTGGAGTATAGAAGAATGAGGGATGCTTTTGCTAACAAGGGGTGCAAGGTTAGAAGAATGGAGGCCGGTCATGTAAAACAGGCATGGAAAGGAACTCCTACTCATCGAGGTTTGTGAATCTCTGGAATTCGATACCACATAATTGTGTGGGTAATTAAAGAGGAAAACCGATAAATATTTGATTGTTCAGAAATTGAGGGCGGTGGGGAACGGGGCAGAAAAGATGATCGTATTGAATGGCGGGGGAGACTAAAGGGGTTGAGTGACTTTTTCCTATTTCATTTCATGAAAGAATTAGATTGACAATCACTTCTTTCATATACAATCCTTGCCAGAGAAATGTTACCTTAACACAGTCAGCAAAATAGAAAAGCTAGTTTTTATTACTATATTTAGAAAACATTATTTTTCATCATTAGTGCAGACAAATAAAACAAAATTAAAAGATTTTTGTGAATCTATTTTGGCAGTTTAGTAATTTAGTTCATAATTTGATTAGTACTTGATTATCCCACATCTTCAAATAGTTTTGTAAACATGATAAAATGTATCATCACCTTTGGTAACATTTACTAAAGATAATTGAATTTATCATCTTTATTAAAATAATTAAGTGAGAAGCATTAATATTAATGTTATGTTTCCACATGAACATAATGGATCACTGGTTGGACCCGTCTCGATTCCTTATTTTGTTAAGCCTTTCAAACGTCTTAATTGCGAATATCAATCAATGGAGTTGAACTTTATATTTTATGGTCTTGCTCCTAAAGTTTCCAGGCATGTGAATTTTCCGCGGATTTCCGCATTTTTAAAATCCATTTCCCGCGCTTTTTGCATGATTTCCGCATTTTGCACTTTGCCAAATAAACGGAGAAATCGGATCGAAAAAAAGAAAGCAAAAAAAAGATGTATAGACGTAATGAACACTAGGTTCCGTTAGAGGTCGCTAGGGGTTCCGCGAGAAATCCCCCCGCGCGTCCTGGAAGTCTCCCCGGAAATGTGGCACCTAGGCTGGGCAAGGCAGTCAATCTCACCCTCATCGGGACTTCCATGGCCGATCGGTGGGTTGAATTTGCAACCTGAGTCCGGGGCTCTGGAACTCCAGCCAGCTGGAGCCAGCAAATCTATCCCCATAGCCGACTTCCTTGGCCTGCTGGATAAACCAGCAAAGGTCTGGAACCAAGAGTGCCAGAAAATCAGTGGTGGAACTGTAATGAGTAAATATTCAATTTAAGTGCAAGATTATATAAATAAGACAGGGTTAAAATATAAAATGCAACAGAAAAGTCAATTACCACCTTTTTGGGCTGATTATCAATTAATGTGCGAATGTACTTAAATGTTATTAGTGTACAATGACATATTCATATTATTTTGTAATGTCTGTTTTTACTTTGAAATGCACTAAAAGAGGCTTGAAACTGGTAATTTTGTGTGTAAAATTTGTGTAAATTTTCCAAATAAAATTGACCCCCGTTTGCAAGCCCTCGGCTCTTTTCCTTTTTTTTTTGACCTCACTCACATGCCTGGTTTCTTTTGTGGAAAAAGAATGGAAAATATTATTTAAACATTTTACTAGTAACTTTATCTATCACTTTTCCTCGTCATTTTTAAAGCAAATATTAACATTTACAGATGTGCCCTTGAAGAAAGCACTTTTTTAAAAAAAAATGCATATTTTTAATCTGTACACAGATTAGTTGGTGAAGACTCTGAGGAAGAAATAACTTCAGTAGGTCAGGTGGTTTGTCTTGAGTCTACTCGTCCACAGATGAATTGGTATTGTCGCCTGCAGCGTGCATTTTTTATCATTCTTAGCAGAATGCTGACTTTTATTTTGGGTAAGTCTTAGGAATTATTATTTAGATGTCATTTTTGGATTTTAAAATAAAGTCCTGCAGTAATTGAAGGTTTCAGTGGAGTTTAAATAATTCTTGGATTGGTGATTACTAAATTAAAGGTTACTGGATCGATATTTTCAGAAGATTCATTTATGTTCAATACTACACTGCTCTCTTTATCCTGAGAATAAAAACAGATATTATAGACAATAGGTGCAGGAGTAGGCCATTCGGCCGTTCGAGCCAGCACCGCCATTCAATGTGATCATGGCTGATCATTGTCAATCAGTACCCAGTTCCTGCCTTCTCCCCATACCCCCTGACTCCGCTATCCTTAAGAGCTCTATCTAGCTCTCTCTTGAATGCATTCAGAGAATTGGCCTCCACTGCCTTCTGAGGCAGAGAATTCCACAGATTCACAACTCTCTGACTGAAAAAGTTTTTCCTCATCTCCGTTCTAAATGGCCTACCCCTTATTCTTAAACTGTGGCCCCTTGTTCTGGACTCCCGCATATTCTGACATAATTGGTTGAATGTTTAGTTTAACGTCATCTTGTGTTTATCATATGAATATTTTGTCAAAATAGTCCATTCAAAATTGTGGAATTTGCAGTATGTTTTTGAATTTAACAGAGATGGTCCTGGGTGCCCTAAATAAAACTAAAATCAAAATGCAAGCAACACATTCTCTTTGTAAAAGAGTGAAGTGTTGAAGAAAGGAAATCTTGCTACGACTACATAATACTGTATGTAGAGATGCATATGGCCTTGTTCCTTGTTATGGAGGGATATACCTGCCAGAAGAGCAATTTGGAGAAAGATTATTACTGGGAATGAAGGAACTGTCTCATGAGGAGGGGTGAAGAAATTGGGCCCAGAACTCATTGGATTTTAGAATGAGAGGTGATCGTATTGAAATGTTATGAAGTTCTGAGGAGGAAAAACAGGAAAGATGATTACTGTTTTTTCTCATAGGTGAAAGCTTGAATTAGTTGGTATAGCTTTAGAAAAATAGGCTGGTCATTTAAGGAGAAATTTTCTCTGACGGTCATGAATCTTTGGAATTCTCTACCCCAGAGTGACACTGTGTTGAATTATTTTTGTGGTTGAGATGGGCAAGTGCAAATTCATAGTGGGGGTCAAGTGTTAGGTGGAGAATAAGCAAGAAAATGAAGCTGAGTCTAAATCGGTCCAACGTGATCTTATTGTGTAATGGGAGCAGCCCTGAAGGTTCACTTGGCCTATTATGAAAAGCTGGAATCGGAGCTTCTAAATTCATTCTTGTACTGTATATGAAGTTTAACTAATGTATTGCCACAAAGCATGAAACAAAAAAGTAAACCAATTTTTTTCTGCATTTTATATAGTTTTGAGTCTTTTATGGATTGCATTGCTACTATTGAAATACTATTCTAGGAGAATGGAAGAACAACGACAAGCTACGTATGAAATGGTGAATAAGATAATAGGTAGTGTATAATTCCTATGTTCCATCTAATTATTTGTGTGTGTGTGTGTATTATCTATGAGATATTGCTAAACTTGACCATGTTTGCCAACAAGGGTTATTGGTTCTACGTGCATGTGTTTAAATAATGCTGTGCAATATTCGGGCAGTTTAATTTATCACAGACACTATTTGCCTACTCCTTATGCTCTGTCTGCTTCTCTCTGCCTATTTCTCCAGCCCAACAAAACAATTCCAGCAGTAACATTCCCCCTTATTTCCCTAAAGCCTTGCAGTTTATTCTCTCTCATGCCGATCAACTCCATTCATTTTTCCTTTAGTAACAAATTAAACTATCAGCATCTTTTTGGGATGTGATAAAAAAAACAATCACCAGTCAGGGGACTCCCCATTAAACTGCAAACCGCATCTCAAAAGACTCTAATCCTTGACTGACAACCACTGCGGATTACTGGGCCATTATTGATGGCAAGTGCAATTAGCCTTATTTGTGCTAAGTTGACATCTCTGGGAACCTGTAAGCCTTGGCCCCTTCGCCCCACCCTCGCAGACTGAAATAACTTTAGAAGCACTGACCCACCTAGCTGCCATGTGTGAAACATACAAGTCAAGTTCAATGCTCTTAAATGTAAGTGCACCACAATAGCAATCTCATTAAGCAAGTGTGTCGTAATTTCATGCTTTGTTTTTAATGAGCCTTTGTTTGGTGTTCTATATGGTGCATTGATTTGACACAAGCAATATGGGTCTTTGATTTAATTAGCCTTTGATTCTGTATTCTGTATGTATACATTGATTTGACACACACAATAAATCTAAAGTCTAATTTCTAGCCAATTGTGTTTTTCAGCTAATAAAGCAGGGTGGAATGTAGAGAGCTCTTTAATATAAGTACATATAAATCTCAGCCTGAGGTTGCCGGATTAAGATCACAAAGATCACTATTCGTTTTTGTTAAAACAGCTGTCATTCGTGCTCACAATCAAGACTGGGAAAAGGATTTGGAACTTGTCCCTTATGTACCTATCCCCCATGTCCGAGACACACTAATTCAACCCAAAGACAGGTACGTTGTCAATGTTTGCCAAAAATAATACTGTATGATTGACAATGTATTGTTTTGAAGGCCTGCACACAAAACAGCTATGCATATTTCTGTAGTTCCAACTTGTTCTATTACACATAGAAACTTGTTAACCTTGTTAAAATAACACGATTGTTATGTGTATGTTTCACTGCTTCTAGTTGTTACCGTCAGCAGCATAGAAACATTGAAAATAGTTGTAGGGGGAGGCCATTTGGCCCTTCGAGCCAGCACCGCCATTCATTGTGATCATGGCTGATCATCCACAATGAGTAACCCGTGCCTGCCTTCTCCCCATATCCCTTGATTCCGCTAGCCCCTAGAGCTCTATCTAACTCTTTTAAATTCATCCAGTGAATTGGCCTCTACTGCCTTCTGTGGCAGAGAATTCCACAAATTCACAACTCTCTGGGTGAAAAAGTTTTTTCTCGTCCCAGTTTTAAATGGCCTCCCCTTTATTCTTAGACTGTTGCCCCTAGGTCTGGACTTCCTCAACATTGGGAACTAGTCCTTTTACAATTTTATACGTTTCTATAAAATCCCCTCCTATCCTTCTAAATTCCAGTGAATACAAACCCAGTCTTTCCAATCTTTCCTCGCCATCCCGGGGATTAACCTTATGAACCTATGCTGCACTGCCTCAATAGACGCGGCGGTGCCAAAATGGCAGCGCTGCCCTAGCAGCTGTGGCTTACCTGCGGTCCGTTTGTCTTTGTATTTTTGTTGTTTTTCTGGTCTTAATTGTAGATGTGATGTTGTGTTTTTATGGTTGTGTACTATGTGTGTGTGTGGGGGGAGGGGGAACTGTAAAATTGTAGATTTGTCCCTTCCGAACGGAGACCCGACCTTTGTTTTCTGGGTCGGGTTTCCGTTCCTGCTGCGGCCTACCATCGGCCCAATTCCTGGAGCTGGCAGCCTCCAGGGCTCTGGTTTGCAGAGCCCGCGGACCGGACTCACTATCAGTGGAGCCGGCCGTCCTCGAAGGCTGCGGGAGAGGCTGCGACTCGCCTTAGGCTCGGGCCGCGTGGATGCCGACATCGGAGCTGCGGCAGTGTGTTCGCCCGCCCCGGATCGCGGGGCTTGGGTCGGCCCGCCGCGGACATTTCACTGTCCGGCGGGGCCTGAAATAGGCCGCGGGGTTTTTCTCTGCTCGGCGGGGGCTTCAATGTCGGGAGCCATGACCGCCCCGACGTGCAGCAGCAGTGGCAGCGTGTTCACCCACCCCGGATCGCGGGGCTTGGGTCGGCCCGCCGCGGACTTTTCACCATCCGGCGCGGCCTGGAACGTGGCAACGACACCAGCCTGACCGCGGGAGAAGACGGCAGGGGAAGAGAAAAGACATTCTGGCCCTCCATCACAGTGAGGAGGGGACTGGAGGAGACTCACTGTGATGGATGTTTCTTTTTTTGTGTTGGTTGGGGTTGTGTAATTTGCTTATTTTACTGCTTTTATTGTTGGACTGTGGGTGACTAAATTTCGTCCAAAAAACTTGTTTTTTGGATGACAAATAAAGATATCCTGAATAGCAAGAATGTCCTTCCTCAAATTGTGAGATCAAAACTCCACATAATGCTCCAGATGTGGTCTCACCAGGGCCCTGTACAACTGCAGAAGGACCTCTTTACTCCTATACTCAAATCCTCTCGTTATGAAGACCAACATGCCATTAGCTTTCTTCACTGTCTGCTGTACCTGCATGTTTACCTTCAGTGACTGGTGCAAGGACACCCAGGTCTCATTGCATTTTCCTTTTTCCTAATCTGACACCATTGAGATAATAATCTCTCTCCTTGTTCTTGCCGCCAAAGTGGATAACCTCACATTCCTCTACATTATACTGCATCTGCCCACTTACGCAACCTGTCCAAGTCACCCTGCAACCTCCTAGCATCCTCTTCGCATTTCACACTGCCACCCAGCTTTGTGTAATCTGCAAATTTGCTAGTGCTACTTTTAATTCCATCATCTAAATCATTAATATATATTGTAAATAGCTGCGGCCCCAGCACCGAGCCTTGCGGCACTCCACTCGCCACTGCCTGCCATTCTGACAGGGACCCGTTTATTCCTACTCTTTGTTTCCTGTCTGCCAACCAATTCTCTATCCATGTCCAGACCCTACCCCCAACACCATGTGCTCTAATTTTGCCCACTAATCTCCTGTGTGGGACCTAATCAAAGGCTTTCTGAATGTCTAGATGCACTACATCCACTGGCTCTCCTTCATCTATTTTACTTGTCACATCCTCAAAAAAAACAGGAGATTAGTCAAGCAGGATTTTCCCTTCATCAATCCATGCTAACTTGGACCAATCCTTTTGCTATCCAAATGCGTTGTTATTACCTATTTAATAATTGACTCCAGCGTCTTCCCCACTACTGATGTCAGGCTAACTGGGTCTATAAATCCCCATTTTTCCTCTCCCTCCTTTTTTTGAAAAGTGGGATAACATTAGCTACCCTCCAATTCACAGGAACTGATCCTGAATCTGTAGAACATTGGAAAATGATCACCAATGCATCCACAATTTCTAGAGCCACCTCCTTGAGTACCCTGGGATGCCGATCATCCCAGGATTTATTTTAGGGATTTATCTTGGGGATTTACCAGCCTTCAATCTACCCAATACAATTTCTTGCCTAATGCAAATTTCTTTCAGTTCCTCTGTCTCCCTAGATCCTCTGTCCTCTAGTACATCTGGGAGATTGTTTGTGTCTTCCTTAGTGAAGACAGAACCTGTACCTGTACCAGTACCTGTTCAACTCTTCTGCCATTTCCTTGTTACCCATAATACTTTCACCTGTTTCTGCCTTCAAGGGACCCACATTTGTCTTTACTAATCTTTTTCTCTTAACATACCTAAAGAAGCTTTTACTATCCTTCTTTATATTCTTGGTCAGCTTACCTTCGCACTTCATCTTTTCACCCCGTATTGCCCTTTTTGTTACCTTCTGTTGTCCTTTGAAAGTTTCCCAATCCTCTGGCTTCCTGCTACTCTTTGCTATGTTATACACCTTTTCTTTTAGTTTTATTCCATCCCTAACTTCCTTTGTCAGTCACGGTTGCCTCTTACTCCTTAGAATCTTTCTTCCTCTTTGGAATGAAATGATTCTGCATCTTCTGGATTTTGCAGTCGACCTTGGCTAGCTCCCCTCTCACGCCTTCATAGGTCGCTTTGTTCATCTGCAACACTGACACTTCTGATTTAACATTCTCCCTCTCAAATTGCAAATTAAAACTTATCATATTATGATCACTACCTCCTAGCGGTTTCCTTTACCTCAAGTTCTTTTTTATTAAATCTGGTTCATTAGACAACACTAAATCCGGAATTGCCTTCTCTCTGGTGGGCTCCAATACAAGCTGCTCTAAGAATCCATCTCGGAGGCACTCTACAAGAGAAAAAATAAATCATCTTTGAAATGGTTCATTGAAATCGCTATCTAAGAGTGGAGAATATGTTCATTTTGCTGCACGATAATCGTTTTATTCTAGATGAGTTAATTTGAAGCAAAGCACATTTTATTATAGGGTGTTTAAAACTTTTTTATATGCTTTTGTATCAGGAAGAAGATGATGAAGATCTGGTTGAAAGCCGTGCAGTTTCTTGAAGCAAGTGAGTCCCGGATTCGCACGGAGAAATGCAGAATAAATGGACAGGATTTCTTGGTTTGGAGATGGACGCAGCCTTCATCCCTCTGTGACTCATTGTGATAAATATCTAGAAAACATGCAAAGCTAAAGGCAAGTTAGCAGTTAATAACAATCCCTCAAGCACAATTTGGAGATGTCTGCACTATATGTTGCATTAATAAATGCTTGTCTGTTGTTCTCCTTGCAGCAGCATGAGTAAATGCAGCTGTAACTGGTCAGTATGAGCTCCAGTGAAAAGCACTGCCTCATAAAAAGCAAGAAAAAAATTAGTGTATATGCCAGGGGAACCATATAATGCCACTTTACAGATGTTAAATTATTATTATTTATTGATGTGATTTGGAAAGTTCTAACAAGACGAACAATTTTTACGCATCCGTACTAAAACTGTGTGTAATAAAACAATGTTAGGCCAAGCTTTTCTTGCCTAATCATGAATGTCAACCCAATAATACTTCAATTAAAACTAAATTGGGAATGGACGTATCTAGTGATCTAATGATTAGATGTTTTCGAAAGATAGAAGCACAAAACCTGCCTCTTCGCGATCAGAATATTTTTAGAATTGAGAATTTCATGAATAGCTGAAAGAGCTAGGGGATGAATATTTGAAATCTAACATTAATTAAAAATAGCACTACTTCAACTTGTTTTTCAAGTTAAATGTTTTTTAAATACCACTGCCAAATTTTTAAAACACCTTTTCCACACTAAGTGTCATATTGAATTGTTGCTTTATTTTATAACTGACATTTTATCAAATATCTGGTCAGCAGCTTTGCTTTTTGTATATTTGCTTATGGGAATACACATTTGGGGTAAAGTAACTTATATGTCATGTAACAAAGCTTTTTGTAATCAGATTCATAATTTCAATATACCAAAGAGAATCGTTTCCACGTTATTTTTTACAATGTTTGAGTTCCATTGAAATTGCTGAAATGCTGTTGCTTCTCATCTGGCCCAGGCATATGTTGAGTTCTATAAATCTCCTTGTCAAGCTTTCCCATTGTGACAATCTGCTTTTGAGTTATCGGCTGAATTATATAAAGTATATGTGTTAATGAACTAGACTAGAATACTTGCAAACGTATTTCCTTCCACAACACTGCATTTGTTTGGCTTAATATAAAATGCAGTTCATTCTTTCTTGTAATTTTTTGTTTTGACGAATACTTACTAACCATTTAACTTGTGTAACTTTAATGTATTACGTTAAGGGTTATTTGGAAGCAGTTTTAAGAAAACAAGCAGGGAGTGAAAATTGCAATGGCCATCAGGTTTCAGAGCATCGTAATGTCATTCCTGCTTTGAACATTTGGTTAATTTTTATAAAACTATATTTTGCAGTGGAAAACAGTATTCACTGTACACTTCATGAAATGAGAGTGCATAAAGAAAAAGGATTCATTGAAGAAAAATATTTTGTGACATTTTCATTGCATTGGTAAACAAATATTTTTATTTTAAATTCTGTGCACATTATGTTCAAAATTATACACTGATGCTATGACAGGAAAATTACCACTAACGATTGAAAATGGTAAAGTGAATCTATAAATTTAAGGTATACGTGTTTTTTACAGGCCAATTTACCACTACTGGCATTGTCAATACCAGTTGGAAAACATTGGAAGAACTAGCCATTCTAATTGCTTCCAAATATTAATATTTTAAATAGGAAATAACTTTGATAAATACTCAATGTTTTCTTTATCAGTATAAGCACTTGATGTTTGATATCTTCAAAAAAAAGTTTAATAAACTATTAAAATTATTCTTGTGGGTTTATTGATAATATGAATGTGATTCACAATGTTAAATGAATAATAATAGAAAGTCGTTAGACACATGGTTTACAGTCAGAATGCAAATGATATGCATATCTACAATTCAGTGTTGGGCATTGATTTTTAACATCCACCAAATAATTTTATTTGATAACAAAAACTTTCATCTTTAATTTCAAGTCCTTTTATAATTTTAACCCACCCTCATACTCTATAACTTTTTATTTGACCTCTTGATTGTCCTCAAATTTAATTATTCCATTGTTATCTTCAATGCCTTAAGCTTTCTAAATCTTGCATCTGGAATTCCCTTCCTATGTTTCTCAGACTATCCAATTCTCCTGCCTTTAAGGAGATAGGACTGCTTCCTTGATCATCATTACTTTTTTGAATATTTCATTCATTTGTTCTATATCACTGTCTATATCTCTCGTTTCCCTTTCCCCTGACACTCAGTCTGAAGAAGAGTCTCAACCCGAAACATCACCTGTTCCTTTTCTCCAGAGATTCTGCCTGACCCGCTGAGTTACTCCAGCTTTTTGTGTATCGTCAGTTTAAACCAGCATCTGCAGTTCCTTCCTACACTCTTCTGCCTTTAGGTTGCTCTTTAAAATCCAATCTTATGACAATGCTTTTAGTTGGCTGCTTTAATATCACCTTAATTGGAGTGGATTTTTATTTTGATAATGCTAATGTGAGGCATTTTGGAATGTGCAAAGTAGGAGCAAGGATAGGGACAAGCATCTGCAGTTCCTTGTTTCCACTCTCTAAATCTTGACAAGTTCCCCTGATATCCTGCTGGTGGCAGTAAGGAGTCAGAGGTACTTTGCTGAAGTGCTGCAGTGACTCAGCGGGTCAGGCAGCATATCTGAAGAACATGGATAGGTGACGTTTTGAGTCGAGATCCTTCAGACTGATTATAGAGAAGAAAGCTGGAAAAATGGAGAGGCATGACAAAGTGTGGCAGGTAATAGGTCGTTATAGCCGGGACTGAGGGGGGGGGGGGGGGTGGAGGGGGTGGAGGGGTTTGATAGTCAGATGATTGGAACAAACACCAGAGATAAGGAAGGAAGGTGTGAGGCAGGTTTGAAGAGTTGTGGATTGTAAAGGCAGAAGGAGGAAATTGGCTGGGATGAGGGGAGAAATAGATGAGAGTCTGGGAGGCAAGGAAGGGGAGGGGGGTGAGAGATTTCCTAAAATTGGTGTTTGTGAGGTTACCTAAAATTGGAGAGTTCAATGTTCATACCATTGGTTTGTAAGCAAACTGTGGAATATGTGCACTATGGTCCACGATTTGGAGCAAGAAATCTGCTGCTGCAAAAATAATGCATGATATCCAAGGATGTCACCAAAAGGGGCGTGGGTGGAAACAAATCAATTCACTGCTGGAAGCACCATACCAGATCAAAAAGATTCATGTTTTTAACACACTGCTGATAGTTACATGCCTCATCCTTCCTGCACAGTGGCACCAGCAGTAGAGTCACTGCCTCACAGCTCCAGAGGGTTAAATCCTAACTGCAGGTGCTGTCTGGGTGGAATTTGTATGTTCTCCTTGTGATCACATGGATTTCCTCCTACGTTCCAATGACGTACAGGGTTGGCCTCTGTAAATTGTCCTGGTGTGTAGGATGGAACTAGTGTACGGGTGATCGCTAGTCAACATGGACTCGGTGGGCCGAAGGGCCTGATTTCAAGCTTCATCTCCTAAAAGCTAAAACTTCCCAGTGAAGTTCAAAGGTTTCAAAGGTCTTATTGTCACATGTACCAATTAAGGTACAGTGATATGTAAATTACCATACAGCCATACGAAAAAAAAGCAACGAGGCACACTTACATAAAAGTTAACGTAACCATCCACCACAGTGGATTCCCCACATTCCTCACTGTGATGGAAAGCAAACAAGTCCAATCTTCGTCCTCTTTATTCTCCCGCGGTCAGGGCAGTCGAACCATCTGTCGGGGCGAATGAAGCTCCCATTACTAGTGGTCGAAGCCCCCACGTCCAAAGCCCCCATGTTGGGGCGGTCGAAGCCCCCGTGACGGGGCGGTTGAAACTCCCACGGCTTGGAGATCCCAAAGTCTCTGACCAGAGACCACGGGCTCTGTGATGTTAAGTCAGTAATCATCCACGGTTGGCGCTCCGTCGACCCCTGGCAAAGGGATCGCAAGCTCTGCGATGGTAAGTCCCCCACCCCCCACATAAAACAAGCTAAAGAACACTAAAAACATAATTAAAACACAAAGAAGGAAAGGACGGAAAGGCTCATGGAGAGGCAGCCATTGCTGGCGCCACCCGGTAGTCTGGCATCATGCAACTTCTCGCTCTTTGGCATCATGCAACTTGCAATCATGCACTCCAGTTGCTGTCAGCATTCTCATCTATTTGCCACTTTCCACCTCCTGTGATTTCCTGTCTTTTCGATAGTCACTGTCACTTAATCGCATCAGTGAGTGAACAAAATGCTGGAGTAACTCAGCGGGTCAGGCAGCATCTCGATGGAAAAGGGAATAGGTGATGTTTTGGGTCACAACCCTGAAACTAGGTTTCAGGAGTCGGAAGAAGGTTTTCGACCCAAAAATGTCACCAATTCCTCCAGAAATGCTGCTTCATGATTGTATCATGTATGATTTCATTTCAAAGGCCTACCTCACTTTAAGATATTGAATAGTGGATTTATTCAATTCTGGCATCAGCCACTAATTCATTTCTTGTTTGGAAAATAGGAAATGTGTAATGTTGTTGTAGAAGTCTCATGCTCAGCTAAAAAATACTGTCCTATCCTGTTCAGAAAGGAAGTGGTACGTATGGAGAAATGTCATGATCTTTTTGACGGATCGATTTAATGAAATAACAAAACTATTGACTGTTTTTATTAGAATTTGATCCAGATGAATCCCGAAAAACAAAGGGAATTTGGTGTTAAATTTGCTTTTAATTTAATCTCAGGCTGTATTTTTAGTTTCAGAGATATAGTGTGTGTAAACAGGCCCTTCAGCCCACCAAATGTATGCCGACCATCAATCACCCGTTCACATTACTTCTGTATTATCACATTTTCTCATCCGCTCCTACACATTGGGGACCAATTTTACAGAAGCCAATTAACGTACAAACGTGCACGTCTTTGGAATGTGGGAGGAAGCCGGAGCACCCAGAGTAAAACCCATGCGGTCACAGGGAGAACGTACAAAGTCCATACAGACAGCACCGGTACTGGGGCTTGAACCTGGGTCTCTGGTGTTGTAAGGCAGCAACTCTATTGCTGCGCCACTGTACTGTGTATTTTTACACTGAAGAGAGGTCCCCGCCGAGTTACTCCAGCGCTGTCTTTTTAAGTAAAGCAGCATCTGCAATTCCTTGTTTCTACATTTTACTGTTCCACTGCAAAATATTCTCAAGATACGTTTACTTTGGAAAAAGTTCTCAGTCTAAAGAAGGGTCCCATCCCAGAACATTACCTATCTATGTTTTCTCCAGAGGTGCTGCCTGACCTGCTGAGTTACTCCAGCACTTTGTGTTTTTTTCCTTCGGTAGTAAAATAAAATATTAGCTTTTTTGTTAGCAACATACCTCTATCATTAACACATAAATAAATCATCATGTTGTACAATGTTTTCCATTGTTTGGATTGTCGCTAAGGAAGAAAAAAAAGATATTTAAAATCTACAGTTTAAAAATCTGGAACTTCAATTAGAAAATGTTTGATAATCATACTATTATGAAAATTCCGTAGCTCTGGACAATGTTTGCCCTGTATTTGTTTATATTTTGGTAGGCCATAAATTTCCCTTTAGGTGGTTGAATGAGTCACGTGTTAATCATGACTTGTGAATCAGTGGAGGCAGCTGCTTTTTTCATTCCGGGCTCCCTAAAGTTTCCTGTCAGAGGATGTGGACTACAAGAAGCTAATCATAACTTGACAGTCAGATATGCAGGAGGGATTACTGAGTCAGACCTTGGAAGACATAACAAGAATGGTATGCTCAGTACAAGATCTTTTCTTTCAGCCTTTTGAACTGGATCATTGCCAGAAAATATGAAGGCGTCTCCATATAAGTAATAAAATGGTAGCATTCCAGCCTTCAATCATAAAGTGTGAAAGCAATTGTGTTAGAATTACCTCAAGGAAATTTATCTACATTGATTTTCTCAACTGAGTAAAGAAGAGCTACTTTTAAGTAAAAATGATGAGGATTTACGCTATTTCAATATCGAGTACATGGTCAAAACGCCCGAGTATATCAGTGAGATCAAACGTAGACTCGGTGACCATTTTGCAGTACTCTTACTGTTGGTCCACCAAGACCTACTGGATCTCCCAGTTGCGAACCATTTTAACTCCCTTTTCCAATCCCATACTGACCTTTCTGTCCTGTCACCCTTCCATGTTCTCCATAGATACTGACCCACAGACTTCGGCATTTTGAACCCTTAAGTGACAATTGCTGTATTATTTATAATGTAATTTGATTCTAGGTGTTTAATTTGTCTCTTTGAATAACGGTCATCATCTCCTGATTCATTTTGCTCACAGTTCGTTTTGTGGAAGTCTCTGATTACGAACTATCTTGTTGCAAATAATATGTTTCCTTAAGTAAAGGAAACATATTATTTGCAACAAGATAGTGTTCCTAGTTAACAAAGACTGTTGAATACATGGCAAGTGAGTCGGGGCATCATTTGGTTAAATTGTTTAAATAGCTAAACAGATAATACAAGTAAAGTATTTACATCCCTTGTACATGTATCTGCAGGTTCTGTTTTAAGTGGTAACTTGGAGATTTAGTTTAAAATACCATAGTTGAAACCGCGTTGGAATGAGGTCAGATTCCTGCACAAGCTAGCCCACATTTTCCATGCAATAGTCACAGAAGAACATGTGGCAATGCTTCCAGTCTAATACTTGGAAAGAGCATTGAAAAATAAAGCACCCACACTGTTCTGGATTAACATACATTAGGACAATCCAAGAATAATATGCAGAGTACAAAATGGAATTCATCGTAAGGTTTGGATCAATATGACTGAAGTAGTTTCTTTTCTGTGATGAACATATGTCAAAAAGGGACTGGGAGGGAAGGGCAGGGTGCAATTGAGCAGGCAATAATTATTTTAGTTTAGTTTAGTTTAGAGATACAGCGCGGAAACAGTCCTTTCGGCCCACCAAGTCCACGCCGACCAACGATTCTCGCACACTAACACTATCGTACACACACCAGGGACAATTTACAATTTTACCATGCCAATTAGCCGACAAACCCGTACATCCTTGGAGTGTGGGAGGAAACTGGAGCTCCCAGAGAAAACCCACGCAGGTCGCCAGGAGAACGTACAAACTCCTCACAGAGAATCATCCGTGGTCAGGATCAAACCCGGGTCTCAATAGACAATGGACAATAGATGCAGGAGGAGGCCATTCGGCCCTTCGAGCCAGCACCGCCATTCAATGTGATCATGGCTGATCATTCTCAATCAGTCTCTGTCGCTGAAAGGCAGCAACTCTACCATTGTACCACCATGCCGCCCTTAATTGTTGAAGCATTTAGTGAAACCTTGTCTTCGCAACCATCTTTGCTCCTCCGATACAAAAACAATAGTTTGAAAATGTGTGTTTAGTAGAAAAAAAAGTTATTTATCACATAATTTGATTCTATATGTATAATTTGTTCTTTAAATAGCCATCATCATCTTCTGATTCATTTTGCTCACGGTTTACTTTGTGGAAGTCTCTCATTAGGAACAATCTTGTCACAAATCAAGTGTTCCTAGTTACCAAAGACTGTTGAATGCATAGGAAGTGAGTCAGTGCCTGAGTAAATGTTTCCATTAGCAGGGAACCCAATAACTAGTACATACTCTATCATGGAGTATCACAACAACAAATGGAGGTGATGAAAAATTAAACCGTGGACTGTGAAGTGATGCCATTAATGGTTTTTAGATCACAAAGATGGTAAGATTATTTCAGAGACTTGGGATCAGGGAAATACTTTTCATGATGGAGTTGGTGGAAGGTGAGGGGGAACTTTGTCAGCTGTGAACCGCCCGCGAACTCACTGAATGCCCACCTTACAGTGTCCCATTTGGGACAATATCAGCTCTGTCTATTTTACAGACAGTTTGATATATAGTTTGGCAGCTTTTGTAGTCTATCTAGATAGCATCTTGGAATGCTGAGGACAGCAGGACCACAAGGTGAATCTAGAATCAGGGCCATAGTTTAGAGATGCAGCGTGGAAACAGGCCCTTCAGCCCAACTTGCTCCCACCGACCAACATGTCTCATCGACACTAGTCCCACCTGCCGGCATTTGGCCCCCTATCCCTCTAAACCTATCCTATCCATGTATCTGTCTAAATGCTTCTTGAATGTTGCGATAGTAGCCACAATGTTTAAGCATCCTGTTAGAACCACCAAAATTAGTTGCTTCTTGATACCTTCCACTTTGAACAAATCATTGGTCTAATATCTCTGAAGAAGAGTCTCGACCTGAGATGTCACCCATTCCCTCTCTCCTAGATGCTGCCTGACCTGCTGAGTTACTCCAGCATTTTGTGATGCCCTAATACCTCTATGCATGTCTGGGTGGCAACATATTATTTGACAAAACAGCCTGGAAACAAGCCCTTCGGCCCACCAATTCCACGCCGACCAACGATCACACGTTCACACTAGTTCTGTGTTATGCCACTTTTTCATCCACTTCGTTCACACACGAGGCCAATTAACCTATTACCCCGCATGTATTTGGAATGTGGGAGGAAACTGGAGCAACCTGAGAAAACCCAGATGGGCACATGGAGAACGTGCAAACTCCACACAAACAGCTCCCAAGATCAGAATTGAACATGGGACCCTGTGGCTCTACCGCTGTGCCACAGTGTGCCGACCCAAAGTTGGGTCCAAGGAAAAGGATTGTTGCCGAGGCCAATGACAACATCATCAACCTTTGCTCATTGAGTCCAATATGTCAGGTAAGTGGCCTGAATTTTTAAATTAAATCATTGGAGAGGTCAGGTGAGATGCTGGTGAGTTAAAGTTGGGTGTGGTCAGCTTACACGAGAAGCTAACACCATGGTTTGGAAGATGTTGGTGAGGGACAGTGTGTGGATGGGGAACCGATGCAGTTCAAGGGCAGATCGCCGATGATTCACCCAGCGGAAAAGGTCAGAATATTAGTATCATAGTCATACAGTGTGGAAACAGGCCCTTTGGCCCAACTTGCCCACACCGACCAGCATGTCCCATTTACACTAGTCCCACCTGCCTGCGTTTGACCCATATCCCTCCAAACCTGTCCTATCTATGTACCTGTCTAATTGTTTCTTAAATGTTGCAATAGTCCCTGCCTCAACTACCTCCCCTGGCAGTTCGTTCCACCATCCTTTGTGTGAAAAAGTTGCTCTTCAGATTCCTATTAAATCTTTTCCCCTTCACCTTAAGCCTATGTCCTCTGGTCCCCGATCCCTCTGCTCTGGGTAAGAGACTCTGTGCATCTACCCGATCTATTCCAATCATGATTTTATACACCTCTATAAGATCACCCCTCATCCTCCTGTGCTCCAAGGAAAAGAGTCCCAACCTGCTCAACCTCTCCCAATAGCTCAGACTCTCAAGTCTTGGCAACATCCTCCTAAATCTTGCACAAGCCAACCATTTTGCACATCTACACTAGTCCCACCTGCCAACATTTGGCCCATATCCCTCTAAGTCTGTCCTATCCATGTACCTGTCCAAATCTTTTAATCACCAAACATTAATAATCTTAAATGAATAAAAAAACTCGAAATATACATGGTTCAAATATATGGTCAGAAGGGACCACACCCGGAACCTTGCCTATCCATATTGAGTCTGAAAAAGGGTCCTGACGTGAAACGTAGCTTATCCTTGGCATCCAGAGATCCTTGCTGACCCATGGGCGACACAGTAGCGCAGTGGTGGAAGTGCTGCCTGACAGTGCGGGAGACCTGGGTTCAATCCTAATCATGGGTGCTGTGTTTTTTTTACCGTGTTTGCACATTCTCCCAGTGGCTGGATGTTTTTTCTCTGGGTGCTCCGGTTTCCTCCCACACGTCAAAGATGTATAGGTTTGTAGGTTAATTGGCTTTGGAAAAAAAAATTGTACATTGTTCTCAGTGTGTAGGATGGTACTAGTGTACAGGCTGAATGCTGGTTAGCACGGAGTTGGTGGGCCGAAGAATCTTTTTTTTGATTTTTTTTTTAGATTTAGAGATACAGCGCAGAAACAGGCCCTTCGGCCCACCGGGTTCGCGCCGCCCAGCGATCCCCGCACACTAACACTATCCTACACCCACTAGGAACATTTTAAAAAAAAACATTTGCTCAGCCAAATAACCTACATACCTGTACGTCTTTGGAGTGTGGGAGGAAACCAAAGATCTTGGAGAAAACCCACGCAGGTCATGGGGAGAACGTACAGACGACGCCCGTAGTCAGGATCGAACCTGAGTCTCCGGCGCTGCATTCGCTGTAAGGCAGTAACTCTACCGCTGCGCCACCGTGCCGTATTTTTCTGCGCTGTATCTCTGAAGTCTAAATTCAATGAGTTACTCCAGCACTTTGTGTTCTTCACAAGATTCCAGCATCTGCGGTTCCTTGAGTCTGCATAGTTCCAACATCCATTGATGTTCCAGACAGCATGAGGTGTACCAATACTCATCAAAACTAGGGCAAGTTGTCTATCTGAATGCAGAGGTTATAGGGTATCGGGTAAAATTTCCAAGCCAGTTGTCTGAGGAATACTTAGTAGAAACAATGGATTACAGATGCTGGTTAATACACAAAAGGACGTTTTGGACTTTAGAGGTACAGTGTGGACGCGTCTCTTTGGCCCACCGAGTCCATGACGATCAGCGATCACCCCATACACTAACACTATACTACACACCCGGGACAATTTTACAACTTACCAAAGCCAATTAACAAACCTGCACGTCTTTGGAGTATGGGAGGAAACTGGAGCACCCGGAGAAAACCCACGCGGTCGCAGGGAGAATGTACAAACTCCGTACACACAGCACCCGTAGTCAGGATCGAACCCAGGGCTCTGGCACTGTAAGGCAGCAACTTTACCGCTGAGCCACTGTGCTGACATAAAGTGCTGGAGTAACTCTGGAAAACATGGATAACATCGAGTGTGGAACTTTCTTGATCCGAACCGCTGAGTTACTGCAGCATTTTGTAATTTTTTTTTTAACCTTTGATCTCACTAGGAATAATTCCTGAAAGATGTACAGCGAAATGCGCTCATATAATGGAATGTTTGAGGTTATAATTTTGAAATGAAAGGGAGAACCAGGGCCACAGACCTCCAATAAAGAACCACATAAACGGATGCCTATTGAAAATTACATTCAGTGTGAAATTAGACCAATAACATTAGCTCATTAGAGTTTGCAGGAATAGCTGTGAAGCATTTTATTTTCATTTGTTAAGTTTTCAGATCAAGTATTACCAGCATCTTATCCAAA
This sequence comes from Rhinoraja longicauda, assembly GCF_053455715.1. NCBI lineage: Eukaryota > Metazoa > Chordata > Chondrichthyes > Rajiformes > Arhynchobatidae > Rhinoraja > Rhinoraja longicauda. The sequence continues at coordinate 16,064,540 of NC_135976.1, read as the reverse complement.
ATGTGCATTTTAAAGTATCTACAATCTGAATTCATACTTAAAGGTTAAAATGGCTCTGCAGTGTATTTATTTTAAGAGGCTTGTTGATTTTACGTTAGTCATTGTAAATAAGTTTGACCAGCTTTTGATTCAATCTGTCCATTGATGGAAGATAATGCAAACTTTGAAATATTTTCTTCAAATCTCTTAGTGAGGCGGCACAATGACACAGCGGGAGAGTTGCTGCTTTTACAGTGCCAGAGATTTGGGTTCAGTCCTGACTATGGATGCTGTCTGTACATAGTTTGTACATTCTCCCCGTTACCGCGTAAGGTTTCTCCCAGTTCTCCGGGTTCCTCCCACACTCTAAGACATGCAGGTTTGTGTGTAATTGGCTTCTGCAAATTGTCCCTAGTGTGTAGCATAGAACTAGGGAATGGGTGATCGCTGGTCTGCATGGACCATTGGTGGGCCGAAAGACCTGTTTCCACTCGGTATCTCTAAACAAAACTAAACTAACTTTTAAGAAAAAAAGGGAAAAACTGGAATAGACTTCTAAATGAGAAGAACAGCATAAAAACAGATCCACATTTTCCACTTGGGTAGTTTAAAACATTGAATTCTCTAACTTTCGGTAATCTCTACAAACACAACACCATCCCACTTCCTTTTCTCCTCCATAAACCGTCCCTCCCCACCCTCTGAGCCCTGGCCGACCTTGCACCTATCTCTCTCTTCCCTTCCCTTCCCCTCCACCTACATTCCTTAACAATTCGCATCTCATCAATCCTCTAGCATCACAATTCGCACCTCACTAATCATTTTGTTTCACACCTTGTGTGTGTTCAAGTCTGGCCTTTGTCCAACCATCTGCTTATCAACCCCCACCCTCCTCACCTGTGTTGACCTGCGACGTGCCATGCTTTGTCCTGCCCGTCTACTCTTCCAGCTTTCTTTCCTCTCACCCCACCCCCACCTCAGCAATCTGTCTGAAGAAGGGTCCTGACCTAAAATGTCACCCCTTCATGTTCTCCAGGGATGCTGCCCGACCCGCTGAGTTACTCCAGCACTTTGTGTTTAACATAGAAACAGATCTTTTTTTCCTATGAGGGGTCAGTAAAACTTGAAAGTATATTTATTTATGCTGGCTTACCAAGGGTCAATTGTAAATACAATAACTTTTGCCCAGAGTAGGGGAATCGAGAACCACAGGACGTAGGTTTAAGGTGAGGGGGGGGGGAATTTAATAGGAACCTGAGCGGTAACTTTTTACACAAAGGGTGGTGGATGGATGGAACGAGCTGCCGGAGGAGGAAGTTGTGGCAGGTAAGATCGCAACGTTTAAGAAACACTTAGACAGGCACAGGGTAATTCGTCATGTACGTGGATAGGGCAGGTTTAGAGGGATTATGGGCCAAATGCAGGCAGGTGGGACAAGTGTAGATGAGGCCTGTTTCATTGTTTTATCTGGGACATATGACAATAAAACAGTCTTGACTCTTGATGTTGGCTGCTGTGGGTAAGTCAGGTCGAAGGTCTGTTTCCACACTGTATGACTATGACTCTAAAATCTTGGCCCAGTTATCAGGACTCTTTCCTCTAAGTTTGAGGTCCCACCTATCAATAGGCATAACGTTATCATTGAGACAGACACCGATTCCATCTACATAGTAAAGAATTCTGCAACATCTAGTAGCCGAATGATGTGATGGAGAGTGTAGAGAAAACAGAACATAAAGATCACTCTGAAGAAGCGTCCTGACCCCAAACGTCACCTATCCATGTTCTCCAGAGATTCTGCCGAACCTGCTGAGTTACTCCAGCACTTGGTGCTTTTTAATGGTAAACCAGCATCTGCAGTTCCTTTTTAGTTTTAGTTTAGTCTATTACTGTCACCTGCACTGAGATACATAGAAACATAGAAAATATGTGCAGGAGTAGGCCATTCGGCCCTTCGAGCCAGCACCGCCATTCAATATGATCAAGGCTGACCATCTAAAATCAGTACCCCGTTCCTGCTTTTTCCCCATATCCCCTGATTCCTTTAGCCCTAAGAGCTAAATCTAACTCTTGAAACTCTTGAAAACATCCAGTGAATTGGCCTCCACTGCCTTCTGTGGCAGAGAATTCCACAGATTCACAACTCTCTGGGTGAAAAAAGTTCTTCCTCATCTCACCTCTAAATGGCCTACTGTGGCGGATCGGGCCACTCCTTGGGTCAGCCCCCTCGTTACGTGACGGACAGGGAGAGGGGTTAAAAGCCAGACCAAGGGAAGGCGTAGCTATTCCCTAGGAGAACTACGCTGTGGGCAGGAGCTCACAGCCTAATAAAGAATCTCACAAAACACTGCCTGGCGTCTTGCCTTTCTCTGGCCTCCGCCAGGCCACTACATTGCCAGGCCACTACACTACCCTTTATTCTTAAAAACTGTGACGTCTGGTTCTGGACTCCCCCAACATCGGGAACATTTTTCCTGCATCTAGCCTTTCCAATCCTTTAAGAATTTTATGTTTCAATAAGATCCCTCCGATCCTTCTAAATTCCAGTGAAAAGCTTTTTTGTTGCGCGCTATCCAGTCAGCGAACAGACTATACACGATTACAATCAAGCCGTCCACAGTGTGTAGATACAGCTCACAACATAAAGCTTTTCACTGTACCACACGACAATAATAAACTGAACTAAACAGCGTAGAAACAAAAAACTGCAGATGCTGATTTATACCAAAGATATACACAAAGTGCTGCAGTAACTCAGCTAGTCAGGCAGCATTTCTGGAGAAAAAGTTCATAAGTTCTAGGAGCAGAATTAAGCCATTCAGCCCATCAGGTCTACTCTGCCATTCAATCATGGCTGATCTATCTTTCCCTCTCAATCCTGTTCTCCTGCCTTCTCCCCGTAACCCCCGACACCCTTACTGAGCAGGAATCTGTCAATCCCCGCCTCAAAAATATGCGTAATGTGTAAGAAGGAACTGCAGATGCTGGTTTAAACCGAAGATAGACACAAAAAGCTGGAGTTACTCAGCGGGACAGGCAGCATCTCTGGAGAGAAGGAATGGATGACGTTTCGGGTCGAGACCCTTCTTCAGACTTGTTAAGGATAAGGGAAACGAGAGATATAGACAATGATGTGGAGAGATAGAGGACAATGAATGAAAGATATGCATAAAGGGTAACGATGATAAAGGAAACAGGCCATTGTAGGCTGTTTGTAGGGTGAAAATGAGAAGCTAGTGCGACTTGGGTGGGGGAGGGATAGAGAGAGAGGGAATGTCGGGGCTACCTGAAGTGAGAGACATCAATATTCGTACCACTGGGCTGTAAGCTGCCCAAGCAAAATATGAGATGCTGTTTCTCCAATTTACGTTTAGCGTCACTCTGACAATGGAGGAGATCGAGGACAGAAAGGTCTGTGTAGGAATGGGAAGGAGAATTAAAGTGTCCAGCAACCGGGAGATCAGGTTGGTTCACGTGGGCTCAGCGAAGGTGTTCCGCGAAACGATCGCCCGGTCTGCGTTTGGTCTCGCCGATGTATAACAGTCCACATCTTGAACAACAGATACAGTAGATGAGGTTGGAGGAGGTGCAAGTGAACCTCTGCCTAACCTGAAAGGATGGTCGGGTCCCTGGACAGAGTCGAGGGAAGAGGTATAGCGACAGGTGTTCCATCTTCTGCGGTTGCTGGGGAAGGTACCTGGGGAGGGGGTGGTTTCGGTGAGAAGGGATGAGTTAACCAGGGAGTTGCAGAGGGAACGGTCTCTGCAGAAGGCAGAATGGGGTGGAGATGGGAATCCTTGGGACAGGAGCAGGCAGAAACAATGGGTCTGCCAGGGCAGTTGTGTTTGTGGATTTTGGGGAGAAGGTAAAAACGGGCTGTGCGGGGCTGGAAAACGATAAGGTTGGAGGCTGTGGAAAGCAGACAGCCAGAAGTGATGAAATTAGTAATGGTGTTTGAGGTTAAGGCCTGGTGCTCATCTGTGGGATCATGGTCCAAGGATAAGTAGGAGGAGGTGTCTGAGAGTTGTCGCCTGGCCTCAGCCCGGTAGAGGTCAGCGCGGCAGACTACTATGAGACCTCACTGGTCAGCAGGTTTGATTATAGTGTCAGGGTTGCTGCAGAGTGAGCAGAGAGGGCTGTACGGTGAGGTTGGAGTAGGTAAGGAAGTGGAAAAATTGAGACGGTTGATGTCACACCGGCAGTTAGAAATAAAGAGGTCTAGAGAGGGTAGAAGGCCGTTCTGGGGAGTGCAAGAGGAGGGGGACCAGTGGAGACGGGAGAAGGGGTCATCACTGGGTGGTGAGGACTCCTTCCCATAGTAAAGGGCGCGGAGGCGACGGAAGAAAAGCTCTATGTCGTGCGGACCCGGAACTCGTTGAAGTAGGGACGGAGGGGGGTGAAAGTGAGGCCTACTACATCTTCAGACTTCTTCAGCATATATGGCATCTTGGTTAGTATGGATGAGTTGGGCCAAAAGGCGTTTCCATGCTGTATGGCTCTACGACTCTAAGAGGGACTAGTGACTTGGTGAAAGACGTGCTGGTTGGTAAATGTGTACAGATCCACTGAAAAAAAACCTGAGGCTTTAAAATAAAGCAGTAAAATCAAACGGTGGAAGCTTCCAACAGCACAAAACATGTATCAACTTTGATAAACGTAATTTACCCTTTATGTCCGACACCTTTATTATGGACAGGATCATTCATGTTTTTTTAAATGAGATTTTCATTGACTTGCCCAATTCTTGTATGGAATGTTATATTTGATTGTGATATCTCGTCCCTGTAGGCTGTCGAATCCATTGATTTTTCAGACAGTAAGATCAAATAAATGTCTCTAAATTATGTTCCAGTGTGAAAATTTTCCATTTCCCTCTTATTTTAATCAAATGCTTTCTTTATAATGATTTGATCCATTCTAACCCATCTGATTTTCATCTAAAGATCAATTTTAAATGAAAACCTCTTCCCTGGGACATTCCATTCCATTTCCAGTGTAGTTACAATTATATTGCTGGAAATTATAACACTGAATTTATACATAAGGGCACAGAGGATTAAGGAGTAAAATGATTAAATACCAATAGTATAATAGTATATGGGATGATTTTTTAAACCAATATGTAGGAGAACCAACTCGAGGACAGGCCATCCTAGACTGGGTATTGTGTAATGAGGAAGGATTAGTTAGCGATCTTGTTGTGCAAAGCCTCTTGGGCAACAGTGACCATAATATGGTGGAATTCTGCATTAGGATGGAAAGTGACATGGTTAATTCAGAGACTAGGGTCCTGAACTTAAAGAAAGGAGACTTTGAAGGTATGAGATGGAAATTGGCCAGGATAGATTGGCAAATTATACTTAAAGGGTTGACGGTGGAGATGCAATGGCAAAGATTTAAAGATCGCATGGATGAACTCCAAAAATTGTTCATCCCCATCTGGCGAAAAAATAAAACGGGATAGGCGGCTCAACCGTGGCTAACGAGGGAAATTAAGGATTGTGTTAAATTCATGGAAAAAGCATATAAATTGGCCAGAGGAAGCAGCAAACTGGAGGACTTTAGAACTCAACGGGAGAAATTCAACAGAGGAGGACAAAGGGGTTAATTAAGAGGGGGGGGGAAAAGAGCATGGAAGAAAGCTTGCGGGAAATATAAAAACTGACTCAAAAAGCTTTTTTAAATATGTAAAAAGGAAAAGATTAGTGAAGACAAATGTGGGTCCCTTACAATCAGACACACGTAAGTTTATAATGGGAAACAAAGAGATGGCAGAACAGTTAAACGAGTACTTTGGTTCTGTCTTCACTTAGGAAGACACAAACAATCTCCCAGAAATACTAGGGGACCAAGGTTCTAGTGGGAGGGAGGAACTGAAGGGAATCCACATTATTCAGGAAATGATGTTAGGTAAACTGTTGGGACTGAAGGCAGATAAATCCCCATGGCCTGATGGTCTGCATCCCAGCGTACTCAAGGAGGTGGCCCTAGAAATCGTGGATGCATTGGTGACCATTTTCCAATGTTCTATAGACTATGGACCAGTTCCTGTGGACTGGATGGTAGCCAATGTAACCCCTCTTTTTAAGAGAGAAGGGAGAGAGAAAAAGGGGAATTATAGACCAGTTCGCCTTACATCGGTAGTGGGGAAGATGCTGGAGTAGATTGTTAAAGATGTTATAGCAGCGCATTTGGAAAGCAGTGACAGGATCGGTCAAAGTCAGCATGGATTTATGAAGGGGAAATCATGCTTGGCTAATCTTCCCATTCATCCATCCATTGAACCAGGGTCGGGATTGAACCAGGGTCTCTAGTGCTGTGAGGCAGCAGCTCTACCAAATATAACATACCGCAGTATAAAAAGCATATGATTTCCCCCAGGCTGAATACAAAGACTGATAACGACTTCTGCATTACGACTCCTTTAGTTTTAATTCCTTACAAATGTTCAGCTGTCTGCTGTGGTTTGAATGCCTTTTGCATAGTTACATTTACAGAACCATTTAATGCTGTGAAGTAGTTTCCTGTTCTCTCTACATGCCTGTAACATGGTACTCAATGTTCTTGCCAATTCCCCTCCGTCGCCAAATATTTTACATTATTTGAAAATAAAGACATTTGGCAGAACAGTTTTGTGACAGGACATGCTAGATTGTCCTTAATTAACTTTTTAAAAAATCATATCAGAATTTTAAATTCTTATGCTTTTAATTTAGTATAGGGACATTACCAGTAGAGGTATGACCCAATTGCCTAACCACCTTTCCTGTATAAACAAGACAGCAGATTAGGAAGTAGAGTCTAAACAGAAAAGTACAGAACAGTTTGCATGAAGTGTGTTGTATAATAGTTGTTGTTTTATTTGAAAGGATGGCACGGTGGTGCATAGGTAGAGTTGCTGCCGTACAGCACCAGAGACCCAGGTTTGATCCTGACTATGGGTGTTGTCTGCACTGAGTTTGCACGTTCTTGCCGTGACCTGCGTGGGTTTTCTCCAGGTGTTCTGGTTTCCTCCCACTCTTCAAAGACGTAGAGGCTTGTTGGTCAATTGGTTTGATAAAAATTGTAAATTGGCCCCAGTACGTGTAGGATAGTGCTAGTGTACATGAATTGCTGGTCGAAGCTGGCTAGGTGGGCTGAGGAGCCTGTTTCCACAGTGTATCTCAAAGCTAAACTAAGCTAAGCAAAGAAAGAATTGAGTGGTTTGTTTAGCTACAGCAATACTCCACAGAAATCATTCACAGCTGAACTCGACTGGCTGGAACACTGCCAGTCAGCATGCATTCTCAGAGGAAGATAACTTTTACTTGTCTCTTTTCGTCTTGAGTGTTTAAAATAGGTGGCATTAATACCACCATGGACAGCAGCTTTCTGCAATAGTAAACTTCTCTGAAACCTTTTAACTATTTCATGCTAAGAACAGTTTAATCCGGAGTCTATCTTAACAAGGGGATTCTAGCACGGAGAAAAAAAAATAAAAAAAAAAATATATATATATAATATATATAATAATATAATACTTTGGACTGTGTTTTTCCCCTTATAAACGGCACCAAAATATGGCGAATGTGCATTTGTGGTTGTGCAAAAGAATTACACTATGCTGTGCATACATGACAATAAAGAACCATTGAACTATTTAAGACTGCCTGAATTTGAGGTGTGTTTTTGGGCTGATATGGAAGAAAGTTGAGTATATTAGATGCTGTTTGTATTGAACTGTTCTGCCTTCAGTTTCATGAAAATGGCGCAGTTGTAGAGCTGCTACCTCACTGCGCCAGAGACCCGGATTTGATCCTGACCTCGTCTGCTGTCAGTGTGGAGTTTGCTCTTTCTCCCTGTGACCACATGGGTTTCCTCGAGGTGCTTGGGTTTCTTCCCACATCCCAAAGATTTGCAGGTTTGCGGGTTAATTGGCCTTTGTAAATTGCCCCTAGTGTGTAGGGAGTGGATGAGAAAGTGGATAACATAGAACCAGTGTACGTGTGATCGCTGGTCAGCGTGGACCGAAAGGCCTATTTCCATGCTGTATCTCTAAACTAAACTAAACTAAACTGGTATTTTGCTACCTACCTAACCAGTAAGAACTATTAAATTATGTGAAAGCTGTAGAAGGCTAAACAGGTCTGAAGAAGGGTCCCAGCCCAAAACGTCACCCCCCCCCCCCCCCCAGATGCTACCAGCTCTGCTGAGTTCCTCCAACACTTTGTCTATTTTTCTTCCAACACTTTGTTTTTTTGCTCATGTTTCTAGGATCTGCAGTTTCCTGTGTCGCCTTGTCATTACAAGTCCTAGTTACCCTTTTCACATCTATTAACTGATGGTTATTTCAATTGTTAGTGCAACTGCTTAATGGAAGGAGTCTCATCCTCCAGGTATTGATTGGCATTGGTCATTTTAAAAATGTTGAAGTTATTTTTGCCTTTTCTTTCTATCATTTTTCTCGCCTTGGATGGACACAAAGTGCTGGGGGTAACTCAGAGGGTCAGGCAGCATCTCTGGAGATAAGGAATAGGTGATGTTTTGGGTCGGAACTTTTCTTCAGACTGGAAGAAGGAAGGCGATGGCTGGAGGCCCTGCAGCAGCCTAGGGCTCGCCTGGAACGGGCACCGCTCATAACAACTAGAGTGCGGACTGGACTTTGAAAATGGCACCAAAATTGGCTCCTCTTGCATGCGGGCTCAGTAGATTATTTCTGTACAATTGCTAATCGGGGATGTGCTTGGATATGGCAATACAGTATTGGACTGTTTGTAAGAAAATAATTTCACTGTGCATTTGCTCGGAATAGTTCCATTGTGTGTCTTGCCTGTGATGCCAAGAACCTCTGAACTGTAAAAGAAACTACTACAAACTATTACAGTTAAAAGACGTTTGGGCAGATATATGGATAGGAAGGGTTATCATATCATATACAGCCGGAAACAGGCCTTTTCGGCCCTCCAAGTCCGTGCCGCCCAGTGATCCCCGCACGTTAACACTATCCTACACCCACTAGGGACAATTTTTACATTTACCCAGCCAATTAACCTACATACCTGTACGTCTTGAGCCAAATGCAGGCAAATGAGGCTAGCCCAAGATGCCAACTTGTTTTTTTGTGGTTCTGATGGTACCTGTAGGAACCTAAATGTCTGAGGAATAACTAAAAGTCTGAGGAAGCGTCCCAATCCAAAACATCACCTATTCATGTTCTCCACAGATGCTACCTACAATACAATACAATACAATATATCTTTATTGTCATTGTACCCAGGGGTACAACGAGATTGGGAATGCGCCTCCCATACGATGCAATAATTTAATTAATTTAACCAACAACAACCCAACGAAACAATTGTAACAGTTTTAAGACAGAATAAAGTGCAAGTAGATCTGTGCCGGATCACTGTGCGTTGTGACCATCCGGCTCAGCAGGACCGGTTCATAGCAGCTATGGCCCTGGGGATGAAGCTGTTCCTGAGTCTGGAGGTGCGGGCGTAGAAGGCCCTGTATCGTCTGCCCGATGGAAGGAGTTCGAACAGACTGTTGCAGGGGTGTGAAGAGTCTTTGTGGATGCTGGTGGCTTTTCTGAGGCATCGTGTGTTGTAGATGCCCTCCAAGTCTGGTAGCTGTGTTCCGATGGTCCTCTGAGCTCTATGGACTCTATGGACCTGAAAGGGGATGAGGATGAATTTCTTCAGTCAGAGAGTGGTGAATCTGTGGAAATCATTGCCACAGAAGGCTGTGGAGCCCAAGTCAATAGATATTTTTTTAAGGCGGAGATTGATAGATTCTTGATCAGTATGAGGGTCAGGGATTATGGAGAGAAGGCAGGAGAATGGTGTTGAGAGGGAAAGAGAGATCAGCCATGATGGAACGGCAGAGTAGACTTGATGGGCCGAATGGTCGAATTCTGCTCCTATATCTCATGAACTTAAGCCTGATTACTCCAGCACTGCGTCTATCTGTGGCTCTAAAGGGCCTGTTTGCATGCTATCCAGTTCTTAGACTCTGGAATATCTAGTTTGCAAGGCAAGAATAGTCAATATATTGTTTAAAACCATGACTTTCAACATAATATTTTCAATAACAACATCTTAAATAATTCAAGACTGCAGATGCTGTTATCTTGTGCAACACACAAAGTGCTGGAGTAACTCTATGGGTCAGGCAGCATCAATGGTGGGAATGGACAGGTGACGTTTCGGGTCAGGATCCTTCTTCAGACTGACCGTTCCCTCCACAGATGCTGCCTGACCCGCTGAGTTCCTCCAGCACTTTGTGCTTTGTTAAACAATTCAAGCCTTATTTACTGCATCTGCTTGAAGATCCTTGGAAGATCATGTCTTGAGTTTCTCAAAATTAGCCATTTTTATAGCAGAAATCAGTCTGAAGAAGGGTTCTGACCCAAAGCATCACCGATCCATGTTCTCCTGAGATGCTGCCTGACCCGCTGAGTTACTCCAGCACTTTGTATAATTTTTTCTTAGCATTTTTATAAATGCCTTGTGGAATTAATAGTCAGTATCAACAATGTGTAGGCAGGAACTGCAGTTGCTTGTTTAAACCGAAGATAGACACAAAAAGCTGGAGTAACTCAGCTTTCGGGGCAAGATCCTGAAGAAGGGTCTCGACCCAAAACGTCACCCATTCCTTCTCTCCAGGGATGCTGCCTGTCCCGCTGAGTTACTCCAGCTTTCTGTGTCTATCGTCACCATCAACAATATCTGGACTTCAAGAATGGGACATTTCAAATAAAAAGCTTTACATACTAGTTCCAGTAATTTCACGCAAAGTGAAGTCACAATCTTGGCAAGGTGGCACTCATTTAATCAGTGATTGGTCTTCAGTGTAAGTGTAGAAATCAAGAGTAAAGAGAGATAGCGCCCCAAAACGTCACCCATTCCTTCTCTCCAGTTACTCCAGTATTTCCTGTCTATCTTCAGTGTAAACCAGCGTCTGCAGTTCCTTCCTATGAGTTTGTCATATATACTGACAATGGAACAATTATTTTTTTACTTGCAGCAGCATAACTTGCAGCAAATTACACATCGACAATATACAATAAACAAAAAAATCAATACATTAGTAACCCCAATATGAGAGCAAAATCCCTGAAGTCCTTAGTGTAACCAAAGATAGTCCACAGTGCATCAGTTAGTGTTGTGTCGTGTTCAAAAGCCAAATGGTTATTGGGAAGAAGCTATTCTTGAACCTGGATGTCATGGATTTCAGACTCCTGTACCTTCTTCCCGATGGCAGGAGTGAAATGAGAGTGTGGCCAGGGTGGTGTAAGAAGAGGGTGGTGTGGCCAGGGTGGTGTGGCTCCTTGAAGATGCTGATTTTTGAGGCAGCGACTCCAGTAGATCCCTTCAATGGGGGATATTAGAACTCTTTGAACTCTGGATTCTCTGTGAGGGAGGGCGGGGTGCAGTGAGGAAGAGGGGGGAGGAGAGGAGCGGAGCGAGAAAGAGCAGAGAGTGAGGGAGAGCGGAGAGGAGTGAGGGAGAGCGAGGAGCAGTGGGGGAGAGCGGGAGGCAGTGAGGAACAGGGGAGCAGTGAGGAGGAGCAGGGAGCAGTGGGGAAGAGCTGTGAGGAGCGGGGAAGAGCGGGAAGCAGTGAGGAAGAGTGGTGAGGAGTGGGGAAGAGCGGGGAATGGGGAAGAGCGGGGAGGAATGGGGAAGAGCGGGAAGCAGTGAGGAAGAGCGAGTGCAGAGAGGAGTGGGGAAGAGCAGGAAGAGCGGGGAGCAGTGGGGAAGAGCGGGGAGCAGAGAGGAGTGGGGAAGAGTGGGAAGGAGTGGGGAAGAGCGGGGAGCAGTGGGGAAGAGCGGGGAGCAGAGAGGAGTGGGGAAGACGGGGAGGAGTGGGGAAGACGGGGAGGAGTGGGGAAGATGGGGAGGAGTGTGGAAGAGTGGAGAGGAGTGGGGAAGAGCGGGGAGCAGTGGGGAAGAGCGGGGAGCAGTGGGGAAGACGGGGAGGAGTGGGGACGAGCGGGGAGGGAGCGCAGGAAGCAGCCGGGGTGTGCAGGGAAGGAAAGCAGGGAGCAGTAAGGGAGCGCAGAGAGTAGCGAGGGAGCACGAGGAGGATGCAACCAGAGAGGTAGAGCAGGGAGAACAGTGAGGGTTCGACTGTGATGAGAAGCTGGGCGGTCGCGGGGAGGTTGCAGAACCACCAGTCTAGTCCCTCGCCATGTGTGCGGGTGCAAACCTCTGAGCGTCGGCGCGGCTCAGGGACCGCTGCAGGATGTTTGTACATATTGATAATTCGTGCAAAAACAAAAGATCCCCCAATTGCAACCAAGAATATTTGAGCGGGTAGATCATGCCGTAGGAGGATTCTGTTTATTAACCTGCTGGGTCAGACCCAATCAGGACTTGCTTTGCTGCTACGCAACTCAATCCAAGCTGTGCAAACTGCTTTGATATTGCAATAGGTTCTATTTAAATTATTATTTTTTTAACATAAAAATACTATCACTGTGCAAAGCATTGCCCGCTTTTGGATCTGAGCCAAGAGTGTGTGTGTTTTTTTTTCATTTTCATTTTCATTCTGTTTCCTTTCACTCGCCGTATTAGACGAGCGTGATCATCATTCAGGGAACGAACAGAGACCGAGAACAGGCCTACTGTGTGTTATATGTGGGCTCTGTATCTGTACCAGCTTTGCTTTATTTTGATCAAGGAGGAGCAGAGATTACCATTGCACGTTGAACGTTGCATACCCGTGAGTGTTTTCTTATTGCAATCTGCCTTTTTTTTTAAAAGCACAGCAATGCAAGCCTTAATTTGCAACGGTTGTACCGAAATGTTTATTGTGGGAAGTTTCAATTTCTCTTTGCTGCATCGAAGCAGTTTTTGATTTGGCTCTGGTCATTTTGTTTTTAAACGTGTTACTTTTTTTTTCAGGAAAATAACTATGAGTGACACAGGTGCAAAATCCAGCCAGCCTTTAGCAGTAAAACAAGAGAAGGATGTAACGCCAAAGAGGGGACGCGGTAGACCAAGGAAACAACCACAAGTATGAAATGTATATTCTTCAAATTCGTTTTACATAGAACAGAATTTTGCGTATTCTCTTTACATTTTGGCCGGGCGAGTAAACACAAGTGTAAATGCATTTTAGGTGAACATTTTTCATATTTGCATTATTCTTACTTTTATTTCTTACCGGCCATAGAACGCTTTTTGCTTCCAAAATAGAATTTCAATGCAAGTTATTTTTGAAAATTATTTTTTTGTTGCAATATTGCAAATAGTATCTCCGGATTGCTTGCACACCCGTTGCAGTTTTAAATCTCTTTTCAGTGCAAAATGCAGCAGCCGGTTTTTGGAGTAATGCAAATCGATTTGAAAAACTAGTGCGAATTACGCAGCTGTAAACAAGCTGTTGTGCTTTTCCCCTCTGGTGGATTTTATTCGCACGACCTTCGAGGTATATTTGAGGGAATGCAAGGGAATTGCGGTGGATTTATTATTTTGCAGCAGGTTGCGTTGGCCGTGAGCTGGCTTTCTACCTCGGGGTTTTGCTTGCTGCAACGCTGCTTTCAGCACCGGCGCTGACTGCAGCCCTTTAAACCAGCCTGGAGCTGCGGCCACGCCCCCTTCCACATGTCCCGCCCCTTTCCCCGTACGCTGACGTAGGTCACCGGCCCGCTAGTGGCTGGCTGCGTTGCCAATCATCCAGGCCGCCTGCAATGGCTCGCTGGCGTTGCGATGACGTCGAGTTGCTCATGGCTACCGGCCAAACAGGGACTTGACTTGGTGGATGTTGGCAGCCAACGGGCCAAGAGGGCCTCTGCTTCAATGGAGATCGCTTTTACCCCCTCCCTAATGTTCATTGACTACTTTTCGAACATAGAACACGCCTGTGCTGAACGTAGAGTCGCAGGCCCTTCGGCCCATCTTATCCATTCCGGCGAAGATGCAATTGATGAGTACGGGTGTCAGGGGTTATGGGGGAAAGGCAGGAGATTGAGGAGGGTTGAGAGGAAAAGATGGATCGGCCATAATTGAATGACGGACTTGATGGGCCGAATGGCCTAATTCTGCTCCTATCACTGATGAACTTAACTTATGCCCCATCTACACTAGTCCCACCTGCCCATGTTTGGCCCATATGCCTCAAAACCTTTCCTATCCATGCACCTGCCCAAATGTAGTTTAAATGTGGGGCGGAGCTATAGCGCAGCAGTAGAGTTGCCGCCTTACAGCGCCAGAGACTCGGGTTCGATCCTGACTATGGGCGCAGTCTGTGTGGAGTTTTTACATTTTCCCTGTAACTGCGTGGGTTTTCTCCGGGTCATCTGGTTTCCTCCCACACTTCAATGACGAAGAGGTTTGTAGCTTCAGTAAAATTGTAAATTGCTCCTTGTAGTAGGATAGTGTAGTAGGATAGTGTAGTAGGATATGGGGTGATCGCTGGTCGGCACGGACTCAGTGGCCTGTTTTCACACTGCATCTCTAAAGTCTAAATGTTGGATCAAGGGACCGGTAATTCAGCATGTCAGGCAGCATCTCTGGAGAACGTGGATAGGTGACGTTTCGGGTTGGGTCCAATCTTCCAGGCATGTGAATTTTCCGCGTTTTCTAAATCAATTTTCCGCGCTTTTTGCATGATTTCCACGTTTTCACTTTGCTAAAATCGCTTTTACCAACGGAAAATCGGATCGAAAAAGAAAGAAAATAAACGATGTATAGCAGCGTTTCTCAACCGGGGTTCCCGGAACACCAGGGTTCCGCTGGAGATCGCTAAGGGTTCCGCAAGAAATAGCCGCTAATCATTGAAATCCAGACAAAATTACGAGAGCCCACTTGAAATCCCCCCTCCCTGAAAGTCTCCCTGAAAATGTGGCACCTACGCTGGGCAAGGCAGCCAATCTTGACCTCATCGGGACTTTCCACGGCGGATCGGTGGGTTGAATTTGCAACCTGCCGCCGGGGCTCTGGAACTCCAGCCCAGCTGGAGCCAGCACATCTATCCCCATAGATGTCCCGTTGGCTGGCTGGATAAATCAGCGAAGCTCTGGGACCAACAGTGCCAGAAAATCAGTGGTGGAACTGTAATGAGTAAATATTAAATTTAAGTGCAAGATTATATAACTAAATTAATTAAAATAATAAAAATGTTATTAGTATACAGTGACATATTCACATTATTTTGTAATGTCTGTTTTTACTTTGAAATGCACTAAAAGAGGCTTGAAACTGCTCATTTTGGGTGTAAATGTTCAAAAATGTACCAATGTTTTGACCCCCGCTGTGCGCCTTGCGCAAACGCTCGGCTCTTTTCCTCTTTTTTTACCTCCCTCACATGCCTGATCTTCAGACTGAATGTGTCGTGGTGAGAGCTGATAGAAGTTGGGTTTATATTGGTGGTTGGAGCTTACAAGGGTTCATGATCCGGTGAGATTATTTTATAAAATTAAATGCATTGATTGTCGTATGACAGCCACAGCAAAGTCAGGCTGATACAGGGTCGTGGAGGTGTTGCCCAGTTCTAGATAACTGTTCCCAGTTATTTTCTGTAATGCAAATCCTATTTTAGGTTTAGGTTCATTATTGTCATGTGTGCCAAGGCATGGTGAAAAGCTTTGTTTTGCATGCTATCCAATCAGATAACACTATACATAAATCCAATCAAGTTGAACTCAAGTACAATAGGCTGGCACGGTGCAGCACAGTGCCGGAGACCCGGGTTCGATCCTGACTAAGGGTGTGGCCTGTACAGAGTTTGGATGTTCTCCCTGTGACCATGTACGTTTTTCCCTGTTGCTCCAGTTTCCTCCCACACTCCAAAGCCATACAGATTTGTAGGTTAATTGGCTTTGGTAAAAATTGTAAATTGTCGCTAGTGTGTAGTATTGGGCTAGTGTACAGGGATCATTGGTCGGCGCAGACTCGGTGGGCCGAAGGGCCTGTTTCTGTGCTGTATCCCTAGTCTTAAAAAAAGGTAGAAGAAAGGGGAAGATACAGGGAAAGGGAGCAGAATATAGTTCTCAGCATTGTAGTGCGCCAGTACCAGAAACAAAGTCCAATGTCCACAATGGAGTAGAAGTGAATTAGACAGTACCCTACCAATGGAAGGACCATTCAGAAGCCTGCTGACAGAGGGGAAGAAGCTGTTCCTGTCTAGTGGTGTGCGCTTTCAAGCTTCTGTGCATGGAATGATGGAATGACCAGGGTGGAACAAGTCCCCATTGAGTCTCAAGTTGTAAGTGGAGATGCAGTCCCACAGGAAGTTTTTCTCTCTACAGGTTTGTCCCTGTGGGGGAATTCTGATTGTGTTGGCGGCATAAGAGATATTGTTGACACGAGGAACTGCAGATGCTGGAATCTTCAGCAAAACAGAAAGCTGTGGAGAAACCCAGCTGGTCAGGCAGCATTTGTGGAGGGAATGGACAGGTGACATTTTGGGTCAGGACCCTTCTTCAGCTGAATGTAGTAGGGGGAGGGAAGCTGAAACAAAGAGGTGAGAGCATGATAAAGCCTGGAAGATGAAAGGTGGATGCAGGTGAAGGACGTTTGATTGGTAGCTGGGTGGAGTAAATGGCAAAGGCAAGAGATGAAACGGAGACAAAGGGGTATCAGATAAGGGATGAGAGGAGCAAAATGTAAAGCCAGAGGGAAGCAGAGAGAAAACATTGCTATTTTAATGAACTAGAAATGGATGTTACATGGTTTGATAACATATCAACCTTCTATCACAGTGAGGAATGTGGAGGAGTCACTGTGGTGGATGTTCATGTTAAAATGTATTTTGTGTGTCCTGTTGCTTTTTACTGTTATGACTGTGTGGCAAATGAAGTTCCTCGTATGTTGCATAACATACTTGGCTAATAAAGTTTTATTGTGATTGTGATAGAAGATATTGCCTTGTCAGTTTCCAAAGCAAATCCCTTAAGTAGCCCCCTTGTGTGAACTGGCATATTTAATGTTCTTTCGCATACATTCCGTAGCAGTGCATTTTTATTCTCTATCTCAACTTTTTTGGCTGTGATTTGTGAAATTGGCGAAGGTGTATTTTTGTTTGTTTCCATGCCACAAACTGCCATAACGCAGGGGTATGCTGTTCTGGGAAATACCAAAAGTGTGGATGAGCCAAGGATAACTTCTTTTACTTTGCTCAGGATGCAAATGGCAAATAAATTACAGGTACCAACATGAAGCAAATTGTTTGATTTACCTTGATTGTGCCAGTGATTCTTATGACAGTCCTTCGGACTATCCCTGATTGGACTTTGCTGACTTTACCTTGCACTAAACATTTATTCCTGTATCATGTATCTATTGACTAAATGGCTCGATTGCAATCATGTATTGTCTTTCCGCTGACTGTATAGCACACAACAAAAGCTTTTCACTGTACCTCGGTACACGTGAGAATAAACTGAACTAAGGACTAAGTAATTAAAATCCTTTCTTCTTCCTAAAGGAGCCAACAGGTGAGCCTATTCCAAAGCGACCTCGAGGTAGACCAAAAGGAAGTAAAAATAAGGTTTCTTCTAAGTCTGGCAGAGTAAGTACATGTATTTGTAAAGCTATCATGGTCTCATTAAAATGTTCATATTTGCAATTTGATGGCATTTGTAAATCTTTTCTCCTTAGATTTGAGGGGAATTTGGCAGGTTAAACCAATTTTCAATCACTAAGCTTTCATAACAGTCAAATATGCTATAATTTGATCTTTCAGAGATGTTTGAAGGATGTGCACATGTTCCTAATTATTAGGCAGCAGCTCTAGAGGAAAAGGATGGGTAAAGTTTCGGGTCAGGACCCTTCTTCAGATTGAAGAGGGGTGCTGACCTGAAACATCACCCGCCCTTTTTCTCCAGAGATGCTGCCTGACCCATTGACATACTCTAGCACTTTGTGTCTATCTGTAGTATAAACCAGCAGTTCTTTGTTTCTCCATTCTACTCAATTATTATTATTTCGGTTTGGGTTTAGATTTATCATTGTTAAGTGTACTAAAGTACAGTAAACAGCATTGTTTAGTTTATTTTAGTTTCGAGATACAGGGTGGAAACAGGCCCTTTGGCCCACCGAGCCCACGCCAACCATTGCACCTGTACACTAGTTCTATCCTACACATTTGGGGCAATTTACAGAAGCCAGCCAATTAAACTATAGACCTGCATGTCTTTGGAATGTGGGGGAAACCCACCCAGTGAAAACACATGCGGTCACAGGAAGAACGTACTAACTCCGCACAGACAGCACCCGTAGTCAGGATCGAACCCTGGTCTCTGGCGCTGTGAGGCAGCAGCTCTACCAGCTGCACCACTGTGCCACCACACTGATGTTCTGCATGCTTTCCAATCAGATAATACTATGCATAAATACATTTTATAGATATTTTACAATATTATTTATACATAAATGCATTCTGTACGTGTGTATGGTGTATTAATTTCCAGCGGATAACATTGCTGATATTATAAAGATGTACGTGTTCACGTCTTGTTAAGGCGTTTATTGATGCCAAGAGTTAACATGAAGATTTTTATTTGACACTTTGATTAATATCTGAAACAGTTGGTTGTACAGCAGAAGGTCGGGCAGATTGTCTGAACTATTACTTGTTTTTCATTTTGCTGCACTGCCAATCCTCCACTCCCTCGCGGTTGAGTAGAAATTGAACATTTTTGTTGGATTTGTGTGGAAGAGGTGTTCCCTTAAGACCAGAGACAGTGTTATCTAATGCTATGGCCAGTATGCTTCAGTAAACATTTAATACTGTTATTTTGTTTCTGTTATGAAATGCTTTTAATTCATGGAACTTTATGACCTTCCTATAATTACATATTCTTCAGTATTGTTTAAGTCATATTATCCACAGGAGTTACCAGTGTGGAAAAGTGGTGCCTATTACTGTGTTGCAAGCCTAGTTAAAACACAAAGTTCTGGAGGAACTCAGCAAGTTAGGCACCATCTTTAGACTTTAGAGATACCGCATGGTAACAGGCCCTTTGGCCCACCGAGTCTGTACTAACCAGCTATCACCCCGTACACTAGCACTGTGCTACACACTAGTGATAATTTTCAATTTTTATGCAAGCCAATTAACCTACAAACCTGTCCATGTTTGGAGAGTGGGAGGAAACCGGAGCACCCGGAGAAAACCCACGCGGTCACAGGGAGAACATACAAACCACATAGAGACAGCACCCATAGTCAGGATCGAATCCTAGTCTTTGGCGCTGTAAGGCAGCAGTTCTACCCCTGTGCCACTGTGCTGGCCCAATGGATAGGTGACGTTTTGGGTTAGGATCTTCTTCAAAGTCAGAAGAAGGGTCCTGACCCAAAACATCGTCTGCCCATTCCCTCCCCAGATGTCACCTGATCTGCTGAGTTCTTCCGCCATTTTAGTTTTGTTCAAGATTACAGCATCTGCAGATCTATGTGTCTCCATTTTGCAAGCAGAATTGTTTCTTCTGGTCAAGTTGCATCATAGTTATTTATTTTACATTTCTACTTACTGAAGTCTTCGTGACCATGCTTGATGTTCTGATTAAATAAAAAATATATAAATAGAATTTCCTGGCAGTCTTAGACATGTGCTGGATTGAATGTGATAAAGTGGATCATGTGGCAGTCATTGGAAAAATGGATAATTACTGGAAGAAACAAACCTTTAGGGCATTGGAGCAAGAGCTGACTAATGGGGTTATCATAAAATCTAATTTTGCCTGGTACGCCTTTAGTCCCCCCCCGCCCCCCCCCCTCGAGGGCCTGAGGTACAGGTATAAAGATATACAAAATCATGAGAGGAGTAGATTGGGTAAACGCATAGTCTTTTGCCCAGAGTAGGGGAATCCATAACCAGAGAACATAGTTTTAAGCTGAAGGGAAAAAGATTTAAAAGCAACCTGAAGGATAACTATTTCACACAGAGGGTGGTGGGTGTATGGAACTAGATAAGGTAGATAAGGAGGTAGATAAGGTAGGTACTATCGCAACGTTTAAGAAACATTTAGACAGGTGCATAGATAGGATAGGTTTAGGATATGGGGTAAATGCAGGCAGGTGGGATTAGTGTCTATGGGGCATGTTGGTCGGTGAGGGCAAGTTAGGCCGAAAGGCCTGTTTCCTCGCTCTATGACTCTATGATTTGCTTGCAGATGCATCACAGGCACATAGACTTGGACAACATACAAAAACATTGAGTTGGCATTGCATGTCTCTGTACAAATTATAGTAACTGGAATAGAAACCTTCTTAAATATGATTAAACAATGGTTTTTAAACCTATTTGTTTTGACTGTTCATGTTCATGTTCATGTTCAAATTAGTTGTAAGATATTTTGTGCTACTAACACTGAAATATTATGATTATATTAATTATTTGCATCTTGCAATCTAATTTTTTTTCCCATGACTTGAAAGCTTCAAAGGAAAATTAGTTCTCTACCTCCTGTGTAGGAAAAATAGATCGATTTGCCTATTGTCCGATATTACCGAATAAACCAGCTACTCCGGTTTCCTCCCTCATCCCAAAAACATGTGGGCTTGTAGATTTATTGGCATCTAAATTGCAGCTGGTGCAGAGAGTGAATGCAAAAGTGGGATGTCAGAGATCGATGATGATTGATCGATGGGTGATCGATGGTCAGCGTGGACCCGATGGGCCTGTTTCTGTACTGTATCTCTAAACTAAACTAAACTAAAATTAGTTTTAAAAAAATCACCAGAAATTAAACTGGTAAATCCAGTCTCTTTATTTTATATGGAAATCACATTTCCATACAAATGTGAAATTATACATTTCACATTTCAAATGTGACTTCAAATATACTTTTACCTTTAACAATCTTTTTACCTTTAACAATCTTTCCAATCTAATTGTAAGCCAACAGTCATTTCATTTGACATGATGGTCAACATTAGTTGGAATACATGTACCTGCCTGTTTGGTTTTTCCGTTCCCGATGTCTATTTGCAGAATAGTGTATGTATATAATGATTCAAAGGAAGATCTCACTAGAGTGGCTTTAAAGGAGAAATGCCTCTGAGGAAGTAACCATTATTTCGCAGTACCTTGTGTAATGTAAACCACAAAGTGCTGGAGGAACTCAGTTGGTCAGGTAGCACCGGTAGAGGGATAGACATGCGACGTTTCAGGTTTGAAGAAGGGTCCTGACCTGAAACATCGCCTATCTGAAACGAGGAACTGCAGATGCTAATTAATACACAAAAGGACACAAAGTGCTGGCGTAACTCAGCAGGTCAAGTAGCATTTCTGGAGAATTATGGATAGGTGATGTTTCGGGTTGAGACCCTTTCCAGATGTGTAAATGTTTGTTAATTGAGAATCCGCAAATGGTATCTGCAACAACAGCTCTATTCAAGAATAATCACGTTGGTCTTTGATACATTGGGTCAATTTTCTTTCTTCTAGTAGATGACCCCAAGAAATTGGAGTCTTTTACCTTGAAGTGACTGGAGAGCACACTGAACCACTGTATCGACTCATGTTGTACACTCCATACAAATCCCTTTAATATGGACGTACAAGGGAACTGCAGATGCTGGAATCTTGAGCAAAACACCAATTGCTGGAGCAACTCAGCGGGTGAGGCAGCATCTGAGGAAGGAAAGGCAGATGTTTTGGTGGGCATTCTTCATTAGATTTGATAGCCAGCAGGGCAGTGTTAATGATGTCGTTCATTGCCACTTTGTTACCTCCCCAATTGCCTTATAACGTCCTCTGGAGCACTTGAAGACTGAGTCTAAAGAAAGGTCCTAATCCGAAACGTAGCCTGTCCATTACTTCCACAGATGCTGAGTTCCTCCAGCACTTTGTGTTTTACATAATATACCAGTATGTGCAGTCCATTGTGTCTCTACATCATTCATGTTTCCATTCAGAACCTGCAAACATCTCGAACAATACCGATAATCGTGTACACTTTTCCTTGTCTTTTCTCTTACCCCGAAGCCATACATTCATTGGAGCTCAGCACTTGTGCCGAGTCCATGTTGTTCTAGAGTACACTAAACTCTTGCAATACACGTCTATGGCGGGGGAATGATGCCCGTTTTTGCCGATAGTCCGCTATAACCGAGTGAGGGATTCATTCCAACCACCGATCCGTCACTCCGTGAGATAACGAGTGATTGGGGCAGCACAGTGGCGCAGCGGTAGAGTTGCTGCCTTACAGCGCTAGAGACCTGGCTTTGATCCTGACCACGGGCACTGTCCGTACAGAGTTTGTACGTTCTCCCTGTGACCGCGTGGGATTTCTCCGGATGCTCTGGTTTCCTCCCACACTCCAAAGACATGCAGGCTTGTAGGTTAATTGGCTACAGTAAAATTGTAAATTGTCCCTAGTGTGTGGGATAGTGTTCGTGTACGGGGTGAATGCTGATCAGCACGGACCTGGTGGGTCGAAAGACCTGTTTCTGTGCTGTATCTCTAAAGTCTAATATGAGTTGGAATACGTGCACCTGGAATTGTGTCCTGGAATGATTTCTTTTTTGCCCTCTTAACATAATTCGCAAGTTCCTTTACTTGCCTTGTTGCTTTTCCTATAGGGAAGAAGGGTCCTAACCTGAACTGCCACCGATCCATGTCCTCCAGAGATGCTGCCTTACACCGCCGTCATGTTATTCCAGCTCTGTATTTTTTATATTGGAAAAGTTAACTCTTGGTTTTCAGTTCTTCTGCTTATTTGTCACCATCTCTCTTTACCAGCCACTCCTTCGAGGTTAAACAGACTGTTTACAACTGATATTGAATGATGGCACCCACTAGAAGTGCTTGCTGACACCACCCGATATGAACAGAATTGGCTATTGCCCATTCTTTATACAAAGCTGCTTAGGCTATCATTTTCCTTCCTCAGTTTAGTGTATAAACCCCAAATTTAATGTTTTTCATATTATATTTACTATTTCACAGTTCAGAAGCCATTTGTCCTTATTTTAAAATATCTGAACTAGTTTGCCTTGCAGGCAGCATCTCTGTAGAACATGAATAGGTGACGTTTCGGGTCAGGACCACATTCGGGAAGGGTCCCAACCTGAAATGTCACCTATCCATCTTCTCCAGAGAACCTGCCTGACCCGCTGTGTTACTCCAGCACTTTGTGTCTTCTTCGTCTGTAATTAACTGCCTCTCTACTTTTTGTATTAGTAATTAAATTGCTTTTCTGGCCAGTATGATGATATTCTGAGTAGAAACCAAATGGCTGTTCATGCCAAATGTAGTCCCTAAAAAGAGTGGACCAATTAGAGTCATAGAATCATGCAGCATGGAAATATAGATGCCCCATCTATGCTAGTCCCACTTCCACGTGCTTGGTCCATATCCCTCTAAATCTTTCCTGTCCATTTACCTGTCACTATGTGTTTTAAATGTGTTACAGTACCTGCCTCAACTACCTCCTCTGTCAGCTCATTCCATATACTCACCACTCTCCATGTGAAAAAGTTGTCCCTCTGGTTCCTGTTAAATCTTTCCCCTCTCACCTTAAACCTATGCTCTCTGGTTCTTCATTCCCATACTCTTGGTAGGAGACTCTGTGTGATCACTTTGTAAAATTCCCCTCGTGACTTTGTGCACCTCTATACGATCATCCCTCAGCCTTTGGCGCTCCAAGGATTAAAGTCCTAGCTTGCTTGCCCTGTTTTGTTCTGGTCTTTTCTCACCTCAGGTTTATTTCCCCCCCCGCCACCAACCTCTCCTTTCAGTCTGAAGAAGGGTCCTGACCCAAAACGTCACCTACTCCTTTTCTCCAGAGATGCTCCTTGACCTGCTGCTGAGTTACTCCAGAATTTTTGTCTCTACCCTTTAGCTCAGACTCTCGAGTCTTGGCAACATCCTCGTAAATGTCCAAATCATGATTTTCTTTTTTGAGGAACCGCATTTGTGAATGGAGGTTACTAAATATGAACTATTTATTTTGGAAGCTTGCATATATATATATTTTTTTAAATGCTCAGTTTGTTTTTGTTTTGTTAAAGTAAGGGCCAACTGATGCATACCTTTGGAATGTGGTGGCTGCCTGCCCACCCCCTCCAGTTTGATGCCTGGCGGAGTGTGACATTCCAAATCTCTGACCAATAAGTGTGTTTAAGTTCTTTGTTCATTCCTACATCGGGCCAGCACTTCCCCATCCACCACCCCTTACTCTGTTTGCTCACACACGAACCACAGGCCACAGTGGAATCTGTGACCTTGGTGACTAATGCACCGACCGGTTTGGAAAATAAGTTAATTTGGATTTATTTTGTTCCAAGTATGTGAAAGAGTCTGAAAAGCAAAATTGCGAATTGCTAAACTTCTTGCTGACAAAGTTGATTTTTATTTTGAGTAAAACCCTTTATATTAGCACAGCTTAAAAATTGATTGTTTAAATAAATTGCTTAAATTCTTCGTCAGTCAGAGTACTGAGTGTGTCTATCTTCAGTGTAAACCAGCACCTGCAGTTCTTTCCTACACATATTGGACGTAGAAGTTGGGAGGTGTCTGTTATATAAGATGTTGGTGAAGCCTCATTTAGAGTGTTGTGTTCAGTTCTGGGCACCATGTTAGAGGAAAGATGGTGTCAAGCTGGAAAGGGCGCAGAGAAGATTTACGAGGGTGTTGCCAGGACTTGAGGGCCTGAGCTATAGGGAGAGATTGACCAGGCTAGGACTCTATTTATTGGAATGCAGGAGGATGAGGGGTGATCTTACAAAATCATGTACAAAATCATGAGTGGAATAGATTGGATAGACGCACAAAGTCTCTTTCCCAGAATAGGGGAATGAAGAACCAGAGGACATAGGTTTAAGGTGAGGGGGGAAAGATTTAATAGGAACTTGAGGGGCAACATTTTCACACAGAGGGTGTTGGGTGTCTGGAACAAGCTGCCGGAGGAGGTAGTTGAGGTAGCAGGTACTATCGCAACGTTTAAGAGACATTTGGATATATACATGGATAGGACAGGTTTAGAAGAATGTGGGCCAAACACAGGCAGGTGGGGCTAGTATAGACGAGACATGATGGTCAGTGCGATCAGGTTGGGGTGAAGGGCCTGTTTCCATGCTGTATGACTATGACTGTTGGTGAATAGATGAATTAGAGTAAGAAAATAACTGCAGATGCTGGTACAAATCGAAGGTATTTATTCACAAAATGCTGGAGTAACTCAGCAGGTCAGGCAACATCTCAGGAGAGAAGGAATGGGTGATGTTTCGGGTCGAGACCCTTCTTCAGACTGATGAATGAATTAGAGTAGACTGTTGGCGTACATTGACTTGCCAATGTCAATTTGATGTGGAGCTGGTACCATTTACGGCTTTTGGCAATACTTTCCATTAGCCCCAATGCTGCTAATAATTTACTTTGTTGACTCGATAAGACTTCCAAGGTTGTGGACAATTCTAACACTAAAATAGACTCTGAACATAGAGGATTTATACATAGTTAATTTGATTTTTGCATATGATAGGAATGACGAAGATTGCAAAAAGTGGAGAACATTGCCCATTCCATCATGCGTACTGACCTCCCCTCCATCAAAGGGATTTACAGTAGTCACTGCCTCAAAAAGGCAGCCAGCATTATCAGAGGCCCCTACCACCCAGGCCACACTCTCATTTCACTCTTGCCATTGGGAAGAAAGTGTAGGCACCTGAACCCTGTAACGTCCAGGTCCAGGCTCAGGAGCACCACCTCCCTTACAGCCATTAAGGTATTAAACACTACAACCCACAAATAGGCTTCGAACTACATTGACTCGGGCCATTATTTTTGACTTTGCACTATTATTGTTTGTTCTCCTTCTTCTTCTTTCATGTCCATCATCCATGTTTCAAATGTTTATATCTACAGGTCAACAGCCAATTTTCCAGCATCCTTGGTTCCAGAGCCTTCCTGGATTATCCGCTTTGCCAGATCAACAGAGTCCAACGGCACTGGAACTGTCCACCAGGGGGCCGAGATACCGGGCCGCAAAGTCGGCCTCGGAAGTCGGCTATGGGAGCAGAATTTAATTGTTCTTTTTCAGGACATATGACATTAGAACACTCTTGACTCTTGATTCTTTTCCAGAAATCGGGTGGTGCTGCAGGAGGAACGAAGCCCAGAGGTAGACCTAAAAAACAGGTAGGCCAAAGCTTTGAATATTGTACATAGAGCTAGGTTATACCATGACCATGTGTTGGAAGTTGTGCCTTGAGGAGATGGGCAAGGCATCAAGAGATAGATTCCTCTTGAGGAAAAACTACATTGGCATTAATTGTTTCATAACGCATTACATTATTTATTTTTCACTAGAATTATAAATCCATATGTTGTGACATTGAGACTCAAATTTTGAAGGACACAAAGTAACTCAAGAGGTCAGGCAGCAGGTTACGTTTCAGGTTGGGACCCTTCTTCAGACCAATTGTAGGTGGGAAAAGAAAGCTGGAAGAGAGGAGAGGCAGGACGAAGCATGGTAGACACAAGCTAGGAGGAGAGGGAGGGAGGCAAATGGTCAGAACAAAAGGGGCAGAATTTAAAACAGAAGCTGTGAGATAAAAGGATTGAAGAGGTGCAAATTGTGAAGCCAGAAGAAGGACTATAGGTAGAGAGGGAGGAAGACTCATATTTTATTTGGCAAAGAATATAAGTGCAGTTAACTCAACTTGTCTGGCGATTTTTCTTTTCCTTTAATGTATAATAAATTTCAGTGAGATGAACTAGAGGTGATATTTGGAAAAACTAATTGACCTTTTTTTTATTTAGACAAATAAACATTTGCAATTCGTTGAAAATTCTGCGGGAATATTAGATATTTGGGGAATAGTGTAAGCCAAGAACGTGTGTTAAACGTTTACACTCCAGAATCGCCCACATATCTAGAGAAATTCCTGTTTTCCTAAACTAATAGTTATCTTATTTTCAGCCGCAAGGATTCTAATACTGGGAATAGCACCCCAAATTAAAAGTACTGAAGTTCTGTAACATCACAAGCAATTTTTATTATTGTACTTTCAATTGAATGACCTAACACAAATTATTTTTAACACTACTTTCACTTAATCTGGTGTCTTATTCTCTTCTTTAAGTCCTAACTTTTCATTTAAAATGTTATTTCCTTCAAACCTAACCTCTTATACTTTTTTTGTTCAAGAAAGTGCGTTAATTCTTTTAGTTTCTTTCCCCCCACTTCTCCCTCTGCACTTTGTATTTTGTTTCTATTAGCCATTTAAAAAATGGGAGGAAACATTAAGACGTTTCTTTTGCAAATTAAAAAAAAAAAGAAAATGGTTTTCAGTTGATTAAAAATATGAGGAGAGACTGTTTCATTGTATGCAAAACTAGATCTGTCATTCTATTTTTGTATTTAAAAACCTGTCTTTAACCTGTCTTTTTTTTTAATAACGCCTCTGTCTTTAAGGTGTTGACTGTTTGTTGGAAAATGGTACTATGAGCAGTGGTCTTCATTTTTTCAAAATTTTAAAATGTCTTTATTCATGAGAGTGCAGGAAGTAACTGCAGGTGTTGGTGTAAACCGAAGATAGACAAATAAAGATGGAGTAACTCAGCGGGTCAGGCAGCATCTCTGGAGAAAAAGAATAGTGGAAACGTCACCTATTCCTTTTCTCCGGAGGTGTTGCTTGAGCCACCGAGTTGCTCCAGATTTTTGTGTCTTTATTCATGAGAGGTTTGACCGTGACACTTTGTGGATGGACGGGGTGGAGGGTGGGAGTTGGAATTGAACCTTCTTGTTCAGGTGCGCTCATCTACATCAGTCACAAAATAATGACCAAGAGCAGTAATTCTTGTCTCAGAGGCCAGTTGTCTCAGATCTGTCATAACCTGGCTGGAAGTGATCTACGTAAATAATAAAAATCAGACTTTTATGATTTTAGGACTTGGAGAATTCACCGAGCCCCTGCATTAGCCTCTGTGACTCCGACACTTATTTTCAATACAGAGTGTAGGGATGTTGGACAAACATATTTGTGGCGGATTTTGCATGTGGAGATTTACCTGCATTACTAGAAGAATTCAATTTACTTTTAGCGGCTCCGATAGAGATTGTGTCTACAAGGGCAGCACAGTGGAGCAACGGTAGAGTTGCTGCCTTACAGCGCCAGAGACGTGGGTTCGATCATGACTACGGATGCTGTCTGTGTGGTTTGGACGTGTTCCCTGTGAACATGTGGGTTTTCTCCGGGTGCTCCGGTTTCCTCCCACATCCCAAAGATGTACAGGT
Organism: Rhinoraja longicauda; assembly: GCF_053455715.1. Lineage (NCBI taxonomy): Eukaryota > Metazoa > Chordata > Chondrichthyes > Rajiformes > Arhynchobatidae > Rhinoraja > Rhinoraja longicauda. Next base: position 16,036,387 of record NC_135976.1, on the reverse strand, counting down.
TTGCGGGTTAATTGGCTTCTGTAAATTGTCCCTTGGTGGGCCAAAGGGCCTGTTTCCATGCTGTAAACTAAACTAAACTAAAACAACGGACATTGTTCTTGGGGAAACAATGTACTGCAGATACCAGTCTACTAAAAAAGGCACAAAGTGCTAGAATGAACTTAGTGGGTCAAGCAGTATCTCTGGGTAACACAGATAGGTCCCGATTTAAAACGTCACCTTTCTTCAGACGTCCCGACCCAAAAGGCACCTACCCAAGTTCTCCAGAGACGCTGCCTGACCCTCTGAGTTACTCCAGCATATTGTGTCTTTGTGTGGTTCTTGGGAATCTCTTGCATCTGAATAGTTTCCATCAATATGCGGTCTTTGAAGAGAATAAAATAAAATTCAAAGAAAGATTTGAATTTATAAAGTGCTTTTCATTGTACATTATAGCAAGGTGCAGTTAAAGTGCATTTAGTGAATAGGCAGGAAATATAACAGCTTTAGTTTAGGTTTATTACTTAATTTACTCACTGCAGCCTTTTACAAACGGAATCGTTGTAATGGCCAGAAAATTTGTTTTTAGTGTTGCTGGAGGGGCCATTATGTTGGCCAGGATTCTGGGATACCTCCAGTGGATGTGTTGCATCAACTCGAGAACAGATTATATCGTGGCCTCACATCTCACTTGGAGAAATCAGAAATCCAAAAGTTCAGTTCCCCTATGGTTTTGTACCCTGAACTCTACAGGGGATTTGGCTTGGAGAGACAAATGTCATCCATTGAAGCCCACATTGAGCAACAGCTTATAGTCACAGATTCATACAGCATGGAAACAGGCCCTTCGGTCCAACTGTCCGCCTTGGTCCATGCTGACCAAGATGCCCCATCTAAGGGTCCCATTTCCCCGAACTTGCAGTAACAAAAATGAACTAAAAACCTATTAAAAAGACCTTTAATTTCTGAAAATTCTGTTGGGGGGGGGGGGGGGGGGGGGTTTGTTACTGTGAGTCTGACACTATAGATCCTTAACCCCCTTTCCCCCATTGACACAATTGTTTTTATTGCACAGTTTTCTGTAATAGGAACACAACTATTGATTTATAACAGAACTAAATTGTAAATTGTCCCGAGTGTGTAGGATTGTGTTGGTGTACAGGGTGATCGCTGGTTGGCACAGACTTGGTGGGCCGAAGGGCCTGTTTCCACATTATTTCTCTAAAGTCTAAAGTCTAAACCAGCCTTTGAGAAGGGAAGCTAGCCATTGAGGATGTGTGACTGGGATAACCAGGAAGAAGAGTTTTTTTTTTTAACCGCTCTCTATTTTTCCATCTGATAGATTCTATGCAGAATGATCGAGTAAACAAAATACCAAAAATCAACTTGCTGAACTAGAAGAATGTTGTTCATGCCCTGTGGACTGGAGTCTTCAAATAGGAGATACACAAAACAAAATAATGTAAAGATTAACACAAAATGCTGGAGCAATTCAGCGGGTCAGGCAGCATCTCTGGAGAAAATAGATAAAGAGCTCAACCCAAAACATCATCTATCAGTGTTGTCCAGAGATGCTGCCTGACCCACTGAGTCAATCCAGCATTTTGTGTCAACCTTTGGAATAAACAAAGGTTACATCACATTTTAAAACAAAATAATGTTTTGCATTGCTTGAGCAGCAAGACCTTAACAAATCCCCTTACCCCATCCCAGGAATTACAATGTCTCGTGGTTTCAGGTTATTACTCAAATCCTTGTTCTGTTATTTGCACAGGTAGCAGGTTGTTTCATTGCATAGGCATGTTTGGTAATTGAGAATCTTAAAATGGTGTCTGCAATATCACAGCTCTACTCAAGAATAACCATAGATGGATACAAAATGCTGGAGTAACTCAGCGGGTCAGGCAGCATCTTTGGAGAAAATGGATAGGTGACATTTAAGGGGGGGGGGGGGGGGGTGAGGGGAAGAGACTGGAAGCAAGAAAAAAACAAGACAAATCAGGGCCAGTGACAGATTACGTCAGGTAGGAAGGTTCCCTAATAGACCAATCTTTCGGGCTGGGATGGTGTTATCCTACGAGGGATATATTGTTGCAAGTTGTGGAGCTGGTTAACAGCTTTTTGGTGGAGAAACGGGTTGGGGGTAGAGAGGGGATGGGGAGGGGAGTGTGTATAGAGGTCCCAACCCAAAACATTCTGTCCATTCCCTCCACATATGTTGCCTGACGTGCAGAGCTCCTCCAGCACTTGTGTCCTCTACAAAGGATATTAGCAGGAAATGCTTCTTCTGAAGATATCCTTAATGAATTCCAAGAGAGGGGCAATGTTCCACCTGTACCTGGCATTCAAAGGATTGAGAGGTACCTTCAAGAGGTCTGGGGGGAAGTCATGAGGGAATTGGAGAGGATACAATGCACCATTTAAGCTCGAGAGGACACTATTAGCATGCCCTACTGGATATCCACCAAGTCTAAAAACCTTGAATAAGATACTGGGAAAGATTGGGAGACATCTTTGAATGCAGGGTAAATGGACCTAGGTCCTTCTGAGAGAGAGAGACACACAACGAACTGTAGCTGCTAGAATCTTGCGTAGAAGTGCTGGAGTAACTCAACGAGTCAAGCAGTATCTCTGGAGAGCATGGATAGGCAATTTTCCGGGTCTGAAAGAGTCCTGACATGAAACATCGCTTATCCATGTTCTCCAGAGATGTTGCCTGATCCGCTGAGTTACACCAGCACTTTGCGTCTTTTTTTTGTAAACCAGTCCCTTGCATCTCTCTTTTGAAAGGGACTGTTTTAATAAAAAGAACAGGAGAGGCACCTTTTAAAAGGCCAGAGATTTTTTTCGTTCGCCCTGTGTGGTGGTGTAATTTAGTAAGGTGCAATTCTTCTCTCGTTTCCCAGAAGCATTCAGCTCTGCCCTTTGCCGATATGAACGGAAAATATTTAGTCTTTTAAAAGAAAGGGTGTGAATATTTTATAAGGTTGTCAGTCGGAAAAGGCACAGCTAGGCTGCGGTCAGTCACAATAAAGATCACATTTCCCACAGCTCCAGTTGATAATGTAGTCATTGACACCTTCACCCTATCAAGCTGACTACGCTGCATCTTTTCCTAAAAATAATCTATGCTTTTCTTGGAGGTGTTCTTTATATCTGGTCTGAAAAATTAAATGAACGTTGAATTTTCTAATTTTAAGTAACTTCTACAAACACTCCTCTCCCCTCCCCCCTTGACCCCCCTTCCTCCACCCAAGTCGTTTAACCAGTCCCACTGTTCACCACATTGTATTGCTTTTGCGATCACACCTTCCCTAGCCAACCATGGGCCCACCAGGCACCACTCTGCCTGAGGTCACCTCTTGCCTGCCCCATTGGTCCTGGTCTTTTCTCACCTCCAGTTCTTCACCCCCCCTCGGGTCTCAGGTGCTGTGAGGCAGCATCTCTACCACTGCGCCACTGTGCTGCCCCATGCTGGTTATGAAATCTATCTAAACTAAACTAAATTAAACTAAAGTAACAACAACAGCAGTGACAAACATATATACTTTAATTTCTGGTATGCATTAGTCTAAGGCAGGCTGCTTTTTAGAAACATAGAGAATAGGTGCAGGAGTAGGCCATTCGCCATTCAATATGATCATGGCTGATCATCCAACTCAGTATCCCGTACCTGCCTTATCTCCATACCCCCTGATCCCTTTAGCCACAAGGGCCACATCTAACTCCCTCTTAAATACAGCCAATGAACTGGCCTCAACTACCTTCTGTGGCAGAGAATTCCACAGATTCACCACTCTCTGTGTGAAAAAAAACGCTCTCATCTCGGTCATAAAAGACTTCCCCCTTATTCTTAAACTATGACCCCTTGTTCTGGACTTCCCCAACATCGGGAACAATCTTCCTGCATCTAGCCTGTCCAACCCCTTAAGAATTTTGTAAGTTTCTATAAGATCCCCCCTCAATCTTCTAAATTCCAGCGAGTACAAGCCGAGTCTATCCACTCTTTCTTCATATGAAAGTCCTGCCATCCCAGGGTCCCCCTTGGTGTGTATACCGAAATGGAGACCTGCAGTGATTCCTTCAAGAGATAAAGGTGCTGCATTTTCCTACTTTCACGATCCATGGGGCTCATTTTGTACTTTGTTCTCTCTCCCACCCTCGTCCTTGCCCAGTTTCTTCTTAAATTTCCTCGGTCAGGAAGAAGCAGCACCCATCACACTTTGAGTACTGTCTGTGTGGAGTTTGCATGTCCTCCCTGGGACTGTGGGTTTCCTCCAGGTGCTTCAGTTTCCTCCACACCCCAAAGATGTGAAGGGTTACAGAGGGCCAATTAACCTACAAACCCACGCAGTCACGGGGAGAATGTGCAAACTCCACATAGACAACACTGCTGGTCAGGATTGAACCCGGGTCTCTGGCAAATGTGTAAAGAGTGGATGCGAAAGTGGGATAACATAGTAACTAGTGCAAATGGGTGATTATTGATGGTCAGCGTGAACTCGATGAGCCGAAGGGCCAATTTCCGTGCTGCAGCTCTAAATTTAACTAAACATCACCGCAGACCACTACTAATTGTCTAATTTAAAGCGTTTAGAAATGTTGGATACTTTGCTACGTCGGAATGTTAAATGTATATCGTTTGAAATTGAGGGTGAGCATTAATGCTACTCATTGGATTTTAAATTATCCATATAATGATTATAATTGAATAGGATAAGGTCTAATAACAGCCACCCCTAACTTCAAAGACGATGAACGCTATTAAATTATAAGTAATTAACTTTTAAGAGATCCACATTGATTGCAAGATAGACTTTATGATCGAGATGTCTGATAATTTTGTTTTTATGCTGGGATATATTGTAGTAATGGCAAATTTGTTATCTTAATCTTACTAGTGACCCAGTTTGATAACCCACAGAAAGCTGCAATATGCTTTGGTTTTCCTGCTTGTGGTTTGCAGTGGGACAAATTTTGTTAATTAGCTTTGATTTTTGTACCACACACATTTAGAATTAAAAGAAGACTTGATCAATGAGGACAAATACAATGTTTGCATTTAAAATTGGTTTGAAATAGTTGTAATTTTTATTGAAATTGGAACTGAGCAACATGGGGGACACAAGGAACTGCAGATGCTGGTTTACAAAAGGACCACAATGTGCTGGAGTAACTCCCAAGTGGCTACCAAGTTTAATTTAGTTTAGCTTGTTGGCATGTGTAGGTACAGTGAAAAGGTTTTGTTGCATGCTAACCAGTGAGCAAAGGGAAAGACAATACAGCCATCCATGGTGTACAGATACATGAAGAAACAACGGTGCGACACAGTGGCGCAGCGGTAGAGTTGCTGCCGTACAGTGCCAGAGACCCGGGTTCGATCCTGACTACTGATGTTGTCTGTACGGAGATTGGATGTTCACCCTGTGGGTTTTCTCTGGTTTCCTCCCACATCCCAAAGATGTGCTGGTTTGTAGGTTAATCGACTTTTGTATTTAGTTTTTAGTTTTGGCGATACAGCACGGAAACATGGCCTTTGGCCCACCGAGTCCGCACCTACAGCGATCCCCGCACATTAACACTATCCGACACACACTAGGGACAATTTACACGTATACCAAGCCAATTAACCTAGAAACCTGTACGTCTTTGGAGTGTGGGAGGAAACCGAAGATCTCCCGAGAAAACCCACGCAGGTCACGGGGAGAACGTGCAAACTCCGTACAGACAGCATCCGTAGTCAGGATCGAACCTGGGTTGCCGGCGCTGCAAGTGCTGTAAGGCAGCAACTCTACTGCTGCATCACCGTGCCGCCTTTTAAACTTCTCTAAATAGTCCCTAGTGTGTAGGATAGTGCTAGCGCATGTTGTGAATGCTGGTCGGTGCGGACTCGGTGGGCCGAAGGGCCTATTTCCACGCTGTATCTCTAAAGTTCAAAGTGAATTCAGTGGATCAGGCAGCATCTCTAGTGGACATGGCCAAGTGATGTTTTGGGTCGCGACCCTTCAGATATATATTCTGAATATATTCAGCACATTTTATGAAGTTAAAGCATTTGGCTACCAGGTAGAGGCATAGGATTCACCATTTGTCAAGACCTTGGCTGAACGGCAGTCTCAACGGAATTTCTCTGCACCATCTCCATATCTACTCGGATTCCCTGAATATCTTGAAATCAATTCATCTCTAGTTTGTAAGTTAGAGCTACCTCAGTCACGGCTTTGTGAAGAATGAATACATTGACAAACATAAGTTACACCTTTATGAGTTTGCATGTTAACTATTTTTTTCCATGGAAATTCCAGAAAGCAGAAACCACAGGAGCAAAAAGGCCTAGAGGGAGACCAAGAAAAAGGGTAAGGAACTCTTCTTTTATACGTAGGTACATTTCCACACTAACAGCATTTTGTTGTGTTTAAAATGTAATTTTAACTCCATTTGGGTATTGTTGGTTTCTCAAAACCATGTAAAATTAATGCTAAACTTCCAAAACTAATTTTCTATTGCATGTAGAATATTGATATACGATATGATACGATACGATAGATGTTTATTTATCCCAGGAGGGAAATTAATTTGCCAACAGTCATAAAAAACATAAAAAACAGAAACATAAATAAAGTGATGAGTGGTAAGGCTTTAGGGATGTGCAAAGATTGAGGAGATGTGGGGGGAGTGGTCAGTCTCAGTCTACCCCACGACAGAAGGGGGAGGAGTTGTAAAGTTTGATAGCCACAGGGAAGAAGGATCTCCTGTAGAGTTCTGTCCTGTATCTTGGTGGAACCAGTCTGTTGCTGAAGGTACTCCTCAGTTTGACCAGTGTGTCATGGAGGGGGGAGCTGTATGGGCCAGGATGCTCCGCAGTCCCCTCCAAGTTGCTGCTTTACAGCGAATGCAGCGCCTGAGACTCAGGTTCGATCCTGACTACGGGTGCTGCACTGTAAGGAGTTTGTACGTTCTCCCCGTGACCTGCGTGGGTTTTCTCCGAGATCTTCGGTTTCCTCCCACACTCCAAAGACGTACAGGTATGTAGGTTAATTGGCTGGGTAAATGTAAAAATTGTCCCTAGTGGGTGTAGGATAGTGTTAATGTACGGGGATCACTGGGCGGCACGGACATGGAGGGCCGAAAAGGCCTGTTTCCGGCTGTATATATATGATATGATATGATATGATATGATATGATAAGACCACCTCCAAAGAATCCAACTCCGCCCCCAGGACGGAGCGAACCTTCCTGACGAGTTGGTTGATCCCCTTGGCATCCACAGCCTTCGCCCTGCTGCCCCAGCACAAGGCAGCGAAGAAGATGGCACTGCTACCACCGATTGGTAGAACATCTGCAGCATCTCTGCAGACGTTGAAGGAGCGGAGCCTTCTCAAAATTTACAAGTGGCTCTGTCCCTTCTGGTACAGCATTCCTGGACCAGTCCAGTTTACTGTCCAGGTACACTCCCAGATATTTGTACTCCCTGATAAACTGCACATTCACACTGTTGATGGAGGCAGGGGACAGAGGTGTTCCTCTCCTCCTAAAGTCTGCCGCCAACTCCTTAGTCTAGTCGGTGTTGAGCTGCAGGTGATTCAGCCCACACCACTCAACAAAGTCGTTAACTATACCTCTGTATTCACCTTCCCTCCCCTCACTGATGCAGCCCACAATTGCAGTCATCTGAAAACTTCTGCAGGTGGCAGGAGGCAGAGTTAGACCGAGGAGTAGATGGTAAACAGGAAAGGAGAGAGGACCGTTCCCTGCGGGGCCCTGTGTTGCTCACCACCATGTCCAAGACACAGTTCTGTAGCCTGACATATTGTGGTCGTCCAGTCAGGTAGTTGGTGATCGAGGACACCATTGGAGCATCCACCCGCATCTTCGTCACTTTGCTCCTTAGCAGTGCAGGCCAGATCGTGTTAAAAGCACTGAAGAAGTCAATAAACATGACTCTCACAATGCTTCTTGGCTTATCCAGGTGAGCATAGGAACGATGGAGCAGGTAGATGATGGCGTCCTCAACCCCTATCTTTGCTTGGCAAGCGAACTGCAGGGGGTCCAGGTGATATTGTATGTAAGCAAAATCTCAATACAATGCCACCTGTTATGCATATGCATTTGATTAGGTTATTTATTACATGTTTAAATCTTAAGGACTCTTCCTTGGAGCGCAGGAGGATGAGGGGTGATCTTATAGAGGTGTATAAAATCATGAGAGGAATAGATCGGATAGATGCACAGAGTCTCTTGTCCATAGTAGGGGAATCGAGGACCAGAGGACATAGGTTTAAAGTGAAGGGGAAAAGTTTTAATAGGAATCTGAGGGCTAACTTTCCCAATGAATAAGAAAACAGTTAGACATGGATACATGGATAGGACAGGTTTGGAAGGATATGGACCAAATGCAGGCAGGTGAGACTAGTGTCATGTTGGCCGGTGTGGACAAGTTGGGCCGAAGGGCCTGTTTCCACGCTGTATCACTCTATGACTATGTTGTGATCTGTCTGCCTGGCTTATCACACATCTGCCATTTACGGAAAATGTAAAAGCTGCTGTAAGATTAATGGAATGGTTAGCTTGATTTAAACAAATGTCACCTCTAGCTGACAATTAATTGAGGTCGACTGATTTAAGTTTGCTTAATTCAATGCTTCTGGATCATTCTGCTTTAAATATGCCTACTAATTAACTTGAATTTTCATTATCTTAAACGAATCCCTGGCTCTGAATATGTTGATTGATTTTTGCACAAAGGAATTGTTAGCTGCAACATTTGGTTCCATTGTAAGTATGATGAGCATCATTTTGGTTCAAAACAGCACCTGATGCACACATACAAAGATGGACAGGATTGTGGTCAGGGACTGGTAAAAGCTACATCCTGCATCTGCAACGTGGAAATCGGAAGAAAAATATGGGGTAAGGGTTAAGTGGGATGGGGAGACAATGGGGATGGAACTGCAGATGCTGGTTTAAACCGAAGATAGACACAAAATGCTGGAGAAACTGCGGGATGGGCAGCATCTCTGGAGAAAAGGAATAGGCCATGTTTGGGGTCGAGACCCTTCTTTAGACTGAGAGTCAGTCAAAAGGGAAAGGGTTATTCACAAAATGCTGGAGTAACTCAGCAGGTCAGGCAGCATCTCAGGAGAGAAGGAATGGGTGACGTTTCGGGTCGAGACCCTTCTTCAGACTGATGTCAGGGGGGCGGGACAAAGGAAGGATGTAGGTGGAGACAGGAAGATAGAGATCTGGGAAGGAGGAGGGGACGGGAGGGACAGAGGAACTATCTAAAGTTGGAGAAGTCGATATTCATACCACTGGGCTGTTAACTGCCCAGGTGAAATATGAGGTGCTGTTCCTCCAATTTCCGGTGGGCCTCACTATGGCACTGGAGGAGGCCCATGACAGAAAGGTCAGACTGGGAATGGGAGGGGGAGTTGGAGTGCTCGGCCACCGGGTGATCAGTTTGGTTAATGCGGACCGAGCGCAGGTGTTGAGCGAAGCGATTGCCGAGCCTGCGCTTGGTTTCGCCGATGTAAATAAGTTGACATCTAGAGCAGCGGATGCAATAGATGAGGTTGGAGGAGGTGCAGGTGAACCTTTGTCTCACCTGGAAAGACTGTTTGGGTCCTTGGATGGAGTTGAGGGGGGAGGTAAAGGGGCAGGTGTTGCATCTCGTGCGGTTGCAGGGGAAAGTGCCCGGGGTTGGGGTGGTTTGGGTAGGAAGGGACGAGTGGACCAGGGAGTTACGGAGGGAACGGTCTCTGCGGAACACAGAGAGGGGAGGGGATGGGAAGATATGGCCAGTGGTGGGGTCCCGTTGTAGGTGACGGAAATGTTGGTGGATGATTTGTTGGATCTGCTGGCTGGTGGGGTGGAAGGTGAGAACGAGGGGGATTCTGTCCTTGTTGCGAGTGGGGGGAGGGGGAGCAAGAGCGGAGCTGCGGGATGTAGAAGGGACCCTAGTGAGAGCCTCATCTATAATGGAGGAGGGGAAGCCCCGTTTCCTAAAAGGGAATTGGAATCTCTCATTTAATAAAGTAAACGGTTAAAGTGATATCATCCAACATCATTGTTAGTGTCAGCTGCATGGTGAAATCATGTAACTGAGGTGGGCACCACAAGTTTGGCTTACCGCCTGCAATGGAACCAAATTACTAAGAACTACGATTCCCTTGCCAATTCATGAATCAATTTTGCCCCCAAACTCATAGATGTGGCATATGTAGGACAATGTTCAAAGTAACAGTTGCAAAAAAATGTTTGTGATCCTCTGCATAATGCATAGTATTATTCTTAACTGTCCTTTACAGCTAGCATTCTTTGTAAATAAAGCAGCTTCAAATTCCTGTTCTGCTACTGTGCTGCTAACTCAAAACACAATGATCTTACTCTCCACTAGCAAGCTAATCAGCAACCACAAAATGGTGAGGAATGTTTTTTAGGAAGTAACTGAATTATAGCCCTCTGGCAAATCGTAGCCTGTGATGATCGTGCTGCACTGTCGGGCAGTCCTCAGAGTTTCAGGATGAGTACATCTGCAGAATAGATTGATTTGATTAGTTTGCTTGTTTGGAGATACAGCACGGAAACAGGCCCTTCGGCCTACCAAGTGCACGCCAACCAATCGATTACCCGTTCACACTAGTTCTATGTTATCCCATTCTCTCATCCACTCCCTACACACTAGGGATAATTTACAGAGGCCAATTTACCTGCATACCCACATGTCTTTGGGTTGTGGGAGGAAACCGGAGAAAACCCACGTGGTCACAGGGAGAATGTGCAAACTCCACAAGACAACACCCAACGTCAGAATCTAACCCGGGTCTCTGGCACTCAGAGGCAGCAGCTCTCCCAGCTGCACCACTGTGCCGTTGAGCCGTAGTTCACAAAACACACTTGGACTCTGAAGTTACCAGGTGTTCCCTGAAGACAAAGGGAAATATTAGCCTGACTCAGCGGCACAGTGGTGCAGCGATAGAGTTGCTGCCTTTCAGCGCCAGAGACACTGGTTCGATCCTGACTACGGGTGCTGTCTGTATGGAGTTTGTACGTTCTCCCTGTGAACACGTGGGTTTTCTCCGGGTGCTCCGGTTTCCTCCCACATTCCAAAGACGTGTGGGTTTGTAGGTTATTTGGCTTCTGTAAATTGCCCCTAGTGTGTAGGATAGAGTTAATGTATGGGTGATCGCTGGTCTATGTGGACTCAAAGGGCCTGTTTCCGCACTGTAACTGTCCAACAGATATATACAGGCTTCTTCTGAGCAATTGTTTAACGTTGCAATTGCATTGAGTAATTTTAATCTCCCACTATTGCTGCAAAAACTAATATACTGTAGTTCAATGAAGAATCATGGAATTTAAAGAATTTTGTAGCACAGAAGACTTGTTCATTATTGCTCTGCTGGTTCACTGACAAAGCAAAGTGTTTGTTCCCATTCCTCTCTCCTTTCTTCAGCTGTTTCTTCCCAGCTGTTATCAGGCAGCTGAACTGTCCTCTCACCAGCTAGAGTGTGGTCCTGACCTTCCATCTACCTCATTGGAGACCTTTGAACTATCTTTAATCGGACTTTATTGTACTTTATTTTCCACAAAATGTTATCCTGTATCAGTAAGCATGTATGGTCTTTTCTTTGACTGCATAGCACGCAATAAAAAGCTTTTCACTGTACCTCAATACACGTGACAATAATAAACTCAACTAAAACTAAACTTTGCGATTAACTTTCCTTTCCCTATTTATCCCTATTCTTAAATTTAAAAGCTCTTTTAAATTCTGCTTCCATGACTGTTCTCTTAACTTGCTCTTCTTGGCTTTGCCGGCGATCTTAGAATTTGTCTTCTGAATACCCTACCAAATATATATTTTTGATTTCCTCTCGTACATACCCTACCAGGTGCATTTTCTCTATTTCCTCATCATTCTGAACATCTCCAGCAGGCTTCCTGACTGAATCTACTCTGATGAAACGAGTTGTGGAGATGAGCTTCGTTACCACTTCCAATGACAGTCTACTTCCATTTACCTATGGTTCATGAAGCATAAATTGAGAGCACATCCAGCTCAGACACTATCAGTGCAAAATTACAGGTCATTTTTGTGTTAATCAATTAAATAAACTAATAATAGATGTGGGGAGGATGTTTCCACAAGTGGGCGGGTCTAGGACCAGCGACTGTAGCCTCAAAATAAAAGGAGATGTGGAAGAATTTATTTAGTCAGATGGTGGTGAACCTGTGGAATTCAGTGCCACAGACGGCTGTGGAGGCCGTCATTGGGTATTTTTAAGGTGCAGATTGACAGATTCTTGAGAGTAAGGGTGTCAGGGGGATATGGCGCGAAGGCAGGAGAATGAGGTTGAAGGGAAAGATAGATCAGCTGTGATTGAATGGTGGAGTGGTGATGGGCCAAATGGCCTAATTCTGCTCCTATAACATAATAACATATAACACAATTCATCAGTCTGAAGAAGGGTCTCGACCCGAAACGTCACAATACAATACAATACAATATATCTTTATTGTCATTGTACAGGGGTACAACGAGATTGTTAATGCGACTTCCATACGATGCAATAAATTAATTAGGTAATCAACAGAAATTTAGACAACCCAGAGAAACAAAATTAGAAACAGTTAAAACAGAATAAAGTGCAAATAGGTCTGTGCTGGGTCGGTGTGCAACGTGAAAATCCGACTCACCCATTCCTTCTCTCCTGAGATGCTGCCTGACCCGCTGTTACTCCAGCATTTTGTGTTTACCTTCAACATAATAAGAATGTTTTTTTTAAAATTAAAAATCAATGCATTTTCATAAAATATATCTGCTAAAGCTTCCATTATGCTGCAGTACAGCAAGGATAGTTTATTTAAAATTTGTTGGTTTAAGACTTGCTCCTTATTCTTTCTCATGGGGGTTGTTGGATTTTTGAGCTGGTGGTCAACATTGTGGTGTGAATCTGATCCCAATCAGAATTTCTTCCTGTTTCCTGTGCGAGTCACCCATTAGTCATAAGGGTTCCCATTTCCTCAAACTCACCACAAAATAAATTGGGTGTCTTACTCACTCTGAACTGTGGGCAGTCATCCAAAAGCACTTTGCTTGCTCTTTATTAGTATTTCCACTTCTTACATTTGGCACAGAATATCTCTCCTTTTTCTACATTGGTTTTGATCAAACTAAAATATTCCTACATGAGACAAAAATGAAATAGCACAAATCATAATTTTTTCTCCTCTTTTGTGTATTTATATGCAGACGGGAAGGATTATGTGAAATAAAAAGTAACAGCTTTTATTATTTGGAAAAAAAAGTTGGAAGGAACTGTCTCTTGCTTTTGTGCCAACCCAGAAAACTCTCAAACTCTGAGTGTTGTGGGACATGAACTCTCTATAACCAAAGCCACATGTGTATCCTATATGGCACCATTTGTATTTTAGATACGGCGTACAAAAGCAAATTTTGCAAAGACTAAACTGAACATTAGCACAGAACATGGTAAGAGAAACCTGGGACATACTGTGGCACTAAATTAACTGAAAACTCTCAAACATTTTATTTAAAGGACCTCGGATTATATAGTAAATGTTTTCAGTAATGGCACTTTGTTTAGTTTAGAGATACAGCACTGAAACAGGCCCTTCAGCCCACCGAGTCCGCACCGACCAGCGATCCCCGCACATTTACACTATCCACACACATTAGGGACAATTTACATATATACCAAGCCAATTAACCTACAATCCTGTACATCTTTGGAGTGTGGGAGGAAACCAAAGATCTCGGAGAAGCTTTCATCAAGTACTCTGATGTTGCATGTTTTGAGACAGGAGACTGTCTGTGCACATGGGAGGAAAATCTGCTTGCATCATGTTTAATTACGACTCTTTTTTAAATAAAATGGGTGCATTGATCCTAGCTTTGGGTTTTACATAACATTGTGGTAAGAAAATATAAATTCACAACAGGTTCGACCAGTGAATAGAATCACACCTTTTACTTTAGTTTTAGAGATACAACATGGAAACAGGCCCTTCGACCCACCAAGTCCGCACCGACCAGCGATCTCCTGTTCACATTGGTTCTATCCTACACACTAGTCACAATTTACATAAGCAAGCGAACCTACAAACCTGCACGTCTTTGGAATGTGGGAGGAAACGCAGAGAAAACACACTCGGTCACGTGGAGAATATGCAAACTCTGTACAGACAGCACACGTTAGAGGCAGGAAACATGTTCCCAATGTTGGGGGAGTCCAGAACAAGGGGCCACAGTTTAAGAATAAGGGGTAGGCCATTTAGAACGGAGATGAGGAAAAACTTTTTCAGTCAGAGAGTTGTGAATCTGTGGAATTCTCTGCCTCAGAAGGCAGTGGAGGCCAATTCTCTGAATGCATTCAAGAGAGAGAGCTAGATAGAGCTCTTAAGGATAGCGGAGTCAGGGGGTATGGGGAGAAGGCAGGAACGGGGTACTGATTGAGAATGATCAGCTATGATCTCATTGAATGGCGGTGCTGGCTCGAAGGGCCGAATGGCCTCCTCCTGCACCTATTGTTTATTGTTGTCAGGATGGAACCCGGGTCTTTGGCGCTGTGCCGCCCTACTAGTGACAGTAAATTGTAGAGAGTAGATTTCCAGGATCGTACATAACCTCCCAGGGAGTCAACAGGGAGTGTCACTTCTATAAAATTATCCTTTTATTAGATGATAAGTCTTTGTTAAACAATGGTGACGGGTTTCTAAATAAAACAAAGGGTATGTATTAAGCAGTAGGATTTTAATTTTACGTTAGTTTCGATATAATTGAATCCCCTGCCAATTATTTTAAATGTGCATCCAATAATTAAGCGTGTGTAACCTGTTCAGAAAAATAGGTAGGTATAAGGCACTCCAAATCCGAGGTACTTTGTCCTTTTGGAACAGCAGAAATATGTAAATACTCAAGTAAATGGCTAATTTTCATATTTCATAAAAAGACAATAGCCACTGTATACATTTTAAAAATTCTATTTACTATAAATTTAAAATTCTATTTACTAATTTGTAAGTATTTGGAGTTCAGTGTTTCAGTTTTGTTGTGATATTTCCTTTGTTGTCAGCATAATACTCTGAAGAAGGATCCCGATCTGAAATACCACCTATCCTTTCCTGCTGCCTGACTCATTACTCCATCGCTTTGTGTCTATCTTTAGACACGTGTTTTACAGTCATGAGATTTTTAAATGATAGGAACATTATATACTTTAGACTTTGCTTTAGACTTTAGAGATACAGTGCGGAAAAAAAGGGCCTTTGGCCCACCGATTCCACGCCGACCAGCGATCACCCTGTACACCAGCACTATCTTACTCAAGGGACAATTTACAATTTGCCAAAGCCATCCACTCCTTACACACCAGGGGCAATGTACACACCAGGGGGCCAATTAACCTACAAACCTACACATCTTTGGGATGTGGGGGAGGAAACAGGAGCACCCAGAGGAAACCCATACGGTCACAGTGAGAACAAGCAAACTCCACACAGACAGCACCTGAGGTCAGGATTCAACTTGGGTCACGAGCAGCGCTACCAGCTGCACCACTGTGCCATCCAGTGCAAACTAAGAAAAGTGTCATTTTTTGGCATTAACACAGTTTAACAGCTGTAGCTCTGCTTTTAAGTCCTGGGTACTTCACTGAGCACTTGACCATTGACCTTACTGTATGTCCTGTTTTCATTCAGTAAACTCTCTGCATCCAATTTCCTGTCACTGTTCCAAGCAGGAAGTGGCAGTGCTGACTCAGAGTCACATTCGACGTTGACTCATCTGTTTTCCACAAAGGTTTACTTTGAATCTGGCACTGCCGTTAAGCATTTCAATGTTTTACTCTAGGAATCTTCTTAATAAATCTTTCTGGCAAAAGAAATGCTGGTTAGAGCCAATGATCACATATTCGTTTCCCTTCAGTGTCAATGTCGTGAACAGAAATCAGGAATTTCTGAAGTGCCTGGATTTTACCATGAGTATAATTTTTTCTTCACCATACTGTTATTGCGAAGAGAGTTTAAATACTGACACACACACTGCGAATCTCAATGGGAACTGCCTGCATTTGTAAACCTGGGCTGTGGTGTGTTTCTTTATCATCAGTTGTTCAATGTGGGTGGGAGATCCCTGCACATGAGTAATGCCGCTCACGATTATATCCTGTCCTGCTGAAAGCTCAAATTAATTATTAAGAGGACTTGAGGGAATGTTGAAAATAGGCTGTCGGCTGATGCTGGATCATACAGCAAAGTAAAACAGCCTCAGTTCACATTGACGGCTTTAGCTTCAGTGATCTGTTTGTGAGGTGCCAATTTGTTTAACTTACCACTTGGGTTGGGGACATGTCAATAGATTAAGGGCGCTGAGTTGTTGTATCTTTAGCTGTTGCAGTCTTTAACATGTGTAGGAAGGAACTGCAGATGCTGGTTTATACCGACGATAGACACAAAGTGCTGGAGTAACTCAACAGGTCAGGCAGCATCTCTGGAGAAAAGGAATAGGTGACGTTTCGGGTCTGTACCCTTCTTCAGACTTCACTCTTTAGAATGTATAGGAAGAAGCTGCAGATGCTGGTTGATACCGATGGTTGACACAAAGTACTGGAGTAACTCAGTGGGTCAGGCAGCATCTCTGGAGAAAAGGAGTAGGTGACGTTTGGTTCGGTATCCTTCTTCAGACTTCAGTCTTTAGCATGTACTGTATAGGAAGGAACTGTACATGCTGGTTTATACCGAAGATAGAGACAAAATGCTGGAGTAATTCAGCGGGTCAGGCTGCATCTCTGGAGAAAAAGGATGGGTGACATTTCTGGTCAGAACCCTTTTTAACTGAAGAAGGGTACCAACCCAAAACGCCACCCATCCTTTTTCTCCCGAGATGCTGCCTGACCTGTTGAGTTACTCCAGCACTTTGTGTCAATCTTCAGTCTTTAACATATTTGTTATTCAAAGTGCAACCCTATTGGCTCGATGCCTGCCCTCCGAGTACAGGGACAGCTTCTTCCCCATTGTGATCGGACTACTGAACGGTCCTCCAATAAGCTAGGCAGTCCACACTGACCATCGATCACCCCTTGACACTGATTCTATGTTATCCCATTTTTGCATCCATTACCCTACACAATAAGGACAGTTTACAGAGGCCAATTAACCTACAAACCCAAACGTTTTTGGCATGTGGGGGAAAACCAGGGCACCTGATCTTCCAACCAAGCTCATTGCAGATATTGCTCTTTATCTCTGCAACTGCAATGCTGTAAAACTATATTCTGCACTCTGGTAATTTTCTCTTTGCACCACTTGTGTATGTGTTGATTGCGTTCATGAATAGTATCTTCTTCTTATCGTGCCCACACATGCTAGATATTGTGTTTCAGCCAAAACTGAATACAACTCTTAGCAATATCATTGTTCTCTGCAAGGCCCTCAGCTTTGCATTTGTGCTCCAATAGAGGACGTCTCAATAGGTGCTCCATAGTTTGTGGTTCAGTGCCACATATGCAGATGGCGTCAACAGTGTCTATATAACCCCACTTCTTGAGAGTCGCTTTACAACGACCAGTACCAGCTCTCAGTCTGTTGAGGCATTTCAATTCAGCCCAGCTTGATGCGGCCCCAGGAGGAAGTTCTTCTTTGGCACCTATGGACATGGATGTCGTTGATGGGACATTGGCTAGTCTCTCTTCCCATAATGCAACGCTAGTACCTTCAGCTTCAGCATTTGGTTCAACTTCGTTGAGGAAGCTTTTCCTGAACAGTATGATCTGATTTAATTAAATAATTTTTCATTGTATCTTCGTACACATGGCAATAATAAGCCAATACCAAGCAATAAATCTGGAGCCCAGGTCTTTTGCTTGGTATGCTCTCTAAGGTGCCATAGGCTTTGCTGTATCCAGTGCTCTCAGTTGTTATGGAGTGAATTAAATTGGCTAAAGACAGTGGTTTCTCTACTTGTGGGGACCTTGGGAGGAGGCTGAGATGGATCATATGAGGGTGGCTCAGTGCGCAGTGGTAGAATTGCTGCCTTACAGCGCCAGAGACCCGGGTTTGACCCCGACCTCGAGTGCTGTCTGTGTGGAGTTTGCACGTTCTCCCTATGACCGCTTGGGTTTCCACCGGGTGCTCCAGTTCTCTCCCACGTCCCAAAAACGTGCAGGTTTGTAGGTTAATTGGCCCCTAGTTTGTCGGGAGAGAAAGTGGGATAACATAGACCTAGTGTGAACAGGTGATCGATGGTTGGCATGGACTCTGTGGGTCGAAAGGTCTGTTTCCATGTTGTATATCTAAACTAAAAAATAAGTTGTAAGAAAGTTAATCTGGAATATATTCTTTATCAAAATAACGCCAGTGATTGTAGATGATCTGGACAAGAGAAGTTTTGTTACTTTGTCACTGCTGGTGAGATTCTAACGACTTATACATTTGGCCCAAGGTTGGAAGGCTGCTTTCAAAGTGTTGAAGAGGAACGTGCGGTTTAAAATGGGGAAGATGCTTTCAATCTTTCCCCTTGCACCTTAAATCTGTTCCCTCTAGAATTAGACTCCCCTACCCAAGAAAAAATACAGTGCCATCCACCTTATCCACCCCCTCGTGATTTTATACATCTCTAAGTGCAGCCGCCACACTCCTCCGCTCCAGTCCCTCCAACTCTGCTTATAACTCAAGACCACCAACCAAGCATCCTGGTTAACCTTTTCTAAACCTTTTCCAGCTTAATGGCATCTTTCCTCTAGCAGGGCGACTAGAACTGCACAAGTGTGCGGTCTCCAAGTGTGGCCTCACCAATGTTTTACACTGTTAGTGTGGTCTCACCAATAATTAGTACAGTTACCGTGGTCTCACCAAGGGCTACTGCAGTTACTGTGGTCTCACCAATGTCATGTACTGTTAGCGTGATCTTACCAATATCTTGGTAGTTAGTGTGGTCTTACAAAATAATCATGATAGTTTTATAATCAAAAGCACTACTTTTAACTTCACTTATGCAGTCAGCAATCAATGGCTTAAGAATTGATCATTTTATCCCTACATATGGTGAAACTGTGAACTTCTCTGCATAACCGTTATTGATTGAAACCGAGTCCTTAAGTAATGTTGAAAGTTATTTGCTTGAAAGAGTGTGATATTAAGAGCTATTGAGAATGAGTAATAGTGAGATTAGATTACACTGTCCTGTAAACTACCCATGAAGTGCAGTTTCTCCAGTTTGCGTGTGGCTTCACTCTGGCAATGAAGGAGACCCAGGACAGAAAGGTCAGTATGGGATTGGGAAGGGGAGTTAACATTGGTCCTCTGAATGTATTTCTGAAATGGTATTCTGCAATATTAGAATTTGTATTAAAAATGCCACAAAGTGTTGGAGTAACTCAGCGGGTCAGGCAGCATTTCTGGAGAACATTTTTGAATGTTTCAGGTCGGGACCCTTCTTCAGACTGATTGTAGTGCGGGAGGGGTAAGAAAGCTGGAAGAGGATTGGGGCAGGACAAAGCCTGGCAAGTGATAGGTGGATACAGGTGGGGCCGCAGAGGAGGGGGGGGGGGATTGATAGGCAGATGGTTGGATTAAGGCCAGAGATGAAAAGGAAAAGTGAGAGAAGAGGATAGAAGAGCTCTGAAAGGTTTATTTATTCATGTCATCACACAACTGTATGCCAATCGCGAGCAAATTTTAGTGCCACCTCATTGGCCTCTGCAAGATCTTTAAAAGTCCTGTCCCACATAGGCGATTTTAAGGTGACTGCTGGCGACTAGACTGTCGCCGACAGTTTGCCGGGGTGTCGCGGGCATGATCGTGAGGAGTCTTCCAAAAATCGTAGTGGATCTCGGCGTGTCGCTGAGAAATCATCCGGTTTGAAATTTCTCGGCGACAACTGGCTTGTCGCCAGGTATCGTTGCTTATTGCTGTCGCTGTCGCATGCTGTCCCCAAGTTTGATAGGTTCTCTTAGATGCATTTAGAAGCACATAATATTAAAATAAGTAAAGTGATTTCAAAATACCATAAAATGCTTGTGTTTAACCAATTTATTTACCGTCAGGCCATTTGACAGGTAGATTGGAGGCGACAGTTTGACGGTCAGGTAAGCGTGGGAATTTTTGCGATGTTTATGGCTATCAGCCATTACATTTAAAGTGGGCTCCCAACCCAGATATGCAACCCAGAAACCAGATATGCATCTCCCGTACATTTTCAAACAATGCCCACACACTTTTCACAAAAATCCACTTAATCACTCAAAAAATGTTTTTTTTTAATACAGCTATTAGTAAGCTGGAAGTAAATCCAGTTTATGCCTTGTTACAGTGAAACTTGGTTTTCAACTAACCTGGGCAAGATGTTATAGTTCAAAATTCTCAAGTACTTACCGACTTGTCAGTGATTTCAGCGGAAATTAGGACGCCGGAGAAGCATTGACAGCGTGGGAATTTTGCGATGTTTCCGAAGACGGTGTAATCTCGACCTGACTCGGCATTGCCGTGGTCATTGTCGTCGGGTAAAAGAAAATTTCGGCGATCTGCTACGACTTTGACAGTCGCCAAAAAAATCGCCTAAGTGGGACAGGCCCTTTACAGTGCATGCAGCATGTCACAGCTCAGGAGATGTTCCATAGTCTGGAGGTCCCATCCGCACTCGCAGTCTGCCGCAGCTTTAGTATATCCCCACTTCAGCACGTTCGATTTGCTCCTCCCTATGCCTGTCCGCAGTCTGTTGAGACTGCGCCAGGTTATCCATGGTTGGTCGGAACCTGGTGGGAGTTTCTCAGAGGGATCGATTGAAAGATGAAGCCAGAGGAAGGAATATTAATGGTAGGGGTCAGGGGGGAGGGAAAGGGGAAGGATAGAAATGGGTATGAATCCAGGTGGGGCACAGAGAAGATGGATGGATGGATGGATGGATGGAAAATTCAATACTGTTAGGTTGTAAGCTACCGAAGTGGAATCTCAGATGCTGATTTTCCAGTTTGCATGTGGCCTCACTCTAGCAATGGAGGAGGCCCAGAAGAAAAACATCAGCAGGGGAATGGGAGGAGGCGTCAAAATGGTTAGCAGTCAGGAGAATCTGTATCCCTATATTACCATTCTAACTGACATCAGCATACAGCTCAAACGTTGACCAGAAAAAGATAAACATTTTTATTTTAACATGCCTTGCCTGCAGAAGATGGAAAAAAACTTTTGTAATTTTGAAACAGTAAAATATTTAAAAAGGGAATCTTTTCAAAATTTAAAATGGGAGAACATAATCGTAAAATTAGACCTGGTACATTCGGGAATGTAATCATCTATAGGGTAAAGGAAATCCCTCGTCTGTTCGGCATGGACATTGTGGGCCAAAGTTCCTGTAGTGTTCTAAAAGGCTAGATGTTGAAGCAGTGGTAATTTTAACATTTAAGAGATTGCTGTCTGTTTTGAGTTTGCGGGTTCTGCACGTGACCACATGTGTTTCTCCGCATGTGTTTTCTCCGCATGCTCCGGTTTCCTCCCACATCCCAGAAGCGTGTGGGTTTGTAAGTTAATTGGCTTCTGTAAAATTGCCCCTCGTGTGCATGAGTGGATGAGAAAGTGGGATAACAAGACTAGTGATCAGCTGATCGATGGGCCGATGGGCCTATTTCCATGCTGCATCTTTCAATCAATAATTCAATGAATTGCTCGCATTCTACAATGCAAAAGACAAATCTGAAGCAAAATACACTCTGAAAGTCCAAATGAATTAGACGTAAGGAAAATGGTACTTGCTTCTTCCAGTTCTTATTGTAATTCTCTTTTTTCTTTGGTAGGAAAAGGTAGAACAGGAAGAAGAAGTGAAAGCTTCTCAAGAATCTTCAGAAGAACAGTAAATCTGCAAGGTTCTCACTACCTCATCCAACAGAAGGCTCCTGTCAATACCTGGACTACAAATCCTATCACACTGATTTCATTCTAGTCTTTAACAGGAAACTTCCAACTGCACTGGAACACAACAGTACTTTTTTGTAAAATACAGGTCAAGGTATTTCAAAGAGATCAACATTTAACCAAGGGCAAAGTCTAAACAATTGAGCTCGTATTTCATAGTTTGTCAATGTGGTAAACTGCTGAGCATTGGCCGTCAAGTTAAACCATTGAATAGGACAATCCTGTTGAGCATTTTAGTGGTAAGAAATATGAAACAGTCTGTTCTTGCTGTGGCCGATTCACGTAGAGGACGTATATCGCATGTTGGAGGTGGTGGACCCATGGTCAACATGAAGATGACTACAGTGGATGTTACAGTGGACTGCCAGAGCAGCTCTACAAATCTACATCTGTCAACCCAAGATTGCATTGCAATTCCATAGTGGATTGTGCACTAACACATTACAGCTGCTTATCCATCCATTTGCAAAATTCCTCTCGAGTCATTTTACTTTTGTGTTTGGCATGGCTTACAATTGTGTAGACCAACCTATGTTAGCCTGTGAAATAGATTACGATCTCCTACTTTGTAGACATCCTTCCAAATGGAAGAGAACTAGACATTTCTTTAGGCTCTATATTATAGTTAACTGTTTGCCTGGAGCTAATAATTTTTATTGCATATTATTAATTTTCCGTTATGTAAAACATACTTCATGTGACATGCAAATGCATTTCAAGTAGTAGGTGAAGTGTAAAGAGTGATGTTATATTATTACCCTGTTACTCTTTCCATATTCTTGACGCATACGTTGTTCTCCATAGAAAATGGTGCAGCCAAAGCAATTTTATTCAAAGAAAGGCATTTGGCTCTTTGATCTCTGAACACCAAACTGCCAGACTACAGTTTGGTTTGTTAGTAAATCTGAAAATGGGAAGCTATTGACAGTGAAGGAGCATTTTGTAACTAGGCATAGAATATTTTTCTCCCTTTTGTCGAGATCTTAAATCCAGAAGCAATTGGTAGATCAAATGAGGCAAAATGTCAGGAAGTGAATTGATTCATTTAAATGCTACGATATGAAGGGCGGTACAGTGGCGCAGCGGTAGAGTTGCTGCCTTACTGCACCAGAGACCCAGGGTTGATCCTGACTTTGGGTGCTGTCTATATGGAGTTTGTATGTTCTCCCCGTGACCACATGGGTTTTCCCCAGGTGCTCCGGTTTCCACCCACACTCCAAAGACATACAGGTTTTTAGGTTAATTGGCTTGGTAAAGATTGTAAATTATCCCGAGTGTGTAGGATAGAGCTAGTGTAACAGGAGGTCACTGGTCGGCGCGGACTAGGTGGGCCGAAGGGCTTGTTTCCACACTGTATCTCTAAACTAAACTAAACTAAACTAAACTAAAACAGTGCAAACCCACGTAATAGAAACTTCTGATTTGGAAAACAATCAATTAAACAAGAACTCTCCTTCTGAACGTTTACCTTAAAATTCTACAATGAAAGTATTGTTATTTTTATACTGAAATTATAGAGAAAATAATTTTTTCTCTCCTTAGAACAATATGCCATTAGTTATACTTGTTGCCAACTCTTAATTTAACTGACGAGTCGGCCATTGACGAGTATAAGTTTAAATACATAAAGTTCAAGTGGCAATCATTGGCCCGGTTAAATGAAAGACCACCATTACTGATTTTATTTTAACCCATTCAGTTGGTTAAGGTGATATAGAGTGGTTATGGTGATATATGCTGACAGTGCAGATTAATTGTTTTTGATTATTATTCAAATAAGTGAAAGTACCCCTTTTGCTGGACTCCGCAGGCTTATAGTTAGCAAATTACACATATATACACGCAAATAAAATTATTTAAAATTTATTGGATACTCAAGGAGAGAGGCTGAGTAAGATGCCAACACTTAAGACACGTTGAAACTCAAAGGGATACCAGTTTACTAAAAGTTACAAATTATAAACTTTTTAACTTTTCTTGTATATTAACTTCCTAGTTTATGACATGCTGCAGTTTGAAACTGAGCTCTGTAAAGACTGATGGTGAAGTGACATTAATAACAGCATTTAGAATATAATACTTGAGGTATTAATTTCAAATATAATGCTTCATATATGGTGTTTAAAACTTAGATTGTAATACCTCTCACCAACTGCAAACCGTTTAATTATTCTTGCTTTACTATAACCGATACCAAATGCTAGAGTTAAGCTATAAGTTTACTTTTAATTTTGAATTGCAGAAGAATTTTGCTATTTAATCAATTTATTCAGATGATGCATATGCATTTCCTACATTTAAATGTACGAAAGACTATGTTAATTTAGTATTTGTTATTTTATTTTCTGGATGTCACGGAGAAGGGTCTCGACCAGATATGTCACCTATTTCTTTTTGCAGAGATGCTGCATATCCCGCTGAGTTACTGCAGCACCTTGTGTCTATCTTCCTGTAAAACTCTGACCATAGTTCACATAGTTTGAAATACTTTGGCGGATGGGAGAAATTATAGATTTACAAAGGAGCGGCTTTGCATTTGCACCGCATTGCAAGCATTGGTGGTGATTCTGCCGCAGAGTTAGCTCAGTTGAGAGAACGAGCAACTCTCGAGTCAAATGGCTCTTGTCCCTCGAGATCCTGAAGCATAATAATTTTGAAGGCTCCATTGCAAAACTACGCTGATACTCAACAGACCATTAAACTGAAGCCTAGTCAGCGCTCTTGAATAGACATTCAAATAAATCCCATGCTGCTATTTTGAAGTAGAATAGAAGTTTGTCCCTCAGTTGCTATCAAAACAGTCAAAACTCCCTCCTCTAGCATCAGTGAGGCGTACAAGCTGCCATTATGGGATCTGACTCTATACAATTGACAGCTGTGTTCCCCTGTGTTATCAAACGTAACAGCTTGTCAACTTCATTTACGCTGTTGGAACATACTGAAAGGGATTATAGAGATGCAATTTTCAATTTAGAATAGTGCACAAGTTTATTATGCAGATAAATTCAGTAGTCTTGCAGTTCCATTAACAGGTAATTTGATATCCCACGATTTAACGTTAATTTGCATCTAAATATTGTAGATGTTACTGAAATTTAGATTCCAATTGCAGGCCAAAATAGACAAGAAGCATAGGTATCAGAATCATGAATCTACAAAATCCTCTGTAACAAAGGTGGCTCAAGGTGAATTTTATGTTGTTTTAACAGTGAACAAATACCAAGATCTTCTTTGCATTGAACAAAAATGGCCGCCAAGTTACAGTAACCCTCTTATAAATTGCTAAGCTTTTCTTGATATTTAGCAGAAAACTGACTTGAAGCAAATTATAATTAGGGAAAGGAAAAATATGTTTAAAGTTAATAAGAATTCAGTCCAAGGATAAGCAAATGGGATTTTTCTTCTTAAGTGACAATAGATATAACGAGGCAACTCCCAGTGATGCTAACTTGTTAGTCCATGTGACTGAATATTTCAGTTGAATTGCTGATGAAGTACAACTTTCTTCACTACCTAAGAATGAAATCTGTGATTTTTCAGCAGGAATCCGTTCATTATTCTGTTTTCACATTGTTTTGCAATATTAGTACTGGCCGAACAGATGCAACTTCTTGGGTTTCTGTGTCCACAACTACCTCTTTTTAGTTTCACATTCTCTCAGCTGCTGCTGTACACAATATACAATTCATTTGTTCCATCTTCTCAATTGCAGAGAATAACTGTGGTTAAATAATGTTGCGTCTGAACTTTGTCTGCAAGTTTCCACATTAAGAGGAAAAAAAAGTTTTGAATTTCGTGTTTACCATATTACAATTAAAAAAACAGTAAGTTGGTAAAAGGGAGAGAAAATTTACAAAGTGAATGCGTTTATGTAAAACAAAAAGCTCGAGATATGCATTTGCAATCTACTTGAAGATCATTGGAACCACGGTACAGATTGGCACAAAACGTGCTGAGAGATTTAATACTTGAATTTCATAGATGGAGATTCAAATTAGTAGATTATAAAATGGTGTCTGTTACTAAAAACCTGCTATAAATGCTGGACAACTTACCTAGTTTTTGTACCCATCTTCTGCAGTTGGGAGATTTCGGGGCCACTGTAGTTGGTAATTTGATGACCGCATCAGTAGTACATTTAGAAAAATATTTATTTTTAAAATACAAATTATAAACGTAACTAATTGCTTCTTGGTTTCTTTCTGTCCATAATATGTTACCATTACTTTACTTTATGGCCACCTTGATACTGTCTGGTACCTCAATGGATATGCTCCCTTTTTAAGACACGTCTGATTATTCTGGTCTCATGTTCAAAAAGGTCATAGTTTCACCAATATGCCCCATCTACGCTAGTCCTACCTGCCTGCATTTGGCCCAAATTCCTTTAGACGAGAGAGATGCAGCATGGAAACAGGCCCTTCGCCCACTGAGTCCATGTCGACCAGTGATTACCCTGTACACTAGCACTATGCTACACACTAGGGACAATTTACAATTTACTGAAGCCAATTAACCTATAAACCTGGAGATATTTGGAGTGTGAGACAAATCCGGAGCACCCGGATAAAACCAACACGGTCACAGGGAGAACACACACTCTGTACAAAGAGCCCCCATGATCAGGGTCGACCCCAGGTCACCGACACCATTAGGCAGCAACTCTACCACTGCGACACTGTACCACCCTATAATTCCTCTAAACCTTCCCTATCCATGTATCTGTCCAGTGACCCGAAACGTCACCCTTTCCTTCGCTCTAGATGCTGCCTGTCCCGCTGAGTTACTCCAGCATTTTGTGTCTACCTTCAATTTAAACCAGCATCTGCAGTTTTTCCCTACAGTTTTAAATGTTGTTATAGTACTTGCTTCCACAACCTCCTCTGGCAGCGTATTCCATATACCCACCACCCTCTCTGTGAAAAAGTTCCTATTAAATCTTTCCCCTCTCACCTTAAAACTAGTCCCCTGGTTCTTGATTCCCCTACTCAGAGGTGATTTTTCATCAAAAATTGATGGATTGTGAACAACATCCATTGTTTTGTATCCATGCCCTTTGCTGTGGTACAAAATACATGCCATGCATATCATTAAACCTCTTGCCTCGGCAGAAGATATTTTTAGCAATCGATGGAATAAAATGGCAAACATGTTTTTACTGGCTTATCATTTTGTTGCACCAAACATTATGCAAACATTTCCCCTTCCTTTCAACACTACCGAAACCAGCAAAGTTCTCCATCAACATATAGAGTGTCTCTTTGGTGTGCACTTGGGTTGTTTACTTGGGTGTCAAGTGGTCGTAAAGGCACGCAGTGGCACAGGGAACTGGAGTAACAGACAGCAGATACATTTTATAATTTTACCAACTCACTGTTTAAATGTGATCTTTCTTACAACTATCAAATTTGAATGACGTGCAGATTGCAACGTTGAAATTAAGCAAAGATGTTGATCAGGCTTTTAACACAAGAATCACTTGTTCTGCAAAGGAGATAAGACAGAGATTTGAATTGTACCTTGGTCAAACAAAAACCTGTTAATGTTCAAGGCAAATCACGCATTTAAAAATGCCTACCTCAGCACAAATGTTGGTCATCCTGCTGACTTAATGCATGCATAGTTTAGAAAGTTTTACTGAAAACTCATTTTTACTAAATGATGCAAGGATGTCACAGAACATTTTATATTCATAACAGAAACTTGAAGCATTGATTGCGAAAAATGGAGGTTCTAGATAAATGTGTGCAATTAAGGGCGTGACAATTATACAATATTATAATTTAAGTTGTTTCCATCAGAAATATTTAGCATTCCAGCCATTTTTAAAAATCTCAGTTGGGAGTTTGGTACTTCAACATGATTATTGACCAATGTAATGTGGCAGATAGTTTGTACATGAATGCCCTAATTGTGGTTGATGGCTTAAATCGCACATTAAGATTTTATTTTTCGTCAGATGGTGTTTGGTGCAACAATAAAGATGATGATTATTCAAACTGGTGTCAAGTTGTGCAATTTTAATGGGGGACACAGAGGCTCAACATTAGAGTTGTAGCCTTGCTGTGTCAGAGACCTGGTTCCATCCTGCTGTTTGTACGGAGTTTGTACCTTCTCCCCGTGACCACGTGGGTTTTCCCCAGGTGCTCCGGATTCCTCCCACACTCCAAAGACTTGTACGTTGACACAAAATGCTGGAGTAACTCAGCGGGTCAAGCAGCATCTCTGGAGAAAAGGAATAGGTGATGTTTCAGGTCGAGACCCATCATGTCACCTATTCCTTTTCTCCAGTGATGCTGCTTGACCCGCTGAGTTACTCCAGCAGTGTGTGTCTATCTTTGGTGTAAACCAACATCTGCGGTTCCTCCCCGACACGTTTGTAGGTTAATTGGCTTCAGTAACAATTTTTTAATTGTCACAAATGTGTAGGATAGTGTTAGTGTACAGGGATCGCTGGTCGACATGGAATCAGTGGACCGAAGGGCCTGTTTCCACGCTGTATCTAAACTAAACTAAACTAAATAGTATCTTAGGAGCATCACCTGCTGGGCTAACTGTTACATATGATGCGATACGATAAACTTTATTCTTCCCAGGAGGGAAATTGGTCTGCCAACAGTCACAACGCACAACAAGGTACACAAAAACTTGAAATTAAAAGTGAAAAAAAAAGAAAAGGACAAGCGTCTGTTGGCTGGCTGCTGTGTGCACAGCGCCTAAACCGGAATGAACAAACAAACAAACAAACAAACAAACGAACGAACGCAGACTTATCCCCTGGGCAGAAGATTCTAAAACGACGGTGCCCCCTCCCCCACACCTGGTTTGCTGGTGCATGCTGGTTTAGTTTAGTTTATTGTCACGTGTACTTAGGTACAGTGAAAAGCTTGTTTGTTGCGTGCTATCCAGTCAGCGGAAAGACTGTACATGATTACAATCGAGCCATCCACAGTGTACAGATACAGGATAAAGGGAATAATGTTTAGTACAAGATAAAGTCCGGGACTCCAATGAAGTAGATGGTAGGTCAGAACCACTGTCTAGTTGGTGATAGAATGGTTCAGTTGCCTGATAACAGCTGGGAAGAAACTGTCCCTGAATCTGGAGGTGTGTGATTTCACACTTCTGTACCTCTTGCTTGATGGGAGAGGGGAGAAGAGGGAGTGACCGTGGAGAGACTTTTCCTTGTTGATGCTGGTGGCCTTGCCGAGGCAGCGTGAAGTGTGGATGGATGCCAATTGTAGATGCTATTGCCAAAAAACAGTCTTGAAAACTTCATTTAAAAAAATCATTAATCATGCGTAATGTTGCAGAACTAAGTTGCCAGGAATTTTATTAGTGAAGAAATAAAAGCATTTTGAATAATTATTTTACCAGGTCTCTTTTCATTGACATTTTTGATCAATGAAATTATTTCACGGTGATACTTCATGCATAAAGCTTCAATAATCCAGCACGTTTGGGACTTTGATGATGCCTGAATTGCATATTTTCTGAAGAACTGAATTTTATAACTAGTCCAAGTGGACACGTTGGGCCCAAACCTCTCCTGCATTGGTGCAGCACCCTGTCCTCCACCACTCTCCCCTCAACCCCCTCCTCCCCTCTCCCTTCTGCCCCACTCCCCCGTTCCCCCTCCCTTCCTCCTCCCCTCCCCTCCTTTTAAACTTTAAAATGTGAATAACTTAAAAAATATAAGACCGATTTCAATAAAACTACTTGCATTATCACTAAAGTGACAATGGTGAGTAAGGTGGGCCTAAATTTGTCACACTATAGCGTGCCGTTTTGGCTGAAGTTCAGTCACAAACAAGATAACAAACGAGAGTTTTAGTATATAGATATTCCAACATATTTTTTTAACTTGCTCTTTTTAGATGTTAAATTGTGTTAAAATAAAGACTTTAGAAAATCAGAACTGAGGCCATGGTGTGATGATTGATTGACTGAAAGATACAGCATGGAAACAGACCTTTCAGCCCACTGAGTCCACGCCGACCATCGATCACACAAGTTCTATGTTATCCCACTTTCACATACACTCCCTATACACTAGGGGCAATTTTACTAAGGCAATTGACCTCCAAACCCGCACGTTTCTGAGATGTGGGAGGAAACAAGTACCTGGAGGAAACTCACGTGGTCACAGGGAGAACGTGCAAACACCACACAGACAGCACCCGAGGTCGGGATGGAACCCGGGTGTCTGGCGCTGTGAGTTAAAACGGAGCCTGGGAGACAGGTCCCTCATGAGTTGAAAGGTGGTGTGCAAGCTGGGACCCAGTGAGTTAAAAGAGAGAGGGCAAACCGGGCCTTGGGGAGAGGGCGAGAGGACAGTTTTTTCCCCAAAAATAAACTTTATTTAAAAAAAAAACAAGAACAGTACAAAAACTCTTGCAACATTCTCAGCATCTGTACATGCATTGGTGTTACATTCAGTAGTGTTCACAACTATTGTTATACCAAGCCTTGCCACTCTTGTGGCTGCCTGGGGTGATATCTCTTCCCTTGTTTGAGGGGTGTCCTCCAGCGGACTGAGCCCCCGATGTCCAACAGCGGAAACACCCTAGACTGTGGTCCTCCCCCACAGAGCCTTGGCGTTGGCTGCACTGAGCTTCAGTGCGTCCCTCAGCACGTACTCCTGCAGTCTGGAGCGGGCCAGTCGGCAACATTCCCTGACGGACATCTCACTCCGCTGGGAGACCAACAAGTTTCGGGCAGACCAAAGAACATCTTTTACCGAGTTGATGACCTTCCAGCAGCACTTGACGTCCGTATCCCAATGGATTCCTGGGAACGGTCCATAAATCCGAGAGTCCTTGTTACGGAGCTGTTCGTGATGAACAGGACCTTTGCATCCTTCTCCAGACTCTCTTCACAAATCAACACTCGGAGAAGAGGTGGGCAACAATCTCCTCTCCGTAGCAGCAGTCCTGAGGGCAGCGTGCACCGGCTGTAAGACTCCGGAGGTGCAGGAAGGGATCTGGCCGGGTGGGCCCCTCTCACATCAGTCAGGCCAGGCCAGGTCTTTGTGCTCGTTGGTGAGTTCTGGCGATGAGGCATTTTGCCATCTCCAGTGAGTGGGGAGGGGGAGAGGGAACTGGGACCCCAGTGAGTTGAGAATTGGTGCAGCAAACATCCACTGGTGAGCCTGATGCTGCCTCATCAGGATTTTGAAGCTGTCCGATACTGCATGTGAGATTTTCTATGGCATTTAAAATCCTCACAGAACTTTATGACTTCAATTACATTCAGAGGTGCAGAGAAAAATGGTGGTAATTATATTCAAAATGCATCGCTATAAAACTTGCTTGTTCATTTGCACTGTCGGTAGCAAACAGCTGAACCACTCACAAAGATATATTAAAATGCCTTTAAAAATTTAAAGCATTATTAAATTTTAAGATGGTTGCCTCCGAGAAGCAATCTAATATTAATTTGAAGCAATGATTATAAACTATGCAAATTAAATTGACAGTGTTATTTTGTGCCCAGATCTACTGAGTTGTGATGTTTGTTTGCAGTTGGATTGCTGCAGATCTTTGTGAAGTATAGGTCTTTAATGATTTAGCAGTGCTGTTGTTGAGATCTATAACTTTTGCTATGTCCAGTGCACTCTGCTGTTTCCTGATTGCATTTGATGAGGTGAATTGAATTAAAGAATGAAAGAATGGTGTTAATGATGGTGATGACCTTAAAGGTAAGACCGTCGGGCAGGAGCAGAATTCGGTCATTCGGCCCATCAAGTCCACTCCGCCATTCAATCATGGCTGATCTATTTTTCTCTCTCAACCCCATTCTCCTGTCTTCTCCCCGTAACCTCTGACACTCTTACTAAGATCAAGAATCTATCAATTTCCATTTTAAAAACCAACTAGAGAGCAATCCTGACCTACCATCTGCCTCATTAGAGACCTTTGGACTACTCTTTGATCGGACTTTCCTGGACTTTATCTTGCAGTAAACATTATTCCCTTTATCCTCTGTCTGTACACTGTTGACAGCAGTGGAAGTACATGGATAGCAAAGGTTTAGAAGGAAACATGCCAAATGCAGGCATATAGGACTAGCTTAGATGGGGCATTTTGGTCGGCATGGACGAATTGGGTCAGTTTAGATGTAGATGGCGATCTTGGTCTGCAAGGTCAAGTTGGACTGAAGGGCCTGTTTTCCTGCTGTATGACTCTCTGGCTCTAAAAGACACTTGGACAGGTACATGGATAGGAAAGGTTTAGAGGTATGAGGGCCAAATGCGGGCAGGTGGGACGAGCATAGATGGGACATCTAGACACAAAGTCCTTTTTAGAAAGTCTAAATTAAATCTCCAACAAAGTTGGCAGTCGGATTTCACAAAGTTCTAGAATTCATGCTCATAATTTGAATTATTTGATTATTATTGTGAAGTCGTGGATTCTTGTTTGATATGTGAATAATAGGTGCGGTCAGTCTAAGTTAACTGCCCCACTGCTATGATGGTGTTGCCATGATAACTTCAAAGAATACATGCAACATACCTGTTTAGATTCACACACAGGCTGATTTCTCTCAGATGTCTTTGACATCCTTCAAGTGAAAAAAGGAACATCTAAGAAGCGCAATTTAGTTCAGTTTAGTTTATTATCGTCACGTGAAAAGATTTTTTGTTGCATGCTAGTGAACAAAAAGACCACACATGATTACAATCAAGTGTACAGCTACAGGATAAAGGGAATAACGTTCAGTGCAAGATAAAGTCCAGTAAAGTCCGATGAAAGATAGTTTGAGGGTTTCCATTGAGGTAAATGGTAGGTCAGGACCATTCTCTAGTTGGTGATAGGATAGTTAATCCAGCTGGTTCCTTGCCTAAAACACCTTTGCCTTGAACTTACGTTTATCTTTATAAAAGAAAGAACCTCATAGGCTATACAAATATATCCACTGTGCTGTCTTTGAATAATGTTTTTGAGATGCTTGATTATGTTGTAGTGAGTCCAGACGAGTGGTTTTATTGGAATCCTTTATTAGTATCAAAACCCGTAACAAACGCGACTGACTTCTTCCTGGACAAACACTACTTTACTTAATAATCTAATCTCTAATCTGGTTTGGCGCCAAGCATTTAAATACCCCGCGCTTCCTTAACCCATGACCGTAATCCAATCCGAGGGTTCTATTACCTGGCCAATCCCTATGTCCCTACAATGTGCCATTAATGGAAGGTTATCAATAAATGTCTCTTTCCACTGTTGCTTGTAATGTTGGTTTTATTTTTCAAATATTCTGTCTACTTTTCAGCCTCCAAGGTTCCTTAATACAATCTAACTTAAGCAAAGAGATCTTTTAAGGTCTGATGCGATGTGCATTTCTTTACTCAAGGTTTTGAAGGCAATTCTTTGGAATGGGACATTTTCCACTTTGGAATAATTCAATAATTGATTGAAGTGATTGAAAGATACAGCATAGATCTCAGAATAAAAGGAGGTACCTTTAGAAAGGCAATGAGGAGGGATTTCTTTGTCAGAGGGTGTGAATTGCACGTGGTGACAGGGAGAACATGCAAACTCCACACAGATAGCACCCGGGGTCAGGATCGACCCTGGGATGTCAGAGATGTGAAACAGCAGCGCTAACAGCTATGGCACAGTGCTGCCCTCTAGTGACTGTTCGCAAAGCAGCTGAAAATCCCCATGTGGAATTCCTTCAGGGTGGGATTTTAATGTGGCACATCAAGTATGAATGATTAATACCAACATCGTATACTGGTCAGTTGTTTCCAACAATTAAAAGTCTAAAGATGGGTCCTGACCCAAAACATAACCTATCCATGTCTTCTAGAGATGCTGCCTGTCCCACTGAGTCACTCCAGCATATAATGTTTTTGCCCCCGAGAATTAAAAGGTATTCTAAGTAAAATTTCAAGCTACATTTATTGTAAAAAATACATTCCAGTTGAATATAATCTCACTCACAGCATATAGTAGAGTTGCTGCCTTACAGTGCCAAAGACCCGGGTTCGATCCTATCTGTGTGGAGTTTCCTCCCACACTACAAAGTCATACAGGTTTGTAGGCTAATTGGCTTGGTAAAATTGTCAATTGTCCCTGGTGTGTAGGATAGTGTGTGTGCAGGGATCGCTAGTCAGCGCGGACTCGGTGGGCCGAAGGGCCTGTATCTCGAAACTTTAAACTTGAAATCAATCCAGTAGCCAATGAACTGTTGAAACTTAAATGTGCAACTTAGATGTTTCTATAAATTATATTAAATTACATTAATACCCGGTGACCAACGTCAGTCATAATTGGGGTTTCTGCAGCAGCAGGCGATTTATAGTTACAAATGTTTTTGTAATAAAGGTTTTCACTGGGTAGAATAGGAATTAGGTTGCCTAAGAGTAAAAAAGGCATTTGGTGCTGTATCATTGTATGATAACAAAGTAAGGGAACTGTACTTATAAGATAATTTAAGATTAAAAAGGACCCAAGTGAAAAGGACTTACATTTCTAAGGGATCAGTCAATGAAATTCTCCTAAACCAGAATTATAATTTAACTTTTCAATAATTACATGACCCTGAGAATAAGAGAAATGTTTAACAATTGCCGGTTCTTTATGAATTTGATTAAGCCTTGACCTACTTTAGTAGCATTATACATTTGAATCACTCTACTTAAAGGAGATGTGCGGGGCAGGTTTTTTTAACAGAGGGAGGCGAGTGCCAAAGGTGGTGGAGGCAGATACGATAGTGGCGTTTACGAGGCGTTTAGATAGGCATGTGGACATGCAAGGAATGGAGAGATAAGGATTAGGTGTGGGCAGAGGAGGTTAGTTTAAATTGGCATCAAGTTAAAAGATGGAAAGAGCGCAGAGAAGATTTACGAGGACGTTTCAGGTCGAGATCTCTCTTCAGACTTATCTTGGCAACATGTTCGGCACAGACATTGTGGGCCGAAGGGCCTGTTCCTATGCTGTACTGTTTGTTCTATGTTCTAATCTAGCAAAGTTCAGTTGTGATTCCTGTCTCCTAGTTATTTGTTACTGACTATTTAATGTGGATTTATTAATTCTGCAAAATGGGTAGTACATTTTAAATATAGAAGTTGGGGCATTATATTACAGTTGCACAAGACATTGTTGAGGCTGCACCTGGAGTATTGTGTTTAATTTTGGTCACCCTGCTATAGGATAGATGCAGTGAACCTCAAAATAGTACAGAGAGGGTTTATGACGATGTCAGGACTCGAGGGGCTGAGCTGTGTGTGTGTGTGTGTGTGTGTGTTGTGTGTTAGTGTGTGTATGTGCGTTAGTGTGTGTTTGTGCGTTAGTGTGTGTGTGTGCGCGCGTATGTGCATGTGCGTTAGTGTGTGTTTGTGTGTGTGTGCTTTATATTCAAAGCAATAATAATGTGCTGACAATCACCAGGTGCTGGGTGGTTAATTGGCAATGAGAGATTGCCTGGGGTGAACGTGGCTCTCTGGACTGGGGAAGTTCAAGAGTTCAAGATTTTTTCATTGTCATATGTACTGAAAGCGGAACAATGAATTTCTTACTTGCAGCAGCAAAACAGGACTGTAAACATGGTACACACAGAAAACATAATAAACAACAAAAACAGTAAATTAAAAACCCCGATATTAACACATAAAGCCAGAAGTGCTTAGTGCAACCGAGACAGTCCACAGTTCATAGTTTAGTTAGTATTTGTGTTAGTCAAGAACCTGATGGTTATTGAGAAGAAGCTGTTGCTGAACCTGGTTTTCAGACTCCTGTACCTTCTTCCCGATTGCAGGAAGTGAAAAGAGTGTGTAGCCAGGGTGTTGTGGGTCTCTGATGATGCTGGCTGCCTTTTTGAGGCAGTGCCTATTGAAGATCCCTTCGATGGTGGGGAGGTCAGTACCCCTGATGGACTGGGCTGTTGTGTTCACTACTATTTGTAATCTCCTTCGTTGCTGGGTGCTGAACCAGGCTGAAATGCAATGTGCAGAAAATAGATAACAGGCACCTTACCGTTTACGCGTGCTTGACTTACCATGTTCAAATTTCCATCTGCTTAAATGTTTAAAGTTATATGTTTAATTTACAAGTTTTTAAATTACGTGCTGCTTTTCAGGAACGTGAAGCCTGCGTAAAACACAAAATCACCTGTACAGTGAAATAAGCAGGGAGTGGGATTGATAGGATTGTTCTGAGAACTGGCATGGACTTGATGGGCCAAATGTCCTCCCATATCATACAGAAATGTAAGGTAGACACAAAAAGCTGGAGTAACTTCAGCAGGACAGGCAGCTTCTCTGGAGAGAAGGAATGGGTGACGTTTCGGGTCGAGACCCTTCTTCAGTCTGAAGAAGGGTCTCGACCTGAAACGTCATCCATTCCTTCACTCCAGAGATGCTGCTTAATCCCGCTGAATTACTCCAGCTTTTTGTGTCTATCTTCGGTTTAAACCAGCATCTGTAGTTCCCTCTTACTCATACAGCAATGGGGCAGGTGTAATTTGTCTTGTATTGCATCCGTTTCACAATGTTGGAGGGTTGGCATGTTTCCCTTTGAGCTCTGGATGTATAATTGAAGGGATAAACTGGGGCCATATGTTCCATCCCACAGAGGTCCCCCATGAGCTTCAGTTATCAACCGAGACAGGACTGGAAGCTGGAAGCAGCTGCCTCTTGGTTCTGCCTGTGTGATGATTTGTGTTCTCTCTGCAGTGATTATTTAAGAAGTATTGCAGTGTCTTTGGGACCTTCGGAAAGGACTGTCTCTGGGGTACGTGTGATATAAGCTTTGGGCATCACAGTGGCACCGCAGTAGAGTTGCTGCCTTACAGCTCCAGAGACCTGGGTTCGATCCTGACTACGGGTGCTGTCTGTACAGAGTTTGTCCGTTCTCCGTGACTGTGTGGGTTTTCTCCGGGTGCTCCAGTTTTTTTCCCCACACGTACGGATTCATAGGCCAATTGGCTTTTGTAAATTGTAAATGATCTCCACTGACGTGTCGGATAGAACTAGTGTGTGGGCTGATCATTGGTTGGCGCGAGTTGTTTCTGCTGTTTCCATGATGTATCTCTAAAGTTTAGAGTCTAAAGTAAAGCTTCCAAATCCATGTGTAGAAATACAAAAATGTAAAATTAACGTTGCTAGCCAAATATCTTTTGTACAAACAGATGGAGTGCTGGGATGATGTTTGATTAAATGTTTATGTATAAAGATACAACATGGAAATGGGCCCTTTGGGTCACTGAGTCCATGCCAACCCGCGATCATCCGTTCACATTAGTTCTGTGTTATCCTACTTCCTCATCCACTCCCTGCATATCAAGGGCAATTTTACAGAGGGTAAAAAATCTACAAAGTCTAAGGGATGTGGGAGGAAACCGATACACCCAGAGGAAACCCAAGCAGTCACAGAGAGAACGTGCAAACTCCACGCGGACAGCATCCAAAGTCAGGATTGAAGCAGGGTGTCTGGCGCTGAGAGGCAGCAGTTCTACCAGCTGCACCATTGTGCTGCCCCAAATGTATTCCAATCTCTGTCCGAGGAAGGGTACCATCCCAACAGGTGCTGCCTGAATGGAGTTTGTACCTTTTCCCTGTGACCGCGTGGGTTTTCTCCAGGTGCTCCGGTTTCCTCCCACATTCCAAAGACATACAGGTTTGTAGGTTAATTGGCTTCAGCAAAATTGTCCCTTGTGTGTGGGATAGTGCTTGTGTGTGGGATGAGCGCAGGTTGGTGAGGACTCTGTGGGCAAAAGGGCCTGTTTTGACAAAAAGTGGTTGTAAAAAAAACAGAAAATATTACGACTGCAGCATTTGTGGATAGCAACATATTTTGTTTTCCTAACAAATGAATTGTCCACTCTGTTTTCCTCTCTCCACAGATGTTGCCCGCCCTGCTGAGGATTTCTAAAATACTCGTTTTACGTTAGGTGAAGAGACATAGAATCAGTGGGAGGAAACGAGAATGCTTTGTTGGAAAGATGAATATCGGTGACTTATGTTCCTGAAAAGCAACATGTAGTTCAAAAATGCGTAAATTAACCATGTACATTTAAATAGCCGTAAGTATGAGTGCTTATTTTAAAAATACAGCACGCAAAATAAGCTTTGGTATAAATTAAACAAGAAATGCTACATCAAAAAAGCACAAATCAAACATGCGTAAAATGTGAGGTGCCTGTACTCTTTTTATTTTACATTTATTATATCTACAGTATTTTGTTTTTCCATTTAACTGTTTTCCTGCCTCCACTAAGAAAGTTGGGTTGAGGATTTTTTTTCAAAATCTCAGTAAGTTATTAATCACTCCGAGAATTAGGTGGTTTATTATGTAAAATAATATTGTTATAAATCTCAGAAACTTTGGCTTTAAAGTCTGTTCATTTTTGAGCCCAGAAATGGGGACTCTAAAGTTTAAGCTTTACACAACACATATTTCCTTATGCTAGCCCCCAAATCATCCACACATCCTGTGCAGATTGCATTGTTCTGTAAATCCCTACAAATTTCCAATGGGAATTTACAAAACAAAATCAGAAATAAAACCAGCTCACTGATACATTAATTGTTCCAACCCTCTCAGTGAATCCATACAATCTATGGTGTAGGAAG
The DNA here is from genome assembly GCF_053455715.1 of Rhinoraja longicauda. Taxonomy (NCBI): domain Eukaryota; kingdom Metazoa; phylum Chordata; class Chondrichthyes; order Rajiformes; family Arhynchobatidae; genus Rhinoraja; species Rhinoraja longicauda. Next base: position 15,997,902 of record NC_135976.1, on the reverse strand, counting down.
GAACTGCAGATGCTGCTTTACGCAGAAGACAGACACAAAATGCTGGAGTAACTCAGCGGGTCAGGCAGCATCTCTGGAGAAAAGGAGTGGGTGACGTTTGGGGTTAGGACCCTTTTTTCACCTGCCCATGTTCTCCAGGGATGCTGCCTGTCCCACTTGAGTTACTCCAGCATTTTATGTCTTCCAGACGATCTATGGTTTGTTATCGTCACAAGATCGTTGCCCAGTTGTGGCTCCAAGCCAAAAAAATATACAGTAATGTAGGGGGGCCTACATTGGGATCAATGATGCCAACCAAGTGGAGATTTAATTTTTTGTACAAGAATTAATCCAGTGATGTGTAGGTTTTGTTGCTCTACACTTCTGGCACGTTGCTTTTCGGAAACGTTGTAAGAGTCCTGTTGTCAAAGCCCGTCGTTCACCTGTCTCCCCGCCTCTTTTGTTTCTCTGCACCGAACTGTGACGGGTAGATCAAGACTTTGAGCGTTTCGTGTGAAATGGTCCTTTAGACCGTTGTGATGCACCCCAACTTTGCAGCATCTGTCAAAAACACAAATACATGCATTCAGGAGTTACACTTTTAATGCTGGAAATTAACTCACTTGGGATTTATAATCCGTGATGGAAGGGAAACGTGCACTTTTATTGCATTTAGTAGTTCCCCCGATTCTTATTACTGTAAGCCCTCACAATAACGGACCTCTTCAATTTAGTTTATCGTCACGTGTACCAAGGTACAGTGACAAGCTTTTTTGTTGCGTGCTAACCAGTCAGCGGAAAGACTACATGATTACAATCAAGCCGTCCACAGTGTACTGATACAGGATAAATGGAATAACGTTTAGTGCAAGACAAAGTCCGGAGTAGACTCGATGGGCCGAATAACCGAATAGAATTGGTCCGAGGGTCTCCAATGAGGGAGACGGTAGGTTCAGGACTGCTCTCTAGTTGGTGAGAGGATGGTTCAGTTGCCTGATAAAAGGTGGGAAGAGACTGTCCCTGAATCTGGAGGTGTGCGTTTTCACACTTCTGCACCTCTATATAACGGATTTTGGTTACAGCAGACCGATGCTCCCATTGCATTGTTCTCCCGCGTCCGCCAGGTACCTAACGAGCTGGCGCCATGTGGCGGGAGCTTCAGGTTGCGGGAGTGGAGAGAGCGAGCAGCATGAAGGCGGCGTGAGTACCGGGCCCGTCCCTGGCGCATGGCATGTGGGGCCGTGGGCTCTGTGGTTCCCCGGCTGCGAATTCCCACGTCTAACCTCACCCGCAATGACGCGTTTCATCCGTCCCGGCCTCGGGTTAAACTTTACCCCCCTCACTTGGATATAACAGACGATCGTCAATAATGGATCCTCCAACCCCCGTGGTCCGTTAGAGCCAGGGTTTACTGTAAAGGCTTTTATCAATATCGTTTGGAAACACAGAACTCATCCCTCAATGCAGCCAGTAAGGGCTAGAGTAAACTCGGCCATCTCTGCGTGGACCAGTCATTCTGCCACAGGCAGCGACGTTTAATTTGTTCATTTAGTTCCAGCAGTGAGGGTGGTACAGTGGATCAGGCAGCATCCCTGCTCCATATACAGATGGGTGACGTTAGGGAGTCTGGAGAAGGGTCCAGATCCAAAGCGTCGCCGACCCATGCTCTCATGGGATGCTGCCAAAGCCGCCGGGTTACTCCAGCGCTCTGTGTCTCTCTGAGTGCTGACCTTGGGCTCACTGTCGTCCAGGAGCAGCTCCTCCTCTGCTTCATTCAGCTCCTCGGTGGCGTCGTAGGCATACACCGGGAGCAGCTGGTGTCTCAGCGCATCCAACCTTGGCAAAGGACAGGAGAAAGAGACACCAAAAGATAGAGTCAAGTCCAGCAGTTGTTGTGGTTACATAAGCAAAGTCCAGGTCAAATACTACAAAGCTGATTTCATTTCTGAAGATGATATTAGGTTTAATTCTTTTGGTGTCATACCGAAGTACAGCACAAAGCCTTGTTTTCACAAGCTGACATGTTCACGTTATAGGAGTAGAATTAGGCCATTCGGCGCATCGAGTCTACTCCGTCATTCAACCATGGCTGATCTCTCTGCCTCCTAATGCCATTTTCCTGCCTTCTCCCCATAACCCTTGACATCCGTTTTGCATGCTATTCAAACAGATTAGATGATACTACATACAAGTCAGACTTAAGTGCAATAGGTAGAGCAAAGGGGAAGATAGAGTGCAGAATGTAGTTCTCAGCATTGTAGCGCACCAGTTCCATTGACAAACTCCATTGTCCACAGTGCGTCAGGGGTGAATCATTGCCCGAATCAGAATTAACACTGCAGGTAGATTACCGCTTTCATCCTGAAGAGGTGCAGTTTGTTGGTTAATTGGCCTCTGTAAATTGCGCCTATTGTGTCCGGAGATCGATGCACAAGTGGGATAACATACAACTAGTGTGAACGAGTGTTCAATGGTCAACATGGACTCAGTGAGCTGAAGAACCTGTTTCCAAACTGTGCCTTTCAATTAATCACTGAAGAGGAGGGGAAAAAACAAAGACTTCCCTTTGTATCTACTGCACAGCGGTTGCTTCAAGGGGAGTACTGCTGCAAGAGGGTTGATGATCAAACGATATCTCCCGAAGGTATCACAAAATGCTGGAGTAACTCAGCGGGTCAGGCAGCATCTCAGGAGAGAGGTCTGACTGAGTCTGAAGAAGGGTCTCGACCCGAAATGTCACCCATTCCTTCCCTCCTGAGATGCTGCCTGACCCGCTGAGTTACTCCAGCATTTTGTGATACCTTCGATTTGAACCAGCATCTGCAGTTATTTTCCTACAAACGGTTTCTCCCAGTGTTATAGGCTGTAGGTCTTTAACACTATCCCACAGAAAGTTGTAAAACCTGCTAAACATTCACCGCTCCCCAAATTGTTCCATTTCACTATGCTTCTGAACAGTCCTTCCAGGATACTGTCTGATTCACATCAACCCATTGCGGACATTGGACTTAGTCTCTGGAACTGGTGCACTACAATGCTGACAACTATATTCTGCACTCTGTATCTTTCCCTTTACTCTACCTATAGTTTTTGAGTTTGACCCATGTATGTATAGTAGTATTATTATCTAATTAAAAAGGAACTGCAGATGCTGGTTTACACCAAAGATGGACACAAAGTGCTGGAGGAACTCCATGGATCAGGTAGCAGCCATGGACTTATCGCGTCAGAACCTTTTCTCCAGAGTCTGAAGAAGAGTCCCGACCCGAAACGTCACCTAATCATTTTCTCCAGAGATGTTGCCTGATCCGCTGAGTTACTCCAGCATTTTCTGTCTTTCTATAGTATTACTTGATCTGTTTGGATAGCAAGCAAAACAAAGCTTTTCAAAGTCCCTTGATTCAGGGGACAATAATAAACCTAAAATCGACTCTCAATTTTTTTGTTTATTTTAGGTTTTTTCTTAATAGACAATAGACAATAGGTGCAGGAGTAGACCATTCAGCCCTTCGAGCCAGCACCGCCATTCAATGCGATCATGGCTGATCACTCTCAATCAGTACCCCGTTCCTGCCTTCTCCCCATACCCCCTCACTCCGCTATCCTTAAGAGCTCTATCCAGCTCTCTCTTGAAAGCATCCAACGAACTGGCCTCCACTGCCTTCTGAGGCAGAGAATTCCACACCTTCACCACTCTCTGACTGAAAAAGTTCTTCCTCATCTCCATTCTAAATGGCCTACCCCTTATTTTTAAACTGTGGCCCCTTGTTCTGGACTCCCCCAACATTGGGAACATGTGTCCTGCCTCTAATGTGTCCAATCCCCTAATTATCTTATATGTTTCAATAAGATCCCCCCTCATCCTTCTAAATTCCAGTGTATACAAGCCTAATTGCTCCAGCCCTTCAACATACGACAGTCCCGCCATTCCGGGAATTAACCTAGTGAACCTACGCTGCACGCCGTCAATAGCAAGAAGTTTAGAGATACAGCGAGAAAACAGGCCCTTTGGCCCGCTGAGTCCGTGCCGACCAGCAATCACCCTGTACACTAATTTCTATGCCCTACGGACAATTTACAGTTTTAGAAAAGCCAATTAACCTGCAAACTTGCACCTCTGGAGTGTGAGAGGAAACCGGGGCACAGGGAGAAAACCCACATGGTCACCGGGAGAACGTACAAACTCCATACAGGCAACACCCAGAGTTAGGATCGAACCCGGGTCTCTGGTGCTGTGGCAGCAACTAAACTGCTGTGCCATCCTCCAGCAGATATTCCAACACATTGTTGTCGCACTCAACCCATTCCTGCTTAAGCATCTACAAAGCCACTCGGATGAGATATCAAAGGTTGGTCAGAACTTGCTCTTGTCCAGATGCCATCACGACAGGCAGAGCAAAGACATTTGGGAAAAGCAAATTTTAAACACTAGCGGAAAACAAAACACCACAGTGGTGGGGCATCCAATTAGAATATCTAATCTTTGTTCCCTTCCCTCTCCCCACTGCATTTGTGGCACAGTGACGCAGCGGTAGAGTTGCTGCCTTACAGCGCAAGAAACCCAGGTTCGATCCTGACTACGGGTGCTGTCTGTACGGAGTTTGCATGTTCTCCCTGTGACCACGTGGGTTTTCTCCGGGTGCTCCGGTTTCCTCCCACATTCCAAAGTAGTACAGGTTTGTAGGTTAATTGGCCTCTGTAAATAGCCCCTAATGTGTGGGGTAGAACGAGCAAACGGGTGATCGATTGTCAGGGTGGACTTGGTCGGCCGAACGGCCTATTTCCACGCTGTATCTCTAAAACTAAAACAGGGTACATCATAAGCAATAACATCAGTGAAATTATTCATTCGATTCTGACAGGAAACATCGATCCATAAGGCAGCATCGTGTTTATATAATGTTGTGGGCACACGCATGCTATTTTCCTCTTCGTACTTTTTCAAAACTCCTCTGGCAAGATTTTTTTTTTTAGTAAGTCTCATGTGAGTTAGATATAAACAGCTACTTTATTTGATTTTCCCTTAGAACACTAAACACCAGGCCGTTTGTATACAAAGTTCACAGTTCCCCTGTTGGGGAGAGGAAGTGAAAGACAGACATGCTTGGCTGTAAATTAATCACAGGGTATTTACGTTCAATTAGTTGAAAAGCTCTGATCTGCAACATCCCAACTGGTGTTCCCTTGATAAGGAAAAATCTATTTCCAGCAGTTGAGAAGTCTAGGACCAGGGACATTGCATAAAACTTTGTTTTTAGTTTTTAGAGTTACGGCAAAGAAATAGGCCCTTCGGCCAACAGAGTCCACGTCGACCATCGATCACCTGTTCACACACTAGTGACACTAGTCTGTTATCCCACTTTTCCATCCACTCCCCACACATGGAGGGACAATTTTACAGGGGACCAATTAATCTACAAATCTGCACGTCTTTGGGATGTAGGAGGAGACCCAGGCAGTCGCAGGGAGAATGTACAAACTCCACACAGGCAGGATTCGAGGTCAGGATCGAACCTGGGTCTCTGAGGCCGTGAGGCAACGGCTCTACCAGCTGCACCACTGTGCCGCCCCTCAGCTTTCAACAGTGCAATTGCAGAGATGGTTAGACACCTGCGAACCTCAAAGGTGTTAAGGAGAGTTCCGACCCGAAACATCACCTATCCATGTGCTCCAAAGATGCTGCCTGACCTGCTGAGTTACTCCAGCATTTTGTGTCCTTTTTTGTAAACCATCCTTGTTTCAAGCAAAGGTTTAAATTTAGGTTAGTATTACATTAGGTTACTGATTTCACTGGAAGGCAGGACTGACATAAGAATCTGAAGTACCCTATTCCTATCTTGACGTGTAAATCTTAAGTTCTGGGTATCGTTGTAGATCTTCCTGGTGTGGGGGTAGAAGGCAGAATTGAAAGGCCAAGTGGGTTAGTTTGTGAGCAGTAGGAGTTTACTTCATTGTACGTGTTTTTTTCAAATGCTGACAAGACCACAATGCTGTCAGACAGGATCAGCAGGGTTAACGAGCAAAGCTGTTCATAAATTGAACCTTACAGCTATTTCCTGAAGTCATTCTGGTTTTCTTCATGGGAGTTGTTTCTGTTTAGTTTCATTTAGACATACAGCATGGAAAAAGGCCCTTCGGCCCATCGAGTCCACGCCTCCCATCGATCGCCCATTCACACTGGTTCTACGTTATCCTACTTTCTCATCGACTAGGGGCGGCACAGTGGCGCTGTGGTAGAGTTGCTGCCTTACAGCGCCAGAGGCCTGGGTTCTATCCAGTCTATGGGTGCTGTTTGTCTGGAATTTGAACGCTCTCTCTGTGACAGCATGGGTTTTATCTGGGTTCTCCGGTTTCCTCCCATACCCAAAAGACGTACGGGTTTGTAAGTTAATTGGCTTCGGTAAAAAATGTAAAGTGTCCCTAGTGTGTAGGATTGTGCTAGTGTACAGGGATTGCTGGTCGGCGCGGACTTGATAGGTCAAAGGGTCTGTTTCCTCGCTGTATCTCTAAACTAAATTAAACACTCCCTACATACCAGAGGTAATTTACAGAGGCCAATTAACTTACAAACCTGTACATCTTTGGGATGTAGAAGAACAAGGAAATGGCAGACGAGTTGAACCGGTACTTTGGATCTGTCTTCACTAAGGAAGATACAAGCAATCTCCCAGATGTTCTAGTGGCCAGAGATCCTAGGGTGACGGAGGAACTGAAGGAAATCCACATTAGGCAGGAAATGGTGTTGGGTAGACTGATGGGACTGAAGGCTGATAAATCCCCAGGGCCTGATGGTCTGCATCCTAGAGTACTTAAGGAGGTGGCGCTAGAAATTGTGGACGCATTGGTGATCATTTTCCAATGTTCTATAGATTCAGGATCAGTTCCTGTGGATTGGAGGGTAGCTAATGTTGTCCCACTTTTTAAGAAAGGAGGGAGAGAGAAAACGGGAAATTATAGACCAGTTAGTCTGACATCAGTGGTGGGGAAGATGCTGGAGTCAATTATAAAAGACGAAATTGCGGAGCATTTGGATAGCAGTAACAGGATTGTTCCGAGTCAGCATGGATTTACGAAGGGGAAATCATGCTTGACTAATCTTCTGGAATTCTTTGAGGATGTAACCAGGAAAATTGACATGGGAGAGCCGGTGGATGTGGTGTACCTTGACTTTCAGAAAGCATTTGACAAGGTTCCACATAGGAGATTAGTGGGCAAAATTAGAGCACATGGTATTGGAGGTAGGGTACTGACATGGATAGAAAATTGGTTGACAGACAGAAAACAAAGAGTGGGGATAAATGGGTCCCTTTCAGAATGGCAGGCAGTAACTAGTGGGGTACCGCTGGGACCGCAGCTATTTACAATATACATTAATGACTTGGATGAAGGGATTAAAAGTACCATTAGCAAATTTGCAGATGATACAAAGCTGGGTGATAGTGTGAACTGTGAGGAAGATGCTATGAGGTTGCAGGGTGACTTGGACAGGTTGTGTGAGTGGGCAGATGCATGGCAGATGCAGTTTAATGTGGATAAGTGTGAGGTTATCCACTTTGGTGGTAAGAATAGGAAGGCAGAGTATTATCTGAATGGTGTCAAGTTAGGAACAGGGGATGTACAACGAGATCTGGGTGTCCTAGTGCATCAGTCACTGAAAGGAAGCATGCAGGTACAGCAGGCAGTGAAGAAAGCCAATGGAATGTTGGACTTCATAACAAGAGGAGTTGAGTATAGGAGCAAAGAGGTCCTTCTGCAGTTGTACAGGGCCCTAGTGAGATCGCACCTGGAGTACTGTGTGCAGTTTTGGTCTCCAAATTTGAGGAAGGATATTCTTGCTATTAAGGGCGTGCAGCTTAGGTTGACTAGGTTAATTCCCGGAATGGCGGGACTATCATATGTTGAAAGACTGGAGCGACTAGGCTTGTATACACTGGAATTTAGAAGGATGAGAGGAGATCTTATCAAAACGTATAAGATTATTAAGGGGTTGGACACGTTAGAGGCAGGAAACATGTTCCCAATGTTGGGGGAGTTCAGAACAAGGGGCCACAGTTTAAGAATAAGGGGTAGGCCATTTAGAACTGAGATGAGGAAAAACCTTTTCAGTCAGAGAGTTGTGAATCTGTGGAATTCTCTGCCTCAGAAGGCAGTGGAGGCCAATTCTCTGAATGCATCCAAGAGAGAGCTAGATAGAGCTCTTAAGGATAGCGGAGTCAGGGGGTATGGGGAGAAGGCAGGAACGGGGTACTGATTGAGAATGATCAGCCATGTTCACATTGAATGGCTCGAAGGGCCGAATGGCCTCCTCCTGCACCTATTGTTTATTGTCTAAAACTGGGGCACTCGGAGGAAATCAATGTGGTCGCAGGGAAATGTAGAAAAATAGGAAAAAGATCGACACAAAATGCCGGAGTGACTCAGTGGGACAGGCAGCATCTCTGGAGAGAAAGAATGGGTGATGTTTCGGGTCGAGACCCTTCTTCAGACGACTGAAAAAAAAGAGGTGTAGCACTTTGAGACTTTCCTTGTATTCTGCGTCAGAAACGTCACCTATCCATAATCTCAGGAAATACTGCCTGACCTGCTGAGTTAATCCAGCACTTTATGTCTTTTTTAGGTCACAGGGAGAAGGTGCAAACTCCATATAGGCAGCGCCCAAGGTTAGCATCGAACCTAGGTCTCTGCCGCAGTGAGGTAGCACTTCTACCAGCTGTGCCGTTGTGCCACACTTTCTTTTGTCGTAGAGTCACAGAATGATACAGTGTGGAAACGGACCCTTCGGCCCAATATGCCCACGCCGGCCAACAATGTCCCAGCTACACCTGTCCCACCTGCCTGTGTTTGGTCCATATTCCTCCAAACCTGTCCTACCCATGTAACTGTCTAACTGGTCCTTAAACATTGGGATAGTCCCAGCCTCAACTATCTCCTCTGACAGCTTGTTCCAAATACCCACCACCCTTTGTGTGAAAAAATTACCCCTTTGATTCCTATTAAATCTTTTCCCCTTCACCTTGAACCTATGTCCTCTGGTCCTCGATTACCCTACTCTGAGCAAGAGATTCTGTGCATCTACCCGATCTGTTCCTCCCATGATTTTATACAAGTAAACAGGGAGAAACTTCTTGTAGGATATACATCAACTTTCTGAGTCACACAGCATGGAGCCAGGGTCCTTAGCCCAATATGTCTGTCCTGCCCTCTGATGGTTCTTCTGATCTACAATGCTCTACTGGATCAGGCAGCTACTGTTCTCTGGAGAACATGGATGAGCCTCGGTTCGGGTTGCACCATCCAAATCTCTTTCAAATCTTTCTATCTTTAGAAGGATGAGCGGGGGACCTCATTGAAACTTACCGAATACTGAAAGGCCTGGATAGAAGGGATGCGGGGAAGATGTTTCCATTAGTGGGAGATTCTAGAACCATAAGCCTTAGCCTCAGAATAAAAGGACGTACCTTTAGAAAGGAAATGAGGAGGAAGTTCTTTAGAGAGGGTGGTGAATCTGTGGAATTCATTACCACAGAAGGTCGTGGAGGCCAAGTCAATGGATAAGCTTAAGGTGGAGGTTGATAGGTTCTTGATTAATATGGGTGTCAGGGGTTATGGGGAGAAGGCAGGAGAATGGGATTGAGAGGGAAAGATAGACCAGCCATGATTGAATAGCGCTGTGGACTTGATGGGCCGAATGGCCTAATTCTGTTCCAATGACTAGTTATGAAAATGTTATGGATTGTGTGCACAATTACTACACATAGTGCATTTATTTACTGCCCTATGGAAATTGGTTAGGAAACCAGATAGCAACTTTGGAGGAACATACAGGCGAAGATATTAATGTACCACTGGATAAACCGTAATGATGGTGGATTTTAAAGTTTTATATTTTCTCATTCAGTCTTTACCTGCCGAATCTCTTCAAACTATTGAAATAAGAGCCAATTTAAACACATTTTCCAGGCATGATATTGATAAAATTAATAAGCAAAAAAATTAATAAGCAGGTGCAAAACTTCAATAAAGTTGTTGGATTTAGTCACCAAAGACAAAGATCGATTACCTGCGTCTCTTCTGTATATACATCACCTGATTTAAAAGAAAAGGAAAAGGTTCAGAAAAGTAAAACTACAATTTAAAACATGATTCTCTAAGTCACTATCCCTGTAAAAACTGCTCAGGGCATTTCATGGGTTTCATGTGGGGAAATAGGCACTTTGGCCCACCGAGTCTGCACCAACCAGCAATCCCCACACACTAGTTCTATCCCCCACACTGGGGAAATTGACATTTCGTTAAACTAATCCACAAAAGATAATTTAGCCTATTCCTAGCTTTGTGGCCTTGGAATTCCCATTGAAATCGTTGGATCCTGAAGGCTAGTTAAACCCAAAGGAGGATTTGAGAGGTAATTCACTAGAATAAACACTGGAGAATCTCAGGAAGATAGAGCTGAACTCTATTTGTGAACAGTTTTTTTTCCTTCTGAAGATGCAGCACAATGGTAGAGTTACTGCTTTACAGTGCCAAAGTCCCAGGTTCGATCCCGACTATGGGTGTGGTCTATATGGAGTTTGCACGCTCCTCCTGTGACCGTGTGGGTCATAAAATCATAGTGGTACAGTGTGGAAACAGGCCCTCCGGCCAACTTGTCGACATCGGCCAACATGTCCCAGCTACACTTGTCCCACCTGCCCGCATTTGGACCATATCCCTCCAAGCCTATCCTATCCATGTATCTGACTAACTGTTTCTTAAACGTTGGGATAGTTCCTGCCTCAACTACCTCCTCTGGCAGCTTGTTCCATACAACCACCTCCCTTTGTTTTCTCCGGTTTCTTCCCCCATTCTAATGGTGTGCAGGTTTGTAAGTTAATTCGCTTCTGTAAATTGTCCCTAGTGTGCAGGATCGAACTGGGGTACAGGTGATCACTGGTTGGCGCAGACCCGGTGGGCCGAAGGGCCTGTTTCCATGCTGTATCTCTCAACTAAATGAAATTAAACGTCAGCAAGTTTTGGATAAAGCATGCAGCGAATCCCAGTTTGACTTCTATTGAAACTGACAAGATTCTTGCCCCTGGCATCCACTATTCTTAATTCTGAGACAACAATTTTGTCAGAATGACCTCAGTAATTGCCGTGCGGCCGAACGGTGGACCGGCGGGCCGTGGCCTGTAGAGGGCGTCGGCGAGCCCGGCCCCTGATCATCCCCATAGGACTGGAGAAGAGGATGGTGACAGTGGACACAAGAGCAAATGGGCTGTAACAGGAACTGGGGGTCTTATCCTCTGTGCCCCCCAACGTCAGCTGCCGAGATGCCCCCCAGGGCACAAGGGCTGAAGGTGGCCGGGCGAGGAGAGGGATGGTGGTTCACTGGCTGGAGGTCTTGCAGCAGCCTGGGGCTCGCCCGGATCAGGCACCGCTCCTGAAGACCAAGCGCAAAAGATTGGACTGGACTTTGAAAACTGTGCCAAAATTTGGCGCGTTTTATATGCTGTCTCAATGGGCTATTTCTGTACGCTTTGCACTATCGGGGATTGTGCATAGGTACGGCAATACCTTGCTGAACTGAATGCAACAAAAAAAAAATTCACTGTAGATCTGTACATGTGATAAGAAAGAACCATTGAATCTGCCGAGTTTGTGAAAATGTTGCAGCTGTGAAAGTAGTTCATGCTTTAAGTCAACAAAGTGAACAAGAGTGTAAGAATTCATGCAATCATTTAATGTGCATTAATATTATTTTGTTCGGGTGTTAAAAAAACATTTAGACTTTTAGAGATACACCGTGGAAACAGGCCTTTCAGACTACCGATCCGTGGTGATCAGCGATCCCCACACACTAGTTCCATCATATACACCAAGGACAATTGTTAAAGAAGCCATTTACCCTACCAACCTGCACATCTTTGGAGTATGGGAGGAACACCCAGAGAAAGCCACGCAGTCATAGAGAGAAGCACAAACTCCTCACAGACAGCACCCGTGGTCAGGATTGTACGCGGGTCTCTGGTGCTGTAAGGCAGCAGCAACTCTATTGTGGAGCCACTGTGCTGCCCATAATATTGATCCAAATATTGTTGGATCGGATATGTTATCCGGACCCTTTTATTTTAAGGTAACCATGCAACGTAATTACAGATACCAAATGTCACCCTACCGTACTACAAAGTCAAATCTAAAGTGATTGACTGAATAATGAAGTATAAGAAAATAACTGCAGATGCTGGTACAAATCGAAGGTATTTATTCACAAAATGCTGGAGTAACTCAGCAGGTCAGGCAGCATCTCAGGAGAGAAGGAATGGGTGACGTTTCGGGTCGAGATCAGTCTGAAGAAGGGTCTCGACCCGAAATGTCACCCATTCCTTCTCTCCTGAGATGCTGCCTGACCTGCTGAGTTACTCCAGCATTTTGTGACTGAATAATGAAAATGACTTTACCATAGCAATAGCAAATCCAATTAACGCCAGAACAAAGAAGGGCACAAGAACGAACCCCACAACAGCATTACTCTCGTCAATGGGAGGCAGAGTCGTTGAAGAATTACTCATCGCCAAATGTGGTTTCCACTGGAATATTCTGCATCTGCGTTCAGACCCTTCGTCTTCATGCGCCACGGAGAACTTTGCGTCTCTGGGGCACCTGGTTCAGGTGAAGAATCACAGCGCACTCTTAGTCATCTGTTTCGTTCTTCAGTTCTTCGTTTGTGGCAATGCTTGACACTTCTTCAATCAGTATATCTGAAAGGAGACACTAAAACATTGTATGGCAGGACTAGCAAGATTTGATACCGCCCCTCTTCCCCATTCCTCCCCCTATCCATATCCACCCATATCCCTCCCTCTGGGTTCACCTTTCACTCCTTTTCTCTCCTTATCTCTTACTCTTTTATCTTATTTTTCTTCTCTAGCCTTTGTCCACCCATCTGCTGATTAAAACCACCGTCACCTGTATCCACCTATCACTTGCCAGGCTTTGTCCTGCCCCCACCTCTCTTTACCAGCTTTCTCCCTACAATCAGTCTGAAGAAGGGATCGACCTTAAATGTCGCCAGCTTGTTCCCTCCACAGATGCTGCCTGACTCTTTGAGTTACACCAGTAGTTTAGTGATACAGCATGAAAACAGGACTTTAGTCACACGCCAACCAGCGACCTCTGTACACCAGCACAATCCCTTACACGAAGGACAATTTTTACAGAGGCCAATTAACAAAATTGACTTATTTTGTACTGGATCACACACTGTGAAATACTATTGCACACTATTCAAAGTTAGTTAAAACCAAATCATTCTGCTTGGAATGACTACAATGAGTACATCACACATCACACATCACACTGAGCACTGAGCACATCTCAGATGGCATCATCACCTTCGGAGAATTTACTGGAACATGCTACATTGTTCACAAAGATTTCCGAAGAAATGGACTTCCTTGAAATCTCTCACACACATAGACAACGACGGAGGTAGAAGGTGTTTTATACGAACCCCAAAGGCACTCTATCATTCACTGACATCTTCCCTGCAGGACAAATGGCTTGCAACCAAGTCTGGCAGGGTGTAACTAGCAGGGTCACTCACTGATAGATCTCTCAGCCTCTGCAGAAGAGGTGACGCTGCACATCACTGGAATTGCTGTTGTACACGTCACACATGGACACGTCTTCCCCCTTCCCCACACATTTCTCCCCCCCTGTTCCCTTCCACCTACATTCCTTCCTCTGGCTTCACGTTTCGCACCAGGGCAGCACGGTGGCGCAGCGGTAGCGTTGCTGTCTTACAGTGTTGGGGACCCGGGTTTGATCCTGACTACAGGTGTTCTCTGAATGGAGTTTGCACGTTAACCCTGTGATCGCGTGGGTTTCCTCCGGGTGCTCTGGTTTCCTCCCACATTCCAAAGACTTGGAATCTTTAAGCTAAACTTAAACTAACACACTAAAATAGACACAAAATTGCTGAAGTAACTCAGCAGGTCAGGCAAGGGATACAAACAATGAAACCAGCACAACAACTAGGGCGGCAAGACATACCAGGGGTAATTTACAGTGGAAAATTAACCTACCAAACAAACTTGTTTTGGGGGATACGGGTGGAAAAGGAACCAGAAGATACCACCAAGGGCAATAAACAGGAGTAATTTGTTGTCGAATGTTTGGCAATAGGCACTGATAAACCTGTCTTTTGTGAAATATTTCTTTCAGCGGCTTTATACGTTCAATTGGTAAAGTACCGTAACAATTAGCAAATGAGGAAAGTAATATGAAGAAGTAACTTGGAAAAGTGGGATTGTGTAATCACCGGGGAAATGTAGACACAAGGAACTGCAGATGCCAGTTTACCAAAGTAAAAAGACACATAATGCTGGAGTAACTCAAAAGGGCTGGCAGCATCTCTGGAGAACATGGATGGGCAACATTTCAGGTTTTGTTCCCCCCCCCCCCCCCCAAAAAATAGTTTTTTGGGTTAACTGGCCTCTGTAAATTGCCCCAAGTGTGTGGGGAATGGGTGCGAAAGTGGGAGAACATAGAACTAGTGTGAGCGGGTGATTGATGGTCGGTGTGGACTCGGTGGGCTGTGAGGCCTGTTTCCACCCTGTATATCTAAACAAATAATTAAGCAGCTCAGGCCCTTTGATCCACTGAGTCCACGCCGACCATTGATCACCGGTACAGTGAATCTACCCTACACTGGGGACAATTTACAATGAATCTACAAACCTACATGTCTTTGGAATGTGGGAGGAAACCGGAGCACCCGAAATAAAACCACATGGACACAGGGAAAACGTACAATCTCCGTACAGACAGCACCCGTAGTCAGGATCAAACCTGGGTCTCTGGCGCTGTAAGGCAGCAACTATCGCTGGGCTACTGTGCTGCCCTGTGTTCCTTAGTTCCTGCTCTACACAATCTCTCTTCATGTAACAACACACTCTTTCCACAAGTTAATCATGTACTTTAGATAGTAAATATTGCAAATCCATGGATTCTCCAGGAATATTCTGCATCAAATATTGGCTGTGTTGGTATTTCCCAAAGAAGTCCAACAGCACACTCAAGAGTTACCATACACAGAGGTCATTTCAAACTGTTCTGCAGAACTTGTACAAGACATTGGTGAGGCAGCACTTAAGAGTATTGTGTTCAGTTTTGGTCACCTTGCCATAGGAATGATGTTGTTAAGCTGGAAGGAGTGCCAAGAAGATTTGCGAGGATGTTGCCAGTACTCGAGGGTCTGAGCTATAGGGAGAGATTGGACAGGCTAGGACTTGATTCCTTGAAGCGTAGGAGGCTGAGGGGTGATCTTCCAGAGATCCACAAGATCATTGGGGCAATAGAAAGGGTGAATGGACAGAGTCTTTTACCCAGTGTAGGGGAATCGAGAAGCAGAGGACATAGGTTTAAGGTGAGAGGGGAAAGATTTAATAGCAACCTAAGGGGCAATTTTTATGTGGAATGAGCTGCCAGAGGAGGTAGTTGAGGCAGGCAATATAGCAATATTTAAAAGATATTTGGACAGGAATGGCTGAGAGGAATATGGGCCAAATGCAGGCAGATGGGACTGGTGTAGATGGGGAATCATGGTCGGCGTAGTTTATATTTACGTTCTCGAAACTTAATCTTAAACTGTGCAACACTGTCGAGGCAAGTCAAAAACCAAGAAGATGAGCGGCCATTCCAACTCTTTCTAGGATGTTCCTGCAGTTAACAATCTTTGCCTTTTTGCCTTACTAACAGCGTTACTGAAGAAATAACTCGTCAAGAAAATACAGCAAAACGCACATTCTTTCCAGGTACAACTTCAATACTCCACTATTGGAGACGGCTAGTGTGTGTGTGTGTGTGTGTGTGTGTGTGGGTGTGTGGGTGTATGTGTGTGTGTGTGTGTGTGTGTGTGTGTGTGGGTGTATGTGAGTGTGTGTGGAGGTGTGTGTGTGTGTGTGTGTGTGTGTGTGTACGTGAGTGGGTGGGTGTGTGTGTGTGTATGGAGGGGTGTGTGTGTGGGTATGTGTGTGTGGGTATGTGTGTGTGTGTATATGAGTGTGTGTATGTGTGTGTATATGAGTGTGTGTGTGTATGAGTGTGTGTATGTGTGTGTGTATGTGTGTGTGTGTGTGTGTATGTGAGCGTGTGTGTGTGTGTGTGTGTATGTGAGCGTGTGTGTGTGTGGGTGTGGGTGTATGTGAGCGTGTGTGTGTGTGTGTGTGTGTGTGTGAGCGTGTGTGTGTGTGTGTGTGTGTGAGCGTGTGTGTGTGGGTGTGGGTGTATGTGAGCGTGTGTGTGTGTGTGTGTGTGTGTATGTGAGCGTGTGTGAGCGTGTGTGTGTGTGTGTGTGTGTGTGTATGTGAGCGTGTGTGTGTGTGGGTGTATGTGAGCGTGTGTGTGTGTGTGTGTGTGTGTGTGTGAGCGTGTGTGTGTGTGTGTGTGTGAGACACTGCAAGACTGGAGACATAACAACTCTTGCAGATGCTAGTATATTACTTTCCATCCCAATTTCGATGAATTGAGGCTTTTTAGTATTTAAAAAATAAAATCCTGCTTTATGGCTGCTCTGTCTGGTGATAAAAGAAAGGAGTGTGGATAAATGAAATACGAATGGGAGGAGAGTTTTAAACCGGCTGGGATCACATCTCTGGAGTCCCCGGGGTCCAATTAAGCAGAGACTGGGGTACCCGACGCAGCCATCGGGTTAACGCTGTGGCCAAGAGTGAGGCATTAACACACCAGGAAGTGTCGGCGCATCTTCAGGGGATGAAGCATGCACACCAACACACTGAGCCTTGCTGAACATTTGCAGCTCACACCACCCCTGTTTATTTTAGCAGCACACATAAATACACCCAGCCACCACCACCAAGACTCTCTTACCTCGGCTCTGCCTTCCCCCAGGTTCACAGCGGAACAATCAACACCCCCACACTGTCCCCAACCCTTTCCCTTGATGGGCAGTGAGTTGGGCCACTGAGACAAGGAGGGGTCAGACTCGGGGACCGAGCCATAGACCAATAATAAAATATCAAGGGCGGGACTCCTGAGAAACCAGGAAGAGTTGCACCGTCGGTGGCGGACAAGAGAGGGAGACAGGTCGAGAGGCAGATGTGTTTCAATTTCATTTACAGAAAAAATGAAACAGAAAATGAAATCCAGAAAATGAAAATTAAATTTACAGAAAATGAAATCCAGTCTGAAGATGGGTCCCAACTTGAAACGTCACCTGTCCATGTTCTCCAGAGATGCTGGCTGACCCGCTGAGTTACTCCAGCGCGTTGTGTCCATTTGTGCACTAACCAGTTCCTTGTCTCTACATTGAAATTCTCACTTGCAGCAGCAAATGGTAGATCTGCAGCCTTCCAGTGACAGAGACACTGCTTTGACCCTGATCCTGGGAGCTATCTGTATGGAGTTTGTACCCTTCTCCCTGTAACCGCATGGGTTTCCTCCGTGTTTCGTCCAAGTTTCTCTAGACTTTAGAGATACAGCGTGGAAACAGGCCCTTTGGCCCACCGAGTCCATGCTGACCCGCGGTCACTCCATACACTAGCACTATCCTACACACTACGGACAATTTGTACAATTTCACCCTTAGCCAATTAGCTTACAGACCTCATACATTGTATACACTGGAATTTAGAAGGATGAGAGGAGATCTTATCGAAACGTATAAGATTATTAAGGGGTTGAACCCGTTAGAGGCAGGAAACATGTTCTCAATGTTGGGGGAGTCCAGAACAAGGGGCCACAGTTTAAGAATAAGGGGTAGGCCATGTAGAACTGAGATGAGGAAAAACGTTTTCAGTCAGAGAGTTGTGAATCTGTGGAATTCTCTGCCTCAGAAGGCAGTGGAGGCCAATTCTCTGAATGCATTCAAGAGAGAGCTAGATAGAGCTCTTAAGGATAGCGGATCCTGGTCAGGGGGTATGGGGAGAAGGCAGGAACAGGGTACTGATTGAGAATGATCAGCCATGATCACATTGAATGGCGGTGCTGGCTCGAAGGGCCGAATGGCCTCCTCCTCCACCTATTGTCTATTGTCTATCCCAAATATGTGCCCGTGCGGGTTTGTAGGTTAATTGGCCCTCTGTAAATTGCCCTCTGGTGTGTAGGGAGTGGATGCGAAAGTGGGACAACGTAGAACTAGTGTGAATGTGTGATCGATGGTTGGCGTGTTGATGGGCTGAAGGGCCTGTTTTCATGCTGTATCTCTAAACATAAACAACCCTACCTCAGTACCAAACCTCCGTGGACTTTGCACTCCTAAGATGTCATATCCTTTGGCCTACACTCTCATGGTCTGGTTTACCTAGAGTAACTGATAATTTAATGGAAATTTATTTGTTGTGTTTAGTATGTAAAGTTGCAGCAAGTCAAAATGTCTTTGTTCTGGGCCCAAAGCAAATGACAATTGAACACACATGACCCTTGATTTATTCACAAAATGCTGGAGTAACTCAGCAGGTCGGGCAGCATCTCGGGAGAGAAGGAATGGGTGACGTTTCAGGTCGAGACTCTTCTTCAGACTGATGTCAGGGGGGCGGGACAAAGGAAGGATATAGGTGGAGACAGGAAGATAGAGGGAGATCTGGGAAGGAGGAGGGGAAGGGAGGGACAGAGGAGCTATCTAAAGTTGGAGAAGTCGATGTTCATACCACTGGGCTGCAAACTGCCCAGGCGAAATATGAGGTGCTGTTCCTCCAATTTCCGGTGGGCCTCACTATGGCACTGGAGGAGGCCCATGACAGAAAGGTCAGACTGGGAATGGGAGGGGGAGTTAAAGTGCTCGGCCACCGGGAGATCAGCTTTGTTAATGTGGACCGAGCGCAGGTGTTCAGCGAAGCGATCGCCGAGCCTGCGCTTGGTTTCGCCGATGTAAATAAATTGACATCTAGAGCAGCGGATGCAATAGATGAGGTTGGAGGAGGTGCAGGTGAAACTTTGTCTCACCTGGAAAGACTGTTTGGGTCCTTGGATGGAGTTGAGGGGGGAGGTAAAGGGACAGGTGTTGCATCTCGTGCGGTTGCAGGGGAAAGTGCATGACCCTTGACACATGACACATGACACATGACCCTTGCCTTGACTCCTTTGTCTTGCAGATGTTAAGTCCATCCTCTTATTTGACCCCAATGAAAGTCTTGATGGTCCATACATTTCACAAGTCATAGGAGCAGAATTGGGCCATTCAGCCCATCAAGTCTATTCCGCCATTCAATGATGGCTGATCTTGCTTTCCCTCTCCACCACTTTCTCCTGCCTTTTCACCATAACTATTGACACCCTTACTAATCAGGAATCTGTCAATCTCCTCTTTAAAAATACCCATTGACTTGGCCTCCACAGCTGTCTGTGGCAATGAATTCCATAGGTTCACCACCCTCTGACTTTCCTCCGCATCTCCTTTCTAAAGGCAGGTCCCTTTATTCTGAGGCTGTGCTCTCTGGTCCTAGACTCTCCCACTAGCGGAAACAGCGTCTCCACATCCACTGCATCCACTAATCAAGGACGAATCTCACTCCCTCTTCTCCCCTCTCCCATCAGGCAAGAGGTACAGAAGTGTGAAAACGCACACCTCCAGATTCAGGGACAGTTTCTTCCAAGCTGTCATCAGGCAACTGAATCATCTTATCACCAACTAAAGAGTGGTCCTGACCTCCCATCGACCTCATTGGAGATCCTCAGACTATCTGTAATCAGATATTATTGGACTTTATCTTGCACTAAACGTTATTCCTTTTATCCTATATTTGTACACTATGGATAGCTTGATTGTAATCATGTATAGTCTTTCAGCTGACTGTATAGCATGCAACAAAAAGCTTTTCCCTGTACCTCGGTACATGTGACACTAACTAAAGTGAACTAAAGAGGTCCATTATTGCAAGGGTTTACTGTTGGGAAGAATTGGAGAACTACTAAATGCAATAAACTGCATTTCCCTTCCTAACTAACTAAACTAAAAGAAAAAAAACTAAACGAACATATCCAAAAATGCTGGGGTAATTCAGCAGGTCAGGCAGCATCTCTGAAGGAAAGGAATCGGTGATGTTTCAGGCCGAGACCTTTCTTCAGACAAGAGTCTTCTGACCCGCTGAGTTACTCCAGCATTTTGTGTTTGTCTTCGGTGTAAACCAGCATCTGCAGGTTCTTCCTGCACATAAATTCTCGCCAAGCCTTTCACTATTCGGTAAGTTTCAATGAGCTTCCACCCTCATCCTTCTAAACTCCAGTGAGTACAAGGTTCAGTGCTATCGAACAGTCATCTCCAAGATCATTCTCGTAAACAGGTCGGTCTCTGAAAAGCCCCAAAGGCAACAACACCCTGCAGTTTAAGCAATGAGTTTTGGATTAAATACGACACGATATGATACGATAGAACTTTATTTATTCCAGGTGGGAAATTGATCTGCCGCAGGTCGTAAAACACAAAATACATGAAACAATAAATGTGATTCTGGATATTTATTCACAAAATGCTGGAGAAACTCAGCAGGTCAGGCAGCATCTCAGGAGAGAAGGAATGGGTGACGTTTCGGGTCGAGACCCTTCTTCAGACTGATCGAGAGGAGGAGAACCTTCAAAGTAGACATACCTTGAGGAGAAATCGCAGTGGAGCAACAGGTCGTGTAAGAAAATAACTGCAGATGCTGGTACAAATTGAAGGTATTTAAGTGTGAGAATGTGATGCTGGATGTGATTCTGGATGTAGTTACAGAAAGCTGATCAGCTTCCTATTGTTTCTGAAGATTAGATCCACTGAAGATTAAATTAGATGAAGATTAGATTAACTAGGGCAGACAGTCAGAGCCTTTTCTCCTAGGATAGAAATCATCACCAGCGGTCACTTGAAACGAGTATGACTGCCCACTCATGGAGGACGCCTGTGCATGACTTTGTTTAACGTGGGGAGACTGTTGCACAGACGGCCACCACACAGTCCTTGACAGATCTGGGTCTGGCATGGAATCCAAGATGACCAGAGACCCTTTTCTGCTGCAGCCTTCATCCGCCTTCCCAGCCGTTGTGATGCTCCACTAAAGTCAGCCATCATCCTCTGCCTGTTCCACCGTTGAGATCTTGGTTGGGTTGCTCTTTGATAGGGACCTCCCCCTCGACCTTACCACCACGGGTGACCCTACCAGGAGCGTAGCTCCAGACGGCATCGCTCTCAGGATCTCCACCAAGCTTCTCCACCACGACAAGGTGGCAATCCACGGAGAAGGATGGAAATATCAAATTCTAGAGTGCACAGCTTTAAGGTGAGAGGGCTGAAGTTTAAAGGAGGTGTGCAGGGCAAGTTGTTTGCACACAGGGGGTTGGGTGCGTGCGTGGAATATAATGATACTTTATTGTCACATATTCCTTGGTACAGTGAAATGATTTGTCTTTGTATACAATGCACAAAGTACACAAAGAGTCACCACAATTCTGCCGTTGACAAAGTTACAAAAGTACTCATTATAGTACTTTTATATTCTTTCCTGATGCAATTATAAAGAAAGCACATCAACGCCTCTACTTCCTGAGAGGATTATGGAGATATGGTATGTCAGAGAGGATTCTCTTGAACTTCTACAGGTGTCAGTTGAGAGCATATTGACCAGTTGCATCACGGCCTGGTTCGGCAACTTGAATGCAAAAAGTGGTGGACACTGCCCAGTCCATCACCGACTCAGTTGGGGGAGGGTTGCCGGGAGGAGAGGCTTGCACCAAACGGGGGTTGCCGCGCCTGCAGGAGAGGTTTGCATGGAGGGTTGCCGCAGGAGAGATTTAAACATCACTTTTTTAACTTTAATACTTACGTAAGATGGCCGCCGATCACTTTTTAACCTTTAATACTTACATAAGATGGCCGCCGCATCCGCGCGTGCGCGGTTGGGGGAGGGTTGCCGCTCGGAGGGGGGTGGGACCCGTATGAGTGACGAGAGTGGCGGCCAATGAGGGGGGGGGGTTGCGGAGAGCTCTCCTGCTGCTGGCCGCAGGAGAGGTTTGCACGGAGGGTTGCCGGGCCCACAGGAGAGATTTGGACCCAACGGGTCCATGCCTGTTGGGTCCACGCCCATTATATATATATATCGTATATATGATCTATATATATATGTGTATTTGTGAGTATGTATATATACACACACTGAACTTTTTTTTCTCTCTCGTTTATATTGTTTACAGTGCACTATGTTTACATATTTTGTCGTGCTGCTGCAAGTAAGAATTTCATTGTTCTATCGGGGACATATGACAGTAAAACACTGGACTCGATAGTCATGTTGGTCCTTCTTTGTTCTCAGCGGCCCTCTTTTCGGGTCCTTCTTTGTTCTCCACGGCCCGTCTTCAGCCCGACCTCCTCCCCACGGTCTGTTTTCGCTGCAAAAATCCAGTGGCTCCCTCCTGGGGCACTGTCCCCCAAGTCTTCATGACCTCTGGGCGATTCCCGGTTCCGCGATCGGCCGAGCCTTCGGGTCTTCCAGGCAGGCACCGCGGCACCTGGCGAAGCCTTTGTCGTGGTGTCAGGGGTGGTGGTGGTGGAGGCAGATACAATGGTGACATTTAAGAGACTTTTGGAAAGGCACATGGAATTACAGTGGGGGGGGGGGGGGGGGAGATTTAAGAGGAACTTGAGGTAACTTTTTCGTGCAAAGGGTGGTAAGTACTGTATATGGAACAAGCTACTACAGTCACTCTAGCACTTCGTGACCTCCAGTATCACACAACTCATGTCCAAAGCAGAATGGTAAAATATAATAATAATATAATAATAATAATATTCATTTATTGTCATTGCAACGAGTACAACGAAATTAAAAAAATAGCCAATCCTGACGGTGCGTACAAACATATATGCAATAAATGCAAAAACAAATAAATACATAAATACAATTAAATACAATTATATTAAGTACAAGATTTTTTAACGGTGTTGCCTGGTGCAAAGGTAGTGTTCAGTTCTCGTATGGCCCTGGGGTAAAAACTGTTCTTGAGTCTGTTTGTTCGGGATTTGATCGACCTGAAACGTCGACCAGAGGGCAGATGAACAAACAGACGGTGGCCGGGGTGGGATGGATCTTTTATTATTTTGCCTGCTCTACTGAGGCAGCGTAGGCTGAACAGGTGCTCCAGGGAGGGCAGTGAGCAGCCGATGATCTTCTGGGCCGTCGTGATGACCCTCTGAAGGGCCTTCCTGTCCTTTTCTGAGCAGCTGGCATACCATGTGGTTATACAGTATGCCAGCACACTCTCAATGGAGCAGCGATAGAAGGACAACATGAGCTTCTCCTGCAGGTTGGTTTTCCTGAGGATCCTCAGGAAGTGGAGTCTCTGCTGTGCCTTCTTTACTGTGGTGATGGTGTTGGTAGACCAGGTAAGATCCTCTGCGATGTGCGTACCCAGGAACCTGAAAGCTGGTACCCTTTCCACACAGACCCCATTGATGTAGAGTGGGTCGTAATCTCCACTGGTTTTTCTAAAGTCAATTATAAGTTCCTTTGTTTTGGAGGAGTTCAGGACCAGATTGTTCACTGAACACCATGCTGCCAGCCTTTGGATTTCATCCCTATAGGCTGTCTCATCTCCTTCTGAGATGAGTCCAACCACAGTCGTGTCATCCGCGAACTTGATGATGGTGTTGGTGGGATGGGTGGGGGCGCAGTCGTGAGTGTAGAGGGAGTAAAGGATGGGGCTCAACACACAGCCCTGTGGTGAGCCGGTGCTCAGTGTAATGGTGGAGGAGAGGTGAGGGCCTATTTTGACGGTCTGGGGGCGGTTGGTCAGGAAGTCCTTGATCCATTGGCAGATGGTTTGGGAAAATCCAAGGTCGGAAAGTTTGGTGACCAGTCTGCTCGGGATGACCGTGTTAAAGGCAGAGCTGAAGTCGAGGAAGAGCATCCTCACATAGCTCCCCTGGTGTTCAAGGTGGGTCAGTGCAGTGTGAAGAGCAGTGTCGATGGCATCCCCTGTAGACCTATTTGCTCTGTAGGTAAACTGGTGTGGGTCGAAGGTGGGTGGGAGGCTGGCTTTGATGTGCTGCAGGACCAGTCTCTCGAAGCACTTTGTGATGACCGGTGTGAGTGCTACCGGACGGTAGTCGTTAAGACCGCTGATGACAGACTTTTTCGGCAGTGGGATGATTATGGCGGACTTCAGGCAGGGAGGGATGGTGGATTTTAAAAGGGACAGGTTGAAGATTTTTGTGAAGACCTCAGATAATTGGTCTGCACATTCCCTTAGCACTCTGCCCGTCACACCATCGGGGCCTGCAGCTTTCCTGGGATTCACTGCTCTGAGCACGCGCTTAACATCATACTGGAGTGATTTGGATTGCAATTACATACTAATTGTTCTGACCAAAAATAAATTAATTTAATTGAAATTCTGGTTTGGAAATTGGCTGCAATAGTTAAAAACAACTCTTGACTTTAGAATGACCATACTAATGCTAAACCAGCAGGTGGTGACATTGTCCATTGATCAAGCAGTCTTCAAATGGTGGCAGCTGTCTAGGCAAGAAAATGAAACCGCTAATTAGATGAATTATACAGTGACCCGAGACTGTGGATCATCGACAGAAGTCTCGCTTATGTACACAAGGAGTCACTAGTTGTGCCGTAAGGTACTTTTCTTATGACATAAATCCAAGATTACAAATGTACTTATTCCAAGAATCAGGAGTTTTTAATTGTCATATCTAACGAAACGAGAAAATGAAATTCTTACTTGCGACCTCCCACACGCTAAAGACACACATGTTTGTGGCTTCAGTAAAATTATAAAATTGGCCCTGGTGTGTGGGATAGTGCTAGTGTACTGAGTGATCGCTGATTGGCGCGGACTTGGTGGGATGAAAGGCCTGTTTCCGCGCTGTTTCTCTAAAGTCTAAAGCAGCATAACAGGCCTGTAAACACAGTGCTCGCACATTGCCTCACAGCGCCGTAGACCCGGGTTGATCCTGACCTTGGGTGCTGTCTGTGAGGAGTTTGCAGGTTCTCCCTGTGACTGGGTGGGTTTCCTTCGGTGCTCCGGTTTCTTCCCATTTACATGGGTTACATGCCACCCACCTTTTGTTTCTTTGCAAACTATATCAGTAACCAAGTTGTGCAATTAATATCTGAAGCTCTAACACAGACCCTCTAAGTCACTTCCCATCAATTTAATCACCTCTTAAGTGTCAATACACTTTGTCTCTTTCCTTTCAGCTTATTTCCTAATTAAGTCAATAACTAGTCCTTAATTTGAAGAACATCAGTTTCAATTCTCATAAGAAGGTTTATTGGATCTGAACTCAGCTGACATTGTGGCACCAATGGTGAAGAAAATAGCACAGGTAGGAGGAGCATTGCAGGTGCCTCCCCCATGAACTTTACTTCAGACTTTAGAGATACAGCACGGAAACAGGCCCTTCGGCCCATCGAGTCCGTGGCGACCAGCGAACAGCCCAAACCCTAACTCACACACACTCAGGAAAATTTTACAACTTACCGAAGCCAATTAACCTTCAAACCCGCATGTCTTCGGTGTTTGGGAGGAAACCAGAGCACCTGGAGAAAACACAAACTCCATAGGGAGAATGCAAACAGGGAGAATGCACAAACTCCATACAGACAGCACCCGTGGTCAGGATCGAACCTGGGTCTCTGGCGCTGTAAGGTGGCAACTCTACCATTGTGGCACTGTGCCGCCCTAACCATACAACCTTCACAGGAGAGGTGCCTAGAAAGAATAGAATTCAGGAGTAGGCCTGTTCCTACTGCACTCTGTAGCTAGATGGCAGCAGTTTTCATTTCCATGGTAGCAAACAATTACAAGACCCAAACAACAAGTGCCGGAGGAACCCAATAGATCAGGCAGCATCTGTGGATGGAATGGACAGGCGACGTTTCAAGTCGGGACCCTTCTTCAAACACCATTATGCCCACCCCCCTACCCTGCCTCTTTGCTCTACATTTTGTCCTTGAATTTGACCTGATTGCATTGATATGTAATATTATCTGATCTAATTGGATACACTGCAAAGCAAAGCCTTTCACTGTACCTCGATACACATGACAATAATAATGCTAAACCTGAACTTCATCCTCCTCTGTGATTCTTGCTGCTTTCTTACTCTTTAGTTTACTTTAATTTAGTTTCTTTCTTCAGTTTAGTTTCTCTTTACTCTTTAGTTTATTGATTCTTGACTAGTACAGGTGTCAGAGGTTACCGGGAGAAGGCAGGAGGATGGGGTTAGGAGGGATAGATAGATCAGCCATGATTGAATGGCGGAGTAGACTTGATGGGCCGAATGGCCTAATTCTACTCCTATCACTTATATGACATTATCTTGGAGATACAGCATGGAAACAGGTCCTTCGGCCCATGGTCCTTCCCCACCGATCATCGATCACCCACCCACACTAGTTCTATGTTATCCCACTTTCTCATCCACTTCCTACACACTAGGGGGCAACTTACTAAGGCCGATTAACCTACACGACTTTGAAAATCTGCACGACTTTGGGATGTGGAAGGAAACTGGAGGAAACGCACGCGGTCACATGGAGAACGTGCAAACTCCGTACTGACAGCACCCGAGGTCAGGATTAAACCGGAGTCTCTGGCGCTGTGAGGCAGCAGTTCTACCAGATGCGACACCGTGCCACAATCGTCCGTCTATATTCATTTAATTGTTCCAGCAACTGCAATATTTAGTCTGAAGCTCTTCTCTGGCTTGTTCATGTAATCACATCCAGATCGTGCGCATGACCACACATATGAGCACAGAACGTGGCCTCACCCTTCCTTGGACTCCAAATTCTTCCTCAAAGTGTTTGCCAATTTCCCAAAGCAAGTGAATGAAATCACTTATTAAAAAATAATTCGGACCCTTAGGTTAAATTTAGAGTCATACAGCACGGAAACTGGACCCTAACTCAACTCACCTATGCCGACGAAATTGCCCCATTTAAACTAGTCCCATTTGCCCGTGTTTGGCCCATATCCCTCTAAACCTATCCTATCTAAAAGACACTTGGGTACTGTATATGTCCAAATGTTTCCTTCATGCTGCTGTAGTATCTGCCTCAACTACTTTTTAGTTTAGTTTGGATAGATACAGCGTGGAAACAGGCCCTTCGGTCCACCGAGCCCGTGCCGACAATCGATTATCCCTACAACCCTATGTTATCCCAGTTCCCCTATTTACTCCCTGCACTCTAGGGACAATTCACATAGGTCAATTAACCTACAAACCTGCACATCTTTGGAGTGTGGGAAGAAACCAGAGCACTTGGAGAAAACCCATGCGGTCACAGGGTACAAAAACCATACATACAGCACCCGAGGTCGGGATCGAACTTGGGTGTCTGGCGCTGTAAGGCAGCAACTACCGCGGCCCCACTATTTCTGCCAGCTCGTTACATGTAGCCACCACCCTCTGAGTGAAAATCATTTCCCTTGCATTAAAAACCTTGAGGAAAAAAAAAGTGTTACACTGGTTTGTCATTATATCATCTGCAAAGCATCTTACAATGCTAAATGTAGCCATGGCAATCGAAAGCTTTAGGAATGACAAAGCTTTCAATGTTATGGCTATTATTAATGCACACTGGAATAGAATGTTACAAATGAACTCAGATGAGGCGTCATGGAAAGGCAAATAATGTAGAAATTACAAAAGAAATGAAATAAAATTGTAAGTGTTGGTGAAATGAATGCTAGAGAGCTTCATCTAGTTGTCTTTACTTAGTGTTTATTTATGCAAACTGACTTCCAGCTGGTGAAAAATGGGTCTGCTGACTGCTCTTCAGATCCTTGTTTGCTGGAAGGAGTAAATAATTCAATGCACATTAAAATTCAACATTGGAGAGGTTTAGATGAAATGAACAGCCTGAATAAATTCTCAGAGGAACTCTGCAGCTTTCTAGGAAAACCAGCTTTGATATTTGCACTAAACTATAGCCCTGGCAATTAAAGTCTCCCAGTGAACAGATGGTCTGTTGACGGGGCACTTCTAAGAAAATGTTATTATAACAGTAGCAGGAAAATTGGTTACAAGCCCTGTCTCTCTCTCCTCGTGTATTAAATTGTATTGAGAAATTTAATTTGCAGCGGCATTTTGGGCTGAGGAAATATACTTCATCTCTTGTCAGTGGTAAACATTTTTTTTACAAAATAAACACAATATACTTCATTTCTTGTCGGCAGTAAACATTTTTACAAAATAAACACACATCATGGAAAAGCACATGACATAGAAATGACAAAGGATGCGGAGTGAGATTGTAATATATTATCGCTAGAAATGGAAATTTATTTCTCACTGAACAAAAGGATTGTGAAGTTGCCATATATCTTCTTAATGTTGAGCTCACAAATGGAATCACACACACTAAAGAAACATATTTCTAAGACAAGGTTCTTATACTCCCTTTACCGGCTCATGAATTACAGGAAATAATAGATATACTTACAATTTTCAGTGAAATAATTTCATCCCCTTTACTGTTGTAAATGAGATTCTTTCCTTTCAAACAGATTTTATGTCCCCTGAAACCGTGGTGCATGACACTGTTAAACATTCATCATTAGCCTCACGTGTAATATTTTGTTACAGAACATAGAACGCAGAACAGTGCAGCACAGGAACAGGCCCTTCGGCCCACAATGTCTGTGCTGAACATGATGCCACAGTAAACTAATCACATCTGCCTGCACATGATCCATATCCTTCCGTTCCCTGCATATCCTTGTTCCTGTCTAAAAGTCTCACTATCATATTCCCCTCCTCCACCACCACCCCTGGCAGTGTGTTCCAGGCACCCACGACCCTCATATGTAAAAAGATTGCCCTACATATCTCCATTAAGCTTTGCACCTCGTTGTAAAGCTATTCCCTGTAATCTTTGACATTTCCAACCGTGGGGAAAAAGGTTCTGACTGTCTACCCCATCTATGTCTCTCATAATTTAATATATCTCTATCAAGTCTCCCCACAACCTCTGGCGCTGCAGAGAAAGCAATTGAAGTCTGTCCAACCTCTCCATGTAGTTATTAGCCCCTAATCCAGGCAGTATCATGGTAAAGATGGCCTGTAGGCGGCTGGGGATAGAAGGGTTGTGACCAGAAACATCACCTATCCTTGTTCTCCGGAAAGGAAGAAGGGACCTAACCCTAAATATAATCTATCCTTGTTCTCCAGAGATGCTGCCTGACCTGCTGAGTTACTCCAGCATTTCGTGTCTATCTTTGTCATCTATTCTCATGTTCTCATGTTACTCCAGCACTTGTGTCTCTTTCTTCAGCATTCTGGAAAACCTTTTCTGCACCCGCTCCTAAGCGGCAACAACCATAATTGCAACATCATGGAGATCTAATTGAAAGTGGCCCAAAGCATGGGATGAAACATGCCCAGAAACTTCATTGAACTGTGCTGGCTTCTTTCAGCAGTAGATGGTTGAATGTGGGTTAACCTGGAGTAAATTGTATTTGGGACAATTTCTGGATCAAATCCTAGGAATCAGGAAATCCAACTGTTGTGAATCCCCTATCACGCCCACTTTGAATTCCAAATCTTTGGTGCATTGGATGGCACTATTCCTCCTATAAGCCTTTTTTTAAAAAGGTCTTTAGGTACCAACATCTCCCATTCCTTCTCTCCTGAGATGCTGACTGACCTGCTGAGTTACTCCAGCATTTTGTGAATAAATACCTTCGATTTGTACCAGCATCTGCAGTTATTTTCTTACACTAACAGGCCCTTTGACCTCACTTGCCTAAGCCGACCAACACTGGTCCCACCTGCCTGCGTTTGGGCCATATCCCTCTAGTCTTGTTCTATCCATGTACTGGTCCAAATGTTTTTTAAACATTGCAATAGTCCCTGCCTCAACTACCTCCTCCAGCAGCTCACTCCATACACCCATCACCCTTTGTGGGAAAAAGTTACTCCTTAGATTCCTATTAAATCTTTTCTCACTCACCTTAAACCTATGTCCTCTGGTTCTAGATTTCCACTATTCTGGGCAAGACACCTGATCTATTCCTCTCATGATTTTGTGCACCTCTCTAAGATCACCCCTCATCCTCCTGCGCTCCAAGGAATAGAGTCCTAACCTGCTCAACCTCTCTCTGTAGCTCAGACCCTCGAGTCCTGGCAACATTCTCGTAAATCTTCTTTACATCCTTTCCAGCTTGGCAACTTCTTTCCTATAACATGATGCCTAGAACTAAACACATTACTATAAATTATTTGACTTTGTTGTAGAGCTAAACAGCTAAAGAGTTTTTCCAATAGTACAGTACATATTTACCCCCTTATTTAGTTATAGCGGACAATCAGCAATAACGGACATCATCCCACCCCCCCCTCTGTGGTGCGTAATAGCGAAGGTTTACTGTATTTCAAAATTGCAGAATTCATTAGTTCATCAGTCCATAAATGATAGGAGCAGAATTAGACCATTCGGCCCATCATGTCTATCCTGCCATTCGATCATGGCTAAATCTAACTCTCCACCTTCTCCCCATAACCCCTGACATCCATAACAATCAAGAATCTATATATCTCTGCCTTAATAATATCAATTGACTTGGCCTCTACAGCCTTGCGTGTCAAAGAGTGAAGCAGGAAAAGCATTCTCAGGCATGCATCACCCTCTGGAAGTGGCCAGTGAGACTCAATTATTACTGTGAGACTGAGATTGGAAACTTTTAAAAACTCATTGAAAATGGATCGGCATGATATAGACGTGCTCCAGACAGTCCGAACATTTTTTACAGGATGGAAATGGCAAAAATGAGGGAGATGGGGGGGGGGGGGGGGGGGGGAGGACTCATTGAAACTTACCAAATAATGAAAGGCCTGGAGAGAGTGGATGTGGAGAGGATGTTTCCACTAGTGGGAGAGTCTAGGGCCAGAGGCCATAGCCTCAGAATAAAAGAATGTATCTTTAGAGAGAAAATGAGGAGCAATTCTTTTAGCCAGAGGATGGTGAATATGTGGAATTCCTTGCCAGAGACAGCTGTGGAGGCCAAGTCAATGGATATTTTTAAGCGGAGGTTGACAAATTCTTGATTAGTAAGGGTGTCAGGGTTATGGGGAGAAGGTAGGACAATGGGGTTGAGAGGGAAAGAGAGATCAGCCGCGATTGAATGGATGAGCAGACTCGATGGGCTTAGTGGTCCAAATTTGCTCCTATGACTTTTGAACTTAAAAATCATTCACACAAATCAATTTAGTTTAGTTTAGAGATACAGCATGGAAACAGGCCCATCGGCTCAGCGAGTCCACGGCCACCATCGATCACCTGTACACTAGTTCTATCCTACACACCAGGGACAATTTACAGAGGCCAATTAACCTTTGGAATGTGGGAGGAAACCAGAGCAAGCGAAGAAAACCCACGTGGTCACAGGGAGAATGTGCAAATTCCGTACAGACAGTACTTGTAGTCAGGATCGAACCCGGGTCTCTGGCGCTGTAAGGCAGCAACTCTACCGCTGCTCCCTTGTACCACCAATGTTTCTTGGGTCAAACTGAAGCCCAATAATTGGATCGATCTCTCTCCCACAGGGCCAGATCAATGAACGTCCAAACACTCTCCACAGTTGTACAAAGCAAGGCCGGAGATGAGGTTAAAATATTCGACCAATGTAGAGAGGACTAATCATTGCTGTTTAACCGGGCTCTGCTCTGTGTGATGGGTCCAGCATGCTCTCTGTTACTTCGCATCAGTTCCAGTAAAAGCGGGTGAATTAGTAATTTGTTTACATTGCAAAGATTTGTGCAGCGTTAAGAATCTAAGACTGACAGGAACACTGTGTCTCTTTGCAGGATAAAGGTACCTTTAGTACTTTCCTTTGGGCACAATTCCACCACAAACCCCAGCAGGAAACAAAAATATGGCAGACAACTTAAAATGACATTCAAATAAGATATTAGAGTCACACTGCTACACAGCATGGAAACAGGCCCTTTGGGCCAACTTGCCCAAGCAACCATGTTGCCTTACAGCACCGGAGATCCCAGTTCAACCCTGACCTCTGGTGCTGTGTGAGTGGAGTTTGTACGTTCTGCTTGTGACCACCTGGGTTTCCTTCGGGTGCTCCGCTTTCCTCCCACATTTCAAAGACGTGCGGGTTTGTAGGTTAATTGCCGTTTGTAAATTACCCCTAGTGCATAGGGAGTGGATGGAAAAGTGGGATAACACGGTTCTACTGTGAACGGGTGATCGATGGTCAGTGTGGACGGTGGGTCTAGGACCCTGTTTCCACTTGGGGTGTATCTCCAAACTAACCAAGCTGGTTATACTTACCTGCACCTTGCCTATATCCCTCTAAACCTTTCCTATCCGTGTACCTGTCCAAGTGTCTTTTAAATGTTGTTATGGTAGCTGCTTCCAGTACCTCCTCTGGCAGCCCGTTCCACATACCCAGCACATCTGCGTGAAAAGTTGCTTTATTGGCTCCAATTAAACCTTTCACCTTAAAACTGTGCCCTCTATTTTTAGATTCCCTATCCTAGACAAATAATGTGACTCTTCACCTTATCTATGTCCTCTATGATTTTATATTGCTGTGTAAGATTGGGTTAACGCAAGATGAGCATTTGATGGCACTGGACCTGTACTCGCTGGAGTTTGGAAGGATGAGGAGGGGACCTAATTGAAACTTACCGAATAGTGTAAGGCCTGGAAAGAGTGGATGTGGAGAGGATCTTTCCCTTAGTGGGAGAGTCTAGGACCAGAGGTCATAGCCTCCGAATGAAAGGATGTTAATTTAGGAAGGAGATGAGGAGGAATCTCTTTAGTAAGAGGGTGGTGAATCTATGGAATTCATTGCCACAGACAGCTGTGGAGGCCAAGTCAATGGATATTTTTAAGGTGGAGATTGACAGGCTCTTGATTAGTAAGGGTGTCAGGAGTTATGGAGAGAAGGCAGGAGAATGTGGTTGAGAGGGAGAGATAGATCAGCCATGATTGAATGGCAGAGTAGAGTCAATGGGCTGAATGGCCTAATTCTGCTCCTCTGACTTTTGAACTTATGAAGAGCATCCCTCCAACATTTCCCCAGTCCCAAGGAGAAATGACTCAGCCTATACAGCCACTCCTTGTAAATCAAACTTCCGGATGCGGTAAACGCCTCATAAATCTTTTATGGACCCTTTCTCTATTAGGCCAAGGGGCCATTAAAATTGAAAAGCAATCACTTCTATTGAGATTTGAGCACCAATGCTGCATTAAACAATGTAGCATACATACATAGCATACATACATACATACATACATACATACATACATACATACATACATACATACATACATACATACATACATACATACATACATACATACATACATACATACATACATACATAGCTTTCAGCAACAAAAATAAACGTATTGCTCATGAAAAGTCCTTTATTTTTCTTGTCTCCATCTTGTTGGAGAAACAGCTTTGTCATTGCGAGTCTGAAATGCTATCACCCCTAACCCTCTCCCCTCATTGAAACAGTTGTCTTTACAACATGATTTTCTATGACACAAAGTTTCTTAGGAGCACAACTCTGGTGTGATAGAAGATCTACCTTTCCAAGTGTACCTTTGGTAGTTCTCCTTCTGGTTTAACACCCAGACAATCAGGCAGGTTGTTCTGAATTCCATTAACCATTCAGTTATCTGTGGAATCACTAGAAAATAGAACGTAGAATTTAGCATAGTGTAGCACAGGAACAGGCCCTTCGGCCCACAATGTCTGTGCCCAACATGTGTGCATGTGTATGTGTGTGTGCATGTGCGTGCGTAACTATGTGTGTGTGTGGCATGTGTGTGTGTGTGAACCCGTGTATGTGTGTGTGTGAACCTGTGTGAGCCCGTGTGTGTGTGTGTGTGCGTGAACCTGTGTGTGAGCCCGTGTGTGTGTGCGTGAACCTGGGTGAGCTTCTGCATGAGCCCGTATGTGTGTGTGTATGTGTATGTGTATGTGCACGTTTGGGTATGTATATGTGTGTGTGAGCCCGGATGTGTGAGCCGTGTGTGTGTACCTGCGTGTGAGCTCATGTGTGAGCCCGTATGTGTGTGTATGTGTGTGTGTGTATGTGTATGTGCATGTTTGTGTATGTATATGTGTGTATGTATATGTATGTGTGAGCCCATGCGTGTGTGTGTGTGTGGGATATTCTGGTGCCTCATTCTCTTTACTTGTTATAAGGACACAAAATGTTTGCATCAGATTTTTGAGGGCAACATGATCAAGAGAAAAATAAGGCTGGCATAGTGACCCAGCTGGTAGAGCTGCTGCCTCACAGCGCCAGAGACCCAGGTTCGATCCTGATCCCAGGTACTGTCAGTGTTGAGTTTGTACGTTCTCCCTGTGACCACATGGGTTTCCTCCAGGTGCTCCAGTTTCCACCCACATCCCAAAGACGTGCAGGTTTGTAGGTTAATTGTCCTCCATAAAAACAATGCCCCTAGTGTGCAAGGAGAGGAATGAGAAACAGAATAAAATAGAGCTAGTGTGAACAGGTGATTAAAGGTCATCATGGATTCGGTGGGCCGAAGGACTTGTTTCCATGCTGTATCTCCAAACTAAAACTAAGTGCTTGAAAGTAAAGTGACTTTATAACATTATGGTTGTCCCATTTATAATCTGATATATTGTGTTTGATTTGTTAACCCAATCAATTGTAAACATGTACTTAAGTCTTGTGGCCACATCCTGTCTAAGCAACATACATAAATAAACAGAGTGTATTCAAATTCAGCTGCAAACCATAATTGCTTCAGTACGTCTATTTTAGTAACAAATGCCCATCTTGGGAGAGGCAGAGGTCTATAGCTACAGTATGATTTAAAATTGATTACATCTTTAGACTTTAGACTTTAGACTTTAGAGATACAGCACGGAAACAGGTTCCATGGCCCACCGAGTCCGCGCTGACCAGCGCCCACCCATACACTAGCACCATCCTTCACGGGACAATCCTTGAGGGATAATTTTACCAAAGCCAATTAACCTACAAACGTCCATGACTTTGGAATGTGGGAGGAAACCAGAGCACCCGGACAAAACCCACACGGTTCACAGGGAGAATGTACAAACTGCATACAGACAGCACCTGTAGTCAGGATCAAATCCGGGTCTCTGGCGCTGTCAGGCTGCAACTCTACCGCTGCACCACTGTGTCACGAATTATTCTCTCCAGTTAATTAGTGATTGACTGGGAAAGTTTACTTTGCTAATCTTTTTTATTTGCTGGAAAAGTTCCGGGAGTGGGAATACATTGTAAAATGTGCTCCAAATGTTTTCTGTTTCCAAATTATTATTTTTTGGTGATTGATTCTTCCTGCATGATTGAATGGCGGAGTAGAGTTGATGGGCCGAATGGCCTAATGCTGCTCCTATAACTTATGAACTTATGAACACCATTCTCCTGCCTTTCTCCCCATAACCTCCACAGGCAGCATCTGTGGAGATCATGGATAGGTGACGTTTTGGGTCGCGTCTGGGGAAGGGTCCTGACCCTGAAACGTTACCTATTCACGTTCTCCACATATGCTGCCTGACGCGTTGAGTTACTCCAGCGGTTTATGAAATATATATATAGGCGCATTCTGTATGGCTGACTTTCGCACTGAATTTATTGGCAAGGACATTTTCATTCCTTGAATATCATGATGCCGTGCCTGTTTTTTTAATACGAGGTATCAATGAAGACTGTGTGACTAAGTCCAAAGTCTACTGTCTAACCGTAATCTATGCTTCCATCCAGTGCAGTCAATTGAAAGCTATATTTTTTTAATCTACACCAAATTTCATATTGCTGCGGCACAGAGATGAAAAGAAATTGGAAACTAATTCAAGTGAGATCAAGTTTGAAGAAAGACTCTAAAAAGAGAGGCAATTCAGGCAAAATAGTATTCAGCTCCAATGTTGAGGTTAGAGAACTTGAAATATTTTTTAAAAAACCACAGTGGTTTGTACCAGGATCGCAAGAACACGCATTGGTCTATAGTGCAGGCTGAGAAGAAAACAAGGAAAATAGTTAGAAAAAGCAAAACACTGTGGATACCAGGAATCAGAGTTTGAAATAGAAAATGCTGGAAATATCCCTTGAGTTGGAAAAGCCAAGATACATTAACTCTCTACTGATGCTACCTGATGCATGTATTAATTTTCTACTGATGCTACCTTATGGATGCTACCAAAGACTTATAAAGCTGGATCATGGCTTCATAACTCTTATACTCACTGCCCCGACCTATGAAAGCAAGCATACAATAGGCCTTCTTTATGTTTGACATTGTCGGGCCATCAGTCTGAAGAAGGGTCTCGACCCGAAATGTTAGCTATCCACTTTCTCCAGGGATGATGCCTGACCCGCTGAGTAAGTCCAGCACTTTACGTCTTATTTTCTAAACCAGCATCTAAAGTTCCACATGTCTGCATTTTTGCTGCTCCACTGCAAAATCTCCTCATACTTTAAAGAAGCTCTCCTTGGGTCTAAAGAAGGGTGCAGCCCCAAACCGTCACCTATTCATGTTCTCCAGCGATGTTGCCTGACCTGCTGAGTTGCTCCAGCACTTTGTGTCCATCTTTGACGTAAACCAGCATCTGCAGTTCTATGTCTCGACATATCTGCAGTTCCTTCAATCTTTCAGACTGATCTGTTTTGCCAATTTCTTTCCATAGCCTATTATTGCATGAGTTTCCTTACTACCAACCACTCTCTTGGTTGTACATTTACATCTGTACTTGCAAATTAGTCCAAGCCTTTACATCTGTACGTCCAAATTAGTCCAATTCCAAAGCATTTTATTATCTTACCATATATAATTGTAAATTCATAGGTTCATAAGTCATAGGAGCAGAATTAGGCTATTTGGCCCATCTAGTCTACTCCACCATTCATTCATGGCTGATCCATCTTTCCCTCTCAACCCCATTCTCCTGCCTTCTCCCCATAACCCCTGACTAATCAATAATCTGCCAATCTCCACCTTAAAAATATCCATTGACTTGCCCTCCATAGCCGTCTGTGGCAATGAATTCTACAGGTTCACCAGCCTCTGCCTAAAGAAATTCCTCCTCATCCCCTTTCTAAAGGTACTTCCTTTCTTCTGGTCCTAGACTCTCCCACTAGTGGAAACATCCTCTTCACATTCACTCTATCCAGGCCTTTCACTATTTGGTAAGTTTCAATGAGATTCCCCCCCTCATCCTTTTAAAGACAGAAAGATTATCCAGCGAGTACAGGCCCAGTGATATCAAATGCTTATCATATGTTAACCCAATCTTTCCTGGGATCATTCTCGTGAGAGTTTATTTCACTCTATAGTATCCGGTAGTATTGTAACAGTTCAGAGACCAACTTCTCCCAAGAGATAAATAAAACACACAATAATGTGCACCAACAGAAAGCAGGAAGAGTGGTGGAGGCCGGACAGAGAGATAGGGTGGCACGGTGCAGCGGTGGACTTACTGCCTGACCACACCAGAGACCCGGGTTCGATCCTGACCACGGGTGCTGTCTGTACAGAGTTTGTACATTCTCCCCTTGACTGTGTGGGTTTTCTCCAGGTACTCCGGTTTCTTCCTACATTCCAAAGAAGTGCAGGTTTGTAGGTTAATTGACTTCAGAAAAGATTGTAAATTGTCACTGGTGTACGGGGAATGCTAGTCGGCATGGACTCAGTGGACCAAAGGGCTTGTGTGCTATTCTGCCTGGACACCCAAGGAACTGCAGATGCTGCAATCTTGAGCAAAACACAGAGTGTTGGAGGAACTCAGCGAGTCAGGCAGCATCTGTTGAGGGAATGGACACGACGTTTCAGGTCGGGACCCTTTTTCAGACTGATCTTATTCTACTTCTTTATAAAGCTATTCTGCTTTGTCGAATTATAAACTCTTTGTATCTGCCAAATGCTTTTTATTTCTGCAGTGTGCCTTTTACATTGGTCTCCTGCTATTTAAACATTTCCTATTCCCCACATAAACATTTATAGACTATGTTGTTTAATTTCCAGTTTGTGTGCGCGTGTGTGTCTGTGTGTGTGTGTGTATATATGTGTGTGGGTGTGTATGTGTGTGTATGTGTGTGTGTATTATTAGTGTGTATGAATATGCATGTGTATTATATGTCTGCGTGTGTGTTTTATATGTGTGTATGTATGAATATGTGTGTGTGTGTGTGCGTGTGTGTTTTTGTGTGTGTGAGTTTGTCTGTGTGTGTGTCTGTCTGGGTGTGTGTATATGTGTGTGTGTACGTATATGTGTTTGTGTGTTTATGTGCGGGTATGTTTATGTGTGATTCTGTCTGTGTGTGTATCTGTGTGTATGTGTGTGTATTATATGTGTGTGTGTATGTGTTTGAGTGTGTGTATTATATATATTATGTGTGTGTGTGTGTATGAATATGTGTATGTGTGTGTGTATGTGTGTGTATGTGTGTGTGTGCTGTGTGTGTGTGTGTGTGTGTGTTTGTATGGGTGTGTATGTGTGTGTATATGTGTGTGTATGTGTGTGTATGTGTGTGTGTGTTTATGTGTGTGTATATGTGTGTGTATGTGTGTGTGTGTGTGGTGTGTGTGTGTGTGTGTGGTGTGTGTGGTGTGTGTGTGTGGTGTGTGTGGGTGTGGTGTGTGTGGTGTGTGTGTGTGGTGTGTGTGCATGTTTTATTTTTTCATTCTTTCTCTTTACTTGATTCTTTCTAAAAATGCTATTCATCTGCGATATAATCATGAGGAAAAGCTTAACGTAAAATGTTAACTTTTTATTAATCTTCAGTGTCCTTTCACTTTTATTTGCTTTGTCGTAACGTTGTTCTTTCTCGCAAAAGGCCTAAGGGTAAAACAAATTCCTGGCAGCTCGTAATCTCTATTTTACCAATCAACAAGTGCTTAAATAAATGGACAATTTCTTCCATATTCCAATTTTAAACAAGACTGACGACTTAAACAATTTGTTAGCCATGTGGCAAATTATTATAATAAACAGCGGAAACATTGCCATTTATTGCGCAGAGCGTGAAGAGAAAAGCAAAAATATATATACAACATGGTTAAACGACAGTGTTTGTGAAAGAAAAGATAGCCAGTAGAATTCAACAATTGCGACTTTTAGCCTTTCTTCGGCAAGTCTTTAACACAAACATTTGCGAGTGGGAGCGGCCTGGAATGCACTGGGCAGTGGTGGTGGTGGAGGCAGATACACTAGTGGCGTTTAAGAAAGTCTTTTAGATAAGCACATAGAAGTGCAAGGAATGGAGGGATATGGACCATGTACAGGTAGATGAGATCAGTTCAAATTGGCATCATGTTCAGCACAAACATCGTGGGCTGAAGGGCCTGTTCCTGTGTTGTACTGTTCTCTGTTCTATTTCACCTTAACATTATATATCTTCCATTATGTATTAAAAATGGTCTCTGTCTTTCTTCCCCTTAACCCACGAGTGACCTTCCTTGTTTATTCTTCACCCTTTCATATTTTATCCTTCATTATTAATTGGTGAATATATATTTATGCATTTGGCATTAATGGGTCTGTAAAGCTGCAGCAAGTAAGAATTTAATTGTACTGTTGCCGGTCCGTATGACAATTAAACTTTCTCGACTCTCGACTAGATTCTTGTGTCTTGTTTTACCATTACACCACTGAGGTTGTCTCTTTATCATGTTATCTCTCTGTGTGTGTCTCTTCTTGTTTCTGTATCCCTTCTCCCATCCCTCTCGTCAATGAACTTTGATTTCTGTTTCTTCTGTGGATTACATTTGCTGGTCTGTATAGTCTCGTTATACTTATATGGGGCGCCTTGGTCGGCGTGGATGAGTTGTGCCAGTGCCCGCAATGAGGTAGGTCGGAAGATTGGGACTATCCCCAAACTTATGTTCAGTACTCTTAAGGGCCTGTCCCACTTTGGCAATTTTAAGGCAACTGCCGGCGACTAGGCTGTCGCCGACAGTTCGCAGGGGTGTCGCGGGCATGATCGTGAGGAGTCTTCCAAGAATCGTAGTGGATCTCAGCGTGTAGCTGAGAAATCATCCGGAGTGAAATTTCTCGGCAACAGCTGGCTTGTCGCCAGGTATCGTTGCTTATTGCGGGCACTGTCGCATGCTGTCCCCAGGTTTGCTATTTTCTCTTAAGATGCATTTAGAAGCACATAATATTAAAATAAGTAAAGTCATTTCAAGATACCATAAAATACTTGTGTTTAACCAATTTATTTACCGTCAGGACATTGGAGGCCACAGTTTGATGGTCAGGTAAGCGTGGGAATTTTCGCGATGTTTATGGCCATCAGCGATCACATTTAAAGTAGGCTCCCAACCCAGATATGCAACCCAGAAACCAGATATGCATCTCCCGTACATTTTCAAAGAATGCCCACACACTATTCACAAAAATCCATTTAACCACTTTTAACTTGTCAGTGATTTCAGCGAAAATTAGGACGCTGGAGAAGCATTGACGGAGTGGGAATTTCGCGATGTTTCCGAAGACGGTGTAATCTCGACCTGACTCAACATTGCCGTGGTCATTGTCGTCAGGTAAAAGAAAATTTTGGCGATCTGCTACGACTTTGACAGTCGCCGGCAGTCGCCTAAAAAATCGCCTAAGTGGGACAGGCCCTTTAGTTTAGCTTTTAGTTTTGGCAATACAGCATGGAAACAGGCCCTTCGGCCCACCGACTCCACACCGACCAGCAATTACCCGTTCAGTAGTTCCATCTGACACACTAGGGACAATTTTAGCGAAGCCAATTAACTTACATACTTGCACGTCTTTGGAATGTGGGAGGAAACAGGCCCTTCATCTCACCAAGTCTGCGCCGTCCAGCGATCCCCACACACTAACACTATCATACACACACTCGGGACAATTTACAATTTTACCGAGGCCAATTAGCCTACATACCCGTACATCTTTGGGACATGGGAAGGAACCGGAGCTCCCGGAGAAAACCCACGCAGGTCACAGGGAGAACGTATAAACTGCACCCGCAGTCAGGATCGAACCCTGGTCTCTGACGCTGCAAGGCAGCAACCCTACCACTGCGCCACCGTGTCACCCAGAAAATTGCATGCTTTCTTCAGTTCAGTTCAGTTTAGTTTATTGTCACGAGGTCTGAGGTACAGTGAAAAGCTTTTGTTGACTGCTATCCAGTCAGTGGAAAGACTACACAATTACAATCAAGTCATCCACAGTGTTCAGATATACGATAAAGGTAATAACATTTAATACAAGATAAAGTCCAGTAAAGATAGAACGAAGGTCTCCAGTGAGGTAGATGGTAGGTCAAAACCGTCCTTTAGTTGTCGATAAGATGATGGTTCAGTTGCCTGATAAAAGCTGGGAAGAAATAGTACCTGAATCTGGAGGCGTGCATTCTCACACTTCCCTACCACTTGCCTGATGGGAGAGGGGAGAAGACGGAGCGACCGGGGTGAGACTGGTCCTTGATTATGCTGCTGGCCTTGCCGAGGCAGCGTGAAGTGTAGATGGAGTCAATGGAAGGGAGGTTGGTTTGCGTGATGGTCTGGGCTGCGTCCACAACTCTCTGGAATTTCTTGCGGTCTTGGATGGAGCTGTTCCCAAACCGTGCTGTGATGCATCTCGATGTGGTATAATAGAGACAGTGGGAGCATTCTCTGCAAAGTATGTAGATACATGGATTCATATCGCTGTGTTCTGCAAAGTGCATCTAATCTGGTATCCAGTTCCATCACAAGTTACCAACATTTCTGAAAAAGACCACAGCAAAAAGAAATCTTAGCACATCTACGATAAAATGTCAATATAATTAATATATTAATCCAATCATATTCTGATTAGTTTTTAAACAGCTATTTCCTGTAATTCAAACCTTATTGAAGCAAAAATATGTGAAGGGATTCTTAGGTCACTTTCAATTCCTTGAAAGTCTCAACCTACAATTATTTAAATTGCAAAAACCAGTTTTTATGCAGCTTGTTCATCTGCCACTCCTGTGCATGTTTATTTATAGATTGGTGCTATAAGAAATTGTAAGCGTAATAGTGAAACGTGCACATTCTAGCTATGAAATCTGAACAACAATTCATGATATGAAAGACTTTATAATATACTAGACCAAGTGGACCCGATGGGCCCAAAACTCTCCTGCATTGGTGCAGCACCCTCTCCTCCCCCACTCCCCCTCCCCTCCCCATCCCCTCCCCCTCCCCCTTCCCTCTCTCCTCCCCCTCCCTTCCTCCTCCCCCCTCCCTCCCTCCTCCCCTCCCCCTCCCCCTCCCTCCCTCCTCCCCTCCCACCCCTTTGCCCCCTCCCTCCCTCCACTCAACCCCCCTCCCCTTCCCCTCCCCCCTCCCCCCCCACTCCACCCCCCTCCTTATCCCTCCTCCCCCCTCCTTCCCCTTCCCCCCACTCCATCCCCCTCAATCCCCCTCCCCCCTCCCCCCCCACTCCATCCCCCTCAATCCCTCAAAATGTGAATAACTTCTTCCATTCGCACCAAAGGGTCGACGGTGAGTAAGGTGGGCCTAAAATTGTCGCGCTATCGTGTGGCTGTAGTTCAGGAACAAACAAACAAACAAACGAGAGTTTAAGTATATGGATTAGATCTCAGTCCAGGACCCTTCTTCAGATTGATCGTGGTGAGGGGAGGAGAAAGCTGCAAGAGAAGTGGGGGACAAGACTACACCTGCCAACGGTTTAAGGTGAGGTGGGAAAGATTAAATAGGAACCTGAGGGGCACCTTTTTCTTAAGAAAAGGTGGTGGGTATATGGAACGTGCTGCCAGAAGAAGTAGTTGAGGCATGTACTATTACGTTTAAGAAACATTTGTATACGTACATGGATAGGATAGGTTTGGAGCGATACAGGCCAAACACAGGCAAGTGGGACTAATGTGGAAGGGACATGTTGGTTGGGGTGGGCAAGTTGGGCCAAAGGGCCTGTTTCCACGCTGTAAGACTCCATGAAGTGATAGGTGGATACAGGAGAGGGGGATTATTTTTGGAAGATGGTTGGACAAAGACCAGAGATGAAAAGAGTGAGATAAAGATAGAAGAAGTGCGAATTGTGAAGTCGGAGGAAGGAATATAGGTGGAAAGGGCACTGGGGGAGGGGGAAAAATGGGTGTAAATCCATGTGGGGCACAGGGAAGAGAGGGGGTTAAAAGGGGAGGGGGACGAGTAGGGGGAAACCGGGAACAGTGGGTCCATATCGCTCTAAAACTTACCTATCCATGTATTTATTTTATGCACTTCTAAACATTGTAGTTATGCGGCCTCTAGTTCCCTCTGGCCTCTCATTCCACATAGCCTGATGTTAATTTGTGAAATACTGCGCAACTTCTAATTATGGATGTCTTGCTGTGCAACTGAATGTCTCGAGCGTTGTATTTACATGCCAGTTATGGCTCATTCAGTTGTATTCTCACCTCTAGGTCAGAAGGCTGTGGTTAATATCCCAGCGTTGACAGCAGCACATAAAACAGTACTCGAGTGTCAAGGTACAGCTGTCCCATTAAAGTGCTGCCTCAATGATATAACGTTAAATCATCATCTGGTCAGTCCTTGAGCTACAAGGGACTGCTGATGCTGGAATCTTGAGCAAAGCACAAAATGGTGGAGGAACTCAGTGAGTCAGGCGACAACTTTACTTTAGAGATACAGCGTGGAAACAGGCCCTTCGGCCCACCGAGTCCGCGCTGACCAGCAATCCCTGTACACTAGCACTATCCTACACGCTAGGGACAATTATTAACGAAGCCAATTAACCGACAGACCTGTATGTCTTTGGTGTGTGGGAGGAAACCAGAGCACCCGGATAAAAACCCATGCAGGTCACAGAGAGAACATACGAACTCAATACAGATAGCACCCATAGTCAGGATCGAACCGGGGTCTCTAGCGCTGTAAGGCAGTAACTTTACCACTGTGCCACCATAGTTGGTTGGCACAAAACATTTCACATCCGATGAAATAAAAGTGCAGGCAACAATATTTTATGGGTAATTACAGCATCCACCTTATACATGGGAAAACCGTAGGGGCAACGTTTTCTAGCAGAGTGGAGGGTTCTAGGTGGCATATCAGGAGAATGGTGTTGTGGGGTAATTTTACCTTCATGTAATAATGCAGCATTTTCTCAGCAATGCATTGGTGCGTGCACGGTGGCGCTGCGTTAGAGCAGCTGCTTTACTGCACCAGAGACCCGAGTTCGATCCTTACTTCGGGTGCTGTTTGTACGAAGTTTGCACGTTCTCCCTGTGACCATGTTGGTTTTCCCTGGGTGCTCTGGTTTCCTCCCACATTCCAAAGACATGCAGGTTTGTAGGTGAATTGGCTTTTGTAAATTGTCCCTCGTGTACAGATAGAACTAGTGTACAGGTGATTGTTGGTCGGTATGGACTTGGTGGACCGAAGGGTCTGTTTCCACACTGCATCTCTAAATTAAAAACTGAACTAAACTAGTTCTATGCTATCCCACTTTCTCATCCACTCTGCACACACATGGGGCAATTTACATGTGACCATGTGTGTGGGTTTCCTCCGGGTGCTCTGGTTTCCTCCCACATCACAAAGACATGCAGGTTTGTATGTTTTAGAAACAAGGAGCTGCAGATGTTGGTTTTCGGGGGAA
Organism: Rhinoraja longicauda; assembly: GCF_053455715.1. Taxonomy (NCBI): domain Eukaryota; kingdom Metazoa; phylum Chordata; class Chondrichthyes; order Rajiformes; family Arhynchobatidae; genus Rhinoraja; species Rhinoraja longicauda. The sequence goes on along the minus strand of NC_135976.1, from coordinate 15,953,337 downwards.
AAAGGCACAAAGTGCTGGAGTTAAGGGCCTGTCCCGCTTAGGCGATTTTAAGGCGACTGCCGGCGACTAGGCTGTCGCCGACAGTTTGCCGGGGTGTCGCGGGCATGATCGTGAGGAGTCTTCCAAAGATCGTAGTGGATCTCGGCGTGTCGCTGAGAAATCAAATGGTTTGAAATTTCTCGGCGACAGCTGGCTTGTCGCCAGGTATCGGTGCTTATTGTGGGCGCTGTCGCATGCTGTCCCCAGGTTTGATAGGTTCTCTTAAGATGCATTGAGAAGCACATAATATTAAAATAAGTAAAGTCATTTCAAAATACCATAAAATGCTTGTGTTTAACCAATCTATTTACCGTCAGGACATTTGACAGGTAGATTGGAGGCGACAGTTTGACGGTCAGGTAAGTGTGGGAATAAACGCAATGTTTTTGGCCATCAGCCATTACATTTAAAGTGAGCTCCCAACGCAGATATGCAACCCAGAAACCAGATATGCATCTCCCTTACATTTTCAAAGAATGCCCACACACTTTTCATAAAAATCTACTGAACCACTTTTAATTTTTTTTTTTTTTTAATACAGCTATTAGTAAACTGGTAGTAAATCCAGTTTATTCCTTGTTACAGTGAAGCTTGGTTTTTAAGTAACCCATACAAGGTGTTATAGTTCAAAACTCTCAAGTACTTACCGACTTGTCAGTGATTTCAGCGAAAACCAGGACGCCGGAGAAGCATTGACAGCGTGGGAATCTTCGCGATGTTTCAGAAGACGGTGTAATCTCGACCTGACTCGGCATTGTCGTGGTCATTGTCGTCGGGTAAAAGAAAAGTTCGGCGATCTGCTACGACTTTGACAGTCGCCGGCAGTCGCCAAAAGAATCGCCTAAGTGGGACATGCCCTTTACTCAGCGGTTCGGGCAGCATTCCTGGAGAACAAGGAGAAGTGACGTTTTGGGTTGGGAGGTTAATTGGTCTCTAAAACTGTTCCTTGTGTGTAGGGAGTGGATGAGTAATTGGGAAAACACATAACATTATTTAGTTTAGTTTACTTTTGTTATGTGTACCAAGGTACAGTCAAAAGCTTTTTGTTGTGTGCTATACAGTCAGCGAAAAGACTATATATGATTACAATCAAACCATCCACAGGGTTCACATGCATGATAAAGGTTGTAATGTTTAGTGCAAGATAAAGTCCAATACAAAAGTCTCCAATGAGGTAGATGGGAAGTCAGGACCACACTCTAGCTGTTGAGGGGATGGTTCAGTTGCCTGATAACAGCTGTCCCTGAATCTAGAGGTATGCGGTTTCAAACGTCTGTACCTCTTGCTATGAGTATTGTGTTTACAAGCCTGTTATGGAGGAAAGAAGCTAATAGGTTACTGCCTTCCATCACAGTGCGCTGTGGTGGAAGTTTATGTTGATTTTTATGTAGTCGTGTGCCTTGTTGCATTTTTGGTATGACTGTATGGCAAATCAAATTCTTTGTATGTTTTTACATATTTGGCTAATAAATTAATTGCAATTACAATGAGATTATCATTGTTCTATTTTCGGTACATATGGCTCTTGACTATTTTACTGTTACATACAAAGGAGCAAGAAAACCCCGATTAAGGAATCCACCCTGTGCTGTATTTTATTATTGTGGATGTTCTGGTCTTTTGTTCGGTACAATTTCTCCCAGATGCAACCAACAAGTTAATCTAGGATATCACAAAATGGTGGAGTAACTCAGCGGGTCAGTCAGCATCTCAGGAGAGAAGGAATGGGTGACGTTTCGGGTCGAGACCCTTCTTCATGACTCGAAACATCACCCATTCCTTCTCTCCTGAGATGCTGCCTGACCCGCTGAGTTACTCCAGCATTTTGTGATACCTTCGATTTGTACCAGCATCTGCAGTTATTTTCCTAGTCAATCTAGGAAGTAACTAGGCTTTACATGAGCCATGTAGGAAAATGCTGAGTTACTCCAGCATGTTGTGATACTTTACATGAGCCTGTAATCATACTGTGTCCGTGAAGAGGTTTCGGTAAAGACGAGTGTGGACAGTTTCTTCAGCGGAGAATGCCACTGGGAAACACACCCTCTTTATTTTCGCAATGAAGGCAAAACTAATATTGGCTGTCATCTGTAGTCACATTTCACTCCATTTTGACGATAAAAATGACGTTAAAACTTCTGCTAAAAGGATCATTTACAGCGCCATGAAAATGGAGTGGCTTTGCAATCCAATCTGTTTGCCATCAATCCTATCCTTGGAAATTACCTTTGCAACATTAACATGATCGTAGCTGTAATTTAAACCAGTTTTTATAGTGTAACAGAATCTATTCTGGCAGATGCAGTTGGGGATTTAGAAATAAAATGCTATTTTGGCCAATATATAGTCATACTGGAGTTATTACCCTTGCTAGAAGGTTAGAACTGAGAATCAGTGAAGTGATGTTAAACTTACTATGCTATTGATCTGACTGACAGGGCAGCATGGTAGTGCAGCAATAGAGTTGCTGCCTCACAGCGCCAGAGATCCGAGTTCGATCCTGACTATGGGTGCTGTCTGTACAGAGTTTCTACGTTCTCTCTGTGGTCGTGTGGGTTTTCTCCAGGTGCTCCGGTTTCCTCCCACATTCCAAAGACGTGCAGGTTTGCAGGTTAATTGGCTTCTGTAACTTGTCCCTAGTGGGTAGGATAGAGCAGGTGTATGGGTGCAGACGGTAGACAGTAAGGCTTATTTGACTGGCATCCCATGCAGCCCTGTGAAACCTATACCCTAGACTTTAGGCGTTCGAGATACAGTATGGAACCAGGCCCTTCAGCCCACCGAGTTCATGCCGACCAGTGATCCTCACACACTCACACTATCCCACACACTAGGGACAAATGGGGTATTTTTAAAGAGGAGATTGATAGGCTCTTGATTAGCCAGGGTGTCAGAGGTAACGGGGAGATGGCTGGAGAATGGGGTTGAGAAGGAACCCCATTTTTACTGAAGCCTGTTAAGCTACAAACCTATACATCATTTGAGTGTGGGAGGTAACCGGGACACCCAGTCCTTGCCATGCACATCACTTTTGGACTTTGCCCTTTTGCCTTAAAGCTCTGCCCTCTAGTCTTTAACATTTCCACCTTGGGAAAAAAAAATTCTGATTGTCTCCGCTATCTATTTCTCCCATAATTTTATATATTTCTATACTGTCTCCCTTTGGCCTTCAAGAAAAAAAATCCAAGTTTGTCCAACCTCTCCTTATTGCTAATACCCTCTAATCCATGCATCATACTGGTACACCTCCTCAGCACAGTTTCCAAAGCCTCCACATCGTTCTTGTAATGGGGCAACCAGAATGGCATCTAATACTACAAATGCGGCCTAACCAAAGTCCTTTACAGCTGCATCATGACTTCCTAAAAGTCCTCTCTGAATATTTATTTCCTAATGTTTTCTTAACCAAATCAAGTGACCTATAATCAATTATGTAAATTCACCGATCCCGGCCTTCTGCTTTCATTCATTTAATTGTCATTAATTAGCATCAACACTCCCTTTTAGAAAGTCATCAATTACATGGAAAGTCTTAAAGAGGCGACCAGAACTGCACCAGAAATGTGACTTAACCAAAGTCATAAGACTAGAAGATGTAGGAGCAGAATTTGGCCATTCAGCCCTTCGAGTCTACTCGGCTATTCGATCATGGCTGGTCTATATTTCCTTCTCAACCCCATTCTCCAGCCATCTCCCCGTTAACCTCTGACACCCTGGCTAATCAAGAGCCTATCAATCTCCTCTTTAAAAATACCCCAATGACTTGGCCTCCAGGGCCACCTGCGGTAATGAATTTCACAGATTCACCACCCTCTGGCTTAAGAGATTCCTCCTCAGCTCTATTCCCAAGTCTGATAGAGCTGCATCATGACTTCCTGGCTCTTATGCTCGTGTACAGAGACAATGTCTCTATTAAAATCAACAAACTATTTTGACTAAGTTCGCATCACTCAATGACTGGCGCAATGACTCCAAAGTGGCGCAGTGGTAGAGTTGCTGCCTTACAGCTCCAGAGACCAAGGTCCGATCCTGACCACAGATGCTGTCTGTTTGGAGTTTGCATGTTCCCCCTCTGACTGTGTGGGTTTTCTCTGGGTGATACGGTTTCCTCTCACGCTCCAAAGACATACAGGTTTATAGGTTAATTAGCTTCTGTAAAATTGTTCCTAGAGTATAGGGGATAACTAGTGTACAGGTGACCGCTGGTCGGTGCGGACTTGGTGGGCCTGTTTCCTCACTGTATCTCTAAACTAAGCTAAACTAAACTAAACTAAACCAAACTAAACTAAACTGGTAAGGCCGCATATGGAATATTGTGAGCAATTTTGGGCCCCATATTTGAGGAAGGATGTGGTGGCTCTGGAGAGGGTCCAGGGGAGGTTTACAAGAATGAGAGAAGGGATGGGGGGAGTGGTGAAGGGGATGGGGGAGGGGATCGGGGGGGAGAGGGGAGGGGAGGGATGGGGGAGAGGGGAGGGATGGGGGAGAGGGGAGGGAGAGAATGTGCAGGTTAACCTATGATGAGCGTTTGTCGACACTTGGCCTGTACTTGCTGGAGTTTAGAAGAATGAGGGGGGACCTCATTGAAACATACAGAATAGTGAAAGGTTTGGATAGAGTGGATGTGGAGAGGATTTTTCCACCAGTGGGAGAGTCTAGGACTGGAGGTCATAGCCTCAGAATTAAAGGACGTTCTTTTAGGAAGGAGATGAGGAGAAATTTATTTTGTCAGAGGGTGGTGAATCTGTAGAATTCTTTGCCACAGAAGGCTATGGAGGACTCCAGTGGATATTCTTAAGGCCGAGATAGATAGATTCTTGATTAGTACAGGTGTCAGAGGTTATGAAGGCAGGAGAATGGGGTTAGGAGGGAGAGATTGATCAGCCATGATTGAATGGCGGAGTAGACTTGATGGGTCAAATGGCCTAATTCTACTCCTATCGCTTATGACCTTAAACTAAACTAAACTAAATCTCTCTGAGTCAAAATCCAGCAATGCCATTTCGACCACTGAAACAGTATGTTTGCTACAAAGATGGGATCAGTTCAAAAACAATTTCACTCTGTCAAGGGCATCTCGGGATACAAGCCGGCCTTGCCAGAGACGTCTCACGCGCTGAATGAAAACAACATTGCGTACACATGCCTTTCAATGGAGCAACGAATGCAGGAGCATATATACACACTGGTCGAGAAACTTGCTCTTTCAAAGCACATTCATAAAACCAGCCTCTGTAGTGCACCGCTGAATCCTAATGGTCACAGATAATGAGCTTTGCAATTGTGGTTCACTGATGGCAGGGCCAGGAGATATATTGTGCGCAGTTGGAATCTGATTAACACAGCTATTTTCTCCATAGTGATTTATTTTTTGCTCTGGGCGTCTGTTAGACTCCGTTTTTTTTATAGAAGACCTATAAAAGTATTCATCCTGCAATCTGTACCTTGGTCCATTGAGTCACTTGTACTGCAACACGAAGAGCTGTAAAAAAACATACCCAGCCCGTAAAGCATGTCATGTTCCTGGATTAGTTGCAGGGTTGTTCATTTAAAGTGTCAGGTTTGGCTCTGTGTACCAAATAACCCGTTTGCAAAGACATATTTACTTGTAATTTTGGTGTACATTGTGGAGTAATTATTCCAGGTGCGTGCAGTAATTCACTGCAGGCGGTGCCTCCTTCCACATTTCCGTTGCTGGAGAGCGCTTGAAACAAACAATAAAAACGAACAAACTCGTTAAAGTGTTCAGAATCCACCAGAGACATTTCACAAAACTTACAAACGGCAGTAAAATGCAATCCGCAATGTAACAGTCAAACTGCTTCATGGCCACACATGAAACAATATAAGCTATTGTAAAACAAATCCTTTCTGCATATCATTGAACGTAAAACAGCAGAGAGGGAAACCACACATTTGTTTAAATGGAAGTTAGTTTATAGAGCACTGTGCAAGGTGAATTAATAATGGTCTGTTATTTTGATTGAATTGATTAAAAGATACAACGTGGAAACAGGCCCTTTGGCCCACTGAGTCCGCGCCGACCAGCGATCACCCTGTGCACTAACACTATCCTACACTCGAGGGACAATTAACAATGAACACTATCCTGCACTCAAGGGACAATTTACCTACAAACCTGCACGTCTTTGGGACATGGGAGGAAACTAGAGCACCAAGGGGAAACCCTCGAGGTCACAGGGAGAACATTCAAACTCCACACAGACAACACCCGATATCAGGATCGAACTTGGGTCTCTGCGATGTGAAGCAGCGGTTCTACCAGCTGTGCCCCTGTTCTGCCTTTATTGTTTATAATTATGTTACTTAATTCTATGTAAGAAAACATTTCTGCTTTTTGATATAGAAATAAGGTTTCTGCTTTGTATTTGCATTGTATTTACTAAAACTGCAGTGATAATTTCGGGTCGGGACCCTTCTTCAAACTCTACTGGGCTTTTTCGTGCACTAAACGTTATTCCATTTATCTTGTAACTGTACACTGTGGATGGCTTGATTGTAATCAATGTATAGTCTTTCCACTGACTGGATAGCAAGCATCAAAAAGCTTTTTACTGTACCTCGGTACAAGTGACAATAAACTAAACTAACTAACTAACTAACTAACTAACTAACTAACTAACTAACTAACTAACTAACTAACTAACTAACTAACTAACTAACTAACTAACTAACGAACTAACTAACTAACTAACTAACTAACTAACTAACTAACTAACTAACTAACTAACTAACTAACTAACTAACTAACTAACTAACTAACTAACTAACTATAAAACACGATTGACCATTGACCTATGGTAAAGGTGAAAGGGCACTGTGTTCATCCTCAATTCTCTGCAACTTTTGGATGAATTTATTGTTTATGAAAGGTCATAGTGAAGATTTTTTACAATACTGCTGTAAGAAAATTCTGAGGCGTTTACCATTTCAAATAAATGCAAAGCCCTCAATTTCCTGCAGTACTTGGAACCAAAAGGATTGTTTTATGGTAGCAGTAAGCAAACATCAATATGGCTTTTCAATATCTCTCATCGGACTGAGTTCTAATTTACTGTTCTCTTTTGATTAAAAAAAACATTGACTGAGAACTTAACCTTGGCAGGAGATGCAAGGCAGAAAGTAGAGGTTTAGGCAGCGATAAGTGGTTGCAAATGCAGCTCCAAGGAACAAAGCGCAAAGTGCTGGAAGAACTCAGCGGGTCAGGCAGCATCTGTGGAGGGAATGGACAGACAACTCTGTATCTTCCCCTTCACTCTATCTGTTGTACTTGACTTGATTGTTTCCATATATAGTATAGTCCGATCGGATGATAGACACAAAATGGCGGAGTAACTCAGTGGGTCAGGCAGCATCTCTGGAGAAAAGGGTCTGATCTGATCAGGTTGGATAGCGTGCAAAAGAAAACTTTTCACTGTACCTTGGTAGACGTGACAATAATGAACTTAAATCTAACTCTAAACCTAAAGGCTTTTGTGTTTGAATATTTAGCAGCACCTGCAGGTTGCAAGATGAAATATGCAGCCAGCAATGTTAAGCATAGGAAAATATGATAGCTTTTCCCTGTACCTCGATACACGTGACTATAAACTAAACTAAACTAAACTAAACTAAACTAGAGCAAATGAATAATAGGCACCAGTTCTAATTGATAGATGTTGGTGGTGGATGAGTGCTGTGGGTGTGGGATATTGAGAAGGGCAGGAGGTATAGTTGGATATGAAAGACTCCCCTGTACTCCTTCCCTGAACCCTGACTGGCCTTGCAATGATTTCTCCCCTCCCCCTCCCCTCCCCCTCCATCTGTATTCCTTCCACAGGCCTCACTATTCCCAACTTTTCTCTCCCTGAGCTTCACAATGCATAACTCTTTATCCTTTGGGGCTCACACCTGTCTCATCATCCCTGGCCATTGTCCAACCATCTGGCTATCAAACCCCGATTCCCCTATTACCTGCCACGCTTTGTCCTGCCCATCCAGCTTTCTTTCCTGCTCCCCCCCCCCCCCCCACCCCCACCTCTGACAATCAGTCTGAAGAAGGGTCCCATCTCAAAATGTCACCTATCCATGTTCCCCAGAGATGCTGTCTGACCTGCTCATACTCTCACACTGTGTGTCTTTCCTGCATTGGCAGTTCCTTGTTACTACATTTTGTTGTTCTCCGTATCCTGTTTTGATGTGTGTTGGCCCGGATAATATAATGTCGTCATTTTGTGTCTGAAACTTAAATCGGAAGTCAGATTGGCCACATCAAGAACAGGAAATCCACGACTCCATTAAAAGCCCACACAACATCCTCCCAGTTTTGAAATTGCTTTGTGATCATCAAAAAATATTCTCAGCTGAATAAAACGTCATAAATTACTACAAGCAATAAGATCCATATAAGGTGGACATAAAAAGGTGGAGTAACTCAACGGGTCAGACAGCATCTCTGGAGTAAAGGAATAGGTGACGTCACCTATACCTTTTCTCCAGAGATGCTGTCTGACCTGCTGAGTTACTCCAGCTTTTTGTGTCATTCTTTGGTTTAAACCAGCTTCTGCAGTTCTTTCCTACACAAGAGTATGTGCTTTGTGTAGGAAGGAACCGCAGATACTGTTTTACACCGAAGATAGACACAAAATGCTGGAGATACTTTATTGTCACATGTACACCTAGGTACAGTGAAATTCTTTGTTTTGCATACAATCCAGTAAAATCATACTCTACAGAAGCACAATCATAGATAAGTACAAAGGTGTAAATATTGTAGTGCAGGAATCGTAGACTTCACCAAGACAGTGCACAAAGAGTCGCCATGTTTTCTGGCAACAACTTTGTTTCAAAGTTCTTAATACGACAGTCTTATCTTGGCTTTAAAGGCCCGTCGTCCTGGCGACAGCACTGGGCCGGTGGTGCAGGGGTCAGCCTGGCCTGGCACCTCCACCGCTGCTCCGCTGCTCGGTGCCTTGGCCTCAGTGGAACCTCTAGTGGTGGCCGATCCATGGTATCTCCCGGCTGCTGCAGGGCCTCCAGCGACCCACTTCATTGTCTTTTAAATGCTGTTTATAGTTCCTGCCGCAACCACCTCCTCTGCCATCCATTGTGTCTACCTGCACCAAACCCATTCACCTGCATTAGTGTTCAATGTCTTGGCAATGTAAGTACTTATTTAGATGTTTCTTAACTGTTATGAGGGTTTCTACGCCCATCAAAAATTCCCCTTCACATCCCCCCTGCACTTTCTATGTCTCATCTTCAACCTTTGTTTTTGACACACTTACCATGGGAAGAAGCTCTCTCACTATCTACCCAACAATCCCACTCATAATTTTATATACCTTTATCAGGTCACCCCTCAGACTCTTCCACTCCAGGGAAAACAAATCAAGTCTAATCAATGGAGGCACAAGGAACTGCAGATGTTGGAATCTTGAGCAAAACATAAAAGTGCTGGAGGAACTCCGCAGGTCAGGCAGCATCTGTGGAAGGAATGGACAGCAACATTTCGGGTTGGAACCCTTCTTCGGGCTGATCAATATCTTCCTTGTAATCATAATGCTCAAATCCAGGCGGCATCTTGGTGCAAAAGGACACAAAGTGCTGGAGTAACTCAGTGGGTCAGGCAGCATCTCTGGAGAACATGGATAGGTGATGTTGAAACCTATTCATGTTCTCCAGAGATGGTGACTGACCTGCTGAGTTACCTCAGCACTTTGTGTCCTTTGGTGTAAACCAGCATCTGTAGTTCCTTGTTTCAACATCTTGATGCATCTTCTCTGCAGAGTGAAAACTGTGTATTGCAAGCTACCCAGTCAAATCTGATAATACACAAATACAATAAGGTCAAATTCAAATAGGTAGAGCAAAGGGGAAGATACAGAGCATTGTAGTGCACCAGTTCAGACAAGGTCCAATGCCCTCAATGTGGTAGAGGTGAATCGGACAGTACCCTAGCTTATGGAAGGGCCGTTCAGAAGCCTGATAACAGAGGGGAAGAAGCTGTTCCTGAGTCTGGTGTTCACAGTTAAAGCAAAATGTTGTGGCTGCTAGAAATAGGACAGGGATCATTGGAAAGATTTGAATCCAAAGTCGAAACGCAACAAAATCATGTAATCTATATGCAAATAACTAGTTGGACAGCATTTTTGATCATCACACTGAGAATTTTAATTTCAGAAGAATTGAACGGTGGGGATAGGTACAGAAATAAATCTGGGGAAGGATACCTGAAATGAGAAGATTTCGTTGCAAGGTGAAGTGAAAATATAATTTCTTTCATGAGCACAAAGGTCGGAAAACATTGACTGGATGCTGCATTAAAAATGGGATTGATAAAATGTGGGTCAGTGGCTTAGGTCACTCACTAACTTAGTGCGCAAGAATGATTTTAAAAATGGATTTTTGGGATATGAAAACATCAGCGTTTACGGCTCATCCATAATTGCATTAAAGGTAACAAGCCCTTCGGCCCACCGAGTCCACGCCGACCATCTATCGCATGTTCACACTGGTTCTATGTTAGCCCACTTTCTCATCCATTTACAGTGGCCAATTACCCTGCAAACGCTGAAGAAGGGTTCCGACCTGAAACATCACCCACGGTGGTGTATCTAGGGTATGGCAGGTATGGCACGTGCCCTGGGCGCCACTTGAAGGGGGGTTTCTATTGAAGTCAGACAAGCCATCCTCGGATAGTGAAAAAGAATGGGACTGTAGGCATTCTCATCCCAAACACCCGCACCATCAGGCTGGTCATAGTCGCTCGTAACACTGCTTCTGGAATCCCAGAGCCAAACGCTGGTCCTTGGTTAGCTGGGACATTTGAGCAGGTCGGCGGTCACCCTCGCCAGTTATTACATGCAAAATGGATTTAGTTTATGGAGGCTGACGTGAGTAGATGTAGCGGGCCTCCAGGTCGAAGGCATGAGCAATTGAAACAGAAACACAGATTGGGGCGGCGGGTGGAAACCATTTCCGTGCTGGCCTTGCCGCGTCCACCCGCTGATGACCGGCACCGGGAAACGCGCGCCCAGAGACCCCTTGATTGTAAAAATAAATCCTTGGCTCGGCAAAAATATAAATAAAGCAGGCAAGCAAAGTCGGAGGCGGCTGTCTGCTGCCACAGGAACAGGCAATGAGTGTTTAACCCCGACCCTGGAATGATTTTGTTGGGAAGAATGTCCGTTGGAGACTGAAGGTCCAGCGCTCGCTGCTTCACGGCCGATGGCAGAGAACTGCTCTTGATTCAGACCTGCCGCTTTGGTGTTTCCCTCCGCCCGCTATCAAAATATCAAAAAATACTTTATTCAAGTAATAAATAATTGCTTACAAAACATCTTCTTTTTTTAACAAACCCATCCGACATTTCCGGAGGTTACACATTCGATGCAGGCATTCACTTCCAAATTTACAGACATTTACTTACATTTACAAACATTAACCCAGTATCCCTTATTTGGAGGGGCGTCTCTCTCCACCACACCCTGCCCCCCATGTCCAGCAGCGGAAGGACCCCTGACTGTGGTCCTCCCCCACAGGGCCTTGGCGTTGGCTGCACCGAGCTTCAGTGCGTCCCTCAGCACGTGCTCCTGCAGTCTGCAGCGGGCCAGTCGGCAACATTCCTTGACGGACAGCTCGCTCCGCTGGGAGGTCAACAAGGATCGGGCAGACCAAAGAGCGTCTCTCACCGAGTTGTCCCTGCTTCACTAACTCACCGTCAAAACCCTGTGCTGCGGTCTCTCCGAACCGCAGGCCAACTCTCCCGGGAACCCTTCCTCTGCACAGCCAGGCTGAGGCGGTTAGCCGGGTGTCAGATATCTGGACAGGGGCGCAATTTCAGTGCTTGCCATAGGCGCTATTTTCCGTAGATACGCCACTGATCAGCCCATTCCTTTCCTCCAGAAATGCTGCCTGATGCGCTGAGTTACTCCAGCATTTAGTGTCTATGCTCCAAACCCACAGGCCTTTGGGGCGTGGGAAGGAAGCTGGACCACCCGAAGGAAACCCACACGGACGCAGGTAGAATGGGGAATCTCCACACAGACAGCACCCGAGGACGGCATCGAACCTGCGGGTCTCTGGCGATGTGAGGCAGCAGCTCTACCAACTATGCCACCGCTGTCTGACCCAAGTTGCTGCCCATGGTATTCCAGTGATACTATTGCGTAGGAATTCGGAATCAGTAAAACCGAGGAGCAGAAGTTTATTTTCAAGTCAGAAAGCTCCGTGACTTTAAGGAGAACCTTTAGATGTTGCGTTGTCCAGTACCTGTTTGCCAGTGGATGTCATGGGTCTAACACGCTGTGTACAAGTAGACTACCTGAGTAACTTCAGTTCATGTTGCAGGTCAGAAATGCTCTATCCAAAGTGCACTAGGATAGATTGAGTAGTGCTTCGGGTGCCAAGTAGTACGTTCTGTCCTGGATGGCGTGGAGCTCCTTAAGTACTGCTGGATCTGTACTCATCTCAGCCAGCAGAGAGAGGTCTATCGCACTCCTGACTTTTTCCATATAGATGATGGAAAGTCTTTGGACTGTAGGGAGATGAATCACCATGACACCTCCTCCGTCCTCCAACCCACTCCCTCTTGGAATAAAGAGTTCATAAGTTCTAGTAGCAGAATTAGACCATTCGGCCCATCAAGTCCACTCCGCCATGCAATCGTGGCTGATCTATCGTTCCCTCTCAACCCCATTCTCCTGCCTTCTCCCCATAACGTCGGAGACCCGTACTAATCACAAATCTGTCAATCTGCGCCTTAAAACCATCCATTGACTTGGCCTCCACAGCCGTCTGTGCAATGAATTCCACAGATTCATCACTCTCTGAACTAAAGAGCTTCTGACTTCGTCCTGTAGGCACGGTAATTATGCGAGTGAGCCACAGAACATAGAACAGTGCAGCTTTGGTCCACAATGTCCATGCCGAACAAGGGTCCCGACTCAAAACCTCTCCTATCCATGTCCTCCAGAGAAGCTGCCTGACCTGCTGAGTTACTCCAGCACAGTGTGTTGTTTACTCCTGATACCTAGTTAAACTAATGTCCTCTACCTCCAGGTGATCCTTATCCCTCCATTCTCTGCATATCCACGTACCTATTTTACACTTTAGAGATACAGCGTGGAAACAGGCCCTTCGGCCCACCAAGTCCGCGCCGACCAATGATCACCCACGCGCCAGTTAAATCCTATACACTAGGGACAATTTACAGAGGGCCAATTAACCTACAAACCTGCACGTCTTTGGAATGTGGGATGAAGCTGGAGCACCCGGAGGAAACCCACACAGTCACAGGGAGAAACATACAACTCCGTATAGACAGCACCCGTAGTCAGGATGAAACCGGGCTCTCTGGCGCTGTGAGGCAGTAACTCTACCGCTGTGCCACTGTGCCGCCCTTCTATTGTTTATTGGATTTCACTGGCCCATTGTCGGCACTTATGACAATCTAACACTCCAGTCTTGACATAGGAACAAAGAACTGCAGATGCTGGTTTATATGAAAGATAGACACAAAGTGCGGCAGTAACTCAGCAGGGTCAGGCAGAATCTCTGGAGAAAAAGGATGGGTGACATTTTGGGGTCGGAACCCAGATGGGTTCTAGGTTCCGATCCAAAATGTCACCCATCGTTTTTCTCCAGAGATGCTGCCTGACCCGCTGAGTTACTGCAGACTTTGTGTCTACTCTTGACTTGGCCACCAGGAGGCACAATTAATCTGCTGAGGATGACTCAGTTTCCATACGGACCATTGCCTCTGTGGTTTCCCCTGTTGATGTGGTTCAAATCTGCTTCCTGAGCCATTGCCTTGGTGCTTTCATCCTGTCCGTCTCCATTTTACCCACCACAACTAATTTTGAACATCCACTTTCTTTATTTATCACATCTGTATCTTGTTCCACACATGTGTGCAGAGGACAGGGTGGTATTAAACCCAACCAATGCCTTGGTGGGTTTAACAAAGTGCAGTCTGTGAACTGTTTTAGAAGAGGTGATTTATCCATCTCAAGCTATTGGGCGAGACTGGTGGAAACGTTTTGGTACCACAATTGCACAAAGTGAAACAGCGACTTCCAATGATAGAGGTTTTCTGAAAATAGCATCAAACCAGATATTTATTCTTAATGCCTCCTGTTACTTCTAAATTAAAACAACTTTAGCAAACCGCAACATGCTGGAGTCTGAAGAAAAGGTAGACGCCGAGAGTCTCTTGCCCAGAGTAGCGGAATGGAGAACCAGAGGACATAGCTTTAAGGTGAAGGGGGAAGGATTCAATAGGAATCTGAGGGGTAACTTTTTCGCACAAAAGGGTGGTGGGTGTATGGAACGAGCTGCCAGTGGAGGTAGATGAGGCAGGGACTATTGCAAGAAACAATTCGACAGATATATGGATAGGGCAGGTTTGGAGGGATACAGTATGTGCCAAATGCAGGCAAGTGGGACTAGTGTAGATGGGACATGTTGGTCGATGTGGGCAAGTTGAGTCGAAGGGCCTGTTTCCATGTTGTATGACTATGACTCTATGAAGGGTCGTGACTTGAAACATGACCTATTCCTTTTCTCCAGAGATGCTGCCGAGTTTCTCCAGCGTTTTGTGTCTATCTTCGGTGCAAACCAGTATCTGCAGTTCCTCCCTACACAACCCATTGTATTTACTGTTAAGGATGCAGCTTTTGGGAGTGAGAGCCAAGAAATATATTAAATTGAAGGAAAGCTTGAAATAGTTTTATCTTTCCTCTTTTGCCATGTCCTGCATTCCAGATATAGTCATGAGGTCATGTTTGCAGTGGCTGATGGCTACAATTATTACTCCATTATGATGCATTCAGAAGATAAGAGATGGATTAACTGCTGGATTGTGGTCGACAATGATAAAGATTGAACCGTAGAGTCATGGAGTGTGGAAACAGGCCCTTCGCCCCAACTTGCCCAGACTGACAACATGTCCCGTCTATGCTAGTCCCACCTGCCTGTGTTCGGCCTACAGCCCTCTAAAACTATCCCATCCATGTACCAGTCTAAATGTTCCTTAAATGTTACGATAGTACCTACACAAAGTACAATAATTAAGTAAAACACTTACTTAGTAAGTGGGAAAAAAGGTACACAGCCCACTTGGGTTCATTGGTTGAGGTGTTGAGTTATATAAGTCGTGGTCATGTTGCAGCTTTATACAGCTGTGGTTTGGCCATTTTTGGGGTATGGTGTGCAGTTATGGTCGCACCATGACAGGAAGGATGTGGAGGACTTGGAGAGGGTGCAAGAAAGGTGAACCAAGATATTGCCCGGATTAGAGGCTGTAGCTATAAGAATCAACTGGACAAACTTGGATTACATTCTCTGGAGCTCTGGTAGGCTGAGGAATGACTTAATAGTTTATTTTAGAGATACAGCATGGAAACACTGCCCGTGATCCATATCCCTCCATTCTCTGCAAATCAACGTGCCTATTTTAGACTTTAGACTTTAGAGATAGAGCATGGAAACAGCCCCTTCAGCCCACTGAGTCTGCACCAACCAGCAAGCCCCGTGCAGTGAAGAAAGCCAATGGAATGTTGGCCTTCATAACAAGAGGAGTATAGGAGCAAAGAGGTCCTTCTGCAGTTGTACAGGGCCTTAGTGAGACTGCACCTGGAGTACTGTGTGCAGTTTTGGTCTCCAAATTTGAGGAAGGATATTCTTGCTATTGAGGGCGTGTAGTGTAGGTTTACTAGGTTAATTCCCGGAATGGCGGGACTGTCGTATGTTGAAAGACTGCAGCGGCTAGGCTTGTATACACTGGAATTTAGAAGGATGAGAGGGGATCTTATCGAAGCATATAAGATTATTAAGGGGTTGGACACGTTAGAGGCAGAAACATATTCCCAATGTTGGGGGAGTCCAGAACCAGGGGCCACAGTTTAAGAATAAGGGGTAGGCCATTTAGAACAGAGATGAGGAAAAACTTTTTCAGTCAGAGAGTTGTAAATCTGTGGAATTCACTGCCTCAGAAGGCAGTGGAGGCCAATTCTCTGAATGCATTCAAGAGAGAGCTAGATAGAGCTCTTAAGGTTAGCGGAGTCAGGGGGTATGGGGAGAAGGCAGGAACGGGTACTGATTGAGAATGATCAGCCATGATCACATTGAATGGTGGTGCTGGCTCGAAGGGCCGAATGGCCTACTCCTGCACCTATTGTCTATTATCTAACACTATCCTACACACAAGGGACAATTTACAATTTTACTGAAGCCAATTAACCTACAAACATGCACTTCTTTTGAGTGTGGGAGCCTCCATAAAAAACTCATGTGGTCACAGGGAGAACATACAAACTCCGTACAGACAGCACCTGTAGTCAGGATCAAACTCTGGTCTCTGGCGCTGTAAGGCAACAACTCTACCGCTGCGCCCCCTAGAAGTTTATAAAATTATGAGAAGCATATCTATACCGTCTTTCTTCCCACGAATGGACATGTCAAATACCAGAAGGTTATTGGCAATTTACAATTTAATTAAAATATATAATATGACCCAATTGAAAATGCACAAAACGTTCGATAGTTTTTACAAGAATTGTGCATGAAAAGAATCTCATGTTGATTTGCTGATTGTGCATGAAATGCATTGTTGAGGCTTTCAAGAGTGTTCCCAGCAGACGAAATTGCAAATCATTCTGGAGTTTCAATAGACAATAGGTGCAGGAGGAGGCCATTCGGCCCTTCGAGCCAGCACCGCCATTCAATGTGATCATGGCTGATTATTCTCAATTAGTACCCCGTTCCTGCCTTCTCCCCATACCCCCTGACTCCGCTATCCTTAAGAGCTCTATCCAGCTCTTGTATAACTGAGCAGTTTTATCCACCAGGGCTTGCTGACAGCTCACAGAATAATGCTGGCAAACTCTGATCATTTTGCCATCATCTTAACCACAAACTCCTGCCTGCGATTCAAACATCTCTCTCATCTGGCGCGCTCTCTCCCTTCCAGCTCAAACTTCGCTGATTTATCTAGCATGACGCAGTATTTTATTTGTTGCAGGTTTATACAAATCGTTTAATCTAATCCTTTAAATTATGGTGAGGATTTTCTACGGGTCAAAGTGACAAAGACTTATTCACATGGTAACTAGCCAAGTATTGCTGATATGGTGAAAGACACAGGGGAAATAATTTCAGTTGAGCATAAATAGTCACAGCTTTTCTAAGGCTAAAAGTCAAATATAGTCAGCATTTAAAAAGTAAACTACGTAATGAGAAGAGCCCCGTGCATTACAAGGAAGAAATTAAGTTTCGTTTTAGTTCAGTTTGGTTTAGTTTAGTTTAGTTTAGTTTTGTTTGGAGATACAGCGCAGAAACAGGCCCTTCGGCCCACCGGGTCCGTGCCAACCTGCGTTCCCCGTATACTATCACTATCCTACACGCTAGGGACAATTTACAAATTTTCCCCAAGCCAATTAACCTACAAACCTGTTTGTCTTTGGAGTGTGGGAGGAAACCATAGTACCCGGAGAAAATCCACGCGGTCTCGGAGAGAAATCATATAATCTTCTTTCTGGCAGCACCCGTGGTCAGGATTGAACCTGGGCCTCTGGCGCTGTAAGGCAGCAACTCTCCCGCTCGCCCTTGCGAGCCAGCCAACTCAATAAAGACATGAGATAGAATCTAAACCGTCAGCATCAAGGTAAACAGTGCATAAAATACATCTGCTTCAAAGTAAGAATTATGGCCTTGTAATTTATTTTCAATAATGCCTTGTATAATCAATGCAGCATGTTCTTCAGTAATTTATTGAGCATGTTGTAAGTTCAAGAGCCGGGATCATGGTGGCTGCTTGATAAATTGTTGCAATTATGTGAAGATGCTTGTGATTCCTGCTAATTTAAAACCTTGCACATTGTGATATTTTGACTGAGTATTTCATTGCTTTAGACGTTATAATCAATGCTTTGATAAGAAATTTGATTACCGCAATTGGAAAGGTTAAAACATAACAGTAATAGGAAATTTATAACCGTAAGATTCTCCGTAACATTGATTACTGCCTAAGAGGGATTGCTGAAGCTAATTGGTGACAATTGAATAATTGAAAACAGAAGGTGAGGGTCGGTAAATGTACATAGTTGATTACAGGTCACTTGATTTGGTTAAGAAAACAGTAGGAAAGAAATACTCAAAGAGATGATTTATAGGCGGCCATAATGTAGCTTTACAAGGCTTTGCTTAGTCCGCATTTGGTGTATTACGTGTCGTTCTGGTACCCCATTCCAGGAAAGCTGTGGAGGCTTTGGAAAGGGTGCGGAAGAGGTTTACCAGTAAGATGCCTGGATCAGAGAGTATTAACAATAAAGAGAGGTTGGACAAATTTGAGTTGTTATCTTGAAGGACGAAGGGAGACAGTATTGAAGAGATGATTTATAGAAAAACTCACTGCAGCGTGAAAGGACTTTGGTTAGGCTGCACTTCGGTCATAATACGTGCTGCCTGTACGGAGATTGTACGTTCTCCCTGTGACTGCGAGGATATTCTCCGGGTGCTCTGGTTTCCTCCCACATTCCAAGGAGGTGCTGGTTTGTAGGTTAATTGGCTTCTATAAATTGCCCCAAGTGTAAGATGTGAAATAGAGATGACATAGAACTAGTGTGAACGGGTGACCGTTTGTGGGCACGGACTCGATGGGCCTCAGGGCCTGTTTCCATGCTGTATCTTTAAACTAAGCTAAATGTGGATGGAAATGTGGAAACCTTGCCTCTGTATAGAAACATAGAAAATAGGTGCAGGAGGAGACCATTCGGCCAGCACCGCTGAATCACAATTCTTTGTGATCATGGCTGATCATCCACAATCAGTAACCTGTGCCCAACTTCTCCCCATATCCCTTGATTCCACTAGCCCTAAGAGCTCTATCTAACTCTCTCTTAAATTCATCCAGTGATTTGGCCTCCACTGCCCCCTGAGGCAGAGAATTCCGTACTTACTTATCTTCCCAACCCTCATTGGCGTTGTAAGGCCAGCTTTAATGGACTGACAGAAAATCTTGCAATTGGCAGTGTTCCACTTCATCAAAATCAATGTAGGCTCAAGGCCACACGCAAACTGGAGGAACAGCACCCCATATTAGCACTTGGGTAGCTTACAACCCAACGGTATGAACATTAAATTCTCAAATCTTAGATAACTAACCTGCAAATACCCACTGTCCTTTGCTGACTTCCTCACACTCCCTTCTCTTCCCTGAGCCCAACCTGGACTTGCACCCATTTCTCCCCTTCTCCCTCCCCTTCCATCTATATTCCTTCCTCTGGCCTCACAATTTGCAGCTCTTCTATCCTTATCTCACACCTTTTGACTTCTCATCTCTGGCCTATGTCCACCTATCACTCACCAGGCTTTGTTCTGCCCCTCCTTTCTTCCAGCTTTCTTCCCCCCTCCGCTCCCCCCCACCACAATCACTCTGAAGAAGGGTCCAGATCCAAAACATCGCCTATCCATGTTCTCCAGGGATGTTGCCTGACCCTCCCGTGACCATGTGGGTTTT
Organism: Rhinoraja longicauda; assembly: GCF_053455715.1. Taxonomy (NCBI): domain Eukaryota; kingdom Metazoa; phylum Chordata; class Chondrichthyes; order Rajiformes; family Arhynchobatidae; genus Rhinoraja; species Rhinoraja longicauda. The sequence continues at coordinate 15,933,779 of NC_135976.1, read as the reverse complement.
CTCCAGGTGCTCCTGTTTCCTCCCACGTTCCAAAGACGTGCAGGTTTGTAGGTTCATTGGCTGCCGGAGCACTTTGTGTCTCTTTTAAACCAGCATCTGCAGTACCTGGTATCTTTGTTTTTCATCAGTCAATATAAGGTAGTAGCCTGCTTTTGATGTAATGTTATGGAATATTACAACTTCTAGAGGCTTTGTTATTTTAATATTTCTGGGAATGCAAATACAATTTAATCAATGCTGCCTGTTGACAAATTGAAATTTCCTGCCAAAGTTAAAAGGTTAATTTGCACCTGGCAAAATTAAAATATTCCATTACTCAAGTACCGTTTATCACAAAGAACAATGAATGCCTATTTCAGGCAAACCATGGAGAAAGCAAAGCAAGCCAGCTGAGATTAGTCAACGTAACCTTTTGATTCACATCAAAGTGTGTTCTGGTTAAAGAATTATTGTACGCTGTGATCTCGCGTTGGATCACTACATTTGTACATTTTTCCACAGACATCACTGGCTTTTACCCAAAATCCTGTCTAAAATTGGTAGCCACTGTAGAAAGAATGGGTGAAAAAAAAAACTGAACTGGGTGGCACGGTGGCACAGCGGTAGATTTGCTGCCTCACAGCTTCAGAGACCCAGGTTTGATCCTGACCTCGGGGGCTGTCTGTAAGGAGTTTGTATGTTCTCCCTGTGTCTGCGTGGGTTTTCTCCGGATGCTCCCGTTTCTTTCCACACTCCAAAGACGTACAGGTTTGTAAGTACATTGGCTTCGGTAAAATTGTAAATGTTCCCAAATGTGTAGGATAGTGTAGCTGTACGGGCATTGCTGTTGGAGAGGACTCGGTGGGCCGAAGGGCCTGTTTCCGCGCTGTACCGCTAAAGAAACTAAATAAACTATTTGTCCACTATGTTTTCACACAAAGTAGCCGTTTGTCTGACTGTAAATAGACCGCAATAGGTATGAAAGTGAAATGCTGTTAGGCTCTCTTGATCACTCCGTAAATCTTACCCTATACAAGTTGACTGCCATATGGCTGTAATGTAGCACATGATCATAAAATAATAAGACATAGGAATAGAATTGGGCCATTCAGCACATAGAGTCTGCTCTGCCATTCAATCATGGATGATCTATTTTTCCCTCTGAACCTAACTTCTCCACATCCACTCTAACCCTTTCATGGTAAGAAAAGAACTGCAGATGCAGGTACAAATCGAAGGTATTTATTCACAAAATGCTGGAGTAACTCAGCAGGTCAGGCAGCATCTCAGGAGAGAAGGAATGGGTGACGTTTCGGGTCCAGACCCTTCTTCACCCTTCTAGCCCTTTCATTAGTTGGTATGATATGCACCTATATGAAGTTTTTAGGCTCAGGTTTATTATTGTCACAGGTACTAAGGTGCAGTGAAAAGCCTTGTTTCACATGCTATCCAAATAGATCAGATATACTACACATAAATGCTATCAAATCAAACTTGGGTACACCAGATCGAGTAAAGGAAAAGATACAGAATGAGGAATATAGTTCTCAGCATTGTGGCGCATCAGTACCATAGATAAAGTTCAACATCCTCAATGGGGTAGAGGTGAATCGGACAGGACCCTAGCTTATGGAAGGACTGTTCAGAAGACTGATAGAAGAGGGGAGGAAGCTGTTCCTGAATCTGGTGGTGCGTGATTTCCAGCTTCTGTACCTTCTGCTGGATGAGAGCCGGGTGGAGGAGGAATGACCAAGGGCGGGACAAGTTTTTGATTGTGTTTTACAGCTTTTCCGAGGCAGCGTGAGGTGCAGATGGAGTAAATGGTGGGCAGTCTGGTCATCTGATGCTATGTCAATGCAAACACCATGGCATAGTTTGATTTTACCATAATAATACCATTAATATTTGAATATGAAATTAAAAATGGGAATTGGTTTGGGCCAAAAGAAACCCTACTTCACGTTCTTGAGTGGTCCTGACCTACCATCTACCTTATTGGAGACCCTTGGACTATCTTTAATTGGTCTTTGCTGGACTTATCTTACACTAAACATTATTCTCTTCATTCTGCATCTGTACACTGTGAACATCTTGAATGTAATCATGTATAGTCTTTTCACTGACTGGATAGCATGAAACAAAAAGGCTTTTCACTGTACACGTGACAATAAACTAAACTCAACTAAATTTATTTGAAGTCGTCACCGAATACTGTAACTTATTTCATTTTTGTTTTTTTCGAAATGAATGTCGCCAGTTTTCTTCACAACTTGATACAAAGACTCCTTGTGCTTTGTTGATCCATCAATGGTTTGGGGGAAATTCAAGTGATCTAAAATGGTTCATTTCTTCCAGGAAATGAGTTTAATTTTTCATGCTTTGAATGAGATAAGCAGTAACAACAAGGTGTACAAGGATGATTAATAATTTAAGCTGGGAGATGCATATGTATCTTAGAGCGTTCGAGCAAGGATGAAATATTGCAGAGAAGAAATGGGCATGTGTACAGTGAGCTTGCATTTGCATAATTATGTTGTACTATAGCCATTACATAGAAACATGGAAAATAGGTGCAGGAGTAGGCCATTCGGCCCTTCGAGCCAGCACCAAAATCAGTACCCCCATTCTGGCCTTTTCCCCACTTCCCTTGATTCCCTTATCCCTAAGAGCTGAATCTAACATTAAGTTGCCCTAAGGCAGCAGATGGCTCCCTGGATGCGCAGTGTAGGAAGACCAGGAGGGGCACGGCCCGTAGGGGGAAGCTGCTGAGCCCACCAGGCCCATGCTGAGCCCACCAGGCCCACGCTGAGCCCGCCAGGCCCACGCTGAGCCCACCAGGCCCATGCTGAGTCCACCAGGCCCATGCTGAGTACACCAGGCCCACGCTGAGCCCACCAGGCCCATGCTGAGCCCACCAGGCCCACGCTGAGCCCGCCAGGCCCACGCTGAGCCCGCCAGGCACATGCTGAGCCCACCAGGCCCATGCTGAGCCCGCCAGGCCCACGCTGAGCCCACCAGGCCCACGCTGAGCCCACCAGGCCCATGCTGAGTCCACCAGGCCCATGCTGAGTCCACCAGGCCCATGCTGAGCCCGCCAGGCCCACGCTGAGCCCACCAGGCCCACGCACGGCGACAGGCCTGGCTCACCCCTGCAAGGAAAGACCCGGTGGGCCGCAGCCTGTCTGGGGGGGGGGAAGCTCAGAAGCCACCGAGCTTGGCCCCGAAGACTGGAGAGCTGAGGAGGAGGGACGACGGATGCGAGGAGTGGGTCTGTAGGGGAGGGGCCGAGGTATTGGTCCCCGCCTTCAGGGTCGGCTGCAGGAGGCATCCCCCAGGACACAGAGGCGGTCGGGAGAGGAGAGGGCCGTCGGTCTGCGGGCCGAGCCGGTGGAGGGCGAGGGAGGAGGCCCTGCAGCGGCCTGGTGCTTTCCTGGGATCGGGAACCGCTCCAGTATATCGAGCGCGCGGACCGGACTTTGGACTTTTTGTAAATGCCGCTAAAGTATAGCAAATGGTGCATGCGTGGTCCATGCAAAAAGAATTTCACTCTGCAGTGCACCGATGACAATAAAACACCATCGAACCGTTGAACCATCTGTCAGATTCTGAGGAGCCACTTTGCTGGTCTAGATTGAAGGAAGTGGGAAAGAAAGAGCAGTTTATGCACAGATCGTATTGCTGGTTGGATTTCGAGCTCAAGTGATCACTACCTAATCAAGGTCAGGTTGACATTCAAACCTGAACAAATTCGGAGTGAACAAATTGCTGATGAGTGAGTTAGTAGCCATGGAGGTGAATGCTGTCATAGTTCATGAAAAGAATCAACCAAGCTAAAAATAAATGAATGTACCAGCTAACTGGACACATTTTGAAAACACGCTTAGCTAAAACAAAAGTCTGAGACTTTAGGAATAAATTTTAGTGTACATTTTTGCTTGTAATGTTAAAGACAAGAGGGCATCACTTTTAGGCGAGAGGGGAAAGATTTAAAGGAGATGTACAGGGTGAGAATTTTTTCTTTACATAGAGGGTGGTGGATGCCTGGAGGTGGAGGCAGATATAGAGTCCTAGAGCATGAAAACAGTCCCAACTTGCCCATGCCCACTAAGATGCTATACTTTTCCCACCTGCCTGCGTTTGGCCCATATCCCTCTAAACCTTTCCCTTCCATGTACATGTCCATGGTTCGCTAGTGGCAATGAAGAGACTTTTGGATAGGCATGTGGACCGTGCAGGGAATGGAGGGATATGGATCATGTGTAGGCCGAGATTGGTTTAACTTGGCAGCATAGACATTATGGGCCGAATGGCCTGTTCCTGAGCTGTATTGTTTTATATTCTATTTTGTTGCAGAAATAGGCATTTTGTCAAGCTCAAGCTAGAGAATTTGTGCAACGTATTGTGCATGTTTTGAGTTTGTGTTTGAGACGAAGGGTGGGTTTTACTGAAGGCTTCTCAACAACATACAACCGCTGCTTTCTTGATGTAATAGAAAATGTGAGAAATTAAAGGAGAAACCTGCCTTTTTCACTGCTGATGCTTGACAGAATTCTGCTCCTGACAATACCTTGGGGTGGCACGGTGGCACAATGGTAGAGTACTGCCTCACAGTGCCAGAGACCCGGGTTCAATCCTGACCGTGAGTGCTGTCTGTGTGGAGTTCGCACGTTCTCTGTGAGAGAATGGCATGGATTTGGCCTGATTCCATGCTGTATAACTCTATGACGGCAGCTAGCATTTATTTCGAGAGGATGACAATATAAAAACAGGGATGTAATGCTGAGGCTTTGTAAGGCATTGGTCAGATCGCATTTGGAGTATTGTGAGCTGTTTTGGGCCCCATATCTGAGGAAGGATGTGCTGGCGTTCTAGAGGGTCCAGAGGAGGTTTACGAGAATGATCCCAGGAATGATTGGGTTAACATGAACTGCGCCTGTACTTGCTGGAGTTTAGAAGGATGAGGGGAAAACTTACTGAATGGTGACAGGCCAGGATAGAGTGGATGTGGAGAGGATCTTTTCACTCCTAGGAGAGTCTAGGAGCAGAGGCCTAAGCCTCAGAATAAAAGGACGTACCTTTGGTAAGAAGATGAGGAGGAATTTCTTCAATCAGAGGGTGGTGAACCTGTAGAATTCTTTGCCATAGAGACTGTGGAGGCCAAGTCAATGAGTATTTTTAAGGCGGAGATTGGCAGATTCTTGATTAGGAAGGGCAGCAGGGGTTAGGGGGGAAGGCAGTAGAATAGGGTTAAGGAGGAAAGATAGCTGAGCCATGATTGAATGGCAGAATAGACATGATGGGCGGAATGGCCTAAATCTGCTGCTATAACTTATGAACTATGAAGTCACCAGGCCCTTTTCAAGGTCAATTGGAGATGGGCAGTAAACGTTTTCATCAACAATGATGTCCACAACCCATGAATAAAAAAAAAAATCTATTTGTACAGGAGGCAGTGTTTGAGTCAGGGGTGTTTCATTTAAGCCAGGACATTTCATTTCAAGATAAACATGGGAACCTACTGAAGGAACGCCACCATGTCTCTTCACGGGAGCTCTTTAAATGAACAACATTGTGCGAACAAGATTTCAAGCACAAGCCCCTGCTTATTTCCACTGCTTGGGTAGATCTATACTTCCCGCATTTCCTGAAAGTTTATGTTCAGCGAACTCACAAGGATGTGCTCCAGGGACAAAGTGTCTGTTTTCTTTCTTAAAATAACCTGCAGGTTTCAGCCAAATGAGCAGAACATTGGAAACATCTGAAACAGGATTTCGTTCCCGTCCCTCGTTTCCTCGATTTGTAATTCAATTTCGGGCTGATGTCAAATGTGATCTTTATTATCCACCACTGGATCATATTTACAGCATTTTGTTTCAGTGACAAAGGTGCGGCACGGTGGCGCAACGGTAGAGTTGCTGCCTTACAGCGCCAGAGACCCGGGTTCAATCCTGGCTGCAGGTGCTGTCTGTACAGATCTTGTACGTTCCCCCTGTGACCACGTGGGTTTTCTCTGGGTGCTCCGGTTTTCTCTCACACTCCAAAGACGTGCAGGTCTGAAGGTTGATTGGCTTCGGTAAAATTGGACATTGTCCCTAGTGTGTAGGATAGTGCAAGTGTACGGGGTGATCGCTGGTCAGCATGGACTTTGTGGGTCGAAGGGCCTTTGCCACGGATACAGCCACTGCTGTATCTCAAAAGTCTAAAGATATAATTTTTAAAAAGTGACATTATGAATTTTGTTAATCTGCATGGTTTTTTCGTATATCGATTTATTTCTTTTCTATAGGATATCCAATCCACTCACACCAGTGTGTATTCATTTTTCCACTATCCCGAACCCCCCCTTTCCAACTATATCCTTCCCTCTGAGCTTTAAGTTTCACTCCTCTTCTCTTATCTGTCAACCTTTTTGCCTCCCTTTCTTCTCTTGCCTTTGTCCACCCATTTGCCGACCAAAACCGCCCTAACCTATATCCACCTACCACTGAAGAATAAAAGGACGTACCTTTAGAAAGATGAGGAGGTGTTTCTTTATCCAGAAGGTGGTGAATCTGTGGAATCGGTTGCCACGGACGGCTGTAGAGGTCAAATCAATGGGTAATTTAAAGGTGGAGATTGATAGGTTCTTGATTAGCAAGGGTGTCAACGGTTATGGGAAGAAGGCAGGAGAATGTGGTTGAGAGGGAAAGATAGATCAGCCATGATTGAATAACGGAATAGTGATGGGTAGAACAGCCTAATTTTGCTCCCAGGATGTATGAACTCATGAACTTAATATGTAGGAAAATTACTGCAGATGCTGGTACAAATCGAAGGTATCACAAAATGCTGGAGTAACTCAGCAGGTCAGGCAGCATCTAGGAGAGAGGGAATGGGTGACATTTCGGGTCGAGACCCTTCTTCAGTCTGAAGAAGGGTCTCGACCCGAAACATCACCCATTCCCTCTCTCCTAGATGCTGCCTGACCTGCTGAGTTACTCCAGCATTTCATGAACTTAGTATGATCGTCTAGTCTTATTTGTCCCACTATTGGCTCCCCCCCCCCACCACTTCTCCTTCCACCCTTTCCTCTGGCTTCACTTTTCACGCCTCGTCTCTCCTGATTTCACACTCTTTTGTCTTCTACCCATCCCTAGCCTTTGTCACCCATCTGCCAATTAAACCCTCCTCCCCCTCCCCCCTCCCCCCCCCCCTCTCTGTATCTACCTATCACTTTCCAGGATAGACACAAAATCTGGAGCAACTCGTCAGGTCAGGCAGCATCTTTGGAGAAAAGGAATAGGTGACGTTTCGAGTCGAGACCCTTCTTCAGAACTTTTTTGGGGGTGAGAAAGTAAAACTCGGCCGTGCGGGTTTTGGGAATGACAAGGTTGCAGGCTGTGGAGGGCAGACAGCCAGAAGTGATCACGATCCAGGCTTTGTCCCACCCCATCGCTCTTTTCCAGCTCCCTCGCCCCACTACAATCAGTCTGAAGTAGGACCCTGATTTGAAACGTCACCTAGCCATGTTCTCCAGAATTGCTGCCTGACCCGTTGAGTTACTCCAGCACTTTATGCTCTGCTCTCTCTTAAAACTTTATGGCCAATACATCTAAATCTTTGTAGGCTCAGTAAAATAGGATGTTTCTTGCACTAGAACAATCTCTTAGTTCTCCAGTATATATTCAGTCCTCCTCAGTTCATGAAAGAAGGAATATCAATTCAAGGGACTTTTTCTTTTTCTTTATCACGAGGATTTATTTATTCCACTGTGATTTATTTCCATAAATAATTATCATCAAATTAAACGTTACAGGCGTGTCAATTATCTTTAGTTCTGCCCTGGACTTTAGTTTACCAGAGATGACTTGCATTTTATTGGCCTAGACTTATTTTTCTGATCAACTTGGAAATGTTCCATCTGTTCAGCTTTCTTTCCTGCCCAACCCCCCCCCCCCCCCCCCCTGCAATCAGCCTGAAGAAGTGTTCCCAGTCAAATCATCACCTATCCATGTTCTCCAGAGATACTGCCTGACCCTCCGAGTTACTCCGGTACTTTGTGTCTTTTTTTGGTATAAACCAGCATCCGCAATTCCTTGTCTGCATCTGCAATTCCTAGATTGAGAACGAGAGTGATTTTTTAAAAATAACCATGTGTACAGCTTTTGAACATATTTTTTGTGTTGAGCGATAAAATATTCCAAGCACAGTTCCCCTCATTGTCTATTATTGTGATGCAAAACGTATTTTCCTCAATTACACAAAACAAACTGATTTAATTGTATGTGCGTATCTTTTTTTGGTTTCCATGTTAAAATGTGAATTCTGGTGGGCATTGAACCAATAAACAAAAAAATTCTCTAAAATGTCTCTGCACATAAAAAAAAGAGTGCGGCATGGTAGAGTTGCTGCCTTACAGTTCCAGAGACCCGGGTTCGATCCTGACAACAGGTGCTATTTGTACATTCTACTAGTGACCGCATGGGTTTTCGCCGACTGCTCCGGTTTCCCCCCACACTCCAAAGACACACAGGTTTATATGTTAATTGGCTTCGGTAAAATTGTAAATTGCCCCTCGTGTGCAGGTTAGTGTTAGTGTATGGAGTAATCGCTGGATGGTGCGGACTCGTCGGCCGAAGGGCCTGTTTCTGCGCTGTATCTCTGAAGTCTAAATCTCCCCCAGTTCAAATAACTAAAATTTAATGGGAAAAAAAGGCAGCTGTCAGTCTAATTTTTCCACTAAGTAAAATTCAAGAAACGAATGATGTTGACACGACAACAAATTGAATAACCTAAGGTTCTGAGTTTGTTTTTAACTTCCAAGAGAAAACACTTTCACAGAAATCCTGAGATCCTCTTACAATATTTTCTTTGCCAAGTTGTGATGTTCCAGGAATTTTCTGCAATTGCTTGTTGCTCCTATCCAACTGGCAGGCTGTCACGTGTACACTGAGTCCCCTTTTATCCAAATCTGCTGATTTCTTGTTGATATGAAAATAGTGAGTTTTCCCGAACTCATACGGTGAGTAATGGAAATGGGCAGAAAGGAACATATTGATTTTTCCATGGAATGCCCTTTCAGTTGCTCAGTACATTGTACAAGTGTGCATTGTGAATGTTCTGTCAATTACATCTTTATTGTGCCTTCGTAGTTCTGGATTCATAGAGTCATATAAAGTGGAAACGGGCCCCTTCAGCCCAACTTGCCCACACCTACCTTCACTAGTCCCACCTGCCTGCGTTCGGCCCATATCCCTCTGAACCTGTCCTATCCATGTATCTGTCCAAACGTTTCTTAAATATTGAGATAGTCCCTGCTCCAACTACCACCACCAGCAGCTCGTTTCATACACCCACCACCTTGCCTTAAAGTTATGCCCTCAAGTATTTGATATCTCCACCCCAGGGAAAAGACTCTGACTGTCTACCCTATCTATATCCCTCATAATGTTATATACTTCTATCAGGTTTCCCCACAACCTCATACGCTCTGTGGCTGATATCCCCTAATCCATGCATCATTCTTGTAAACGTTGCACGCTTTCCAAAGCCTCCACAGCCTTCCTGTTCATAAACTCACAAGTTAGAGGAGTAGAATTAGGCCACTCGGCCCATCAAGTGTACTCCAGCATTCAATCGAGCCCCATCTAATCTAATCACATTTGCCTGCATTTGGCTCCTAAGAAGGGCCTGTGTCACTCAATCACCAGATTATCCCCCATATCCTATTCCTTTTCAAGCACTCTGCCTATAGAAAACCTCCTTGCTTCTAACCTTGAGTTATAATTGCAAAACCTTGTGACTGGACTCCTCTCCGTTTCATTAAGCTGTCTGTGATTTTACTGGTGGCTTCCGTGAAGATTGATGATTCCCCTATTCAGTCGTAATCAAAATTTCCTTCCTCCAAAATTCTTGAATATGGATAATGTTTACAGCTCTGGCTTATTTGGCTCAATGCAGTTTTACACAGCAGGAAGATTTATAAAGTTGTGAATGAAGCTTTTATTTTAATTTTAGCATCAGTGCGAGTGGTGCATATTATTTTCAACCTGGATTATTTAGTGGATATTTTAAAAGTTTTAGTTTAGTTTGGAGATGCAGCACGGAAACAGGCCCTTTGGCCTCCCGAGTTGACGCCAAATATTAATCACCCGTTCACAATAGTTTAGTTTAGTGTAGTTTAGTTTAGTTTAGGTTAGTTTAGTCTATTGTCATGTGTGCCAAGGTACAGTGAAAAGCTTTTTTGGTGCGCGCTGTCCAGTCAGTAGAAAGACTATACATGGTTACAATCAAGTCGTCCATAGTATACAGATACAGGATAAAGGGAATAACGTTTAGTGTAAGGTAAAGTCTGATTAAAGATAGTCTGAGGGTCACCAGCATTTCTATATAGTAGCTCAGGACTGCTCTCTAGTTGGTGATAGGATGGTTCAGTTGCCTGATAACAGTTGGGAAGAAACTGTCCCTGAACCTGGAGGTGTGCGTTTTCACACCTCTGTACCTCTTGTCTGGGGTGAGACCTGTCCTTGATTAAGCTGGTGGCATTTATATTATCCGCACCCTACACACTGGGAGCAATCCACAAAGGGCCCGCACGTCTTTGGGATGTGGGAGGAAACCGGAACATCCGGAGGAAACCCACGCGGTCACAGGATGAACGTGCAAACTGAACATAGACCGCTCCCAAGGTCAGGATCAAACCCGGGGCCCTGGCGCTGTGAGGCAGCTGCACCACTGAGCCACCTGAAAGCAACGTGTGCAAAGTTACAAGTTTTGAGATGTAGAAACAAAGAACTGCAGCTGCGGGTTTATACCACAAAAGTGCTGGAGTAACTCAGCGGGTCAGTCAGCAGCTGTGGAGAAAAAGGATGGATGACGTGTCTGAAGAAGAGTCCCGACATGAAGTGTCACCTCCTTTCCCAAGTTTCAAGACTGAATCAAAATGGAACCAGTGACTCAGTTGACTGTGTCATAGATAGAGTGATACAGTGTGGAAACAGGCCCTTCGGCCCAACTTGCCCACACCGGCCAACATGTCCCAGCTACACTAGTCCCACCTGCCTGCGTTTGGTCCATATCCCTCCAAACCTGTCCTATCCATGTAACTGTCTAACTGTTTCTTAAATGTTGGGATAGTCCCTGCCTCAACTGCCTCCTCTGGCAGCTTGTTCCCTACACCCACCTCCCTGTGTGTGGAAAAAGTCACCCATCAGATTCCTATTAAATCTTTTCCCCTTCACCTTGAACCCGTGTCCTCTGGTCCTCAATTCCCCTACTCTGGGCAAGAGTCTCTGTGCATCTACCCGATTTATTCTTCTCATGATTTTATGATTCAGGAAGGATTGATGCGTCAGTGCTAATTGTTCACAAGGACTGAATATTATTTCTTACTTGAAAAATGTGCAGGCTTAGTCTGTCATTATCTCTGCCACACAGTTCCAACATGTGCATCAAGGAAGGCAAGGCTGTCATCAGCATACTCACTGCATTACATTGTATTTGGAATGTGAAGACTTCCAGATATGTTAACATGTCCTTTGCTTCTGCTGACAGCTGGAGTGACAAGCAGTTTTATTGGCAATGTAAAGTTTTTGGAACACAGCCATTTTGAGTATTCCTGTGCATTTCTACCAAGTGCGCAATCAACAGTAATGAAAAGGTTTATTGTTACGATAACAAGGCCATTGTTCGAAAATAAATGCCTCAAAATTAGGTTGCGCCTATTTCTGAGTGTGCTCCAAACATATTCCCGTGTTCAATGTTGATAGAGAAAAAATGCTGGAGTAACTCAGTGGGTCAAGCAGCATCTCTATGGATAAAGGAGTAGGTCATGTTTCGGGTCGAGACCCTTCTTCAGGCTGAGAGAGTTCAGCATCTGTAGTTCCTTCGAACACATTGTGTTCAACATTGCTGTCAAATAGAGTCTTGCACACACAAAAAAACAACATGAAGTTGGCCAAACTCCAGTCTGAAATTTTATTAGGGTGGTTTATACCCAGAAACAAGTTCTAAAATGGGATTTTAGCAATCTTGAAATGACTTCATTTGTTTCGGCACAGTAATCAGAGAAGGGAATCAGCCCATGAAAACACATGGCCTTGAAGCAGCCATACGTACACCGACCCTGCCTCTCACAAGGCATGCCAGCCCTTACTCTCCCTCCATGGAGCCACACAAACAGTGGTCAGCACAGATAACCCCCCCGAGAGAGGGGGACTGAGAGACAAAGGTCAGCGTACAGATATCCCCCTGAGAGAGAGGGACTGAGAGACACTGGTCTGTGTACAGATATCCCCCTGAGAGAGAGGGACTGAGAAACACTGGTCTGTGTACAGATATCCCCCTGAGAGAGAGGGACTGAGAAACACTGGTCTGTGTACAGATATCCCCCTGAGAGAGAGGGACTGAGAAAAACTGGTCTGTGTACAGATATCCCCCTGACAGAGAGGGACTGAGACACTGGTCTGTGTACAGATATCCCCCCGAGAGAGAGGGACTGAGACACTGGTCTGTGTACAGATATCCCCCTGTCAGAGAGGGACTGAGACACTGGTCTGTGTACAGATATCCCCCCGAAAGAGAGGGACTGAGAGACACTGGTTTGTGTACAGATATCCCCCTGAGAGAGAGGGACTGAGACACTGGTCTGTGTACAAATATCCCCCTGAGAGAGAGGGAATGAGAGATATTGGTCAGGGTACAGATATCCCCTGAGAGAAAGGGGACTGAGAGACACTAGTCAGTGTAAAATAGGATGCAAGATATCTATGTAAATCTCCATACCACAACAATCAAAGAGGTAAAGAGTCAGAGAGTTGTAAATCTGTGGAATTCACTGCCTCAGAAGGCAGTGGAGGCCAATTCTCTGAATGCATTCAAGAGAGAGCTAGATAGAGCTCTTAAGGATAGCGGAGTCAGGGGGTATGGGGAGAAGGCAGGAACGGGGTACTGATTGAGAATGATCAGCCATGATCACATTGAATGGTGGTGCTGGCTCGAAGGGCCGAATGGCCTCCTCCTGCACCTATTGTCTATTGTAAATATGGAATGCACTTCTTTGGGATGTGGGAGGAAACTGGAGCTGCCGGAGGACATCCACGCGGTCACAGGGAGAACGTTCAAACCCCAGACAGGCAGCACCCAAGGTCAGATTTGAACCCGGGTCTCTGGCGCTGTGAGGCAGTGGATCTACCATCTGCGCCACAGTGCCGCCCTGCTATTTTCTTTCTGTTTATCGCCTGCTTCTATCTCCTATCCTCCGTCTCGTCTCCCCTCAAAAGTAGATGGTACAGTTCCCACGTGCACCTTTGGAAACGTAGAGGCCAAGAGGGATATTTATCAGTGTAAGGTGTGGGAATGACACAGTGCGCAGTAAGCAACGCCCAATGTTGCCAAGGCAATGGGTTAGAATAACCAGTGGCAGCTGAACTTCCAAAACTTGTAGGATCTTGAACTAATCAACACAACAATTTCTTTCTCCTGTACGATTTCAGGTGATACATTGCCCATAATGTTCACCTGCAAACAGACCTACACAGAAGGATTTTTACTTGGTAACATGTTTAGACTTCAGTTTACTTCTGAAAGCATTTCAAAAAAATATTCACGTTACATTTTGTACTTCCTTGAGTGCGGACTTTAATTCTCTTTTAGTGCGAGCATCTACAACAAGATACAATGGAACGAGCTGTCGGAGGAGGTAGTTCAGGCAGCTACTATCGCAATGTTTAACCAACAATCCCTGCACACTAACACTGTCCTACACAATCTTACCAAGCAAATTAACCTACAAGCCTGTACGTCTTCGGAACACGCAGAGAAAACCCACGTGCTCACAGGGAGAACGTTACAAACTCCGCACAGACAGCACCCATAGTCAGGATTGAACTTGCGTCTCTGGCGCTGTGAGGCAGCAACTCTACCGCTGCGCCACAGTGCCACCCTGTTCTCCCTGTGACAGTGTGGGTTTCCTCTGGGTGCTCCGGCATCCTTCCACACTCCAAAGATGTACAGGTTTGTAGCTTAATTGGCTTCAATAAAAATTGTAAATTGTCCCTGGTGTGTAGGATAGCGCCAATGTATGGGGTAGACACACAATGCTGGAGTAACTCAGCGGGTCAGGCAGCATCTCAGGAGAGAAGGAATGGGTGATGTTTCGGGTCGAGACCCTTCTTCAGATTGAAGAAGGGTCTCGACCCGAAACATCACCCATTCCTTCTCTCCTGAGATGCCGCCTGACCCGCTGAGTTACTCCAGCATTTTGTGTCTTCCTTCGATTTAAACTAGCATCTGCAGTTATTTTCCTATACCAATGAATGGGGTGATCGCTGGTAGGCGTGGTCTCAATGGGCCGAAGGGCCTGTTTCCACACTGTATCTCTAGAGTCTAAATCCCAAAGATGTGCGGGTTTGTAGGTTAATTGGCCTCTGTAAATTGCCCCTTGTGTGTAGGGAGTGGATGCGAAAGTGGGATAGCACATAGAACTAGGGCGAACGGGTGAAGGCTGGTCGGCATGGACTCGGTGGGCGGAAGGGCCTGTTTCCATGCTGTATGTTTCAATGAATCAATCAATTAGTGCAGGAAACTTGCTCAGCTAGTTCCCCAATAGCTTGAGGCACTGCTGTACAGAATAAAAGACCTTGCCTGTCCAAATGTACTTCAGTAATGTGGGAGTACATCCTTGAACACTCCTCAACTAAGGCTTTACGGATAGAGATTAGAAACAAAAAGGGTGTCTCCACTTTGTTGGGGTGTATTACAGGCCACCGATCAGTCAATGGAGAAGGTGCAATGTGCTTCAATTTTAGTTTAGTTTAGAGATATACAGCTTGGAAACAAGCCCTTCATTCCACCTAATCCGCACGAGGGACAATTTACAATATTTACCAAGCCAATTAACCTACAAAACCTGTATGACTTTGGAAGTAATCCAGGCGCAGTCTGGTATACCTCTTCTGCATCCTCTCCAAAGCCTCCACATCCTTCCAGTAACAGTGTGACCAGAGCTGCAGGCAATGCTCCAAACGCAGCCTAGTTATACATCCTGGCTCTTTTACTCAACGTCACGACCACGACCGATGAGGGCAAACATACCAAATGCCTTCTCGACCACATTACAAAGTAGGGTGGCACAGTGGCGCAGCGGTAGAGTTGCTGCCTTAAGGGTCTGTCCCACTTAGGCGATCTTTTTGGCGACTGTCAAAGTCGTAGCAGATCGCCGAACTTTTCTTTTACCCGACGACAATGACCACGACAATGCCGAGTCAGGTCGAGATTACACCGTCTTCTGAAACATCGCGAAGATTCCCACACTGTCAATGCTTCTCCGGCGTCCTGGTTTTCGCTGAAATCACTGACAAGTCAGTAAGTACTTGAGAGTTTTGAACTATGACACCTTGCATGGGTTACTTAAAAACCAAGCTTCACTGTAACAAGGAATAAATAGGATTTACTTCCAGTTTACTAATAGCTGTATTAAAAAATATATAATTTTTAAAGTGGTTAAGTGGATTTTTGTGAAAAATGTGTGGGCATTCTTTGAAAATGTAAGGAGATTCTTTGGAGATGCATATCTGGTTTCTGGGTTGCATATCTGGGTTGGGAGCCCACTTTAAATGTAATGGCTGAGGCCAAAAACATTGCGAAAATTCCCACGCTTACCTGACCGTCAAACTGTCGCCTCCAATCTACCTGTCAAATGGCCTGACGGTAAATAAATTTTATGGTATTTTGAAATGACTTTACTTATTATATTATGTGCATCTTAAGAGAACCTATCAAACCTGGGGACAGCATGCGACAGCGCCCGCAACAAGCTACGATGCCTGGCGACAAGCCAGCTGTCGCCGAGAGATTTCAAACCGTTTGATTTCTCGGCGACGTGCCGAGATCCACTACGATCTTTGGAAGACTCCTCACGGTCATGCCCGCGACACCCCGGCAAACTGTCAGCGACAGCCTAGTCGCCGGCAGTCGCCTTAAAATCGCCTAAATGGGACAGGCCCTTTACAGTGCCGGAGACCCAGGTTCAATCCTGACTGCGGGTGCTGTCTGTACGAAGTTTGTACGTTCTCCCTGTGACCGCGCGGGTTTTTTCCGGGTGCTCCGATTTCCTCCCGCACTCCAAAGATGTATCAGTTTGTAGGTTAAATTGGCCTGAGTAAAAATTGTAAATTGCCCCGAGTGTGTGGGATACTGCTAGTGTACAGGGTGCTGGCTGGTCAGTGTGGTCTCGGTGGGCCCAAGGGGCTATTTCTGCACTGTATCTCTAAAGTGTTAATAAGGTCATAAGGGATAGGAGTAGAATTAGGATAGGATAACAATATCTATGTGTTATCCCACATAAGTAGAATAGGAGTCGAATTAGGCCATTCAGCCCATCAAGTCAACTCTGCCATAGATCATGGCTGATCTATCTCTCCCTCCTCTCCCTCCTCACCCCATTCTCCTGCATTCTCCCCATCACCTCTGACATCTGTACTAATCAAGAATATCAATAATCAATAATTAAGTCTAAAGGGGCATTATTTATGCCAGCTTTGTCTACACTGAGCCCATATGACACCACACCAAAAATTCGAAGAGCTCTGGACTACATTGAAGACAGTTGCAAGCATTTGGCACAATGATACCTGGACTCCAAGGGTTCAATCGTAGGGATAGGTTGCACAAAATAGGATTGTATTCCTTACAACATAAACGGTTAAGAGGTCATTTGATCAAAAATCTCATGACTTTAGATCCCTCACTGGACATGCCTCTTATCATTCTCTGCCCAACTGCTTTTATATCTTCCAGATGTGGAGGGTCAAACTAGCTGACCCTTGCATCTGACCAACATCCATTGACTGGTAAGGAGTTCTCAGACGTCATGTCTGAAAGCGACCTCGGTTATCATGTCATTAGTGAAATAAAAATAAATCAAAGCAAAAGCACCCTCTCGAAACCTTCCATGTCCCTCCTGCAGTCATACAGTGATACAGCGTGGAAACAGGCCCTTTGGCCCAACGTGCCCACAGCGGCCAACATGTCCCAGCTACACTAGTCCCACCTGCCCGAGTTTGGCCCATATCCCCCCTAAACTTGCCCTATCCATGTACCTGTCTGTTTCTTAATCGTTGGGATAGTCCCTGCCTCAACAACCTCCTCTGGCAGCTTGTTCCATACACCCACCACCCTCTGTGTGAAAAAGCTACCCCTCAGATTCCTATTAAATCTTTTCCCCTTCACCTTGAACCTATGTCCTCTGTTCCTCGATTCACTTACTCTGGGCAAGAGAGACCCTGTGCATCTACCCGATCTATTCCTGCGCTCCATGGAATAGAGTTCCAGCCTACTCAACCTCTCCCTATAGCTCAGACCCTCTGATACTGGCTACATCTTCCAGCTTGACAACTTTGCAGTGTTGTGACCAGAACTGCAGGCAAAACTCCAAAAGAGAACTGAACCAACTTGCATACAGCTGCAGCACAGGGAGAACATGCCAACTCCACACAGACAGCACCCCAGGTCAGGTCAGGTCAGGTCAGGATCGAACCTGGATCTCTGGTGCTGTGAAGTAGCAGCTCAACCAGCTGCTTCCCCCTGCACTGTGTTTCCCCGAAATAATAATCCTGGAAATAACAAAATAAAGTGTACACAGTAAGTATGTTATCCAACATTGACAATGTTTGAAGGTTAAACCTCACCCAAACAATTATGGGTGTGCCTGGGGCTCTTTGATAAGCATGATTTGTATTCTGTATTTAATGAAATTCCAGTTTTAGTTTTAGAGATGCAGCGTGGAAACAGGCTCTTCGACCCACCGGTTGCATGTCAACCCGGGATCACCCCCGACACTAGCACTATCCTACAACTAACCTAAGAACCTGCACATCTTTGGAATGTGGGAGGAACCCGGAGCACCCGAAGAAAACCCACGCGGTTGCAGGGGAGAAGGCATGAACTCCACACAGGATCAAACCTGGGTTCCTGGCGCTGTAAGGCAGCAACTCTACCGCTGCGCCACCGTGCCTCCTCAATGCGCAGTTATGTTTGTTGCTGGAAGGGGAGGTGGGACGGTTTGTGCGTCTGAGATTTACATACGTACGTCTACTCTGTTTATTTAGTGATTTCCTCCTGCATTGCGACTTGTGGCTTACTCCTCTGATGCTACAGTTGGCACCAACAGGAAATCGCTTTCCCCCTTAACACACTTCGCCCTGTTCGAGTGGGAAAGGTTAATCAGTGAAGCTGATAATTCCATGACATTTAACGTACCCGGCAAGGTAGCCTGGCCAATAATTCACCACAACAAGCCATAAAGTTGCCAGCTGCGCGTGAAATCTGTTCCACGAAAGGAATCATCCAGGCAATGCTTATTCCTGGAAACCCAGTGCAGTCATCTTCTATGAAATGTAAGAACTACAAAAACAACCCTGAAAATGGCTTCATCAAACCTGACTGCATGTACTGACAGATTTCTATTCAACTAATTAGGCTATTTTAATTACTACAGGCAGAAAACCCGGATTGCTAAACCCTGTGGTTTTGATCGAGCTCTTTGAGGAGCTGCTGTCTCACGGCGTCAGACACTTGGGTTCGATCATGACCTAGGGTGCTGTCTGTGTAGAGTTTGCACGTTCTCCTTGTGACTGCTTGTGTTTCCTCTGGTGCTCCGGTTTCCGCCAATTTCCCGTAAATGTTCGGGTTTGTAGGTTGATTGGCCTCTGTAAATATTGCCTCTACTGTGTAGGGAGTGAATGAGAAATTGGGATAATAAAGAACTAGTGTGAACAGGTGATCGATGGTTGGCTTGGATTCGCTGGGCCGAAGGGCCTGTTTCCATGCTGTAACTTTCAATCGATCAATCAATCAATCAATCGATCAATCAATCAATCAATCAATCAATCGATCAATCGATCAATCGATCAATCGATCAATCGATCAATCGATCAATCGATCAATCGATCAATCGATCAATCAATCAATCAATCGATCAATCAATTGATCAATATATACAGGTCCACACAGGGTTATGAGTGCCCGACCTGTTCACAGCAGTGAGCACACTAGGGTTGCCAACTGTCCCATATTAGCCGGGCCATCCCGTATTTTGGGCTAAATTAGTTTGTCCCGTACGGGACCGCCCTTGTCCCGTATTAGTAGGATTGCCAACTTCCTCACTCCCAAGTAAGGGACAAGGTGATGTCACCGCCCCGCGCCCCACATGACCTCACCTAGCCAGCGGCCACGTGCTCCCGCTCCACCAATGGCGGCCGCCCGGGCCGGGAGGCGGGTTGCTAAGCAGTGAAGAGGGGAGGATGTATCACTCCTTGTACAAAGTCTTGACATTGTTGACTCCAACAATCGAGCATTCGAATCACGGTTGCGTTGCGATTCTCTGAAAGCGCTGAGCTCCAGGCGTCGAGAGGGGCCCACAACGCATGGCAGTTATTCATCGCAGTTGTTGCCACCTACGCATGGGGTGTCTGACTTAATCAAAGGTGTTTTGGTTTTGTGGAAAAAAAATCAGTTTGCCTTAAAGGTATTTTGTAACTTGGCAGTGCCACACTTCGGTGCCAGGCCAGGGAAGCTGCCTGCTGGGTACGCAGCAATCTGCCAGTAAGCAGACACAAACAAGCCACAACAACCCCTGTGACCCCTTGGGCTTCCTCTGGGTGCTCCGGTTTCCTCCCACATCGCCGAAGACGTGCGGGTTTGCAGGTTAAATGGCTGCTGTAAAATCATCTCTAATGTGCAGGCAGTGGATGAGAAAGTGGGATAAAATAGAACTCATATGAACAGGTGATTGATGGTCAGCCTGGGCTCGGTGGACTGAAGGGCCTGCTTCCATGCTGTACAGGTCCACCACCAACCTGTTCCGGCACCTCCTTTAATCCAGACAAAACTGCCAGAACATTGCGTGTGACACTCGCTCTGGAAAGAGTTATGTAAGAAGGAACTGCAGATGCTGGTTTAAACCGAAGATAGACACAAAAAGCTGGAGTAACTCAGCGGGACAGGCAGCATCTCTGGAGAGAAGGAATGGATGACGTTTCGGATCGAGATCCTGAAGCAGGCACAGGTGATCAGTTTAACTTGGCATTGTGTTTGGCATGGCCATTGTGGGCAAGTAATTTGAAAGTGTTACCAATAAGATAATGAATTCCTAACTTGAACGGCCATTTCAAACAAATATGATGCCGATGCCAGACCACTCTTGGCGTGCTGGTCCCAGAAGTGGATCTGCAATCAGTCATTTCAGTCACTCCACTCTTTTAAATCTTTAATCCAGCAGCAGGATTTCTTACTTTAACAATGCTCACTAAACATTATTCCCTTTATCTTGTATCTGTACACTTTGGGCGGATTGATTGTAATCTTTTCGTTGACTATATAGCGTGCATAAAAAAGCTTTTCACTGTACCCTCGGTACACGTGACAATAATAAACTAGACTGGACTCAACTAGACAAGACTAGACGAGGCAAGTCAAGTCAAGTCAAGTCAAATTTATTTGTCACATACACATACTCGATGTGCAGTGAAATGAAAGTGGCAATGCCTGCGGGTTGTGCACAAAAATAATTACAGTTACAGCATATAAATAAAGTTAATAAGTTACTAAACATAGCACAAAAAGTGTCGACAAAAATTTAGTCTCTGGGGTTATCAAAGTTGACAGTCCTGATGGCCTGTGGGAAGAAGCTCCGTCTCATCCTCTCCGTTTTCACAGCGTGACAGCGGAGGCGTTTGCCTGACCGTAGCATCTGGAACAGTCCGTTACTGGGGTGGCAGGGGTCCCTCATGATCTTGCTTGCTCTGGATCTGCACCTCCTGATGTATAGGTCCTGCAGGGGGACGAGTGTAGTTCCCATGGTGCGTTCTGCCGAACGCACTACTCTCTGCAGGGCCATCCTGTCCTGGGCAGAGCTGTTCCCAAACCAGACTGTAATGTTGCCGGACAGGATGCTCTCTACAGCCCCAGAGTAGAAGCAATGAAGGATCCTCAGCGACACTCTGAATTTCCTCAGTTGTCTAAGGTGGTAAAGGCGCTGCTTAGCCTTACCCACCAGTGCGGCAATGTGCGTTGCCCACGTCAGATCCTCTGCGATGCGGACTCCCAAGTATTTGAAACTGCTCACCCTATCCACAATAGACCCATTTATCTCCAGTGGCGTGTACGTCCTTGGATGTTTAGCCCTTCTGAAGTCCACAATCAGCTCCTTTGTTTTAGTGACATTCAAGAGGAGGCTATTGTCCTGACACCAGAGTGCCAGATCAGCCACCTCCTCCCGGTAGGCCTTCTCATCGTTGTTGGAGATCCGGCCCACCACCACAGTGTCATCAGCAAACTTGATGATGGAGTTTGAGCTGATCCTGACTTACTAAACCAAACTAAACTAAACAAAACAAATAGGATCCACCACTTTCTTACCAATGGTGTTATCCCACTTTCTCATCCGCTCTCTACACACGGGGTAAATTACAGATGCCAATTAACCTCCAAAACCGCACGTCTTTCGGATGTGGGAGGAAACCGGAGCACCAAGAGGAAACCCACACAGTCACAGGGAGAAGTTGCAAACTCCACATGGAGGAGCACCCGAGGTCAGGACCGAACACGGGTCTCTGGCGCTGCTAGAGGCAGTGGCTCTACCAGCTGCGCCACTGTGCCGCCCACAAGTATTTGACCACTTTTCGTGGTTGTTAGAGTCTACAAGGAGTGGTCTGGCAAATGATGAAGGCTTCTTTGTGAATTCTGCACAGACTAGGCCCTCTCAGATGAGATCACATTGGTAAACATTCCCCTTGAAAGTACAGCAGCACAGCGATACTGGGACGTGTTGGCACAAAATAGGGCAAAGCTCTGGAAGAGCCGGGACAGGGAGGTGTGAGGGTGAAACATGGAAGACGGGCTGGACAAGAGGGCAACAACTAGGACCAGCTTTTCTCTCTGGTCCACCATGATGGATCTCAGTCGTGGAACTGAACCATCCCATCACCAACTAGAGGGCAGACCTGACCTCCAATCTACCCCATTGGAGACCTTTGGACTATCTTTAATTGGACTTTACTGGACTTTATCTTGCACTAAATGTTACACCCTTTATCCTATATCTGCACATTGTATATGCTTGATTGTAATCACGTATAATCTTTTCCCTGACTGGATAGCATGCAACAAAAAGCTTTACTCTGTACCTTGGTGCACGTTTCAATAATAAACTAAAGTTACTAGAATCATACAGCACGGAAACAGGCCCTTCGGCCCAACATGTCCATGCGGACCACAATGTCCCATCTAAGCTAGTCCCACCAGCCACAGTTTGCCCCATATCCCTCTCAACCTTTTCTATCCATGTACCTGCCCAAGTGTCCTTTAAATGCTGTCATAGTACTTGCCTCAACTACCTGCTCTGGCCGATTATTGTCTTATACACAAGCACAGATGAGAGTTGTAAACCTGTGGAATTCACTGCCTCAGAAGGCAGTGGAGGCCAAATCTCTGAATGCATTCAAGAGAGAGCTAGATAGAGCTCTTAAGGATAGCGGAGTCAGGGGGTATGGGGAGAAGGCAGGAACGAGGTACTGATTGAGAATGATCAGCCATGATCACATTGAGTGGTGGTGCTGGCTCGAAGGGCTGAATGGCCTACTCCTGCACCTATTGTCTATTGTCTATTCTGCTTTAGTTAAACATTTTGTTCAAGATGGCCGCGCCGTTGTGTTTGGCTGCCTGCCACAGCCAAACACAACGGCGCGGCCATCTTGAACAAAATGTTTCTTTTTTTTCCTAATCAGATGTGCAGCACTTTGGTCAACGTGGGTTGTTTTTAAATGTGCTATACAAATAAAATTGACTTGACTTGACTTGACCTTCCACCCATCTGCCAACCAAACTCTCCATTCCCTCATCTGTATCCAACTGTCACTTGTCAGGTTTGGCCCGCCTCCACCTCTTTTTCAGCTTCCACCCCCCCTCCCCCCACCTCCACTCCAATCTGTGTGAAGAAGGGTCCCAACCTGAAACCTTGCTTGTCCTTTCCATCCCCAAATGCTGCCTGACCCGCTGTGTTCCTCTGCATCGACCAGCGATCACTCCGCACTATCCTACACACTGGGGACAATTTACAATTTTACCTCAGCCAATTAACCTACAAATTTATAGGTCTTTGGAGTGTGGGAGGAAACCGGAGCACCCGGAGAAACCCCACACGTTCACAGGGAGAATATATAAACTCCGTGCAGACAGTACCCGTAGTCAGGGTCGAACCCGGGTCTCTGGCGCTGTAAGGGAGCAACTCTACCGCTGCGCGAGTCGTGCCGCCCCTGACTGGATGGCACTGTTGCTTGCTATCCTGTCAGTGGAAAGACTATACATTATTACAATCAAGCTGTCCACAGTGTACAGATGCAGGATAAAGGGAATAACGTTTAGTGCAAGATACAGTCCAGTAAAGTCCGATTAAAGATAGTCTGAGGGTCTCCAGTGAGGTAGATGATAGGTCGGGACCACTCTCTAGTTGGTGATAAAATGGTTCATTTGCCTGATAATAGCTGGGAAGAAACTGTCCCTGAATCTGGAGGTGTGCGTTTTCACACTTCTGCACCTCTTGCCTGATGGGAGAGGGGAGAGGAGAGAGTGACAGGGGTGGGACTTGTCCTTGATTATGCTGGTGGCCTTGCCAAGCAGAGTGAGGTGTACATGGTCAATGGAAGGGATCTTCTCCTCTATGTTTCCTTGGTCAGATTCACTTGTTCCTTGAGGGCCAACTATATTTTTAGTGCTGTTGATGAAACTGCTGGATTTTCATGTTTTTCATTTTTAATAGCAAGGTAACTAGAATATCTCAAAACCATTATATGAAACTCTAAAATCACGACAAGCGTCGTTCAGAATTAATATGAGATTTGTCTACAGTATTAAAAAAAATTCAACCAGCATATTCCACTAATTCTGCTGATCACTTTTGACGGGCATGTTATAATGGTTCCTACCGTAATGCGCCAATTCTGCGTTTTTTGACTGATTGGTTAAAAGATGCAGCAAGGAAACTCCATGCTGGCAATCGATCGCATGTTCACGCTAGTTGCGTGTTATCCCACTTTCTCATCCACTCCCCACGCAGCAGAGGCAATTTACAGTGGGCTAATTTACCTACAAACTCACACGTCTTCGGGATGGGGGAGGAAACCGGAACACCCGGAGGAAACCATGCATGTGCACAGGGAGAACGTGCAAACTCCACACAGACAGTACCCGAACTCAGGATTGAACCCGGATCTCTGGTGCCGTGAGGTAGCAGCTCCATATCGGCCGCGCCACTGTTCCTCAGCTTTACTAGGCCTTCATCGATTACTGAAACATTATTCTCACCGTTAAAACCATTTACAGGGGCGAGACCAAGCGTAGACGAGGTGACCGTTTTGCTGAACGCATGCTCAGTCCGACAAGGCCTGCTGGATGTCCCGGTTGCTAATCATTTAAACTCCCTTCCCATACTGACCTTTTTGTTCTTGGCTCCCTCCGTTGCCAGGGTGAGGCCACACGCAAACTGGGGTTAACAGCACCTCATATTCCGCTTGGGTAGTTTGCAACCCAGCTGCATGGACATTGCATTCTCCCCTCCCTATCCTGTGTCCCAGCCCTTCGCCAATGCTCACCCATTACTCCCACATCTTTCCCCCACCCCCTGCCACCTATATCCCTCCATCTGCCTTGACATTTCACTCGTCTTTCCTCATCTTTCACCCTTCTGTCTCCTTTTCATCTCTTGCCTTTGTCATTTACTCCACCCCTTCACTTGTATCCACCTATCACTTGCCAGGCTTTGTCAAGCCCACACCTCCTTCCCCCCCCCCCCCCCCCACTACTATCAGTCTGAATTTAAGGCCCAGACCCAAAACGTCACCTATTCATTCCCTCCATTGATGCTGCCTGACCCGCTGAGTGACTCCAGCCCTGTGCGTTGCTCTTTGCTTGCTCGCTTTCAACTTTAAACTTCCAGCACAACTAACTATTTGGACACTTAATTTTACGACCGTGCTCTTATATATTTTCAACATTTAAACTTGCACAAAATTCAATATTATTGGTTGTTAATATTGACACAGATGTTTTGAACAGACCAGTAAATATGTAGTAGGGCCACTTCTTAGGACTAAAACATAACAAGACTGCTCTGGCTGCCTTCCAAAAACATCTCAATAAAGCATTTATTTGCACAGCAAACTTTAACCCTTGTTGTGGGTTTAATACATTGCCCCCAAAGGCAATACCATAAAGGAGATCTACGGGATGTACAGAGATCTAATAAAAGTGTCATGACATGTAATAAATAACTCTAAAAGTTAATACATTCTGGAAAGTAAACTAGACCGTGATGGAAAGCACAGCTGTCCAACATTTTCTATTCGAGATCAGTAGGAGCTGTCTATAATTTCTGCTTCTACGCTTTAGACGGTCATTCTGCAGCTGTGGATATGCTTTCTAGATTGTCATGTTTTGTAGCATTTGCCCGAGGAGCAACCCTTTTCACTCTGATGGTGGTAGGTATATTGGATGAACTGCTAGAGGCAAGGGAGGCTGGTGGGGCGGGGGTGGGATCTCGTATAAGTGTATGGAATCGAGCGGGGACAGATAGGGTGAGCACACAGAGTCTCTTGCCGAGTTGTGTAGGAAAATAACTGCAGATGCTGGTACAAATCGAAAGTATCACTAAATGCTGGAGTAACTCAGCGGGTCAGGCAGCATCTCAGGAGAGAAGGAATGGGTGATGTTTCGGGTCGAGACCCTTCTTCAGACTCCGTCAACGTCACCCATTCCTTCTCTCCTGAGACGCTGCCTGACCCGCTGAGTTACTCCAGCATTTTGTGATGCCTTCGAGTCTTTTACCAAGAGCAGGGGAAATTTATGAACCGTAGGTTTAGGTTGAGAGGGGAAAGATTTAATAGGAACGTGAGGGGCAACGTTTTTACACAGAGGGTGGTGGGTGTTAGAAACGAGCTGCCAGAGGAGGTAGTTGAGGCACATTCTTTAACAGCATTTAAAGACATTATGATATGATCCATATCTCTCCATTCCCTGCATATCCACGTGCCTATCTAAAAGCTTCTTAAACATTACTATTGTATCTGGCTCCACCACCACCCTTGGCGGAACGTTCCAGGCCCCCATCACTCTCTGTGTAAAATACTTGCTCCATACATCCCCTTTAAACTTTGTCCCTTTCATTTTAAAGCTCTAGTTTCAAACATTCAACTACATAATTATTTGTGGAAATTTATCGCGTGCATTTTGACACATTTCCAATATTCAAACAATAACTTTTCAATTGAAGTACAATAAACGTAGGGTGGGCGACACGGTGGCGCAGCGGTAGAGTTACTGCCTTACAGCGCCAGAGACCCGGGTTCGATCCTGACTACAGGTGATGGCTGTGCGGTGCGTGTACGTTTCCCCTGTGACTGCGTGGGTTTGCTCCGGGTGCTCCGGTTTCCTCCCACACTCCAAAGACGTACAGGTTTGTAGGTTAATTGGCTTTGGTGAATTTGTAAATTGTCCCTTGTGTGTCGGATGGTGTTAGTGTGAGAGGATCGCTGGTCGGCACGGATTTGGTGGGCCGAAGGGCCTGGTTCTGTACTGTATCTTTAAAGTAAAAAGATGTGAAATGTTCCCTGAGAAGGATTGAATGCAATGTCCATCAGAAGCATCACTTTGAGAAGATAAAAGGGATTCAGAAAACCTGTGAATTGGAAATAATGTGAATTTGTGATTCTTCTCAAAAAGGAGTGTAATGAATATAAATACATTAAATGTGTGGCTGATCTTTAGTCGGTGGGGACTCAGTGGGCTGGAGGACCTGTTTACACACTGTATCTCTAAACTAAACTAAACTAAAATGATTCACAAAACACTATTTCAAATGTGTAATTCTCCAAAGTATCCGAAACGCTTCTTTTAGTAGTAAGGACAGTAGAAGAATCAGAGCAACGTCACTACAGAGAATCTATTAAACTAGACTGAACTAAGATTCACCCCAAACAGCTCGAAGTCATTCCGTAAAACAATGAACTTGGACTGCAACAGATTTGGTTCACTATAATCAAAACCCGTTATAAAAGATCCCTAATACTGAGAGTATTGTTCATTTTTCTGCTTCAAAACCTTTATCTAATCCAGGCCAAAATAAGCTTCTGGGAATTTCCTTCTTGCCCACAAACCAGAATATTCAGCGTGACGCGTTACGAACCTTTGTCCTCTCAGTACACTTTGTGTGACATCTCAGTGTGCGCGTTTGACAGAATCCTTTCCCATCAGGGTGTATTGGAAGTTACAGTACAGAGGGGCCACTGTGATGCAGCGGGTAGAGCTGCTGCCTCTCAGTGCCAGAGACCCAAGTTCAATGCTACTATCTACCTCATTGGTGACCCTCGGACTATCTTTGATCGGACTTTACTGGCTTTATCTTGCACTAAACGTTGTTCCCTTTATCATGTATCTGTACACTGTGAATGGCTCGACTGTAATCGTGCACTGTCTTTCTGCTGACCGGTCAGCACGCAACAAGAAGTTTTGCACTGTACCTCGGTACATGTGAAAATAAAATAAACTGAATACTGTCCTCGGGATAGTAATGTCCGGGTTCAGGAATAGCTTCTTCCCAACAACCATCAGGCTGTTGAACACTGCGAACTCCAACTAAATTCGAAACTACAAACTGAATTAATGGCACCGAGAAATTCATGCTTGGTTCTTTTTTTTTGGTACTATATTGTTTTTTGATATATTGGACTATTTTTCTGTTTATTTGTTTCATTATCTGTTCAGTACTGTGGTTGCAAACCTGTTGTGCTGCTGCAAGTCAGTTGCGTTTCTGTGCATGCGACAATAAAACACTCTTGACTTCCTTATGATCGTGTGGGTTTTCTCCGGGTGCTCCGGTCTCACCCTACACCCCAAAGACGTGCAGATAAGGGGGTTGATTGGCCCCTGCAAATTGCCCCTGGTGTTTGCAGAGTGAATCCAAAAGTGGGGATAACATAGAACTAGTGTGAATGGGTGACTGATGGTCAGCGTGGACCCGGTGGGCCCCAGGGCATTTCTATACTGTATCTCCAAACTAAACCACAGACCTAGGTCCTCTATGGACATCCATATGATTTGATTCAGTCTATCCTTTCAAAACCTCTTCATCATTTCTTTCAGTATATTATCTAAATTTGTTACATTGCTCCAATCAGAAGACCATCTAGTACAGTATTTCCAGCGTAAAGATTATGTTCTCACTCTTAGTTTTAGTTTTAAATCTCTCTAGTGTACAAGATCATGAGGGGAATAGAAAGGATAAATGCACAGAGGACTTTTACCCAGAGGAGGGGCATCGAGAACCAGAAGCCATAGGTTTAAGGGGAGGGGGGAAAAGATTTAATAAGAACCTGAGGGGCAACTCAACACAAAGGGTGGTAGGTGTATGGAATGAGCAGGCAGAGGAGGTCGTTAAGGCATGTACGTTAAGCGAGTAAGATGAGGGGCGAAAGATTTAAGGTGAGGAGAAAAGATTTAATAGGAACTTGAGGGATAACCTATTTTACACAAAGGGTGGTAGGTGTATGGAACAAGCTGTCAGAGGAGGTAGTTGAGGTAAGTACTAGCGCAATGTTTAAGAGACATTTGGACAGGTACCTGAATAGGAAAGATTTACAGGGATGTGGGCCAAACGCAGGCAGGTGGGACAAGTGTGGATGGGGCATGTTGGTCAGCATGGGAAGTTGGGCTGAAGGGCCTGTTTCCATGGTGTTGACTCTATGACTCTAAACTTCTGATGAAAGGAAAACTACTGATTAAGGCTTTAACTTTGGATATTGCCCTGAGGAGCTTTTTGCAGTAATGTTCTGAGATGCAAAATCATTTTCTGTTAACCATAACCATATTTTTAGTATGTGCATCATATCTTCAGCGCCCGGCCTATTTCCCTCGAGTTCTGGTCCCCTGGAGCGTTTTGATGCTTGGTTGAAAGCTGCCTTGATGTCGAGAGCAGTTATTCTTGTTTCACTTTGGTTTGCGACACTCCCTGTTGTGTAACCCTTCATGTTTGTTTCATGTTTCAATCAGTTAAGAAGAGTTAGTTAGACGAGGCATGATGTTGAGGATGATTAATGACTAGCATTGATGTAGCATGAATGTTAGTAGCCACATATTGATTGAAGCCTGTTTAGGAAGGAACTGCAGATGCAGTTATCTTTAAACCGAAGATAGACACAAAATGCTGGCCTAGCATAATGCTGTCACATGAGGAAAGATTGAAAAGACTAGGCTTGTATTCACTGGAGTTTAGAAGGATGAGAGGGGATTTTATAGAGACATAAAATTATAAAAGGACTGGACAAGCTAGATGCAGGAAAAATGTTCCCAATGTTAGGGGAGTCCAGAACCAGGAGCCACAGTCTTAGAATAAAGGGGAGGCCATTTAAAACTGAGCCGAGAAGAAACTTTTTCACCCAGAGAGTTGTGAATTTGTGGAATTCTCTGCCACAGAGGGCAGTGGAGGCCAAATCACTGGATGAATTTAAGAGAGAGTTAGATAGAGCTTTGGGGGCTAGTGGAATCAAGGGATATGGGAAGAAGTTGGGCACGGGTTACTGATTGTGGATGATCGGCCATAATCACAATGAATGGCGGTGCTGGCTCGAAGGGCCGAATGGCCTCCTCTTGCACCTATTTTCTATGTTTCTATGTAACTCAGCGGGACAGACAGCATGTCTGGAGAGGAGGAATGGGTGACGTTTCGGGTCGAGATCCTTCTTCAGTCGATTTGAGCCTAGGCTGATCATGTTACACGCTAGCAAGGATTTCTACAATATCTGAGAAGTTGTGGATGGAACTCAGCACCATCGATGATGCAATGATTCAATGATACTCTGTTGTCACATGTGCCTAGTCACAGTGAAATGCTTTGTTTTGCTTACAACCCGGTAAAATCACACAGCAGGCCTCACCAAGGCAGTACACAAGTGTCATCGCGTTTTGAACCTGCCGACAAAGTTATAAAAGTTCACCGAAGGGTCTTATCCACCCATCATGTGGCAGCACCCCCCCTTCCCCCTCCCTCGTCGGGTCCCCCTTTGTTCTCAGCGCCCCCACCCTCCACCACCAGGTCTCCCTTCATTCACGGTGGTCCTCCTCGCTCTCCGACGGCCCTCCAACAGCCCTCCTCACTCTCTTTGCAGTCAACCACAATCAACTGACCTGGATCTAATTATCTCCGGTCTGGGAGCAGGCAGGAGAATGGGGTTGGGGGGGGAAAGAGATAGACCAGCCATGATTGAATGGCAGAGTAGACTCGATGGGCCGAATGGCCTAATTCTGCTCCCTTGACTTATGAGCCGATGAGCTTGCAACAGAGGTAAAGTCTTGTAGACACAGCAACTGCAGATGTTGTTGAGCAAAGAAGATACAAAGAGCTAGAGTTAACTCAACGTAATTCAGCGTAACTCAATACAATTCTTCTCGAGATGCTGCCTGACCCGCTGAGTTACTCCAGCACTTTGTGGGGCATCTCTGGGAGAATTACATTGAGTTACATTGAATTAGGTATTTTTAGAGCGAAGGTCTTTG
Organism: Rhinoraja longicauda; assembly: GCF_053455715.1. Lineage (NCBI taxonomy): Eukaryota > Metazoa > Chordata > Chondrichthyes > Rajiformes > Arhynchobatidae > Rhinoraja > Rhinoraja longicauda. The sequence continues at coordinate 15,903,221 of NC_135976.1, read as the reverse complement.
TGGACATAGAACATTGAACGGTGCAGCAAAGGACCGGGCCCTTCAGCCCACCACATCTGGAGCATCCAGGGTGCCAGTCGAAACTAATCCCACCTGCCTGCACATGATCCATATTCCCTTATTCCCAGGCTGTTCACGGGCCTGTCTAAATGCTTCTTAAAAGTTACTATTGTATCTGTGTCGACAAGCACGTTCCAAGCATCTACCACTGTTTGCGTAAAAAAGCCCAACGCGCACAACTTTGTCCCTTTCATCGTAAACATATAATAATAATAATAATAACAATTCATTTATTTTATATAGCGCCTTATCGCATGCTCAAAGCGCTTTACAAAAACAATTAACATAGAAACAAACAGACAAACTATCCTGACGGAAAAGCGGCGAATACACAACGCCAGCGTCCTCTCACGTCAGGGTCCGGCAGTAGACATTAAAAAGCACAAGACACACAGATATAATTTTTACACAAACAGCCATCACAGTGATTGCTCTAGGCACACCCTCACTGTGATGGAAGGCAAAGTCTTATCTCCTCCTCGTTCTTCTCCCGTGGTGCCACGAGGTGATCGAGGCTCCCAACTTTTTGAAGCCCCCACCGGGCGATGGAAAGTCCCAGGGCCGAGCCGAGCAGGCCGATGAAAGTCCTGAGCCCCCACCGGGCGATGGAAAGTCCCAGGGCCGAGCCGAGCAGGCTGATGAAAGTCCTGAGCCCCCACCGGGCGATGGAAAGTGCTGCGGCCGAGCCACGCAGGGCGACGAAGGGCCTGCGGGCGGGTCGATCGTACCTTGCGCTTCGGGGCGGTCGAAGTTGCTACGGCTGGAGCTCCCAAAAGCCGGTCGCCAGCCAGGGACCTGCGAACTCCCGATGTTGCGGTCTGCAGGACCCACGGCCGAAGCCTCCGAGATGGTAAGTCCAGGCCCTGCGACCGGAGTCTTTGAGGTCGATCCCAGCTGGAGGCCGCCGACTCCACGATGTTAGGCCGTAGCGCGAACGGAGATACGACACGGTAAAGGTCGCATCTCCGTTGAGGAGGAGATTTGAAAAAAGGTTTCCCCCAACCCCCCCACCACCCCCCCCACATACACAGAGTTAAAAATAAAACAAAACGTACATTTAACGACGACAATGACAAAAAACAACAAAAAAAACAGAGAGACTGCCGGTGAGCCACAGCTGCAGAACACAGCCACGCCCCCCACATATACCCTTCAATACCTGACATTTCCACCTTGGAGAAAGACTCTGTCTACTGTGCCCCTCATAACTTTATACACTTTTAAGGTGAAAGGGAAAAGATTTAATAGGGATCTGAGGAGTAACGTTTTCCGCGCAAAGGGTGGTGGGTTTGTGGAACGAGCTGCCGGAGGAGGTAACTGTGGCAGGTGCTAAGAAACAATTTGACAGGTACATGGATGGGACAGGTCTTTTTTACAGCTGCAACACGACTTCCTGAGTTTTATTCTCAATGTGCAGAACACAAAGTGCTGGAGTAACTTTGCGGGTCAGGCAGCCTCTCTGGAAGACATGGATAGACTTGAGTCATAAAGTCATAAGATCATGTGATAGGAGTAGAATTAGGCCATTCGGCCCATCAAATCTACTCCACCATTCAATCATGGCTGATCTATCTCCCTCCTAACCCCATTCTCCTGCCTTCTCCCCATAACCTCTGACACCTGTACTAATCAAAAATCTATCTATCTCTGCCTTAAAAATATCCACTGACTTGGCTTCTTCAGCCTTCTGCGGCAAAGAATTCCACAGATTCACCACCCTCTGACCAAAGACATTTCTCCTCGTCTTCTTCCTAAAAGAACATCCTTTAATTCTGAGGCTATGACCTCGCGTCCTCGACTCTCCCACTGGTGGAAACTTCCTCTCCACATCTACTCTATCCAAGCCTTTCACTATTCTGCACGTTTCAATGAGGTCTCCCCTCATTCTTCTAAACTCCAGCGAGTTCAGGCCCAGTGCCGACAAACACTCATCATAGGTTAACCTACTCATTCCTGGGATCATTCTTGTAAACCTCCTCTGGACCCTCTCCAGAGCCAGCACACCCTGCCTCAGATACGGGGCCCAAAATTGCTCACCACGAGGAAGAGGCCCCAAACCAAAATGTTATCTGTCCGTTCCTGCCTGACCCGCTGTGTTCCTCCAGCACTTTGTGTTCTACTACACAAACACAATGTAAGACTCAGAATAATCAAGTGTTTATTTTAAAGAAAACTTGAAACTTGAAGGAGCATTGTTGACCTGAAATGTTCAATCTGCTTTTAACAGGCCCTTCAGCCCACCGGGTCCACGCCGACCAACGATCCCTGCACACTAACTTTATCCTCCACATGTCAGGGACAATTTTACAATTTTACCAAGCCGAGTAACCTACAAACCTGTATGTCTTTGGAGCGTGGGAGGAAACAGGAGCACCCGGAGAGAATATCACCCCACTGTACGAGAATGGAGCAAAGCAGAAGAGCGGAAACTATAAGCCGGTTAGCCTGACTTCAGTGGTTGGTTAGATTTTACACTCAATTATAAAGGATGAGGTTACACAGGACGTGGATGTGCACGACAAAATAGGCCAAAGTCAGCATGGGTTTGTGAAGGGAAGATCTTGCCTGCCGAATCTGCTGGAGTTCTTTGAGGAAGTTACTAGCAGGACAGACAGCGGGGAGGCTGCAGATGTTGAATACTTAGATGTTCAGAAGGCCTTCGATAAGGTGCCGCACGTCAGGCTGCTAGTGAAGATGAGAGCCCATGGTATTAAAGGGAAGGTACTAGCATGGATAGTGGATTGGCTGGATGGCAGAAGGCAAAGAGTTGCAATAAAAGGCGCTTTTTTAGGATGGCTGCCAGTGACAAGTGGAGTTCCGCAGGGTTCGGTGCTGGGGCCGCAACTCTTCACGTTGTATATTAATGATTTGGATAAGGGGATTGAAGGCTTTGTGGCCAAGTTTGCAGATGATGCTAAGATAGGTGGAAGAGCAGGCTGTGTAGAGGAAGCAAGGAATCTGCAGAAGGACTTGGACAGGTTAGGAGAGTGGGCAGAGAAGTGGGAGATGAAAATCAGTATAGCAAAGTGCGGAGTCATGCATTTTTGTAATAAGAATAAAGCCGTAGATTATTTTCTAAATGGAGAGAGAATCTAGAAATCAAAGGTACAAAGGGGCTTGGGAGTGATGGTGCAGGACTCCCAAAAAGTTCATTTGCAAGTCAAATCGGTGGTAAGGAAAGCAAATTCAATGCTAGCATTTATATCAAGAGGACTGGAATACAAAAACAGAGATGTAATGCTGAGGCGCTGGTCTGGCCACATTTGGAGTACCGTGAGCAAATTTGGGCCCCATATCTGAGGCAGGATGTGCTGGCTCTGGAGAGGGTCCAGAGGAGGTTTACAAGAATTATCCCAGGAATGAGTAGGTTAACCTATGATGAGTGTTTGTTGTCACTGGGCCTGAATTCGCTGGAGTTTAGAAGGTTGAGGGAGGATCTCATTGAAACTTACAGAATAATGAAAGGCACAGTTCGAGTGGATGTGGAAAAGCTTTTCCCACTGGCGGGAGAGTCTAGGACCACGGGTCATAGCCTCAGAATTAAAGGGTGCTCTTTTAAAAAGGAGGTGAGGAGGAACTTCTTTAGTCAGAGGGTAGTTAATCTGTGGAACTCATTGCCACAGAGGGCTGTGGAGGCCAAGTCAGTAGACATTTTTAAGGCAGAGGTAGACAAATTCTTGATTAGAGCGGATGTCAAGGGTTATGGGAAGAAGGCAGGAAAATGGGATTAGGAGGCAGAGATCAGCCATGATTGAATGGCGGAGTAGAGTCGATGGGCCAAATGTCCTAATTCTACTATAACTTGTGAACTTGTGAACTTGCGAAAACCCACGCGGTCACGGGGAGAACGTACAAACTCCGTACAGACAACGCTTGTAGTCGGGATCGAAAACTCTGGTTCTGTGCGGCAGCAACTCTACTGCTGCACCACTTCACAGATGCTTCCTGACCCATTGAGTGTCTGTAATACTTTCAGTTTAACATAGCGATACCATGGTTGAGCTTGGACCCAGTGTTGATGATGCAAATGTATTGCAAATGGTTAAAGATAAAGGGAAAGCAACTGTGAAGGTAAGGGAACCAGTGAACATGGCAGAACCTAAATCATTACTAGGCACGACACTATGACTGATCTTGTCTGATCTTGTCTGCCATTGCAACAGAGCTGGTATCATTATATCAATCAGTGAAGAAAGATAGAATCAGCCCAAAGAACAAGAAAAAGTCTATGACTCAGATAAAGTGCTTGTGAAATGTCTTTGCAAATTCACATCGAAACAACACACATGTTGAAACTTGCATTAAATTACAGATTGGAAGCCATAATCAGTCATGTAATTGACCCTGATCAAGACAAACCCTGGCATTTGCATGTATATATTGGTGCAGCGTGCGAGAAAAATTGAGAAAAATGAATTAGGGATTGACTTTGTAATGGGGAAACAAACTATCAGTTCCCATTGAGAAGACCTTTGTGATGAACATAAGGCAACAAATGTTTCATAGAACAGAACGCAAAACAGTACAGCTCAGGAACAGGCCCTTTGTCCCTGCCGAACTAAATGCCAAGATCAACTAATCTCCTCTTCCTGCTTGTGATCCATATTCCTCCATTTCCTGCATATCAATTGTGCCTATCTAAAAGCTCTTTAAACACCACTATAATGCAAGCCCCCACCACCACACCTGGCAGCGTGTTCCAAGCACCCACCACCCTCTGTGTAAAGAAAACGTACGCCGCACATCTTAGGGCGATACGGTGGTGCAGCGGTAGAGTGGCTGCCTTACAGCGCTAGAGACTCAGGTTAGATCCTGACTACGGGTGTTGTATGTATAGAGTTTGTACGTTCTCCCTTTGACCACGTGGGTTTTCTCCAGGTGCTCCAGTCTCCTCCCACATTCCAAAAATGTGCAGGTTTTTCGGTTAATTGGCCTCTGTAAATTGTTCCTAATGTGTAGGATAGAACTATGAGTGCCCGCTGCTTGGCCTGGTCTCGGTGGGCCAAAGGGCTTGTTTCCACACTGCATCTCTAATCTAAACTAAACTAAAGTAAACTAAGATAGACACAAGATGCTGGAGAAAACACGAAAACTGAGATTTTCAACATTAAGAACATAGAACAGTACAGCACAGATACAGTGAATTGCAGATAGAACATCGAATATGGAACAGCACAACACAGGTACAGGCCCTTTATTCACAAAATGCTGGAGTAACTCAGCAGGTCAGGCAGCATCTCGGGAGAGAAGGAATAGGTGACGTTTCGGGTCGAGACCCTTCTTCAGGCAGGTACAGGTACAGGCCCTTTTGCCCACAATGTGAGTGCCGAACGTGATACCGAGTTTAACTAATCTTCTCTGCCTGCACGTGATCCATATCCCTCCATTCCCTGTATATCCATGTGCCTATCCAAAAGCCTCGTAAGCGGCACTATCGTATCTGCCTCCACCACCACCTCTGGAAGGGGGTTCCAGGCACCCAGCACACTCTGTGTAATAAAACAAACTTCCTCCGCACATCTCCTTTAAACTTTGCCCCTCTCCCCTTAAAGCTGTGCCCTGTATCCTGAGAAAAAAGGTTCTGACTGTCTGCCCTATCTCATAACTTTATATACTTTTCCTGAGGCTGACTCACGTATGTGAACTGCACTTCCAGCATGTGTAACATGATACCGCAGAGCTCATTAAAGTACCTAAGGAATGCTTAATCAACCTTGCCGAACAGGTTATAAATCTCGATGATGTTTGGTGGCACAAACAGATTCTGTGGTTTAATATTGCCTTCTTTCCACCATGGTAACACACCTGGCCAATGGCAGTGTTTTGTTGCACAATCCATGGGCACATGATGGATTGCCCATCATGTCATGAACACGTCACTTTGTTTTCATAGGACATAAGGATGGTGGGAAGGAACTGCAGATGCTGGTTTAATCCGAAGATAGACATACAAAAAGCTGGAGTAACTCAGCGGGACAGGCAGCATCTCTAGAGAGAAGGAATGGGTGACATTTCGGGTCGAGACTGAAGAAAGGTCTCGACCCGAAACGTCACCCATTCCTTCTTCCCAGACATACTGACTGTCCCGCTGAGTTACTCCAGCTTTTTGTGTCTATATAAGCATGGTGGGTGTATGGAACGAGCTGCCGGAGGAGGTAGTTGAGGCATATACCATCATGGCATTTAAGAGTCATTTGGACAGGTACATGGATAGGACAGGTTTAGAGGGATATGGGCCAAATGCAGACAGATGGAACTTGTATAGATGGGGCATGTTGGTCAGCGTGGGCAAGTTGGGTCAAAGGGCCTGTTTCCACACTGTATGGCTCTACAACACTCTTAAGATTTGAAGGACAGATTTGCACTTCGGAACCAAAACTTGTTTAGATACCTCCGACTGAGAGAATATTACAACGAAAAAGTAAAAAGGGAGGCACCAGAAGAAAAGAATCCAGTGGTAGAAGAGATAGTCAATGCATATCATCAAAAAACATCAAGGATTATTTCTAAACTTTATCATAGTTTATTGGAATGTCAAGCTAAAACTACATTTTATGTAAAATTTAAGTGGGAAAAGGAATTGAACATCACAATCTCAGGAGAAGAATGGCATCATGTGTGTAACACTACAGACAGCCACTAATTCACAAAAATGGAGAGAATTTAATTGGAAAACTTTGATTCGTTTCTTTATTACGCCGAACATAAAAAGCAAGCAAATTCTAAGGCAGCAAACATGCTGGAGGCAATGTGGACATACAGACACAAACCATGCACATATCTTCTGGAGTTGCCCAGAAATAGAACCATTTTAGGACAGAGTGAATTCAGTATTAAAGGAGGTACTAGGATATATAGTCTCCTAGAAGTGCTCTATTTTATACCTGGGTAATATAACTACAGTTCAACAACAACAGTTCAACAGTTCAACAGAGCTTTATTTGTCATTCGGTACCAAGGTACCGAACGAAACTACATAGCAGTCATACACAAAAAAGAACACAAGACACATAACCCCAACACAAACGTCCATCACAGTGACTCCAAACACCCCCTCACTGTGATGGAGGCAACAAAACTTCCACTCTCTTCCCCACGCCCACGGACAGACAGCTCGTCCCTGACCGACCCGTACAGTCCCCGCAAGGGGATGGAAGTCCCCGCGGCCGAGTCGCACCGGGCGCTGAGGCGTCTCGCGGCCGAACCGGGCGATGGAAGGCCCCGCGAACGAGCCTTGCGCAGCTAAGTCCCGTGGCCGAGCCGCACCGGGCGATGTTAAGTCCAGCGGCCGAGCCGCACCGGGCGATGTTAAGTCCAGCGGCCGAGCCGCACCAGCGATGAAAAGTCCCGCGGCCAAGCCGCATCGGGCGATGTAAAGTCCCGCGGCCGAGCCGCACCGGGCGATGTTGCGCTGGTGCTGAAGGAAGATCATTACTTGGTTAAGATCCAATTTACAGCTGGCAGAAAGGCCATTACAAGAAACTGGCTAGAGCGGGCACACCCAGGCTTAGACAATGGTTAGACATAGTACAGGAAATATTTGTGATGGAGGAAATGACATATTCTCTAAGAGTGAAAGAAGACGAGTTTAACAGAAAATGGGAAAAATGGATTAGGTATAGAAATAAAGACTTAAACACTGTATAATTTTATTGACAATAATGTAAGTTAATGGAAAATGATTTAATAAGAAAATAGTTCTGTATACTGCATCATTAATTGTGAACTGTTGTAAGTTTCATTGTTATATGTGTGTTTTATTTGTGTATGTATAAAAGCAATAAAGATTCAAGTTTTAAAAAAAGAACAGAGCTGTAATATTCGCTTGCCTGGATTCAGAGGTACGGAGAGATTGGGTAGGTTTGGTCCATATTCTCAATAGTTTACAAAATACAAAATACTTACAAGACATAGAACATGGAACAGTACAGCACAGGGACAGGCCCTTTAGCCCACATTGCTGTGCCGAACATGATGCCAAGACTAATTCTTATCTGCCTGCACATAATTCATATCCCTGCATTCCTTATATATGCATGCAGAAACAAGGAATGCTAGTTTATGCAAAAGGACACAAAGTGCTGGAGTAACTCAGCGGGTCAGGCTACATCTCTAGAGACCAACATGATTAAGCAATTTTTCTGGTTGGGTCTGAAGGAGGGTCCCTACCTGAAATGTCATCTGTCCATGTTCTCCACAGGTGCTGCCTGACACGCTGAGTTACTCCAGCACTTTGTATCCCCACATATCCATATTCATTTTCTTTTATCTGTTAAAAAACAATCTATTTAATTCATACAACAGAATTCACAAATAATATCATCTCCAGTCATTCAATGATTCATCCTTCGATCTAGAGGTAGCGTTATATAGACAATAGACAATAGACAATAGACAATAGACAATAGGTGCAGGAGTAGGCCATTCAGCCCTTCGAGCCAGCACCGCCATTCAATGCGATCATGGCTGATCACTATCAATCAGTACCCCGTTCCTGCCTTCTCCCCATACCCCCTCACTCCGCTATCCTTAAGAGCTCTATCCAGCTCTCTCTTGAAAGCATATGTTTGGTTTGCTTTCCTAAAACTCTGTTTTAATATCAGAATTAATTAGGCTTTTATTATATAATGGTCACCAAGTTCCAGAGAAGTATTCTAAATTTTATATCGGGTAGATCGAGTGGACGCACAGTCTCTTGCCCAGAGTAGGGGAATCGAGAACAATAGGTTTAAGGTGAAGGGGGGAAAATTTAATAGGAATCGGAGGAGTAACTTTTTCACACAAAGGGTGGTGGGCGTTTGGACAAGCTTCCAGAGGAGGTAGTTGAGGCAAGGACTATCACAACGTTTAAATGGATAGTGGAGGTTTATAGGGATGTGGGCCTATAAAGGCAGTTGGAACGTGTATATTTGGGTTTATGGGTGTGGGCAACTTGGGCCGAAGGGCCTGTTTCCACATGGTATTACTCTATTACTCTATAACTTTTATAATCTAAGAAAAAAAATCTTAAGGGAAACAAAACAGGTGACATTTTGATCATTTCCCCAGCTCCCAACATCTACAGCTCCTTTTAACCCAATTCCCAGATGTAAGTCTTGTGAGGCCACATTCTCCAGAACTTCAGGTAAATTGACTCTCCTGTAAGTCCTGTAAAACAAAGTTACCCTAGTAACCCTGAACACTAAGAACTGCAGATGCTGGTTTACAAAAGTGCTGGAGTAACTCAGTGGGTCAAGTAACAACTTTAGAGGACATGGACAGGTATTCATATTTTCCACCCCCAACCCCACCAGTCTCATGTGTAGGATTAATTTGGTTTCTTTACTCATTTTTCCAACCACACAAAAAAAAAAAATTGTTTCCAAATCAAACTATTGAAATGTAGACACAACTCACTGCAGGAAGCATCTCTGGAGGACATGGACGTTTCCGGTCGGGACCCTTCTTCAGACTGATTGTGTGAGGGAGGTGGGAGGGGAGAGAAAGATGGAAGAGAGGTCGGGGCAGGGCAAAGTCTGGTGAGTGATTGGAAGATGACTGGATGCTTGGCATTTTGTTTATGTTTTGCTGAGCACTTGCGTTCAGTCCGCCAAGGCTTCTTGGATCTCCCGGTTGCTAATCATTTTACCTCCACTCCCCATTCCCATGTTGATTGTTCTGTCCAGGACTTCTTCCATTGCCAGACTGAGGCCACATGCCAACTGGAGGAACAGCACCTCATATTCCACATGGGTAACTTGCCTTCTGTAAATTGCCCTAAGTGGGTAGCGAGTGGTCGTGAAGGTTGGACAACATAGATGGTCGGTGTGGACTCGTTGGGCCGAAGGGCCTTTTTAGCATGCTGCATCTTTCAATCAATAAGTTAAGGAATGGTTTGGCTTTGTTGATTGGAAAAATGCAGTACTTACAAACTACCTGCCCCCTGTCAGTCTAGGTTCAGGTATTGTGTTTGGCTTGATAATATTCATTTTCAGTATTATCTAGTTGATTGAATAACACCCAAAAAAAATGTTTCAATGTACCTCAGTACGCATGACAATAGTAAACCTAAACTTAAAGCTAGGGATAGAACTTTTAATGTACACGTTCCCATAAAAGAAATCTGAAATAATCACTTTCCTTTCACTGTCCTTAAAATAATTACAGGCCCACAACCAATTTTCCGGCAACTGGTGGTCTGGCACCTTCTTTAATCCGGACAAAATTACGAGAGTACACTTGAAATCCCCCCCCCCATGGAAGTCCCCCTGAAAATGTGGTGCCTTGGCCAGGTGGGATGGGCGATCTCGACCTCGTCAGGACTTCCACGCTGATCGGCAGGTCGACTTTGCCCCCTGTGGCAGGGGCTCTGGAACTCCGGGCTGGCCGGAGATGGCAGATCCGTTCCCATACCACACTTCCGAGACCGACTTTGCAGGCCGGTATCTCAGCACCCCGGTGGCCTAGGAAGACCGTTCCAGTAACGTTGGACTCCTCTCGGAGGCCATGACCTCCGTTAGTCCGGCAAAACGGATAATCCAGAAAGGGTTCCGGAAAATCGGCGGAGGACCTGTAATATTTATAAAATTCTACAATTATTTTCTATGATGTGTTGCCTGCATAATTGTAAAAAAAATCACAGCAAAATAGTAGAAACATATTTAATAATAAGGATGACTTCAAGCCACTTCCCCGTGACATTCTTCCAACATAATGCTGCAGATGTTGTTATAATTAACACTGAATTCCGTTCGGGGAGAACTCATTTGCACATTACTCTGAACTTCTATCTTTTTAAGAACTCAGCCTCACTTTTATGAAGCTCTTCAGAAAGTAGCAAGTTTTTAGTTCCAACACCAGTATTCAAAGCCAAAGTTTCAGCGATTCCAAGAAGCTGGAGGTTCCTGGAATCAGAGCTTGTTTATGTTATTGAGTACAGTTGACGAAGGCAGATCCACACATTTAGATCACTGTCACATCCTTTGTACATGAGCACTGTATATAACTGATCATACATTGGACACTGGTCTGATCCTGGTTGCCTTTTGGCCAACACCTTTCCCTTCAGCATTTCGCAATCTCCTTGATGCCTTCCAAGAGCTGATAGAGCCGCTCCCTCACAGCGCCGGAGACACAGGTTCGAGCCTGCCCTCGGGTGCTGTCTATGTGGAGTTTGCATGTTCTCCCTTTGATGGTGTCGGTCTTTCAGGTGCTCCAGTTTCCTCCCACATCACAAAGGTACGTGGATTTGGTCTGAAGAAGGGTCCCGACCCAAAATGTAACCTTTGCATATTCTGTAGGGATGCTGCCTGACCTGCTGAATTACTCCAGCACATTGCGTTTTTTTTCAGGTTTGTAGGGTAACTGGTCGCTGTTAATTGCCCCGAGTGTGCAAGGCAGAGGATAGGAAAATGCGGTAACATTAAACTACTGTGAACTGGTGATCAATGGTGGGCCGAAGGGCCTGTTTCCATGCTGTACCTGTAAACTAAACTAAACTAAATCAATCTGCAATAACCTTCTCCACATGAAAAGATAATGATTCTCTGACTAAACTCTACTTGATGCAGCAAGCATTTTTAATAAATATATATCCTAATGGAAAGGAAATAAGTGTGAATAAAATTTCTAGATGGCCACATCACACCAGATGGTGACTCAACTCATGATAGTTAATTTTAATCCCAGCTGTTCTCTCCATTGAGTCTGCCTGATCTCATAGAGTCACAGAGTCATACAGCGTGGAAACAGGCCCTTCTGCCCAACTTGCTCACACCGACCAACATGTCCCATCTACACTGGTCCCACCTGCCTGCGTTTGACCCATATCCCTCTAAACCTGTCCTATCCAGGTACCAGTCTAAATGTTTTTTTAAACGTTGCGATAGTACCTACCTCAACTACCTCCTCCCGCAGCTCGTTCTATATACCCACCATTCCCTGTGTAAAAACCATTACTCCTATTAATGGTTCTATTAAATCTTTCCCCTTTACCTTAAAGCTATGTCCTCTGGTTCTTCATTCCCCTACTCTGGGCGAAAGACTCTGTGCGTCCACCCAATCTATTCCTCTCATGATCTTGTACACCTCTATAAGACCACCCCTCATCCTCCTGCGCTCCAAAGAATGGAGTCCCAGCCTGCTCAACCACTCCCTAAAGCTCAGACCCTCGAGTCCTGGCAACATGCTCGTAAATCTTCTCTGCACCCTTACCAGCTTTCAAAATCTTTCCTACAAAATGGTGGCCAGTACTGAACACAATACTCATGCGGCCTCACCAACCTCTTATATAACTGCAACATAAACTCCCAACTTCTAGACTCTATACACTTCTATCTGGATATTTCAAGCATTATCTTTTATTTCAGATATCTATCATTTGCAGCATTTTTTTAATCTCACGTTGTATTTTTCCATCTCTCACATCTTTGATTAACAGACGCAGCATGGAAACAGGTCCTTCGGCCCACCGAGTCCACACTGACCATCGATCACCTGTGCAACCTAGTTAAGTTCTATGTTATCCCGCTTTCCCATCCACTCCCTGCACACCGGGGGTACTTTACAGAGGCCAATTAGCTGACAGACACGCATGTCTTTTTGGGATGTAGGAGGAAACCCACACATTCACATGGGGGATGTGCAAACTCCACACAAAGACAGCATCTGAGGTTAGGATCGAACCTGGGTCTCTGGCGCTGTGAGGCAACAGCTCTACCAACTGTGCCACCCTTGCTCTTCTTTCTATTTACATGTACTCCAGAAAAGCCATCTGCATTTAATAAAGCTCCACCATCCTCCTCCCTCAGCTAACACCACCATTATTTGTATCCATCTCTTAATCTCCGCTCTATCATCGACATTACTCGCACCCACCCCATTCTTTCACCTTTCTGTTCTGCAAAACACACTTGTTTTCTCACTTTTCCAGTGCTGATCAATGGTCATTCATGTGAAAGGCTAACTTTGCCTCCTTCATCAGTTTAGTTCATTGTCATGGGCACCGAGGTGCAGTGAAAAGCTTTTTTGTTGCGTGCTATCCAGTTTGCAAAGAAACTATAGGTGATTACAATCAAGCCGCCCACAATGTATAGATACAGGATAAAGGGAATAATGTTTAGTGCGAGTTAAAGTCCAATGAAGTCTGATTAAAGATAGTTCGAAGGACTCCTATGAGGTAAATCATTGCCCAGAATGCTCTCTAGTTGGTGAGAGGATAGTTCAGTTGCCTGATAACAGCTAGGAAGAACCTGTTCCCGAATCTGGAGGTGTGCGTTTTCACACTTCTGTACCTCTTGCCTGATTGGAGACAGGAGAAGAGGGTGAGACCCATCCTTGATTATGCTGGACAATTAACCTACAAACCTGCACGTCTTGAGGATGTGGGAGGAACCTGCAGGACCTGGAGAAAACAGGGAGAACGTACAAACTCCGCGCAGACAGCACCCGTAATCAGGATCGAACCTGGGCCTCCGGTGCTGACAGGCAGCTACTCTACCGCGGCACCACTGTGCACAAGACAATCACACGAATAAAAGGTGGGTCTGGAAAATACCATTGTGGTTGAAAATAAACAGGCCAAATGTTTCTTTCAGTGTGTGATGATTTATATCAATTCAGAACCGCCAACCACGACAGAACAGGTCTCGCAACTCATAAACGCCCTTCAGTTAGATAAGGATCCAATATATTGTTGTTTCTGAAGCAACTGAAGCAGTTGTTATGTGCTGCCTGGACTTCCTGTAAGAGATCCACTTCCACAGTTCCACAGTTCACCACCTTGTATCCATCTTGAGATCACACCTTCCCCGGCCAACAATGGCCCACCAGGGCACCACACTGCCTGTGGTCATCAGGGCCGGCCCCCATTTATCCAGGCCTTTTCTCACCTCCAGCTCTTCCAACTACACCCCCCCCCCCAACCCTCATCCCCTACTTTCAGCCTGAAGAAGGGTCCCGACTCGAAACGTCACCTATCCATGTTCTCCAGTGTTGCTGCCTGACCTGCTAAGTTACTCCAGTATCTTGATGGAGACTTAGTTTCTCTAACATCTGCTGGTCTCAGACTTGTGCATCTGCTTTCAATTTGTCTCTGCCTGCTCCAATCCCTCGAGGCAGCAGAGAGGAAATGTCCAGCTGCAATGATTCTCCCCGACCCACCGACTCTCATGGAAATGCAATCCATTCAGAAGTTTAGTACATTAGTCACGTAAATAGCAGAAATCTGCAGTTCAGCTTGCTTTGTAAATTAATTATCTGAGATAGATAGATAGATAGATAGATAGATAGATAGATAGATAGATAGATAGATAGATAGATAGATAGATAGATAGATAGATAGATAGATAGATAGATATAAAAAAATAGATATAAATATAAATATATATATATATAAATATGTTATAAAATATTTATAAATAAATATATACATATCAAAAGGTATAGATATATATATATAGGGCTACTTTGAAAATTGTTTATTTGTCTTTTTTCTTTTACATATATTAATGTTCTTATCTACATATATATTTATCTATATACTAGACCAAGTGGACCCCTTTGGGCCCAAATCTCTCCTGCATTGGTGCAGCACCGTCTCCTCCCCCCCCCCCTCCTCCCCCCCCCCCCCCCTCCCTCCTCCCCTCCTTTCCCCCTCCATCTCCCCTCCCCTTCCCCTTCCCCTCCCCCCACTCCATCCCCCTCAACCCCCCTTATCCTCCCTCCTCCTCCTCCCTCCCTCCCTCCCCCCTCCCTCCCTCCCACCCCTCCCTCCACCCCCTCCCTCCTTATGAGGTAGATTTAAACTTTAAAATGTGAATAACTTTTAATAATATAACACCAATTTCAATGAAACCTCTTCCATTAGCACCAAAGGGATGACGGAGTAAGGTGGGCCTAAAATTGTCGTGCTATCGTGTACCGTTTTGGCTGTAGTTCAGGAACAAACAAACAAACAAACGAGAGTTTTAGTATATAGATATAATGTCTATTTATAGATAGATGAATATATATTATATATAAATAATATATATTTATTCCCCAAATAACAAACAAATGTTCTGTATAAAAATATATTTAACTTTTATTTATATCAATATATATATATCAATATATATAAAAATATATTTAACTTTTATTTATATCAATATATATATATCAATAT
Source organism: Rhinoraja longicauda (assembly GCF_053455715.1). Taxonomy (NCBI): domain Eukaryota; kingdom Metazoa; phylum Chordata; class Chondrichthyes; order Rajiformes; family Arhynchobatidae; genus Rhinoraja; species Rhinoraja longicauda. The sequence continues at coordinate 15,888,019 of NC_135976.1, read as the reverse complement.
ATATATATCAATATATATATATATATATATATATATATATATATTGATATATATATATTGATATAAATAAAAGTTAAATATATTTTTATACAGAATATTTGTTTGTTATTTGGGGTTTTACAGAGTACTATGTTCACATATCTGAAGAAGGGTCTCGACCCGAAACGTCACCCATTCCTTCTCTCCCGAGATGCTGCCTGACCTGCTGAGTTACTCCAGCATTTTGTGAATAAATCGAAATGTTCACATATCTGTTGTGCTGCTGCAAGTCAGAAATTCATTGTTCTGTTATAGGGACATTTCACAATAAATCACTCTCAACTCTTAAGCTAGTTGTTAATGTCACATATGACCACCTTATGAGCAGCAGTAGCAAGCAGATTGTATTTTCCTGTTTGAAGCAGGGACGAGTTAAAACATTAAGCAGTGATGAATGACCCAAAGATTACTTTAGTTTAGTTCAGAGATACAGCATGGAAACAAGTTTTTGAATGATTGGGGAATTATGGAAAACTAGTACAAAATGGGGGGGGGGGGAATGGTGGTGTCATCACTATCTGTGAGGGAGGAGACAGCTGAAGCACATGAAAGCACTGTAAGCACGAGAGAACAGCTGTCTGATGACAGACAGTAAAGCAGAATACTGGCCAGGATTTCACATAGAAATGTGAGGAATGTGTTTCACTGAGACAACTCCACTATCCATTCCTCACTCTATACGGACTTAACGTTGGCAGCACAATTTATGATGACAACCAGTTTATATTGTGCTGAAATTAATGCATTGAAGTCTATTTACTTTAGTTTTCTTTCGTTTAGAGATACAGTGTGGAAACAGGCCCTTTGGCCCACCGAGCCCATGCCACCCATTCACACTCGTTTTATGTTATCCCACTTTTGCATCCTCCCCCTGCACATGAGGGGCAATTAAACTACAAACCCACACATCTTCGGGATGTGGGCGGAAACCGGAGTGCCCGCGGTGGAAAACCTACGCGGTCATGGGGAGAACGTGCAAACTCCACACAGATAGCACCCAAAGTGAGGATCGGACCTGGGTGTCTGGCGCTGTGAGGCAGCAGCTCTACCAGATGTGCCACTGTGCCACCCATTCAGAAGTACTACAGCTGTGGAATCCTTTCATGTTTTTAATGATTGTTCCCCTGTACAAAAGCAGACTTTAACCTCACCGTGTCCCTGCCTGAGGCATTATGAATGGATTAATACTTTGGGATTGAATTACCGTAACCCTATAATAACCGCACGTTCTGTACTCTAATTCACAATGGCACCACTTCTAATTACAAAGTTGCTGCATAATTATCAAGGATCTCTTTGAACCATTAACAGGTCATATCCATTGCAACTGAAAGAGGAGATACTCAAGATCTGATTATTATTTCTTATTATTTGATTTGTTCCATGAAAATACAATGAAATACTGATGTTTCCAACATAATTGCAGGCTCTTTTGTCATTGGCCATGTTTGGTTTAGTTTAGAGGTACCCGTATAACATGGTGATAAGAAAACAACCTCACCCTCAGTGTCAGCAAGATGAAGGAGCTAGTTGGTGAGTTCAGGGATCAAGATGGTGCACATACCCCAGTCAGCATCAATGGTGTGAGACGGAAGTAGCAGGGAGCTCCAGGTTCCTATCACCAACAATCTGTCCTGGACCATATAGATTTAAGCTACGACCAAGAAAGCATACCAACACCTCTACATCCTCAGAAGACTAAGGAAGTTAGGCATATCTCCAATGACCCTCCAGTGCAGCACAGTGGCGCAGTGGTAGAGTTGCTGCCTCACAGCGCCAGAGACCAGAGTTCAATCCTGACTATGGGAGCTGTCTGTATGCAGTTTGTACATTCTCCCCGTGACCGCGAGGGTTTTCTCCGGGTGCTCCGGTTTTCTCACCCACTCCAAAGACGGGTTTGTAGGTTAATTGGCTTTGGGAAAATTGTAAATTGTCCCTAGTGTGTAGGATAGTGCTAGTGTACGGGGATCGCTGGTCGATGCGGACTTGGTGGCTGAGGGGCCCGTTTCCATGCTGTATCTCTAAACTAAACTAGACCCTTACCAATGTCTATAGATGAAAGCATGCTGTCAGGTTTGGTTTGGGAACAGCGCTGCCTAATATCCCAAGCTATTTTGCGGAGAATTGTGGATGAAGCCCAGTCCATTATACAAACCAACCTCCCCACCCTCGAATCCATCTACATTCACACTGCTTCGGAAAAGCAGCCAACATAATCAAGGACCAATCACAGCCTGGTCATTCCCTCCTCCCCTCTCCCATCGAGTGATAGATACAAAAGCTTGAAAGAATGCATCGCCGGATTCAGCACCAGCTTCTTCCCCGCTGTTATCAGACTAATGAACGGTCCTCCCATAAGTTGAGGAACAGGCCGACTCCTACTTCATCCATCCAGTGCCACCAGGACGCCAGGCCTTAAAGAGAGAATACAAGAAATTGCATAACTCCTTGGGCCAAGACCGGACGTTTCAGTGACCGGCAGAGAGTTGTGGCCGTAGACCAGACCATCACACAAACCAACCCCCCTTCCACTGACTGCATCTACGCTGCCTCGGCACCAGCATAATCAAGGACCAGTCTCACCCCGGTCACTCCCTATACTCCCCTCTCCCATGAGGCAAGAGTTACAGAGCTTACAGACATTGGAAAACACAGACCCCCAGATTCAGAGACAGGTTCTTCTCAGCTGTTATCAGGCAATTGAAACGTCCTCTCATCAGCTAGAGTGCAGCCCAACCGCCCACCTACCTCATTGGAGAACTTTGAATTATTTTTAATTGGACGTTATCTTGCACTCAATGTTGTACCCTTTATCCTACATCTCCAGATGTCACTGTACATCGGTACAGATGACAATAATAAACTCACCTAAGCTAAACTAAAGTACATGTTTGTGAGAGACTATTTCTTTTAAATGGTGTTGCTCTTGTTCTCAGTACCACCAGATCAGTATCCTAGATATTGTCAAATGTTTTGAGTGACTATCCCAATATATTTCTGCAAGTGAGTGGTGTTATCCATTAGAGTGCTGGCTTGGAATCTATTAATGGTACGTAAACACTGAGATGCTGAAAGTGAATATCTCCTCACTCCTCATCTGACACCCTTTTGTCTCCTCTTCACATCTGCCACTTACACTACCCATCTTATGACATCCTATCACTTATGACATGACCATATGACGTTATCTATCCATATTCTCCATATTCTCCAGAGATTGCACCTGACCTTCTGAGTTACTCCAGCACTGTGTGTTTTGATGGAATGTCTGCTTAGGTTCAATGGGACCGGCAAGATATTTTTTGTAGCATCATGGTGATCAAGGCATGGTTAGCAGGGCTTGCATTTGTTCGGGTAGAAGGGTCACGACCAGAATAGTCACCTATCCACGTTCTCCAGAGATGCTGCCTGTCCTGCTGAGTTACTCCATCACCTTGTGCCTTTTCCTTGCCTTTCTTCAAGCTGTTGATGAACTACATTGTGCCGTGTATAGCGTAGATAGCGTCATGTGGAAATCCATCGAATGGCATGCAAATGCATTAGTGGGTAGGTAGAGTCCTTGCCATTTTCACAGTAGTTATTCGTGGAGCTGAACACAGTGCCAACACACTGCTCCTGATCTTGTGACAGTAATAACGTATTTGAACAGACTTGTGCTTTCTGAGGTAATCATTGTACATGGAATATTATGACTCAATTACCACTCCTCGGCGTACTGAAATATGACACCATTTTGTAAAAGAATGACTGGATTTCTGTATAAATTATTGCTGATGTGGCCTTGTTTTCCTCTAAATGGATGCCAAGTATGATCAGACACAAAACAAAATGCCTTTCCACCCAGACTATTTGTCACGGGGTGCTAGGCTCCCATATACTTTGATGGAATGTAAGATGCAGCATGGGAAACAGGCCCTTCGGCCCACTGAGTCCACGCTGACCATCGATCACCCACTCACACTAGTTCTATGCTATCCCACTTTCTCATCCACTCCCCACACATTGGGGGCAATTTCCAGAGGCCAATTAAACCTACAAACCTTTGGGATGTGGGAGGAAACTGGAGCACCCGGAGCAAACCCCACACGGTCTCAGGGAGAACGTGCAAACTCCACACATAGCACCTGAGGTCAGGATCGAACACCGGGTCTCAGGCACCGTGAGGCTGTTAATCACACCTTGGGTGTATCTATCTTGTGGGTATAGATTTGTGATTTGTAGGATTTATTAAATAAAATGTTTGCTGTTTAGTAGACGGCTCAAACTGATTCTTGAAAGGAACGGGTGACAGATTATTTTCCTTCTTTCATCAAATGCGTTCTGGCCTCAAATTTGCTTTGTGGCTTAAGACAGGAAAGAGAGTGGGTGTTATCCCCCTCTAACATCATTCCTCTCCATATGAATCATTCAGTGAGCTGTTAAATCTTGCAGCTTCCAGCAAGACATGGCCTGTTGGTGTTGGCTTGCAGTAAGTTGTAGACACAACGAACTGCAGATGCTGGTTTATGAAAAAAGGCACAAAGTGCTGGAGTAACTCAGCGGGTCTGGCAGCGTCTCTGGAGAACACGGACCAATATAGGAGATGAAGTTAAAGGAGGTGCATGTGAACCTCTGTGTCACAGAGGCTCAGCTGGTAGAGCTGCCTCACAGCTCCAGAGACCCATGTTTGATCCTGACCTTGCCTGTTGTCTGTGTGGAGTTTGCACGTTCTCCCTGTGACCGTGTGGGTTTCCTCCGGGTGCTCGGGTTTCCTCCCACAACTCATCTACCGCGGGTTACTTGGCCGCTGTAAATTGCCCCTAGTGTGCAGGGAGCGGATGAGAAAGTGGGAATAACATAGAACCAGAATGAACAGTCACTGAAAGGAAGCATGCAGGTTGAGCAGGCAGTGAAGAAAGCCAATGGAATGTTGGCCTTCATAACAAGAGGAGTTGAGGATAGGAGCAAAGAGGTCCTTCTGCAGTTGTACAGGGCCCTAGTGAGACCGCACCTGGAGTACTGTGTGCAGTTTTGGTCTCCAAATTTGAGGAAGGATATTCGTGCTATTGAGGGCGTGCAGAGTAGGTTTACTAGGTTAGTTCCCTGAATGGCGGGACTGTCAGATGTTGAAAGACTGGAGCGACTAGGCTTATATACTCTGGAATTTAGAAGGATGAGAGGGGATCTTATCGAAACGTATAAGATTATTAAGGGGTTGGACACGTTAGAGGCAGGAAACATGTTCCCAATGTTGGGGGAGTCCAGAACAAGGGGCCACAGTTTAAGAATAAGGGGTAGGCCATTTAGAACTGAGTTGAGGAAAAACTTTTGCAGTCAGAGAGTTGTAAATCTGTGGAATTCTCTGCCTCAGAAGGCAGTGGAGGCCAATTCTCTGAATGCATTCAAGAGAGAGCTAGATAGAGCTCTTAAGGATAGCGGAGTCAGGGGGTATGGGGAGAAGGCAGGAACGGGGTGCTGATTGAGAATGATTAGCCATGATCACATTGAATGGCGGTGCTGACTCAAAGGGCCGAATGGCCTCCTCTTGCACCTATTGTTTATTGTCTATAACAGATGATCGATGGCCAGCGCGGACTCGATGGGCCGAAGGGCCTGTTTCCATACTGAATGAAGCCTGCGGAGATCCCTGAATGGACGTGAGGGAAGAGGTATAGGGATTGCTGTTACATCTCCTGTGGTTGCAGGGGAAAGGATGTGGGACACGAGTGGTTTGGGTGGGAAGGGATGGGTCAACAAGGCAGTTGCAGAGGGAGCGGTGTTTGAGGAAAGTGGAAAGGGGGATTGGATGGGAGGATATGGCGGGTGGTGGGGGGGTCACATCATTGTCGCAGTAGATGCCAACGATCCATGTTCTCCAGAGAGTTTGCCTGACCCGCTGAGTTACTCCAGCATTTTGCCTGCACTAATTTATCCCAAAAGTGCCAAGAACAAGTCCACAGTAGGGGAGATCAAGAACCAGAGAACATGGGTATAACAAGAGAGGGAAAAAATGTAATAGGAAACTTAGGAGTAACATTTTCCCCTCAGAGGGTGGTGTGTATAAGGAACGAGCTGCCAAAGGAGGTAATTGCAGCAGGTACTACAACAATATCTAATCGAAAGTATCACAAAATGCTGGAGTAACTCAGCAGGTCAGGTAGCATCTAGGAGAGAGGGAATGGGTGACGCTTCGGGTTGAGACCCTTCTTCAGACTGAAGAAGGGTCTCGACCTGAAACGTCATCCATTGCCTCTCTCCTAGATGCTGCCTGACCCGCTGAGTTACTCCAGCTTTTTGTGATACCTTTAATTTGTACCAGCATGTGCAGTTATTTTCCTACACAACAGTATTTAAAATACATTTGGACAGGTACATGGATAGAAAAGATTTAGTTATGGGCCAAACGTGAGCAGGTGGGACTAGTGTCTCCCCGTGACCTGCGTGGGTTTTCTCCGGGTGCTCCCGTTTTCTCACTCCAAAGATGTACAGGTTTGTAGGTTAATTGGCTTGGTAAAATTGTAAATTGTCCCTAGAGTGCAGGATCGTGCTAGTGTACGGGGATCGCTGGTCGGCACGGACTCAGTGGGCCGAAGGGCCTGTTCCTGCGATGTATCTCTAAAGTAAACTAAACTAAACGAAGTGATTTCATGGTGCTGGGCGGTTGTGAGTGTAAAGCAAGGCGACAAGGTGCAAACAGGGTGATCCGGCATGACTTCATAGCCGAGACATCATTTGCATTCATAAAGACCTGAGGAAACATAACGAGCAACAATCAAACATTAATAACATCGAGGGGTAGTTTAGGGATACAGCGCGGAAACAGTCCCTTCGGCCCACCGGGTCCGCAATGACCACCGATTCCCGCATATTAACATTATCCTAGACATACTAGGGACATTTTACACTTATACCAAGCCAATTAACCTACAAACCTGTACGTCTTTGGAGTGTGGGAGAAAACCAAAGATCTCGGAGAAAACCCACACGGTCCCGGGGAGAACGTACAAACTCCGTACAGACAGCAGCCCTAGTCAGGATCAAACCTGGGTCTCTGGTGTGCTGCAAACACTGTAAGGCAGCAATTCTACCACTGCACCACCTGCAACCCTGTAACAATCTGAAAATGTTTCTGTACAGTCTAAATATTACAAACATTTTGTGAATTTTTGGAAAGCCGAAGAAAAAAAAATCTTGCAAATACACAGGCTGAATTTAAAGAGGATTCATGATTGACAGTCCCTGAATAAATAATAGAAAATGTTCGATTAAAGACAAGAATGATGCAACTCAATTTACCCACTCACATCCTATTTCCTGTCTTCAGTTAATGCAGTCAGCAATTGTATCCTCGCAGTGAATTTCAAGGAAATACTGCAGAGGTCTGTAATTAAAATTAATTGTGTCAGATATATTTCAGTCTCTATGCATTGTTTACCCTGAGAGCTCATTTGTTGCCTCACTATGCTTTTACATTATCTGCCTTGGCTCAAACCAGTTTTTCTCAGCTAGAATGCTGGCTTTTTCTGATAGCAGCCTATTTTTCTGGGAGGTTTGCAAGGTCAATCAGGGAACATCGGAGGAGGGTATTGAGTAATAGGTCCTTCCAGGAATATGTCTTCCTGGAAAGTATTAGCTGCAGGAACTGAATCCAGCCCGTCTCAAAGGCCCATTCCGTCTCTGACTCAACCCACACTAACACACTGACATTCCCCTGGCTTCTTATTTTCTTGCCAATTAATCTCCCCCCACGACAAACGCCAGAGTAATTAAAAGTCCAATCATTATCAGCGTGTGGAAAAGGATTTGAACAGTCATCTAAAATTATTTAATGGTAAAACAAATTGTGACACAGCAGAACGGATGGCACGGTGACGCAGCGCTGCTGCCTTACGGCGCCAGGGACCCGGGTTCGACCCTGACTACGGGTGCTGTCTGTACGGAGTTTGCACGTTCTCCGGGTGCTCCGCTTTCCTTACACATCCCAAAGATGTGATCGCTGCTCGGCACAGACTCGACGGGCCGAAGGGTCTGTTTCCACGCTGTATCTCTAAAGTCACATTTATTTTGCACTAAATGTGACCATGTGGGTTTTCTCCGGGTGCTCCGGTTTCCTCCTACACTCCGAAGACGTGCGGATTTGTAGGATAATTGGCTTCAGTATAAATTGTCCCTCGGGGTGTAGCACAGTGTTAGTGTGTGTGGTGATCGCTGGTCGGCGTGGACTCAGTGGGACAAAGAGCCCGTTTCCACGCTGTATTTTCAAAGCAGACACAAAGAAAACATAATTTGTGTACATTTGCGAGTATATTATTACTTTTGATCTTATCCTTGAGAGTTATAACCACTGCAATATGGAAAAAAAGGCTTTGAAAGTGGCTAATTGCATTGCTTAGAAATATAATAGGTTTCTTTATTTAAAGACATTTTAATCATGCAATTTCCTTTTCTCATCAGTCTGCAAACATTTTTACAATTTCAGGTTCAACTTATGAACTTACAATGGGAAAATAAGCATCCGTTGTCCTCTGGCTCACTAGAGAGTGCAGTGATATATCATGGAAGAGCAGAAGAAAAATATTAATGTTTATATCAGATAATGTCCACATGATTAATATTGTGGAATTAGTACATGGGCAAAAAACAGGAATCAATTGAAAGTGCCAGGTCAGCAAGATAGTATTTTAGTTTAATTTAGTTTAGAGATACAGTGCGGAAACAGGCCCTTCGGCCCACCGAGGCCGTGCCACCCAGCCAGCCCCACATATTAACACTATCCTGCACACACTACGGACAATTTTTACATTTACCAAGCCAATTTACCTACATTCCTGTACCTCGTTGGAGTGTTGGAGGAAACGGAGGATCTCGGAGAAAACCCACGCAGGTCATGGGGAGAACGTACAAACTCCATACAGACAGCACCCATGGTCGAGATCAAACCGGCGCTGCACGTGCTGTAAGGCAGCAACTCTGCCGCTGCACCAAGGGGTCCAAAAGGGTCATGCAGTTCCTCTTTCTGCTCCACCTCACCATTAACAACAGGGCCATGGGGATTCGTCCACCTTTGCCACTGGACTTTATCTTGCACTAGACATTATTCCCTTTATCCTGTATCTGTACATAGTGGACAGCTTGATTGTAATCGTGTATAGCCTTTCCGCTGACTGGATAGCACGCAAACAAAACCTTTTCACTGTACCTCAGTACAGGTGCCAATAAACTAAAATAAACTAAACTACAGACTAAACTAAAGATAGACACAAAAAGCTGGAGTAACTCACCGGGTTAGTCAGCATCTCTGGAGTAAAGGAATGGGTGACGTTTCGGGTTGAGACCCTTCTTCAGAATAAACTAAATTAGACTAAACTAAACTAAACTAAACAAAACTCAACTAAACTAACGCTGTGTCAGAAGGAACTGCAGATGCTAGATAGACTGAAGATAGACACAAAATGCTGGAGTAACTCAGCGGGTCAGGCAGCATCTCTGGAGGAAAGGAACAGGTGAGATCTGTTTCGGGTCGAAACCTTTCTTCAGACTGAGAGTCCGGGGAGACAGAAACTAGATGTATAAAAAGGTACAGAACAAATCAGAGCAGGCACTGATGGCCAAGGAGCCCACAATGGTCCATTGTTGGTGGTGGAAGAGGTGATAACTAAGGGATATGAACAATGAAACTAGTAGGATGACTAGGGTGGGGAAGGGATGGAGGGAGAAGGAATGCAAGGGTTACTTGAAATTAGAGAAATCAATATTCATACCGCTGGATTGTAGGCTGCCGAAGCAAATTATGTGGTGTGACCTTTGTTTTATAAAGACTGCGTTGGGAGAGGTGATTTCTCCGGATCATCAGTTTTGATTTGCATCTTTGCTCTCCTCCCTCTCTCCCCTTGTGACCTCTGCAGTCTCACCTCATCCATAAACCCCACCTCCTGCTTCCTTGACCCCATTCCCACATAACTACCGACCACCCAATCTCACTCCCAGGCCTCCAGTAATCTGATATTGCTAATGGTTCTCTTTCCTCAGGGCTTGTTGCCAAATCTTTCCAAGGAAATAAAAACTTAACTCTGAACTCCCCACCTTGGTAAACAACCGTCCCATTTTCAACCCCATGAATGTGCCTCACATTCTACTTTGCTATCCACTGTAACACTGTAAATTTCCCCAGTGTGGGACAAATAAAGAAAGATATCAACATCTCAAATCCCACTGAATCCCTCCAAATAGATTTTCAATAGGTGCTGAAGTATCTCTTGTAATTAGCTTTAGTTTCGTTTAGTTTAATTTAGAGATACAATGCGGAAACAGGCCCTTCCGCCCACCGAGTCCACACCAACCAACGATCTCTGCACATTAACACTGCCCTACACACACTTGGGACAATTTACAATTCATACCAAGCCAATTAACCTACAAACCTGTGCGTCTTTGGAGTGTGGGAGGAAACCGAAGATCTCGGAGAAAACCCATGCGGTCACGGGGAAAATGTACAAACTCCCGTACAGACGGCACCAGTGGTCGGGATCAAATCCGGTTCTCTGGCGCTGTAAGGCAGCAACTCTACCGCTGCGCCACCGTGCGGCCCACCGGTTTATTATTGTCATGTGCACCGAGATACAGTGAAAACTTTTGTTTTGCGTGCTGCTCAATCATAGAACATAGAAAAACAGGGAGGCACGGTGGCGCAGCGGTAGAGTTGCTGCCTCTCTGCGCCAGAGACCCGGGTTCGATCCTGACTGTGGGTGCTGTCTGTATGGAGTTTGCACATTCTCCCTGTGACCGCGTGGGTGTTCCTGGGTACTCCTGTTTCCTCCCACACTCCAGAGACGACAGGTTTTGTAGGTTAATTAGCTTTGGTAAAAACGGTAAAATTGTCGTTAGTGTGTAGGATAGTGTTAGTGTTAGTGTACGGGGGTGATTGCAGGGTGGCACAAACTCAGTGGGTTGAAGGGTATGTTTCAACGCTGCATCTCTGAAGTCTAAAGTCCAAACAGTACAGCACAAGTACAGGCCCTTTGACACAGAATGCCTGTAGCAAACATGATGCCAAGACCGTCTCTTATCTACCATCGCTTATCTCCATGCCCTGCATATTCATATTCATACCTTACATAAATACAAGAATGTAGAAACAAGGAACTGCAGATGTTGGTACCGGAGTATATCAGCGGGCCAGGTGGCATCGCTAGAAGACATAGACAGGTGACATTTCGGGTCGGCAACCTTCTTCAGACTGACTCCAGTCGGAGGTGAGAAATCTGTAAGAGAGGTGGGGAAGGACAAAGCCTGACCAGTGACAGGTGGATTCAGGTGAGGGGGGTTTTTTATTGGCCCATTCTCCTTGTGACCGCGTGGGTTTCCTCTGGGTGCTCCGGTTTCCCATTACATCCCAAAGACATGCGGGTTTGTAGGTTAATTGACCCTCTGTAAAAAAGTGCCCCTCGTGTGTAGGAAGTGGATGCGAAAGTGATATAGCAGAGAACTAATGCCAACGGGCAATCGATGGTCGGCGTGGACTCGATGGGCCGAAGGGCGTGTTGCCACGCTGTATCTCTAAATTAAACTAAACTAAAACAGAACAAACATTGCGTAAACCTTTGCATGGAGGTAGCTTCTCAACTTTGAATCAGAGGGCTAGAGGCTTTAAATATGCAAAGTTAAAGGATAAGGGAAGTCAGCTGATTGCGAAAACCAGCCCCATCCCCTCGCAATCTAACTCTCACGGACAAACAAGTTCTTTCCCCGAATGTAGACACAAAATGCTGGAGTAACTCAGCGGGTCAGGCAGCATCTCGGGAGAGAAGGAATGGTCTCTTCTTCAGAAGAAGGGTCTCGACCCGAAACGTCACCCATTCTGTTTTGTTAGTGTGTTTCCTTTCTGTAACCTGCTCCATTACAGCTACACAACTAATTAACAGAGGCTTTACACTCCAGTCTTGGGTTCAGCCATTTTAATTCAGGTTCCCCTTGGCTACTGCCTCATGGGTATTATATCCTCGGTACTGCGCCACACAGCGCACTATTCCCATACCACATTCCTTCTCTCCCGAGATGCTGCCTGTCCCGCTGAGTTACTCCAGCATTTTGTGTCTACATTCGATTTAACCCAGCATCTGTAGTTTTTTTCCTAAGTTCTTTCCCCGCGTCCCTTCCCTGCCAACTCCCACACAGTCCATCTGAAGAAGATCCTGAAACATCACCCCTCCTTTCCCTCCACACAGCTTGACCCATTGAGTTTCTCCGGCACTTTGTGTTTTGCTGAGGATTCCAGTATCTGCAGTTCCTAATTCTAATTTTGTTGCCTGCAAATTAAGATGGCTTTATAGAACTCCTTCATTGAGGTAAAGGTGTTACTTTACCTGTACTTTCTGGTTGATAAGTGGCATTAGTTATCCACTGAGTCATCGTGCAGATAAGCTGTTCCTGTGTAAAACACCTGCACCTGAACCTGCAGCTTTGGTCGGCACAGTGGCGCAGCATTAAAGTTGCTGACTTACAGCTCCAGAGACCTGGGTTCGATCCCGACTACGGGTGCTGTCTGTACGGAGTTTGTACGTTCTCCCTGCGACCACGTGGGTTTTCCCTGGGTGCACTGGTTTCCTCCCACACTCCAGACTTGTGCAGGCTTCTACGTTAATTGGCTGAAATTGTAAATTGTCCCTAGTGTGTAGGATAGTGCTAATGGACAGGGATCGCTGATCGGCACGGACTCGGTGGGCCTGTTTCCATGCTGTATCTCCAAAGTCTAAAGTAATGTCTAAAGAATCAAGAGATTACTTCCAGTTAAAATTATTTTGACAATTTGATAAATTGGGTGTCAGCATGTAATTTTGGTTTTAATTGAGATTCGTACATATTGGACTGAAAACCATGGGGAGCTGTGGGAATTTATGAATCTTGACATAATTATACAATGCATGTACATATACACTTATGTACAGTAACTGCCATACATTTGCATGCACTACAAAAATGGTATTGATAAATGTCTTTATTAGGCTACCAGTGTAGATTAGAGCAAAATGTAAAATTGTTACATAATATTGAACGCTTAGATCAGAGGTTTTCTGCATGCTCAGATATTGTTGTATATCTGTGCTACCCAATCTAATCTACGATCTAAGCAAATTATGTCGAACTGTATCAACTCTTTTGAAGGAGCAACAAAAAACAGTGCAACTGTAAGCAAGGTGGCTTAAATGCACAACAGAGTTTAAAACGGGATTCACTGCAAATCTCAAAATGCAGGCAGAACTCAGCGGGTCAAGCAGCATCTGTGGAGGGAATGGACAGGTGATGTTTTGGATTGATAGAACAAGGGGAAGAGGCGTTATAAGGCACTGGTCAGACCGCAGTTAGAGTATTGTGAGCAGTTTTGGGCCCATATCTGAGGATGGATGTGTTGGCGTTGGAGAGGGTCCAGAGAAGGTTCCCGCGAATGATCCCAGGAATGATTGGTTTCACATATGAAGAGCGTTTGACAGCACTGGGCCAGTACTCGCTGGAGTTAAGAAGGATGAGGGGGGGACACCTCATTGAAACTTACCGAATAGTGAAAGGCCTGGATAGAGTGGATGTAGAGAGGATGTTTCCACTAGTGGGAGAGTCTAGGACCAGAGGCCATTTAGACGAAGGAATTCAATGTAACATCTCCAGGTTTGCAGATGACGCAAAGCTGGGTGGCAGTGCGAGCTGCGAGGAGGATGCTATGAGGCTGCAGGGTGACTTGAATAGGTTGGATGAGTGGGCAGATGCATGGCAGATGCAGTATAATGTGGATAAATGTGAGGTTTTGTTTTGTACATTCTTCCTCATCTCCTTTCTAAAGGTACGTCCTTTTATTCTGAGGATATAGTCTCTGTTCCTAGACTCTCCCACTAGTGGAAACACTCTCTGCACGTTCACTCTATCCAAGCCTTTCACTATTCAGTAAGTTTCAATGAGGTCCCCCCTCATCCTTCTAAACTCCAGCAAGTACAGGCCCAATGCCATCAAATGCTCACCATATGTCAGTTAATACAATCATCCCTGAGATAATAGACAATGGACAATAGACAATAGACAAAAGGTGCAGGAGTAGGCCATTTGGCCCTTTGAGCCAGCACCGCCATTCAATGTGATCATGGCTGATCATTCACAATTCTCGTGAATTCTCGTAATTCTCGTAAACCTCCTCTGGACCCTCTCCAACGCCAGCACATCCTTCCTCAGATATGGGACCCAAAACTGCTCACAATACTCCAAATATCTTTGGAAGAAAAACTTCAGTCAGTAGAAGCAAGTCACTACAAGTCATCACGGAGAGTATTTCAATTAGGGTTCCTGCTGCTTTGCGGCAAAATATTTTAAACATGCCTAAAGGATTCCCCGTTTCCTCACGTTAGGCCACGGACAAATAAACCAGATTAATTGGAAAATATAATAAACTAATTTGCCAGGCAACAATTTCTGACCATTGGTTTGTGTACACCCCATTCAATATTACTGGCCATTAATCTCACGGAAAACAAATATCATGATGGATGTTAAACAATTATTAGTTCAAATGCCTCTGATTCCCTGGTGGCTCGCTTATGTTACCACTCGAATAGAGAGAGCAAAGTTTACAAGGAGCTGACAAGGTTAAAAATATTTCCCTTCTCATGCCCCATCTCATTTCAGCCAACAATGACACCCCTGATTTCCGTAGGAACTTTGGGGGAGGTGGGGGGGGTGGGGGGGGGGGGGGGTGGGGGGGGGGGTTTCAAAGCGCACACTACTGATTTATTTGGCTGCAAACTAAATATTTGCATTTGGCATCAAATGCCGCTGTTACAAAAAACCTCATTGCTTTCACATTGCATTGGTGGTTATTGAAACTCTAGATTGATAAGGGCTTCAGCCCCAGGACTGTGCGGTGCTTGTGTTAAATGGATGCTTCGAAATAAATCTTCGTGAGTTAACGGGACCTAGGTAAACAAGCTCAGGCCAACTGGGAAATATGTTGGACGGTTTGGAAATCAATCTTGAAATAGTTAATCACATCGCTGCTCGGTCACGGATGCTGTTATTTTAAGTTGAACTGACAATGACATGGAACTGGTGTAAAATGAGTAAGAGCGATCCCTCTGGATTGAATGGTGGGGAGCGGCGGTGGGGCTGAATGTTAAGCTGTATCAGCTGATCAACAGCATTGGATGGTGAGATTTAGTTTAGTTTAGTTTAGAGATCCAGCGCGGAAACAGGCCCATTCAGCATACCGAGTCCACGCCGATCGGCGATCACCCAAACACAAGATCTATCCTACACATGAGGGACACACAATTTACAGAAGCCAATTCACCTACAAGCCTGCGCGTCTTTGGGATGTGAGAGGAAACTGGAGCATCCGGAGAAAACCACAGGCTCAGTGGCGTAATGGTAGAGCTACTGTCTTATAGCGCCAGAGACCCGAGTTCGATCCTGACTACGGATGCTGACTTTACAGAGTTTTGTACGTTCTCCCTGTGACTGTGTGGGTTTTCTCCGGGTGCTCCGGTTTCCTCCCACACTCCAAAGACGTACAAGTGTGTAGGTCAATTGGCTGCTGTAAATTGTAAACTGTCCCTAGTGTGTAGGATAGAACTAGTGTATGGGGTGATCGCTGTTCAATGCAGGCTGAAGGGCCTGAAGGTGGGCTGAAGGGCCTGTTTCCACGCTGTATCTCTAAAGCCTAAAGTCAAACCCACGTAGTTACAGGGAGTACGTGCAATCTCCGTACAGACAGCACCCGTAGTCAGGATCGATCCGGGGTCTCTGGCACTGTGAGACAGCAACTCTACCACTGCGCCACCGTGCCACCCTTGATGGGCCCAAAACAGACTCACGATTTAAAAGAGAAATCTATCAAGAGAAAGGCATTGAATGGTACTGGTGAAAAGGGAGGCACACTGATTTCTTGAGTTTTGGTGATGGTACCGACTCCCATCTCGAAACATGCATTGTGGAACTGTGTATACTGTGAGGCAAAACAGACTCAGAAAATTATTTTCTTTCTTCATATCCATGAGAGGAAAACAAACCATAAATGAGTATCTGCCCCCAGAGAAAGCAAACACGATTGCTTTCTTCAATGACCTTCTTCATCGAAATAGTTCATGTAATCTAGGATGTGTATGAAATCCCTGGATTGCAGCCAATACCTTCACAGCATATCATTGCAAACGGCCTCAGTGGCAATCTCCATGGTAACTTGAGTTTAGTCTAGTTTAGAGATAGAGTGTGGAAACCGGCCCTTTGGCCCTCCGAGTCCGCGCTGACCACTGATCACACCGTTCACACACGAGTTCCAATGTCCTCCACATTAAGGTCAATTTACAGAAATCGCCAATTAACATAACAAACCTGTACGTCTTTGGAGCGTGGGAGGAAACCGGTGCACCTGGGGAAAGCCCAGGCGGGCACAGGTGTAACGTGCAAAGCCCGTACAGTCAGCACCCCTAGTCAGGATCAAACCCGGGCCTCTGGCGCTGTAAGGCAGCAACTCTGCCGCTGCACCACTGTGCCGCCCCTTCTTCAATTCATTTTGATTCAATGTGTTTAAGGAATTTGATTTTCCCTTCATGTCCCCCCTTTCCCCGACTGACCAAATCCATTCACTCCCAACACCACGTCCACATTAGATCATTGACTTCGGAAATGGGAAGTCAGAAGGCTAGTTAAACATAGAAACATAGAAACATAGAAAATAGGTGCAGGAGTAGGCCATTCGGCCCTTCGAGCCTGCACCGCCATTCAATATGATCATGGCTGATCATCCAGCTCAGTAACCTGTACCTGCCTTCTCTCCATACCCCCTGATCCCTTTAGCCACAAGGGCCACATCTAACTCCCTCTTAAATATAGCCAATGAACTGGCCTCAACTACCTTCTGTGGCAGAGAATTCCACAGACTCACCACTCTCTGTGTGAAGAAATGTTTTCTCATCTCGGTCCTAAAAGACTTCCCCCTTATCCTTAAGCTGTGACCCCTGGTTCTGGACTTCCCCAACATCGGGAACAATCTTCCCGCATCTAGCCTCTCCAATCCCTTAAGAATTTTATATGTTCAATAAGATCCCCCCTCAGTCTTCTAAATTCCAGCGAGTATAAGCCTAGTTAAAGGCTATTAAAGCCTATTAAAGGCTACATGATCCATTTCCATCCATCCCCTGCATAGCCGGCACAGTTGGACAGCTGGTAGAGATGCATCCTCACAGTGCCAGAAACACGGGTTCAATCCTGACCTCAGCCGCTGTCTCCAAGGAAGTTGCAAGTTCTCTCTGTGACCGCATGGATTTCCTTCGGGTGCTCTGGTTTCCTTTCACATCCCAAGGACGTGCAAGTTTGTAGGTTGAAAGGCCTCTGTAAAATCCCTCTGGTGTACAGGGAGTGGATGACAAATTGGGGTAGCATTGAACTAATGCGAATGGGAGATCGATGGTTGGCGTGAACTCGATGGGCCAAAGGGCCTGTTTCCATATTGTATCTCTAAAAGATACTGAAAGATACTAAGGATACTAAAAAAGGTCTTGACCCGAAACGTCACCCATTCCTTCTCTCCAGAGATGCTTTCTGTCCCACTGAATTACTTCAGTATTTTGTGTCTATCTTTCTCTAAAAGAAACATTCAGTTTAGTTTAGTTTATTATTGTCACGTGTACTGAGGTACAGTGAAAAGCTTATTTTATTGCATGCTATCCAGTCAGCAGAAAGACTGTACGTGATTATAATCAAGCAGTCCACAGTGTACAGATGCAGGATAAAGGGAATGACGTTTAGGCCAAGTTAAAGTTCAGTAAAGTCTGATTAAAGATAGTCCTCAGGTCTTCAATGAGGTAGATGGTAGGTCAGGACCGCTCTCTAGTTGGTGATAGGATGGTCCAGTTGCACGATATCAGCTGGGAAGAAACTGTCCCTGAATCTGGAGGTGTGCGTTTTCACACATCTGCACCTCTTGCCTGATGGGAGAGGGGAGAAGAGGGAGTGACCGGGGTGAGACTGATCCTTGATTTTGCTGGTGGCCTTGCCGAGGCAGCGAGAAGTCAAGTCAAGTCAAGTCAAGTCAATTTATTTGTATAGCACATTTAAAAACAACCCACGTTGACCAAAGTGCTGCACATCTGTCTAGGAAAAAAAAGAAACATACAGTGGCAGGCAGCCAAACACAACGGCGCGGCCATCTTGAACAAAATGTTAATTCAATCACCCACAGTCCAACAACAAAAGCATTAAATAAGCATCAAAATTACACCCCCAAAAAAAAAAGTGTAGATGGAGTCAATGGAAGTTGGTTTGCGTGATGGTCTGGGCTACGTCTACAACTGTTGATTGCTATCCTTGAAGCTTCCAAACTTTTATAACCCTTGCGTGCGCTTGCACTTTTAATGTGCATTCTTGGATTTATCTTGGAAGTAAAGCTCAGATCTAAGATCGGAGTCATCAATCCAATACAATACCTTCATTAATCACAGGATGGATAGAATTACTAGGAAATGGCCTTTTCTGTTACAAGCATTGCTCACAATATATTTCATAGATTCTTGCATCTGATAACATTTTGTAAATATTTCACACACCAATTTAATGCATTCTTTGTGCCTTCAAAAGCAAAGAAATAACCAATTGAAAATAGTCCCAACCTGAAACGTCACCTATCCATTTTCTCCAGTGATGCTGCCTGACCCTTTGAGTTACTCCAGCACTTTGTGTCATTTAAAAAAAATAGAAATTGGTACTGTTTATTTCAACGTAATAAAAAAGAACTGCAGATGCTGGTTTATACCAATGAGTGACACAAAAATGCTGGGGTAACTCAGCGGGTCGGGCAGCACCTCTGGGGAACATGGATAGGTGATGTTTTGGGTCGGGACCTTTCTTCAGACTTCTTCTAAAGAAGGGTCCTGACCCGAAATGTCACCTGTCCATTTTATCCAGAGTCGCTGCCTGACCCGTTAAGTTGCTCCAGCATTTTGTGTCTATCTGCAGTTTATTTCAACAAGTTTTTAATAACTTTGTAAATCTTTATCAATTCACCTTAAAGATACTGACCTGTAATGGAAGGACAATTTGCCTCATCGCCACTCTGCACTAGTAAATCTCTGTTCCTGTGCTCACAGGCCTGAATCTCTCTACTGGATACCATCTCCCCAGGGTTGATTCAACCTTGGACTGGCCAGCCTTCCTCTTAGATTGGCCATGTAGGCTAGTCTGTTGGACCTCTCTCTACACTCCCTGCTCAGAGACAACTCCATTGGTCCGCTACTCTACATTCTTTTGTCCTCTTTTCCTCAATGGCCATTGTCCACCCATCTGCCAATCAATCCCTCCCCCCCCTCACCTGTATCCACCTATCACTTGCCAGGCTTCGTCCTGCCCCCACCTCTCCTCCAGCTTTCTCCCCCACTACTACAATCAGTCTGAAGAAGGGTTGTGCCCTGAATTATCGCCTATCTATGTTCTACTGAGATGCTGCCTGACCCGCTGAGTTACTCCAGCACCTTGTGTTTGTTTTTTTTACGTAATATAAAACAGGTGGTTGTGACATTGGTACATTCATTGCTCACAATGAGATTGACGTGTGGTGTACGTAAATGGCAGAATATGTGAGGGCTTTTGTAATGTCCCGTCATATCTGTTAGTCTTGTGTCATGTTCTGTGTTTAGATTCCCATGTCACGTCATGTCCACGTCTTGTCCTTAGTGCGGTTCGTCAAGTTAAAATCACTCAGGTCAAGTCTCGTGCTCACTTCCTGTTTTAAGGTGAAACTTACCTCTTATCTCATTTCAGGTCCCTTGACTTCCTGCCATTGTAATTGTCAGCCCCGCCTTGATTGTCTCCACCTGTGTGCCCTTACCTCATGTATATATAGTCCACGCCTCCCGTTGTCCTGTGCCAGTTCGTCTTGTGATTCATGTGCTCTCGGTCATTGATTCTCGACTTATCCGCATTGCTCCCAAGTTCTTGTCAAGCCTAGTATAGTCAGTGAGTATCCTAGTAAGTATTTTTGTAACTAATGTTTTTGTAGCTAAGTAAGTTTAGGGTTTTGGTTTGTATCGCAGTGTTCTTTAATTTGGAAATTAAAGAACGCCTTTTTTCTCCAAATTGACTCTTGTGTGTGAGTCGTGCGTTTGAGTCCAGTTCCTGTGTGCCTCAGAACCTAACAGCTTTAGCTTAGGTTAGTTTAAAGACCCAGTATGGAAACCGGCCCTTTGGCCCATGCCGACCATCAATCACCCATTCACACTAGTTCTATGTTATCCCATTTGCACATCCACTCCCTACACACTAGAGACAACGTTCAGAGAGCAAATTAGCTTACAAACCTGTGCGCTTTTGGGATGTGGGCGGAAACCAGAGCACCTGGAGGAAACCCATGCCGTCACAGGGAGAACGTGCAAACTCCACGCAGACAGCACCCGAGGCCAGGATCGAACCCGGGTCTCTGGTGCTGTGTGGCGGCGGCTCTACCAGCTGTGCCACTGTGCCACACTACCATTCTCAAAGAGTTTGCATGGACATAAATGTTTTAATTGCTTCAGCGTGAGTTTCCAGGATTCTATTTATTCCTTCAATATGTTCAGGGGGTGGCAATGGTAGAGTAGCTTCCTTACAGAGCCAGAAACCCAGGTTTGATCCTGCCTACGGGTGCTGTTTGTACAGAGTTTGTATGTTCTCCCCGTGGGTTTTCTCCGGGTGCTCCAGTTTCCTCCCACTCTCCAAAGATGTTCAGGTTTGTAGATTAATTGGCTCGGGTAAAAATTGTATGTTGTCTTTATTGTGTAGGATAGTGCTAGTGTGTGGGGTGATCGTTGGTCGGCACAGACCTGGTGGGCTGAAGGGCCAGCTTCTGCGCTGTATCTCTAAACAAACTAATTTAAACAAAGTCTGACCTTCTGCTCCTTGTTTTACTCCCTGCCCTTACACTGGAGCTGGGGGGAGAGGGCTGAGGGAACCGCTGTCAAAATACATTTCTGTTCACAACTGAAACTGAAATTTGAACCTGTCCCATCCTTGGCCTCCGTTTAAAAATAAATAACCATGGAAGCCAAACTGGTCGAGATTAAGCTGGAGCTTGGCTAGCTGACCTGGAATGAGTCAATTGCTAGTGCCAGCTGTAAGCTAAACTACTACGATCGGCAGTTCACACAACCCATCTCATGTGGAGGCACAGATTTAGACTTTAACTTTAGACTTTAGAGATACAGCGTGGAAACAGACCCTTCGGCCCATCGAGGCCATGCCCGCTAGCTATCACCCCGTGCACTAACTCTATCCTACACACCAGGGGAAAATTACAATTTTTACTGAAGCCAAACCTGTATGTCTGAGGAACATGGGGAGGAAACTGGATAAAAAAAGTTCATAAATCATAGGAGCAGGTAGATAGGTGCCGTAGATTAACTGGCAGTGATTAAGATTTGTCACAAAGATAGACACAAAATGCCAGAGTAACTCAGCAGGGCTGGCAACAAATCTGGAGAATATTTAAAGGTGATGTTTCGGGTCGAGAACCTTCTTCAGACTCATAGTGGGGGACAAAAAGAAAGCAGGGAAATGGGAGAGGCAGGCGAGGGGGATTTTGTGACAGGCAGATGGTTGGAACAAAGGTGGGAGATAAGAACAATAGGTGTGAGACGGGTTTGAAGAGTTGTGGTTTGTAAGGATGGGGAGGAATAGCAGGGGAGGGGAGTAATAGGTGGGAATGAGGGGTGCAGCGGAGGGAATGGGGTGGGGGAAAGAGGGGGAGTGGGGTGTGTGGGGAAGAAAAGTGGGGTGTGTAGGGTTAGAGGTTAATTTAAATTGGAGAATTCAATATTGATACCATTGGGTTGCATTCATGTACAGAATTTTTTTTGTCTGGATAGCAGGCAAACAAACTTCTCGATTAGTAAGGGAGACAAAGGTTACGGGGAGAAGGCAGCAGAATGGGTTGAGAGGGAAAGATAGATCAGCCATGATCGAATGGCGGAGTAGGCTCGATGGGCCAGATGGCTTAATTCTGCTCCAATGACCTATGAACTTAGAAAAAACTTTTCACAGTATTTTAGTACACATGACATTAATAAAACTAAACATTAAACATTAAAATTAGGAAATGGCATGGAATAATCTGCCGTTAGTCACCAGAGTGTTATTTATACCAGGTTAAAGGCTGGCTTGGCAGCATAACTTTGGGCTAACGCTCAAAGCTGTATGTAGTAGAGAGGGTCCAAATCCAATGCTTTCATCTCAAAGATGTGAATTTGAATTGAGCCCAATAAACAAGATGAAAATCTCTCCCCAATGGAAACAAGGTCACCAATTTGAAAGAGATTCTGGGAAAAAAAAAAACAACACCCACCACACAAAACCACACGTGATTACGTGGGTAGCTTTACTCAAAGACAAAAAGTTGATCTTTCATATGGGATTTAGAATTAGCAGACTCTGAAAGATAAAACATTACACAAAGGCATCAATTGTTAGCTCATCGGAGTGAAAAGGTCACTTGTCTGGAAACCAAAGCCAACAAATACCTTCAAAGAGAAGTTACCTTGCAGTGCCAGAGACCCGGGTTCAATCCAGACCTCGGGTGCTGTCTGTACTTCATACAGAGGGTGGTCCACTTATTGGCTAGTGGACCCTCAAACGTAAAATGGCAGTACTGTTTGAAACGTTTCCATTCTAGGTGCAGATCTTTTGCCTGCCAGTTCATTGACGGCCTATCATTGACGGGGGTATGGAGAGAAGGCAGGTACAGGTTACTCAGCTGGATGATCAGCCATGATCATATTGAATGGCGGTGCAGGCTCGAAGGGCCGAATGGCACCTATTTTCTATGTTTCTATGTTTCTATCACTCGCCGACATCACTGTATACACGGGACTGTAGTGTAGCGTACTCACTGTGCCTTGAAACACTTGACGTTCGGTGCTCGATTTGTCCCTTTTCAGCTTCAGGATTGCCAATTCCTGTCAGGATTCTCCCTTCACGGACTTTCCTTTTCCCAATTCGCACGTGAATTAAGGACACCTGGACTATTTCAGTGTTTCAGGTTCGAAACTTCTGACACCATGTCACATTTTCGAGTCGCACACACGCCGTGTCCTGTGTTGTACTCCTTTAATTCCCGAGGCCCAGCCCGTGACGTCATATCCTCCTACAAGCAGGTACGATGCCATTTCCTCTTACAAGCAGGTACAATATCTTACAGAAACAAAGGTTAATTCCCGGAATGGCGGGACTGTCGTATATTGAAAGGCTGGAGCGATTGGGCTTGTATACACTGGAATTTAGAAGGATGAGGGGGGATCTTATTGAAACATATAAGATAATTAGGGGATTGGACACATTAGAGGCAGGAAACATGTTCCCAATGTTGGGGGAGTCCAGAACAAGGGGCCACAGTTTAAGAATAAGGGGTAGGCCATTTAGAACGGAGATGAGGAAGAACTTTTTCAGTCAGAGAGTGGTGAAGGTGTGGAATTCTCTGCCTCAGAAGGCAGTGGAGGCCAGTTCGTTGGATGCTTTCAAGAGAGAGCTGGATAGAGCTCTTAAGGATAGCGGAGTGAGGGGGTATGGGGAGAAGGCAGGAACGGGGTACTGATTGAGAGTGATCAGCCATGATCGCATTGAATGGTGGTGCTGGCTCGAAGGGCTGAATGGCCTACTCCTGCACCTATTGTCTATTGTCTATTGTCTATTGTGAGCGAGCAAGGGGAGGGGCAGTTCACAAGTCGACCCACACATCCACGGGAAGGCGACGTGGTGATTGGTGATCAGCACGGACTCAGTGGGCCGAAGGGCCTGTTTTCCTGCCTCTTAACCAAAGATAATAGAGCAGAGCAAGATAGACCACTCGACCCTAAAAACCGTAGTATGTCATGGCGCCATTTTAGTAGGCAGAAACTTGCAGAAACATTTTAAAAGAAAAATAACAAAAATCTGTGAATTGATGGATGAGATGTATTCTGCATTTTTATGGTATCATCACACATACTGTTCCCCCAAAACACTGATTACACTGTGAGAGGCATAGTGAACGGCGGGTTTTGCTTACTAAAATGGCAGAATTTACGCTCCTTTGCGTACTACACTTCAGTATAGGCGATTTCAACAGAGTGGTTCATCTTGCTCCTCTAGTATCTTTGCTCTAAACTAAATGTTCTGAGCTGTCGATTAATTAGCCTCTGTATAATTGACCTTGGCGTGTGAGAGTGGATGTGTAAGTGGGATAATATAGAACTAATGTGAACGATGTTCGGCGTGGACTTGGTGGGTTGATGTTTCCGTCCTGTTTCCGTGCTGTTTCTTTCAATCAATTCATTTTGCCAGGATTCTTTGATTCCACCATTGATTTTACATCGTAGGACATCGTAGCTCATTTTCTGTGGAATTCAACTTCATGGTCCAGGTTTGGACCAAAGCTGGACAAGTCTGGTCCTGACAAAACCCCCAAACGAGCCTCAGTGTGCAAGATACAGCCACTCCCTGACTTACAGTAAGCCACTCATGTAAACGTGCACTTACGTGAACAGTTCTGCACTAAGTCCCTAGTTTAATGAAGGCAGTTTGTAATTTGCACAACACTGTACGATCACTTAAGTTTACATTGGAAACAGGTCAGCAATGGCAGATGTGCTTACCCAGAAGGCTGTGCACTGGTTGCAGCTGAGACAGTTCATACTCTCAGTGAGTTATTTCAGGCAGTGGATGGAGATGGTGATTCCGACATGTCAAATCTGACTTAGAGTCATAGAGTCATACAGCATGGAAGCAGGCCCTTTGGCCCACTTATCCATTCCAACCAACAGGCCCCATCTACACCAGTCCCAGGCCTGCTTTTAGCCCAAATTCCTTTTAACCTACCCCATCAATGTACCTGCCTAAATGTTTCTATAACATTGTGATAGTACCTTCCTCAACTACCCCCTCTGGCAGCTCATTCCACACACCCACCACCCTTTGTGTAAAAAAGTTACCCCTCAGGTTTTCATTAACTCTTTCCCGTCTTACCTTTAACCTATGTCCTCTGGTTCTCGATTCCCCAACTCTGGGCAAAAGACACTGTGCGTTTATCCAATCTATTTCTCTCATGATTTTGTACGCCTCTCTATAAGATCACCCCCATATCCTCTTGCACTCCAAGAAATAGAGTCCGAGCCTGCTCAACCTCTCCCTGTACGTGAGGCACCTCAAGTCCTGGCAACATCCTGGTAAATCTTTTCTGAACCTTTTCAAGCTTGACTAGCATCTTTCCTGCAACATGGAGCCCAAAACTGAACACAATACTCTACAATATGGCCTCACCAACTTCTTCTATAACTGTAACATGACCTCCCAATGGAACCTTCATGAAACGTGACACTTATGTAAGTTGGGGAATGTGTGTATTTGCGAAGAGGAGCTGCTCGATAGAACCGCAACACCCATCACTAGGCTGATGATGGAGAGAGGTTTGATTGGATTTGTCCAACTCTTTGAGAAGTGGACATATCTGAGCAACAGTCCACAATGCTGAACTGATGGCAATGTTGTGACTAGACTCAGGCAGCTTGGCTAGAGGCAGAGCTAAACCCAGGGTGTTGGCTGTCAGCACAACATTTCCTACAGCTAGCTTTCTCAACCTTCTCTTAACATCAGACCCAGTGCATTGAGTTGATTGAAAATGGTAAATGTCACCACTGGGTGATCAGCGACTCATTTAAACATTTTATGTTCATAAGATCACAAGTTCAGACATAGAGTCATAGAGTCACAGAGTCCTACAGCGTTGAACCAGGCCCTTCAGCCCAACTTGCCCACACCAACCAATATGCCCCATCTACTTTAGTCCCACCTGCCTGCATTGAACATGCAAACTCCACACAGACAGCACCAGAGGTCAGGATCGAACTCAGGTCTCTAGTGCTACGAGGCCACAGCTCTATCCACTGTGCCACTAATGCTAGCCCTGATCACTTTCTCTGGAACTGTAAGGCTACAATACTGAAAGACTATTTTCTGCACTCTGGTCCATATACATCTAAAACTACCCTATCAATGTACTTGTCTAAATGTTTCTATAACCTTGTGATAGTACCTGCCTCAACTACCTCCCCCAGCAGCTCATTCCATATACCCACCACTCTTTGGACCATAGAAGCAGAGTTAGGCCATTCACCCCATCGTGTCTTCTCCACCATTAGATTGCAGCTGATCTATTTTTCCCTCGCAATCCCATTCTCCTGCTTTCTCCCAGTAACCCTTGACACCCTTGCTAATCGAGAACCTATAGACTTTATAAAATAGTAGGAAGGAACTGCAGATGCTGGTTTACACCGAAGATAGACTCAAAATGCTGGAGTAACTCAGCGGGTCAGGCAGCATCTCTGGAGGAAAGGGATAGATGACGTTTTGGGTCGAGGCCCTTCATCAGACTGAGAGTCAGCTGAGTGGGAAACTTTCTGTCCTGGGCCTCCCCCACTGTCAGAGAAACAAATGCTGCCTGACCCGCTGAGTTACTCCAGCATTTTGTCTCTATCTTCTGGAACTTATATAAAGGCTACACAATGTTCTTCAGTTTGCACTATTGGTCTGATTACCTAGTATCACTGCTAATTTATTGTATTATTGTTTATTGTATATTGTAAGCCTTTTGGTGCTTGCTATCCAGTCAGCAGAAACACTGTACATGATTACGATCAAGCCGTCCACAGTGTAGAGATACAGAATAGAGGGAAAATGTTTAGTGCAAGATAAAGTCAGGTAAAGTCCGATTAAAGATAGTCCGAGGGGCTCCAATGAGATAGATGGGTCAGGATCACTTTCTAGTTGGTGAGAAGACAGTTCAGTTGTCTGAAAACAGCTGAAAAGTTGTGTTGGAGATTTAAAAGAAAAGATGTACTCTTTTAATTATTTTTCTATCATGTCTTTTGTTTCTTTTGTCCAGTCTTTCTTGAACTCTATTTTGCTTTTTGAACATGATTTAACAACTAATCAGGTGAATACATCGCGGTTTGGGCACTGCATGTGAAGAGTCCTTCACCAGTTTGTTTGAAGAGACTTGATAGGCTGGGGAATATTTCTGAATAAGATAAGTTTCCTGCTAAAAGTTGCGAATCTATCGTCACTTGACAAACTCCAGGCAAACCCTTTTCTCAACGACTCAATTGTGAAAACCTCCATTTTGAGCAAAAGAGTGTACAATGGAAAAAAATGGGAAAAAATACCCTACATTTTAAACCACAATATCCTGGCCATGCTCTCATTTTACTCCTACCATTGGAAAGGTGGAACAGGAGTCAGAAAAACATGACCTCCAGGCTCAAGAACAACTTCCTCCCAACAACCATCAGGTGCCTAAACATTACACAACATGAACCGATGAGCTGTAGACTGTTTTGTCTTGCAGCAAGGAACCTCATGCTTTTCTTATTGCACTAGTATTAGGGTTATTAATTTTGTTTTAATATATGCATTATCTATGTATATTGTGTTATGCTTTTATGCCTGTTATGCTGCCACAAGAATTTCATTGTTTAGTTAATTTATTTAATGAGTTTAAGGAACCTTACATGCTTAATTATTCTACTTTAGTTTAGTTCAGAGATGCAGCGTGGAAACAGGCCCTTCGACCCACCGAGGCCAGGCTGACCATTGATCACCCGCACACTAGTTTTGTGTTATCCCACTTTCTCATCCTCCACTCTCGGGGCAATTTGTTTTTTTACAGAAGCCAATTAACCTACAAACCTGCACGTCTTTGGAATGTGGGAGGAAACCGGAGCACCCGGAGGAAACCCAGAGATGGTACAAATTCTGCACAGGCAACACTCCTGACTCATAAATTCATACTGTAAAATAAATCCCTCCCGAAAAAAAGTGCGTCGGGCTGGAAATTTCAATTATGAACCATGAAAAGCCAAATATCTGGTTTCGATAAGTTTAAAAATGGAGCAGTGAATCAACTTATAACAGTGATGCAATTTCCCACCATCACAAGTCCTTTGAAGATTCAAAACTTCCATTCTCTGCTAACTAGGTCTTTCTTTCCAAGTGGCACGTACATCTGTGACTATTTCAAGTGTTGAGCAAATATTTTCCAATGCTTTTGGTTTGGGGTCAAATCAGTTCCCATCCAAAACAGTTTAACAACTTCTGGCCAAAAGAAACATAGCAAAGCATTCATAGAAGTTGGAAGAAAACGATATACTTACGCTACATTTTCTAGGAAGTATTTATGGTTACATAGAAAGTAACAAGGATTAATGTTACTGGTTAAATATAACCTTATAAAAATCACAAAGAGTGTATTAAATTTGCAACGCCGTCATTTCAATCTTGGACCTCTTTACAATAGTACAGTTAGGTGTATTTACAACTCAGTTATGCTCAGTGATTTTTTTTGTAGATAAGAAGGTGTTGGTATGCATATTGTTCCTTACTGCGTATGGCGATTCCTATAAACTGCTTAAACTGTTTCTATTATCAAATTTAATTTTGTCAGTGACCTTTGTAATATTAAAAGCATGAAAATCTGGTCTTGAACTTTTTCGAGGTGCCAGTGTGGTGTATCATTCATTACAAATAGTGAGAGGCCTGGATAGAGTGGATGCGGAGAAGATGTCTCCACTAGTGGGGGAGTCTGGGACCAGAGGCCACAGCCTCAGAATAAAAGGATGAACCTTTAGAAAGGAATTGAGGTGGAATTTATTTAGTCAGACAGTGGTGAATCCGTGGAATTCATTGCCACAGACAGCGGCGGAGGCCGCTATTGGGTGCTTTTAAAGCAGACATTGGCAGACTCTTGATTACTATGGGTGTCAGGGATTATGGAGAGAGGCTGGAGAATGGGGTTGAGCGGGAAAAATAGATCAGCCAAGATGGAATGGCCTAATTCTGTTCCTATGATTAATGAAGTTATAAAAATATTATTTACATATTTAAAGCAACTTTAATTAAAGCACTTCAAATCTCTAATCCATATTTAAAATATTAAAATGGAATAGAATGGTTAGACCTCTTAAAAGGATCTGTAAACCCAGCCTAAAATAAAGACAAACACATATATTTAGGTAGGAATTTCTTCTGCTCTATCAATTTAAGAGAGTTTAATTTAAGTGTTTAATTGTCAAATGAACCTTTTTCACCCAGGTCTTTTTCACCCAGAGAGTTGTGAATTTGTGGAATTCTCTGCCACAGAGAGCAGTGGAAGCCAAATCTCTGGATGGATTTAAGAGAGAGTTAGATAGAGCTCTAAGGGCTAGTGGAATCAAGGGATATGGGGAGAAGGCAGGCACGGGCTATTGATTGGGGACGATCAGCCATGATCACAATGAATGGCGGCGCTGGCTTGAAGGGCCGAATGGCCTCCTCCTGCACCTATTTTCTATGTTTCTATGAACCAACAATTTTTTGGGGCGGCACGATGGCACAGTGGTAGAGTTGCTGCCTCACAGCGCCAGAGACCCGGGTTCGACCCTGACTATGGCTGCTGTCTGTACGGAGTTTGTGCCTTCTCCAGGTTTTCTCCGGGTGCTCCAGTTTCTGGTTAACTTCCATAAATGGTTAGATCCATACAAAGGTTGCGTAGGTTTACTAGGTTGATTCCCGGAATGGCAGGACTGTCATATGTTGAAAGACTGGAGTGACTAGGCTTGTATACACTGGAATTTAGAAGGATGAGAGGAGATCTTATCGAAACGTATAAGATTATTAAGGGGTTGGACACGTTAGAGGCAGGAAACATTTTCCCAATGTTGGAGGAGTCCAGAACAAGGGGCCGCAGTTTAAGAATAAGGGGTAGGCCATTTAGAAGTGAGATGAGGAAAAACTTTTTCAGTCAGAGAGTTGTGAATCTGTGGAATTCTCTGCCTCAGAAGGCAGTGGAGGCCAATTCTCTGAATGCATTCAAGAGAGAGCTAGATAGAGCTCTTAAGGATAGCGGAGTCAGGGGGTATGAGGAGAAGGCAGGAACGGAGTACTGATTGAGAATGATCTGCCATGATCACATTGAATGGCGGTGCTGGCTCGAAGGGCCGAATGGCCTCCTCCTGCACCTATTGTCTATTATCTATAAAAACGTCCCGTGAACCTGTTTTTCTGGAAAGGTTAATATACCGCACTGAGTCAGATTATACTTTTCTCAGCAGCCACACCTGCTGCAATTTGGCGCAAGGTGGTTCATTTAATGTATCCGCAAAATCATTTTAGTGAAAGGAGTCGGGTCCAAAGTGGAGACTTGCATCTTTCCACAGACAGTTTTCATCCCTTTATTTTGAGCTGGGTTCAAAGCTTGGTCGCAGTTTTGAAAAGGTCTATTTCTCTCGTCTTTAGACATTACCTCAGTCTTTAGACATTAGAGATACAGCGCGGAAACAGGCCCTTTGGCCCACCAAATCCGCGCCGACCAACGATCACCCCGTACACTAGCACTATCCTACACACCAGGGACAATATACAATTCTTAACAAAGCCAATTAACCTACAAGCCTGCACGACTTTGAAGTGTGGGAGAAAACCAGAGCACCCAGTGAAAACGCACGCAGTCACAGGGAGAATGTACAAACTCCGTATAGACAGCACCCGTAGTCAGGATCGAACCCGGGTCTCTGGCGTTGTCAGGCAGCAACTCTACCGCTGGGCCAGAGTGCCGGCCTCTAGTTATTGGAGCCATGCCAAACTTACTTAGCCTTCTGAGGAAGTAGAAGTGTTGCTGTGCTTTCGTGGCCAGAGCAATGTAGTTGGTCCAATTCAGATTGTTGGTGATATTCACACCAGGAAATGGCAGCTCTCAAACACCTACATTTCCCTGAAGTCAATAACTAACTCCTTTGCCTTACTGGTGAAAGGTTGACGAATAAATGCATTTCTTTCACACGAGTGCAGCCATGGAAGATGTACTGTAATTGTGTGTTTTACAACCACTCAGTTGGACAGAGATAGAGAGGTTATTTTCTCTAATGCTGAAATACCAAACAGGTGTGTTGTAATGTGGAAAAAATGGAGTTTGTCCATAGAGTCATAGAGATACAGTGTGAAAACAGGCCCTTCAGCCCATCTTGCCCTTGGGCCGGCCAACATGCCCCATCTACACTGCCACCTGCCTGTGCTTGGCACATATCCCTCCAAACCTATCCTATCCATTGTTTTGTCCTTATCTAACACTCTTTTGTCTCCTTTTCATCTCCAGCAGTTGTTCATTTGATCTTGCAATCTACACCCCCCTCACCTGTATCCACCTATCACATGCCAGGCTTTAACCTACTCCCACCTCTCATCCAGCTTTCTCCTCCCTACCACAATCAGTCTGATGAAGGGTCCCGACCCAAAACCATTCCCTACAGAGATGGTGCCTGACCTGCTTAGATCCTCCAACACTTTGTGCTCTCCGCAAGATTCTAGCATCTGCAGTTCCTTGCATCTACATTTCAATAGTTTGTGTTGGATACAAGGTTTTTTTGTGCTCTGAGAAATTATTAAACATGCAAATAAAGTAAAGTCCACGTATGAGACTGGTGGGGTGGGGTGGAAAATGTGAATTGTTTCAATAATGTTATTTTGATTTGTCAACAACTGAATGTTTTATATTCAATCATGGGATGTGTTTTGAAATGGATCTTCATGACTCTAATTCTCCACTAAACTTGAAGGCTAGAAATAATTTCAAGCACATAGCAGCACTGTGACACAGCTGGTAACGCTGCTGCCTCTCAACACCAGAAGTTTGTCTTTATAGAGAGAGGGAAGTGTGGAACAAGCAAATGAGTTTTTAGTGTTGGAGTCATGGAATCATAGAGTCATTCAGTGTGGAAACAGGCCCTTTGTACCAACTTGCCCACACCGACCGTCATTTCCCATCTCCGTTAAACTTTGCCAGTTAGTTATCACTAAACATGCGCTGGGCTTTTAACATCTCAGGAACCTCTTCAGATTTCTTAGGGGAGGGAGAAAACTGGAATAAAAAGATGGAGTTGAGGCAAAGCCTGGCAAGTGATAGGTGGATACAGGTGAAGGGGGGGAGGTGAATGGCAGATGGGTGGAGTTAGTGACAAAGGCAGAGAAAAGGAGATAAACGGGTGTAAGATAACGAGAGAGCAAGAGGAGTGAAATATAAAGCCAGCGGGAGGGATATGGGTAGAACGGTATTGAACAAATGATCAGTCATTGATGAATTTAACATTAAGTACCATGGACTGAACGTAGAAACAAGGAACTGCAGATGTTGGTTTACACAAAAAGACACAAAGTGCTTGAACAACAGCGGGTCAGGCAGCATCTCTGGAGAACATGGGTGGGATGGGCGACGTTTTAGATCGGGACCCTTCTTCAGACTGATTGTGGGGAGGACGAAGCTGGGAGAGAGGACAGGACAAAGTTTAGCAGGTAATAGGTGAACACAGGTGAGGGGGGCTTGATAGGCAGATGGTTGGACGAAAGGCTAAGAATAACACATAAGGTGTGAGACCAAATGAATAAAGAGATGCAAATTGTGAAGCCAGAGGAAAGGATGTAGGAGGAGGGGGAGGGGAACTGCACGTGGTTCAAATTTATGTTTGGCCTTGTTGGGACAGAATAGGTGGCTCTATCATAAAACATGGCTCAATTAATTTGTTTGCTTCCTTAACCTTCATCTTGGCTAATCCAAATTGGAATTCACACCGTGTTACCACTTTTAAATTCCCAGTCTTGGCAGATTCAATATTCTAATTCCAAAAGAAGTTGGATAAAGTATCTGAAAGATAAGTGTAAGGAGGCCCATGAAGAGAAGAGAGGGGAAGGGGACTGGCTTTAGACTTTACTTTAGACTTTAGAGCTATAGCGTGGAAACAATACCTTCAGCCCACCGAGACCTCGCCGACCAGCAATCACCCTGTACTCTAGCACCATCCTACCTGCTAGGAACAGCATTTTACTGCAGCCAATTAACCTACAAACCTGTACGTCTTTGGAGTGTGGGAGGAAACCGGAGCATCCGGTGAAAACCCACGCGGTCACAGGGAGAACGTATAAACTTGTAAGGTCACAAGTGATAGGAACAGAATTAGGCCATTCGGCCCATCACGTCTACTCTGCCATTCAATCATGGCAGATCTATCTCTCCCTCCCAACCCCATTCTCCTGCCTTCTCCCAATAACCCCTGACACCCGTACTAATCAAGAATCTATCTATCTCTGCCTTAAAAATATCCATTGACTTGACCTCCACTTCTGTGGCAAAGAATTCCACAGATTCACCACCCTCTGACTAAAGAAATTCCTCCTCATCTTCCTAAAGGAACATCCTTTAATTCTGAGGCAGTACAGTCTGTACTGTACTGGGGTAGAACTGACTCCATACTGTCAGCACCCGTAGTCAGGATCGAACCCGGGTCTCTGGCGGTGTAAGGCAGCATCTCTACTGCTGAGCCACTGTGCCAACCTAAAAGCTAGATTGCTTTTCTATAGAATCAGCATAGGCTCAATGGGCCGAACGTTCGTAGAAAGTCTATAACCATCTTGTTATTCTGTTTGGTGTCAAATCCCTTTATGGCTTTGTGCTACCTTAGCTCCATAACCAGCATAACAATCCTGGCATTCCTTCAATTTCTCTCATACTCTTCCCCTTACTATTGGCAACGATGTCTTCAGCTGTCTGGGAAATAAGTTCTGGATCTAAACATTTATTTTAAAAAATGTCAGGAAATTCCTCGGAGCTGCTTTGGCTCCAGAACTGTGGCAGAAATCTTGTTCACATGTCGATTTTCAATGGAAGTGAAGCTTAGGTTTTTGGCTAAAGACTACTCTTGCAGTGAGCTGTTCTTCTTGATTTCTTCCTTTCCCTGGGTTTGTATGCCTGGTCTCAACACAAGGTAATGTGGATTGGTTCAAAGATTCCAATGTGTTCCTGGTCTATACATTGCGATCTCCATTGGGACTGATCCTCCAGATCATGGTGCTTCCTACTCGCCTTGCCGACAGCTTCCCTAGGACTTTACCGAGGCCGCTGAATATTGATTCCATCGCAGATGATACCTGTTATCAGTGCAGCTACCAGAGCAATAAAGGACTTCAGAAATAGGAGCAGGAATTGGCTTCTAGCCATTCACGCCTGCTCTACCATTCAGCTGTACCAAGTCCTGATACATTAGTGGATATGAGACTTTTGGATAGGCACATGGCCAATGCAGAGGATGGAGGGATATAGCTTATGTGCAGGCAGATAAGAGTTGATCTTGGCATCATGTTCGGCACAGACATTGTGGGCCGAAGGGCCTGTTCCTGTGCTATACTGTTCTATGTTCATTGTTCTATGTTCTATGTTCCATGTTCAATGTTCTGTTCAATTTTCTTTGTTCCACGTTGCATGTTCCGTGTCCTATGTTCCACGTTCCGTGTCCTATGTTCTGTGTTCTGCGTTCCACATTCTACATTCTACATTCCGTGTTCTATGTTCCGTGGTCTATGCTCTTTGGTCTATGTTCCATGTTCTATGACTTGTGAGAATGTTGTAGATTTTGATGAGATCACTTCACATTCTTATAAACTACTGAGAAAAATGGTCAAATCTATCCAATCACTCCGTATCCCTGAACCCAGTCATGCAGAACTTTGTGGCAGATACATTCTTTCTATTGACCTTCGTGTTTAGACACATGCACAAAAGCTAACGATGTGAAGTCGTGAATGTACCGTTCACCCCAGGCACAAGCGATTATGTTCAGCAATCCGTTTTGCACTTCAATTCAATGTCACTTGCACGCAAACTGAGCGCTGCTTGAATTTGTAGGCAAAAAAATAGCTTCAGGTGATTCAGAAACATGGCTGCAAACAGAAAGATTCGCAATGGTCTTTCATGGAAAAACAAGCAAAGAAAGAGGGCATTCCAGGGTGCCTTCCCGAGGTCACAAGGTCGTGCTGCGGCAGTGGCCACTGGGCTTTGAGCTATTTTTGGAAGACATCATAATTTGAGAAGATGGATGTATTGCCCCAAGGAGGCAGCAACCTTATCGTCATCGATTGAAAGATACTGCATGGAAACAGGCCTTTGGCCCACCGAATCCTTGCCGACTATCGATCACCCGTTTGCACCAGTTCTATGTTAATTCACATCGTTCGCACTAGATCTATGTTACCCCACTTTCTCATCCACTCATACACACTAGGAGCAATTCTACAGAGGCCGACTTAACCTGTAAACCCGCACGTGTTTGGAGCATGGGAGGAAAGCGCAGCACCCAGAGGAAACCCATCCGATCACAGGGAGAACGTAGAAAACTCCGCACAGATGGCACCTGAAGTTTGCATCAAACCCTGGTCTCTGGCGCTGTAAGTACATACAAAGGAAACATAATGACTTGGTGGCACATTAAACTGCAATGCTGGAATCTTGAGTAAAACACAGTGCTGGAGGAACTCAGCAGGTCAGGCAGCATCTGCGGAAGGAATGGATAGGGGCACATTTCAGGACGTGACTTCGTTTTAGTTTAGAGATGCAGCGTGTAAACAGGCCCTTCGGCCCACTGAGTCCACGTTGAGCAGCGATCATCCGTACACTAGTTCTATCCTACACACTAGGGAAAACTTACAGATGCTAAGTAACCTACCAACCTGCACATCTTTGGAATGTGGGAGGAAACCGGGGCATATGTTTGTTTATAGATGTTTGTACAGTTTCACATGCATGATATGCACACATTTAGTATCCTTTAGTTTAGAGATACAGCATGGAAACAGACCCTTTGGTCGAGCAGCAGTCATATGTACACTAATTCTATCCTAAATGAGGGACAATGTAGAAAAGCCAATTAACCCACAAACCTGCACGTCTTTGGAAAGTGGGAGGAAACCGGAGCACCCGGAGAACACCCACGCGGTCTCAGGAAGAACGTGCAAACCCCACACAGACAGCACCCGTAGTCAGGATAGAACCCGGGTCTCTGACAGTGGAAGGCAACAACTCTACTGTTGGGCCACTGTGCCGTCTCTAATTCTTCAATCTGGCGCGGGGACAACCCAAATAGAACAGGGAGTGCTGGCAGACTTGCTGAGTGACTGGGGCTGGCTGGCGGCCTTTCTTCCCATGCCCGCTCGCTCTCCTGACACAGCTGTTCCTGTGATCCTCCCCCACACGCCGCCTCTGTTCATAGCCAACTCTAGGTCATAAACTGCTCTGAGGAATGGAACCCTTTCGCAACTTGGGGACTGTCTCTAAGCCAGAGGAGAGAGTAAAGAACAGACAGGAACGGTAGACACATCGGAGCAACCAAACAATACTCCACCACTCTTTGCTCCCCATCCCACAGAAGGGGAGCTCCTGGTGAGCGCTGTGCAGCCGTGTTGGTGTGGACCAGGCCGCCGGCGTGGAGCCGATCAGTACCGGGCCCGGCCAGCGGACGCTGTGAACGAGGGCCAGCCCGGCGGACAAAGACCACTGAGAACGAGGACGGGCCAGACAAGGGTGGACAAAGACCACTGAGAACGAGGACGGGCCGGACAAGGACCACTGAGAATGAGGACTGGCCGGTCAAGGGTGGACAAAGACCACTGAGAATGAGGACGGGCCAGACAAGGGTGGACAAGGACTACTGAGAACGAGGATGGGCCAGACAAGGGTGGACAAAGACCACTGAGAACGAGGGTGGGCTGGACAAGGACCACTGAGAATGAGGACTGGCCGGACAAGTGTGGACAAGGATCACCGGGAATGACGACGGGCCGGACAAGGGTGGACAAGGACCACCGAGAACGAGGGACGAGGATGGGCCCGTAGGCCGACGACGACAAAGACCAACCAGCCACCAGGAAGAATGACGCAAGGGCCACGTGCGAGGGAAGATGGAGCCCCGAAGGCCGGGGCGTGGAGGAGGAGGGAGCCGCTGGCAGCGAGAGAGGCGGAGAGTGGGCCAGTAGGGGAGGTACAGGATTGCCTCCAGCATCTTCAAGGGCGGCTGCAGGAGGGGCCCCTGGGACACAGAGACGGTTGGCAGAAGAGAGGGACATAGGGTCAGCCGTGTTGGTGTGGACCAGGCCGCCAGTGTGGAGCCGATCAGTACCGGGCCCGGCCAGCGGACGCGGAGGCTTACCTGGATCAGGGCACATCAGGACTTCCAACACATGGACTTTGCACTTTGGACTGTTTGTGTTTTCTGTGGGGTTTTTGTGTGCAGTTGTGGCTGTACAAAAGACGTTCACTGTATTGTGCCTATGTGACAATAAAGAACCATTGAATATCATTGAACCATTGCTCTCTAAAGCCACAAACTGACCTGAGACCCCCCTCCCCTCCTTTCTCTCCCCCAACCCCCCTCCACTGAGCCCTGACTGATCTTGCACCTATCTCTCTCCTTCCCTCCCCCTACATTCCTAAACAATTCACACCTTGTCATTCCTCTAGCTTCACAATTCGCAGCTCTCTCATCCTTTTGTCTCACACCTTGTGTGTGTTCATTTCTGGCCTTTGTCCAACTGTCTGCCTATAAAAAAGGGCACAATGGCGCAGCGGTAGAGTTGCTGCCTAACAGCGCCAGAGTCCCGAGTTTGATCCTGACTACGGGTGCTGTCTGCACAGAGTTTGTACGTTCTCCCTGTGACTGCGTGGGTTTTATCCGGGAGCTCTGCTTTCCTCCCATATTCCAAAGTCGTGCAGGTTTGTAGATTAATTGGCTTCTGTAACTTGTCCCTAGTGTGTTGGATAGAACTCGTGCATGGGTGATTGTTGGGCGGCACGGAACTGGTAGCCTGAAGGGCCTCCTGATGTTACGCTGTTCCTCCCCCCCATCCTCCCCAAGCCTCACCTCCCTCCTT
The DNA here is from genome assembly GCF_053455715.1 of Rhinoraja longicauda. Lineage (NCBI taxonomy): Eukaryota > Metazoa > Chordata > Chondrichthyes > Rajiformes > Arhynchobatidae > Rhinoraja > Rhinoraja longicauda. The sequence goes on along the minus strand of NC_135976.1, from coordinate 15,850,255 downwards.
GCCTGTGTTCATAAAGATTGTTCAAAGGTCTCCAAAAAGATAGATAGTAGCTCAGGACTGCTCTTTAGTTGTTGATAGGATGGCTCAGTTGCGTGATAACAGCTGGGAAGAAACTGTCCCTGAATCCGGAGATGTGTGATTTCACACTTCGGTGTGCATTAGCTTGCTATACTCTTAATGGGTGAAGAAATCACATAATAGCCCTACTTTACAACAGTGACCATTCACTGGGGCTATGGGATGAGAAGAGAGGCTTGTCACATGCACACATTTGGGGTAATTTTCAAGATTTCATCTTGTTAAATAAAGTCTTGTTCGATGTAGATTCAATGAGTCAATAGACTCGTTAGCACCACACACAGAAGAAGTTACAATGGATATCACAGATAATCAAAGTCAAAGTTTGAGACAAGAAGAGGTCATCAAAGTCATCTTGCATCAAAGATGACCTCCAATACTCCATTCCTTCAGGGCAATTCATTCTTGAAAGCAACCCGGGTCAAAGGTCAGGCTGCGTCTAATTTTCCACTCAGTGGGGAAGCTTACTGGAAATCATCACAAAATAATAATTTGACTCTTTTAAAGTTATGATTAAATATGCACAGAAACATGGAACGGCAATCTAGAGCTGGAACTGGTTTAGAGTTTAGTGCTTAGAGTTGCAGATTGGAAACAGGCTCTTTGGCCCACCGAGTCCGTGCTGACCAACGATCCCTATACACTAGCCCCATTATACACACTAGGGACAATTTACAATGTTTATCGAGACAATTAACCTACAAACCTGTATGGATTTGAAGTGTGGGAGGAATCTGGAACACCCAGAGAAAACCAACGCGGTCACGGGGGGAACGTACAAACTCCATACAGGCAGCACCCGAAGTCAGGATCAAACCCGGGTTTGGTGCGCTGGAGGTCAGCAACTCTACCGCTACGCCACTGTGCCGCCCCGTGGTTCTAGAGGAATGTGAGCTAAACAGAATAATTCAGCAAATAAATCTAACAATACTTGGAGATATGTGCTTTCTTGAAAAATCTAATTTGATTTGGCAGCTCATGTATACCTTGAACTCATGTAAAACATTAAGTAAAACATAATGTCCTTGGCTACGACGTTATGTTTTGTAAAGGTTCTGGTGCAGACTGATGGGCAGGAAGCTAATAAGTAACTCATCGGAATCTAGAGTCATTGAGTCATACGGCATGGAAACAGGCCTTGTTCCAACTTGCTTATGCCAACCAAGATGCCACATCTACACCTGCTTGCGCTTGGCCCATTTACCTCCACACCTTTTCTGTCCATGTACCTTGTCCAAATGCCTTGTAACTCTTGTTATACCACCTACCTCATCTACCTTGATTAGTCTGGGTGTCAGGGGTTATGGGGAGAAGGCGGGAGAATGGGGTTGAGAGGGAAAAACAGATCAGCCACGATTGAATGGTGGAGTAGATCTGATGGGCCAAATGGCCTAATTCTGCTCCCTCTATCGTTCCATACACCTACCACCCTCTGGGTGGAAAAGGTTGCCCCTCAGGTGCCAATTTAATCTTTGTCCTCTCACCTCAAACCGATGTTCTCTGGTTCTTGATTCCCCTACTCATGGTAAAAGACTGTGCTTTTACCTTATCCGTCCCGTCTCCCCACCCCTCCACCCCCCCATGAATTTATGCGTGTATAAATGTGGTGAATTCCAGGTAGTTACATGAAATGAAGGCGATATTAAGAGGGATGATAAATTAGTGTGTCATGAGGCAGCACCCTTGTCTGGTTCTTGTCCCATGTTCAACGTGCACACATTTTAGGACCGGTCATTTCAGGTTATTCTCATACAATCTGAGTGGGGCTTGAATAATTATTTGGCTTGACCAAGACATTTGAAAGTTTATTTATAAAACCGGTAAAGGGCAGCATGTCTACAGAATGAGAAAGGCAACACGCCGAGCTCCAAGTGCCCTGCCTCTTAGGGCGTCACAGCTGGCAGTGGCACTGCCTCACAGCGCCAAAGACCCGGGTTCAATCCTGACCTCAGTCTGTGTGTGGAGTTTGTACGCTCTCCCCGTGACCACGTGGGTTTCCTCCGGGTGCTCCAGTTTCCACCCATATCCGAAAGCTGTGCGAGTTTGCAGGTTAATTGGCCTCTGTAAATTGCCCCTGGTGCAAAGGGAGTGGATGAGAAAGTGCAATAACATGGAGCTAGTGTGAACGGATGATCGATGGTCGGCGTGGACTCAGTGGGCCCAAGGGCCTGTCGCCATGCTGTATCTCTAAACTAAACTAAACCTAGAAATCATGTCTTGCCTGAATCTACTGCATTGCTCATCGTCCTTGAGATTTGTCAGTTCATTCTCTGCTAAGATCTGCCAGATGGAGACGATTTACATTTGATCTTCAGCTTTTTGGTTTGCTTCATTCCCCTGGTGTGATCACTTGTTTGATCTTGTCCAAGTAATTACCCACAAATTGATGCCAATTATTCTGAGAACTAAACACAAAGCACTGTTGAAAAGTTATCGGAGATTAATTAAGGCGTACTCCCCATCAAGTCTACTCTGCCATTCAATCATGGTTGATATATCTTTCCCTCTCAACCCCATTCTCCTGCCGTCTCACCATAATCTTTGACACTTTTATTCATGAAGGATTTGTCAATCGGCGCTTTAAAAATACCCAATGACTTGGCCTCCACTGCCGTCTGTGGCAATGAGCTCTACAAATTCACCACCCCCTGGCTGAAGAAATTCCTCCTTGCTAAAAGTACATCCTTTTTTTCCCTGAGGCTGTGCCCTCTGGTTCTAGACTCTCCCACTAGTGGAAAATCCACTCTATCCAGGCCTTTCACTGATCAGTAAATTTCAATGAGGCCCCCCTCGTCTTTTAAACTCCTGCCAGCACAGGCCCAGTGTCATCAAAAGCTCATCACATGTTAACCCAATTATCCCCGGGATTACTCTCGTAAACCTCCTCTGGACCCTTTCCAATGCCAGCACATCCTTCCTCAGATTAACAATAAAAGGAGCTATCCACATCACTGAACCCAGCAACCATTTTATTTAATCAGACACACTACATGCACACACACAAAATGAAAAGATTCAGCAGTATTTTATTTGAGAGTGAATGAAAACAAGTCTCACAAATTCCAAAGACATGGTGTAAATATCAGTGAATAAAATTTACAGTGCCTGCTGTTCCAGCAATGTAACAAACAGGGCTGTCAATTAAATATAATACAGATATCAATACATACAGGCCAACCAGAATTAAATTTCTAGTCAACTGGCCAAGAAGCTTATTTTTATACAGGTTTGCATACTGGATCTATCAACATTAACACAGTAACGGTGTTAGTCTCAAAACACTTTTATACACATTTAATATTTCTTTTTCTTTCATCTAAAAGCACATGGTTTCAAACAGTCCAGCGTTTGGTTGTTGGTAAATTGGGATATTAATACTGGACTGAAGACTTAAAAAATCATAAAGTTCAGCAAAACATTGTAAAGAAAATCTATTTATCACAATCTATTATCCATGAAGATTTATAAAGTGCAGCCTGCCATATGACTATTTTAAAATCTTTTACACATTCTCGTTGCACATCCCAAACCAATTATGTATCAGCTAGATTTTGAATATGCCCCAAAATTTCACTACCTTTTTGCATTTCCGCAAAGACAATACATAAATGCACCATTAACTGGTGATAATCTTTATCCAATGCACAGATTTTGACTGAAAGATTAGTTTTCCCAACAATACAATTGATCTGTTGGCCAGTCTCGCTGACTCTCTGCCAGTCACCAAATACTCAGTTACTGTGTGATTTTAAAAAAACAACACAGTTCTCGATGTAAATAAGACCAATTGTAAAACATAAACCAGAGACATTACGCCATCAGTCACCATGTCCAAAATTTTCAACATAATCATTATTTCAGGAACAATATAAAAATATAAAATAAAGAACTAGATGTGTTCCGGTATCTTACTGTAAACAGAATCCTTTATATTTTACTTTGTGCTTTTATTGGACATGCTGCTAATAAGGTGGGGAGTCCAAAAGACATTTGCATATAAACATTATCTACACTCCCATTTCTCAGAAATGGCTGTACCAATGCTAACTGGAGCAGGGATTAAAAATTCTGTTGAAGTAATTCCAAAACGCCAGGAATTTAAAAGGAACACCCTTTCGTAGAGCAGTTAATAATCCCTCTCTCGATTGTTTATTAAAAACTGCTTTACAAAGATTGAATTGAATTATACAGTTAATAACATCATCTATCGTGGGAATAAACAGACTTAATTCTTCCTCTTCAGAATCGATTGAAAGGTGGAATCGATGGAAACAGGCCCCTCGGTCCACGCCGACCATCGATCCCACGTTCACACTAGTTCCTTGTCATCCCACTTTTGCATCCTAAAGGGCAATTTACCTACAAACCCACACGTTTTTTTTTTTAGGGTGTGGGAGGAAGCTGGAGCACCTGGAGAAAACACACAAACGTGTAAACTCCACACAGACAGCACCCGAGGTCAGGATCGAACTGGGCTCTCTGAGCTGTGGGACAGCAGCTCTACCAGCTGCACCACTGTGCTGCCCAAACTTGAGTAATTTGAACCATTTACACTGCCTCTTGAAGCAGCCATATTAAGCAATAACGTTCAACAGTGATTTTGGAAAAAAAACATTCTAAAGACATTTTTAAAGGCAGTTTGGATATTTGTCAGAAAAAAATATTAATAGTTGAATAGTGACCATTGTCGATTTAATGATAGTTTTGCAGGTACAATAATATTTGTCAGGAATCAGGAGGGAGTTACATGTTAATAACCAAAAATGGTTCAGCACCACAAAGTTGTTAAGATATTAAACACAAAAGACTTACTTTTGCGTGTGCACCATTTTCATAACTTGGCTATTTCCCAGCAGTTGATAAAAAGGCTGCTGATAGTCACACTGAGATAGTATAGTGCTCTAGAGTGCTTAGACTCCTCCTGAGAAAACAGATCTGTTCACATGAACAAGACCTCCAGTATTCAAGACAACCGGTCAGAAGATTTGTACAGGATAAATTCAGCTCAGAAAAATCCCACAGTTCACAAGACTGGAAGTCAGTAAAATGGAAGCAAGGTGGACTGTGTGGATAGTTGTAGCAAATCTATTTGCATTACCCAGCTCCTGTTATTTTCATAATTATTAATATCAGTTCAATTTTAAAACAAGTCAGGAATACAAAATGGTACCAAATAATTACACATGGTCCAGAGTATTTTGAACGAATACACAATTAGCAAACTCAGTCAATCTTTTACTATTATTAATCTTGTCTATGCAGGTCTCATTTCCAAAATATTTGCTGCTTTTTATTTCTTAAAAATAATAAAAGCAGCTTCAGACATTACGACCACTCTGTCTACTTCCTCACACGATGTGTAATTGATAGATGCATGGCATCAAAAAGGTGGTACAATTCCTGTTTCACACACAGGTGAACTCTTGACATAAAACGTGATAAGCACAAGAGATTTCTCGTACATAACTCAAAGATGAATTCAAAATCCTTACACAAATAATATCAACCACATCAAAAATTATAGAGACCCCTTTAGTGGGCCGAATCTCTGTCCAAGTAATAGAAAAATTGCAAACAAATGGAACAACACCACACAATCCTTTTCTCATTGAGGGAGCGACATTCAGTCGGTAACAGGCCCTTCAGCCCAACTTGTCCATGCTGACCATGATGCCCCTTTCAGCTCATCCCATTTGCCCGCATTTGGCCAATATCCCTTTAAACCTTTCCTATCCATGTACCTGTCCCAAGTGTCTTTTAAATGCAGTTATTGTACCTGCCTCAACTACCTCCTCCCCATATACATACCACCCTCTGAGTGAAAACATTGCCCTTCAGGTTCCTATGAAATCTTTCTCCCCTTCTCAGTTTCATGAAAAAAAAGGGTAAAGTTATTACACAGGGAGTTCCTCATGACTTTCCTCTCATGAAGTTTGATGCTGGGTTGTCCAAATAAGATGGAGATGAATGGAAACTTCTGTAATTGTCTACCCTAAAAAGCTGAAATCACTCAACGTTCGAGGCCGGGACAGACACATTTAGTTTAGAGATACAGCGTGGAAACAGGACAGTCACCCCACCGAGTCCATGCCGACCAACAATCACCCCATACTCTAGTTCTATCCTACACTCTAGGGACAATTTACAGAAGCCAATTAACCTACAAACCTGCACGTCTTTGGAGTGTGGGTGGAAACCAGATCATCCAGAGAAATCCCATGCGTGCACAGGCAGAGCGTACAAACTCCGTACAGACAGCTCCCGTGGGCAGGATCGAACCTGGGCCTCTGGCGCTGGAGGGCAGCAACTCAACCGCCGTGCCACCGTGCCGCCCATTTGTGGCGTAAAGTAGTGAGAAGAGTCATGGGAAACAGGCAGCGAACAAGCTGAGCCCACCCAAGATCAGATCTGTCGTGATTGTATTGAATGGTGGAACAACCTTGAAGGACCACCTATCCTGGTCCTATTTTACTTTTCCATGTTCTTTGTAAATAATAACTGTAAAAGCGCAACAAATAAAACGCAGACATTAACACTCTAGACATGTTTCTCTCTACAGCAATGCATCTGAACGCTTCCTATTTTGGGATGCAGTCTAGTGGTACAATTAAAAATGGTCTAAAACAGTAGCAAAATGTTAAACTGAATGCTTTCTAAAATCTGCACCTGCACAATTGGTGTAGAATGATTAACTATTAACGTTTCTGGCAGGCACTAAACATTGAGTGGAAGAAAGGAGTGCAGAGGCTGGTTTACGCCAAAGATAGACACAAAATGCTGGAGTAACTCGGCGTGTAAGACAGCATCTCTGGAGCCAAGGAGCTTTTTGTTCAAGTCATTTAGGTGACGTTTCAGGTAGAGTCTTGATGAAGGGTCTCGACCAGGAAAGATTACCTATTCCCTTTCTCCAGAGATGCTGCTTGACCCGCTGAGTTACTAGACTTTGGGGCATTTGCAATGCTATCCAAATTCTGCTTTGGTCTTTTTATAATCGTAGCTAGGTTGGAATTCTGAAGTCAACGTTCAGAATTCCACTTAACAGACACACGCTTTTGCTTCCATTGTGATTGCACCAAAATGAAATACTCTGCATAGTTACCTCACACTTGGCAAATTTAATTTATTGACATTAAAATGGGGTTTAGGCACACAGACCCAGTTACTGGTGGACCAGACTCAGAAGGCAAGCTCATGATTATAAAAAAACAAAATGGGAGAGGCCAAAATATATTCTTTTTGTTTAAGTCATTTAGATTTAGTCAGAGAGTGGTGAACCAGTGAAATTCTTTGCCACACAAGGCTGTGGAGGACAAGTCAACGGATATTTTTAAGGCAGAGATACATAAATTCTCGTTAGTACGGGTGTCAGGGGTTATGGGAAGAAGGCAGGACAATAGGGTTAGGAGGGAGAGATAGATCAGCCATTCTGCTCCTGTTACTGATGACCTTATTTGTACTGGTTAGAAGTAGGCTTCATTGTGGTATTGTTGCTGAATTTCAGCAGGGATCTCAAATAAGGAATTAATTATCAACTCAAAGAGAACACAAGGAAAGGATGTCTTTGTTAGGACACGATGTGGGGGGAAAAAAACCCACTAACTGAACCCATGCATGGTTGGCAGTAATTGAGCACATCATAAGATTATCATTCAAGACTGCAAGGTTCCTGAAACACTGTTCCAATTAAAAAATATATCAATACTTTAAGATGATCCATTGCAAAGGTAGAGGATGAAAAAAAGAAATCAGCTTTCTTAAGGAGCCTGTTAATTATCCATTATTTTCATAATTACAGAATAAATTTTACATATCACCCTCATCTTATCATCTTTACTAAAGCCAATTAACCTACAAACCTGAGCGTCTTTAGAGCATGGGAGGAAACCAGAGCACCCAGAGAAAACCCACGCGATCACAGGGAGAACGTACAAACTCTGTATAGACAAGACCCGAAGTCAAGATCAAACCAGAGTCTCTGGCGCTGCAAGGCAGCAACTCTACCACTGTGCTCAAACGTTATGTTCATCCTTTTTCAATTTAAAAAGAGTAATAATCAACAATTCTGAGCAATTTTTAATAAAAATGTAGATGATTTAATTTGAGATGTTAAATATTGTTCGCAGTCAAATATTGCAAATTTTACTTGATGAATTTTGGAGTTTTTTCCTTATTTTTTGCAGAGAGGGTAAACATTGGCTTCATTTGTGGCTCCAAACACAAAATACCATTGAAGGTGGAGCACAATTTCCAATATGCACAGTGATCTAACGTGGGTGGGATTAGTTGATGTACTAAATACCCACAGTTCCCATTTTAATCAGCCAAACATTTTAATTCCATTAAGGTGGTGAAGGCTAAGCATGCGTCTTTAGACCAAGCAACTGCAGAATTAGACCAAGCAATCTATTTTCAGAAATCGAATCCAACGTGGATGAAATGCAGAATACAAAATTTCACATAATTCAGACTAAAAATACAACTAAAAGGAGACAGTTTGTTACATCAGAATTGTCTTTGTAACTGCCTAAAACAAAAATCAGGCATGCTACAATATAAATCCAATTATTAATATTGCTGTTATTTTATTTTAATTGCTTGTTGCTTTTTCAAAAATTGCTTTTAATTTTTCAAATCCAGGAACCAATTATTTACTAGAGGAAAGAAAACTCATTAAACTCAAAGTACATGCAGGTATTTAAAAAGACACAAAGTGTTGGAGTAACTTAGCAGATCAGGCAGCATCTCTGGAGAACAAGGATGGGTGATGTTTTGGGTCAGGACCCTTCTTCAGTCAGGACCCTTCTTCATACTGATGTCTGAAATAAAATGATGTATAAAATCGTGAGAGGAATAGATCGGGTAGAGGCACAGAGTCTCTTGCCCAGAGTTGGGGAATCGAGAACCAGAGGACATAGGTTTATGGTGAGGGGGCAAAGATTTAATAGGAATCCCAGGGGTAACTTTTTCACACAAAGGATGGTGGGTGTATGGAACGAGCTGCCAGACGAGGTAGATGAGGCAGGGACAATTGCAATGTTTAAGAAACAATTAGACAGGTACATGGATAAGACTGGCTCAGAGGGATATGGGCCAAATGCATGCAGATGGGACTAGTGTAGAGAGACATGCTGGTCGTTGTGGGCAAGTTGGGCCGAGGGGGCTGCTACTACACTGTATGATTCTGTGTATTAAATATAACCAACATATTCAGCTATGGCTGGTACCACCATTATCAGGTACAGCTGGGGAACTTACATTGGTCACCATGTAAAATAATAAAACATTTGGTTGCACTATTTTCTAGTTCTCCTACCCATGTCTGCAAAATACCCATACTTTTTTTAAAATATCTAATTTTCTCTACATTATTCACAGGAATTTTGTTTTTAATTCAAGGATCATCACTTCCAATCGTTAAACAGAAAGAATCAATTTGGCCAAGAATGGTGTCAAATCCCAGCATAAACATGGAACATTTTTCTCCAAATTCTGGCCCTCAAAGACAAATGCTCGCTTTTATTTGAAAAATGGGATATGAAAAAATGGGATATGAAAAAAATAGGTTTGTGGTCCATGGCAAATACGTTGGATTCAATGGAGAAAAAACAGGTTGCCTTTCCAATACTGCACAATTCGTATAATTATTTCAGCCATTTGCACTGTCTGGAAATGCTTGTAATAACCTCAACCCGAAATGAAAGGCAAAACGCCTCTTGTACAGTGTGTTCTTGCTTAGAAAAACAAAATAGCTCCAGTGGAAGAAATATGAACAAGACGTTGGGTATCTGGCAACATTTTCTTTGAAAGTTTTGTAATATATTTGAGTAGTTATTGGAATCACACATCGTAAATCCTTTAAAACCAAGAATGAAGTACCAGTCTGTGTTTAAACAAAGATTTAACGTTTAGTTTAGAGATACAGCGTGGAAACAGGCCCTTCGGCCCACCGTGTCCGCGCCGACCAGCGATTCCCAATTACTAGCACTATCCTACACACTGGGGACAATGAAAAATGTTACCAAGCCAATTAACTGACAAACCCACAAGTCTTTGCAATGTGGTAGGAAACCGGAAGACCTGGGGAAAACCAACAGGTTTGTACAGACAGCACCCACAGACCGGATCGAACCTGGGTCTCTGGCGCTGTAAGACAGCAACTCTTCTGTTGCGCCACCGTGCTGCCTTCCAAGTTAACAAAAGATCTGAACTAGCTTTAAACACGAGATATAGTAATTAACTCCAGCAACAAACACAGAGTAGGGTGAAAGAAAATGGAGTACTTCCAATTTGCAGCCATTGTGAATTAGTGATTGGAAACGTGTTGTCATATGGTGTTCTGCACCCAAACAATAATTGGCCATCGTGAACCATCATGACCTTTACATGGGTCCAGATTTTGCTGGGATTTGTTGACATTTCCTGCCAGTGTATCTATCACCGTGATCTGCCACAGGGCTCAGCAATGGAACAACAAGCTGCTGCAATTGTCCAGCAGTTAAAATAGGGAATCTGGTCCAGATTAGTTCTGGTGTACGTTCACTGTCCCATTCAGTCAAGTGAAGATTACGTGGCTATGGAGTAAAAGGGGAGAAAGGTAAATTGCTATTTAATTATGTTTTTCTTCTGGGATATTTTAAAATTTATTACACTGTCAGAGGCATTAGGAAACATTTTTAAAAAGAACCAACTTGGCAGATACCAAATCCGGTGTGCGACTTTGCGGTCTGTGAACAGTTTCTCCACAGTCTTGGTGGGGCTTGTTTTAGTTCAACCATGCCGCCAGGATACAGATAACATGCAGTGTCTTGCCAATGGAGCCCAGGAAGCTTCCAAAAAACAATTTATTTCCACACACGTCCAAGCTCAATGCTAGACATCGGGCAACTGAGGGTCAAGGGTATTTGTTGGAACCACAAGCACCAAAACCTGGACAATTCATTGCCAAAATACACTGTGAAAGCACGCTATTGTATATATAGAGCAACCTTTAGACTTTACAGTGTTTTGTGATTCAGTTTAGTGTAGTTTAGAGATACAGTGCGGAATCAGGCCCTACGACCCACTGAGTCCGCACCAATCAGCGATCACCGTACACGAACACTATCCTACACACTAGGGACAATTTATAATTTTACAGAAGCCAATTAACCTGCAAACCTGCATGTCTCTGGAGTGTGGGAGGAAACCGGAGCACCGTAAAAACCCCACGTGGTCACTATTAACAACTCTATCTCAACATCTCTACTTGTGGCCAAATTATTGAAGTGGGGGTGGGGTCAGGAAGAGTTGCAGGAAGCATTTATCAGGACTCGTACCAAACACTTGAAGCTCCAGCTAGCTATGTCAATTTATCTATGTCAACTAGCTACGCCAGTCGGTCTGAAGACAAGTCCCGACCTGAAATGTTGCCCATTCATGTTACTCCAGAGATGGTGCCTGACCTGCTGAGTTACTCCGGAACATTATGTCCTATTTTGTAAACCAGCATCTGCAGTTCCTCGTTACTACAAATATATTTCAAATGTTTTTATGGTGCTTGCCTCAACTACCTCCTCCAACAGCTCGTTCCATATTCCTACTACCCTGTGTGTGGAAAACGTTGTCCCACAAGTTCCTATTAAATCTTTCCCATCTCATCTTAAAGCACCTCATCTCAAAAGTACTCAGTCATTTTGGATATCTGGAAAGACCAGTACATGCACTCCAGACACTGCAGCATACAAAGACAGACAAACATCTGGCAATATCTTTGATTATTAGATTCCACTAGGAAGTCACCGTATCAGCCTACACATGATCCATATCCCTCTATTCTCAGGTGCCTTTCCAAAAGTCTCTCAAATGCCACTATTGGATCTCATATTTCATGGTATAATTAACATCATAACTACTTAAGATAACAAAAAAAAATTAAACGGAAACAAACATCTTAAAAAATCCCCTTTCAACTTTGACTCCCGAGCAACAAGCTTGGAATCCAAACTAAAAGCAATTGGGTCTTGGATTTGACTAATGAGTTCCCAACTGATTTTTGTAGTGATCCCATTTAATTTTTTTAAATTTATCTCATGCAGTTAGAATTGTCATTATCCAATGAAATGTGAAATATGTTTGTGGCGTTTAAGAGACTTTTGGATAGGCACATGGATTTGCAGGGAATGGAAGGATATGGATCATGTGCACGCAGATAAGAGTTGATCTTGGCATCATGTTCAGCACAGACATTGTGGGCTGAAGGGCCTGCTCCTGTGATGTACTATACTGTATTGATCTCTGTTCTATTAACTCCACACTTTGTTAATATTTCCTTCAGTTTTGATAATTGGTAAATATGTTTGTACATCAGGGACGTTTTTGAACTTGAATTGCTTCGTGACATTTAGGTTGCCAATTGAAAACCAATTGAGGATTGTTTGGGGGCCATTTTACTTCTGAGACGTCACGGTTGGATTAGCAAGTGTAAATGCCCAGTGAAATTAGCCCAGTATTCCTGCTCAGTTAAGTGCCACCATTTTGGAACCATTATGATCTCACTGTTCTATACATAAAACAGATTTCCTGTATTTCATTCTCAAAAGCAAATCATTCATACAGAATCATGATTTGGGATAAGACAAAGTACGGTATTGATTGAAAATATCCTATTGCAAAACCTATCTGAGGTAGGTATAGTGTGTTTATGGAAGCTTAACCTTTGAACGTCAGTGATAGTAAGGACCAGTTGGTCTGGTTGGGAGATACAGCATGGTTCCTCTAACAGCTCGTTCCATATACCCACCATCCTCTGTGTGGAAAAAGTTGCCCCTCAAGTTCCTAATAAATCTTTCCCATCTCATCTTAAAGCACCTCACCTCAATAGCACTCAGCTATCTGGAAAATCCAGTACGTGCACTCCAGACACACAATATCTTTAATTGCTAGATTCCACTTGAAAGATTTCGACCCACCAAATCTGCGCTGGCCATTGATCACCTGTTCACACTATTTCTATGTTGTCCCACTTTACATCCACTCCCTACACACAAGGGGGCAATTTTCAGAGGCTAATTAACCTGCAAACCTTGCACGTCTTTGGGATGCAAGAGGAAACGAGAGCACCCAGAGGAAAGCCCACGCAGTCACATGGAGAACGTGCAAACCCTACGCAGACAGGATCGAAGCAGAGGTCAGGATCCAACCCGGGTCTCTGGCGCTGAGGCAGCAGTTCTACCAGCTGCGCCACTGTGCCGCCCTATAAATCCTAAAGTGGGTCACGGCATACTGTGGCTATCTATAGCACACATTCATAGCTCACAACAAGCTTTACAGCCTCAGTGGCTTTTCCTTGTTCCAAGGGCTATTAGGAGTCAGCAATGCAAAGTAGCTGCTGCTTTCTTCATTCAGAGAAACCAGTGCTGACTCTATTGCATCTCATATCATTCAATATTATCTGGACAACACGTTTCTTAGTTACCTACATATTTAAAAAATAATTACCTTTTGCGCTCAATTCTTTTAAGTTCTCATTTTAAAGATGCAGCATGGAAACAGGCCCTTCGGCCCACCGAGTCCACGCCGACCATCGACCGCCTGTTCACACTAGTTCTGTGTTATCCCACTTTCCCGTCCACTCCCTACACACACGGGGGCAATTTCATACAGGGCCAATCATCCTAAAAACATCTTTGGGATGCGGGAGGAAACCGGAGCACCCGGAGGAAACACCCATGGTCGCAAGGGGAACGTGCAAACGCCACGCAGACAACACCCGAGGTCAGGATCGATCCTGGGCCTCTGGCGCGGTGAGGTACCAGCTCTACCCGCTGCGCGCTGTGCCACGCTTGTGGCTCATTGTTTAAAGAATGTCATGTACGTATCAGCACAGATAATCTGTAATATTTTATCCTATTATGGAAGGTTTGAGGTTTCGTGTTGCCGCTTGGCTTGCCTTTTTACCCTTTATCTCAAGCTTCTGTCAGTGTCAGGTACTCTACTGGTACAAGTTAGCCCAACTCACAATAGGAAGCCGATAAGAAATGCCGATTTCTTCTTCCAACTCCCACACCGCCCTGGAATGGATCACGAGCCAGCTTCCTGGAAGAGTTTAGTTTGCTTCGCAACTAGAAAGACACTACTAATGTGCATCGAGGGTGAATGTCCAGAGTTTAACCCGTGTTGGGGTTTATAAGACTCCTGGGATCACCGGCAATGAGTCCCGCCATCAAGTCCAACAGTTCCACTTATTCCAGCAACCCATTTTGGCAATTGAGCTGAAACAAAACATTTGAGAGCCCTACTCATATTTAGTGTCGACCATCCCGCCAACCCATCCTCCTGACCCTGCACAGAACGTCACCTCCTCCCATCCCTTCCCAAGTGAGGCAGGCACAAGGAATATCAGGTGCCGATCTGTTACCTTATGTAACACATTTCAGGAGTTCAAGCTACAAGCAGTATATTGTGCACCATGAAAAAGCTGCAACAGAAATACAGAATAAAAAAATCAAATACTTGCCAGAAACCTCAGAAAACTAAAACAATTACATTTAACCAAGAAACTGCAAAAAAAAGTTTTTTTGATTAATTGGAACCAAATATAAAAAAGTTAGTTAGTTTGTATCCATTGATCGCACGGTGTATTATTCTGCTTCTTCCTTACATAAAACAGTTGATCATCTCCTCAGTGTACGAATCTCTCAACCACTTCACTCATTCGCTCCCCCATCCACCTGTTTGGAATGATTTACGATTGGTTGACTTGCTTATAAGTGGAATGGGTATTCTACTAAATATTCCTTCAATCTCGTGGGTAGAGGAAGTTCTTGGATTGTCTTGGTACTTTTGTTGATTATAATCCGACAAAGGTGTTGAAGTGATGGCGTCGCGACGTATAGAGGTTTGGTCAACTTCAGATGGATGACTGTATCTTTAGTCACTGGTGCGATGGACTGGTCATGTGCATTGTGAGTGCCCTTAGACACAGAGACATAGTGCTGGACGAGATCGACCACATCGTCAAAGTTCTTCAGCTTTGGTTTTGCCAACACCACCGAATCGAAGCCAAACTTTCCCTCGTTGTACTCAATGCGAAGATGGGCAGGTCCTGAGCTTGTTTTGACAGAAAGTGTGAGGAGATATTGCGGGTTAGAGCTGTCCCTGATCAGAAACGTGCCTTCGGTGGTCTGATTCAGGATCTGGCGTGCTTCAATGGATGTGAGTGCTCCCCAGTACCAACCTGAATGGAGAGAGGAGGAAGAAACAGAGCCAGTCACAAATTTTTAGTTTTGATTAAAGATACAGTGTGGAAACAGGCCCTTCGGCACACTGAGTCCACGCCGACCAGTGATCGATCACCCCATACACTAGTTCTATCCTACACACTTTTGGGCAGCATGGTGGTGCAGCGGTAGAGTTGCTGCCTTTCAGCCACAGAGACCCGGGTTCAATCCTCACTACGGGTACTGTCTGTACGGAGTTTGTACATTCTCCCCGTGTCCTGCGTGGGTTTGCTCCAGGTGCTCCAGTTTCCTCCCACACTACAAAGACATGGTCCACGTGGTCACAGGGAGAATGTGCAAACTCCGTACAGACAGCACCTTTAGTCAGGATCAAACTCGTGTCTCTGGCGTTGCAAGGCAGCAACTTTACCACTGACCTTTTATTGGTAACATTGTGCCAGAAAACAGCAAATAATTCAAATATGCAGTCTCTTGTTCATTCACCAATTTTTAAACTTCCTCATTAACAAAAAAAAAACTTTCACTGATACAAAATAACCAGTTGACTGAAATGACCACAAAAAGAATTCTCCTAAAGAAAAGCCCATCAGCTCCATTTATTTAGGAATTTTTCTGAAACATTTATTCCAGTTTCAGAAAATAGACTGAAACTTTAGTGAAAGTTTTCACCAAGGTTGAAGATTTAAAAACTTTAGACTTTCCAGATGTTTCCAGCGAGGAAACGGGCCCTTCGACCCACCGAGTCCGCGCACACCAGCTATCCCCATGCACGAGCTCTATCCAACACATCCAGAACTCCGCTGCCCGTCTACTCACCCACTCCCCGATCCGTGACCATATCACCCCCGTCCTTTACAAGCTCCACTGGCTCCCCATCCCCCAGAGAATCCAGTACAAAATCCTCCTCATGACATACAAAGCCTTCCATAACCTGGCCCCATCCTACCTGACTGACCTCCTCCACAGACACACTCCCACCCGTACCCTCCGCTCTGCTGCTGCTAACCTCCTGTCCCCCCCCATCCGGACCAAACTCAGATCCTGGGGGGACAGGGCTTTCTCCATCGCTGCTCCCACACTCTGGAACTCACTACCCCAAACCGTCAGAGACTCCCCCTCAGTCAACACATTCAAAACATCACTGAAGTCTCATCTGTTCAGCACTGCCTTCAATCACTGACCGTTACCTCACCTTCTTTTTCCTTTTCTCTTCGTTTACTCATTTATCTATTTATTTTCTTTTATGTTTTAGTAAACCTTGTAAAGCGTCTTTGAGTGTTAGAAAAGCGCTATATAAATGTAATGCATTATTATTATTATTATTATTACACACATTAGGGACAATTTATAATTTTACCGAAGCCAATGATCCTACAAACCGGTGTGTCTTCGGAGTGTGGGAGGAAACTGGGGGTCCCGGAGAAAACCCAGGCAATCACAGGGAGAACGTACAAACTCCATACAGACAGCACCCATAGCCAGGATTGAACCAGTGTCTCTGGCGCTGTAAGGCAGCAACTCTACTACTACGCCACTGTGACATCCCGAATAGAGCCTGGAAACAGGCCCTTCGGCCCACCGAGTCCGTGCTGGCCAGTGATCCCCCCCCCGTACACGAGCACTATCCTACACACACCAGGGACAATTTACAAGTCTAAACCTTAAACCTGTTCCTGAAACTTTTATTCTTCAACTCTGTTATCACTCTGGTTCCTTACTTTCCCAACAGATATTGTAACCCTCCTACGGACGTGAATGCGAAGAGCCAAAACAGTCTGTGTTTCATAACTCTCTGCAGGAAGGAATCTACACTGGGCACTTTCTGCACAGATTCAATTAACCTTTGTTCCTTTACTCAATCCCTCATTCCATTAAACAAACAATTCACATGCATCTTCTTCAGAGTTGTAGATTCAGAGACATAAAACATGGGGCTACTTTTGTTTTTACAAAAGCATGGTACATATATGGAACGAGCTGCCGGTGGATATAGTCAAGGCAGGCACTATCACAACATTTAAAAATAATTTGGACAAGTACATGGATAGGACAGGCTTAGAGAGATATGGGCCAAATGCAGGCAGGTAGAACTGGTGTAGATGGGCATGTTGGTCAATATGGGCAAGTTGGACCAAAGGGCCTGATTTCATGTTGTATGACTATGACCTGCTAAGTTATTTAAGTACTCTCTTTCTTCTACCGAAGAACTTGCAACTTCACAACCCACATTCAAATCATACGAAGCCAAAAACATTCAATAACTACAACACAAGAATGACATCAGGCTAAAATGTCAAGGTTTAGCTGGACAATTACTCCATTCACACATTGTTGCAGCTGCATCAAGTTCTTGCAGCTGTTTATGTAAATAAAACAAAACACAAACACATCCATTAATAAATGGCAACCATGTGTAATCTCCATGGAATCTGTGCAGGAAGTGGGAAGTTGTGCAACATTAATGTGAGCTTCAGAGACACAAGCTGGACAAATGATTGCAACTGGAGCATTTGCAATGTGGCCTCTGAATTTCCTGAGCATTTGCAACATTTAGTGCGCTCAATGCCCACCTTTGGTGGACATTCCCCTCCTCCTTCCCAGATCTCCCTCTATCTTCCTGTTTCCACCTATATCCTTCCTTTGTCCCGCCCCCCCTGACATCAGTCTGAAGAAGGGTCTCGACCCGAAACGTCACCCATTCCTTCTCTCCCGAGATGCTGCCTGACCTGCTGAGTTACTCCAGCATTTTGTGAATAAGCCCACCTTTACATTACAGTCCAAAGCCCATGGATGGAAACAATGTGTAGAAAGGAACAGCAGATGTTGGTATACACCGAAGATAGACATAAAGCACTGGAGTAACTCAGCGGGTCAGGCACCATCCCCGGAGAAAAAGGATGGGTGACGTTTCGGATCAGGACTCTTTTTCGATGACTCTTGCCAAACGTTGCCACCAATTGGGGCAACATGTCTGCCATAACAGAGTTTTTGTTTGCCCATACTCCAACCTCATAGCAGTAAACAACAACATTCTCCATCCAAGCACAACCAAGACTAGATGTAGAAATAAAGAATCGCGGATGCTGGTTAATACCGAAGATAGACGCAAAGTGCTGGAGTAACTCAGTGCGTCAGGCAGCATCTCTGGAGAACATGGATAGACCAATAAATACGTAAATCAACTGTTGATTTCACAATAGGTTTATGATCGTTTACCTGTTGGAAGATGTACAAATTATCAATATCAAAAAGTTAACCATGGACAAATTGAAATCCAAGTCAAGTTCCCCAATTGACTGATTCAACTCGCATAGAAACAAAGATCTACAGATGCTGGTTTATAACAAAGATGGACCTGAAACGTCACCCATCCTTTTCCTCCAGAAATGCTGCCTGACCCACTGGGTTACTTCAGCACTTTGTGTCTATTTCAACAGACACTATCTGGATGCCAAGTTGTCAATATAATTTGCACCATGCCCCACAAGAAATCAGTCATCCTAACCCCCCCCACCTCCGCCCCCAAAAAGTTTCACATATTAGAACAAACTGTCTTTGAAAAGCAACCAAATAAAAATCTCCACAACAGAATCACAATGATTATCTTTAGCACATTTTACACAGCCAAATAGCTAATTTTTCCTTCCCCAAGCAAATGTCATCCAAACCAAATATAGTACGTCAACTCAAATTTCAGCAGAGGTCAGTACAACCCTAGAAACTCCCTGGTCTGATATATAGATCTTAGACAAGCAGTGTTATTTGTCCAAAGAAGGGTCTCGACCCAAAACATCACTCATCCTTTTTCTCCAGAGATGCTGCCTGACCCTTTGAGTTACTCCAGCACTCAGTGTCCATCTTTGGTATAAACCAGCATCTCCTGTTCTTTTTTATTACATTGAAAAAAAAACGACCATTTTTCATTTTACAAAATGACACAAAACTCTGGAGTAATTCAAATGATAAGGCAGCATCTCTGGATGGGTGACATTTCAGGCCTATCTTTGATATAAACCAGCATCTGCAGCTCTTTGTTTCTATTCTAGTGTATTTGTTGAACTAGTTAATTGCGGAACTTGACTAGGATTTAAATTTGTCCATGGTTAACTTTTCGATATTGATAATTTGTACTTTTATCAACAGGTGAGGAGGTATAAGATCATAAACCTTCTATTATGAAATCAACTATTGATTTATGAATTTATTGGTCTATTTGGTGCTCAGGATCAATGTTATGTTTGATCACAGATATCACCAATCTTTGGAACAAAATGTTAATATTACTCAAAATGATTTCCACTTTTATTATATTAAAAAATCAAAGTGCTTTTTTACAGCAGCTCAAAAATCAAAAACACACTTTTAGTATTTAGTATCCATTGACCAGGTGCACTTCACACTGCCTCGGCAAGGTCACCAGCAGAAGGTCACCATCACTTCCTCTTCTTCTCCCATCAGGCAAGAGGTACAGAAAGGTAAAGGAATACCCCAGAGAAGGGTCTCGACCCGAAACGTCACCCGTTCCTACTCTCCAGACAGATGCTGCCTGTTACTCCAGCATTTTGTGTCTACCACTAGATTCAGGGCAGTTTCTTCCCTGCTGTTATCAGGCAACTGAACCATCCTATCACTAATTAGAAAGCAGTCCTAACCTACCATCCATCTTATTGGAGACCCTCAGACCATCTTTAATCGAACATTACCTTGTACTAAATGTTATTCCCCATACCATGTATCCAAACACTGGACGCCTCGATTGTAACCATTGATAGTCTTTCCACTGACTGGTTAGCACACAACAAAACGTATTTCACTGTACCTTGGTGCACATGACAATAAACTAAACAAAACAAACTAATCTTCAATTTAGGAAGAGGGGATGTTCAACGAGATCTGGGTGTCCTAGTGCATCAGTCACTGAAAGGAAGCATGCAGGTACAGCAGGCAGTGAAGAAAGCCAATGGAATGTTGGCCTTCATAACAAGAGGAGTTGAGTATAGGAGCAAAGAGGTCCTTCTACAGTTGTACCGGGCCCTGGTGAGACCGCACCTGGAGTACTGTGTGCAGTTTTGGTCTCCAAATTTGAGGAAGGATATTCTTGCTATTGAGGGCGTGCAGCGTAGGTTCACTAGGTTAATTCCCGGAATGGCGGGACTGTCGTATGTTGAAAGGCTGGAGCAATTAGGCTTGTATACACTGGAATTTAGAAGGATGAGGGGGGATCTTATTGAAACATATAAGATAATTAGGGGATTGGACACATTAGAGGCAGGAAACATGTTCCCAATGTTGGGGGAGTCCAGAACAAGGGGCCACAGTTTAAGAATAAGGGGTAGGCCATTTAGAACGGAGATGAGGAAGAACTTTTTCAGTCAGAGAGTGGTGAAGGTGTGGAATTCTTTGCCTCAGAAGGCAGTGGAGGCCAGTTCGTTGGATGCTTTCAAGAGAGAGCTGGATAGAGCTCTTAAGGATAGCGGAGCGAGGGGGTATGGGGAGAAGGCAGGAACGGGGTACTGATTGAGAGTGATCAGCCATGATCGCATTGAATGGCGGTGCTGGCTCGAAGGGCTGAATGGCCTACTCCTGCACCTATTGTCTATTGTCTATAGTTTGGAGATACAGCATGGAAACAGGCCTTTGGGCCCACCAAGTCCATGCTGACCATCGATCACCCGTTCACACTAGTTCTATGTTATCCCACTTTCTCATCCACTCCCTACGCATTAGGGGCAACTTTAGAGGATGGTTAACCTACAAACCCACAGGTCATTAGGATGCAGAAGGAAACCCACCTGGAGGAAACCCACCTGGAGGAAACCCACGTGGTCACAGCGAGACCGTGCAAACTCCACACAGACACAGGATCGAGCCCAGGGGTCTCTGGCGCTGTGAGGCAGCGGCTCGACCAGCTGCGGTATCATACTCCCTTTTTAATTTTAATTTATTTCGGGGGATGGGGGGAGTTGCATGAAGATGAGTTTTTTTTGCACAGTGATATTTGTTCAAAATCTGCCCTACGAAAACCACTGAACTTAATTCACATGGAAATCAAAAACAGTGTTACAATTAAGTGCATGTTAAATTATCCAGAACCATTAATTAGTGGCACGACCAGACCCAGGAACAGCTTCTTCCCTCTATTATCAGGCTTTAGACTTTATTTTAGACTTTAGAAATACAGTGTGGAAACAGGCCCTTTGTCCCACCGAGTCAGCACAGACCAATCACTCCATGCACCAGCACAATCCTACATACTAGGGGCAAAGTACAATTTTTATCAAAGCCAATTAACCTCCAAAGTCTTTGGAGCGTGGGAGGTAACAAGAACACCCAGAGAAAACCCATGCGGTCATGGGGAGAACGTACAAACTCCGTACAGACAGCACCCATAGTCAGGATCGAACCCTGGGCTCAGGCGGTAAAGCAGCAACTCTACCGCCGCGCCACTGTGCCGACCTGTACAGCCTTCTGAAGAGTCCTTCCATGAGCTAAGGTACTGCCCGATTCACCTCTACCTTGGATTAGTCTATGGAACTGATGCACAACAATGCTGAGAACTATATTCTGCACTCTGTATCTTCCCCTTTGCTCTATTGGGCCTATTGAACCAGAGTTTGACTTGATTGCATTTTTGTGCATGGTATGATCTGATCTTTTTAGACATCACGCAAAGAAAGCCTCTCACTGTACCCCGGTACACGTGACAACCATAAAACTAAACCCAAGCTATTTCCGGTAACTGCAATCCATTTGCCAAAGATGTTCCAACAAATATGCCTCCATTTCAAAGGAAATAGGTAGGCCAATCCATAATATTATTGCGGAATAATTGTGAACGATGTCACATTCATGCAGAGGAGTGTGTTGTGTACACATGACATTTTACTAAAATAAAAGACACAAAGTGCTGGAGTAACTCAGCGGGTCAGACCCAAACTTTCCCTTGGGCCAGTCTAACCATGAAAAAGACTCATTTGGATGAGTGTCAAGAACTGAAACTGCACTGGGACTTGACTAAATAAACCCAGTTAACAACACAACTTTTATTCATGTACTGTCTTTAAAGATGTGAAACATCCCAGGGTGTTCAACAGAATACGACATGAAGGCAAACATTGGCAGATGATTAAAGCATTGATTGGATTGATTGATTCATTGATTCATTGATTGATTACAAAGAGCATTTGGAGACCTCGAGCCATGCAGCATGCAAACAGGCCCTTCAGCCCAACTCGTTCCTGGTGCTTATTTGGCCACATTTGACCCATATCCCTCCACATCTTTCCTATGCATGGCACAGCAGTAGACTTGCTGCCTTACAATGCCAGAAACCCGGGTTCAATCCTGACTACGGCTGTTGTCTGTACAGAGTTTGCACATTCTCCCTGTGATTGCATGGGCTTTCTCCGGGTGCTCTGGTTTCTTCCCAAAATGACATACGTTTTTAGGTTAATTGGTTTCAGTAAAATTGTCCCTAGTGAGGAAAAACTTTTTCAGTCAGAGAGTTGTGAATCTGTGGAATTCTCTGCCTCAGAGGGCAGTGGAGGCCAATTCTCTGAATGCATTCAAGAGAGAGCTGGATAGAGCTCTTAAGGATAGCAGAGTCAGGGGGTATGGGGAGAAGGCAGGAACGGGGTACTGATTGAGAATGATCAGCCATGATCACATTGAATGGCGGTGCTGGCTCGAAGGGCCGAATGGCCTCCTCCTGCACCTATTGTTTATTGTCTATTGTCTATAGTGTGTAGGTTACTGTTAGTGTATGGGGTGATCGCTGGTCAGTACATACATGGTGGGCCGAAAGGCATATTTCCGTGCTGTATCTCTAAAAGGAGGGGCAGGCCAAGCCTGGCAGGCTAAATCTCCATATGATGGTATCATATCCCAACCTGAAACATGACCTATCCATGTTCTCTAGAGCTGCTGCCTGACCCACTGAGTTTCTCCAGGACTGACTTTAGTTTATTACTCACATTTACCGAGATACCAGAAAAAAAAGCTTTTGTTTGCATGCTATCCAGTCAAAGACTGTAAATGAATACAATACAAAGATTGACAGGTTCTTGGTTAGTCGGGTGTCAAGGATTACGGGAAGATGGCAGGAGAATGGGGTTGAGAGGGAAAGATAGATCAGCCATGATTGAATGGCCGAGTAGACTCAATGGGCCGAATGGCCTAATTCTGCTCCTATGACATATGAATACAATCAAAGCTGTCCACAGTGCACAGATGACTGGTAAAGGGTACAACATTTAATGCAAGATAGAACATTGAGACCTTGTGTAAGCCAACATCTGCAGTTCCTTGTACAGTCATTTCGCTAAACTGCCAAAACAACCCAACTTCACAGCATTTGGAATATACCGACGTGTTGCAAGGGGGTGTATTTTCCATTAACATCTTAAACTTTCAGAGTAAATCACAGGCTGACAGTCAACCAGGCGAGAGGCCTCTTCCCCAAAAGAGGTTTTTGGGGAAGAAAATAGCAGGCGGGCTGTCGTGACCAAACTACAACTTCTACATTGGAAACATACCTAACAATATAGCACTTAAAAATAGGCATGTTCTTTTTTTAAAGTGCAGTTTTTTAAAACAATGCAGATGATCATTTAAGGCCAGTGGGACCTCTATTGATTAATTGCCAGCAAAATAATTAAGCCATAAATATTATTTCTAAGATAGACACAAAATGCTGGAGTAACTCAGCGGGACAGGCAGCATCTCTGGAGAGAAGGAATGGGGATCGCTTCGGGTTGAGATCCTTCTTCAGACTGATCTGAAGAAGGGTCTCGACCCGAAATGTCAGCCATTCCTTCTCTCCAGAGATACTGCCTGACCCGCTGAGTTACACCAGCATTATGTCTTTCTTCAATTTAAACCTGCAGCTGCGGTTCCTTCCTAAATATTATTTCTATTGGGCAACACAGTGTTGCAGTTGGTAGAACTGTTGCCTCACAGCGCCAGAGACCCGGGTTAGATCCTGACCTCAGGCACTGCCTGTGTGGAGTTTGCATGTTCTCCCTGTGGCCACCTGTGTTTCCTTTGGTTTCCTTCCATATCCCAAAGACATGCGAGTTTGTAGGGGAATTGGCCTCTTTAAATTGCCCCCCAATTTGTAGAGAGCAGATGTGAAAGAGGGATAACATAGAACAAGTGTGAACGGGTCATTGTGGACCTGGTGGGCTGAAGGGCCTGTTTCCATGCTGTGTCTCCAACCTAAACTATTCCAACATTTATCCGGTCCATATTTCCCAAAGTTGCTCATCTCACATTTCCATATTTCTAAAATTAACTTCACAACGTTAGCACTTTTGTTTTTAAAATGCAAGCTTCAATTTATTCCCCCCCCCCCCCCCCCCCGGACAATCGAGTCCTTTGTTCATTCTACCACACCCATGCCTAAACCCAACCGTTCCTCCCACCATTTAAACGTTAATAATAACGTATTACAGCCATACACGCTGACAAAGAATAAAACTGAAAATAGACACAAAATGTTGGAGTAACTCTGCTTTGGGCAGCGTCTCTGGAGAAAAGGAATAGGTGACTTTCAGGTCGAGACCATTCTTCAGACGGAGAGATGGGGGAGAGGAAACCAGGGATATGAAAATGGTACAGAATAATACTGTCCAGGAAAGAATAGGTCAGACAGAAATAGCGGCATCACTGGTGACAAGCTCAACCATTAAAAACGGTAATGGCCATAGCTATTACACACACTACACATAGCTATTACACACACACCATCATTATTCAGTAAATAAAAAAAATAAACCTTGCATTCGGAGGTGCTTACACAGCCATCACAGTTCTTCGAATCGGCATTGCCCGAGAGGTTTTTTTTTTGTTGCCACTGTGTGTAAAACAACTTTGGTGTAACTAATCCTTTGTACTTTGGACTGCTTTTCCTGGAAGCAGCCTTGACGAAAAGGGAAAGTACTTAAAAAAAAAAAACCGAGGACATTACAAACAGACATGGGATTTTAGCAATGGAAAGTTATATCGATTAACTGGGTTATCCAAGAATTTCACACGTTTTCTCGTTCTATTTTAAAACAACACGGATTAAATTGGGCTTCTTTGCTCGTCCTTCTCCCCACTTGCATGAAATATTTTGGAGTATTAAATTTCCTAGAAATGCTAAAGACCACAGTGTAGCAAATTTACTTTCTAGCAACCCGACTGATCACATGATACAGTAATGTGCAGATGTTAACCAATCGTAGCAATCAGCCGTCTACTATTACTCAACACACAGGCATGTATTAGAAAGCACAGCCGACGTTAGGTTTAAAGCAACTCTCATCTCAGATATGCCACCAGTACCAAAGGTCCCTTCACAAACTGCACTTGCGCCGAGTCCAAAACGCTTCAGCATTTCCCTCGGTTAATTTAAGCACTGTTCTCATTGCCACGACCAGATAATGAAACATCGCTGGTACTTACTTGGGTACAGCTTTCACCAGTGCACGACGGAGGCACTTTTATGACCTGAAATCACTGGATTTGCAGAGCGGGTATGAACTAAACACTCGCAGAAAGATAAATCAAGTCTGCTTGCATTTAAGTATCCTTCAAACGTGTGACAAATCCAAGTCTGAAGAAGGGTTCCGACCCGAAACGTCACCCCATTCCTCATCTCCACAGACGTTGTCTGACCCGCTGAGTTACTCCTGCATTTTGTATCCATCGCTGTGACAAGTCTTAATCACTGGCAGTTAATCTACCTAGCACTGGAAATTAGCTATTACATTGAAAGAGTATCTAATTTTTAAGTTTGAATTGTTGGCGGTGATAATAACATTGCAAGCTTATATACAGTGTCTCAATGTTTTTTTGTATGAACGTAGAACACAGCACACCACAGTAACAGGCTCTTCGCCCACACAATGACTGTGCCCAACATGGTGCCAAGACCAACCCTCATCTGCCTGAACATAAACCAAGGTAAAATACATTTGTAAAAGTCATAGGACAAGTTCAGTTTTAAAATGCTCCTGATGTTTAAATTTATTTGACAATTATTAAAACTGAAGGAAATATTTTTACAAAGCATGGAAAAATAGAACACGGAACAGTACAGCACAGCAGAGGAGCAGGCCCTTCGGCCCACACTGTCCATGCTGAACATGAAGCCATTACCCCTCTCAGCCGCCCGTTCCAGGCACTCACCACTCTCTGGCTTAAAAACAAAATTCCTGCACATCTCTTTTAAACTTTGCCCCTCTCACCTTAAAGCTATACCCTCTAATCTTTGACATTACCACCCTGGGCTAAAGGTTCTGATTGTCTACCCTATCTTGGATGGCACAGCAGTAGAGCTACTGGAGTTTGTACGTTCTCCCCGTGATGGCGTGGGTTTTCGCCGGATGCTCTGGTTTCCTCCCACACTCCAAAGACGTGCAGTTTTAATCGGCGTCAGTAAAATTGTAAATTTGTCCCGAGTGTGTGGATAGAGCTAGTGTATATCCGCCAGCTCCAGGTGTTTGGCCGATGGTAGGCCGCAGCGGGAACGGAGACACGGCCCAGAAAACAAAGGTCGGGTCTCCGTTCGGAAGAGACAATTTTACAGTTTATATCATTTGCAGTTCTGGTCGCCCCATTACAGGAAGGATAGGGGAGGGGGGAGTTTTGGAAAGGGTGCAGAGGAGGTTTACCAGAATGATGCCTGGATTAGAGAATATTAGTTACAGGGAAAGGTTGGACAGACTTGGGTTGCTTTCTCTGGAACGCTGAGGGTTGAAACAGGCCATTTGGTCCACTACGTCCGCCCCAACTAGCGACCACCTCCTACACTAGCACGATCCTGCACCCTAGGGGCAGTTTACCATTTACGAAAGCAAACCAAGCTACAAATGTGTATGTCTTTGCAGTGCGGGAGGAAACCGGAGTACTCGGATGAAACCCAAGAGGTCACAGGGGGAACGTACAAACTCCGTACAGACAGCGCCCGTAGTCAAGATCGAACCCAAGTCTCTGGTGCTGTAAGGTGGCAGCTCAACCGCTGCACCACTGTGCCGCCCCTTTTATATTGCAATAGTATGACTGTGACTGACAGAGGCTTGCAAATTACTCAGCAGTGTAGACAATCTGTGAATTAGGGTTTTAACCAGCTGGGAAGCTATTTTTGTTGGCGACGTTCTTTCACATTCGGCCATGCAATGTCACTTATTAAGGTAAAGCCCAGGCCCCACTGACTGAACAAATGCAGCGAGCCCATCACTCCAAGAAAATGATTTAATGATAAAGAGCATGGAAACAGGCCCTTCGGCCCACCGAGTATTGATCCCCCATTCACATACTAATTCTATGTTATCCCACTTTCTCATCCACTCCCTGCACACTAGGGTCAATTTATACTGTACTGGCCAATTAATCTACAAACACGCACGTCTTTGGGATGTGGGAGGAATACAAAGCACCCAATGTCAAGATCGAACTCAGGTCTCAGGAGTTGCAAGGCAGCAGTTCTACCTGCTGTGCCACTGTGCTGCCCATATTCTGGGTCATTGTTTCCCCAGTTGAGTAACTGGCTGAATTTTATGCCATTATTTACCTCTGTCACATCTCTGCCCAATTTCGAAATGTGGGCGAAGATAGACATAAAACGCTAGAGTAACTCAGTGGGTTAGACAGCATCTCTGGAGAAAAGGAATAGGTGACATTTTTGGTTGAGATCGTTCAAATGCGGTTCCTGGCCCAAGAACAGACGGTATAACACAAAGTTACAGCCAAAATACATGGATGCAAAACCAATTGTGTCTACTTTTTCCAAAATGCCAGCACTGGCAAGATAGGCTGAATGGCCTCCAGTGGTACAAGAAGGGTATCGACCCGAAAAGTCACCCATCTACATCTCCAGAGATGTAGCCAGCCCCGCTGAGTTACGCACTGCATGCCATTTACTGCAAGTTTCAATGTTTCATTAGGTTTGCATCACAAGCACTGTGCTGGTGACTTCAATGTTTAGACCACTGAAGGCATTGAGCAAAAAATATCTCAACAAATAAATAACAACTCCCATTGGAACAGTCCCCAGTCAAATGGTAATGCCCATATTTGAAAGGGGGTCCCAACTCAAAACATTGCCGACCTGTGTTCTCCTTTAAGAGAGCTTCATCTCACCCTCCCCTCCTCTCCCTCTCTCTCCCTTCCACCTCCCTAGTCATTTTACCAGTTCTGCAGTTGTCCGCATTTTTTCTCGAGACCACTTTTTCTCTAGTCAACAATGGACTGACCAGGCAACACCCTGCCAGAGGTCATTTGCGGCTGATCCTAGTCTATTGTCGCCTCAAACTCTTCACCTCTGCCCTCCCTCCAAACCCCCCCCACTCCCACCTAGATGCTGTCTGACCTGCTGAATTACTCCAGCACCTTGTGCCTATCTTTGGTATAAACCAGCATCTGCAGTTCTTTGTTTCTGCATGCTGCCTTAGCCTGCCGAGTTACTCCAGCACTTTGTCTTTTCCTTTGGTAAACCAGCATCAACAGTTCCTCCTTTCTACATGCTCTTAGCACCATCAGTTTCGTTCTGGGGTGAGGCATTATTTGTACATTATGTTCACTGAATCTTGTTTTATTTTCAGTAACATGCTTTTTATCAAATGCCTGAATAAAATGCTCCCAGGATCCACTACCCTGTCCTCGCTGTTATTGCCTCCCACACTCAGGCAAGGAAGGTACATCCATTCACTTCCTCCCCACTGTGACTTTTTTCACTTTTGCCCACAAACGTTTCAGTAATAATGTTTTGCAAAACTTTATCCTAAGTGGAACATCACTCTCCTGGACATTTCTGCTACTTTTTACTGGGAAGAAAGGATTTGCATCTTCCTTATCGAGTCCCTGGGCATTTCTCCAACATATATGGAGTTCCAGGAGACATATTCCAGAGCGCCTGCAATCTCCTCCTGTGGTTTAATGCTCTGGCTGCTAACATGGCTTCAAATAAGTGTTCCTCTTCCACACCCACTTGTCTTAATTTTTCTCTCTTCATATATATTATTTTATAAGTAATTTCCCCTGTCACTTCCCATTCAGATTTTTCTCTTCAACGTTTTCACAATCAGGGTGTTTGGTCCCAACTCTGTCTGACGCTGAAGTTCCAAGTGATAAATAATTGGAGGCACAAGGAATTGCGGATATGGAATCCAGTGTGGAACTGAACAAAGATAAATTATTATTCAAAGTAACTAAATTAAATCATTTGTTTGACATTTGTGGCTTTAAAAAAAAAAAGGGAGCAGAACATTTCGGAACTGATCACAATGCGATTTATCCAATTTGCATAAATAAAATTCTATACAAACAGAGCAACGGTATGCCACAGGGCAAAGCCGTCAGAGGTAGGAAAACTGGAACACAAACTGTCAGCTTTTCAGAAAAGTTGTTTTTCCACTACTCTCCTTAAGAAACTTTGCTAATTTAACCACAGTTGTTTCATTAGAGAACAAAAATCGACAATATTTATGTTGAGCTAGAGTTTACCAGAGTGTAAAATAGTCAGTATATTAACAAATATTTTACTCAAAAATATGCACACTGTTTCCTTAACTTCCAACTCGCCTCAGTATCCATTTGCTTCTCTCTTGTCTTTACACTTTACATTTACCGAATGTGTGCAGAATCCCATTCACTTATTTTTTAAATTAAACTCTTTACTGGAGAAAACAGCTCATAATATTTTGTACTTTGCAATTTACATAACACATCAAACCTTTCACCCTACAAACCTACTTGTTTTATTCAATGATGTTGGGGACAATTACAATATACTAAAACTTAATAAATAAATCTTTTTTAAATTTCATTAAAAAAGTGTGGCATCCAAAAGCCCAATGATTGGAGTCTGAATAATTACAGGTGAAAATCAATTATAAATTTGTTTAATTCAGTTAATGTTAATTTCTGGGAAGGGGGGAAGGGGGGAGGGGGGAGAAAAAATGAAACAAACCCTATTTTCCAATTAGTGATTTCATTCTAACACAAGGGAATATTTGTAACACAGCAATAATAAAATAAGTATGCATTTGAAAATTTCCAAATGTTCGCGTCCGAATTATTTTAGACCCCATTGTCTGCAACTGACTGTTTTAAACACAGCACATTCAACATGCGGACAATACGCCGTGAAGTTACAAGGATAACGAAACAAGAATTTAGCAGTTTTAAGAATTTAGCGTCAATTCTATTCTAGACATCAGTTCTCATATAGGAGGGGTGGGATAACAATTATGCGTAACAACATTGTGTTAAAATATATGTGATAAAATATGTAGTTACAAAACAAATGCTGGACATCTAAGGGAATGGAGACAGACACAAAATACTGGAGTAACTCAGCGGGACAGGCAGCATCTCTGGAGTGGAATGGGTCGAGACCCCTCTTTAGACTGCGAGTCGGGGGAGGGGGAGTCTAGAGATATGGAAGTGTCAGGTGTGAAAAGGACAGATCAAAACAGACGAATTTGAGAACTTACTCCATTTGATTAAAATGCAACAAAGGCAACGAAGCAATGTTGGAACAAAGGGACCACAACAGTCCCGGACATTTTTTAAGAAATTGCCTTCATATAAACCACCGCGCCTCTTCGCATTTGAAAGTCTGAACGTTCGTGACAAATGTACCTGTAAGTTCCAAATGACTCATGGTGCAGGAGATACGGACCAAGTCTGTCTGTCCTTCTCGGAGGCCAAGCGGGTCTTGGGTACAATTACCGGCGCACAGCAGCCTTGCTGCCTTCTCTTGACAAATCATAGGGGTGATGAATTCAAATGACCGCTGATCCCCACACCGATCGCAAGATTAACGCGGGCCAGAAGGGAGCTGGTTATTTTCCGCCGCCCTCAGATCTAGACAAGAAGCAAGGTGGACAAATGGTGAAGCTGGTACAACTCTTGATATCATTTAACTTCCCATGCAAGGCGCTGCTGCAGAACACTAGAGAGCCGCTGGGACTCAATTCGTAAAAAAACAAAATTGCTCGAAAGTAACAATATCTCGGGCGGAATCCAGATTCATTTTCTAAACACCATCGTAAACAGTAGACAGGCGGAACCTAAATATATGCAATCGAGATCGGGAAAGAAAATGCTTTCCAGTAAAAATCAATGGCTCCGATGCGAAGCTTTAGCAATTAAACAAAGGCATGAACGTGTGCGTTGATATTCACTTTTTGTGCTGCCTGGCCGGTCCAAATGACACTCCGGGTATATTCGTTTCAGTTCATTAATAAGCAAGTCATTTACGGGTCTTTTTTTTCTCCAAAGGCGGCTTGATGGAGATTAAACGAACACATTTCCGTGTATCAAACGCACGCACCTTGTCGTTATTCAATGGTTTGCGAGCAACGCTCCGATACTAGGAACAAGCTGCTTCCCCCCCTCCCCTCCCACTGTAACTCCACTATTAACAGCCAGACGCTAATTTAATACATTCGGCCTAATTCAACTCTTTCCCCTCACTGACAGGCACACAGTCGAAGCACCACGGGCGGCAGAGAGTGAGAGAGGAAGAGGGGGAGAGAGAGAGAACGAAAATGGACAGCCTTTTGTTCGTTTCTGATTCTTGGAAAGAGTTAACCCTTTCAAATGGAGCTCTCTGGTTCATTTCGCCCGCCCCGCCTTCATGAATCAAGTGATGCGCGTCCACCACACGTTAAACTTCACCCACCGACTCTTTCTGAATTTAGACTTCCCACCCCACGAGGCGTACTTTCTGCTCGGGGGAAACAAGGCCGGGGTTGTGTTTTTCTCCCCCCTCTGTTGTTGTTGCTAATTCTCCCTCCTCCCCCGAACAAGAGGAATTTAAAGCAAAAAAAAAAAAAAATGTCACGCGAAGATAGCAGTCTGTACGCGGCGACCCAAACAGACCGTGGGAGATCACACTAGAACTCAGGTTTCTCCCCTCTCTCCCTCCTCCTTTCCCTCCCTCTTCCGCCCTTTCCCCCTCTCTTTCGCTCCTTTCTCTCCCCCCCCCCCCCCCTCTCTCCCCTTTTCCTCTCCAAACATCATTGAACGCGTTGAATGTAAGACACGCCTATGATGGCCAACGCCTCCTATTTCCAGTTCAACCCCCCCCCCCCTCCCCGACACTTTCTGTTTTGAAAAAGATGGCTTCACAAACAACTAATTGTTAGAGTGGGTGAGAGTGAGTGAGTGAGAGAGAGAGAGCAAGGCTGATAAATGTAATGTAAACGAGGAAGCTGGAAAGATGATGCTGGCTTTGCATGTGTGTGTGTGTTTGTTTTCGTTTTAAGCAGCAGCTCTGTGCAGATACAAACATTAGGCAGGCGCCTCAATCTCCCCGCAGGAAGCCCTGACTGTACAGAGGCCAAGGTCGCCAGTCTGTGCGGGCTGGAGGAGCAGAGACCGGGATTGGAGAGGCCGGGACTACCAGCACCGAACAGGCCGGTGTTCCAGGCTGATCTATCAGCAGGGAGCGGCTCCAGAGGCCGCGCCCGCCAGGAGAGACCGGGTTGCTGTGAGCCAACATGGACCGTCTGATATTACAGGTTGCAGGGGCCGGGGTTGCTGCATAATCCCGGTTGCAGGGATTACGGTATGCACCCCTTGACATTTCCAGGCTGCAGGGTACTCGGTTACTGCATGCTGTGCATGATGCTGGACACGGGGTTGTTGCACGGGTTCGTGCATGCAGCGCCTGATGCTGCAGATCCCGGGGTAACTATGTGGCGCCCGCTGTCTCAATGCTGCAGGTCCCAGGGTTATTGCATGCAGCGCTGATGCTGCAGGTCGTGGGGTTAGAACACGCAGCGCTGATGCAGCAGGTCTCGGGGTTGGTGCTTACAACGCTGATGCTGCAGGCCCCGGGGTCTGTGCATGCAGCGCTGATGCTGCAGGCCCGGGGTTGGTGCATGCCGCGTTGATGCTGCAGGCCCGGGTTGGTGCATGCAGCGCTAATGCAGCAGGCCCCGGGGTCTGTGCATGCATCGCAGATGCAGCAGGCCCGGGGTCGGTGCATGCAGCGCTGGTGCAGCAGGCCCGGGGTCGGTGCATGCAGCGCTGGTGCATGCAGCGCTGGTGCAGCGCGCGCTGTCTCCGGGCTGCAGCTTTCCAGGAACTTTCCAAGAATTCCGTGTCACCTGCTCTTGTTGTCATTTGCTCCGCCGGCCAATCAGCGGCGAGCTCGGCCCCGCCTGCCATTGTTGCGTCACGCGGCGCCGCCCACACGCAGGCTCGGGCGAGGTCATGGGACAGAGTTACGCCGCACACACACACACACGGCAGAGTTACGCCGCACACACACACACACGGGGCAGAGTTACGCCGCACACACACACACACGGGGCAGAGTTACGCCGCACACACACAAGGGGGAGAGTTACGCCGCACACACACACACGGCAGACACACACACAGGGCAGAGTTACGCCGCACACACACACACACACACGGGGCAGAGTTACGCCGCACAAGCCCCAGAGCAAAGCCGATGGGGTTACTCTAATGGAATAATGTAATTGCAAGGATATTCGGTTTAAAAATAGGTGTGAACAGTACTGTGTTGGATGTACAGTCACTGAGAGTGTATGAATAGTTGTTGCATATAGTTACAGTATAGAGACATTAGAGTCATACAACACGGAAACAGGCCCTTTGGCCCAATTTGTCCATGCCTACACCAGCCCGCGTTTGACCTGTATCCCTCTAAACCTTTCCTATCCATGCATCTGTCCAAATGTATTTTAAATGTTGCTTCAGAGGACGTCCTCTGGCAGCTCGTTCCATACATCCACCGCCCTTTGTATGAAAATGGTCCCTCTGGTCCCTATTAAATCTTTTCCCTCTCCTCTTAAACCTATGTCCTCTGGTTCTTGATTCCACAATTTTTGTTTAGTGTATAAATACTCGTTTTGTATATAAAAATAAAGTATGTTTTTTGAAGAAAGAAAATGTGATGGCAAAATAATTCAAGCAAAGCCCTCAGGGGAGTGAATTATTGCAACGTCCGAAAGCGTTAATGTGAGAAAAGCAAGCAAATGTTTTGAGGAAATGATATCCCCGGTTTTGAAACGAGGAACTGCTGGTGCTCGTTTACAAAAAAAGACACAAAGTGCTGGTGTAACTCAGCGGGGTAGGCAGCATTTCTGGAGCACATGTACCCGAAATGTCACCGACCCATGTGCAGGAATTAACTGAAGATGCTGGTTTACCCCCGAGATAGACACAAAATGCTGGAGTAACTCAGCGGGACAGGAGAGAAGATATGGGTGATGTTTCGGGCTGAGATCCTTCTTCAGGCATTTTGTATATGTCACTTATCCATGTTCTGCATAGATGCTGCCCGACCCGCTGAGTTACTCCAGCACTTTGTATCTTTTTATATTCCTGGTTGATTCGCTTGTTTCTTGAGTGCTTAAAACATAATGTGCAATTGTGTGATTAGACATCAAGACCCAACAGCAATTATTCCATTACAGTATTTTATTTTTTGGGCAGTGGGATGATATCTAATTTGTTTAACTTATAAACCTCGTTGATGAATTTTCATCAAATACGCTTGCATTTTCTACAGGGCGTCGGCGAACAAATTGGTAAATTATAAGGCAGACGAGGTGCGTAAGTTGACAATAGTGAAGGGCGAAGCAAATACTAGAAGAAAAACGCATTGTTAAAAACGGGAGAAAGAGCCGGAGCCATTGAAAGTACTTTCAATAGTTTATGCCACAGAGGACTCGAAAGGCCTTGCGGTTTCTAAGCGATAATGTTGAAAGGCGTTCTCACTTTTCCGCCGGTTAGAAAATATGCAATTTTAGGCGAAAGCGGTACGTTTACTTTTAGTCTGAAGAAGGGTCTCGACCCGAAATGACACCCATTCCTTCTCTCCAGAGATGTTCTCGATCCCGCTAAGTTACTCCAGCATTTTGTGTCTATCTTCGAATTAAACCAGCCTCTGCAGTTCCTTCCTACACGTTTGCTTTTAAGGTAGATCTAAAGAATAACTGCCGACATTCGGCGGTGAAAGCAGCTGCAAGCTTTGAAGAAGGGCCTCGACCCGAAACGTCACCCATTCCTCCTCTTACAAGAAACTCCTATATGTCTCACAAAAAGCTGGCGTAACTCAGCGGGACAGACAGCATCACTGAGAAGGAATGAATGGGTGACGTTTCGGGTCGAGATCCTTCTTCTGACCTCCTAGCATTTTGTGTATGTCGCCATGTTCACTAGAGATGTTCCATGTTCGCCAGAACATCCATGTTCGCCAGAGATGCTGCCCGACCCGCTGAGTGACTCCAGCATTTTGTGTCTATCCTCGGTGTAAACCAGTATCTGCAGTTCCTGCCTACACATTTAATACCTGTAGATACAAGAAACTGCAGATGCTGGAATCTTGCACAGAATACAAAGTGCTGGAGTAACTCAGTGGGTCAGGCAGCATCTCTGGAGAACAGGAATAAGTGTGTATTCCTACACCGGCCAATCTTGTACATGTATTTATTTGCAGCATCTAATTATGTCACATCTATGTTCAGGGCACGAAGAATCAATTAACTGTCTACAAACTTGACTTGCGAAATTGAACTATGAATCACGGTAGCCGCGATATGATGGATTCATAAGACTTTTTTTAAATCTCAAAGTGGTTGGATTTTATTTTGTATTCTTACATGTTCGATACAAGATACATTGTTTGATTCCGCGGGAGAAACCCGCTGTTGTTTTGACGTAGAGTTCATGAAGTACAACGCAGTCGTTGTACACGAGACTGTGGGCCGGTGTGGAGACCAGTAAGATTTGTTTTCATTGCAGAAAGCATAATTGGATTTATATTTTAAGTCCGTTAAATGAATGTATAATGAACACAGTTAGTATCAATTTAAAAGCGCGGCGACTGAAGGAGACTGCAATTGACAGTGTCAGATCTGAAAAGATGACCTTGATCAAAGCAGACAAAAAACAGGATCGGGAATTTCTAACAATGGATGAAAAAGCCATAGTCAGGATGGAAATATAGTCAGAATAAACTACAGAAGCTGGAATCATGAACAAAGCACAAAAATGCTGGAGGAACTCAACTGGTCAGGCAGCATCTGTGGAGGGAATGGACAGGCGACGTTTCGGTTCGGGGCCCTTCTTCAGCCAAGTTTGCGTGACAGAGATAGAGCCTGCAAAAAAACAAAACTAATCAACGTGGATCAATACGGGTACAATCACAGCTAAAAGCATGTTTAAGGGCCACAATGGGACTGGGTGAACAACGCGTTAAGTATCCGGCCTCAACGGACACCGTCGGATAAAGAGAGAATGAATCATATTGTGGCTACTGTGAATAATAATAGTTCACATTCTCAAATCGGATTGCAACCACTTAATTAGTGCTTCGAGTTTGAGACGGATGTGATATAATTGAATGTTGCAAATAACTAAATGCCCAAGATTATACAATGTGGAAGTACAAACAGTACATTTTTAATTTTACTTCCAACGCCAAATGTCGAGGGTTATTCTTCAAAACTACGTCAAAAACAAAAGTAGGCACAAACTATAAATGCTGGAATCTTACAGAGAACACAAAGTTCCGGAGTAACTCAGCGGGCCAGGCAGCATCTCTGGAGGACACGGACAGGCGACGTCTGGGGTCTGGACCCTTCAGACACCAAAAGCGAATAGTAGAAACCAGGAGTATAAGAAGATACCTGCAGATGCTGGTACAAATCGAAGGTTTTTATTCACAACATGCTGGAGTAACTCAGCAGGTCAGGCAGCATCTCAGGAGAGAAGGAATGGGTGACGTTTCGGGTCGAGACCCTTCTTCAGACTGAGTAGAAACCAGGAACTGCAGAAACTTCTAAAAAAAATACACTAAGTACTGGCACCATTTGCAAAAGGCAAATGTATCGGTTTTGCCCACTGTTATATTTTTTCCAAAGTATCATATAACTAAACGCATCCCAACATTCTTCCAACATTATCGCATGTTCTGCGCCACTGCGCCTTTTGAGTCTGCACCAGTTTTTTTTCTGAAGCACAAAATACATTCTCAGGTCAACGCCTCCAGCTGGTAAACAAGGCTCTTGATTCAGTTTTGCCCAACAACAATTTTCAACAGAGTTATTAATTTGTAACTCTGTTAGACATTGGAAACTTTAATTTGTTGTTTTCCTTATTGAGGTGGAAAAACACGAAGGTGTTCTCCACTTTCACCACTCCACTTTAAGTCTACAGCGTCCCCCCGTGGTATCACTAAGGCTAACCAGTTCTATGATGTGTTTCATGTGTTCGCCTCCTCCTAAAATACTTAGCGCCCAATGATTGCGTGTGGCAGCGAAGACAAAATGATGTTCAAATAAATATCCAACACCTCTAAAGGCAGGAATTTATATTACCAATCAATTAATCTAAGCAGGTATAAGTCATAGAGTTAGTCATACGGCATGGAGACAGGTCTTTCAGTTCAACTTGCCCACACCACACCGACCATCATGTCCCATCTGCACTGGTCCCACCTGACTGTATTTGGCCCATATCCCTCCAAACCTATCCTATCCATCTACCTGTCTAAATATTTCTTAAACGTTGCAATAGTACCTGCCTCAAGCTACCTCCTCCGGCAGTTCGTTCCGTACATCCACCAGCCGTTGTGTGAAAATATTACCCCTCAGGTGCCGATTAAATCTATCCACCTTTACCATAAACCTCTGTCTTCTGATTCTCGTTTCACCTACTCTGGGCAAGAGACTCTGTGCGTCTATCTGGTCTGTTCCTCTCATAATTTTATACACCTATATAAGATCACCCTGCATCCTCCTTCTCTCCAATGAATAGAGTCCTGGCCTGCTCAGAGAGAGTTCGATTAGTTAGGGCTAAAGGAATCAAGGGATATGGGGAAATAGCAGGAACGGGGTACTGATTTTAGACGATTAGCCATGATCATATTGAATGGCGGTGCTTGCTCCACCTGTCCAGAGACCAGGGTATGATTCTGACTGTGGGTGCTGCTGTACGAAGTTTGTATGTTCTCCCTGTGACAATGTGGGGTTTCTCTGGGTGCTCCAGTTTTCTCCCACAATCCAAAGACGCGCAGGTTTGTAGGTTTATTGAGCTCTGTAAATTTCCTCTGGTTTGTAGGTTGCAAATCAAGGATAACGGGTTGGTGTGGACTCAATGGGTGGGTCGATCTGTTTCCACGCTGTATCTCTAAACTAAATTTTAATATATATTGTTATATGATTGCTACATTGCTATCACACAGTATAGGCGTGTGTGTGTGTGTGTGTGTACACACAATTATTTCTTCCCACAAAATGAAAATTTTCTTGATACAAAAGCAAATAGAAAGCTAAATGGTTGTAAATCAACTTTACGACTAGAGCAATGGGGAAAAAATGTCTATCTGTGAGGCCTGACACGAACTCTCCTTCCAGAGCAGTAACCGTCTTTATAGTAGGGGAATGTGACAATTCTATAATGGCAATGGGCACAAAGGTGGATGGGCAAGGAGAGGGACGTCAGTTCGCAGGTCAACCGCATGTTCAAGGGAAGGCCACGGCTGGAGGCCCCGCAGCAGCTTGGGGCTTGCCTAGAAAGGGAACCACTCATAATACCTCGGGCGTGGACTGGTCTTTGAAAATAGCGCCAAAACATGACCAAAACAGTGAGGATGCGCTTAGGTATGACAATACTTTACAGGACTGTTTCCAAGAAAGGAATTGCACTGTGTGTTTGCACACATGTGACAATAAAAGCACCAGTGAACCATTGTTACTGTCACCTTCCATAGCAGTAACTATCTTTACTGTAGGGGAATGTTAAGAGAAGAGGCTTGGGCAAAGTATAGAAGAATGGTGGCCAGTCATAAATCATATATTTTTTAATGTCATTAAAGAGGGATTAATACTGTTTATAACAAGAATTTTATTTGTTGGATCAACATTTACTGCTACTTGTTATTACATGGCTTTAGAGCATTTATGAAACAAGGTGTTAGTTTTGGGAAAAGTCACATAGTTCATCCTGCATGCGTACAAACCTTCCTTTGTGAAGCAGGAGCAAACTTCAGTAGTGTTTTCGTTATCAAGAAACCTGTACATGCTTCCAAGC
Organism: Rhinoraja longicauda; assembly: GCF_053455715.1. Lineage (NCBI taxonomy): Eukaryota > Metazoa > Chordata > Chondrichthyes > Rajiformes > Arhynchobatidae > Rhinoraja > Rhinoraja longicauda. The sequence continues at coordinate 15,810,896 of NC_135976.1, read as the reverse complement.
TTAAGTTAAGAAATTTGGCTGTGTTGTCTATACTTTTGAGGACTTCGTTGTCCCAATCCATGCAAGGGACAGCTAGTCTTTCCTGGACAACTGCTAGGATTTGGAGAGCTAGCTTTAATCTTCACTCCGGCAGTCCAGGATTCAAACTCTTGCTCTTGATGAAACTCTGAAAACTTTTATCTCACTTTTGATGGGCATTTGACTGCACTGGGCCTGTACTCGCCAGAGGTGAGAAGAATGAGGGATGGACCTCGTTGAAACATACTGAATAGTGAAAGTCCTGGATAGAGTGAATGTAGAGATGTTTCCACCAGTATGAGAGTCTCTAACGTACCTTTAAAAAGGAGATGAGGAGGAATTTCTTTAGTCAGACAGTGGTGAATCTGTGGAATTCATTGCCACACAAGGCTGTCAGTGGATATTTTTACGATGGAGATTGATATTTATAATTAGTAGGTGTGTCATGGGTTATGGGGAGAAGGCAGGAGAATGGGGTTGCGAGGGGAAGATAGATCAGCCATGTTTGATGAACTGGATGGCTTAATTCTAGTGGTGACATGCCCATTATGGCTTATATAAATAAATCCTATACAAATCCATATAAATGCTAACTGCTTATTTTGAAGTCACAAGCAAGTTTTAATTCAAAATCAATGTTCCACCTGATGAGATTCTTCCCCTTGCAAGTCCATTACCTTTATTAACCAGTCTGTGCATCTCTTGTGGAATCTCTTTCAAACTAGGATAAATTTCTACTGTATATTATGTGGCAGTTGTTTGAATCTCTGCCACTGTTCATCTACTGACATGTCTCTTAAACTATTTTCAGTCCCCCTGAGACAACTCTACCGTCTATTATTATTGCCCTTAAGTTGAGAAGGCTGTCGTTTTGATCTGCTCTTGTTCAACCTCAAACTGGATCTGGAAGTCTCTCAAACTGTGGTCACTGTCTCCCAAGAGATGCACAAGATCTCTTATTATTGCTTTCTCATTACTCACGACCAAATCTAAAATAGCTTTTTCCCGTTCGAAACCATAACATACTGTTCTTGGAAGGAATCCCTGACACACAGCACAAATTCTTCTTCTTTGATACTCTTACCAGTTTGGTTCATCCAATCAATATATAGGTTAAAATCTCCCATGGTAATTAAGTAACCTTCAGTTGCAGATGCAGCAGATATTTTTCTATTTATGGTCTGCACTATTGGGGGGTCACTTTTTGGGGGCCAAAAGATTACTTACAACGAACGGTGCCATACTTCCCTTGCTATGGATGATTGAGCCCAAACCAATTCTGTTATTCTGAAGAAGTGTTGCGACCCAAAAGGTGACCTTTCCACGTCCTCTTGGGATGCTGCATGACTCGCTGAGTTGTTTAGTTTAGTTTAGAGATACAGCACGGAAACAGGGCCTTCGGCCCACTGAGTCCACGCCAACCATTGATCACCTGTTCACACTAGTTCAATGTTGTTCCACTTTCTCACTTACACATTAGGTGCAATTTACTGAGGCCAATTAATCTTCAAACCCACATGTCTCAGTGTTGTGTTCGATAAGTCACCAGATTCAGACAAGTTTGTAGAGCAAGGTATTTTATTACACTACCAAACAAGGCACATAGAGTTCGGTATCCGCATACGCACTTGCAAACCCCGAGTACACAGCAAGGCGCGACCCCAGGTGGTGACCTATTGTTGATCATCTGGCACCCTTTGTGACACGGTCCAAGGCTGGGATTCTCTCCTCCTCTGGGAGGGCGCCTGACACTGTATTTTATTGCATTTCTCGTAGATTCAGACTGTGCCATACCCCCACCTGTGAGTCAATCATTAGCCGGTCCAATCAGGCCGTGCCACACTTAGCCTGTTGTGCACACCCTTGTCGCACTACTTGCGGTAGGGGGAGTAGGTGGTCTGCCCAGCTACCGCAGTGTTTTGCTCAGCAAACCCAGAATTGTTTGGGAACATGTTCGAACATCTTCGAAGACATCTACTTGTTTTTGAAGAGTTTGTTATGCTGTGCTGCTAATTCAGCTGACAACTCCACTTTAGCTGACAGGGTCTGTTTGGTCTTTACACTACACTCAGGCATGTGGGAGGAAACCAGAGCAACCGAAAGAAACACTCGTGATCAGAGGGAAAATGTGCAAACTCCACATGGAAGGCACCAGACGTCAAGATTGCTCTCGGGTCTCTGGCGCTGTGACGCAACTGCTCAATCACCTGCGTCATTGTGACACCATTTAAACATTTGCAGTTCCTTGCATCTTCAATTTTGTTACTAACCATTACCTCTATATAACACCACCGCTCTGATATCTTTCTTGATTAACACTACCCCACCTCCTTTCTCTTGCAGACAGTTTTGGAACATTGTATAACCTGGAATATTATAGAGTAATCGAGCGAAAAAGCATGGAAATATTCCTTTCGTCCCGACTTATCCATGCTGACCAAGTTGCCTAACTGAAGACACAATAACTGCAGATGCTGGAATCGTGAGTAAACCACAAAGTGATGGAGTGTATCCACCTACCACTTGCCAAGCTTTGTTGTGCCCTACCTCTCTTTTCTTGATTCCTCCCCCAACCCCACTTACAATAGTCTGAAGGACGCGATCAAAATTGTCATCTGTCGCGAGCTGTATACTGTAATAATATTTCATTATTTGGAACCTGATATATTATCGTGTGGAAGTTAATACCGACTAACAATATTATGCTTTTTTACAAATAAGCTCTGAGCTTCACTTACATAAGCAGCTTTGTGTAGGACATCATATCCTCAATATAAAATCATGGTTAATATAAAGCAATAACGCACTTTAAATTGTAAGAAAAAAATCCAGTCAACAATTGGCTTCTGAAATACTGGTGAGTTTTATTCGTTGGCACAGGTTTATTACAATCTTCAATCTCTTGCCTCACATGTGTATCATCACACTCAAGTCAGATAAAACAACAAGACATTTCCAGTGACAATCTCTCCGGGTGAAGTATAAAGGTTGCATTAAAATATGAAGGACAGGATAACATGCCCTATGTTCTTACAAATACAGGCTATTGTAAAAGCCAGCACTTATCCCTTCCATCTAAGGCTTTACACAGGAAAGCACCAAAAATGACACATTTATGTACAGTGCATTAATTGCAGGTAAAAGCTGAAAACATTAAGTGGTCATAATCAACTGATTCCATTGGTTTCTTCACTTTTTTTTACATATTAACAAGATTTTCATATTTGCTCGTCAGAAGTATAATTCACTACTCAATTTTACTTTGACTGAAACTTAATTTCTCACATTTTCAGGTTGTACTTAAGCAGAATAAAACAGTTGATGACACCTGTCACTTTTAAAGAACACTAGAGAATAGGGCGATGCTTCTGTGAAAACTCATTCATGCATGCTACTCCAGTTTGTTTAAATCCTCTCCAATGACTGAGGATTAGGTTACTTTGTCACCTTGTGTAAAAAGGTTTTAAACTTTCAAATCTTCTTTCAAAATGTTCAAAGAATGCGATTGGGAAAGTATGCAAAAAAGTAATGAAGGCATATTTACACCGCTTTGAATCTGGGGCAAATGAAAGGACAAGTCTAACTTTGACCCACGAGTCTTTCTTAAAAGCAGCCCATCCAAAATTGACATAAGGATATTTTCTCCAGTAATGTACCTTTCTCATTTGTGCTTACAAGATACAGTTTTTAAGTCACCGCACTGTACATGAGGATAATATTCGATGATAATCTTTAAGAAATTCTGGGTTTCTATATTCATGACTTAAATATAAAACCTAAAAGAAATCAAATTTTAAAGTGATCAATATAGAGCACTTATTTCAAAAGAAACAGGGCTACATTTCTCAGGAAAAAAAATTACCTTGTTTATCCTTTAAAGAGAGAAATGTAGGGCAATTTTTGTTCTGCATTTGTCTAGAGTAGGAACTTAACGACAAAGTTAATCGGTTTACGTGCTTAAGCAGTATACAGTGTCACTTTAAAATTGCAAGAATAACAAAAACAATCAAAAAATTCAAAACACCAAATTCTCAAGTCTGTTTATACCTTGAATTACCTGCAAAGAGCATCCTTTAACTCCAGTGTAGAACAATGAGAACAGCACAGATCAGGAGAAAGAGTCGACAGCTACAAATATATTCTGCAAAATGGAATATATATAATTCAATGCTCCACAGATGACGACCCAATGTGCATGGCTTGTAGTAGTCGTACATAAGTAAAAATGTTTTAAAGGCCTTCTTCAACAACTTGTGTACGTTAACAAAGGTATTATGCATGTCTTGTAGGTTATTCCACAAAGTATTACAAGTCAGTGATCAACTGTTTCTTTGCCTTTGTTTTCGTAAACAGCAGTGGTGCATGTGATAAGCCAGCCAAAAATTTACAAAAGCTGTATACAAAAAGTTGCAGAGAACTAAAATTGGCATCCAAATATCTCTAGGTTGAAATCCAAGCCACCTTACAATTAAGAATTCCAAAGGAAAATACCAGGGAGACAATTGGATGCAACACTGGTACCTTAATTTCACAATTCTATCAAAAATATACAATATCTAACAAAAAAAAACCTTACTAGTTATGGCTTTGATCTTCAGCACTATATTATACATCACAATATAAAGTATTGTTATCAACATTGCACAGGTCTTCATGCAAAATGTATTTATACATATACAATGTATAGTAGCAATCAAACCAGATCAAACATTCTTTCACTGAACTCCTTTCAAGTCCATGCCTTTGGGACTTGATGTAGATGAGTCAATTACTGTGAAGCTCTTCTCAGTCATCTAATACTGGATACTGAACTTTGATTGGCAACAGCATATGTTGAGGCCTTATCTTCAGATAACGTTGCAACAACAGGAGTTCCATTATTTGCCAAATAGCCTTGTTTGAAGGTTTCAAAGTATGAGGCCTGTACAGGTTTATGACACTGAAGAACTTTAATGGCATCATCTATTTTAAACCATTCCCTTTTTCTCCCTAAACGAAAGGAGAAAGATTAAGTTTACACAATTGAGAATTTTTACTGTAAAGACATAGAGGGATAAAGTTTTTAGAAAAGTTGCAGTTTATGCATTTATAATCAAGGATCCCCACCATTCAGGCCGTGCTCACATCTCGTTGTTACCGTCGGACAGGAGGTACAGAAGCCTGAGGTCCCACACCACCATCTACAGGATCAGCAACATTACTGCAACTATCATGCTCTTGAACTGATCTGCAACAGATACGATGGACCACCTCTTGCATGACTGTGGACTCGGTCTTGAATTGTGTTTTGCACGTGGGTCTTTTTTTTGCGCCAACATTTTTTTCCTTTTCATTTTCTTGTGGTATAATTTCCGTACTATATAATTTTTGTAATGTCTGAGTCTATGTAATTGTGGGGCTGCTGTAAGATTTTCTGCTGTACCTCTCTGTACTTGTACAGGTCCACTTGTACAGGCTGTATTTCTCAATTTGGGAAAATGGGGCTCAGCTTGTAAAACAATACAAAATGTAAACAATACCAAAAAAACCTCAAATTGGCATTGGCAGAGGAGATGGTTGAGGAAGGAGAACACAGACACCCACAGATTGACATCAGCAGAGTCAATAAATTTTTCTTAGAAGATCTGTCAAGAGGAATTTTCTCCTGATGCTAGAAGTATCGTGCCAATCTTGTGCTGAGAAGTCTACTTCAACCATATAACATTACACAAGGCTATTCCAGCTGCATTGTGTCAATTTGTATTAATGCAGAACATAATCAAAACTATTCATTCAATCCTTTCACTTCTGGTTTGAATTATGTTGAATTCATGTGGAAAACATGGGTCAATTATACATAATGGGCAGATCATGCATCACTGACCTCTCAATGATAATGTACATGAATGATAACATTAACAAATAATAATAATATATTCCTTTATTCGTCCCACACCAGGGAAATTTATAGTGTTACAGCAGCAAAGTGGTAGCAAGAGAGCAAGAGATTTGAAATCTCCACTTAAAATATAGTGGAGTTTCATCTTACCAATATTTACTGAATCCTCCCAATCTTCCAACACCTCTGTTATTACCAGAACATACACATACGTTCTATGCTTTCTGTCTTGATTCTGAAAAATAAAATTATTCAAAAGTAATGGATATTGGCTGCAAAATATTATGGAATATCAGCTGTGATAGCACAGGTTTTTCCACATTGAGGAAGGAGTTCCAGCTTGAATTTAAAAAAAAATTGTTTCTAAACTGAAAGAAATGTTACATTTCTCTAATCAAAAAGTTACATTTTCCAATTGCATTGGGGGTTTTAGACAATGTTGCTGAAGCGATCGTACCTGCAATGTAATTTGCTAAAGCACAATCTACTTGCATAAAAGTACTCTTTCCAGAGGATTTTAAGTTTAAGATAGCAGGATTTTGGTTTGTTTGGTGAAAATAGCACTGTTTTTTTTTCACGAAAAATACAGAAGTAAATGATCAAGCATCACAGTTACAAATGCGGGGAAATAAACCAGGAAAAGAATCATCATTACGTCAGGATGGTGCCTATTGAGTTGCCTGCACTTTCATTACATCCGTTTCATAAAGGGGTTTCCACAATATCATAGTCCAATATTATAAATGCAATTAAAATTGTATTTTAATTTGTCTAAAATATTAGACAAAAGTAATTGTAAAATAGTTACCGGTTGGCAAAGAAAGAAATACAATTAATAAACTCATATACAAGTCAAGCAGGCTGTGGTAGAACACGTGGAGACCACAGAGGCCACATCTGAAGTGCTCTCACTGTAGCTTTCTACTTCCACTTCCATAATCTTGCTTAACTCCATCTCTGCTTCAGCTAGTCATCCAATTAACTCTTAGTCAGTCTTCCTCATTCTGCTTGCCCGTAACATTAGGTAATCCAAACCGCTGTTTCCTTTAATCTAACATACCCGAAGTTCAATTTAGCAATTGTTTTTCTGTGAGCTGACCCCACTTTGACTGCATTTTCAACAACCACCATTTTATCATTTTTAACCTCATTTTGAAATAGCCCCCAGCTCAGACCTCCCAACATTTGATTTTACGAATTCATAATTTTGATGTCCAAAATTCAGAATTTTACATTAAAATTCATAATGTGGCAAGTAATGCAACTTTTCAGCAAAAGGTATGCACGCCAAATGCGCATAAGCGTTGCACTACGTTCATGTGCGAAAAACAACTATTATTTCCAAGTCTTGCACTACATGTACAATGTGAGGCCTATCATGAGTGTATTCTGCTATTTATAGAAGGGTTATTGAATAGAGATACTTTTTGCAACACAAAGAAAAAAATGTTTTGTTTTTTCTATTTTGCTTTTTCCTTACACATCCCAATTCTCTTGGTATTGAATAAAAGAACAATCGTCATAAAATGTATGACTAAGTTATGAAGAAAGAGTTGATATATGCGACTCGACTAAGCATACGGAAGTACTTGAAATAAATTTGCACATTAATTGATAATCAGCCCAAAAAGGAGGTAATTGGCTTTTCTGCTGTGTTTTATATTTTAACCCCATCTTAATTAATTAATATAGTTATATAATCTTGCACTTAAATTTAATATTTACTCTTTACAGTTCCACCACTGATTTTCTGGCACTCTTGGTTCCAGAGCTTTGCTGGTTTACCCAGCCGGACAAGGAAGTCGGCTATGGGGATAGATGTGCTGGCCCCAGCTGGGCTGGAGTTCCAGAGCCCCGGCCGCAGGTTGCAAATTCAACCCACCGATCGGTCATGGAAGTCCCGATGAGGTCGAGATTGGCTGCCTTGCCCAGCCTGGGTGCCACATTTTCGGGGAGACTTCCAGGGCGGGGGGATTTCTCGCAGAACCCCTAGCGACCTCTAGCGGCCGATTTGACAAATTGGCCAAGGCAGTCCCGATGAGGTTGACATTGGCTGCCTTGCCCAGCTTAGGTGCCACATTTTCGGGGTGACTTCCAGGGCACGGGGGATTTCTCGCGGAACCCCAAGCAACCTCTAGTGGCCGAATTGACAAATTGCAATTACTGACTGTTTTGCAGAAAAATGTGAAATCGGAATGGCGGAAATGAAATAAGAAAGCAGAAACTTTCCGCCAAATTCGGAAGGGTTGGGAGGGGTGCCAGCCCTATCCCGTAAGCTAGGATACTGTCTGATTCACATCTACCCCATTGTCAATGGAACTGATGTGCGACAATGCTGATATTTTGCACTCTATCTCCCCCATTGCTCTACCTATTGTACTCGAGTTTGACCTGAATGGATTGCATGCAAAGAATCTGTGGAATTCATTGCCACAGTCAGCTGAGGAGGCCAAGCCATGGATATTTTTAAGGCGGAGATTAACAGATTCTTGATTAGTACGGGTGCCAGGGGTTATGGGGGAAGGCAAGAGAATGTGGTTGAGAGGGGAACATAGATAAGCCATGAATGAATGGCAGAGTAGAGTTGATGGACTGAATGACTTCATTCTATTCCTATAACATGTGAACTTATGCAAACAAAGCTTTTCTCTATACCTTGGTACTGGTAACATCAATAAACCTAACCCATTATCATATTCCACGCCAGCCCTAGAACTGAGATATCCTATCTTTGGCCACTTGATCATCCCCAAATGTAATTTGTAGACACAAAAAGCAGGAGTAACTCAGCGGGACAGGAGCATCTCTGGAGAGAAGGAATGGGTGACGTTTTGGGTCGAGACCCTTCTTCAGGCTGGTTAGGGATAAGGGAAATGAGAGATATAGATAATGATGTGGAGAGATAAAGAACAATGAGTGAAAGATATGCAAAAAAGATATGCAACGATGATAAAGGAACCAGGTCATTATTAGCTGTTTGTAGGGTGAAAATGAGATGCTAGTGCAACTTGGGTGGGGAAGGGATAGAGAGAGGGAATGCCGGGGCTACCTGAAGTGTGGGAGATCAATATTCATACCACTGGGCTGTAAGCTGGCCATGCGCAATATGAGATGCTGGTCCTCCAATTTGCGTTTACCCTCACTCTGACAACGGAGGAGACCTAGGACAGAAAGGCCTGTGTAGGAATGGGAAGGAAAATTAAAGTGTCCAGCAACCGGGAGATCAGGTAGGTTCAGGCGGGCTGAGTGAAAGTGTTCCGCGAAACGATCATTCAGTCTGCATTTGGTCTCGCCGATGTATAAGAATCCACATCTTGAACAACGGATGTCATAGATGAGTTTGGAGGTGGTGCAAGTGAAACTGCTTATCCTGAAAGGACTGTCGGAGTCGAGGGAGGAGGTGTAGGGACAGATGCTGCATCTTCTGCGGTTGTAGGGCAAGGCACCTGGGGAGGGGAAGGTTTGGGCGGGAAGGGATGAGTTCACCAGGGAGTTGTGGAGGGAACGGTCCCTGTGGAAGGCAGAAAAAGGTGGGGATGGAAAATGTGGCTAGTGGTGGGATCCTGTTGGAGATGGCGGACATTTCAGAGGATTGTGTGTTGTATGCGACAGCTGATGGGGTGGAAGATAAGGACTAGGGGACTGTCTCTGTTAAGACTAAGGGGAGGGGGAGCAAGGGTGGAGTCTCCTCGGTACCTCGCAGCTCCACCCTTGCTCCCGAGTGAACACTGAGTGCAGTAGACCAGGTTGGGAGAGATACAGGTGAATCTCTGCTCCATCTAGTTCCATTTAACCAACATCCCCCCCCCCCCCCACTAAAATCTGCTTCCATGCACCGCCTGTGTTCCACCCCTCTCTCGCACTGGTACACACTGGCATTATTTCCTCTTCCCTCTACATTCTTAAGCAGGGTCTTGACCCAAAATGTCAACTTACACCTTTTTACCTCCACAGATGCTGCATGATCCACTGAGTTCTTCTATCGTTCTGTTTTTTTTGCTGCAGATTCCAGTATTTACTCATTTATTTTCTTACTAAATACTGTATTGTAACAAGAGGCATACAGCATGGCAACGTGGCATTTGTTGCAACCATCAATCATTCATCTATATTAATCTTGCATTCTTTCATAAATTCCACTTATGAATATTGACTTCTCTATCTTCAAGTAACCTTTGCTTTTTCTCTCGCCATCCCTCCCCTTCCCAGTTAATCCGACCAGTCTGACTGTCCCTCTGATTACATTGTATCTCTTTCTGCTTTGTTGTCACCTTCTCCGAGCTAACAACGGTTTATTCTACATTTTCCTTGATCTGCATCTCTTTTGATCTCTTACACTTTCTTATCTCTGTAACTCCTTCTCCCCTGATGCTCAGTCTGAAGAAAGGTCTCGATCTGAAACGTCACCCTTTCCTTCTATCCAGTTACTCCAGCATTTTGTGTCTATCTTCGGTGTAAACCAGCATCTGAGTTCCTACCTACACAACTCCATTGCCACCCCTGCCAACCACCTTGGCTTAATTTACAGCAGCCAATTAACCCATGAATAAGCATATGGGAGGAAACCAGAACACCCAGAGAAAATTCAGTCACAGGGGTAACATGTAAATTCCACAGGTAGCACCTCAAGTCAAGATCAAACCCATGTCTCTAGAACTGTGAGATGGCAGTGCTGCCGACTGTGCCACCATGAGTTTCTTTAGTCAGAGGGTGGTGAATCTGTGGAATTCATTGCCAGATGGCAGTGGAAGCCAAATCAATGGATATTTTTAAGGTGGAGATTGACAGATTCTTGATTAGTAAGGCTGTCGGGGTTAAGAGGAGAAGGCAGGAGAATGGGGTTGAGCGAAAAAGATAGATCCGCCATGATTGAATGAGCAGACTTGATGGGCTGAATGGCGTAATTCTGCTCCTATAATTTATGAGGGTGGGACGTAAAGCCGAGAATCAACTTTTATGACTGGCTCACATTCTCTTCAGATTATCAAAATACATTTCTGAATTTGACTTTGAATTAAATGCTCAAGGATTATTTAGTAATTTCATTTATGCATCTGTATCACACGTGCATGTGAATAAATCACCCTCATACTGTCAAAACTAAATTCAAAATGGCCACCACTGGGAGTCATTTGATCTGCAAAAAACACAATGTTGGATTAGGAGCAGATGTGGCAGCTGCTCCCAAGGACAACTCAACATTTTGTCACCATGTACTTGTCTGCTTTCTATATGTATCCTCAGCACTGGGTGATAGCACAATATAGATCTCAACAAGTGCAGGTCAGATCTTTGAAAGGTACCAGACAGGTTAGTAATGCAGTTAAAAACATTGTGTATGTAATTCTGGTATTTGTACAACACAAGACTTAACATAAAGTAATCTGGCAAGGGCATTGTGATCAATACTGGGCTCTGGTCTTTTATGAGCAACAGGAAGATCTCAGCGGATACAGTTACTTAAACAGTCTCAGCATGGACCGATTTGTGTTACTTGTAGACTCTGGGAAGCTGTCTTTATTTTCCTTAGATCATAGAACAATGCGTATAGAATTGACAGATGTTTAAAAGCATGAATGGTTTTGATAGAGTGGTGGGCTCTGCTTGAACATTTGCCTTCAAAACAGAATTGAATAAATATTTGCAGGGCAAAATATACTGTTATGGCCAAAGGATGGAGTGATGGGTCAAACTGAACTGCTTTTCAAAAAAGCCAGTGAAATTTATGGGCTAAATTTTAAGTTGTGATATGTTTTTTTCTAGACACAAGGAACTGCAGATGCTGGTTTACTAAAATAAACACAAATTGTTGGAGAAATTCAACAGGTTCGGCAGCCTCTCTGGAAATCACGGATTGGCTATGTCTCAGATTGGGACTCTTCTTCAAACTAATTGTATTATGGGGAGAAAGCTGGAGGTGGGATAAGGTCTGGCAAATGACAGAAGGATAAATGTGAGAGATGGCTGATTTGGCAGATGAGTAGACAAAGGCCAGAGATGAAAAGATAACAAAAGACTAAGGCGAGAAGAAGAGTGTGAAATGTTTTTTCTGATTCTAATTCAATGACTGTTCAATGCTGTGAAGATTGGTACAACCCAATCTACAGACATGTGTGCAGATGGAACTCTTATGTAACACCTGAAACATTTATTTTTGCTTGTTGGGCTCAGTCCTTTTTTGCAAGCACGCTAAAGAGCTAATGAAATTCCTGGATCTCTCTTGAGTGGTTAAGTGTCAGAAACAACCTGAAACTCTACCACTCACTTTTCCCACAATCCTTTCGCGGCAGCATTATTCAAGGTTAAAATCAAAGGCACAACGGTCCAGTATTAAGTTGCTCTGTGCTTACCCCTGTTAAAAATAATATCCTCAACATTTATACCCAGAGTCTCCTTCCATAGGATTTCACCGTGAATTGCAGTCTTTTAAACATCAAAAGAACTTGTGGCATTTTCAAACTGCACACGTAACAAGCCAAGTTAAAAACTGGATATGATCAGTCACTTTCCCATCAATTCCAGAATTTGTGCACTTGGACAGGCCAATGGATACCACTTACATTGCTTATCATCACATTATTCAATTATGATGTGGCTGGTCTTAATGCTGCAGCAAACAGATTATCCGGTATTTGGCCAATCCGACACAACTTGTTTTATGATATTTGTTCACTTTTTAAAGCTCACTGATCAAATGCCCCATGAACTAGTCATTGACATCAAAATTACAAATAGAATAGAACACAAACAAAATGTTTTTTAGCAACCGTCTGCCCGTCAGTATGCAAACATCAATACTTCACATTAAAATAAGAACCTACCTCAAATATTCCTACTAATCTTCCTAACGTCCCTTTGACTCCAGCCTGCAAAATTAACAAGGATTGCATTTTAAAATCCATGTTCACATACTCAATAGAAAAGGAGTTCAAACTCCATGATCTACAATTCTTTTGAAAACATACAGAGGGCTCTGTGCCACATAATGTTAGAACTACATAATTTTAGTCTTCAGACATTTAGAATTAGATGCACTCTATTGTTATCAATAAAGGACAATGATCATTTTATTTATAGGCAAGATTCAGGTAGATGCTCCACTTGATCAAGTTCTCATTAAAAACATCGCGGGTATTTTGTCCAATTTAATTATTCAAAAGAATGGAGTGCAGATATAAAAGCTGATGTAACTGCCAGACAACTTTGGAACACTGGGGGGAAAAATAAATACCAAGCATGACAACAATTGAGAGGTACAAACTAAAAGTAAATCTAAAGTATAAGGATGGCAAACATGCAAGTTATGCATGACATGAAACTTTTATACAAAGCATCTTGCTGCCTCAAAATGTGCATTTTTATTGAAATTAATGTATCAAATATGTCAGCAGCTGGGTAGAGCTAAGGAAATAGGATAAGGTAAAACAAAATGATAGGAAGAAAAGTAGACTTTATAAATGATCATTTTTCTAATACCTGGATTATTAGCAGAGGGCGCTCTAATTAGATGACCACTTAATTTTATAGATTTGTTTGTGCCTCACCATGAAATACAGTTGGGGAGTGAGCAATTTCTGTGCTATATTTTCAGCACAATTACATCCAATTGTGTACTTTGACCATATGATGCATTCATTTTATAATTTCTGGAATCTAGCCTGGTTAAAAATTGGGTGATCTCTAATTTTCTGCTGTGCCCAGAACTCCGTCATTATCCTTGACGGCTTCTTCCATTTACATATCAGAAAAATTGGCGAGGATGAAGAGTTTATTTTATAGGTGTTCATATGCAAAGGTATTGCAGAGGATGCATTTTAACCTAGCATCAATGAATACATATCTAAAAAGTTATTTCCACTTTTCAATCCTGCAGAAACTTTAGACTTGCTTTTGCCATCTTTATTTCATAGATGGGGCAGGACATCATGGGTTTTCTCCGGGTGCTCCAGTTTCCTCCCACATTCCAAAGACGTACCAGTTTATAGGTTCATTGGCTTTGGTAAAATTGTAAATTGTCCCTAGAGTGTAGGATAGTGTTAGTGTACGGTGTGATTGCTGGTTGCTGCGGACTCTGTGGGACAGTGGACCGGTTTCCACGCTGTATCTCTAAAGAAGGACTTCTGTGTCTGTGTTACATACTACTCAGACAAGAACAGGTACTGCTCTTTCCACAGAAGGGAAAGAATTTTAATGAAATCACAAAGTAATGGTAATCTTTTCAAAAGGCAGTATTAAACATGCAGACTATATATTGAGTGAAAAGTGCATAGTTTACAAATGGTAGTGTCAAATTGTAGGGTTCTGCTCCTTTATTAGCTTGCATACCTTTACAGAAATGACTTCCATTTATTTCTCAATGCATGGTAAACACCTGTGACATCCATTACACAGCTCTCCAATGAATGAAGATGACGCAGAAAGGCCAAGGATATACTACTTTTAGAAACCAAGTGCTGATTGAAATGAATAACCTCCAACAGCAGCAGAGTCAGAAGCATAAAATATCCATTTATACTCCAAATCTTCATCCATAAGACTATGCTACCTACTGAAAAGATATGCAAAATGTAAAAGGTCTGCACATAGTCCTTGATGGCGAAACTCGGGTTTGAATTATCTATCTATATTCTGTTCTCAAGAGAAACAAAACTGAGCAGCATGACTAATTCCATTTTCTGGAATTCTATTTTACAATTAACTGCAAAGACCTGATGGCAATAATTCAGCTGACAATCACTGAAATAGTGTGTAAGATCATTTTAACGCATCAACAAGGTTACCACTATCCTTTAATAAAACGACCATCGGAAAAGCTCCAACACCACTGTTTTCACATTCTCCATTGCCATGAAAAAGCCCACCACTTTCGTTCTTCCCTACACCAGTGGTGAACTGCAAGCAATTGCGAAGGCATATGTTAACTACTATTATGGTCTGGTACATACAGAACTAAGGAAGTCTTACTGCAACAGCACGGGGTCTCGGTGAGACCACACCTGGCATCTCTACTAATATAGATTCAAATGCGAGCTGTCCATTCATGTAAAATCAGACCTTTTCATTCTGTTTGTTTTACTAACCAAGACGTAGATGATCACAAAGTAATAATAATATGGCTTGGTCTTGCAAAATATTTCAGACGACTTGAAGTTGTTATTCTGGGCCAAGAGGAGGAAATTACCCATCTGCAGAATTCAGGTTAATATTCCTGATTTCAATGGACTTCAGTTTACTGACCAAACTTAAAATGCAGTTTTTTCCCCATAACATATTCTCAGACAAGCTTATGATTTCCATTTTTCAAAGTACATTATTTACTTCATTTGGCAATTGTCAATGTTACATTTCAACTGCCTAAAAAAGCAAATAAATGCATATAAATACAATGGTTTAAGAAATATACAGGTCCTAGCTGTTTTCCAACTTGGTGAAGTCATCTTGATTTCTCTGGGAGTATGTTTACTACTTACTGATGTGTGTGGAGGATGACAAGGCAAAAGACAATTAAAAAATACTGAAACATTTCATAGAACGTAGAACAGAACAGCACATAAACATGTCCTTTGGTCTACAATATCTGTGCTGAACATGATGCCACGATAAGTCTGAAGAAGGGTCCGAACCTGAAACATCACCGATCCATCTTCTCCAGAGATGCTGTCTGATCCAGTTACTCCAGCATTTTGTCGATGCCAAGATAAATCGATCTATGTCTCTCCAATGCATATCTGTGTGCCAATCTAAAACATTCTTAAATGCCACTATTGTATCTACCTTCAACAACCTCCCCTGCAGCGAGTCTTGGCACCCACCACCTGCTAGGTAAAAAACTTACCCTGCAGATCTCCTTTAAACTTTGCCCCTCTCATCTTAAAATGTATGCTTCTAGTTTTTGATGTTTCCACCTTTGGAAAAAGGTTCTGACTGACTACCCTATCTATGTTTCATATAACTTTGGGCACTTCTGGCAGGTTCCTAACAAACCAAGTTTGTCCAACCTCTCCTTGTAGATAATACCCCCTAATCCAGGCAGCATTCTTGTAAACTTCTTCTGCACCCTCGCCAAAGCCTCCACATCCTTTCTCGTAATGGGGCAATCAGAACTGTGCACCATACTCCAAACGCAACCTGTCTTCGAGAGCTGCATCGTGACTTCCTGACTCTAATACACAATTCCCCGACCAATAAAGGCGAGCGTACCATATGACTTATTTCACCA
Source organism: Rhinoraja longicauda (assembly GCF_053455715.1). Lineage (NCBI taxonomy): Eukaryota > Metazoa > Chordata > Chondrichthyes > Rajiformes > Arhynchobatidae > Rhinoraja > Rhinoraja longicauda. The sequence goes on along the minus strand of NC_135976.1, from coordinate 15,794,781 downwards.
TCTACTTGTTTTGCCACTTTTTGGGAGCCATGGACGTGGATCCCAAGATCCCTCTGCACATGGATGATGTCAAGAGTCTTGCCATAAACTGTACACCTTCCTCTTACATTTGAACTTCAGAAATGATTAAACAATATAAACGAGATAAAATAATGCACACATGAATTCCAAATTTTTCCATCACTTTGCACAAGCAAATTTTAATTTGCAGATGCCACGTTCTTGTTGTTTGAAGGAATAAGAAAAATATCTTGCTGCAATAACCAATGACATACTCTGGGTGGCATGCAAAATCTGAATGTTGAATTGCAACAGACCAGCTGTTATTTCATGTCATCCCAAAAGCACAGAGGAACACTAGAACTCATTTTGCAAGCCCTCAAGGCTCTGGGGCATGAGCTAAGATAGGTCACTATGTGACACGTTACTTGAGTTTAAAAAAAATCTGAATGTTGGGGCAGAAAGAGATAACAGAGCAAGTGCTGTGTAGGAATGAACTGCAGATGCTAGTTTACATTGAAGATAGACATAAAATGCTGGAGTAACTTAGTGGGACAGGCAGCATCTCTGGAGTTTGAATGGGCGATTTTTCGGGTCGAGACCCTTCTTCGGCCAAGTGCTTCCAGCTTTGAGATCCTGAAAGAATTAGAGCACTTGGCTGTGGATCAAATAGTTCTGTGGTTGTTAAATCACCTGAGAAGTTATCAGAGTCTTGGACCACAGATTCAGAGCACTTGTTCAAAGGACTGCGGTGGGGGTGGGGGGGGGAGGATGATACAAAGTAAAGTGACTTAATAGATATCAAACCAAAAATAAGGTGGTCTCACTAACAGTAAACCATAGAATTGCTGCATTGTTGTAAAAACATCAAGGTCATCAACACAGTTCAGGGTATGAATTCTGCAATTCTAATCTAGTCTGATCTATAAATAACTAAATCCAGCAATATGACTTCCTCTCAACTTCCTTTTCCATACAAAATGTCTATTGCGCGTATTTACCCACCTGTTCTCCCTACTGGACATAACCTTTTCCCCCCTAGGTGACTGGATCTTCCCACTTGAACATCTACTCGATGTTTCCCCTGCTTAATGTTGGAAAAAAATTAACCATTCACACACTGTAAATGAATAAGGACATATCAGTGTCAATAAAAAGTAAGGCAAGAAGTGTTGCAACAGATAGTCTGAAGAAATTCCCTTGCCAGTTAATTTGTAAACCACCTGAAAGAGCATCGTCCTGTTTTTCATGCAGGCTAAATTGTTCCCAAAGAGTATTGCCAAATGGATTTTGCAGGCAATGTAAAAAGTAGCACAGGTGTGAAAGGCATCCACCAAATCCCTTAGTTTCAAGTGTCTCTCTCCTCAACCTCTCCCCAGAGTTTGAACATTATATGTACTGTTCAGAATAAAGCTTTGCAGTCACCATGTAACAGAAAGATGACTAGCAAGGCAGCACGAGCCTGGAATTTCCAATGACTGGAGCCGTGAAATTATTTTAAAACGTTTAAAGTGGTTTAGCTTCTACCTTAATTCATATGTAGGCACAAATCTCTTCCACCGAAAAACGTTCAAAAAGTTGATGAAAATTTAATGCCTTTTTCTTTTTGGCTTATTGTGTCTCAGAATGCTTCAACATAATTGGCTGATTAGTCAATATGATAGCATCCACAAGACACCAGAGATCCCTTAAAATTGGCAATGCTTTGCAATCAATGTCAGGAAAGCAGAAACCCACACCACTGAGTCAGCTGAGGATTTGTAGACTGGGTTCTTTGTGAGTGGCAGAAAATCCACTGCTGATCATAATATGACAACACATGTTGAGGGCTGATTTTCTATGGAATGACAATCATACAAGAATATGCAATGGTCTCAAACACAACCACTATCACTTACTGCCTCGCCTGACTGCCACGGAGTTACGGTTGCAATTAAGAGCCAACATATGGGCGAGTTTGGAGTGTCACATAGGCCAAATCGGAGAAGGAGGCATTCTTTTTTAGTTTAGTTTAGAGAGACAGCATGGAAACAGCTTCTACGGCCCACCGAGTCTGCGCCGACCAGTGATCCCCACACATTAGCACTATACTACACACACTAGGGACAATTAACAATTTTTTCTGAAGCCAATTAACCAACAAACCTGTTCGTCTTTGGAATGAGAGAGGAAACCGAAGGATCTGGGAAAAACCCATGCTGTCAAGAGGAGAACGTGCAAACTCTGTACAGACAGCACCCAAAGTCATAATCGAACCTGGGTCTCTGGCGCTGTAAGGCATCAAATCTACCAACAAATCAATGAACAGTGCCGCCCTTTCTGTCTCTGACAGATATTACTGAATAAGATTTCTACAACAATCCAACAGTTCCATGATCACCATTACTGGGGCTAATTTATCCTTCGCTCTAGATTTATTCAATCACTGAGCGCAGCGGTGGAGTTGCTGCCTTACAGCATCGGAGACCCAGACTGGATCCTGACTAGGGGTGCTGTATGTACGGAGTTTGTACGTTCTCCCTGTGACCTGCGTGGGTTTTCCCTGGGTTTCCTGCCACACTCCAAAGACGTACAGGTTTGTAGGTAGATTGGCTTGATAAAATTGTAAATTGTTCCTAGTGCGTAGGACAGTGCTAATGTGTGGGGATTGCTGGCTGGCGGGTACTCGGTGGGCCTTTGGGCCAGTTTCCGCACTGCATCTCTAAACTAAACTTGAACAAGTTCTCCTGCTTCTGGATCGGTAGAAGACTGGCACCTATTCCAGTAACATTAGCACTACCATCCTTATAGTCCCCACAATATTTTACATTTACAACATTTTTTTCTCTCCAAATTTGGGAGGTTAAATGAATGCAGAAGAGTTAAAATTTAACTAGTTTATCAAGATATCACGTTAGGTCCACTAAAATAAATTTTCATGTGTAACAAAGTGCTCATGAGAGTTATTTTGACAGTGATTGTTTATATGTAGACATTTCTGATCAATTTGTAGTGATCTGAATGCAATTGCTTTGAAGTATTGAACATAATGTATATATATTCATTGCAAAAACAGTTAATTTTAGATATCCATGCTGCAGCCAAAAATCTATTACCATAAAATTTTAAATGAACCTCTAGCATTCTAGGCAGCATGCAAGAAAATAATGGGAATACATGGCGAGTTGTTAGTTTTATCAATATAAAAGTTCATTCCATTGCAAAGAAAAAGCAATGGAATGCTAAAGAATTTCAGCTTTGACTGAAGAAAACTTGTTTAAATTGCAAAAATCAACAACACAAATGAAAATCATTGAGATCATAAAATCAGTGCCACTTCCAAGGTCTTTCTAGATTGGTTTATGAATTTCAGTTAATCTCCATTCCGTTTTGAAAGGAACCACTGAATTGACTGACAATGCCCTTTTAGACAGTGCACTCTAGTTCATAATGCTATACAAAAATCACCTTCCACCAGCTTATTTTGCTTTTAAGATTAAAATGAACACATCTAGTTTTTGCAATGGGCAGATTTCACTGAGCCAAAGACACATTTTGTGGCTCGCTTTCCTACAGTTTCATCATCTTGGTGAGTAGGAACTCTCATGTAGATCAAAGATCCTTGAGAATCAGGAGAATTCTAGGTACCTCATTCACCACAAAGTAGAAAATACTCACAATTTACACGAATATAACATTATATTGTATTTTAATAAGCACTACTTTAGACTCTGGAGATACAGTGCGGAAACAGGCCCTTTGGCCCACTGAGTCCATGCCGACCAGCGATCACGCAGTACACTAACACCATCCCAACTGAGGATAATTTACAATTTTACCGAAGGCAATTAACCTCCAAAACTGCAAGTCTTTGGAGTGTGGGAGGAAACCGTAGCACCAGGAGAAAACCCACGTGACCACAGGGAGAACGTACAAACTCCGGACAGACAGCACCCAGTCAGGATCAAATGGCAATGCAAGGTAGTAGTGCTGCCGCTACATTACTGTGTAAATAAACTCTTTCTATCAAAAATAAAGAAGCTTGAGAGGCTGTAACAGGCAAATAAAATGGATGGTAAAACAATGGTTACCCCTTTCCGGCTGAAACAGGCAACTCCCTATTTTAAATATGGACACATTTAGCAAAGTATGATAAACCAGACTACCACATTCAAGCTAATTTCCCCACTGCATTAATTTTACCTTCTACATTAATTTTAATCTGTCTTTAGTCAGGTAAATATTGTGACGCAGAATTAATTTTCTCTCAAATTCTGCACAAATTATAGCCTTGGGCACAAAATAAATGATGGAGAAGTGGATGGAACTTCAACAGCGATTCTCAGATTTGTTTGTTAGTGCCATAGTAAGCCAGTAAAACAGCATGAGAGAGAAAATTTGCTTTACTAATTTGGCAGAACTTTTGTACCACTTTCAACTCTACAGTACTTCATTCGTGCTGAATACCTCAGTATTAAGGTACTGACTTAAGTTGTAAATAAACAAAGTATGGGAGGGACTGTGTGTAGACAGTTAACATTTTGGCTGGGAATCCTTTTCTTTACACCATCAGTGTGAAGAAAGGGTCTGGATCCTACACAGCATCAGTCGTTTTACCTCTATTTCTACCCGACCTGCTGAGTTCCTTTGTTTATTTGTTCAAGATTCTAGAATTTGCAGTCTCACGCGTCGCTAAACTGTTAATAATTTGCAAATATTTTGTATATCATGTTAAGTTGAGAACTTCCCATGAGGCACAATCTTAGCACCACAAAAATAAATTCTCAATTGTCCAACAGATTGAAATGAAAGTAACAAGAGTCCACAAATAGAAGCCAGAAGCTACTAAGAAGTGGAGTCATTTGATACTATTTTATTTAAGTTCTCTGGGGGAAAGAAGTCCCTTCTCATACCACTTGCTGCATCACAGAACACTAAACTAGCATAAATAAAAATGGTTGTCTCAATATTCTTTTGACCCTTGCAATGCAGAGATGTTATTCGGGTAGATATAGAGTTAAAAACCTGGGTTAAAATGATGACAAACCAACATTTTATTCTTGGAACAGTTTGCAGCAGGAAGTGGGGGACAGTATTTCTCCCTTGCAAAAATTACAAGATGATATCATCTAGAATTCCTAACATTTACCATGACCATATAGGTTTACATATCAGATTAGAATTAGATATTGGCTTACAAGAGACCTGTGATAATGTAAGGTGCCTGATATCCAATTCATCCTCTTGCAAACTTGCAAGTGTTTCCAATGGGGGACACATCAATTTTTAGGGTTTTCCTTACCCAAGCAAAAATAGGAATGGGCTTAACGACCATGAGTCCACTCCACCAAATATTCCCCTCAAATATTCAATCATTTGACTTCCACATCTCCCATGGAAAAGTATTTCTAAAAGTTCATGATTCAGAGAAATTTCCTCTCAAAATGTTAAACGAGTGGAATCTTATTCTTAAACTATGTCTTGTTGTTCTAGATTCTGCAATGAGGGAAATACCTTTACACCCGTCTCATCATGTATTTGCATTGTCAGTGAACTTGACTACAATACACTCAGGCCCTTGAATATAAATTGTCCATTGTACGGACTCAGTACCGATCTCTATGGCACACCACTAGTTACAGTTTGCCAACCCAGCAATCTCATTTCCTCATTTTGTTTACACTTAGCCTATCTTCAATCCACACCAATGCCATTTCAAATGTCATAAACTCTCACCTTATCCACCTTTACTGTAGCCTCTTACCTTATGCCTTCTGCAAATATAAAGTACCATATGCATTGGCACTCCATTATTGTTGCATGCCCGCAAAAATCCAGAAAACACAATTTCCATTTCAATAAACAATATGAATTTAGTTTGATTGCATGGTTTTTGGAATACTGCCAAGCAATGGATTCCAGCATTTTCTCAGTTGAATATTGCAGGTTTAATGGTTTAATATTCCGTGCTTCCATTTCCTCTCTTTTACTGAGGGATATTACATTTGTGTTTTCCAATCCACTGGTACTTCATTGTAATTTTGGAAGATTATGGCCAGTGCTACCATTATTTCTGCAGCCACTTCCATTAATACCATCAGACCCAGAGGACTCATCTGTCTTTAATCCCATTAGTTTCTCTAATGGATTTCTCTCACTGATAATGATCATTTAAAATTATCTTTTGTATTTAGATTTTCTACTATTAATGACATGCTTTAAGTACCCTCTATTGAGAGGATAAAACATTTTGTTGAAAGGCTCTAACACTTCCTTTAATTAAATGACAAGATTCTACTCTCACAGAAGATTCTTGCTATCATCAAAATTAAACGCCAGATTTTTGGAATGGGAGTGTTTCAAATGAGAATGACAAAGGAATAGCTAAGATTAATATTGATGACATAAAGGATGGCACTAATAATAGGAAACAAGGATGTGATTTAATAAAATATTTTTGAGGGTACATTTCTGAACTGGTAGTTCAATATTATATTATATATGAATCATATTATTGAACCTATCAACATTTGAACATTTTGTACACCACAATTGCTACCGTTACATTACATCAGGACTTCAGTGAAAGTGAATTTCAATAACAAAATGAATTCCAATTATTGTAGCAGTATTCGCCTTAGATTCAGATCTGTGGATTTAATACCCACTTTGATTAATTATGATGGAATATTGCTTAAGGAGCCATTTTTTCCAGTCCAACATTATATTCCTCAATGTAATATCAATCAATGACACTATGCAAGAAGCAAGCAGCATTCCGTTACCTTGGCCAACGTTTCTTAATCATTGAAATCGGAAACAAATTACCTCGTCATTTACCTCAATGGTGTTAATGGAATTTGTTGCAAATTGCCTACAGTATTTTGCATTAGGAACACAAGTTGAAATACTTTGAACTGTGATATGAATTGTAGTGTTTGCATTGCCATTCAAGGCAAAATAAAAATGAAGGTATATTTTACATGTAGCAGTTAACAAGTCTTTTGCTTTAAAATCCAAATGTGGCAAATAGCAGAAAACTGTTTTGCATTTCCAAATTATTACTAAACTACATAGCAAGCAGCACATACATGACTATTCAAAAACGATGGCAAAAGTTAGTGATAGACCAGATTACCAAGGATTTTATAAGAGCCAGCAGCAAAGGATTAAAGAGTTAATAAGGAGGGAGAAAATTGATTGATTATGGGAGCAAAGCTGGCAAATAATTCCATGGCGAAATGCAAGAGCTTTTATCTATATACTAAAACTCTCGTTTGTTATCTTGTTTGTGACTGAACTTCAGCCAAAACGGTACACGATAGCGCCAGTTTTAGGCCCACCTTACTCACCATTGTCACTTTAGTGATAATGCAAGTAGTTTTATTGAAATCGGTGTTATATTTTTAAAGTTATTCACATTTTTAAGTTTAAAAGGAGGGGAGGGGGAGGGGAGGAGGGAGGGAGGGGGGAGTGGGGGAGAAGGGATGGGGTGGGTTGAGGAGAGAGGGGGGAGGACAGGGTCTGCACCAATGGAGGAGAGGTTTGGGCCCACGGTCTAGTGGATATATAAAAATAAGATTTTTCCATTTATCCTCAAGATACATTCTTTTAGGTTTGGGTGGGATTCCTGGAAAACACACTGGGGGGGATTCCTGGAAAACACACTGGAGAATACCAGGAAACAAGGAAATTACAGATAATTTAAACCAATCTGCACTTCAGGCATTCAGATAAATAGGGGGTTAATTTCAAATTGGAACGTCGGATTTCTAACAATCCCTGATATAAGGGACAAAGCAGTGGAAAAACGAATGGGTCTCAAGGCAAATAGGTCACCAGGCTTGCTTATGACAGTTTGCACCAAAGGGGTTTAAAGGAAGTGGCTGCAGAGATAGAAAAACGATTTATTCAACTTTTTCAAAAAACATACTGATTTCCAGGAGAATATTAATTGATTAAAAACTATGAATGTGATGTCCTCATTCAAGGAGGGAGATAAAATGAGGAAAACAGGAATTAGCTTAATATGACGATGGAGTCTATAATCAAGATACAGCGAGTCACCGAGAAAAGCTTAATGCAATTACGATGCCCTCCATAACTTTTGGGACAAAGACCCATCATTTATTTATTTGCCTCTGTACTCCACAATTTGAGATTTGTAATAGAAAAAAATCACATGTGATTAAAGTGCACATTGTCAGATTTTAATAAAGGCCATTTTTATTTTGGTTTCACCATGTAGAAATTACAGCAGTGTTTATACATAGTCCCCCCCATTTCAGGGCACCATGATGTTTGGGACACACGGCTTCACAGGTGTTTGGAATTGCTCAGGTGTGTTTAAAGGCCTCCTTAATGCAGGTATAAGAGAGCTCTCAGCACCTAGTCTTTCCATCACCTTTGGAAACTTTTATTGCTGTTTATCAACACGAGGACGAAAGTTGTGCCAATGAAAGCCAAAGAAGCCATTATGAGACTGAGAAACCAGAATAAAGCTGTTGGAGACACCAGCCAAACCTTAGGCTTACCAAAATCAACTGTTTGGAACATCATTAAGAAGAAAGAGAGCACTGATGAGTTTACTAATCGCAAAGGGCCTGGCGGGCCAAGGAAGATCTCCACAGCTGATGACAGAAGAATTCTCTCTATCATTAAGAAAAATCCCCAAACTCCTGTCCGACAGATTAGAAACACTCTTCAGGAGTCAGGTGTGGATTTGTCAATGACCACTGTCCGCAGAAGACTTCATGACAGAAATACATAGGCTACACTGCAAGATGCAATCCACTGATTAGCCGCAAAAATGGGATGGTCGGGTTACAGTTTGCCAAGAAGTACTTAAAAAAGGCACCACAGTTCTGGAAAAAGGTCTTGTGGACAGATGAGATGAAGATTAACACATCAGAGTGATGGCAAGAGCAAAGTATGGAGGAGAGACGGAACTTCCCAAGATCCAAAGCATACCACCTCATCTCTGAAACATGGTGGTGGGGGTGTTATGGCTTGGGCATGTATGGCCGCTGAAGGTACTGGCTCACTTATCTTCATTGATGATACTACTGCTGATGGTAGTAGCATGGTGTATAGACACATCCTATCTGCTCAAGTTCAAACAAATGCCTCAAAACTTATTGGCCGACGGTTCATTCCACAGCAAGACAATAGGTGCAGGAGGAGGCCATTCGGCCCTTCGAGCCAGCACCACCATTCAATGTGATCATGGCTGATCATTCTCAATCAGTACCCCGTTCCTGCCTTCTCCCCATACCCCCTGACTCCGCTATCCTTAAGACCTCTATCCAGCTCTCTCTTGAATGCATTCAGAGAATTGGCCTCCACTGCCTTCTGAGGCAGAGAATTCCACAGATTCACAACTCTCTGACTGAAAAAGTTTTTCCTCATTTCAGTTCTAAATGGCCTACACCTTATTCTTAAACTGTGGCCCCTTGTTCTGGACTCGCCCAACATTGGGAACATGTTTCCTGCCTCTAACGTGTCCAACCCCTTAATAATCCTATACGTTTCGATAAGATCTCCTCTCATCCTTCTAAATTCCTTCTGATCCCAAACATACTGCTAAAGCAACAAAGGAGATGTATACAAGGCTAATGCAAAAGAGCTCAGTGTTGGGTTGGTGAATTCAAATGGGTTAAAGACTGGTTACCACAGTCAGATAAAGTGGGTCTTTTTAAGACTAAGGAGTCTTTGGCTCAAAATTATTTATTAACTATGTTAATGACAAAGGAGGAGCCAGAGTACAAGGTATTCAAGTTTGTTGATGATATAAAATTAGGTGGAGGGACTGTTGTGATGAGGATGTTTGGACTCTAGACAGCTCGAGTAAAGGGCCTGTCCCACTTAGGCGATTTTTTGGCGACTGCCGGCAACTGTCAAAGTCGTAGCAGATCGCCGAAATTTTATTTTACCCGACGACAATGACCACGGCAATGCTGAGTCAGTTCAAGATTACACCGTCTTCGGAAACATCGCGAAATTCCCACGCTGTCAATGCTTCTCCGGCATCCTAATTTTCGCTGAAATCACGGACAAGTCGGTAAATACTTGAGAGTTTTGAACTATAACATCTTGTATGGGTTACTTAAAAACCAAGCTTCACTGTAACAAGGCATAAACTGGATTTACTTCCTGTTTACTAATAGCTGTATTAAAAATAAAAAATAAATTTTAAGTGGTTAAGTGGATTTTTGTGAAAAGTGTGTGGGCATTCTTTGAAAATGTACGGGAGATGCATTTCTGATTTCTGGGTTGCATATCTGGGTTGGGAGCCCACTTTAAATGTAATGGCTGATGGCCATAAACATCGCGAAAATTCTCACGCTTACCTGACCGACAAACTGTCGCCTCCAATCTACCTGTCAAATGTCCTGACAGTAAATAAATTGGTTAAACAAGCATTTTAACATATTTTGAAATGACTTTACTTATTTTAATATTATGTGCTTCTAAATGCATCTGAGAACCTATCAAACACGGGGACAACATGCGACAGCGCCCGCAATAAACACCGATACCTGGCGACAAACCAGCTGTCGCCGAGAAATTTCACTCCGGATGATTTCTCAGTGTCGCGCTGAGATCCACTACGATTTTTGGAAGACTCCTCACGAACATGCCCGCGACACCCCGGCGACCTGTCGGCTACAGCCTAATCGTCGACAGTCGCCTTAAAATTGCCTAAGTGTGACAGGCCCTTAAGTGTCTAACATTTAGTAAATAAGTTTAATCTAGGCCAGAGAATGCATGTATGCGTGTGCGTCAGTCACGCATTTTGGTAAAAATCTAAAAGGCAAATTATCTTAACAGAGCGACTACCAACAAGTTGAGTACAGAGCGATCTATGTACAGTACTGTTCCAATCAAAATAAAAAGGCTGATGCAGGTGCAGCAAGTAAACAAGGCAAATGACATAATAGCCTTAGTTGCTAGGATGCTGGAGCGTTAAAAAAGGTATTGATACAATTGTCCAATGTGGGCACATCTGCAGTATCATGTGCATTTTGGTCCCATTATTTAAAAAAACAGCATTGGAGACAGTTCACAAGAGATACACTCGGCTAATTGTTGGGATGAGGGTGATACTATCATGAATAACTAAGGTGAGTTAAAACAGTATTCTTTGGAGGTTATGGAAATAAGAGCGATCTTAATGAAACACGATCCTAAGGGGGTATGACAAGGTTGATATTGAGAGGTTTCTACGTGAGACAGACTTGAACGAAAACACAAAAATACAAGCCTTTATCTTAAAAGGTGGTGAATTTTCAGAGCTCTTTACCCCGAATGATTAAGGAGATAGACCAATGGAAACCCAAGGGATGGCAGGGTGGCGCAGTGGTGGAGTTGTGGTGGAGTTGCTGACTTACAGCACCAGAGACCCGCGTTCGATCCTGACTACGGGCGGTGAATTTACGGAGTTTATACGTTCTCCCCGTGGGTTTCCTCAGAGATCTTCGTTTCCTCTCACACTGCAAAGACGCACATGTTTGTTGGTTAATTGGCTTGGTATAAATGTAAATTGTCCCTAGTGTGTGTAGGATAGTGTTAATGTGGGGGGAATCGTTGGTCGGCACGGACTCGGTGGGCCGAAGAGCCTGTGTCCATGCTGTATCTCCAAACTAAACTGGGCAATTTTTTTTCCCCGAAGATCGGGGGATTGAGGGTTTTATGGGACTGGCACAGTGAGAAGTGGAGGCCTACTCTTGCTTTTTTAAAAATATATTCGTTGGTTTGTAAGTAGTCACATTTGTCAGCTGTGGATCTGCGAGTAACCCTCTCATCTCCAGGTCAGATGGTAAGTGAGTGCAAGTCCCACGCCAGACATTTGAGCACCATCTTGATTAACACTTTTGTGCAGTCTTGATGGGCATGTCATCTTCCCAAAGAAACATTCAACCAAGGTGTCATCTACACAATCGGGAGCATGGTCAATACATATGCCTCAATTAACACTATTAACATAGATCATCATCACACTATTGTCTGTGGGAGCTTATCATTAGCACATTTGATACCATATTTGTTATGTTTCAACAGTCCCTTAAAGTACTTCATTGGCTATTAAGTGCCTTGCTCGTCTCCAGTTCATGAAAAGCAAGTAATAATTAATTTCTAGTCCATGCCTGTTTGGAAACTGAATCGGTGAGATCAAGTTTTCAACCAATGGCTCATCGCTAAAAAGGAAGAGAGGTGGCAGATATAATCTTGCCAATCAGTATTATTGCCAATAGAATTAAAAAGTTGGGGAAACTTCTCTGGTTTTGTTTGAAATGTCACAGGCTGAAGCGAGACCTGACAGAAACAAATAAAATGAGACAGAGATAGGGTAGATAGAATTTTTTCCCAGGGTAAAAATGTCAAATACTTGAGGGCATAGCTTTTAGAAGAGAGGGGAAAAGTTTAAGAGATGCATGTTTTTTTAAAACAGAGTGGCAGGTATGTGGATCATGCTGCCAAGTGTGGCGAGAAAGCAGATGCAATAGAGACATTCAAGAGGTATTCAGAATGGCACAAGAAATGCAGTGATATACATCACGTGCATGCAGATGAGGCTAGTTTAGTTCGACACTGTGGTTGGCACAGACATCACAGGTCTGAGGGCCGGTTCCTGTGTTGTACTGTTCCTTTTCCGAGATGATGGCATCAGCTGCGAATAAGACATCTATCTTTCGCAAGTGTATACTGCTGGCTCTGTAGCAAACACTTGATCAAGTCTCCATAAATAAACATTAAAAAATTTAAGATTATGTTTTTTAATCTTTTTATGCTCACATCTGCACATTTTAATACAAAATTACAAAACTGTTAAATCAGCAACTGTTTAGATCTTTAATTCAGCCTTTTGAGCAAAAGCACTATTATTTAGAGATAGAACTCAAAAGTACTGCTTAAATGTGAAAATCTAAAGATCAAAACACAGGATCGACAAGCTCAACAATCCCTTTGTAATAAGTCAGTTTATACATAGGTTTTTTAACTAAAAGCCATTACTCTATTGGGTATATACATTCAAATTACATAGAAAATCCTATCGATCATGAAGATCAATAAAGTGAATTATTACGAGAGAAAAAAATTAACTTGCTTTTTTTGTGAGATTTAAATCTACCTGTTTAAAGTTCGGGACTTCCATGTCTACAAAATTTATCATGGAAGTTGTGAACTTACTGAAAGATCATGTGCAGCTACGTTTCATAACATTTCATGGGAACACAAGTAATATGAGTAGCAGTAAGCTAGCTGGTTCCAAGTCTGTGGCAGGAGGCATCAAGATCATGAACGATCAACTCCATATTCCTCAGTAAACTATTAACCTCTTTAGAACAAAATCAACAATTGAGCCCGAGATTCACTGCTGTGAGGATATGCTCTGCAGTTCCAATGAGACATCTGCTCCCAGTATCTAATCATCTTATAAGAAGGACCAACATGTCACGTCCCTTTCTAATCACTTGCTGCAACTTCTCAGGTTTCTTTGGACACGAATACCACCCAATTGGTTACTAGTTCAGAAAACTGATTTTGTTCTGAGCACTGGAGTGGTTAACATTGCATTGCTCACATCATGTCATCGGCCAAGATCTTTCCCACTCTCTTAGCTTTTCTATATACCTTTAAGCCTCCCTATTACAATCTATATTACAATCTATTCTATGTTCTATGTTTTCCTTCCAATTATCAATGCCCAAATTATTATTTTCTTGTGGAGATTAATTGGCCACTGTAATTTCCCCCAAATTGTATAGATGTGATAGAATCTTGGGGGGGGGGGGGGGGGGAGTGATGAGAACCTGGGGAGAGTAAAACATGCAATTAATGTAGGAGTGATATGTAACACAGTGCCGCAGCTGATAGAGCTGCCGTCTACCAGAGAGATCCAGGTTCGGTCCTGACCTCGGTCCTGCTCTCGGTGTGCAGTTTGCATGTTCTCCCTGTGACCACGTGGATTTCCTCCAGGTCATTTGGTTTCCTCCCACATCCCAGACTTGGGTTTTTCAGATAATTGGCCTCTAAATTGCCTGGAGTATGCAGGGAAGGGATGCAAAAGTGGGATAACATAAGAAGTAGCGCGAAGGGGCGATCGATAGTTGGTCTGGACCCAGTGGGCTGAAGGTCCATTTTCATGCTGTATCTTTCAATCAATGTGCAGCATGGACAGAGGGCTAGAGGACAGTTTCTGTGCTGTATCTCTAACATTCTGTGACTCACTTCTGCTATCAGGACCAATGCCAGGTTAAATCATCAAAGAAGTGCAGTGATTTCATTTTTTAGTAGTTCACAAGTTTTCCAAATTTCATAGACATCCAGAAACATTACAAAAATCCCTGACAACAGAATAAACTTCAAAGTTAGAGTCACAGCCTTGCAAGCTGTTGGAGGCATTGAGGGACATTTTGGAGTAGGAATTATCTTGCATGCTGCTGCTGCTACTACTACTCAAGCCTCCTCATACCAAACTCTTGTGCTTTGAGCCACTTTAGTCACTTTGCATCCAGGCAAATTTAGGAGATGGTATAGGTGGTGGGTCTGTAGCATCAATATCTGGCCAAAAATTGTTTGTGCTGGTGAAGAGGGTTAAATAAATGAGAGAAAAAAAACTGAGTGCAAAGTTTAATGATTCAGAATGTCCGAGGCTGTGAGCAACATTCTTTTACTGCAGTGAGCCATGCACTGACAACCAAGCCCCACATAATCCACACTGGCCCAAACTAGTTTCTATTCCGGAGTCGTTTGGCAGCATAGTTAACCTATTGAACCTATTGTTGTGGTTCTCTTTCTACTGGCAACCAAAACTACAATACATCAGGAAGCATTTCACATAAAAGGTGGCCTAAATATTTCCAGTAATGCCATGGAAATTAAAAATCATATTTCTGTTAATTTGCATCCATAGGACAACATTTCTATTTGTTAATTATCCACTTGCAAAATTAGGTCCTTCAATATTAAAACGATACCATGGGCGGAAATTCTTTAGTAATAATGGGTCAGAGTGCCACAATGAAGTGAGCACATACAAAAAACTCTAAATGCTGTTCCTCTACCTGCTAGGGCACCAAATGAATGGTGGAAAACAAGATCAGAGGGAGGATAATGGTCGATGTGTTGTTGTATGGAGAGAAAAACAAACTGGGAAGAACTGGAGGGTCCAAGAGGTAGTACACCGAGATAAATCTAAGTGCTGCACTCTCGCTTAAGTTATTTCAAAACATTTTGTGAAGATCAGTTTCACACGAGTACAAGTAGTACAACTATAATGCGCGTTTCCATAGCTCAAATTGGGTATAATACAATTGATGAATTTGGGAACACTATTTGCATTACTCAGGTCAAAATGGCAATGTGACTTTAATTGCGAACTTGAGAACCACTTACTTTGGAGTTTTACAAGCTGAAAAAAGCCGTCTTAGAAAAAATTTGGGTTGGAAGAAAAACCTTGTTACATGTAAAGTCCCTGTTGATATCAGACACCATATAGTTTCTTAAAACCACAGCTGCTAGTTTCACCCTGGGAGGCCAATGAAACGACAGCTTCTATTGGTATTCATGCAATGATACCTTGTTATATATACAGTCTTTAGTAATTTTAGCTTTCAGTTACAAAAATAAACTTCTAGCTATTTAAAAAAGTGAAATCCCTGAAGGAAAAATAACCCTATGTTATAATGTCTGAAATACTTTAGCCCTAACCACCAGTTTCCCTATTGACACAGTTGTTTTATAAAGTGATTATAGAGTATAATGTTTTACAAGGTTTCTTAGGAACACAACTACTACATAGGTTGGTCAGGCACCAAAGGCTAGTGATGTCCAAATGTGCACTGCACACCACGGATGTTACTGTTTTTTCAGACACGATACAATAGCATTTTGAATGTATGGACATTGAGTACTGGAAAGTCTCAGAGTTAAAATTGTAACAGGCAAGAAATGGTAAACATCATAGCAGTTATTGCTAGCTCTATGTGTCACTTGATAATTCAGTACTAGTGATTTTTATTAAATCCTACCGAGTATCTCATAGACTTACCAAAAAGTTCAATATTTGGCTGCCAAAATCACATTTACAGATATTAGGCCTTATTCTCTGACACGGAATGAAAAGTGCAGAAGAATCGAATGTTTGCCCAACATCACTGGCTTTGTGCTGAGACGAGCTCCATTTATTTATCGGCACCTCACGTCCATTGACTATATCAGCAACAAAAATGTTGAACTAGCATATTAACCCATGGACACAATGCAGGAATTGATTACCTTGATCAGCTATGCCAGTCAAGTTAGCATTTGCATATTGATGCTGTGACAATTGTACGTTTGTTTAGGATAATAATGACACCATGACAAATGCAACAATAGAGAACAAACTCAACAAGCCTTTAAACATCAAAATAACAACAGAACAGTTGAAGTCTAAATAACTGGAAGTAAACTCTGAAAATACAAGCGAGGAAGCTTCAACAGCAAGGAACTGCAGATGCTGGTTTATAAAAATGGCACAAAATGCTGGGTAACTCAGCGGGTCAGGCAGCTTCCCTGGAGAACATCCCTGGATAGGTTATGTTCCATGTTGGGAAGCTCCAACATAAAATCATTTTAGAGGATTTTTATTCTCAATTCACCAGATACTTAGGATTACACAAGTACTATCTGGGGAATAAAGTTGCAAAGTAAGAATTAAAGGTCCGTTGGTTGGAACTAACTATTGTGCGATTAAAAGCCAAAAGTATGAAGAATGGAATTTTACACTTTCATCTAAAATTAGATAAAACCATTTCAATTTAAGTGATAGACTGAAGGAGGAAGCTGGCTGACACAGTTTATTCAGACAGCAGAAATCTGACAACAATTCATTAAAACTTAGTTCAAAGTTTACTGTGAAAACAGAGCAAATGATTCTTCTGTACATACTTCTTCACAGACTTCTCGGACAGCGGCCACGCTCGGTTCTTCATCAGGTTCCATGCCACCGCCCGGCACAATCCACTTGTCTGGATAACGACTGCTGCTGACCAAGAGAACCTAGGATAAGAGAGTATTTAACTTAGGAAAAGGGGTACTGTTGTTTTCTTCCATCATCTTCAATTTCATTTGAAATGCATTAGATATGGTCTGCATAAAGATCCAATGTTTTAAAAATAACACGTATTTAAAAATGAAAAACTCCCCCCAACAAATCTCCAAAAAACTCAAATACCACTTTTATTTTACCTCGCAAAGTAGTTCATTAATGATCTAACAATTAAGTTTGAAAATTATTATTTTAGAACCTACACCGACCGATCCGTGCAAAAAAATTGGATACGAAATTATTTAATATACATTTTCCTTAATAACCAGGATATAATTACAACACCACAAGGGTTCATTTTCACTTATGTAAGGCAATTTAACTAGTATCCATATCAATAATGCAATATTTATTACCTGTAAGCAAAGCAAGGCTGTCTGTGTGAATTTATTGTATATAGGAATAATATTTACACAATTACTGTAGAAGAAACAGAACCCATTTAGCCTCACTGCACCCAACAGAGTTAGGTCCATCATTTTGAATGCATGCTTGATTGTGTTTTCTTCAATTTTTTTGTGAAGTGGCAGTCATGAATTTTAGATGTGCCTATTGAAAAAAACTCCAATCAATTTTTGGTTTGAAAACAATCTAATCCCCACTTCATAAATCCGTACAAATCTTTAAAAATATCCCTTCATTACAATTTAATCTATTCATATTCTAAACTGCCATACACAATCTAATTAAATACAGAAAAGTTTGAAGTTCATTGAATTAACCATAGAAATGAACGACAGCCATTTCACTTTCTCCAGGCTCTATTGTAGTGTGCCTGGGCAAAAAGATTCTACCTTTGATCATCCTGCAAGTTCTCCTTCAGGTCACATACCACCCTGACTCAGACCAATATTATCATTCCTACATTGTCACTGGGTTAAAATCCTAGAACTGTATTTAAACCACATTTTGAAATTACCTTCAAAAGCAGAAACTAATTTCTGCTACACAATTTACAGGCTTTGATTTTTTTTTTGAACTACCAAATTCACGACAAGCAGGAAATTAATTGATTAACATACCATCAACATGAAACTGCCACTGGGATAAAGCTGGAGAGAATGCTAATGGAAAATTAGACACTAACAGCACATCAACTATCTCGCCATTTCCAAGGGGTTACATTATGGAAAATGTAAAGAACTTACACGCATAAACATTATGGCTGTCAGGCGCTGGAAGCTGAGCACATTGATTAATTTCCCAAACAACTTTCACCATAAGACACAAGAAAATAAAAAAATGACCTTGAAAACTCTTCGATACAGGTCCTCCCCAGGTTAGGGCAGGGAACAGCCCCTGGGAACTGTTCATAACATGATTTTTCTTTTAATCAAAAAAGAATTTATTCAAGAAATAAATATATACAAAACATGTTCCTTCCAAAACTCTATCCGACATTCTCAGAGGCTATACATACATTCAATACACCAATTACATAAAATTTTCCCTCACCCATGCCACTCATGTGGCTCACTGGCGTGGAATCACTTCCCTTAATTTGAGGGGTGTCTCCACCACACCCTGCCCCCCCCATGTCCAGCAGCGAAAGGACCCTAGACTGCGGTCCTCTCCCACAGAGCCTTGGCGTTGGCTGCACCGCTTCAGTTTGTCCCTCAGCACGTACTCCTGCAGTCTACAGTGGGCCAGTCGTCAACATTCCCCGGCGGACATGTCGCTCCACTGGGAGGTCAACAAAGCTTGGGCAGACCAAAGAGCGCCTTTCACCGAGTTGATGACCCTCCAGCAGCACTTGATGTCAGTCTCTGAATGCGTCCCTGGGAACAGTCCGTAAATCACAGAGTCCTCTGTGACGGAGCTGTTCGGAATAAATCATGACAGGGACCCTTGCAAACCTCTCCAGACTATCTATGCAAATCCACACTCTGCGAAGAGGTGGTCAACCGTCTCCTCCATTGCAGCTGTCCTGAGGGCAGCGTGCGCTGGTGGTGAGGTTCCGGTGGTGCAGGAAGGATCTGACTGGGAGGGCTCCCCTCACCGCCAGCCAAGCTAGGTCTTGGTGCTTGTTGGCGAGTTCTGACGATGAGGCATTTCGCCAGACAAGCTGGGCAGTCTGCTCTGGGAATGACACAAGATCCATGGAGTAATTTCCCTGCAGTGCCTGCAGGACGTTCCGTGCTGACCACTGCCCGGTGGTCCTGTGGTCAAAGGTGTTGGTCCGGAAGAACCTTTCCACGAGCGACAGATGGTGTAGCAATGTCCTGCTGACTGGCACGTTGCGTGGCATCTGTGCCAGGCTCATCCTTCACAACACAGGGGACAGGTAGAACCTCAGCAGGTAGTGACACTTGGTGCCCACGTGCCTTGGCTCTACACTCCGCCTGATGTAGCCACACACGAAGGTGGCCATCAGGATGAGGGCGACGTTGGGCACGCTTTTACCCCCATTGCCTGCCGATTTGTGCATTGTGGCCCGTCGCACCCGGTCCATCCTCGACCCCCAGATGAAGCGGAAGACGGCCCAGGTGATTCCCGTGGCGTAGGAGGGAGGGACAGGCCACCCTTGCGCCAAGTACAGCAGCCCCGAGAGCACCTCACACCTGATGATCAGATTATTCCACGTGATGGAGAGGGAGCGCTGCTTCCACAGCTCCAGTTTCTTCCCCACCTTGGCTATCCAGTTTCTTTCCCACCTTGGTTATCCCCCCCGAACCAGATCCCCAGCACCTTCAAGAAGCCAGGCTTGATGGTGAAGGGGATGGAAGATTGGTAGGGCCAGTTGCCAAAGAGCATGGCCTCGCTCTTCCTGCGGTTTACCCTGGCTCCTGTGGCCAACTCAAACTGGTTGCAGACACTGATTAATCTGCGGCCCAACCCTGGATCCGAGCAGAAGACAGCGACATCGTCCATGTACATGGGAGGTTTTGACCTGAGTGCCCCCACTGCCTGGCAATGTCACTCCTCTTATGCTCGCGTCCTTCCTGATGGACTCGGCAAAGGATTCAATCCAAAGATGAACAAGACGGGAGAGAGGGCAACCCTGCCTGATTCCAGACCTGACAGGGAAGCTGTCTGATTCCCACCCATTGATTTGGACTGCACTGCAGACATCGGTGTAGAGCAGTTGGATCCAATTCCTGATTCCTTCCCCACAGCCCATTTTGGAGAGCACGTTCCTCATGTACGGGTGCGATATCCTGTTGAAGGCCTTCTCCTGGTCCAAGCTGACCAGGCAGGCATCCACCCATCTGTCTTGTACGTAGGCAATGGTATCTCTCAGCAGCGCCAGGCTGTCTGAGATTTTCCTGCTAGGTATAGCACAGGTTTGGTCCGGGTGGATCACCTGTCCCAGAGCAGACTTGACCCAGTTGGCGATGGCCTTAGACAAGATCTTGTAATCTACATTCAACAATGTGATGAATCTCCATTCCTTATATCATTCATCTCCCCCTTCTGCTTGTAGATTAGGGTGATGCTGCCCTTCCTCATGGAGTCTGACATGCTGCCGGCTAGAAGCATGTCATTGTACACTTCCAGCAGGTCTGGGCCCACCCAATCCCACAGATTCGAATACATCGCTTCCGGGAGTTTTACTCGAGTCAAAGGAACGGATGGAGCCAGTCAGCTCCTCCAGGGTCAGTGGTTGGTCCAGACTTTCTCGCTTGCTGTCCTCCAGGACATCCGTGACAGAGGACAGGAAGTTCTGGGAGGAGGTGCTGACTGTGGCCTTTCTGTCGTACAAATCCTTATAAAAGTCTGAGCAAGACAGAGTAA
This sequence comes from Rhinoraja longicauda, assembly GCF_053455715.1. Lineage (NCBI taxonomy): Eukaryota > Metazoa > Chordata > Chondrichthyes > Rajiformes > Arhynchobatidae > Rhinoraja > Rhinoraja longicauda. The sequence goes on along the minus strand of NC_135976.1, from coordinate 15,773,972 downwards.
GAGGGAATTTTGTCAATTCCAGACAGATTTGCAGCAACTAATCCTTCTGCAGTCGAGAGGGATGGATGTGAGAGAGGAACTTAGAGTTGAAGGGCAGGCAAGCTCGGCTCTTTAACTCTGAATCCTCCGAGATCATCTTCCGGTCCAGGGTTCGCCTCGTGGAGCAGGATGGGACGTGCTCATGCTGTTCATAACATGAATGGTTCTCAAGTGGGAAACGTGGCTGGAAACTACGCTCCCACATGGCAAATGATGCCACAAGCCAACAAATCCACACTGCCTTTGGATTTGGCGAGTCCAAATCACTCTCCCAAACATTCACTCAGAGATACGAACTATATACAAGTTGTTATTCATATTACTGAGGAGAGCCTACAATTGAAATGAATGAGACTTCACTTTTGTTTTAAAGTTACTATAGTAGTTAATATCTGGAATTAATCACACCTACAATTTAAACACTGCAGATTTTATACCAATCATTGCATTTAAATAGCCTAGCCAACAATTGGCCTACCAGGGAACCTCCCTGCCCGAGGTCATCTGTTGCCAGCCCCGACTTGTTCTAATCTTTTCTCACCTCCAGTTCTTCCCCCACCCCCACCTGAAACATCACCTATCTATTTTTTCCAGAGATTCTGCCTGACCCGCTGAGTTACTTCACCACTTTGTAACTACTTTTCCCTAAAATAGCTTAACTGGTATGGCCATTATCCTTCTACCACTTTTGCTTTCCTCACTATAATTTTGATAATTTAACAATTAAAAATTATCTTAAGTGAACTATATTTCATAGCACATTAACATTTAAATATCCAATCCTGTTCCAGTTGCAGCTAAAAATATATTTTACTATTAAGAATATGGTTCTTCAGATTACATATTCGTAATATCTAAAAGATAATAGAAATGAACGGTGCCACCAATTGCAGATAAAGTGCCAAAATGTGTTTTAAGTGGAAAAGAAATGGCAACAAAGAGAATCTTATGACCTTCAATATTGAGCATCCCTATATTAATTTGTCTATTTGGTTTATTTCCCAGTGTGAGCTACCAATTTGTTTGAAATAAGTATAAACCCATCAAAGTGAGCGTGCAATGCATTGAGTTGAAAGAGTCAAGAGCGTTTAATTGTCATATGCACCGGTACTATGAGATTCTAACTTGCAGCTCATGTCGTTGACTAACATAAATCAGATTCAAACATTTACACTGACCTGCCAGATAATATCCAGTGCATGATTAGAACAATCTAGCTGGCTTCTGACCCAAAAGAAAAGGAAGCATATAAGATGGGAAATCTTTCCTGGAAATAAAAAAGGATCCGAAATTGAAAAGATTCATGCATGAGGTGTGGGTTTAGCTGTAAATGCAATGGATGATTGCACAGCTGGACGCAAGGGCAGAATATTAACGACAGCACAGATTAAATTGTATCTTGTTACAAATCAGTATCAGGTGTTAAAATTGTTAAGAATGGGGAGATTGAAGGAGTACAGAGTGTATGGTTCGATGCTGGCAATAACTAAACTCATTTTGAGAATATTTAGGTGCGTAACTTTGGTTAAACTTTAGTTTCAGCATATATCATAAATTTCTGACACAAAAAGAAAATATGCAGATGCTAGAAATCGTAATAAAATCAAAATACAGCAAATAGCACATCAGCTAACAGAGTGGAGAAGTGAAAGGTTAACATTTTATGTCATTCAGTGCAGATTTAATATTCTGATGATGGGAGATTAATTATTTCTCTCTCCACTAATATTTCCTGACCTGTTGAATATTTCTAGCATTTTGTTTTTAATGTACTAACCATAACCTCACAGGAAAGCTGATAGCCTTATTTAAACAAGGGTGCTGCAACAGATACATTTTTCTGTGGAAATTTTACTTGCGGTTATACCACAATTACAAAAAGTAATTATACAATATAACTCACTAATACTATGAAAAAATATTGGAGGAACAGCACCTTGGGTAGTTTACACCCCAGCAGTATGAACATTGACTTCTCTAACTTCAGATAGTCCCTGCTTTCCCTCTCTATCCCCTCCCCTTCCCAGTTCTCCAACTAGTCTTCCTGTCTCTGACTACATTCTATCTTTGTCCCACCTTCTCCCCTGACATCAGTCTGAAGAAGGGTCACGACCTGAAACGTCACCCATTCCTTCTCTCCCGAGATGCTGCCTGACCTGCTGAGTTACTCCAGCTTTGTGCCCACCTATGAAAACTTATATTTGAAATGAGAACTGCCAACTTGAGCAATAATATTGCTGAAACCAAAACTGCCCAACATACACCATTAAATAAAAATACAACCGTTAATCGCCAAATTTGATTTTTCTAGTAAAACGCTTTGTCTTACTTTTCTGTTTCTTTTCCAAACCATTTTCCCCATTGCTTCAAAAAGTTACCTTTCAAATCCTTTTAACCTGCTTTCTATTGGTCCAGAAACTACCTGGCTATTGCATGAGGCGATGTTCAGCTGGTGAAACATTAGCTGTCAAATGTGAAAGCTAAAGACTTAGCCTTGACAAACTCAGCCATCTGGACCTATCAGTTTGCAAAAGCCCTGTACTGTTAGGCTCCACCTGTAGGGCAAGGCAGGGATAGGGAAAGTAAGACAAGACTACCTTGCTGTTTCTGTACAAGGTCTGAATATCAGAGACCCCCAGAAAACTATTGCAACTGATTACAGATGCCAAAACCATGCCTTGACCATAGCTTTGCTCTTTATTAAAGCCTGCTGTAGGATTTTGAGGCCAAAGGCTTCGTCTAGCACTGAGGCTCCATTATTATCATTGTGGATTACAATAATACTGCCCCACTATGTTTGCACCAATAACGATGCCAAATTGAAGTAATCCCATTAAAGTAATTGCCGCACGTCACCCAGATCCCCTCATCCCCTTCTTGTTCACTTGTTTAAATGACTCTTAAATGTTGCTATCATTTCTGATTCTACCACCGTTCCTGGCAGTGCGTTCCAGGCACTGTGTAAAAAATACTTGCACATCTTTAAATTTTTCCTCCCACATGTCAAACCAATGCCCTCTAGTATTTCCCATTTCCACCCTGGGAAAAAGGTCGACAACCCACCCTATCTATGACTCTCAATTTGTTCAGGTTGCCCCACAACCTCCAAAGCTTCAGAGAAAGAAATTCAAGTCGAACCTCTCCTTTTAGCCAAACCAGGCAACATCCTGGTGAATTTCGTATGTATCCACCCCAAAGCCTACATTTCCTTCCTATAACGTGGCAATTGAAACTGCAAATAATACTCCAAATGTAGCCTCAGCAAAGTTCTACACAACTGCAAAATGACTTACCAAGACGATGAAGGCAAGTATGCCGTAAACCTTCTTTACCACATGATCTACTTTCTGGGATTAGTGGACTTGCATCGCAAAATCTCCGCGTACATCGACACTCCGACAATAACAGCCCTGCCATTTATTGTATATATTCTTCTTGCGGTTGAGATCAAGCCACCTAATACTGACATGTAGAAAACATATAGATAAAGCCTTTATCTGTTTGATGGCGGGAGGTGTTGCATGGCACTCCTGTAATATCTGACCTACCGCCTTGCTAAGATAGTTTACAAGATTATGTCTTCTGCAAAAACAACTCACAACTGCACTTGAAAAGAGGAGTTTTCACTAAATGACTTCTTGAAATAATTGGGTTTCGTTGGTAGATCTATTGGGTTATGAAAATTTAATCATGGTAGTGAGATTTTTCCATTATAATTGTGTTGAACAGAATACCAGTAATTCCACTTTTTAAATTGAGTTCCAATATTCAAATTCTAATTAACAATTTTAGTGATTTGTTTAATGGCTTCATATGTTTTCAATACGTTTTGATTGCTCCTGACAAATATTTTGAAAGATGATTGAGGCAACGATTGGCTCTATCAACATCTTTATCCCTGCAGGTTTGGTGCGCCAAGCTTATTCTCTTCCTGTCATCCCTCTACCCACCACACTGGGAACAGTTCGTAAGGCAAGATCAGCATGGCAGTTTTCACCAAGGGAACCACACAAGTACGAACTTTAGGAGTAGGGGTCAGCAAGTAGCTCAAATACTCCAGTGTCTTATTTTTTTTATTAATACATCCAGTTACCACGTTAAAGACATTTTAAATTAATCTGCCCTCACATTAACATGCGTTAATTACTATATTACTTAATTATTTTCTCATTAATTAACTATGATTAATTGACAGTCTTCATTTGGAGTCATCCATTCATTAATGAAACTACAACAACCTTTTCTTTGGTACAAAGTTACCTAGGCAGATTCAGTACTTCTACTTAATTGCTATTTCCCAAATTTGGACCCTTAGACAGCAAACTGAATCTCCTAGTATAAACCAAATGGATTTACTAAATAATGTATTGGGTCTTCCCAACATCAGGACTTAATAAAGCAAAAATATGTTAGATTCATCTCCAGTGCTGCACTAAATGGAGTGTCAGACCATAAGCAAACTATTACCACCTGTAATCAAGGCCAACAATGCCAGTCTCATGTAGTCATCCACTGCAGCCATAAATCTAATGGATTTGCTAAAGCCAGCTGTAGGGAATATCAGATTTATGTTAACTGCATCTTTCACATGATTACATTTAGTACGTCTGGCAGATTTATTTTGGGCTTGCCACTAATTGTTAGATCTGCACTTTGGGAAACAGAAATTCAAAGGCACCACAACCAGCATTGAAATTACACATGGTTTATTAATAAGACACCATACACTGCACCTTCAACAAGAGAATGGTGACATTCAACAATGTGGCAGTGAAATCATGCAGAATTGCAAGATTCACTGTTTGGTGGCGGTTGGTGGGGGGTGGAAGGAAAAGTATGTAGACCTAGCAATTTCTTCTCACTAATCCAAAAATTAGGTACTGGGAGTTGAAATTCAGCTTAATCCCAAATGCAAAAAATTGACACACATTTCTGGGTGTCTAAAGGGCCTGTCCCACTTAGGTGATCTTTTTGGCGACTGCCGGCGACTGTCAAAGTCGTAGCAGATCGCCGAACTTTTCTTTTACCCGACGATAATGACCACGACAATGCCGAGTCAGGTCGAGATTACAGCGTCCTCTGAAACATCGCGAAGATTCCCACACTGTCAATGCTTCTCCGGCGTCCTGGTTTTCGCTGAAATTACTGACAAGTACTTGAGAGTTTTGAAATATAACACCTTGTATGGGTTACTTAAAAACCAAGCTTCACTGTAACAAGGAATAAACAGGATTTACTTCCAGTTTACTAATAGCTGTATTAAAAATAAAAAATAAATTTAAGTGGTTAAGTGGATTTTTGTGAAAAGTGTGTGGGCATTCTTTGAAAATATAAGGGAGATGTATATCTGGTTTCTGGGTAGCATATCTGGGTTTGGAGCCCACTTGAAATGTAATGGCTGAGGCCAAAAACATTGCGAAAATTCCCACGCTTACCTGACCGTCAAACTGTCGCCTCCAATCTACCTGTCAAATGTCCTGACGGTAAATAAATTGGTTAAACACAAGTATTCTATGGTATTTTGAAATGACTTTACTTATTTTAATATGATGTGCTTCTAAATGCATCTTAAGAGAACCTATCAAACCTGGGGACAGCATGCGACAGCGACCGCAATAAGCTACGATGCCTGGCGACAAGTCAACTGTCGCTGAGAGAATTCAAACCGTTTGATTTCTCGGCGACGTGCCAAAATCCACTACGATCTTTGGAAGACTCCACACGGTCATGCCCGCGACACCCCGGCAAACTGTCGGCGACAGCCTAGTCGCCGGCAGTCGCCTTAAAATCACCTAAGTGGGACAGGCCCTTTAGCTTCTGTGAGGAAATGCAAGTACTGAATTTTTTTATAAATCTACTTTCATTTTTTTATCATTTCCCAGCACTAAACTCATCCAAAGTTCTTCATTGTGTTCTTCAATTTCACTTGTCTGAAAGTAACACTTTCTCTCACAACAATCGGCTTTTACGAAAACCGTTTCGGTTAAACCCATACTGTTTAAATAGGTCACTCAAATTGCATTGCAGAAACAAAGAACTGCAGATGCTGGTTTATACCAAAGATACACACGAAATGCTGGAGTAACTCAGCAGGTCAGGCAGCATCTCTGGAGAAAAAAGGTGACGATTTGTGTGCAATTCAAATTACATTTTGTCCTCCGCGAAATTTCCAATATATATCCTCATTCTTTTCTGTTCACAGCTCCAAATACCAGACTGAAGGATACAATATTTAAACAACTTTTCTTTCAGTTCACAAGAGCTCTTGCACCTGGCTTTCTCAAATTCCAATTCATTGACTACAGTCACAGAATATTACTGCGCAAAAACATCATAGCTCATGTGGATGTTATTCATCTCATACCTTCCTTGGCCCATCTGTGTTTCAATACTGAACTCTGACACCTGGCGTACGATGAAAAATCTTTTAAAGTTATGTTCCAACTGAACAAATCGGCACATACTGATACATCTTTAACACAAATATAAAATGAGGCATCAATAAATCATACTGTCAATTTTTTTTATGAGGACTAGATGTGGTTGATCAGTTCCTCAGCAGGAAGAGCTTTCAAAGAAATGTTAGAGATCAGGGAAGTTCATTTTAAACATATCAGTAAAACAAGGAAGTCTCAGAACCTTTCCATTTCCCTACAATTTCAACAATGCTTCCCGGGACATGAAATTGTGAAATTAGCTTCAAGATTGCAAGAATGGTGCCATTGTAAATTACTATTTTCTAATAGGAAATAAATGTTGTGTCTAGAGTAAAGAATATTGGTTTTAGACATGTTTCGGAGAATTAAGTGTCTTTTATTGTAATCCAATTAATTTTAGTACATGACAAGCTTAAAAAACTATTTTGGTTTTTTAAAAATCATTGTACAAATAGGTTTAATTGGCGGCAAATTTGTCAGATTAAGAAATTTATGGAGACATGAAACTGCAGATGCTGGAATGTTGCATAGAACACAAAGCACTAGATAAACTCAAGGGGTCTAAATAGCATACGGTCAGATATCATCTCTGAAGAACATGGATAGGCAACATTTCACGTGGGGACCCTTAAGGATTCCTTCTTAATAAATTTACGGGCTTGATTTCTATGTGCAACTTCAGGACAACTGTCCAGCAGGATAGAGCAGGTCATCGGAGATGTCCTCATTCTTTAGGAAAAGGGAGTTAGTTCCCCTCTTCCATTACAGATGAGGCTCTCACTAGGGTCTCCTCGATATCCCGCAGCTCCGCTCTTGCTCCACCTCCCCACATTTGTAACAAGGACAGTCCCTGTTGTCCTCACATTCCACCCCATCAGCCGTCGTATACAACAAATTATCCTCTAACATTTCCGCCACCTCCAACGGGATCCCACTACTGGCCACATTTTCCCAACCACCCTTTTCTGCTTTCCGCAGAGACAGTTTCCTCGGCAACTCCCTGGTCAACTTGCCCCTTCCCACCCAAACCACCCCCTCCCCAGGTATTTTCCCCTGCAACTGCAGGAGATGCAACACCTGTCCCTCGACTCCACCCAAGGACCCCGACAGTCTTTCCAGGTGAGGCAGAGGTTCACCTGCACCTCCTCCAAACTCATCGATTGTATCCACTGTTCCAGGTGTCAACTCCTGTACATCGGCGAGACCAAGCACAGGCTCGGCGATCATTTCGCTGAACACATCCGCTCAGTCCGCCTTAACCTACCTGATCTCCCGGTTGCTCAGCAATTTAACTCCCCCTCCCATTCTCAATCTGACCTTACTGTCCTGGGCCTCCTCCATTGTCAAAGTGAGACCCAGCGCAAAACAGAGGAACAGCACCTCATATTTTGCTTAGCTTACACCCCAGCGGTATGAACATTGACTTCTCTAACTTCAAATAGCTCTTGCTTTCCTTCTCTCTCCATCCCCTCCCCAGTTCTCCCACCAGTCTTACCGTCTCCGACTACATTCCATCTCTGTCCCTCCCACTCCTGACATCTGTCTGAAGGGTCTCGACCCAAAATGTCACCCATTCCTTCTCTCCAGAGATGCTGCCTGTCCCGCTGAGTTACTCCAGCATTTTGTGTCTACCTAGGATAGAACAGGAAGCAGGAATGCAACATAACCATGATGGACGTCACAGTGGTGTAGCAGTAGAGTTGCTAACTTACAGCGAATGCAGCACTGGAGACCCGGGTTCGATCTTGACCACGGGTGCTGTCTGCAGAGTTTGTACTTTCTCCCCGTGATCTGCGTGGGATTTCTCAGAGATCTTCGGTTTCGTCCCACACTCCAAAGACATACAGGTTAATTGGCTTGGTAAATGTAAAAATTGTCCCTAGTGGGTGTAGGATAGTGTTATAAATTGTCCCTAGTGGGTACAGGATACTTCCAGTATAGTCCCTGGTGGACTCTTCAGAGGTGATGACCACAAGATACAAGATGTAGATTCAGACTCCTCAAGAGATGCAATAGATCCCATTGCCCCAAAGAGCAGACAACATATTCCTGGCCTTCAGATCAATAATTACTCCATCAACATCATTAAACGACTTGATCTTTTGTATATTACACTGGTGCAACTGGCTGTTGCATTTTTACTACTCATTGGAAGCAAAACTATTTGTATATCAGTCCACATCTTGAACAGCGGATACAGTATATGAGTTTGGAGGAGGTGCAAGTGAACCTCTGCCTATTCTGAAAGGACTGTGAGGTCCCTGGACAGAGTCGAGGGAGGAGGTATAGCGACAGGTGTTGCATCTTCTGCGGTTGCAAGGGAAGGTACCTGGGGTGTGGGTGGTTTGGGTGGGAAGGGATGGGAACGGTCTCTGCGGAAGGCGGAAAGGGGTGGAAATGGGAAAATATGGCGCGATACCATTGGAGGTGGTGGAAATTTTAGAGAATTGTGGGTGTTGTATGCGATAGGTGCTGGGTGGAAGGTAAGGACTAGGGGAACTAGAAGCAGCTGGCACCAGCAGATTGTAAGAGAGAAACTGGAGTAGATAGATTTGTTCTGAATTGTTCTTGGGGGGGGGGGGGGGGGGAAGACAATGGCCTTCATGTTAAAACAAAAGGCAACTTCAGCCTAGGTACACAGTGGAATTGCATGTGGTCAAGTGTGAAAAGGAGAGAGTGGGGAGGAGCCCAGAAATTAACTCAGCTGGTTACTCAGCTACCAGAGTTAACACCAATACAATTTAAATAACAGGCATATTTTTGCCTACCTGCTGAGCAAGAAAGTATGAAAATAAAACCACTATGCATTCAGATACTGGGGAGATTCTTCTCTACGATTGAAATACAATATTCAAACAAAACTACATTGTACTCAGATGAAATGTTGGTTGCTTCAGCCAAGAAACCTGAACACTAACGAATAAAATTGAACAACAGTCACTGAGGTGATTGTATCTGGAATTGTTGTTAAACTAGAAAATAAAATGTCAGGCTGCAAGAAAAGTCTTTAAATAAGAGTGCCCGTTTTGGAAAAAAAATCAACGAGCATAAACATTGACTTTTCTTGAAAAGCTCACAGTATAAGTTTGGGTCCTGCTAAATGATCAGACTATTTCATCACCTCTTATTAGAACAAGCTGCCATTGCATTCATGACAAAAAAGAGAAATGCACAAGCACCAAAATATTGAATAGCTGAATGAACATTTTTGAGAAGATCCTACACAAGCTGTATTTTTTGAAGAATGATGTGCCCTCATTTCTTAATGACATGGGATACAGAATGCATACTAAAAATCATTTAAAACCAAATCAAGCAACAAAGCTTTTGTACAGCGTAATTAAAACGAAACTTCGATGTTGCCATGACTTTGCGAGACCATGTTTTTGGCAAGCGTCAGCAGCATATCCATATATTTTTTTCAATATGTTATTTATGAAAGGAGCTAATCACATAATATTTATTTTACTGAAACTGGTGGATAAACTAAATATACAACATTGTCAGGAAACACAAAAACACCTTGTATTAAAATAGTTGGAAAACTACTTGTTGATGTTTTAAGTACAAGACTTTTGAGAATCTGCTGTTCCTTGCCTCTGGTAGTTCTGTGATACACAAAACCTACCTTATAATGATTCATCAATGCAAACGTATGATCCAAAATCGCTGGCTTTTTTTCACGGTAGAGGTAAGCCCAAACAAGCCAGAACCACAAGATGGTAGAAATAAAATCCTAAAGGTACATCACTACTTTGCTGTCTGCCAAAGCTTTCAAAGACTTGAGAGTGCTGGGTGTCCCTTAAACAAAAATTAAATCACAACTTTTTTGGAACACAAAAATAATCAATTTATTCTAACCATTTTTCCCACAGCCACTTACCATACATTCAAACAAATGGGCTTAAGAATGCCATGCTGCTCATGTAGAGTAAACAACTGATCCCTCAGATCCTCCACACATAACATCCATCAGCTTGAAATTAATTCCAACTCTTGATTTCTAGGTGACAGTTTTCAATGCATGTTCACACCTCCTCCAATATCTTGGGCTCTCAATTTATGCACCTGTCTCTTACTTGGCACCTTATAGAAAACGAAATACATCCCAAATACAGGTCACCCTTTCAACTCTCCTTGTCACATCCATAAAGGAACTGAGCAAACATTGTTTAATTTTCCATAAACCCCATGTTGACTACTTTTTAATTTATTCAACATTCCAAAATCATTAGTTGACCACTCTGATTGACTCCAACATCTTGCCAAAAATAGATATTTAATTAACTGACCAATACTTCCTCACCTTCCTTTTTGAGCAGAAGATACAAATGCTTGAAAGCACATCACCAGATGGAAGAACAGCTTCTTTCCCATTGCTATTGAGACTACTGACCGTTCTTATGAACAATCACAAGATCTCCCTACCTACCGCGCTGCGAACCTTGGGCTTGCTCTCTGTAACTGCAACACTATAACCCTGTAATATTGCATTCTGAACACTGACATTTTCCCTTTGCTCGACCTGTTGCACTTGTGTACACCTTAATTGTACTCACGTAGAGCACGATCTGACTGATAGCTCACGTCTTTCCACTGCATCTCAGCATATGTGACAATAACAAACCAATAACATGGGACGGACAGGTCTAGCTTTGGCTCTCTTTGCTCAGAGTATCAGTTTCCATTCCAGAGTAAATTTCAGGGTTTTTTTCTTACAAAATCTAGAGTTAGATTGCAACTCGACACAGGCAGCGTTACAGAAACAAAGAACTAGTCATTATCAGTTCCATTCCTTGGGAAATTATCTTAACTGACCACAGTCCTGAGCAATGAATCAAATTAACCCATGTTTCAGTCAAGGAAATCAAAAGTCCTGGTTGCCAATTGAAAGCTAATTCGAAGAGCTTAGTCCTTCACTAACTGTATATCTCTGCCTTCACCCTTCCCTTCCCTCTACTCTGTCCAGTTTTTGTTTGCAAATTAAAGAAATTAGACTTTAGCATGATGGAACTCTAGACCACATCGCTGGACTTTAATTAAAACAAATGTTTTACCAACAGATTTCTTCAGGTGTGCCCAAGCCTCATGACATGTGGCTGCTTGCTGAATACAAACTGGAGGGCCTATTTTTTTTAAAGAATGTGATTTTGCTACAAACATGCAATCAACACATTAAAAAAAAACATATGCAATGACCTTTGCATTAATCACAGCTATTGACTCCAATTAATAGCCTCACTTAAATCAGATGGGCTCACTATCAACACTGTAGACTGTGGAAACGTGCTGTGAATAAATTAACTATCAGTTTCCTTCATTACAAGCCAAACATACATTTCAAAAAGTACTACTTTGGCCGTAAACCATTTTGGGGCTTTGCAAGGTCATGAAAGGAACTATCTGGAGTCTTTTTAAAATGTTATATTTATTACTTGCTGTTTTCAATTTAACTTCTGTAGAAAATAATTTTGAATGCTTTGTTCTTCAAACATTGTAACCAATATTTGGGTAACCATGAGTCAGGATAGCCTTGCTTGTTTTTTTGTTAAATTGTCAAGTTCAAGCATTTATCAAAAGGGTATTTTCTTCTGATTGGACATCAGTCTGTAGATAAATATTGATTTCTTCTGGATAAATTATGGATTTGAACAGTTTATCTGAGCCTGTTGTTCTTTTTTCTTCATAACCATAATTTGCAAATATTGTTTGCGTATTGCTCTTTATCTGTTCTCAGATGAAGGAGTCTATTAAGCACTGCAGAACTGAATAGTAAAAAAATCTGCAACAAACACTAGTTGAGATGGAGAATTATTACTCGAGCAGAAAGTAGTAAATGGCTGATTGCTGCTAAACAAGAGAAGGAAGTGAAAGTTAAAAATATTAACGACTATCTGTATTGTGGATGCAGACACAGTAACTTTAAAGAACAAACATTTCTCTCAAAATAATAACTCAAAGGAAGAATTTGCAGTGCAAGTGCAAAAGATTGGATCTTCAAAGGAACAAAGTAACAAATTAGTCGAATGGCCTCCTGCAGTGCAAGGCAACTCCATTGCTGATCTTTTTTAAGCAACACCATGATGATGTCATAAATCTAGCAAATGTTTTCAACTATGAGGCATTACTATCGTTAGATCATACGTTTACACAGAGCACAGATCAGTACAACACAGGAACACTTGCCAAACAGGATGCCAAGTTAAGCTAATCTCCTCTGCCTATATTTGATCCATATCTCTATCCAAAAACGTCTTAAATGCCACTATCGTATCTGCCGCCACATTATGCCTAGCAGTGGACTCGGCACCAACCAGTCTGTTTAAAAATCAGGAATAACAAATTAGTAACAGCAATGATGACCAAAGGAATGAAGTTCTTGTATGAACTACGAGAAGCAATAAATTACACATTTCTATGCATTTAAATGGCTCAGTGCCAATAACCAAGATGCTCCACAATTAAAATGGTAGTGATATCATACCAACCAAAAAGGATGAATTGCGACGTAACTGGAGTGAACTCTCAATGTGATACCTTTTTATTCAAGGAGAAATAGGAGTGGAATGGGAGGAATAGGAGTGGAATAACATGAGTTAGCACTAATATGCAGGAAGACAGAATCTTGAATCCAGGATTCAGTGAAACTTGGGTACCACAAGGTCATGACTGCTCAGCTGTCTTGATGAGTAACATACTATGCAAGTTCAATGATACTTTATGAAGTTTAGTTTGGAGATACAACATGGAAATGGACCATGCCGATCAGTGATCACCTGCTCACATAATTTCTATTATCCCACTTTCACATCCACTCCCTGCACGCTTGAGCATGTAGGAGGTAACGAGCACCTGGAGGAAACCCATGCGGTCACAGGGAGAACGTGCAAACTCCACAGACAGCATCGGTGTCAAGATCGAACCTAGGTTTCTGGCACTGTTTGGCAGCAGCTCTACCCTCTGAGTCACAGTGTGCAAGAGAGCGCTTGTATTTTATTAAAACACTTAAAAGCAAAGCTAAAACTAACCACACATTCCATTAATTACCAGAGTGTCTTGAATACAAGTGTGAAAATGACACAACAGGCAAGTGTAGACGTCTTCTGTTGATTGGCAGTGACTGTTCCATACAAGCCTTTGTGCTTTTTTTACACTGTATAACCCAATTTGCACAAAACAAATTCCTAGCATCAATACTTCAATGGAGGCCAGACTTGTCATTCTCTATATACAATCCTCAATATAGCAGTGAACAACAACTTAACATTTTTCTTGGCACCAAACAGCAAATTGAAATCCTGCTAAGTTACTTGATAATGTAAATTTGGTTATTTAGATCTGAAATATAAACCTAGTATCAGTAATGGTGACCCAGACTGTTGTAAAATTTTATCTGGTTCACTAATGCCTTTTTGGAAAAGAAAGCCACTTCCCTATTTGGTCTTCTACATCTCCACACGACTCCAAAACACATCAACTTGGTTCACTCTTAACTGCATTCGTAATAGCCCAACAAACCATGAATAGAAAAGGCAATAACCACCTAACCATCCAGAGATGCCCACACCATGTGAATAGATTAAAAGCTTCTCATTAATCTTACAGTTGAAGAAAGTCTGGAAGCGGGATCATTCATTAGAAAATATAGTATACTTGTATTATTCAGAAACAGTGCCTAAACACAGATTTTAACCAAGATATTTCAGTTTTTGTGTGATTAAAATTGAGTGCAAGTTTTGTTGCTCAAAAATTAACAGTTAATTCAAAAGGAATGTGGGAAATTCAGGTCCTTAAATCAAATTTAATGTCTGTAAGCATGTAACGTGGCTTCACAAGGGACATTTTTTTTTATTCAAATTGAAGGTAAACATGACATTCCTATGGGAGTACCAATTGAATTTATTCTACAAGCAGATGTTCAGATCAGCAAGATATTCTGAATTGTAAGGACGTGTATTCACCAGTACCTTAAATATCAGAGGTTAAATGCCTCCACTTAATAAGCCATATTGACTGACAACTAACGGTGTGCTAAAAGCAGAAATGATATTCACCACACTGCAAGAAGAGTAGATCATCTCAGATTCTGTTCGGCATCACGTGTAACCTCACATGATCTTAAGTCTAGCTTGAAGAGGTAATGCTGCAAATTTATTCTAAATTTCCCTCTGAGGATGTTCAATAATAACACAATTTATTCAAAATGCCCTGAGATTGAAGACTTGCAAAATATTGATAAAAGATCAAAACACCTATTAAATATTATACCAACACAAAAATAAATTTATATTTCATTGAAAGATCATGAAAAATGGACTACATTTTTAAACTAATTCAAGACTGTCATTACACAGGCTGTGCCAGCATCTAACTGCACATCCCTAATTGCCTTTCAGAACATGGTGGGTACTGCCTTCTTGAACCACTACAGTCTTTGAGGTACGTGTCGGATCCACAATGGTGTTCGGGATAAAGTTCCAGGATTTTGATCCAGCAACGATGAAGGAAAGTGACATTTCCAATTCAGGATGGTGTTTGGCTGAGAGAGCAACTTCCAGGTGACGGTCTTACCATGCTTTGCTCCCTTCATCTTTCTCACTGGTCAAGGTTGTGGGTTTAGAAGGTACTGTTTAAGGCATCTTGCTATGTTAATGCAATGCATCCTGTAGATGGTACAAATTGCTGGTACTGTGCATCAGCGGTGGAGTGAGTGGTTGGGGATGAGATGCCTATTAAGCAGGTTGCTATGTAGTATATGGTGCCGAGCTTCTTGAGTGCTGTTGAAGCACACCGCCATGCAAGTGGAGAGTGTTCCATCGACTTCTGACTGGAGTCTGTGGATAATGACAGGCTTTGGGGAACTCGGAGGCATGTTACTCGCCAGAGAATTACTCACCTCTGGCCTGTTCCTGTAGGCATACTGCATTGAGAAACAAAGGGGTGGGAAATTCGGAGGCAGAAAAGACCTGAAAATAAATCTACAGAAAGATAAAGGCTCGTACCAAAATAGCAATTCTTTTTAGTAAAGTGTTGCTTTTATCTTAAATATTGCTATGAAAATTTAAGAACTAATTCATACAATTATTTCAGTGTTTCTCAAATTCCTCCTGTAAATTTGGACAAAAGGGTATTCTGCCATTGGATCCCAGTTCACACCCACAAAATACAGTAAATGCTGATCAGACAGCAACTGTAAAGGAAGAAATAGTTATTTTGCATTAGGACAATTTTCAAAAGCGTAGAAGTGGGCAAAGGCGAATAGAGAACAAGAGGTCAGAATTGAATATAACATTTCCTCCAGCCTGGGACCCTTCATTGTTTTGTGCTCTCTCTTCTGTACTCTCTGTGAACCCATGATTGTATGGCCATGTCCAATGTCCACTATCTTTAAATTCGCTGTTGACACTTCTGTTGTTGGTCAGATCTATAACAAGATGAAGTACAGGAAAGAAAGTACAGGACAGGACAGGTTTGGAGGAATATGGACCAAATGCTGGGAGGTGGGATTTGTGTAGCTGGGACATGTTGGCCGATGTGGGCAAATTGGGTCAAAGGGCTTGTTTCCACACTGTATGACTCTAATTAAACTGAGAACCTAGTGTCAGGACAGCAACCTAACCCTCAATTCAAGTAAGACAAAATAGTTGGTTGCTGACCAAGAGAAGCAAAGGGGTGAACACAAGACTGTCCTCATCAACAGAGCTGCTGTGGAGATGGTAGACAGCTTCAAGTTCCTAGGAATCCATATCAGCCGCAACCTAACCTGGTCCCTTCACACTGATGCAGTGATCAAGAAAGTATATTAACATATTTACTTCCTTGTGTGTCTCGAGAAGATTTAGCATGTCCACAAAAATTCTCTTGAACTTCTATAGATGCGCTATAGAAGGTTTTCCGATGGATGCATCGTAATCTGATAAAGTAACTGCTCTGCACTTGAACGCTTGAACCTGCAAAAAGTGGTGAACACAGTGCAGTCCATCACAGGCTTGTCACTTCCTTCCATGCAGTCCATCTCCATGGTACATTGCACCAGGAAGGCTGGAAGTTTTGTGAAAGATGCCTGTCACTCTGGCCATTCCCTCTCTTCTACCCTCTGGGAGAAGATACAGAGATTGAAATCCTGGATGCCCAGATGCAAGGACAGCTTCTTCCCCACTGCTAACCAACTCCTGAACTAATCACCTCTTTCACTCCCCTCCCAGTGGCACTGCCGTGTAATCTTATTCTTAACTTCACCTCATTCAGTTAATCTGTGATTGACCTTTAATATTTTCGTACATGACTCAGATTTGCATTACACTCTTGCAACACTGTTTTGCATGTTGCCTTATTTATTGTTGTAATTATCATTATTGTACATATAGTGATGTGAGCTTCATGTGAACAGGAATTACAGAGCATCCTGGTATGTACGATAATAAACTCACCTGAATCTAGCTTTGTGATTGGGTGGAAAGGAAAAGAGACAAAATGACAGAAGAGGTAATGCTGTAAGGTGAGAAAACTGCAAAACAATTAACTAAAATTGTCAAAGGAATTTGGAAAGAATGGCGAGAATCTGGAATAATAAAGGGTCATTATCTAAAACTGCTGAATTCAATATGGGAGACCTGTAGACTGTAACATGTTGAGTTGGAAAATGCAGTGCCACTTCTTGAACTCGTGTTGGAGACCAAAGGAATTGAATTGGGACTGAAACAGAAAAATTGAAGTGCTCGACATTAAAATATAATAATAAGCTCAGACTCATGCTTGTGAACTAAATGGGGGGTGTTCCAGAGAAGTAACACAATCTGCCTTTTGTCTCCCTAATGTGAAGTCCATATTACAGGCAAATGGTTACTGAATGTTAAATTGAAAGCACAAGTGCAAGAGAACTTCAAGTGACAAAAGGTTTTTGGGCCTTGGATAGTTGGAACGTAGATCAAAGGATGTCTGTTGTTGCTATGCCATTGGTGGCGTCTAAACTTGCCACGGGTGACCTGTTGAATGTTAAGGTAGACAAAAAATGCTGGAGTAACTCAGTGGGAATGTTAAGGCTGCAAGATAGATATTAAAGACTCCTGTCTGGTGCAAGAAATGTACAACAAACAAAGTCAACAACATGTGTAGGAAGGAACTGCAGATGTTGGTTTAAACCAAAGATGTGCTAGAGTAACTGAGCAGGTCAGACAGCATCTCTGGAAAAATGGAATAGGTGACGTTTCAGGTCGGGACACTTCAGACCGTTAAGAGCATTAACAACGTTGGTAGAAAGCGAGCAACTCACATTCTGTTCATTAAAGAAAGACTTTAAGCTCATATTTCAGGTGCATCACTTGATAGCGGTGATGTCGTGAACAAATATAGACAAGTGTATGAAAAAGACCTAAACTTGCATATGTCTTTCAGGAAATTGGTGCAGTGTTCTGATTAATTTTAAAACAGCAATCCATGCTCGATGTGAAATAAACTATATAAATCTGTAGCATTATGTAGTCATTCATAATTTCCTATCAAAATATTGGCAAGGCTATTAGCTCTGTTCATACTCAAATGTAAAAGTATTTTGTTGGGATAGGCAGGTGGAAGTTAAATGCGAGAATATTAAAGTTGCTGTCCAAGGTGCCCGTACATACAATGTGCAGTACGCATCTCCCGAAGTATTCTTGCCTCAAGGGTTCATAAGTCATCAGAGCAGAATTAGACCTTTCAGCCAATCAAGTCTACTCTGTTATTCAATCATGGCTGATCTACCTTTCCAACTCAACTCCATTCTCATGCCTTCTCCCCATAACACCCTTACTAATCAAGTAAAGTTTGCTGAACTGAAGGAATATTAAGCAGGTGGGGACAATATTCTTGAAAATTCACCATTAGAGGTGATCTCATCAAGAAGACTTTTATAAAAGAACAGCACTCCAAGCAGCCATCCAAGCAGAGGGTTTCAGTGCCATTTTCTAGCACTATCCCAACATCCTTTGACACCCACAAAGTTATCAAATACTTGTCTTAATTAAAATGATGATCGAGCTTCTACAGCTGTCCACGGTGGATAACTCCAAAGGTTCATCATTCGCAATCCAAAATGGCCCACCATTTGGGTTTGAAGGAGGGTTCTGACATGAAACAAGGACTGAGACACAGGTTGAGAATAAATGATCTGTCAATCCATGTTCTCCAGAGATGCTGCCTGATCCGCTGAGTTACCTCAGCACTTTGTGTCTTTTTTTGTAATTCAGCATCTGCAATTTCTTGTTTCTACTGGCCTACCACTTATTCTCAAACAGTGTCCTCAGTTCTTGAAAGCTGAAAGGAAATATTCTCTCTTCATCGAGTTGTCAACCCTTTATAAATCCTGCAATTTTCAACAAGATTTCTTCTTGTTTTTTGAAACACAATAGAACACAGGCCAAACTCTCTCTTGAAACAGAAAATTCATCATCCCTGAAACTAGTTCAATGAATCATTGCTGCAATGGTCAATTTAAAGTATATGCTTTCTAAGGCAAAGAGGCCAAACCCCTACACAATATTCCAGGAACTATACAATTGAATTAAGTAGTCCTTTCTCTAGCTTGGATGATCATGTGGCCTGGTGCTGCTTCCTGTCATAATAAACTCTACCATTTGCCCTTCTGACTACATTTGGTCTTCACTGACTTGTGCAAAGACACACTTGGGTCCTTTTGAACATCAATAGTACCTAATCTTGTTAAACAAAAACTCTGATATTCTACACGTGCACCAAAGTGGATGACATTACGTTTCTCCACGTTATGTTATATCTACCATGTTCTCTCACTCACTCTAGTTGCCTATATCCATCTAGAGCCTCTTCACATCTTCCCTACTTGTAATCCATACTTTTGACAATAGATTATTTGAGTCCTTGTTGGAGAAGATATCTAGAGCCTGGAAGATATCTGGAGCCTGGAAGATATCATGGGACTAGAGAGTCTTACCACAGCACTTGAGAGTCTTGAACTAGAGCAGCAGAGTACAAGATGATGAATAAAGGATTTCAATGCTTGGGCAGCAATATGCACAATGGCTAAGAGAAAGATTTTTTTTAACTTCAGAAATCAAGGGATTTGTGGATCAGATGAGTGTGTAGTGGCAGTCAGGGTCACTGAATTAACAAAGTTCAACTAAAGGGCAGAACAACTCTCAGTTTGATTTGTCCACTTGCTCCAAGCAAAACTCGTCTCCCATCTCTCTCGCTCACTTAATGTTGTCTCCCATTTTCTTCCTCCTTCCCTCCTTTTCTTCTTCCCTTTCTCGTAATTAAGGCACCAGTGCCAATTATACTAATCAACTACTCAAAATAATTATTTTCTTAACTGTTTTTATTTTGCTTTATTTATTAACTTGTTTAAATCCTATCCCATAGTCACCTTGAATTCACTTTCTCTTCATGGCTTCCTGTAATCCATCTTACTGGTGCAACATTAAATAAAACATATAATATAACATGACTATACAATTATCTCAGAAAGTACTATTGCTCCGGCCACTTCTCATACCTTTCAAGTTACATAATGAAGATCACAGCGAATTTACCTGCAATCCTAGAGGCACTATTTTTTTTCATGGACTTTTCAATTTGAAATAAAAAACTCCAACTTCTGCAGCTCTGCTAAATCAGATAATGTTTCAACACATTTGTGCACTTGAATAATAAGGCAAATAATACTGTTCATTCAATCTTCTCTAAAAAGTCATATTAATTTGTCTGAACCAAGACTTTCTAATAGCCACCAATTATTTTTGCTTGCCACAATCAAGAACCATTCAAAACAATCTTCAGCAATGCTGGGTTCAGCCTGCCACTGTATAACTTGGCAGATACTTTAGACGTATGGTATGCTTGCTTTCACATCGATCAAGACACTGAGTGTATGGGTCAGGAAGTGACATTGCAGCTTTGTAAAACTTTGGTTGGACCACATTTGGAGACTTTGGAAGAGGAAGATCAAGGATCCACAAATCGGTCTTAATTGGGATGGTGGTAGAGAGTGTTGAAAACTTCAAATTCCTGGCCGTGCATATTTCTGAAGATCTGTCCTAGACTCAACACATTGGTGCACCATAAAGAAAGTTCATAAATGTGTCAATTTCCTTGGAAGATTGGGGAGATTTGGTATGTCAACAAATACTTTCTTGAACTTCTACTGGTGTATAGTAGAGAGCATATTGACTGGCTGCATCACTGCCTGGTTCAGCAACTCAAACGTGCAGGATTGTAGATGAAAACAAGTGATCACTACCCAGTCCATCATGGGTACTGACCTGCCCATCAAAGGGATTCACAGAAATCGCTGTCTCAAAAATGCAACCAGCATCATCAGAGACCCACACCACATGATCATTTCACTCCTACCATCGGGAAGAAGGAATAGGGCAATGAAAACTGAAATGTCCAGGAGTAGCTTCTTCCTTATAACTAGAAGGCTATGAAACACCAAAACCTCCAAATAAGCTCCGAACTACATAGACATGGGAATGTATATTAACATACTCCTGACTTTCACAACGTGTCATTCAGATTGCCTCATGACAGGGAGGCTGTAGAGGCTTTGGGAAGGGTGCAGAAGAGGTTTACTAGAATGCTGCCTGGATTAGAGTGTTAAGAGAAATTTGGGGGAGACCCAATAGAAGTTTCTAAAATTATCAGCATGGATAAGTGAAGGGCAATTTTGTTTTAATACACAGACAGTGGTAGGTGCCTGGAACATAAGGCTCCTAGACTTATTTTCTGCTCGTCCATTTCCTTTTAAGTGATTCTCTAGTTTCCAATTGCAATTGCCTTGTAACCAATTTGGCCGATGTAACACAGTGTTCCTCAATTTATTAACGCGTTAAATCCCATTCGTGTTATCACAGAACTGTCGGCATTGTCCTAAAAATGTAACTGGTTTATTAATCCATTTGTCGCAGAAAACCTGCACTCCATACTTGGTCCAGTTTGTGCACATTCACAGCTCCAAATTCACAGCCACATAGTTTCTCAGAACTGTCTTCTGAAAGGACTCAGCTGAATACTTTGTTAGGGTAGCACAGTGGTAGAGTTGCTGCCTTGCAGCGTCAGAGACCCGGGTTTGATCCTTTCTACGGGTACTGTCTGTGCAGAGTTTGTACATTCTCCCTGTGACCACGTGTGTTTTCTCCGAGTGCTCCAGTTTCCTCTCACACTTCAATGACGTACAGGTTTGTCGGTTAATTGGCATCTGTAAATTGTGAAGTGCCCCTGGCGTGTAGGATAGTGCAAGTGCATGAATGTGATCACTGGTCAGTGTGGATTTGGAAGGCCAAAGGACCAGTTATCACGTTGTGTCTCTCAAGTGTAACGTCTAATATCAAACCACATTAAAGCACAAAAACAGGATGGACAATTCAGCAACAACCTCAACACTAGAACTGGACATGATGCAAGACATTCAACCAATCATTTCTGCGAATCCTCTTCCCAAAAATCCGGAAACAGATCTAAGCAGAGAAGTACTGTCCCACATATTGGCCAGGTTTTTAGCTCACAAGCATTTCAGTACCATGCATCACAGCGTGTCCTCAAACTAATCAGATTCTCCCACCAGAATCAGTACACAGTAAAATCAGGCAAGTGTAGACCCAGAAATCTTCAATAACACCGGACCACTACAATGAGTTTATGAATAAAAACACACAACTTACACGCTGTATATCCTCAAATCATATCTTGCTGCTGCTTTAATAATTGGAACTCATTCAGAACACATTTGACAGATAAAAACTGGGCATGCATAAAGGTGCTATGTATGGATTATCAGAAGCAGTACTGGATTCACCCACAATCTGGCCTCATACACCCCTCAATCTACCATTACCATAAAGTCAAGCAAACTACTTCCGTGTAACAAGCCAATATGTTGGTGTAACGACACAAGGATTACTTCCATGCTAAACTGTTAAAATATTATTAACAGCTAAACAATCATATCATCAAGAGTCCCATCGAAGCTCAAGTTTTGCTACATGGACAATTAAGCCAAACATGACTAAGAGGCACCATAACACATTTGTATTTAATGATGATAGAATACACGACTGGAACACGAAATCCAAATTTACCATCCAGAAATATTGAACAGATGATCTATTGCTCTCCAGCAATTTCCATTGTCAGATAGTCATTCTTCTGCAATTCACTGCATGTAAAGATATGGAAAACTCTACTGGATATTGTACAGACTATGGATGTTACCAGCTGCAAGATTGAAGACATATTCAAGAACGTTAATGAACCAAGTTATTCAAGTACAGCAAACATTAGCAGACACCTGGCAACATCAAATATTGTTCGATTACGCTCAATCCACAAGATGCACGATGTTCCAACCCAGCCAATTATTCCTTCATCAGTCTACTCACACTCAAAAGTTGTGAAGAGATGAAATCCACGTGAAAAAGACACGTAGGAAGGATTTGATAATGCATGCCATCGAGAAGATTTGGAAAATTGAAGTCAATGGAATCGAAGAGGAAAGCACTATGAGGGATTCTTAGCACAAAATAAGTCTGGTGTGGTCTGTTGAAGTTTCCTAGAACACAGCTGTAGAGGTTTTCTCGCCAGTGGCAGAGGCCAACCCATCAAGCTGCTTCAGTGACCTTCATTCCATTGTAAGATCAGAAGTACAATTTTGGTTAATGATTGCAGTGTTCTGCTCCATTTGCAACTAAAACTAAAAAGCAATTTGTGTCCACACGCAAGAAGATCTGGATAACGTTCAAGCTAGATATTGCATGTGCCAGACAATGCTCATCTCTAACAAAACAATTAAACTCTCTACCTCGTAGTCAACAGCAATAGCATCCTTGAATTACACTATCAAAGTTAGCTTTTGATATTTAATAATAACTTCCCTCATGACTCCCAAATATTTTCCACAATTAAAGGGAAACAAAAGTGATGGAATATTCTCCACAGGACCAGAGAACAGCTTCAAACATCTTAATAAAATACCATCCCGATTAAGAACTGCTCCAAAAGCATTTAAGAAGCTCCAGGTCAAAGCAATTTGCTTGCTTGGAACCACGTCCAACACCCCAATATGCATTATGATTGTTGCACATACTTTCAATAAAATGCATTGCATCGCATGATAACAATGAACGTTACAGGTGCTCAGCATGTCAGGAAGCATCTATAGAGTTTACATTTCAACTCACCTAAGTAAATCCTGTTTAACTAACTCTAAACTTTATTACCATTATGTTTATACATAGCTAAACACCATGTAACAGGGTGCAGCAAAGGCTCAACACATTTTCTCCTCACATAACAACACGTTAGAGATGCTCAGCAGGACAGGCAGCATCTATAGAGTTTACATTTCAGGTCCATAAACTTTCATTGTATTTACTATATGAAACATTAATTGCTTCTCTCTCCAAAAGTGCTGCTTGACCCACCGGGTGTTCATAACATTTTCTGTTTTTACTTCAAAATCAACAATATATATTTTGTTCTTTCATATTGGCACTGCACCACAGCACAAGGGTAAGTGCTGCTGTCTCATGGTTCTTAAACTTGGGTGCCAACCTGCCCATGGGTTCTATCTATGCTACGTTTGCACATTCTCTCCGTGATCATTTGGATTTCCTCCAAGTGCTCCAGTTGCTTCCCACATCCCAAAGGGACGGCGGGAGGATAGGGGGGAGGATGGGAGGGAGGGTTGCTGCGCCAATGCAGGAGAGGTTTGGGCCCAGCGGGTCCACTTGGTCTAGTAAGATCCTAAACTGCTGACCTCTGTAATCAACAAGCACAAGGACAATCACACAGAACTACCACTCCAACTCAAAATTCTGACACCCTCTGCCTAACTTCACTGTGGAAGCACCTTCACCAAAAGAACCACAATAATTGAAGGTGGCAGCTCAACAAATATTCTCAAGAGCAATTAAGAATGGGCAATGAATGGTTGGTTGCCAGAGAAACAGAAAAATACAAAAAGACCAATCTGCTTCATCATTAGATTGTGAAAGGCTAATGACAGCAGATCTGTTCAAATTAAGCAAAACAGAGCGCTGGAAGAATTCAGTGGGTCAGGCATTTTTTTTTAATGAGGGAAATGGACAGGTGATATTTGGGGTCAGAACTCTTCTTCAGACTTGTGTCCCTGTTCAAATTAACTCCAATTTGCAGCTCAATATTTTGTGGCTCAATATTTTCTTTAAAATCTGAAATTTTCATAAAGGTCTGGCAGTATTATCTTCTAAAATAGACTGCATGGAGCTCATTTATTTATTTCTATCTACTCTTTATGAAATATATTTTTAAAATCTATCAGACTGCCCTACAGTTGCAAGATTAAAAATATTTGAGCCACAAGCTGTGCACGAAGTATTAAGATCTCCATTTAACTTTTCTAGTACTTCTTTAATTTTCTGTGGCATATCTTAGAATCGGACGAGAGTAATGTCATTATATTGACTAATTCAACGACTGCCATTGTCAAACGCATTGTAATACATTAGTTTCAGGGTTGCCTTGGAAACACGGTCAAGCTGGAGATAGATGGAAATGCTCAGCTGCTGAATGCTTTGTCCATTGAAATTTGTGGATGCACTGAGGTGGCAGAAAAGCTTGCTCGAACTATTTATTTTGATTACTTACACTGGAATCTCCAAAGTAGACACAGAAGTCAAAAATTCTATACAAAACCTGGCTGAAACTTGCAATAGCCTGCTTCCAGATTAGAATATTTTCTGCAGGGCACATTAAAACACTCGGTAGCCTCACTGTGTTAGCAAATCAGCACAATATTAACTTTACTGCAATCATGGAGACAGCTCCAATAAAGTGGGTCACTTGAAAGGTTTCCATGTCTGCTCCATAAAAATTACAGCCAATTCTGGTCAATATTGCAACAGTTTAAAGTTTTTTTTCTTCACAGATTATACCAGAAACAGAGGAATAGCCCCACACTCCAGTTGAACCGAAACCTATATATCATATGTAGGATAGCATGCCAGGGTACAAAATATAGGAAATAGAAAAATATAAAACAGTCTGCAATTTTCACTTTGTCATTAAAAACAAAGTTCAGCTTCTTACAAATTATTGCATAAATTTTATAATTTTAAGTGACAACAGAGATCTCCAATACATTTAACCAATATGCAGATACTGGAAATGTGAAATTGATAAAATACTGGATACACGCAGAACTGGCAGCAGCTGCGAGAAGAGAAATAGTGTTAATGTATCAGCGAAAGCTTGTTTCCTCGTTCAGTCCTGATGAAGGGTCTCGTTCCACAGATGCTGCTGAGCATATTCAGCATTTTCTGTTCTCATTTCATCAATGTGAAACCGAAGCAACCTTCAATTATCCAAATTACATGACATCCCCAAGCCTTGTTTTATGTTTTGTATCATCAGCAAAAACCTTTCTAATCTACACTTTCACACTCAGGTGCTCCCTGGCTTATAGGCAATTGACTTTATACAAAAACCCACACACCGTCAAAGCATTTTTGTAATAATAAATATAGTGCTTTGTACTTGCATACAAATTCCATAAGCTTAATTATAGGTAGTGCGAGGGTGCATATTTGATGAAATGATAGAATTACAGCTGGTAAACATCAAACAGTACAAAACAGAGTGATAGAAAACGGACGTTTATGACTTTCAGAGAAATTGGCAGGAATGGAACCCTTACATAACCCGGGGACTGCCTATATACATTTCTCTTGATACAAATATTGGTGGGAAGGAGGATATTTACTGCTAACTTCTAATTCCCATACAGAACATGCAAAGAGCCAACTTTTAGAACCTCTGCAGCCTTTCTGGTAAAGGTACTCCCACAATGCTATTGGTAGAGTTCCAAAACATTGGCTCAACAGCGAGGGAACAATACAGTTCCAAGTTAGAATTGTGTGTGACCGAGATGGGAACCAGCAAGTGGTGGTGCTCTCATGTGCCTGCTGTCCTTGACCATTTCTGGTGATCACCCTAGGCAAGTAACCAGTGTCTCTTACGTACTGTGGTACACCGATTGTTTACAGTGGTGGACAAGGGGCCAATTTCCTGGAAGATGCTGAACCTCTGGTGCTGTTGAAGCTGTACTCATCTGGGCAAGCAAACAATATTAAATCTGGCGATCTTTGTCAATGGACAAAAGCCTTTGGGATACCAGGGGGTGTCATGTGGGACAGGAGAGCCAGCCCAAGCTTCTATTTTTTGCCACAGCATTTACAAGGCTGGTCAAGTTGTGTTTCTGGTCAATGATAATACCCTAAGGATGTTGATTGTAAGGGACTTAGCAATAGTAGTTAATGTCAAGGCTGACTGGTTACACCCTTGTACCAGGCAATGACTATCTTCAACTGAAACACCTTACGGCTGTATATATATATGATATATATATATATATGATATGAATGTTGTCTATACCTTGCAGGTATGGAATGTTTTAATCGTTGGAGAAAACTTGCATCCACTTTACCATGCGATAGATGTGGAACAGAATTTAACACTGCGCAATCAGCAAATGGAATTTAACACTGAGCAATACTGATATCCTGAGGCTAAGATAATTCAACTGCAATAAATCACAACCACCTTTGTTCAACTTATTTTTCGAACTATTGTAGCGTTTTCCCCGATGCCTGTCAACTTCAATTTTAAACTTTATCATAGGCAATCACTCTCACCGCACCTGGAGAATTCATCTTGTTACTCTATGTACGAGGTCAAGTGGACCTCCAAACCGGCCATTGGTGAACTGGCAAAGTGCTGGACAATAGATGCAGGAGTAGGCCATTCGGCCCTTCGAGCCAGCAGCACCATTCAATGTGATCATGACTGAAAAGGTTTTTCCTAATCTCCGTTCTAAATGGCCTACCCCTTATTCTTAAACTGTGGCCCCTGGTTCTGGACTCGCCCAACATTGGGAACATGTTTCCTGCCTCTAACATGTCCAACCCCTTAATAATCTTATATGTTTTGATAAGATCCCCTCTCATCCTTCTAAATTCCAGTGTATACAAGCCTAGTCGCTCCAGTCTTTCAACATACGACAGTCCCGCCATTCCAGGAATTAACCTAGTAAACCTACGCTGCACGCCCTTAATAGCAAGAGTATCCTTCCTCAAATTTGGAGACCAAAACTGCACACAGTACTCCAGATGCGGTCTCACTAGGGCCCTGTACAACTGCAGAAAGACCTCTTTGCTCCTATACTCAACTCCTCTTGTTATGAAGGCCAACATTCCAATGGCTTTCTTCACTGCCTGCTGTACCTGCATGCTTCCTTTCAGTGACTGATGCACTAGGACACCCAGATCTCGTTGCATGTCCCCTTTTCCTAACTTACACCATTCAGATAATAATCCGCCTTCCTATTCTTACCACCAAAGTGGATAACCTCACACTTATCCACATTAAAATGCATCTGCCATGCATCCGCCCACTCACACAA
The DNA here is from genome assembly GCF_053455715.1 of Rhinoraja longicauda. NCBI lineage: Eukaryota > Metazoa > Chordata > Chondrichthyes > Rajiformes > Arhynchobatidae > Rhinoraja > Rhinoraja longicauda. The sequence continues at coordinate 15,746,048 of NC_135976.1, read as the reverse complement.
TCTATCCATGTCACCCTGCAACCTCATAGCATCTTCCTCACAGTTCACACTGCCACCAAGCTTTGTATCATCTGCAAATATGCTAATGGTACTTTTAATCCCTTCATCCAAGTCATTAATGTATATTGTAAATAGCTGCGGTCCCAGCACCGAGCCTTGCGGTACCCCTCTAGTCACTGCCTACCATTCTGAAAGGGACCCATTTATCCCCACTCTTTGCTTTCTGTCTGCCAAGCAATTTTCTATCCATGTCAGTACCCTACCCCCAATACCATGTGCTCTAATTTTGCCCACTAATCTATGTGGGACCTTGTCGAAGGCTTTCTGAAAGTCAAGGTACACTACATCCACCGGCTCTCCCCTGTCAATTTTCCTAGTTACATCCTCAAAAATTCCAGAAGATTAGTCAAGCATGATTTCCCCTTCGTAAATCCATGCTGACTCGGAACGATCCCGCTACTGCTATCCAAATGCTCCGCAATTTCGTCTTTTATGAATTGACTCCAGCATCTTCCCCACCACTGATGTCAGACAACTGGTCTATAAATTCCCATTTTCTCTCTCCCTCCTTTCTTAAAAAGTGGGATAACATTAGCTACCCTCCAATCCACAGGAACTGATCCTGAATCTATAGAACATTGGAAAATGATCACCAATGCGTCCACGATTTCTAGAGCCACCTCCTTAAGTACCCTGGGATGCAGACCGTCAGGCCCTGGGGATTTATCAGCCTTCAGTCCCATCAGTCTACCCAACACTATTTCGTGCCTAATGTGAATTTCCTTCAGTTCCTCCGTCACCCTAGGATCTCTGGCCACTAGAACATCTGGGAGATTGTTTGTATCTTCCTTAGTGAAGGCAGATCCAAAGTACCAGTTCAATTCGTCTGCCATTTCCTTGTTCCCCATAATAAATTCCCCTGTTTCTCTTCAAGGGACCCACATTTGCCTTGACAATTTTTTTCCTTTTCACATACCTAAAAAACTTTTACTATCCTCCTTTATATTATTAGCTAGCTTACCCTCGTACCTCATCTTTTCTCCCCGTATTGCCTTTTTAGTTATCTTCTATTGCTCTTTAAAAGAGTCCCAATCCTCTGGCTTCCCACTCTTCTTTGCTATGTTATACTTCTCTTTTATTTTTATGCTGTCCTTGACTTCCCTTGTCAGCCACGCGTGCCTCTTATTCCCCTTAGAATCTTTCCTCCTCTTTGGGATAAATTGATCCTGCAACTTCTGCATTATTCCCAGGAATACCTGCCATTGCTGTTCCACTGTCTTCCCTGCTAGAGCCTCCTTTCAGTCAAATCTGGCCAGCTCCTGCCTCATGCCTCTGTAATCCCCTTTGCTATACTGTAATACTAACACTTCTGATTTTCCCTTCTCCCTCTCAATTTGTAGAGTAAAACATCATATTATGATCACTGCCTTTTACCTTGAGTTCCCTTATCAGATCAGGTTCATTACACAATACTAAATCCAGAACTGCCTTCTCCCTGGTAGGCTCCAGTACAAGTAACTCAGCAGGTCAAGCAGCCTCTGGAGAACATAAACAAGTGACATTTCAGGTTGAGACCAGAAAAGTTAAGTCTGAAGAAGGGTCCTGACCTGAAATGTCACCTATCCACGTTCTCCAGAGATGCTGCATGACCACTGAGTTACTCCAGCACTTTGTGTCCTTTTTTTAAAGCCAGCATCTGCAGTTCCTGGTGTCTACATTAGTGAACAAGTTATTTGTGAGTTAGCACTTTATGGTAACAAGTGCTAACTGATAAGTAACTGATGACACAGTTGATTGTGCTGGTGAGCAATTAGCTCGTTTAGATTTGTCCTGCTTCTTGTGAATAGGATTTAGCTGGGCAATTTTCTACCTCGCAAAGCAAAGCCATCGTCCTAAATGTGCTGGAAAACTTGAATAAGAGGCATAGGTAATTCTGGAGAGAAAGTCTACAGAAGGGATGTGTGGTCCTTTCGCTTTTCCTTTGTTAAGCATATCGAGCTGAACATGTTTGACAATGCTTCATCCATGCTGGAGCCTGCCATTGTTGAGGATGGGATGTCCCTCTTCCTCCTAGCTGCTAATTGTCCAACTCTATTCACAATAAGATACAGCAGAACTACAGGGCTTTGATATGACCCACAAGTTGCAACCTATTTAGCGTGAATATCATCTTGTGTTGGATCTTCACCAGCTTGGCACCTCATTTTCAAGTTTATGGTGCCACTTCTAGCTTCACCTCTCTGAACCAGGGTGACCAGTGTCCTTTTCCTGACTTACAAACTCCCACCATCTGCTTAATAACCATAGAATTACAGAGACACAAGTCATGGTTATATATTGCAGTTGTGAACCTAATGCATTCTGTTCAGAAGCATCTACCATAGGTTGATCGACAAAGTGCCTTTGCCTCACATTGCAAAACACGAAAGCTTTTTATTTCAGGTTTTTGTCATCTACAAAATCCAGGGAACGATCAACAAGTCAGACATCTGAAGGGAAATAATTAAAATGTCAAATCAATGACCTCTTCACATTCTGTTTAAGGGTCATTGAAATGTGGATGACAGTTTTCCTCTCTACATATCATATCATATCATATCATATATATACAGCCGGAAACAGGCCTTTTCGGCCCTCCAAGTCCGTGCCGCCCAGCGATCCCCGCACATTAACACTATCCTACACCCACTAGGGACAATTTTTTTAAAACATTTACCCAGCCAATTAACCTACATACCTGTACGTCTTTGGAGTATGATGCCTTGATCTATGGAACATTTCCTGCATTCTGCTTTACTTTCAGGTTTATCCTCCACAATTGTTTGCCTACCACAAATCAGGACCAGGCCATATTGCACAGTTAGCTACAAAGTCACTCTTAGCTGCAGTTTATGAAGCCCCCTACCCTACATGCATTCTGTGCTTTAGATGAGTAACTATTTCTCCACACCATTGGAGGAACAACAAAGAACTTTCTCATTGTTCACAATCCTGATATACACAGCACAGATTTGGTTACAAAACTGACACGACTGTCATAAATACATGTTTTCACATCAAATAACTTCACTTTTACCCCTGGTGTGAAAAGCTGCAAGATCATTTCTGATTTCCAAAAACCAACCTTTGCTACCATGATCAACTTCTAGCACAAAGCCACCAAAATGTTCTTCTGCATCCTGTACCTTTTGTTTTTAACATAATGTATTTTGAAACAAGATCAGAAAATAAAGAGCATTTTTGCTTATAAATGCACAGATGACAGACAGTTAACCCATCAGTTAGGTTGCATCAAAATAAACCATGTTATTCGTAGAGTCCACAATTCTGACTCACTCAAGTTCTGAAGGAGAAAACTGAATCTTAATTCATTAAAATCTACCAGTGAGTGACATTTATGCTGATAATTTTAGCACAAAGCAAAGTGCACGTGGCACCTCTCCAAGCCATGCCACACAGTGGAAGTGGCCGAACAGTGAAAGAAAAATGGTAAATGCACGGCAACAAGGAATTACAAGAATATCAGCAAAGCCTTGCCATCGGAAATATCCATCCCCTTCCCTTTCACCTTTGGGTCTGTCCCTCTTCCTCTCCAAATTGCAAATATGCCCCCCCCTCCCTCTCTCCCCATTGGAAATCTGCCAACACCGCCTGCCCCACTTCTTTAGAGGTCTGCCCCCAACCCCCACTCTCTCCACTGGGCCAGTCCCCCTCCCTCTCTCTCGCTATATTAGAAGTCTGCCACCCTCAAACCATTTGTCTACTCTCTCTCTTTTGAAAGTATGCTCCACTCCCTCTCCACTGTAAGCTTACCCCACTCACCCTTCCATTACACCTGCCCCCATTACAAAACTCACCCCATTCCAATTTTGCCCACACATGCCGTGTCCCCCCCGTCCCCCTACCTTTGCAAGCATACCCCTTCCCCCTCCATTCCAAATCTACTCCCATCCCCGCCCTGGTTGCCCCCTCACATCCGCCCCCCTGCCATCTGTCACCACTCCATCAGCCCTCCCTCCTCCCTCTCCCCCCGACACTGTCATCCCCTTCCCTCTCACCCCTCCCCATATTCAGTCAATCCTGCCCCCACCTCACCCCCCCCCCCCCGCACCATCACACCTTCTCCCTTCCCTGTCGCCCCTCCCCCTCTTCGTTACCCCCTCCCTTCCTCTCATCCTCACCACCCCCCCATCACCCTCAGCCTCCCCACCCCCTCCCCTTCATCCTCCCCACCCCCCTTCACCCCTCCATCCTCCCCCACCCCCTCCCCTCCACCCCCCCCTTCACCCCTCCATCCTCCCCCAACCCCCCCCTTCACCCCTCCATCCTCCCCCAACCCCTCCCCTTCATCCTCCCTCACCCCTCCCCATGTGTCCTCACTCCTACCCATCCTGTCACCCCCCCCCCCTCTTCTGTTACCACCCCCCCCCCCCCTTTCTATCACCCCCTGCCCCGCCTTCTGTCACCCCTCCACTCCCCCCTCCGTGTCTACCCCTCTCCGAGGTGCATCAGAGAGCGGGCCCTGTGCGGGGGGAGACGGGCAGCTCCTTACCTCCTCCTCGCTCTCGTTCTTGAAGCACAAACACGCCGCCCGCTTCTTGTAACCGTCCCCATCGTAAGTCCGAGTCTGGTTTTGCTTTAATTTCATCATTTATATTTTCTTGTAACTGTCTTATTTCAATTATTTTAAATATATATAATTTTTTTTTAAAAACTTGGCTCGGGGGGGAGGGGGAGAAAAAAAAAAGAACCCGAGGGGGATCCTCCTCCACCTCCTCTTTTTTCTTCTTCGTAATATTATTTTATTGTCGTTGTTTGCAGACACGAAGCGGCCCGCCAGTTATCCGCTCCGTCTCTTCATATCGTCGCCGCTCGCCCCGACACCGTCTCCGCCGCCGCCGCCGCCATCTTAGCCGCTCCGCACGCCAACCGAACTCGCTGGCCCAAAGGGCGCGGGGAGGGCTTCAAGCCGAGCTCAGCCACTCAGCGGCCAGCCTGTCTCTGCCTGACACGTCCTCCACCAATCAAGTTGCAGTCCCGCCTCCCCTCATCCCGCCCACCGACCAGCAGGTTTGGTTGAGGCCACCGTCAATGGTCTCGCAGAGCCGGCAGGGGGCGTGCGGATCCGCCCCCTCCCCCTTCCACCTCCATCCTCCCCAATACCACTTTGTCAAGACAAAGACCCAGCATATTTTTCTTGGTAATTTTATCTTATTTTAAACCCGAAAGTTGCTGTTTTTTCTCCTCTTTTCTTTCTATATAGTGAAAGTGCAACATCTACAAACCAACATCACCAACAATTTTAAACCATTTCCATGCATCAAATATAACAAAGCTAAATATCACATGTTTCTTATAAAAGATCGAGCACATTTGCATTAAATCTGTCCATGAACTTAATTTATTTTACATAGACTGGACGTACAAACTCTGCTGTCAGTAGCCTGACTATCAGCAAATCTCGTACGCATTTCTCTCCAGTGCTCAGTTATTTAAAATTTGGTCCAGGATTAGCAAATTTAAATATTAATTTCCATTGAAAGACACAAAGTGCTGGAGTAGCTCAGCTGCAGCATCTTTGGAGAACATGGATGGGTGATGTTTCGGGTCAAGACCCTTCTTCAGACTGAATTAATTCCCATTGCTTGTTTTCAAATATAACTTTTTTTCTGCTTTGCTGTTCAAGATTCAAGATAGCTTTATTTGTCATCTAATATTGGACGAAATTCAGTCACCCACAGTCCAACAATAAAAGCATTCATAACCGCAGTATCTACAAATCAATTGTCACCAAAGATTTTGAACAATTTTCATGCATCATATATAGTAGAGATGAGTAGCATATGTTTCTGATTAAAAAAATCTAGCGCATTTGAATTAAATCTGTCCATAATCCTAAATCTCTGACTTGGACTGGATATACAAACTTTGCTGTCAACAACCCGATTCATACCAAATCACATTCATATTAAATCCAGTGCTTAGTTATCTAAAGTTTGGTCCAGGGTTGGCAAATTAAATATTAATTCCCATTGCTTGTTTTGAAATATAACTCTTTTTCTGCTTTATTGTTTATATGGAGTAATAGAGAAGTATCTACATATCGAACTCACCAAAACCGTTGAACCATTTGCACGCATCAAATATAACAGAGTTAAGTACTATGTGTTTCTATTCAAATCCAGCACATTTGAATTAATTCTATCCATAAACTTAATTCCTCACATCCACTGGAAGCTCAAACTCTGATGTTTGTAGCCTGATGAGCATCAAATCTCAATCACATTTTACTCCAGTGCTTTGGTATTTAAAATTTGTTCAAACTTGGCAAATTTAAACATTAATTTCCAATGCTTGTCTTCAAATATAACTTTGGCTTCTCCCCTCCCAATTTGCCCAGTGTCTGCCATGCCCACAATCTTCTGAGATATCTGTGGTTTTCCAAATTTGGGTCTGTTCATATTCCCTGTTTTAATTGCTCCCAACATTACCATTCAATTGCTCCCAACATTCCCAAAGTGCCTCATGGACAGGTACACTGAAAGGGTTTAGTGGGATGTGGGCCAAATGCGAACAAATGGAACTAGTTTAGATGGGACATCTTGGTCGGTATGGATGAGTTGGATCCAGTTCCATCTGCCTAGGCTCTGGGATTTGAAATCACCAATTTAAACTCAGGAGAGCTGCTGCCTCACAGTGCCAAAGACCCAGGTTCGACCATGAGTGCTGACTGTACAGAGATTATACATTCTCCATGTGACCACATGGGTTTTCTCCGTGTGATCCGGTTTCCTCCCACATTCCAAAGACGTGCAGGTTTGGAGGTTAATTGGCTTCTGTAAATACCCCGAAGCATCTACAACATAGGAACATAACATAGAACTAGTGTACAGATGGATAGATGGTTGGCGTGATCTTGGCGGGTCGAAACGCCTGCTTCAATGCTGTATCTCTAAACTATCTACTTCTCTCTCCTCTTCTGAGATTCTTTGACTAAACATTTGGTCATTTTGCCTCAAATATCTTTTGCTTGCAGATGTCAACTTAATAACGTTAAATCTGAAGCACAATGGAACATTTTATCAAATTTGTAAAAAATAAAATATTCATTTGTTACATGATCTTTCAGTACTCTCCTAATGATGTAATACATTTAGAAGCATTGTGAGAAATTCAACAGCGAGCTTGAAAACATCACCATGAGAATGACCTAATGATATCTTACGAGAAAATACATATTGATCAGAACACTGGAGTAAACTCTCCATCTTTCCCAGATATAGCTCCGTGAGCTCTTTGATATTTGTTTGGTTTAGTTTAGTTTAGAGATACAGCATGGGAACAGGCTCTTCGACCCACCAGGTCAGCGCCGACCAGTGATCACCCATACAGTAGCTCTGATGATGATGATGATGATACTTTATCCTGCACAATATTCAGAAGCCAATTAACTTACAACCCTGCATGTCTTTGGAAGATGGGAGGAAACTGGAGCACCCAGAGAAAACCCATGCGGTCACAGGGAGAGCGTACAGACAGATTGAATCTGGGTCTCTGGTATTATAAGGCAGCAAATCTGCCACTGATCTGCCCCCCTAAATAGGAGAATAACCAAGAGGGCCTCATTTTATCAAAGGGGGAGGGGGGGGGGGTGAGGTGTGGGGCATCAACTCTGTGCAATACTCCCACAGGACTGCACTGAGGGGTCAAGCATATTTTTGGACTGATAATAGGGCATAGGAGCAGAATTAAACCAGTCAGACCACCGAGTCTGCTCCACCATTTGATCATGGCTGATCTATTTTTCCCTTTCTCCTGTTTTCTCCCTGTAACCTTTAACACTCCAACTAATCAAGCACCTATCAATCTCTGCTTTAAAAATACCCAATGAGCTGGCCACCACCTCCGCCTACAGCAATGAATTCCACAGATTCACCACCCTCTGGCTAAAGAAATTCCTCCCCATCTCCATTCTAAAGGTACCTCTCCTTTTATTCTGAGGCTGTGCCCTCTGGTTCTAGACTCTCCCACTCGTGGAAACATCCTCTCCACATCCACTCTATCTAGAAATGGATGTTAAACTCTTTCTTTGTGGAGTGACCTGTTAAAAGGCTCAAGAAAGATAAGCCCTGTTAAAATATTTGAAAGATTAAATTATAGTTAAATGATATTAAATTGTATTAAACAGGACATTTTAGTTCTTGATTTTGTTTTACTAAGGTGTACTGGTCAAATATAAGTACACTTAGCCAAATACGTGTTGCTTTCCTTTACCACGGGATTAAATGTGCAACACTGAATTATCGAATTTTGCAAGTTTTTATTCTTTCCTATCTTAAAAAGAAGAGTGTCTCACCTATGCTTTAGCTGGACTTATGTGGCCTTGCATTGTACCCTTATTTTGTCCTCCTTTGTCTTATCGAGACGGGACGACAAGCCTTCACAGGAAACATCATTTTTTTGGAAATGACAATTCAGCAACACTATATATAGCACGACAAACGCGTTGAATGAATTGTTCCTCCATTTACGTTCAAAGCCGGTCAGTGGCGAGCGACGTTCTTTTCTGCTGCGGTTGAATTCCAGAAAAAGAACTTGCATTCTAACTGTTTATCGGACTTTTGTCAACTTCTCACGTCAACCGTCACGGAATACTATGTCAATTCAAACCGGTACTGCAATTGATTAACCTTTTTTAAAAACAAAATCCGGATTTTCCCCCCTCCTGTCCCTCTCGCAAACCTCAATAAACGGGGATATCTGGTCAAAAGAAGGCGCCGGCTACTCTGAGATGCAAGACGTGACCTTGGAAAACTGGCAAGAAATGGCTATGTCGAGATCAGTGTCAGATTCCTCGCCCAGGTCATTACACCAGAGAGAACTTGCCCTGTTAAAAGACCTGAAGGGTCTTCAAATGTTCCCTGAAGGCTCATATGTTGGACCCGGTTTGCCCCCCAACACACCAGCTAAGCTGGAAAACCTCGCTCCTTCTTCAGAGGGAATGAGTAAGGGGATAGAGGAATTCGGGATAAAGTCCACTGCAAAGCCCTCGAAAGAATTACAAATCCAGACACATCTTAGCAAAGAACGAACAGACAGAAGCTCCAAACAGCAGGCAAGCAGTCCAAAGAGGAAAACCACGTAAGTAACAACAATGGAACGAGGCGAGGTTCAAGATCATTTTATTTTAATTGGGCCCAACAGATCAGAAGACTTTTCTTCCACGCTTGAAACTTGTCCAGGTTCAGGGGCAGCTTCTTCCCGAAAGCCATCAGGCTATTTATTAATCACGCCAACCTCCAAATAAGCACCGGACTGAAGTAGGGTCTCAACCCGAAACGTCACCGATTCCTTCCCTCCAGAGATGTTGCCTGTCCCGCTGAGTTACTCCAACATTTTGTGTCTATCTCCGGGCTGTATAAACATGGGGGCATTATTTTTTACTTTGCAATATTATTGTTCTTCGTTTGCCTGTTAAATAATGTATATATATATATAACAGATTTGTACATTTGTATACATTGTAAAACCCATAATAGATAACACAAAAGTTTAGTATATATACGTGTGTGTATGACTATGTATAGACATATACTGTGTATGTCTATATTTTGATGTGTGTATATACACACAAATATATATATATACTGCATACACATACAATATGTATACACACATACATAAGTATATATATACATACATATATCTATGTATACATGCATGTGTATACACACACAGATATATATAAAGGTGTGCGTATATATATATATATATATATATATACTGTATGTACATATGTGTGTGTACATATTGCATATATATATTGTCATTCCTTCATTCCCTCTGATATACACAAAACTTTGTTGTTTATTATGGGTTCTACAGAGTACTATGTTTACATTTCTGTTGTGCTGCTGCAAGTAAGAATTTCATTGTTCCGTTTTGGGACATATGGCAATAAAAACACTCTTGACTAGACTTGACATGAGTTCAAATCCAAGTCAGACTTAAAAAATCTCCATTTAAGGTTTCTGTAAATCAAGGTGTAGATCTTGTCCTTAATGACAAAAAGAAAACAGTAATGCTCTTCAGAAAAAGCATAGAGTTGGGTGGGTGGGAAAACCTGACTGACATATATCTGTGCCAGGGAAGGCAAGTGGTGGGAGAGGAGCAAGGTTAAAGTAGTGCAACTCTGCAATTGTTGCCTGTCCTTTCGCCTGCAGCTGCCTTTGTCAAGGGTGGTGCTGATTTTGGTGGCGATGGTGTGGTTCAGTGAGGAGGGAAGGGGTTGGGTTGTTGGTTGCGTAAAGTTTTAAAGTGCGAGGAGCAAAGTTTAACAAACTTGTACTGTGCAGGTTTTTGACACAGAGTGGTGGGGGCCTGGAAAGTGCTGCCAGGGGTGGTGGTGGAGGCAGAATTGATAGTGGTGTTCGAGATGTTTAGATAGGCACGTGAATATGCAGGGAATGGAGGGATAAGGAGCACACGCCGGCTGAGGAGATTAGTTTAATTTGGCATCATTTGGTACACCCCTGGCAGCACTTTCCAGGCCCCCACCACTCTGTGTCAAAAACCTGCACAGTACAAGTTGCACACACCATCACCACCAATGTTTTGGGCATTGTGGGCTGAAGGGCCTGTTTCTGTGATGTACTGCTCTGTATTCTGTAACCAAAGCCCAATCCTTGCATTTCCTTCCACCTTACATTAAGAGATTTATTGTTTAATGTAATTTAGAGATACAGCATGGAAACGGGCTCTTTAGCCCACCAAGTCCACACTGACCACTGATCACCTCTATACACTAGTTCTATGATATCCCACTCTCAGCCACTCCCTACACACAAGGGACAATTTTACAATAAACCTACAAATCCGCACTTCTTTGTGATGTGGGAAGAAAGCAGAGTATCCGGAGGAAACCCAGGTGGTTACCGGGAGAAAGAGCAAACCCCACACAGACATCACCCAAAGCCACACGGCGGCAGGGAGAATGTGCACGCAACACACAGACAGCAGCTGAGGTCAGGATGGAACCCGGGTCTCTGGCACTCAGCAAGTGCAGCACAGAAAATAGGCATAATTCAGAATGTAATGTTACGGCTGCAGCGAAAGTGCAGGTAAAAAAGTGCAAGTGCTACAACGAGGTAGATTGGAAGATAGGGGTTCATCTCTCGCACATGAAATGCCTATTCAAGACTCTTGTAACAGTGAGCTGTTCCTGAATCTGGTGGTAAACCAGTAAACCCTCGCATTAACGGACCATGGAGCGGGAAGTGGTGTCCGTTATTGCCGATTGTCCGCTATAACCAGGCGAGGGGGGGATGAAGTTTAACCCAAGGCCGGGGGAGAAGAAACGTGGAGGTGGGAGGGGGGGTTAAATAATTCATACGCTGGGGAGCCGCAGAGCCCCTGGCCCCACACGCCGTGCGCCAGGGACGGGCCCGGTACTCACGCCGCCTTCATGCTGCTCGCTATCACCACTCCGGAAGCTCCCGCCACGTGGCGCCAGCTCGTTGGGTAACTGGCAGAAATGGGGGGGATGATACAATGGGAGTCTCGGTCCACTGTAACCAAAATCCATTTTTATTCTGTTATTGTGAGGGTTTACTGTAATTGCTTTCAAGCTTTTGTATTTTCTGCCCAATGGGAGAGGGGAGAAGAGGGAAATGAGCAGCATGCGAGTGGCACTTGGCCATGTTGGCTGCTTTCGCTCGGTTGTGTGAAGTATGGATTGAGTCAATGGTGGGGTGTCTGGTCTATGTGATGGACTGGACTACATCAACAATTCTCTGCAATTTCTTGCAGTCTTGGGCAGAACATTTGCCATACCAAGCTGTGATGCATCCAGATAGGGTGTTTTCTCTGGTGCATCTGTAGAAATTAGAGACATGCCATATTTTGTTGATCATCTGAGGATGTAGAGGCATTGGTGTGCTCTCCCCCATTCTCACCATCGCACGCCACTCCATCCTGATCCTTTGCCCCTCTCTCTCCTTTGCCCTTTCTTTCTATTCCATCTTTCCACCTTATCATATTCTAATGATACTACCCAAAACCACCTCCTCCCTTCTCGAATACTTCTGATCGTAAATACTGTCCAGGGTCTTGGTTTTCCTTTTTTTTTTAAAGGGCACAGGTAAAGAAAACACACAAAGTTCTGGAGTAACTCAGTGGGTCAGGTAGCGTCTCTGGAGAACATGGATCGGTGACTTTTCAGGTCGGGACCCTTCTTCATACTTCTTCGTTCAAGTATTTCTGAAAGCAATGTGCCTGAGGTGTATGTTTCGCAAAAATGCCGGAAATATCTGTCCATAAGGTTTCGGGTCAATTGGCAGCACCTTCATGTTTGGGGCTGCACGATGGCTCAGAGGTAGAGTTGCTGCCTTACAGCAGCAGAGACCCGGATTCGATCCTGACTACGGGTGCTGTCTGTACAGAAGTTGTACGTTCTCCCTGTGGCCACGTGGCTTTGCTCCAGGTGCTTCGGTTTCCTCCCACTCTCCAAAGATATACAGGTTTGGAGGTTAATTGGCTTCGGTAAAAATTGTAAAATGTCCCTTGTGTGTAGGATAGTACTTGTGTGCAGGGTGATCGCTGGTCGGCGTGGACTCAGCGGGTCAAAGGGCCTGTTTCCATGCTGTACCTCTAAAGTAAAGTCTAAAGTTTGAAGCAGTACATTATGGATATAAGCAGTACACTGGGAATTTGAGCTGGTGTTTCAGATTAACTCTACAATACGTCACCAGCGTAACCATCCCTTATACAATAAGTCACTGTGCTCTACTGTTAAATAACTTGGAGATCTTTCAAGGTAATGAGATGATATAATATTACTTTGTATTTTTATATGTTTTACCAGTGAACAGGAGATAGAAATAACATGTCTTTTTTGCGATATTCCATTAGCATTCATAGTTTAGTACAGTTTACTGTCACGTTTACCGAGGTACAGTGAAAAGCTTTTTTATTGCGTGCTATCCAGTCGGCTAAAAGACAATACATGATTACAATCAAGCCGTCCGCATTATACAAATATAGGATAAAGGGGATAACATTTAGTGCAAGATAAAATCCAGTAGAGTCCGATTAAAGATAGTCCGAGGGTCTCCAACGAGGCAGATGGCATGTCAGGACTGCTCTCTTGTTGGTGAGAAGATGGTTCAGCTGGGAAGAAACTGTCCCTGGATCTGGAGGTGTGTATTTTCACACTTTTATACCTCTTGCCTGATGGGAGAGGGGAGAAGAGACAGTGACCAGGGTGAGACTCATTCTTGATTGTGCCAGTGGCCTTGCCAAAGCAGAGCAAAGGTTAGGTGGAGTCAGTAGAAGGGAGGTTAGTTTGTGTGATGGTCATCTGTGAGTAAAGAATTTTCATTTTGTTCCTAATGTTGCTACGGTAATTATAAATGTAGAAGCAAAAAACTGCAGATGCTGGTCAATACACACAGGATAGAACTTCTCCAATGTGCAAGGGTCCCAACTGAAAAACGTCACCTCTCCAGAGATGCTGCTTGACCTGCTGAGTTTTTTTGTGAGTTATCCAGTCGGCAGAAAGACTATATATGACACAGTGTATAGATGCAGGTTAAAGAGTATAATGTTCAGTGCAAGATAAAGCCCAGTAAAGTCCAATTACAGCTAGATGGGAGGTCGGGATTGTTCTCCAATTGGTGACAGCTCTTGTGCGCTAACTTATCTCCACCAAACTACATTGGGTGTTGTCAGTGAATTTATAGATGGCAATTGAGCTGAACTCAGCCACTGCATGTGGTCAAGGGATTTGAATATTAAGTGAGGCGTACGGGTATGTAGGTTAATTTGACTGGGTAAATGTAAAAAAAAATTGTCCCTAGTGTGTGTAGGATAGTGTTAATGTGCGGGGATCGCTGGGCGGCACGGACTTGGTGGGCCGAAAAGGCCTGTTTCCGCGCTGTATATATATGATGATGATATATGAGGCATCCAATTCACAATATCAGGGATGAGTGATACTTCTTCCAAGTAAAGGGGATGGAGTTAACAGGGAAATGCTCGGGAAGTGGTTATTGCTACCTACTGTTTTGCAAATGTTGCAAATATCTTTGTTGGTTTCTGATGAATGCATTAGGGTCATTTGAACACTGACATGCTCTGATGATTAAAAAAAAGGTTTTGAAGCCACAGTGGCCAATGGTATGAATGGCGTACTATTTTTGCAGAGAGATCACCTTTGTTTTAATGGTGCATTAAAAGGCCATTTAAGGCTTTTGCACCCTGATTGCTTTCTGTGATTCATTATGCAGCTGGCACAAATCCTCTGTGGAGTCAACTGTGGGAATAATTTTAAAGATAGTCAGGGTCAGAAAACTAGACATTTTTAGATAAACATTAGTTGTAGCCGACTGAGGGTGGCACAGTGTCACAGGCAGTAGAGCCTCTGCCTCACAGTACCAGAGACCCAGCTTCGTTCCTGACCTCATGTGCTGCCTGTGTGAAGTTTGCACGTTCTCCCTGTGACCGTGTGGGTTTCTGCCGGTTGGGCAGGTTAAGCTCAGTGGCATGAATGTTAATTTCTCTAATTTCAATTAACCCGTGCGTTCTCTCTCTCTCTCCGCCCCTCCCCCAGCCTGGTCGTCCTGCCAGTTCCACTGTTCGCAACCATATGCCCCTTTATTACCACCTCTTCCACAGCCAACAATGGACCATTGTGGGTTCCACCTTTCCTTGGTCACTGGTGTTGGCTCTGATTTGTTCTGAACCTTTACATACCTCTAGTTACCCTCAACCCTGACTCTCAGTGTGAAGCAGAGTTTCAACTAAAAACGTCACCTGCACCTTTTCTCCAGAGATGCTGCCTTACCCGCTGAGTTACTCCAGCATTTTGTGTCTATCTTCGGTGTGAACCAGCATCTGTAGTTCCTTCCTACACATCCTCCAGAATGAGACTGAAGGAGGGTCATGACCCGAAAAGTCACCTGTCCCATGGTTCTCCAAAGATGCTGCCTGACCTGCTGAGCTACTCCAGTACTTTGTGTGCTTTTTTCCCAGTATAAATTGTCAATGCCATACATTTTCTTCCAAGGAGCTAAAATTCCTTGCGGAGGCATTACATGATCCATCAGGCTTAGTTTTGCTGTTTGTTTTTTCGGTGTAATCCAATCTTGAAACAACCTCTTTTCTATTGATCAGGTTGAACATCCATGGCAGCCCAGTCTTGCCAATTGAAGAACAAACTACATCTATAAATTCAAACGAATCTTTTCTAGATTATAACAGTGCCAAGGATGAGAGTGAATCCCTTCTAAAAGGTATGCAAACATTTGCAGTGCATACTTCACTCTGTGTGATGGTTCATATTGTTACTGGTCCATAAAAAGGCCATTAAAATATTTTGAAATACATCCATAATTGGTTCCATAAAATGTGTTTACTAATTGTTAAATAGTGACCTTGAAGTTTATTTGTTTTACCATATTTGACCACAATCTTTTTGCCAAATAAGAAAATAAAATGTTGGAAATATTCAGTCAGAAAGAGAAACAGAATTAATATTTTCAGGTAAAAGAAAACACACAAAGTGCTGGAGTAACTCAGCGGGTCAGGCAGCATCTCAGGAGACCATAGATAGGTGACGTTTCAGTTCTGAAAATCAATCAGTCTGAAGAAGGGTCCCAACCTGAAACATCATCTACCCATCTTCTCAAGAGATGCTGCTTGACACACTGAGTTATTCCAGCACTTTGCATCTTTTAAAAAAATTGTAAACCAGCATCTTCAATTCCTTGTTGCTACTTAATATTTCAGGTACAAGAGGTTGCAGATGTTGGAAATTGCAGTTAAAAAGTGAATAGTGAAAGGCTTGGATAGAGTGGATGTGGAGTGGATGTTTCCACTGATGGGAAATGCTAGGACCAGCGGCCATAGCCTCAGAATAAAAGGATGTACCTTTAGAAAGATGAGGAGGAATTTCTTTAGTCAGAGGGTGGTGAATCTGTGGAATTCATTATCACAGAAGGCTGTGGAGGCCGTCATTGGATATTTTGTAGGCGGGAATTGATAGATTCTTGATTAGTGCGAGTGTCAAGGGTTATGGGGAGAAGGCAGGAGAATGGGGTTGAGAGGGAAATGTAGATCAGGCATGATTGAATAGCGGAGTAGACTTGATGGGCCAAATGGCCTAACCCTGCTTCTTTTACTTATGAAAGAGGAGATCAGCTGGATTAACTCGGCAGGTCAGGCAGCATCTGTGGAGGGAAATGGACAGACAGCATTTCAGGTCGAGACCCTTCATCTGGACTGAAGTGATAGAGGGGAAGTAGCCAATATGAAAGGGATGGGGCAAGAACTCGTAAACGAGGGTGGGTACGGGTGAGGAGGGGTTGATTGACAGATAGCTCTATCCCTGTTCTGTACCGAGAACTATTCTGCACTCTTAGTTTTTTATTCTCATGTGTACCGAGGTACAGTGAAAAGCTTTCGTTACGTGCTATCCAGCCAGTGGAAAGATGATACATGATTATAATCAAGCCATCCACAGATACAGGATAACATAGACAAAATGTGAAAGAAGGAATTGCAGATGCTGGTTTACACCGAAGATAGACACAAAACGCTGGAGTAACACAGCGGGTCGGGCAGCATCTCTGGAGAAAAGGAATAGGTGATGTTTCGGATCGGAACCCTTCTTCAGACTGAAAGATAGAGAAGGCCAGAGCAAATCAGGGCTAGCAACAGATGGCCTCAGGAAGGGTCCATTGTTGGCTGGGGGGAGATGTGCTAATGACA
The DNA here is from genome assembly GCF_053455715.1 of Rhinoraja longicauda. NCBI lineage: Eukaryota > Metazoa > Chordata > Chondrichthyes > Rajiformes > Arhynchobatidae > Rhinoraja > Rhinoraja longicauda. The sequence continues at coordinate 15,729,281 of NC_135976.1, read as the reverse complement.
GGGATACAAGGTTGCGAACAGTGAGCCGAGTAGGACGACTAGGGTGGGGGAGGGGTGATGGAGAGAGGGGGGGTCGGAAAGAAATGCAGGAGTTAATTGAAGTTGGATATATCAACGTTCATACCGCTGGGTAGTAAGGAGCTCAAGCGAAATGTGAGGATCTTCCAATTTGCATGTGGCCTCCTCCACATATCCTTGTTCTGTCATAGGGGATGAGCAGAGAGCAGACGTGTGGGAGGTGGAGGAGATGTGGGTGAGGGCTTGGTCAATAACAGGCAAGGGGAGCCAGGTTTCTTAAAATTTCCGATGTCCTGACAGATTTCAGATGTCCTGGTGTGCTAACATCTCAGGTTGATGCATTTCAGTGATAGAGCTGCTGCATCACAGCTCCAGAGACCCGGGTTAAAACCTGATCTAGGGTACTGCCTGTGCAGAGTTTACACATTCTCCCTGTGACCGCGCGACCTTGGTGGCTGTCAGTGTGGAGTTTGCACGTTCTCCCCATGGAGAGGGTTTCCTACGGGTGCTCTGATTTCCTCCCACATGCCAGAGACGAGCGGGTTTGTAGGTTAATTGGCCTCTGTGTGTAGAATGAGAAAGTGGGATAACAGAGAACTAGTGTGAACAGGTGACCGATGGTCAGGAAGGACTTGGTGGGCCGAAGGGCCAGCATCTATGCTGCATCTCTAAACTGAACTGGACTGAGACTGTGGCAGAGTGAAGACCAAGACAGACTGTAGTTTAAATTGTGTTGCTTCCTCCCGAATGTAGTGAAGTTGGTGCAAACGGGAGTTAAAAAACAATATAGTCTCTTAAAAACTTTGTGCTTTGATGATTTAAAATTATAATATTTTTAAAGAATAATGCTTTACAGACTGGACACATGTAAGCTGCAATATATTTCACAGACATTTATGGTAGCAGATGTTATTTTGCAAGAGAAACAGATATATATGTATAAAAATAAGATTCTGCAGATTTTGGTAATTTGCAATTAAAATGGGAGTGCATCAACAGTCTGGAAGTGGATACATAAGAATATTGTGTGTGGATGTGTGTGCATCTATGTGCGTATATGTCTGTGTGCTTGTGTGTGCATGTGTCTATCTACCTCTGTGTGTATCTGTGCCTGTGTGTGGCTGTGTGTAATCTCTGTGTATCTATATCTGCTTGTGTCTCTTCCTGTGTGTATGTGTCTCGGTGTGTTTGTGAGTCTGTCTGTGTCTGCATATGTCTGTGTGTGTGTCTGTGTGTCTGTATGTGTCTGTGTGTGTCTATATGTGTCTGCGTGTATCTGCGTGTATCTGTGTGTGTCGGTGTGTTATTTTGTGATCATATGTTTTTCTGTGAAAATGTATCTGTATGCCTGCGTGTCTGTGCGTCTGTGTGTCTCTAAGTCTGTGTGTCTGTGTATGTGTCTGTGTATATCTGTGTCTGTCTGTGTGTCTGTGTCTGTATTTCTGTATGCCTGTGTGTCTGTCTGTGTCTGTGTGTCTGTCCGTGTGTGTGTAACTGTATGCCTGTATACCTGTGTGTATATCTGTGTGTCCCTTTATCTGTGTGTTGTGTATGTCTCAGTGTCTGTGCGTGTGTGTGTCTCTGAGTCTATGTGTCTCTCTGTATGTGTGTGTGTGTCTCTGTGTCTGTGTGTGTATGCCTTTGTGTGTGTGTGTGTCTCTCTGCGTGTCTGTATGTGTCTGTGCGTGTGTATGTGTCTCTGAATCTGTGTGTCTCTGTGTATGTGTGTGTGTGTCTTTGTGTGTGTATGTCTCTGTGAATGTGTCTGTCTCTGTGAATGTGCGTGTGTGTGCGTGCGTGTGCGTGTGCGTGTCTGTCTATGGGCATGTGCGTGTGTGTGCGTGCGTGTGCGTGTGCGTGTCTGTCTATGGGCATGTGCGTGTGTGTCTCTGTGTGTGTTTGTGTGCGTACGTGTGTGTCTGTGTATCTCTGTGTCTTTGTGTGTGTGTGCCCCTGTGTGCATGTCTGTGTGAGTGTGCACGTGGAAGCCTCCATGTGTGTATGTGTCATTATGTGCATTAGAGGCACTGAGGGTATTTAATGGACATTTCGCCTTGCCTGACCAGCCAAGTTCAGCTTATTCTTCTGCAGGTTGAAGTTTTCATGGAGGTCAGCGTTTAACCAACTGCTTCGTAAGAAAAATTTGAAAATGCAAATAAACCTTTGTTTTTGGATTAATAGATCAGCCGAAGGAGAACAGTATTAGAATGTCCTTCTCGCCATGGGGCAAGCTGTTAAATATGTACAGCAAAATGAAAAAGTCTCCTGTTCCCAAAGTAGGTTGGCATTCTCTTTATGCTTTTTTCCTCTCTTGTGCTTGTTATTATTAGGCTTTTGTCATCTGATCTCTGCAGAAAACAATTCCCATTGTCTCTTTTGTTATTAAAATCTTTCTCAATGATAACTTTCAAGCTTTTGATGGTTTCACTTGGCACAGTTGCTGGCTAAATTCCAAGAGTAAGGTCTTGGCAACACACCATAAACAATACTCATGTAAAATAATACAGTAGACAGTTACAGTCAAAGCAAAATGTGAGGAGTCGCAAGAGACCGCAGATGCTGGAATCTCAAGCAAACGCAAATGGCTGGAATAACTGTGTAGGAAGGAACTGCAGATGCTGGTTTACACCGAAGATAAAACACAAAATGCTGGAGTAACTCAGTGGTTCAGGCAGCATCTCTGGAGAAAAGGAATAGGTGACGTTTCGGGTCGAGACCCTTCTTCAGCCGGTGTGAGGAAGTGTTCCAACCCAAAATGTCACCTATTCCTTTTCCCCAGAGATACTGCCTGACCCTCTGAGTTACTCCAGCATATTGTGCCTATCTGCTGGAATAACTGTTTATTCAAACACAAACGTTATCCCTTGGAGCGTAGGAGGCTGAGGAGTGTTTAGTTTATTTTATTTTAGAGATACAGCTTGGAAACAGGCCCTTCAGCCCACCGAGACCGTGTCGACCAACAACCACCCCTCCACAGGTTATATCCTTCACACTGCGGATAATTTGGAGAAGCCAATTAATCTACAAACCTGGACGTCTTTAAGATGTGTGAGCATCAGGAGAAATCCCACGTGGTCACAGGGAGAAAATACACAGACATCACCCGTAGTCAGGATTGAACCCAGGTCACTGGCACTGTAAGGCAACAGTTCTACCACTGTGCCGCTGTGCGATTATATATATATATGTATAAAATCATTAGGTGAATGCACAGTTTTTCACCCAGGTAGGGGATTCAAGGTCCAGAGAACATAGGTTTAAGGTGAGAGGTGAAAGATTTTTAAGGAACCTGAGCGACAATTCTTTCACTCAGAGGGCTGTGGGTATATGGATCGAGGTGCCAGTGGAGGTTGTTGAGGTAGTTACTGTAACAGCACTTAAAAGACACTCGGTGAGGTATGTGGAGAGGAAGGTTAGAGGGATATGGGCCAAACGTCTGCAAATGGGACTAGCTTGGGGAAATCAAGAACTAGAGGGCATTGGTTTAAGGTGAGAGAGGAAAGATTTAATGTGAACCTAAGGGACAACTTTATCATACAGAGGGTGGAGGGTATATGGAACAAACTGCCAGAGGAGGTAGTTGAGGCAGGCACTATAACAGTATTTAAAACACTTGAGCAGATAGATTGGATAGGAAACATTTAGAGGGATATGGGCCAACACAGGCAAATGGAATGAGCTTAGCTTGGTCAGCATGGATGAATTGGTCCAAGTTATTCCATGCTGTATGACTTTAACTCAGTGGGCCAGGCAATATCTGTGGAATGAAAAGGACAGACAATGTTTGGGGTCGGAATATTTAATTGGGAAGTGAGAAAGATGGGGCAAGTGATAAGTTGTCAGGAAGAAATAAGAGAAAAAGTTGTTTTAACTTGCGATCAGAAGGCTGAAGGGTAATGCACAAAAAGAGTGATTGTTACAAGTTTTTAATTTGTTGACCTGAAACGGTTTCTCACCTTTCCACTTCTTTTCATTTTGAGTTTGAGTTTAGTATATTGTCACGTGTATCGAGGTACAGTGAAAAGCTTTTGTTGCATGCTGACCAGTCAGTGGAAAGACAACACATGATTACAATCCAGCTATCCACATTATACAGATACAAGATAAAGGGAATAATGTGATTAACGTTTAGTTTAGAACGGAGATGAGGAAAAACTTTTTCAGTCAGAGAGTTGCAAATCTGTGGAATTCTCTGCCTCAGAAGGCAGTGGAGGCCAATTCTCTGGATGCTTTCAAGAGAGAGCTAGATAGAGCTCTCAACGATAGCGGAGTCAGGGGGTACGGGGAGAAGGCAGGAACGGGGTACTGATTGTGAATGATCAGCCATGATCACATTGAATGGCGGTGCTGGCTGGAAGGGTCGAATGGCCTACTCCTGCACCTATTGTCCATTGTCTATTGTCTATGAACAGAAGAAGAAATGTTGGTCAGTGTGTATTATTAAATGTTGTTTCTTAAACTGACTTCTAGGATTTACAACAAAGCCAAAAAATATTACTTAGAGTTAATATTGTTTTTCAAGAGAGAATTAATATTGATGTATTCAAGAGAGAGTTAGATATAGTTCTTAGGGCTAACAAAATCAAGGGATATGGGGAGAGAGTAGGAATGGGGTACTGATTTTGGATGATCAGCCATGATCATATTGAATGGCGGTGCTGGCTCGAAGGGCCGATTGAGCTACTGTTGCGCCTATTTTCTATGTTTCTATATTTCTCAGAACACGTGTATGAAATCGTAGAATCTTTCAATGATACAACGCAGAGGACCAATTTACATTTTGCATGCCTGTGCCGTGACTTTGAAAAAGCTATCAGATTAGTAGCACTCACCTGATCTTCCCCTTTGCTCCCTGAATTACTTTCTTTTCAATTATTTATCGAGCCCCCTTTTGGAAGTATTCATTGTCTCAGCTTGTACCATGGTTTCAACTAGCTCATTCCAAATCACATCAGCTCGCTCTATAGGTACAACAATGACATTTAAAAGACATTTGCATAGGGTACATGTATAGGAAAGGGTTGGAGAGATATAAGCTTGCACCATGCTTCCAGCTAGCTCATTCCAACTCGTAGCAACTCATCCTTGCATGGTGCCTGGCTTAAGCCTTTTAGCTTAAATCGCTGTCATCTGTCAGAATCTCTCCCATCAGCAAAAGCAGTTTTTTCCCCCCTTATTTACGACATGAAAGCTGATTGTGACTTTCAATGAAATCTTCTTTTAATCTGCTCTGTTCTACGAATACATTCCCCACATCTTCACATAACCCGAGCCAGCAAAATTCAGTGAAATAAAAACAACAAACATTAGAAATAAATGGCAGATTTGTCAAGATTAATAAGCAGAAATATAAATGCATGCGACCTTGGTACACGTGACAATAAACTAAACTAAACTAAAATGCTTCAGGTATGGATTCCTCAGAAGCATTAAAGACTAATTGAGATCCTGTTCTCGTGTGCTGTCTGTGTGGAGTTTGCATGTTCTCACTGTGACCATGTTGGTTTCCTCCGGGTGCTCCTGTTTCCTCCCACATCCCAAAGGCATGGGTGTTTGAAGATTAATTGGACTCTGTAAATTGCCCCCAGTGTGGAGGGTGGATGGGAAAGTGGGGTAGTATAGAAGTAGTATGGATGGGTGTTCGATGGTCGGCATGGACTTGGTGAGCCAGAGGGTCTGTTTCCATGCTGTAGCTTTCAATCAAAAAAAAACCAGTGTGTAAGGAAGCCTTAAATAGTGGCAAATGTAATATAAGAGATAAAATAACTGTCGTGAAGAGCAGCAATTGAAGTTTGAGAAAAGCAGCAACATGTTAGATAATGTATTTTGGTGAGTTATTACAGGGTGGCACAGTGGTGCAGAGATAACCTTGCTGCTTTACAGTGCCAGAGGCCCGGGTTTGATCCTGACCTCGGATGCTGTCTGTGTGGAGTTTTCACGTTTTCCTTGTGATCGATCGCATGGGTTTTCTCCCGGTGCTCCGGTTACCTCCCACATTCCAAAGATGTGCAGGTTTGTCGGTTAATGAAGGTAATAAAACAAATGAGGCAGGTTACATCAGGGGGTAAAGCTAAAATGTGCAGCAGATCTGTCTGTCATCAATGTGTTTTGAAGACATTTCAAGGCACTTTCACCTACACCTAGAACACCAGTCCCAATGTAGAGAGGAACATTGACATGGTGGAGACAGGTGTGGTCTGAGTTACAGGGAGAGGTTGGGCAGGCTCAGTCTTCCTGGGAACAGGGAACTAGGGTGTATAACATCAAGAGAAGGAACAGGTAATGTGAATGCATGCAGTCTTTTTTGCAGAGAAGGGAAATCAAAAACCAGACAATCATCCATCATTAGTTTATTACATTTACTGAGGTACAGTGAAAAGCTTTTGATGCATGCTAACTAGTCAGCGGAAAGACAACACATGATTACAATCGAGCCATCCACTGTGTAAAGATATATGATAAAGGGAATATCGTGAATAACATTTAGTGGAAGAAAAAACCAGTGACGTCTCCAATGAAGTAGACTGTAGTTTAGGACTGCTCTCACTTTGCTGGTAGGACTCTTTGCTAGTTGCCTGATAACAGCTGGGAAGACACTGTCCCTGAATCTGGAGGTGTGTGTTTCTCACTTCTATACCGTTTGCCCGATGGGAGAGGGGAGAAGAGGGAGTGGCCGAGGTGCGACTCGTTGTTGATTATGCAGCCATAGGTTTAAGATTTGATCTCACGGGCAACTTCTTCACACAGAGGGTGGGGGTATATCGAACGAACTGCCGGAAAACATGGCTGAGGCAGGTACAATAACTACAGTTAAAGGACATTTGGATAGATACATGTATAGGAAAGGTTTGCAGAGAAATGGGCCAAACATAGGCAAATGGGATGAACGTAGATGGGTATAAGAGTTTAGTTCAGTTTAGCTTAGTGGTACAGCATGGAAACTGGCCCTTTGGCCCACTTAGTCCACGCCAACCCGTTCACACTAGCTCTATGTTAGCCCACTTTCTTATCTACTCCCGACCCCCCAGAAGCCAATTAAACTACAAACCCGCATGTCTTTGCAGTGTGGTATGAAACCGGAGCACCCAGAGGAAACCAACAGTCACAGGGATCATGTGCTAACTCCACACAGGCAGCATCCGATATTAGGATCAAACCCGGGTCTCTGACACTGTGAGGCGGCAGCTCTACCTGATGCACTGCTGTTGGCATGGATGAGTTGGGCTCAAAGGCCTGTTTCAGTGTGATATGACTCTGTGACTCTCAGTGCTTTGAGACATCTTGGGAACACGATGTAACATTTGATAACCGCAAGTTCTTTTCTGTGTGGCCTATGCCTGGCACATGAGGTCTCAATTTGGTGTTTATATGCCTGTTCTGTATCTCATTGGTAGGTGACCTTGGCAAAGGAAAAGGAATAATTAGGGTTTGCTTTCTTCCTGTTCCTGTATAATTATCATTCCAGCTATACAGCACGGAGAATACTCAAGAGGCTCTGAAGGAAGATGGTCAACGCATTCAACTGATAGTGTACAGATATAATGAGAAAAACCCCATGGTTTTCAGTCATTTTAGAACAACTGATTCCGTAGGTAAGATTAGCATAATTCATTTTGAAAACTGATTGGTTATTAAGAATTTTTAGAAGATCCAAAAAAGAAGCATTGAGACGCAGAAGAGGTTTATCAGAATGCTGCCTGAATCAGAGGGTATTAGCTGTAAGGAGAGGTTGGACAAACTTGGATTATTTTCTCTGCAGCGTCGGAGGCAGAGTGGAGACTTGATAGAAGTGCATAAAATGATGAGAGGCCTAGATATGGTAGAACCTTTCTCCCAGGGTGGAAATGCCGAAGACTAGAGGGCGTAGATTTAAGGTGAACGGGGCAAAGTTTAAAGATAGATGGGGGAAGTGGTGGGTGCCAGGGGTGGTGGTGGAGGCAGATTCGATAGTGGTGTTTAGGAGGCTTTCAGACAAAATATAGATATGCAGGGTCTGGAGGGATATGGATCATGTGCAGGATAAGCTTGGCATCAATGTTTGGCACAGATATTGAGGGCCAAATGGCCTGTTCCTGCACCGTACTTTTCTATCATTCTATCTTCTATGTTTATTAGCAAGTAGGAGCGCTGCATGTGTCATCGAGGCTATAGATTTGAGAATATTAGCTGGTGCTCAGGATTTAAAATCGCTCTTTAAAAGGAAAATCTAGGAAATTTCTGGATAAATAACAGCATCTGCTGAAAACATGTTCTCTAAAAGCTGCATTAACACTTTTTAATAGTCAGGAGTGCTACTGAGCAACATTGAGATACTTCAATGCTCCAACACTGTTAGATTTTTTTTTAGATTTAGAGATACAGGGTGGAAACAGGCCCTTCGGCCCACCGAGTCCGCGCTGCCCAGCGTTCCCCGCACATTAACACTATCCTACACACACTAGGGACTATTTTTACATATTACTCAGTCAATTAACCTACATACCTGTATGTCTTTGGAGTGCAGGGCTGTAGGTCAGAATGCCTCTAATTCACCCTCTTGGAACATGCAACATAGAACAGTACAGCACAGGAATGGACCCTTCGGCCCACAATGTCTGTGCCGAACATGATGCCCAGCTATAACTGATCTCACCTGCCTGCACCTGATCCATTTTCCTCTATTCCCTGCACTTCCCTGTGCCCATCTAAAAGCCTCTTCAACACCGCTATTGTATCTGCCACCATTCCCACCCCAGGTGTTCCAGCCCCTCATCACTCTCTGTGCAAACAACTTACCCTACAAATCCCCATAAAACATTCCCCTTCTCAACTTGCAACTACGCCCTCTAGTGTTGGACATTTCCTCCCTGGGGAAAAAAGATCTGACTGTCTACAGTATCTGTTCCTCTCATAATTCTGGATACTTCCATTAAGTCTGCCCTCAACTACCAATGTTCCAGAGAAATCAATCCAAGTCTATCCAACTTCTCCCCGTAGCTGAAACCAGTGCTGCAGTACTAATTTTTTAGGTGCCGGACCTGTCACTGGTGCCGGTGCGGCAACTGTTAAATTCCCCGCTGTTTATTGTGGTTTTTTTTACAGAGGTGCCGGAGCTCCAGTGAGCTTCAGCAGCACTGCACACCTGGCTGAAACCCTTTAATCTAGGCGGCATTCTGGTACACCTCCTCTGCATCCTCTCCAAAGCCACCACATCTTTCCTGTAATGGGTTGACCAGAAGTGCACGCAACACTCCCCACGCGGCCTAACCACAGTGCTCTATGCTTTTCGTATGAAATAGAACTCTCTGCTGGGAGAAGGGACCAGTGTTGATCTTGGGAGTCCCAGTCCGATTGACTGCATTCAAATCAATCCTCAAGTTTAAACCTATTTGAAAAGGATAATTCTAATATGAAATATTTTCCTTTAAGTTCCTGCTTTGAAACTGAAGCAGTTTGTAAATCCCTCTATGTTTCTGTAAAATTCCAGGGTGGTTCAATTGAGATAGGAGTGGCAGAGTGGTACAGTGGCACAGCGGTAGAGATGCTGCCATACAGCGCCAGAGACCCAGGTTCGATCGTGACTATGGCTGCTTTCTGCACAGAGTTCTCCCTGCGACCGCGTGGGTTTTCTCCGGTTCTCCAGCTTCCCCCCACACTGCCAAGACGTGGTTAATTGGCTTCGGTAAAATAGAAAATGATGTAGGATAGTGCTAGTGTACGGGATGATGGCTGGTCGGCGTGGATTCGGTGGGCCAATGGGCCTGTTTCCACACTGTACCTCTAAAGTCTAAAGTATTGAGAAAATAAATAGTTTTAAAATCAGCAGAACCTCCTGGATCTTAAATAAACACAACGAAGTTCAGAAATCCCAATTGCATGCAGCATTGCACAGTGGAAGCTTATTTGTGGTGGAGAATTCAAAGTCAGCCTGAATCTCAAGCCATGGTTGAAGAAGAATAAAATGAATGTAATGATGAAGGGTCAACAGCTTGAGAGAGCAACGCATTCAACTACTGCCACAGTCAAGGGAGCTCCAGGGGAATGGAGACACACAAAACTGCAGATGCTGGAATCTAGAGTCGACCACAAAGTGCTGGAGGAACTCAGTAGGTCAGGTAGCCTTTGGTGAGGGACTAAGCAGACTATTCTCTCTTCTTTCATCAGGCAAGAGGTACAGAAGTGTGAAAATGCACACCTCCAGATTCTGGGACAGTTTCTTCCCAGCTGTTATGAGGCAAATGCACCATCCTATCACCAACTAGAGAGCAGTCCTGACCTCCCATCTACCTCATTAAAGACCCTTGGACCATCTGTAACCGGACTTTACTGGATTTTATCCTGCACTAAATGTTGTTCCCTTCATCCTGTATCTGTACACTGTGGACGGCTTGATTGGGATCATGAATAGTCTTACCGCTGACTAGTTAACACACACCAAAAAAGCTTTTCACTGTACCTCAGTACACGTGACAATAATAAACTAAACCAAACTAAATTAAACAGACGACATTTCTGGTTGGGACCCATCCTCAGACTCCAGGGGGATTCAATTTGAAGATGCTACATTCCCAAGGATGATGGATGGAATATGATTTTTAAGCTAAGGATGTCTTATGATGAGCGTTTGACGGCTCTGGGCCTGTACTTGCTGGAGTACAGAAGGGTGAGGGGGGACCATATAGTGAAAGGTCTGGATAGAGTGGATGTGGAGAGATCTTTCCATGTGGGAGAGTCCAGGACCAAAGGGTACAGCCTCTGCAGAATAGGAGGTAAGTTTATAATTTCAAAAGTTCCAGGAGCAGAATTAGGCCATTCAGCCCATGAAGTCTATTCCACCATTCAATCATGGCTGATATATCTTTCCCTCTCAACCCCATTCTCCTGCCTTCTCCCCATAACCCCTGACACTTTAAGTACCCGCGGTACCATTAGAAAGGAGATGAGGAATTTCTTTAGTCAGAGGGTGGTGAAGCTGTGGAATTCATTGCCACATATCGCTATGGAGGCCATCATCGGGTATTTTAATAATAGACAATAGACAATAGGTGCAGGAGTAGGTCATTCGGCCCTTCGAGCCAGCACCACCATTCAATGTGATCATGGCTGATCATTCTCAATCAGTTTCCCGTTCCTGCCTTCTCCCCATACCGCCATATCCTTTTTAAAGAGGATATTGACTGGTTCTTGATTAGTAAGGGTGTCAAAGGTTACGGGGAGAAGGCAGGAGAATGGGGTTGAGAGGGAAAGATTGATCAGCCATGATTGAGTAGCGGAGTTGACAACAGGCCTAATGTCTTAATTCTGCTCCTATGACTCGTAACCTTTTGAACCTATTTATTTGATCACTGGAAATTGGTGAAACCGGCTCAGCCACATTTTTCACCCGAGGGCAGATTAGGTAGGCGTGGTGCACTCCCTCAACTAAAGGGCATTACTGTATTTCAGTATTTCAGCTTTTATAACGATCCGGGCATTAACCAAAAGATTATTTGGTTTGATATTACCCTTATTGGTTTAATTGTCCAATATCACAGCCAAACCCAATGTGCCATGCACATTGAAGGCAACCTTAAAGTCCTGGCAGATTTGATCCTCAGCATAGGAGTACCAAGGATGTATGGTTCAGAAACATCAGTGCTAGAACTCACTGGGCAGCACCATGGCTTTGTTTAGTTCAGTTCAGTTTATTGCCATGTGCACCGAGGTAGAGTGAAAAGCCTTTTTTGAGTGCTGTCCAGTCAGTGGAACATGATTACAATCAAGCTGTCCACAGTGGACAAATACAGGATAATATATACAAAATGTGTAGGAAGGAACTGCAGATGCTGGTTTGCACCGAGGATAGACACAATATGTTGGAGTAACTCAGCGGGTCAAGCAGCATCTCTGGAGAAAAGGAATAGGTGACATTTCTGAAGAAGGGTTTCGACCCGGAATGTCACCTATTCCTTTTCCCCAGAGATGCTACCTGACTCACTGAGTTACTCCACCATTTTGTGTCTATCTTCAGGATACAGGATCACAGGACTCTATATCTTCCCCTTTGCTCTACCTGTGGTACTTGAGTTTGCCATGATCTTTAGTACTATTTGCTCTTATTGGAGAGCATCCAAAACAAAGCTTTTCACAGAACCTTGTACACGTGACAATAATAAACCTAAACCTAAACCCAATTATAATTGAATATCTGGCAACAAATGTAAGTTGCGATGAGATATGCACTTGACAATAATAACTCTAAACCTAAACACATCAAATTAGAAAACTAATAGATCTTTGATGCAACTAGATGAACAGAATAATCTAGCTGTACATTTCAGCAACTCAGATCAAATTAAGCAACCACTTTTCCTCAAAACATGAACCATTGATTACTGGTTTAGTTTAGTTCAGTTTAGTTTAAAGATACAGTGTGGAAACAGACCCTTCTTTGGCCCACTGAGCCCACGCCGACCAGTGATCCCTGTACATTAGCACTATCCTAAACACTCGGGACAATTTACAACCAAAACTGATTAACCTACAAATCTACAGGTCTTTGGAGTGTGGGAGGAACTGGGGAACTTGGAGAAAACCCACGCGGTCACTGGGGAGAATGTACAAACTCCATTCAGACAGCATCCTCAATCAGGATTGAACCTGGGTCTCTGGAGCTGTGATGCAGTAAATCTACGGCTGCAACATTGTGCCCGTTTGTTTTCTAAATTTACCAACTACATTTTAGATATATTAGTACTAGTACTGTATTTGTACGGGTGTTAGGGGACATGGAGAGAAGGCAGGAGAATGGGGTTGAGAGGGAAAGATAGATCAGCCGTGACTTGATGGGCCAAGTGGCTTAATTCTGCTACTGTAACTTATTAACTTGTGAACTTATATTTTATTCCACTTGCATGCATTATTTTTTTAAAAAATTATGCCGGAACATCATCCAAAAGCCAGACAGCAAATCGAAAGATACAAAGTGAATTGTCCAATTAATTTCAACATGTCATCTAATACAGATGAAATGTTAATTTCTGAAAAGGTTTCGTTGAAATGGAAATCAAGAAAATGCTTGATGTTCACCATGATGTCCGGTTGTGGAAGAAAGGTTTGAATGACGAGACCAGTCTACTGCAACGGTCAGATTCAACACTGAAAGATGCTGGAATCCTTCACGAGCAGGTAGAGGAATTGTTCCTAACCTTTTTAACACCCCTTCCCAATCCCATACTGACCTTTCTGTCCTGGGCATCCTCTATTGCCAGAATCTAGGATAGAACTAGCGTGAACTGGTGATTGCTGGTCGACGCAAGCCTGGTGGGCATATCTCTAACAAAAACCGATGCTATGTACTCTCTAATGTTCTTTCCCTCTTCTTTAGGTTCTGCTTCTCGAGGAGAAAACTATACACGGAAGCAAATCTTGGCATTAGGATGGAAATTCTAATTGAGAAAATGAAATAAAAAAGATAAAAATTATTCCAATAGTAAAAGAAGACAGAGCATACCGAAGAAATATCACGTTAATTTAAACAGACTTCAGATTTCAGCCTCAGTGGCCCAGTAGGAATAGAATGAATTTGGGTAAAATGTCCATTTTATCTCCTTTCCACCCCAACCAATGAAAAGTAAAATCAGGCAGGGTGTAAAATGGATGGCCAAACCAAACCAACCCTTTCTCTCCACATTAGAATGGAATTCAGGGTTCGTGTCTCCGAAAGTTTTTAAATCCAGTCAAATGTATTACCATTCCAAGTATTCTCATGGACCCACTTTCTCAGGGTTACAATTCTGCCACAAAATCATCTCTTCCAGAATGTTCAAAGTCCGTCACATCAGACTTGGTGGCCCTCACATTCACAAGACGAACAGGATCTTCCTTTGAAGAATGCATTGGTTTTATGGAAGGAAGATGGATTGTGGTGAAGAATATCTCCTTTGCACTTGCCACTTCTGTCAAAATAGACTGTTCAAAAGGTTGATCGTATTTTTGCTGGATACTGGATTCAGGACTTGTATGCACATTCATGGTTTGAATATGACCTTCTGTGGACTAGTAAAGTAATTGCAATTTTGCAATTAGCACATTTTGATGCATATGGAATCCAAAAATAAATGGCTGTGCCAAGCAGATGAATCCTACTGTTTTTATGAAGTCCACATTTAAAAGTACATAGAGATAAAATTCTGTAGTAGAGTGAAGCAAATGTTTGTTTTAAAACTTGAACCTGTACAATTTATCGCCTAGAACTTCTTGGCTTGAATTCTGGAAACTCTTTATAATTTTCCCTTTTTATATGCACTACATTCTGACATATTTCTCTGCAACTACCGAGAGCGAGGGGGGGGAGGGGCTGCCGAGAGCTTAGCTCGCTGCAGAAAGCGAGGAGTGACCTGCACTTCCAAGAGCTAAGGGGGATCCGCTCTGTTGAGAGCAAGAGGGGACCTGCGCTGCCAGGAGCATGGGGGGCTGCGGAGAATCTAGGAGGTCCCGTGCTGTCCGGATCAAGAGGGGACCCGCGCTTCCAGGAGCATGGGGGGCCGCGGAGAACATAGGGGGTCCCGTGCTGTCGAGAGCGATGGGAGCCGCCGAGAGCAACCAGGCGGGGGGCGTAGAGAATGAAGGGGGGACCCGAGAACAAAGATGGCGTCCCACTGGCGGCCCACCAAGAATGAAGGGGGGACCTGGCAAGGGGCCACCTACTGTCACGTTCAGCGGCAGGCCTGGTTTGCCGCTGCATGCAGAAGAAAAGACCGTTTTGATGAACAATTTGTAACTTTGTCGGCGTCAGAAACGTGATTCTTTGTGTACTGCCTTGGTGAGGTCTGCTGTATGATTTTACCAGGTTGTATGCAAAACAAAGCATCTCACTGTACCTGGGTACAGGTGATAACAAAGCATCAATGAATCATTGTATTTCTCAGTAGAGATTGTCTCCCTTCTGTACGAGACATCACACTCAACACGACGTGTTTGACCTGAGGGGAACACAAAACTGAACCATAAGGAAACATGAGGTGGTTAAGGCTTAAATTTTTCATCGGCTTCGTCATTATAGAGCTGGAGATATTCACATAAATCTAAATCAATTTGCAGCAAGTTATCACCATCGATGTGTGACAGTGTTTCTCCTGCATTTCCATATGACAGTAAGGAGGATCGAGAACCAGAGGACATATGTTTAAGGTGAAGGGGGAAAGGTTTAATAGGAATCTGAGGGGTAACTTTTTTACACAGAGGGTGGTAGGTGTATGAAACGAGCTGCCAGAGGAGGTAGTTGAGGCAGGTACAACCGCAAAGTTTAAGAAACATTTTGACAGGTACATGGATAGGATAGGATAGGTTTAAAGGGATATGGGCCAAACGCAGGCAGGTGGGACCTGTGTAGATGGCACATGTTGATCGGTGTGGGTAAGTTGGGCTGAAGGGCCTGTTTCCACGCTGTATGACACTATGACTCTAAGTAAATTGAATTAAAGAGCATGACTTATTACATATTGGTTAAAAGACGCTATGTTTACAAAGCTGTAATTCAGCAGCTTTGTAGCTGTCTCAGTTCTCCTAGTTGTATCAACTTCAACACAATCCCAAAATAGAATGATGGCCTTTAATTTGAGGTGAACGTTAAAGACAGCTGGTAACTGAGTTCCGACGCCACTTAAGAAAGGTTAAGATTGATGGTTTGAGCAATAGTGGATCTCAGTGATACTGCAAGGTTCACAGAAGAGCAACAGAGGAAGGGTCTGAAGAAGGGTCTCGACTTGAAATGTCCCCTATTCCTTTTCTCCAGAGATGTTGCCTGACCCGCTGAGTTACTCCAGCACTTTGTGTCTATCAGAAGAGTAACAAAGATTGTTTTCAGTTATCCCGTGTATTTGGTGTGATGGGGGTAGCAAAGTATATGGGATCCATGATTTCTTTGAAAGTTCTAAGAACACCACCAACATATTTTTTTTGCCATTTTGTTTCCTTAATCACATGCCTTACATAATCCATCAATTACTCCCTTGTTAAAGGGCTGTGCAAATTATATGTTTCCAAGTCTTTTTGGCTGACCCATGTGTCTTTGAGAATCAGATCTTCTGACTGATATTGGAAGTACAACTGTACAATGAAAGGACAACATATTTTGCTCGTCGGAAATCAAGCTTCCAATTGGAATGTATTCTTGCTGTATTGTGCAGAACGGATTTGTAAACATATGCAAGGGACCATGATATGCAGTCATACACAACATTCTTTCAGATCATTAAAACAGAGAGTCCATGTGCTTGTGATATGTTCACAGTTTGTTTTAATGATTGTACCTTTCAGATAGAATTTGGTATTAATGAGGTGCTAATTGGGAACCACTTTCCCCTTCGATCAGCCATTCATCTAGTAAACTCCCTCACTAAAATGTTCTGTGCATCACTTAGTAAGTTCACCAATGACTCTAAATGGCAGAAATTGGTATTGCATGGTGAAAGTGAACGGTCGGGCTCTGGGGAGAGTTGTAGAACAGAGGGATCTAGAAGTGTAGGTGCATAGTTCTTTGAAGGTGGCGTCACTGGTAGATAGGGTGCTCACAAAGGCTTTTGGCACACTGGCCTTCATCAGTCAGAGTACTGAGTATAAACGTTGGGAGGTCATGTTGCAGATATATAAGACATTGGTGAAGCCGCATTTAAAGTATTGTGTTCAGTGCTGGGCACCATGTTATAGGAAAGATGTCATCAAGTTGGAAAGGGTGCAGAGAAGATTTACGAGGATGTTGCCAGGACCCAAGGGTCTAAGCTATGGGGAGAGATTGAGTAGGCTGGAACTCTATTCCTTGGAGCGCAGAAGGATGAGGGCTGATCTTATCGACATGTATACAATTATGAGAAATATATCGGGTAGACGCACAGTCTTTTGCCCAGAGTAGGGGAATTGGGAACCAGAGGACATGGGTTTAAGATGAAGGGGAAAAGATTTAATAGGAATCCGGGGGTTACTTTTTCACACAAGGGGTGGTGGATGTAGAGAACGAGCTGCCAGAGGAGGTAGTTGAGGCAGGGACTATCCCAACGTTTAAGAATCAATTAGACAGGTACATGGATAAGACAGGTTTAGAGGGATATGGACCAAACACAGGCAGGTGGGACTCATGTAGATGGGACATGTTGGTTGGTGTGGGCAAATTGGGCCAAAGGGCCTGTTTCCATGCTGTGTGTCTCTATGACTCTATAAGTGTGGCTTTCCTACCCCATTATCCTCAGAGAGAAAACAGATTCATCACCATTGGATACAAATAAAAATACCAACCTGACTCAAATAAATTGTGGTTATGAACCCACTTTTAGGGATTGCAATTTGATGCCTGGTTCCGTTACATGAATTCCTTGTTGAATCTGGTTCATCGCTGGTCTCCAGAAGTTCAAGTGGATTCCTACACCACAGATGCAAGGAACTTAACAAGAAGCCAAAGAGTTGGACATCTGAGCTTCTAATCACTGCAGCAGAATAATTTCCAACACAATCTGAACTTTATTTTGCGGTATTGATGGCGTACAAGAGCAGCCTGAACTTCATTGAATTCTATCTCAGTACTTTGTTCAGGAATACCAGTGGTTCTGTTCCCCAGAATGTTTTAAAATCTGTAATTAATATGTATTCTCCCTGCGTTGAGTGCATTGCATCTTTACAATTTAGTTAAAAAAATCTTCACATCTATTATTAACACATGAGACTGTCAAATGCAGGTCTTGGGTTTGGATCCTAGAAGTGTGTAATTTTCATGACCAAGTCGCATGAGAAAACAGTTAAAACTGGATTAGATTACTGCCAATACTCATTGCTGATTGAAATCATGCTCGTTGGGAAATTGTTCTGACCACTTCCGTTGACAATTTGCAGACGTGATCACTCACTAACTAACTCGCTGTGTATCCACACCAGCCTTGCCAAGAAAGCATGGTCTCAAATTCAGATCTG
The DNA here is from genome assembly GCF_053455715.1 of Rhinoraja longicauda. Taxonomy (NCBI): domain Eukaryota; kingdom Metazoa; phylum Chordata; class Chondrichthyes; order Rajiformes; family Arhynchobatidae; genus Rhinoraja; species Rhinoraja longicauda. Next base: position 15,711,344 of record NC_135976.1, on the reverse strand, counting down.
TTCAGTAATATGACGACTGGGACCACCTAATTTCCAGCAGTTCTCAATTCGTTCCTAAGGAACTAATATCTCTTTTGACATCAATCATTTTAACCGTACAATGTGCGTAAATAAAGTGGGTAATTGGAGGCTGGTAGGTTATTATAGTCGAGTCAGTAATTGCATGTGAGTAGACTTCTTAAGTGCGTGAGAGTCAAGAGTCAGAAGTGAAGAGAGCCAAGAGTGTTTAATTGTCATATGTACCGACAACAGAATAATTAAATTCTAATTGCTACATCTTTGCTTTATTGTGCTTTATTGTGCTTCTTGTGCTTTATTGTGCTTTACAACTTTATTGTGTTCAGTTCTGGGCACCATGTTACAGGAAAGATGTTGTCAAGTTGGAAAAAGGTACAGAGAAGATTTCCGACTTGGAACATGCTGGTCCCTGTGGGCAAGTTGGGCTGAAGGGCCCTTTTCCATGCAGTATGACTCTATGACTCCATGACTCTACGAGCTAAACGGGCCTGTAAACACAATGACATTCAGATAAATATATCATTATCGACAATACAATAAATTAATAATCGTAATACCAGGTAACCACAATAATGCAAAATCGAAGTCTGAAGTGCAACCAGAGACACAGTCTACAGAAAATCGTAATTGCTGAGGTTAGTGTTGTGCAGTGTTCAAGAGCTTGATGGTTGCTAGGAAGAAGCTGTTCTTGAACCTGGTGGCCATGGTTTTCAGGGAGATAGAGAGCGAGGCAGGTGGGAGATGGAGGGCATCAGGAAGCAGAGGGAAGTTTGGGACGAGTAGTACAGCAGGGGTGACAGGACCGATGGTTTGGGGGGCACAGAATAGGGAGTGAAGGGGGAGTGGCACTTAGACATTAGGGAAGTATTGGCTGCATTGTTCAGTACAAGGGCACGGTGGAATCCAAGCATGTTGATAAGCAATTCACCTCGCAGGCCGACTAGATTGATGCTATAGTTGCAAGATCACTTCATTCCAGGAGTGCCTAACAGTGAACATTCCTAGGACAACATGATCTGACTTCCCCAATAATGCTCCAAAATGAGCAAATGGTTTAGGTTTGGATTTAAGTTTAGGTTTATTATTGTCATGTGTACTGAGGTGTAATGAAAAGGTTTGTTTTGCATGCTATCCAGTCTGATCAGATAACACTGTACAGAAAGGCACTACTATATCTTGGTGTTATGGCGAGTCCGGAAACTTGTTCTTTGTTGAAGAAGTTTATTGCGACAGCAATATTCGATTACAAAGTTTCTTTAACAAGATAACGGACAACCATCAAAACTCACTGTTTTCTTCGAAGACGTCTCCTAACTAACTCTTTTCGGGCGCCAAAAGCGCACATGACAACATTGTCCAATCAGCGATGTCGCTCTCTGGACCAATCCCTACGGTTGCGCCCACACGTGACCTTGCTGGCCAATCTGAGGGTTCGACGACTAGGACCACTCTCTATGGTCGCTACATGACCCCCCCAGAACCCGAGGTACGGAACCTAGCAGGGAGCCGGATTTCGCGACCAGCACGAGTAAGGAGAGGGGCAGCCTGAACCACAGGAGCAGGGGATTCTGGACTTGGTGGAACTGCCGGAGCGGGGGGTCCTGGACTGATCGGAACTGCCGGAGGCCGGCCTCTCCTAGGTGGTTGGCCGACCAGGACTGGGCGGTCTGGATCTAAATGCGCAGGTTTAAGCCTGGACGAGCTCACTCCTGCCACCCACGTCTAAGGTGAAGGTGACCGTCCCCTTACGCAAAACCCGGAACAGCCCTTCATAGACCCTCTGCAACGGGGCGCGATGGGCATCCTTGCGCAAAAATACAAACTCACAGTCCTTCAGGGCAGGCGGTTCGTGGACCATGGAACACCCATGACGTGAAGTCGGAACTGGGGCCAGGGAACCCACACGTGCCCGGAGTGATGCTAAGACTGATGGGACTGGAGGCAGCTGGCCGGAGGGGTCCGGAAGCAAATCCCCGGGTACTCTAAGTGGCGAGCCATATACTAGCTCCGCGGACGAAGCACCGAGATCCTGCTTAGGAGCAGTCCGAATGCCCAGAAGGACCCAGGGGAGTTGGTCCACCCAGTCCAGGCCTTCTAGCCTCGCACTGAGGGCCGCCTTGAGTTGACGGTGGAACCTCTCCACAAGCCCATTTGCCTGGGGGTGGTATGCTGTAGTGTGTTGTAACCGGGAACCGTACAGCTCTGCTAGCGTGGCCCAGAGGGACAAAGTGAACTGCGGCCCCCTGTCGGTGGTAATAACCGCCGGAACCCCGAAACGTGCTACCCAATGGAGGGCCAAAGTCCTGGCACAAGAGGCAGCAGAGGTATCGGACAATGGGAAAGCCTCTGGCCACCGGGTGAACCTATCCACCACCGTGAGGAGATGGGTGTAGCCCCGGGAGGAAGGCAAGGGCCCGACTAAATCCACGTGAATGTGGAAAAAATGGACCGCTGGGACCTCGAACTCCTGTACGGGGGGCTGGACATGGCGCTGGACTTTAGCGGTCTGGCAGGGGACGCAGGAACGGGCCCAAACAGCTACCTGTTTACGCAGGCCATGCCAGACAAACCGAGCAGCTACTAAAGCAGAGGTGGAGCGGATGGACGGGTGCGCCAGCCCGTGAATAGCATCGAAAACCCGGCGCTGAAGGGTGGGCGGCACTACCGGCCTGGGACGGGGAAGAGAAACATCACGCCAGACTTTTATGCCTTCCGACCCGCAGGCTACCTGAGCCAACTTCAACCCCGAAGTGGTGGACTGGTATGCCGAGGCGGTATCCGCCAGAAGTTGTGCTTCCGCAAGCTCCTGGGGATCCACCTCGCAGTCCACCGCCGAAACGGGGGAAAAAGCAGGCCGGGACAGGGCGTCAGCAACGGCATTAAGCTTACCCGCGATATGACGGACATCGGTGGTAAATTCGGAGATGGCAGTCAGGTGCCGCTGCTGGCGGGCCGACCATGGGTCGGACAATTTGAAAAATGCAAAAGTTAATGGTTTATGGTCCGTAAAGGCCACAAATGGGCGGCCTTCAAGGAAATACCTGAAATGACGAACAGCTAAATAGAGAGCCAGAAGCTCTCGGTCAAATGCGCTATACTTCAGCTCAGCCGAACTCAGTTGCCGGCTGAAAAACGCCAAAGGCTGCCAAAGGCCACCGACCTGCTGCTCCAAAACCCCACCCACCGCCACGTCAGATGCATCAACCGTCAGGGCCGTGGGGGCGGAGGGGCTCGGGTGGACCAACATGGTGGCGTCTGCCAAAGCTGCCTTAGCTGCTGCAAAAGCCAACTCCGCGGCCGGGGACCATATCAACTCTACCGGTTTACCCGCAAGGCATTGGAAAAGCGGGCGCATGACTCGCGCAGCTGCCGGAACGAACCTATGGTAGAAGTTAACCATGCCTACGAACTCCTGTAGCCCTTTTACTGTGGTGGGCCTGGGAAATGCCCGGATAGCCTCCACCTTCTCGGGCAAAGGGGTGGCGCCGGCAGGGGTGATTCTGTGCCCTAAAAAATCAAGAGAAGGGAGGCCGAATTGACACTTGGAGGGTTGGATTATGAGCCCGTGGTCTTGGAGCCGCTGGAATACAGTCCGCAAGTGGACCTGGTGTTCTTGCACTGAGGGGCTGGCGACCAGGATGTCGTCTAAATAAATAAACACAAAGGGTAAACCCCGACCCACACGGTCCATCAGTCGCTGGAAAGCCTGTGCTGCGTTCTTTAAACCGAAAGGCATGCACAACCATTCGAACAACCTGAACGGAGTGATCGTGGCAGTTTTTGGTATGTCCTTCGGCCGCACAGGAATCTGGTGGTATCCTCGTACCAAGTCAATCTTGGAGAACACCACCGCACCTTCCAGCCCAGACGAGAAGTCCTGCAGGTGCGGTATGGGGTAGCGATCAGCCGTGGTGACAGCATTGAGACGCCGATAATCGCCACATGGTCTCCACCCCCCAGATGCCTTGGAGACCATATGCAACGGCGAGGCCCACGGGCTGTCAGACTGACGGACAATTCCCATTTCCTCCATCTTCCTAAATTCCGCCCGTGCCACCACCAGTTTGTCGGGTGGTAGCCTCCGGGCCCGAGCGAAAACGGGAGGGCCCTCGGTGCGGATGTGGTGGACCACGCCGTGCTTGGTCGAAGGGGTGTCAAAACGCTGGATGAGCAGCTCTGGAAACTCCGCCAGGACCTCAGCATACGAGTCAGGGGCCGCGACGACGGCCTGGACAGTAGGGCTGGGTGGGGAGGCGATTGTCGGAGCGACGGGCTCCTCGCTGGCGGAGGGTCGGAGGTCGTTACCGCGGACATCGGGGACCAGTGAAAAGGCCCAGAGAAAATCTGCGCCTAGGATCGCTTGTCTGACGTCTGCTATAATGAATGGCCATTCGTACGTGCGGAGGCCTAAAACAAGTGACATCTTCCGCGTACCGAACGTGCAGATGGGGCTGCCATTAACCGCTATGAGGGTAGGACCTGTCTTACCCGATCTGGTCTCAAGGTCGGTCGGCGGCACTATACTGACAATGGCTCCCGTGTCCACCAAAAATTCTGTGTCCGTGAATCGATCTCGGACGTAGAGGCGTCGGTTCTGGCCAATCGCAACTGCCCCTATGTACGATCGGCCGAGGCATTTCCCGCGAAGGTACAAGGTGAGCGGCAGTTGCGGGATTCTCCACCCCATTGTAGATGGTAATAGCACCAGCCGCGCTTGTGCGGATCCTTTTGGCGGGCTTTTGGAGGACTGGCAGGAGACGCGGCGCCATCTTGATGTCGCTGTGGCGTGGTCACTGATGTCGAGACCTTGTTGATCGAACCGCTTCGTTTTGATTTGGACGCCATGAGCGCATCAGCTTTTTCTGCATATGCTTCAGGGTCCTTAAAAGAACAATCCATGAGCATAAGTCTGACATCTTCGGGAAGTTTCTCTCGGAATGCCTGCTCGAACATGAGGCAATCCGTATGTTCACCGGCTAGCATCATCATCTCGGCCATGAGAACGGACGGCAGCCGATCTCCGAGATCCGGTAGGTGCAGAAGTGCCTATGGAACCCGAAGGTTCATAGTAACAGTGCTTTCATGGCCTCGTACTTGTCTTCCGCAGGAGGATTGACGATGAACCGCATCACGCGTGTGGTCGTCTCCGGCGACAGAGCACTGACGAGGTAGTAGTATTTCGTGGCATCTGTCGATATGTTTCTTAAATGAAACTGGGCTTCGGCGTGGACAAACCAAGATTGCGGTTGATGTGTCCAAAACGACGGAAGGTGAACGCTGACTGCGCTTAGCTCCGGTGTGCCAGGCGCAGCAGTCGACAACGGGGCGTCGTGTTCGCTCATGGTCGGTGATCGCCCAGATCACGTCGGGGTCACCAATATGGCGAGTCCGGAAACTTGTTCTTTGTTGAAGAAGTTTATTGCGACAGCAATATTCGATTACAAAGTTTCTTTAACAAGATAACGGACAACCATCAAAACTCACTGTCTTCTTCGAAGACGTCTCCTAACTAACTCTTTTCAGGCGCCAAAAGCGCACATGACAACATTGTCCAATCAGCGATGTCGCTCTCTGGACCAATCCCTACGGTCGCGCCCACACGTGACCTTGCTGGCCAATCTGAGGGTTCGACGACTAGGACCACTCTCTATGGTCGCTACAGTGTCTCAATTTGACGGTATTCGACGTCTACAGCAGACATGGAAGTAATTTCCCCAACTCTGTAAATGACATTGTGTGTTCATGACCACTTTGGGCAATGACTTTGAATGAGTAGGCCCTTAGTCCACAATGTATGAAAGAATGGGATGAAGTCACAGTCTCAGTCTGGCCATTAGGTGGAGACAAAGAATGGAAGATGAATATTCTCCCGAGATGCTGTCTGACCCGCTGAGTTACTCCAGCACTACATGTCATTTAATGAAGGATGGACGTTTACTGCCCAGAAAGAGACAGAGAATCTCCAAGATTTATTGATCAAATAACTGGCTAATGTGGCAAAGGTTCAGCTGCAATTCATTGACAAATTTATCAGCATGATCAAAATACATGGTGCAGAATTTTGTCAACAAAGGGAGAAAGTAGCTAAAAACTGGAAAATACTTGGATTGTAAATAAAATACCAAATTTAATTAATAATCAGCCAGTGTATAAACTGTAGACTGTGGTAAAGAAGTAGATTTAAGAGCAATCATTTAATATTAATTGTGCTTCAGGCCAGATTTTTTAACCAAAATATTGTTCTTTAATAGCCTTCAGAAGTGCAAGCACCAATCTAAACCCATTTTAATAATATACAATACAATACAATACAATATATCTTTATTGTCATTGTACCCAGGGGTACAACGAGATTGGGAATGCGCCTCCCATACGATGCACTAATTTAGGTAATTTAGACAGCAGCAACCCAACGAAACGAACAGTTGTAACAGTTTTGGACAGGGTAAAGTGCAAGTTGATCTATGCGTTGTGGCCATCCGGCTCAGCAGGACCGGTTCATAGCAGCTATGGCCCTGGGGATGAAGCTGTTCCTGAGTCTGGAGGTGCGGGCATAGAAGGCCTTGTATCGTCTGCCCGATGGAAGGAGTTCGAACAGACTGTTGCAGGGGTGTGAAGAGTCTTTGTGGATGCTGGTGGCTTTTCTGAGGCATCGTGTGTTGTAGATGCCCTCCAAGTCTGGTAGCTGTGTTCCGATGGCCCTCTGAGCTCTATGGACTACCCGCTGTAGAGCTTTCCTTTCTGCCTCCGTGCAGCTGAGGTACCACACAGGGATTCCATGCGTTAGGATGCTCTCTATGGTGCAGCGGTAGAAGGTCTTCAGCAGCTGTTGGGGTAGACCAGACTTTTTCAGTGTTCTTAAGTAGAACAGTCTTTGTTGTGCCTTCTTGACCAGCGCAGCAGTGTTATTGGACCATGTTAGGTCCTCCGAAATGTGAGTGCCCAGAAACTTGAAGCTGGACACTCTCTCCACACTGACCCCATTGATAGAGATCGGGGCATATTCCCCGTTATGTGACCTACGGAAGTTGATGATCAGCTCCTTGGTCTTGGTGGTAGGAGTCAATTATGCTATCCATAAGACAATATTATGCTAAATTCAATTCTTAGTTCGTAGCTTAGTTTATTGTCACGTGTACCGAGGTACACTGAAAAGCTTTGTTGCCTGCTAACCAGTCAGCAGAAAGGCAATATATGATTACAATTGTGCCATTCACAGTGTACAGATACACGATAAAGGGAAATAATGTGTAACATTTAGTGCAAGATAAAGTCTGGCAAGGTCCCATCAAAGATAGCCTGAAGGTCTCCAATGAGGTAGATAGTAGCTCAGGACTGCTCTCTAGTTGTTTGGTAGGATGGTTCAGTTGCCTAATAACAGCTGGGAAGAAACTGTCCCTGGATCTGGAGGTGTGCGTTTTCTTTTTATTTTACCTTTTGCCTGATGGACAGCTTCCAGTGTGAAACTTTACTTGTTACAAATCAAACAAGTTGTGCCATGACCTGAGGGCCTGAGCTATTGGGAGAGGTTGGGCAGGCGAGAACTTTCTTCCATGGAGCGCAGGAGGATGAGGGGAGGGATTTGAACACGTTTCTCTGGGTAATCTGTCCCTCACTGCCCTTTAATACAATTACTATTCTCCTTTTTTATTTCAAAAATAAACTTTATTTCTTGTCCATCTCCCTCAGGTGCCATGATGGGCAGCAGACTTTCAGCAAGAGAGCTCTCCATTACCTCCTCAAGAGGAATTGAGGACGCACAATAAGTGTGGCATTGCTCGTGATACCGATATCCTGAAAAATGATTAAAGAAAATTTAAAAATTTGCATTGTTAAATGCAACACATTAAAGTACAAGTTTAACAAACTTTCCACAAGTACCTGTATTATACTTGTATTACCTGTAATTTACCTGTATTACCTGTAATTTACCCCTAGCTAAAATAATGTAAGAATTAAGTCAAATTATCCAGGGGGTGAAAATAGTTTCTAGATTAAGAAAAATTATTCTGCATTGATTTAACGACACTTATCGGCCATCAAATAGTTGCGCCAATCAGAGTAAGGTTTGCAAATGCCGAAATAAAATATTGTGATGTAGAAATATTGTTAGAATTAGACCGTCAAAATAATACACATTTAGTCGAGAAAAATTCACCTAACCAGGATCGAACTCGGGTCTCTGGCGCAATAAGGCAGCAACTCTACTGCTGCACCACTGTGCCACTGGTGTATACAAGGAACTTCAGATGCTGGTTCACAAAAAAACCCCAACGTGCTGGAAAATGGGTGCCAATCTGAAAAGTCACCTGGCCATGTCCTTCAGAGATGCTGCCTGACCCACTCCAGCACTTTGTGTCTTTTTACTAAACCACCATCTGCAGTTCTTTGCGTCATCAGAGATGCTGCTTGACCCACTAATCTACTCCAGCACTTGCTTTATATTTGGTAAACCAGCACCTGCAGTTCCTTTTGTCACAAAGAAGGGTCGCGACCCGAAACGTCACCTATCCATGCACTTCAGAGATGTTGCCTGACCCGCTGAGTTACTCCAGCACTTTGTGCCTTTTAGTTAGAAACCAGCAATTGATGTTCCTTCTGCACCAGAGATGCTGCCTGAGATACTCCAGCACTTTGTAGACAAATTGCTACTTACTGTGGGTTATTTATGTTTGAAACGTTAATGGTTTTCCATTAATGTCTGACAACAAGAAGGGTAATGCTACTCAAACATCCAGTTTTGGAGGTTTGCTATTTTGCTATGTCCGGGCTGGGTAGTTCCAAGGCAGTTTGTATGGTGAGCTTCATCGGGCGCGCTGTACAGTCTTCACATCTTCTCAAATGCTTTTCACCCAGCTTGTCGAAATTTCCTTTGCACACTAAAAATAGGAGAGTATAATTGCTATTGCTGAAAGAGTCGCTGAAACATGTCTATTTTAGAAACAAACTTATTTGTAAACACTTAATGAGATTATTATTAACCGTATTAACAATCGGGTTTGGCAGCATCCGAATTGCTTCTGATTTATGATTTAGCTTCAACAGAAAGTTACAAAAATGTAGTTAATAATGTAAATGGCAGAATGTGAAATAATCATAGAGTCATACAGCATGGAACTAGGCCCTTCGGCCCATCACACCCATGCCAACCAAGATGCCCCATCTAAGCAAGTTCCATCGATCGTGGCATTGGACTTTGTCCATGGAGCAGGTGCACTACAATGCTGAGAATTCTATTCAGCACTCTGTATCTTTCCCCTTGCTCCACTATTGTACTTGAGTTTGACTTGATTGTATTTATTTATGGTAGCTGGATCGGTTGGGTAGCATGTGAAACAAAGCTTTGTACTGTACCTCAGTACAGGTGACAATAATAAACCTAAGCCCACACCTATCCATATGTCTATTATACATGGTTATTGTATCAGCCTCAACTACATCCTCTGGCAGCTCGTTCCATAAATGTATGTGAAACTCCCTTCCAGTGATCTGTGAGGAAAATACATAAGATTTAAACTCTTATTGTTGGATTTCTGTGGAAAATAAAATGAAGAGGGAAACTGAGGTACATTTTCATAAAATTCAGAAACAGGACCTCAAGAAAATCTTTGAATACAGAAAGCCATTTAAAAAAAAATCGCAATATATTTAATTTAAAAATAGAAATCTGTCAACTGTAGTATTTTCATTTTCTTAAATATGATTTTACAAATATTGCGACGAACTCTTAATGTTTATTTAAATATATTTTGCCTCCAGCAGTGAAGAATTACTACACTGCTTTCTCCCCATGCCATAAGGAATTACAATTTGCACAATAATTTAAATAATTACAGGAGAATTTAAAGGAACAATTATCATTACAATTATCTCTAAGTTCAGGAATGTTTATTAAGTAATTTTCAGTGGTAGTGATTTTTGAAGTTTCAATGATCATATACATAGTTTTAAAATGTGATCATATGAAGCAGATGAATCATTACAGTAAGGTAGCCAAACAGCAGCAAATTATTTACAATCTAATTTATTGAAGGCAACATAGAAGGTGGCACAGTGGCACAGTGGCACAGTGGCACAGCAAGGTAGAGTTGCTGCCTCACAGCGTTGGAGACTTGGGTTTGATCCTGACCTCAGGTGCTGTCCATGTGAAGTTTGCACGTTCTCCCAGTGACGGCGTGGGTTTTCTCCTGGAACAGGCTCTCGCGCCCACAATGTCCCCGCTGCCCATTGTGGGAAGATGAACTATCTCCTCTGCCTGCACGTGATCCATATCCCTCCATTCTCTGCATGTCCATGTACCCATGCTGGAATCTTGAGGACGAAACCAACTGCTGGAGGAACTCAACAGGTCAGGCAGCATCTGTGGAGGAAAATGGACTGGGCAGTCTAAAGAAGTGTCCCAAAATGAAACGTTGCCTTTCCATGTTCTCCACAGATGCTGCCTGACCCGCTGAGTTACTCCAGCACTTTGACTGGAGTAACATAGACTGTCCATTTCCCTCCAGAGATACTGCCCACCCAGCTGAGTTTAATTTCGTTTAGTTTGTTATTGTCACCTGTACCGAGATACAGTGAAAAGTTTTTTGTTTGCAAGCTATCCAGTCAGCGAAAAGGCCATATGTGAATACATAAACACAATCAAGCCATCCGCAATGCACAGATAAAGGGTAAAGTGTTCCAGCACTTTGTGTTTCGCAAGGACTTGTAGTCTGGCGAAACTCCAGGTCTTGACACTGAACAGTTAAAAAAGATTGTGTTGAGGAGATAGGTCGACCCCTACATATGACTCAATAGTTACCCTGAGGTCTGGAAGCTAGCAGGCATTGTTGTATTTCTGCAGCTACATAAGGGCTCCTCAGCAGTTTGGGGCTCCCAGGTAATATCCTTGCCTTGTCCCCACTCCGGTCATTATGAGTGGCAGCACAGTGGCGCAGCTGGGGCGGCACACCGGCGCAACGGTAGAGTTCCTGCCTTACGGCGCCAGAGACCCAGGTTAGATCCTGACTATAGGTCCTACCTGTGTGGAGTTTGCACGTTCTCCCTGGGACCACGGGGGCTTTCTCTGGGTGCTCCGGTTTCCACCTACACTCCAGGTTTGTAGGTTAATTGGCTCCTGTAAATTGTAAATTGTCCCTAGTGTGTAGGGTAGTCCAGGGTGATCGCTGGTCGGCGCAGACTCACATAACTCCTGAAGTTGATTGCACGTGGAAACTGTCTCTAACAGCACTAAAGGCCATAGAAACATATCCCTTAATGCAAGCCATTTTCCTTGTCAAGTACAGACAAAATTCACTATCTTATGGTCCAGGAATCTGGAGAAGGTTGACTACATAGCTTTATTTTAGCCTGCAATTATCTGCCTGATACATTTGTTAACCAAATCCCATGAATTAAAAATGCTGGTTGCAAAAGTTTAACTAATCCATCTAAAAATAGGCTTGTCGCGAAAAAACATTTTAATCGCCCTGCCAATCTACCATTTGCGATTAAAACAAGTTCAAGTTGCAGCAAGTGATACAGATATACAAAACCATTTCCTTGTTATCTTTGGGTGCAGCAGCTAATTCATTTAGTAAACAGAAAAATAAAATTGAAAAATGTTCTAATTTTACTTTTTAAAGCTTGCCTTAAATCCCACAAATAGCCATGAATTCCCAATTGTCATGAATAAACCGAATGACAAATGGACAAGTATTGACTTGTATCCACTTATCACTTGCCAGGCTTTGTCCTGCCCCTATCTCTCTTTTCCAGCTTTCTTCCTCCTCCTACAACCAATCTAAAGAAAGGTCCCAACCCCAAATGTCGTCTGTCCACTTCCTCCGCAGATGCTGCCTGATCTGCTTAGTTCCTCCAGTACTTTGTGTTTTGTTCAAGATTCCAGCATCTGCAGTTCCTTGTGTCTTCAAGTTAGACCAGGGGTCCAGTTTTTCTAGTTCTTTTGCTAGCATGATTATCTTAGTTAGCCAATTCCTTATAAATCCATTTATTTGTTGATCTGTCAACCTCAAGGATTAAAATCTATTTGCCTTTGGAGGAGGATGCATAGATATCTTCAACATTGTAAGAGCAAACATGATTGTGTACCCAATAACATTTTTTTATCAAGCGTTACATTTAAAGTGACATTTGTGGCTCTCTTTTCTTTAAAACTGATATAAATACAGCAACCACACACTTAACAATTCCACCCTTCCACTAGTTTTCTGTTTCACTGTGCAACTAATTAGTGATATCCAGCATCAAATGAGTTTTCTTTGCCCCCCCCCAGTTATTCCTTCTTCTCCCTGCTCCCATTGGGCAGAAGGTACAGAAGCTTGAAAGCACGCACCACCAGAGTCAGGAACTGCTTCTTCCCCTCCGTTTTGTTTAGAGATACAGTGCAGAAACAGGCCCTTCGGCCCACTGAGTCCGTGTCGACCAGCGATCCCCGCATATTAACACTATCCTACACACACTAGAGACTATTTACAATTGTACAATTTACAATTAGCCTACAAACCTGCAGGTCTTTGGAGTGTGGAAGGGAACGGTAGATCCCGGAGAAAACTCATGCAGTCACAGGGAAAACGTACAAACTCCATACAGACAACACCAGTAGTCAGGATCGAACCTGGGTCTCTGGCGCTGTTAGGGCAGCAACTCTACCGCTGCGCCATCGCGCCGCCTCTGTTATTGGGCTCCTGAACAGTCTCTCCTTAGATTGGGGTCCTGTTTTCCAAGGCACAAGGAGGGTTCAGTCCCGATTCTTCAGTCTACCTCATTGCAGACATTAGACTCCTTCTCTGGAACCGTAACACCTTCACACTCGGAACTATGTTCTGCAAGGCCCTGGGTAGAGTGGACTTCCAAATCTCTCCTATCCAACATAAAGCAGCTCTATTTTTGTCTCCCATTCTTTCACCTTTCTCTGCTTCTGAGAACTTGTTTTAATTTACCATTTTTCCTCATTATAATGCAAGATCAGTCAGCTTGAAATCCTAACGTATGAACATTGAATTCTCCAATTTTAGGTAACCTTCCACACCCCTCCATCTCCCCTCGTCTTTCTCCCCCACATCCCCTTTCCTCCCCACTTCCCCTTCTCTGTGTCCCACCTGCACCTATTTCTCCCCTCCCCGTCCCCCTCCCCCTCCACCTTTCTCCGCCTTCACAATTCATGACTCTTCAATCCTTTTGTCTCACAACTTTTTTTTGCATCTAAGGCCTTTGTCCAACTATCTGCCTATCATGACCCTCCCTCGCCTGTGTCAACCTGTTACCTGCCAGGCTTTGTCCTGCCCCAGCTTTCTTTTCCTCCCCTACAATCAGTCTCAAGAGGGGCCCCGGCCCGAAACGTCACGTATCAGTGTTCCTCAGGGATGCAGCCTGATCGGTTGAGTTACTCCAGCACTCTGTGTCTTTTTTTTGTTGTAAAGCAGCATCGACAGTTCCTTGTGTCTTCAGTAAGCTTACATATTGACTTTGCTTCTCCACGGATGTTGCATATCCTGCATTGGAATTAAAGCTTGTTTGTTTTAGAGGTTAGCACAATTATTTTTGCAAGGGTTCAAAGCTTATTTGTTTTGGAGGTATTGCTCAAGAGTACTCTGTTCCACCAGGTGCATGGTATCTTAACGTGCAGAGAACATAGACCCGGGCTTGGGGAGACAAGGAACTGCAGATTCTGGAATCAATGATACTTTAGTGTCACGTGTACCTAGGTGCAGTGAATTAATTTGTTTGCGCATACAATCTAGTAAAACCACACAGCAGACTTCACCCAGGCATGACACAAAAAGTCACCATGTTTCTGGTGCCGACAAAGTTTCAACAGTTCTTAGTAAAGTCTTATCTTCTGATAAACCAGGCCCTCTGTCGCACTTGGCCACATGAGGCCCACCAGGTGCCCTCTATTCTCGGCACCCAATCCTCTCGCTCCTGGCTGGACCCTCTTTGTTCTCGGTGCCTCCCCCCCCCACCTGGTTGCTCTCTGCAGCCCCCCCAGCCAGCCATTCGGCTCTGCGGTGCATCCTGGGAATTTTAAGCAAAGCACAAACATAGAAATATAGAAAATAGGTGCAGGAGTAGGCCATTCAGCCCTTCGAGCCTGCACCGCCATTCAATATGATCATGGCTGATTATCCAACTCAGTATCCCGTACCTGCCTTCTCTCCATACCCCCTGATCCCTTTAGCCACAAGGGCCACATCTAACTCCCTCTTAAATATAGCCAATGAACTGGCCTCAACTACCTTCTGTGGCAGATGGATAAGATTAGTACATGACAATGCTCTGATCATGAATTTGCTCTGCTACAGAATTGTTCCTTTTTTCCAAAACACCAGAATGTAAATGAATAAGTTTAAGAAACCCTGAGCAGTTTCAACAGGCAAGATTTACATCTGAAGCCAGTATTAAAAATGATTGCCGCTGAATCTTTAACTCTGCAGGTTGATGGGACCAAGTTGGGGAATTCAACTAACAGTTGGGTTCACATTGAGAATTTGCCAAGGAGCCATTATTAGACTAATAATGAAATGTCACAGTGACCCATAAGAACACCACAGCAGGGCTAAGCAACAAGTCCGAACAAATCCATGGCTATTTTTAATGTTCTCCAAAGTCATTTTAAAATCTCCCCCGGTGACGACGACAAGACCTATTTAAAATGTTAACACTAAATCTCTGTGTGATGTCTGACCAATTTCCAACTTTATATTGGTGCAATGACCAACATGGTAATGTTTACATTATGTGGTTACCCAGGAATGTACTTAGGGCTAAAAGGACACAAGGTGCTGCAGTAACTCAACAGGTCAAACAGCATTTCTGGAGAACATGCATAGGTGACGTTTCGGGTCAGGACCCTTCATCAGTTTAGTTTAGTTAATTTATTACTGTTATCACATGTACCGAGGTACAGTGAAAAGCTGTTTGTTGTGTGCGATCCAGTCAGCGAAAAGACTTTACATGATTACAATCAAGCCATCCACAGTGTACAAATGGAACAATGTTTAGTGTAAGATAAAGTCCAGTGAAATCCGATTAAAGACAATCTGAGGGTCTCCAATGAGGTAGATGGTAGGTCAGAACCGTTCTGCAGTTGATGATAGGATGGTTCAGTTGCTTGATAACAGCTAGAAGAAATAAGGAACTGATTGTCAAGCTGAGTAGCCACAAACTCACCTCCTCGTGTTTCACCTCTGGAACCCATGTAGGAGCTTGGCCAAAAGTCTCAGTATTTGCATGCAATACATGAACTGGCATTTTCGTGATAAAAGCCAACAGTCCCACAGGTCTAAAGGGGCTGCTCCTTGCTTTTTGGCTGCATTTTTCACCCACCATCCTCATCTTTGGACACCCTGTGCGTAGGGGAGAGGGCAGGGCCGAAGATGTCCTTGTTGGGCCTGGCCAAGCTGGCCATCCGCGACTCACGGCGCCAGGCGGAAGAGGGCTCTGCCCGAGCCAGCTGCCTACCCCTTTTCCGGGGTTACATCCGTGCCAGGGTGGTGCTGGAGAGGGACTATGCGCTGTCCACGGGCACCCTGGGGGATTTCCGGGACCGCTGGGCACCGCGGGGGATTGGATGTATCCTGGATGGGGATTGTAATATAATTGTATAATAGTTTCAATTGGTATATTTGTTTGTATAATATTCTGGTGGTGGGTTCTGTTTTGGTTTTATTGTATTGTATATATTATTTTAATATTTGAATAAATATTTTTGATTAAAAAAAACAACCAAAAAACAGTCCCACAGAGTCGGTAATGGTCTGAACCTTTTATTTTCCTACAGCTCTTAACCAGTGTTAGTGGCAAGCTGCACAAGTCCTTCCCCTGACTGCCAAATTGGAGCTGCATTCCCCAGTTTACGTCCTTTAGACCAGAGATACAGCACAGAAACAGCCCTTTCAACCCACTGAGTCTGTGCCGTCCAGCGATCAACCTTCACACTTGTACTGCTCTAATAATAATAATAATAATGTATTTTATTTATATAGCGCTTTTCATATACTCAAAGACGCTTTACAGAGATTTAGAGAGCATAGGGAAATGAATAAATAGATAAATAAGTAAATAAATAAACGAACAGAGAAAGGAGACAGAAGGTGAGGTGACCTTCAGTGACCTTCAGTGGTTGAAGGCAGTACTGAACAGGTGAGACTTCAGTGATGTTTTGAATGTGGTGAGTGTGGAGGAGTCTCTAACGGTTTGGGGTAGTGAGTTCCATAGGGTGGGAGCAGCGATGGAGAAAGCCCTGTCCCCCCAGGATCTGAGTTTGGTCCGGATGTGGGGGGATAGGAGATTGGCAGCAGCAGAGCGGAGGGTGCAGGTGGGAGTGTGCCTGTGGAGGAGGTCGGTCAGGTAGGATGGGGCCAGGTTATGGAGGGCTTTGTTGGTTATGAGGAGGATTTTGTACTGGATTCTCTGGGGGATGGGGAGCCAGTGGAGTTTATAAAGGACGGGGGTGATATGGTCACGGATCGGGGTGGGTTGAGTAGACGGGCAGCGGAGTTTTGAATGTATTGAAGTTTACTGATGATTTTTGAGGGTGCGCCATAGAGGAGGCTGTTGCAGTAGTCCAGACGGGAGGTGATGAAGGCGTGGATGAGGGTTTCTGCAGCTGTGGAGGAGAGGGATGGACGGAGACGGGCAATGTTTTTGAGGTGGAAGAAGGCTGTCTTTGTGATGTGTTTGATGTGTTTGTCGAAGGAGAGGGTTTGATCAAAGATGATTCCAAGATTCCGGATGTGAGGTGAGGTGGATACTGGGAGACCATCAATGTTGATGGTCTACACACCAGGGACAAATTTACTCCCTACCAAAGCCAATTAACCTACAAACCTGCACATCTTTGGGGTGTGGGCAGAAACCGGAGCACCCGGAGAAACTCACGCGGTCACAGGGAGAACGTACAAACTCCATACAGATAGCACCCGTAGTCAGGATCGAACTCGGGTCTCTGGCGCTGTAAGGCAGCGTCACTGTGCCGATCCTCTTTTAACCCTGCCCATCTTGACAGAAACCTTGGAGCAAGATGTTGTTTGATTCGCTGAGTGTTACCTGCATTTTCCGTTTTTATTTAAAAATGGTGGCGCAGCGGTAGAGTTGTTGTCTTACAGCGTCAGAGAAACGGGTTCAATCCTGACTATGGGTGCTGCCTGTATGGAGTTTGTACGTTCTACCCATGACCTACATGGGTTTTCTACGTATGCTCTGGTTTCCTCGCACACTCCAACGACGTACAGGTTTGTGGGTCAATTGGCCTTGGTAAAATTGTAAATTGTCCCTCATGTTTGTAGGATAGTATTAGTGTGCGGGGATCGCTGGTAGGCGCGGACTTGGTGGGCTGAAGGGCCTGTTTCCATGCTGTATCTCTAAACTAAACTACCTACCTTAGTCTGAAGAAGGGTCTCGACCTGAAAGGTCACCCATTCCTTCTCTCCAGAGATGCTGCCTGACCCGCTGAGTTATGCCAGATTTTTGTGTCTATCTCCGCTCCGTCAAAGAAGCACTGAAGGTACTATCATGTATGAAGGTAGACAAATCTCCAGGGCTTGATTAGATATATCCGAGGACATTGCGAGAAACTACAGAGGAAATTGCAGGAGCCCTGGTTGAAATTTATGTCGTCCTTAAATACAGGAGAGGTGCCAGAAGACTGGAGGGTGGCAAGTGTTGTGCCTCTTTTCAAGAAGGGTTGCAGGGAAAATGTTGGGAACGATAGTCCGGGGAGCTTAACATCTGCAGTTGGTAAGTTACTGGAGAGTATTCTGAGGGATAGGTTATCCAGGTTTTTAGATGGGCAAGGGCTGATTAGGGATAGTCAGCATGGTTTTGTACGTGGGAGGTCGTGTCTCACATATCTGATTGTTTTTTTTGAAGACATGACCAAAAAGGTCGATGAGGGCAGAGCTGTAGATGTTGTGTACATGGATTTCAGTAAGGCATTCGACAAGGTTCCGCATGGTGGACTGCTCTGGAAGATTAGATCGCATGGGATTCAAGGAGAGATAGCTGAATGGATAGCAAATTGGCTCCATGGAAGGAAGCAGAGGGTGATGGTGGAAAGTTGCTTCTCGGACTGGAGGCCTGTGACTAGTGGTGTGCCTCAGGGTTCGGTGCTGGGCCCATTACTGTTTGTCATCTACATCAATGATATGGATGAGAACATACAAGATTAGCAAGTTTGCTGAGAATAGACAATAGACAATAGGGGCAGGAGTAGGCCATTCAGCCCTTCGAGCCAGCACCGCCATTCACTGTGATCGTGGCTGATCATCTACAATAAGTACCCCGTTCCTGCCTTCTCCCCATTTCCCTTGACTCAGCTTTCTTTAAGAGCTCTATCTGTTGAAAGCATCCAGAGAATTGGCCTCCACTGCCTTCTGAGGCAGAGAATTCCACAGAATCACAACTCTGAAAAGAGTGAAAAAGTTTTTCCTCATCTCCGTTCTAAATGGCCTAGCCCTTATTCTTAAACTGTGGCCCTTGGTTCTGGACTCCCCCAACATCGGGAACATGTTTCCTGCCTATAGCGTGTCCAATCCCTTAATAATCTTATATGTTTCAATAAGATCCCCTCTCACCCTTCTAAATTCCAGTGTATACAAGTCCAGTCACTCCAGTCTTTCAACATACAACAGTCCCGCCATCCTGGGAATTAACCTCGTGAACCTACTCTGCACTCCCTCAATAGCAAGAATGTCCTTCCTCAAATTTTGAGACCAAAACTGCACACAATACTCCAGGTGTGGTCTCACTAGAACCCTGTACAACTGCAGAAGGACTTATTTGCTCCTATACTCAACTCCTCTTGAAGGCCAACATGCCATTAGCTTTCTTCACTGCCTGCTGTATCTGCATGCTTACTTTCAGTGACTGATGAACAAGGACACCCAAATCTCGTTGTACTTCCCCTTTTCTTAACGACACCATTCAGATAATAATCTGCCTTCCTATTCTTGCCACCAAAGTGGATAACCTCACATTTACAACAATAGTGAGTGGTTTTGCAGATAGTGAAGAAGGTCGTGAAAAATTGCAGCAGGATCTGGATCGATTGGCCAGGTGGGCGGAGAAATGGTTGATGGAATTTAATACAGAGATGTGTGAGGCGTTGCATTTTGGGATGTCTAACAAGGCAGGACCTACAGAGTAAATGGTAGGCCTCTGGCTAGTGTTGTAGAGCAGAGGGATCAAGGAGTGCAGGTGCATGGTTCTTTGAAGGTCGAGTCGCAGGTAGATAAGGTGGTCAAAAAGGCTTTTGGCTCATTGGCCTTCATCAGTCAGAGTATTAAGAACCAAAGTTGGGAGGTCATGTTGCAGTTGTATAAGATGTTGGTGAGACCTCATTTAGAATATTGTGTTCAGTTCAGGGCACCATGTTATAGGAAAGATATTGTCAAGCTTCAAAGGGTTCAGAAAAGATTTACAATGTTGCCAGGACTAGAGGGTGTGAGCTGTAGGGAGAGGTTGAGTAGGCTGGGTCTCTATTCCTTCGAGCGCAGGAGGATGATGGATGATCTTATAGAGGTGGACAAAATCATGAGAGGAATCGATCGGGTAGATGCACAGAGTCTCTTGCCCAGAATAGGGGAATCGTGGACCAGAGAACATAGGTTCAAAGTGAAGGGGAAAAGATTTAATAGGAATCCGAGGGGTAACTTTTTCACACAAAGTGTCGTGGGTGTATGGAACAAGCTGCCAGAGGAGGTAGTTGAGGCTGGGACAATCCCATCGTTTAAGAAACAGTTAGACAGGCACAAGTGTAAGAAAGAACTGCAGATGCTGGTTTAAATCGAAGGTAGACACAAAATGCTGGAGTAACTCAGCGGGTCAGGCAGCATCTCTGGAGAGAAGGAATGGTGACGTTTCGGGTCGAGACCCTTCTTCAGACTGATGTCAGGGGAGAGCGGGGGGTGGGGGTAGGGCAGGGGTGTGGGTACATGGATAGGATATGTTTGGAGGGATATGGACCAAGCTCAGGCAAATGGGACTAGTGTAGCTGGGACATTTTTTGCCGGTGTGGGCAAGATGGGCCGAAGGGCCTTTTTCCACACTGTATCACTCTATGACTCTATGACTCTATAACCAGCTTAATTTAAAGTGATCATCAGATGCTCACTGATCAAATTTCTCCTGCCTTTTGCTGTAATTCTGCAATTACCTACTTCTAAGTTTCCTTTAATCACCTCAATAACAAACCAAATCAGCGCCTGTAAGGATGCAGGGTTGGATTTCCTACAATACGTAATAGCTGTGTATCATCATATCATATCATATCATATATATACAGCCGGAAACAGGCCTTTTCGGCCCACCAAGTCCGTGCCGCCCAGCGATCCCCGTACATTAACACTATCCTACACCCACTAGGGACAATTTTTACATTTACCCAGCCAATTAACCTACATACCTGTACGTCTTTGGAGTGTGGGAGGAAACCGAAGATCTCGGAGAAAACCCACGCAGGTCACGGGGAGAACGTACAAACTCCGTACAGTGCAGCACCCGTAGTCAGGATCGAACCTGAGTCTCCAGCGCTGCATTAGCTGTAAAGCAGCAACTCTACCGCTGCGCTACCGTGCCGCAGTGTAATGTGTTCCAACACGTTTTCACCTTAGGCACAGTATACATCCATCAAAATGATAGGATGAGTCTGAATAAGGGCCTCGACCCGAAACGTCACCCATTCCTTCTCTTCAGAGATGCTACCTGTCCCGCTGAGTTACTCCAGCATTTTGTGTCTACCTTCCATTGAAATGATACGCAGGTTAAAGTTAAAAGTTAAGTCACTTGCTTATCTTCTCTACAACAATTGGATTGTTGTTACTACAGTTATTCCAGCTGAGATAGGAGATGCATATTTCTGTCTTTAGAAGGATCCTGACCCCAAAAGCCACCATCAGACTTAATCGAACTTCAATGTTATATCTTGTATTAAATGTTGTACCCTTTATCCTTTTATCCGTGTACTGTGGACGGCTTGATTGTATTCATGTATCGTCTTTTCTTTGACTGGAGAGCACGCCAACAAAATATTTTCGCTGTACCTTGGTACGTGTGACAATAAACCAAAACACAACTAAACGAAAATACTGAACTACACGTTGCAATGAACTGAACTAAATTAAACTAAACTCAAAAACTAAACTGCACATGACAATAATAAACGAAACAACTAAACGACAAGTGACAACAAAACTAAACTAAACTAAACTAAAATACGAAACTACACGTGACAATAAATTAAATTAAAATAAACTACGGGTGACAATAATAAACTAAACTAAACTATCCATTCCCTCCACGGATGCTGCCTGACCCGCTGAGCTCCTCCAGCCCTTTGTATTTCGCTCAAGATTCCAGCACCTACAGTTCCTTGCTCCTTGCGCACATTTCAATCCGTCAGATCAAATCGAGAGGAAAAATCCAGACTGAAATTGTGTGGGGCATATAAAATGAGATGATTTATTGTGCTGACAGTGTATAGATGGTTCAAAAGGCTGATCAGAACGTCTATGTTAGGGAAAGGCAGCAAAGATTGCTGAGCCGGGTCTAGCTGGCTGACTGACTTATGGACAGTATTTTTATGAGCAACCATTTCTCGCTCAGAACTGTCAGAAACATTAACTCGTAAAACGTACTTCGCCGCGCCAGACCGGGTAAGATTAATTCATAGGTTGCGATTTGAAGCCAGAAAATGTGACTCTGCTGATCCTTGCAAAATGCGAGGCAGAAGAAATGGTGCGTGAGAAGATGTGGTCCAGGAGATGTGCTGGGATAACTAAGGGATGAGATAAACTGCTCCATGAGTTATTCAGAGTCGTTTGAGATGGTAAAACATTGTGTGGTAGTTTATCAATGATCGATTGTGGAGTGGTTGAGACTTTAAGATCGTGATACTTACTGGATCGGACATTCACCTCTGATTAGTCGTTCCAGACGTGCGATAGCTACATGTTAGGTTTCATATTTTCTTCCATGATCGGTGGCCTTTCAGCTCGTCATGTCCACTCTAGCTTTCAGTCCCACATCGCAGTTATTTTTTTGTAAACTGTTCTCTCTAACATGCTAATCAAATCTCGTCGCCCCCTCTAATACCCTTCTACACAAGAGAACATAGGGCATTACAGCATAGGAATAGGCCCTTCGGCCCACAATGTCCATGCCGGACAAGATGCCAAGCCCAATTCTTATCTACCTACACATGATCCATATTCCTCCATTCCCTGCAGATCCATGTGCCTATCCAAAGGACTCTTAAATCCCACTATGGTATTTGCCTTCACCATCCCTGGTAGTGTGTTCCAGGCACCCTCCACCCGCTGTGTAACAAAATCCTTGCTCCGCACTTCTCCTTTAAACTTTACCTCTCTCACATTAAAGCTGTGCCTTCTCGTATTTGATACTTCCATTCTGGGAAAATATTCTGACTGTCGACCCCAATTATTTTCTTGTAAACTGTTCGCCCATACCTGCTAATCAATTCTTCCGGCAACCTCTATTGCCCTTCTACAGAAGAGAACATAGAGCAGTACAGCACAGCAACAGGCCCTTCAGCCCACAATGTCGGTACCGAACATGACGCCAAGCCCAACTCTTATCCGTCCACACATGATTCATATATCTCCATTCCCTGCATATCCAAAAGCCTCTTAAACACCACTATCGTATCTACCGCCACCATTACCCCAGCAATGTGCTCCAGGCACTCAACACCCTCTATGTGAAAGCTTGCCCTCACATCGTCTTTAAACATTGTCCCTCTCATCTTCAAGCTAAAGAGATAATTTCCAACAGTCAATTAAGCTAATGGTCTTAAACGTTGTGATAGTACCTGTCTCAGATACCTCCTCTGGCAGCTCATTCCAAACAATTACTGCCTTTCGTGTAAAAACATTGCCCTTCAGGTTCCTGTTAAATCTTTCTCCCTCAGCTTAAAGCTACGCCCTCTGGTTTTTGATTCTGGGCATGCTTTGTGCATTAACCAATCTATTCCTTTCATTCTGATCTAGTTGTACAAATCTATACAGTCCCACAGATGTTAGACTGTTCTATGATAGATATGCAGAGGCACGGGGAGTTATTGTGAGGCCGTAGGTTTTGATGGAGACAGACCTGAGGAGGTGTCTTTACCCGAACCATCACCCGTTCCTTCTCTCCAGAGATGCTGCCTGTCCCGCTGGGTTAGCCCACAATGCATTTTGTATCTATCTTTGATTCTTTGGTTTAGTTTAGTTTAGAGATACAGCATTGAAACAGGCACTTGAGCCCACTGAGTCCACATCCACCAGCGATCCCCTTTACACTAACACTATTCCACACACACTAGGGACAATTGTACAATTTTACCAAGCCAATTAGCCTAGAAATCTGTACGTCTTTGTAATATGTAATATGGGAGGAAACCAGAACCCCCGGAGAAAGCCCACACGGTCACAAGGAGAATGTATAAACACCGTGCAGAAAGCACCTGGAGTTAGGATCAAATCTGGGCCTCTGGCGCTGTGAGGCAGCAACTCTACCGCTACGCAACTGTGCTGACATCTATCTCCCATCCCTGAGTCCTGCCTTGCCCTTTTGTCCCCCCCTCTTTCTTCCACTGCCCTGCCTCCTTCTACTATATCCCTTCCTCTGACTTTACATTTCACTCCTTTATTTTACCTATTTCGCACATCTATCTTCTCTCCTTATCTGATACATTTTTTTCTCCTTTCCATGTCTAGCCTTTATCACTTGCTCCAACCATCTACCAATCAAACTCCTCTCACCTGAATCCACCTATCACTCATCCTGCTCCCCACCTCTCTTTTCTATCTTTCTTCCACCCCAGACTACAATCAGTCTGAAGATGGATCCTGACCCGAAACATCGTCTGTCCATTGCCTCCAAGATGCTGCCTGATCCGCTCAGTTCCCATTTCATTCTGTGTTTTGCTCAGGATTCCAGCATCTGCAGTTCCTTGTTTCTCGAAGTTCTGGGTTCATCTGTTGCCACCGGTAAAACAAAACTATTTTATTGCCCCTTTTGCTGGAAAGTTACTCACTGTGAGGAAGACAACCAAAACCTTTGCCAAACAAAACTAAAACTCCACATCTCTCATGTGAATTTTTGTGTCCTTCTATTCCCCCTTAAAAACTTGCTTCAAAACGTAATAAGAGAGACTTTACTAAGAGAGTAAATGGTAAATGTTCACAACAATTAAACCAATCTAAGATTATAAAGAGTTTATGCATTGGAGTATTGTGATCTTAATTATACCCTGCGATACTCCAATCAGTCCAATAAACTGGCAACTGATTTTAAACAGAAACTTGATTGTTGCAACTACCAACAAAACTGACCATGCGAATATGAGCCTCACTGAGATAGTTTAGAATGCCAAGTCTTTTTTTATGTTCCATGTTTTTTTCCAGAGGACAAAGGTTTAAGGTGAGAGGGGGAATGAGTTAATCAGAACCTGAGGGGCAACTTTTTCACATAGAGAGTGGTGGGTCTATGGATCGAGATACCAGAGAGATGGCACGGTGGTAGAGTTGCGACCACTGTGGTAGAGTTGCTGCCTCACTGCGCCTGATACGTGGGTTTGATTCTGATTACGGGTGCTGTCTGTATGGACTTTGTACGCTCTCCCCGTGACCGCGTGGGTTTTCTCTGGTGCTCCGATTTCCTCCCACACTCCAAAGAGGTACAGGTTTGGAGGTTAATTGGCTTCGGTAAAAATTGTAAATTGTCCCTGGCATGTAGGATAGTGACCGTGTACAGGGTGATTCCTGGTCGGTGCGGACTCGGTGGGCCGAAGGGCCTGTTTCCAAGCTGTATCTCTTGGTTGTTGAAAGAGGCACTATAACAACATTTAAAAAACATTTGAACAGGTACATGGATAGAAAAGGTTTCGAGGGATATGGGCCAAACATGGGACTAGCGTAAATGGGACATTATTGCTGGCATGGACAAGTTGGGCTGAAGGGCCTCTTTTCTTGCTGTATGACTCTATGACTAAATGATGCAAGGTGCCACAGAGATACAGAGGTGTGCAGAGCTGTTTTTATTTGGCTGTCTTTGTGAGATCATTAAATTAGTGTCACTCGGAACATTGCTTGTTATATTGTTAAATTGCATCCAATGCCATTAATGCTGAGACATTTACTTAGTTATCTGCCATCAATTAATTACATAATTTGAAATAAGAATCTGGCGTTCCAGTTTTGTCATGAAGCCATGAGAGAGAGGTAAAAGTCCATCGAGTTCATTGATGTCCTTCTTTTACTTTGGACTTACTTGACTATCCAGCACAGAAATAGGCCCTTGGCCCATCGAGTCCGCAATCCCCGTACACTTGCACCATCCTGCACACTAGGGACAATTTACAATTTTACCAAAGCCAATTATCGTACAAACCTGTCCGTCTTTGGAGAGTGGGAGGAAACCGGAGCACCCGAAAAAAACCCACGCAGTCACGGGGAGAACGTACACACTCTGTAAAGACAGCACCCGTAGTCATTATCGAACTGGGTCTCTGGCACTGTAAGACAGCAACTCTACCACTGCACCACCGTGTCACCCTGCGAAAAAAATTGACCATCAGATCGATGATGAGTTCAGACCCAGAACTGTGTATGAAGGCAATGACTTCACCAAAGGCTAAATCAAGGAGCATAGTCAATAGATTGGCACGAGGCAAATTACATACGCCTCACAATTCTGCTCAGGGACATTTTTTGGCAGTTCTAGGCCGTCCCATTACAAGAAGGCTGCGGAAGCTTTTGAGAGGCCGTAGAAGAGGTTTACCTGAATGCTGCTTAAATGAAATGGTATTACCTATGTAAGATTGGACAAACTTGGATTGTTTGCGCTGGAGACAGTCGGCGACAGTCAAAACCTTTTTCCCCTGTGTGGAAATGTAAAGACTAGAGGGCATACCTTTGAGGTGAGAGGGGCAAGTTTAAAGGGCTATTTTTTTACACCGAGGGTGGTGAGTACCTGGAACACCGGAAGTGGAGGGGAGACCTGGTAAATGTATATAAAATGATGAGAAGCATAGATAAGGTAGACAGTCAGAACCTTTATCCCGGGGTGGAAATGTCAAGAACCAGAGGGCATAAGTTTAGAGGGGCAAAGTTTAATGGAGATATATGTGATCTCTTCCCCACTAGCACAATGTTTTGCAGGGTGTATCGTGTACAAAATTCTTTACCACTCACTCAGAAGGTATTTACCAATGGTTTCTCAAGGGAAATCAGGAAGGGAAATAAATACAAACCTAGATGTTGTAAATAAAGAAAAAATACTAAAACTGTGCACGACAAGAACTTCAAGAAAAGTCTCTGCAAACTAGCAATAGAATCATATTTCCTGTTGCTCAACACTGCTGCAAACTTGCTTAGAATTGGACAGATAACCAATCTACACATTGATAATGAAAGCTGTTGAAACTTAACAGAAACAATTTAACTGAATTCAACTTAATTCAAGTTGAACTGAATTTAACTTAACCAACGCAAGTTTCATTTTTATCTTCATTCTTATTCTGCCAATTCAAACAGTTCACCACCTAGCAAACCAAACAATTAAATTATCTAATCTTTCGTGTTACCTGAGCATGAGCTGCCCGAGCATAATTCATAAATCAATCTATTTATCTTGTGCGATGTTGACAATTGAAATATGTCTATATTCTCTGGAAAGATAATAATGGGACCAACCCTGGCAAACACAACACTGAACCAAATAAAATGCATGACTCAAACATGAATAAGCAGATTGCAGCAGATAAGCAGATGGCGGCAAAGTGGCGCAGTGGTAGAGTCGCTGCATTGCAGTGCCAGACACCTGGGTTTGATCCTGACTACGGGTGCTGCCTGCATGGGATTTATACGTTCTCCCTGTGATCGCATGGGTTTTCTCCGGGTGCTCCAGTTTCCTCCCACATTCCTAGGATGTGCGGCTTTGTAGGTTAATTGGCATCTGTAAATTGTCCCTAGTGTGTAGGATAGAATTAGTGTATGGTTGGCGCGTAGACGGTAGACGAAAGGGCCTGTTTCCATGCTGTATCTCTAAACTCAAAGTGAGAATGTTTTTATGCGGCTTAAAATGAGCAAGAATAGCCCTAGGCACTTACATTTTTGATCTTGTTGATGAACTATTCTTTATTTTCTCACCATATTTACAATTAAAAAAAAAAAAAGTATTGGAGGCCATTTAGTCTCTCAAGGCAGTTCCAGGAAACATTCAGTAAATGACTAATGACCAATACCTCAATTCAGCTTATCCACTTTACCTTGATATCCTGGTAGACCTGCTGCCTCACAACGACAGAGGCCCAGGTTGGATCATGACCTCGTTTGGTCTCCGTGCGGAGTTTGCACATTCTCCCTGTGGCCTCTAAAAATTGGCCATAATTTGTAGAGTGGATGAGAATGTGAGATAACATAGAACTAGTGTGAACGGGTGATTACACAAAATGCACTATGGGTTAGGATGAATGTCCAAGGGAAAGTGTATGGTTCTGGGTTACCGAGTCCATTAGTTTAGATTCATTTGTATGAGGCATAGTGGGATAGATAGTCAGAACCTTTTTTCCCCAAGATGAAACTATGAGAGGGCAAAAGTTTAAGGTTTGAGGGGCAAAGTTTAAAGGAGATGTGTGGGGAAGAAATTTTAAGCAGAGGGTGGTGAATGGGGGCAGGTACAATAATGCGTGGGTTTTCTCCGGGTGCTCCGGTTTCCTCCCACACTCCAAAGACGTACAGGTTTGTGAGTTAATTGGCTTCGGTAAAATTGTAAATTGTCCCTAGTGTGTAGGATAGTGCCAATGTGTGGGTGACCTCTGCTCAGCGCAGATTTGTGGGCTGAAGGGCCTGTTTCCACGCTGTATCCCTAATTTAAAGTAATCAGAGTGATACAAGGAAAGATTCTTTCCCACGCAGTGATTAGTCATGAAAATCTACTGCCTGGATGAGTAATAAAGACCAATCCATTTGTCATAGAGTCATGCAGCAGGGAAACAAGCCCTTCGGCCCATCTCTGCCCAAGCAGGCCAAGATGCACCATCCATGCTAATCCCATTTACCCGTATTTGACCCAGATCCCTCCAAACCTTTCCTGTCCATGTACCTATTTAAACTTAGATTAGATTAATTTGGTTTATTGTCACATGTACTAAGTTACAGTGAAAAGCTTTTTTATTGCGTGCTATGCAGTCGGCGGAAAGACTGTACATGATAACAATCCAGCCATCCACAGTGTACAGGTACCAAGATAAAGGGAATCATGTTTCGTGCAAGATAAAGTCCAGTAAAGTCCGATTAAAGATAGTCCTAGAGACACTAGTAAGGTAGATGGAAGGTCAAGATCGCTCTCTGGTTGGTGGTAGGAAATTTCAATTCAGTCAAACACACGCAAATGTGACTTGGTTATAAAATGTGGTCGGCATGGATGAGTTGGGCCGAAGGGCCAGCTTCCAAACTGTATGACTCTGCGAAACTGGAACAAACCAAAAAAAAAAGTCCTTCTTGAGAAAATTTGTTTCAAGTTGTTTGCGAGTTCTCAGATTGCCATTAAATCTTGATCCTGTCGTATAAATTAAACAATGGAGTGTCAGTAAGCTCACACAATACCTGTTTAATAAAGCTCCTGAATGATTAGTTGCTGTTTGCAGCCGGGCCTACACTGAAAGACTTGTAAAGAAAGCATGCACATTTACGCAATCGGGTTTGACAATAATATCCAGATTTCTTATCGGTTTAAGCAAAATTGGCTGCAACCTGTCTCTACACGGTTTCACATGCCAGTTCTCCTTGGCCAGGTGCATCAAAGCATTTTTAGTGTTCAGGGTGACAGAAGCGTAAACAACTGAGTTTCGGAGTCCAAGAATTACAGTATATCTTAGTAAACATTCCCATTCATTGGTGTGCGTGGCAAGCAATCATTGCTAAAATACCCTGCTCCAGGCAACGCTATCAAAGCACTTACAACGTTCAAATGTAATCTGAATCCTTGCAGATTTTGGTATCTCACAACACATTCTGATATCCGACACTAATTTGTATAACTGCTTCTAGTGTGACAAAGAGCATCGTCGGTGAGCTTCTGGGTTTACGGGAAGCTTGATAAACTCATGATGATGATGTGGAAGGATCACATTCCCAGGATTGGGTGAAGAGGGGGAGGGAAGGCCGTTGGTGAGTCCAATCATAATCATGGACTTATTGGTGCCAATGAGCTAGACGAAATCATGAGGGGAATATGTAGGGTGAATGCACAGTCTTTTACCTAAAATAGGGGTTATCCATGTGATTATGCTGGAAAGAGTGCAGAGAGGATTTATGAGGATGTCGCCAGGACTTGAGGGCCTGAGCAAAAGGGTGAGCAGGCTAGGACTTGGAGTGCAGGAGGATGAACCTGCATCCGCCCGCCCCGAATCGCGGGGCTTGGGTCGGCCCGCTGTGGACCTTTCACCGTCCGGCGCGGCCTGGAACGTGGCAACTACAACAGCCTGACCGCAGGAGAAGACGGCAGGGGAAGAGAAAAGACATTCTGGCCTTCCATCAATCACAGTGAGGAGGTGACTGGAGGAGACTCACTGTGATGGATGTTTCGTTTTTTTGTGTTGGTTGTGATTGTGTGTGAAATTGTTTATTTTTATTGCTCTATTGCTGGACTGTGGGTGACCTTTCATTTCACTGCACATCTTGTATGTGTATGTGACAAATAAACTTTAGATTTAGATTTAGTGATACAGCGCAGAAACAGGCCCTTCGGCCCACCGGGTCCGTGCCGCCCAGCGATCCCCGCACACTAACACTATTCTACACCCACTAGGAACAATTTTTACATTTGCCCAGCCAATTAACCTACATACCTGTACGTCTTTGGAGTGTGGGAGGAAACCGAAGATCTCGGAGAAAACCCACGCAGGTCAAAGGGAGAACGTACAAACTCCGTACAGACGGCGCCCGTAGTCAGGATCGAACCTGAGTCTCCGGCGCTGCATTCGCTGTAAGGCAGCAACTCTACCGCTGCGCCATCGTGCCGCCCTTGACTTGACTTGAGAGGTGATCTTCTCGAGGTGTACAAAATCATGAGAGGAAAAGATTGGGTAAACACACAGAGTCTCTGCCCAGAGAAGGGGAATCGAGAACCGGAGGACATTGGTTTTTAAGGTGAGAGGGGAAAGATTTAATAGGAACCTGAGGGGCAACATTTTCACACAGAGGGTGATGGCGAAACAGAACGAGCTGACAGAGGAGGTATTTGACCAGGTACATGGATAGGAAAGGGTTCGAGGAATATGGGCCAAACGCGGGCAGGTGAGCTTGCGTAGATGGGGCATTTTGGTCGGCATTGGCAAGCTTTTTAAAAAAAGTTTTTTTTAAGTTGCTATCTTCTTTAAGTTGCTATCCAATATTCTTTTCATATTGTCAAATCAAGAATCTTCCATGAAAGTCAAGTCAAGTCAAGTCAATTTTACTTGTATAGCATATTTAAAAACAACCCACGTTGACCAAAGTGCTGTACATCTGATTAGGTACTAAGGAAAAAATAAATGAAACATACAGTAGCACGCAAACATAACTGCACATAAAAACAGTTCACAGCACCTCCTCAATGAGCCTCAAATGCTAGGGAGTAGAAATAGGTTTTGAGCCTGGACTTAAAGGAGTCGATGGAGGGGGCAGTTCTGATGGGGAGAGGGATGCTGTTCCACAGTCTAGGAGCTGCAACCGCAAAAGCGCGGTCACCCCTGAGCTTAAGCCTAGACCGCGGGATAGTGAGTAGCCCCAAGTCGGCTGACCTGAGGGACCTGGAGTTAGAGAGGTGGGTTAGAAGATTTTTGATGTAGGGAATCATTGGGAAAGAATTTTGAAATAAAAGCCATTCCATTTCTCCTTATTGATTTAGGCATTGCGTGACTTTATTTTTACACCCAGAGATATGCATCTTTAATCAAGGAGTTTAATCAAGAATAATTTCTAATTGTTTAAGCAGTAGTGAAGTGGTAGAGTTGCTGTCTTACAGCGCCTGAGACCTGGGTTCGATTTAGTCCAGAGATTCAGCATGGAAACAGGCCCTTTGGCCCATCGTGTCCGCGCCAACCAGCAGTCACCCATTCACACTAGTTCGATCCTACACATATA
Source organism: Rhinoraja longicauda (assembly GCF_053455715.1). NCBI lineage: Eukaryota > Metazoa > Chordata > Chondrichthyes > Rajiformes > Arhynchobatidae > Rhinoraja > Rhinoraja longicauda. The sequence goes on along the minus strand of NC_135976.1, from coordinate 15,680,199 downwards.
CACATAAGGAACAATTTGCAGAAACCAATTAACTTACAAACCTGCGCGTCTTTGGGATGTGGGAGGAAACCGGAGCACCCGGAGGAAATCCACGCGGTCACAGCGTGAACGTACAAACTCCATACAGACAGCACCCGTTGTCAGGATGGAACCCGCGTCTCTGGCGTTGTAAGGCAGCAAATCTATCACTGCGCCACCGTGCCGCCCAAAGCTTGATAAAGCTGTTGACTGTCCATTAACAAAAGTCGAACAGTTGTCCTGAAGGCTAGCAGGCAGCAGAATTAGCCAGAGGGACAGTAGCCAGAGGGGTCACACAGCCAGTGTGTGGACTCACACAGCCAGTGTTTTTAAGACCACGATGAAAGTGTGTGGAAACGTCAGTTGCACCAGTGAGATTTTGTGCCTGAAGGTTTGTGTCTGGTCTTTGACTGACTTGGTGGATTTTGAGGGAGTTTTGCTGAAAACAAAAACTCTACTGGAAATTTAGAGCCAGGTATTGCCACGTATTTTGCACTGAGACAGTCGTCTACACATTTCATTTTTTATGCTCTCAAAAACATAAAATGGAAAAGATAAATTTCAACACAAAATGTAAGTTTCTGTTGCCAGAAAACTCATTTCCTGGCGGCACAGTGGTGCAGCTGGTAGAGCTGCTGCTTCACAGTGCCAGAGACCTGGTTTTGATCCTGACCTCAGGTCCTGTCGGTGTGGAGTTTGCACGTTCTCCCTGTGACCGCGTGGCTTTCCTCCGCGTACTCCGGTTTCCTCCCACATCCCAAGGACGTGCGGGTTTATAGGTTAATTGGCCCTCTATAAATTATCCCTGGTGTGTATGTAAACCGAGTGTTTCCATAAAACCATAAATGTATCCCTAGTGTATCCATAGAACTAGTGTGAGTGGGTGATCGATAGTCAGCGTGGACTCAGTGGACCAAAGGGCCTGTTTCCATGCTGGGAATATTGAAGATGTACAGTTGTACAAGACGTCAGTGAGGTCACACTTGGAGTACTGTGTTCAATTTTGGCCAATGGATAATTGTTGGTCAGCATGGACTCAGTGGGCCAAAGGGCCTGTTTGCATGCTGTGTCTTTCGATAAATGATGATCTAGCAAAGGAGGAACTGATGCTTGTGTTCTTGATTTTACAGTTCTTATGCATGACATATCAATTAATTGAGCAGACCAATCCTTTCATTGTTATTGATTTAAATTGTCTCCACAAAATCCACAAAAGACTCCAGAAGAGATGATTCCATCCATATCACATTTATCAGACCTGCACTATCACAGTGAGTTTGAGAAGTTTTATTCCTGAGATGTTCTTCTCAGGAATAAAACTTCCCAAACTCACTGTGATAGTGCAGGTCTGATAAATGTGATATGGATGGAATCATCTCTTCTGGAGTCTTTGGGATCGGATTGGGATGAACTGGCCTCTTGTCCAGGCATGAAATAGCCTCTGAAAGTTAGAAAATGGAGAATTCACGCTCGACCAGCGGTCACACTGCATCCTAACATTATCCTACACACTCGGGACAATTTACAGAAGCCAATTAACCTATAAACCTATACGTTTTTGTAGTGTGAGAGGAGACTGGAGCACCTGGAGAAAACCCACGCAGTCACAAGGAGAAAGTACAAATTCCCTACAGACAGCACCCGTAGTCAGGGTCCAATCCGGGTCTATGGCGCTGTAAGGCAGCAACTCTACCACTGCGCCACTGTGCAGCACAAACATTGTCCAAATAAATATGGATCTTTATTTTTAGTAGTGGCTCGGATGAAATGTGCGGACAAATCTGTAGGAAAATGTCAAGTCTTTCAGCTCTATATAAAACTCGGCGCACAGAGTTAAAAGGGTCATTCGATAACCTGGATGGGGTTTCCCTTTGTATTTTGTCATTTATCAGTCAGAACTTATTGGAAATATTCTTCACGATCTTGGCTCTTAAATGAAAATAATGGGTGACTTCACAGGATAAAATAGAGATTTTATGAAAGTTGCTGAGATAGTCCAATTTAATGAGGGTGAAGATTGAATTAATATCCAAATTACTGGAGACATGGACAGCTGACACGTTTGGTCAGGGCCCCTCTTCAAATTGAGGGAGTGGGGAGATAGAAACATAGAAAATAGGTGCAGGAGTAGGCCATTCGGCCCTTCGAGCCAGCACCGCCATTCAATATGATCAAGGTTTCAAGGTTGTCAGTTTATTGTCACATGCACCAGTTAAGGTCCAGTAAAATTTGAGTTACCATACAGCCGTACTAAGTGAAAAGCAACAAGATACACAGCCACATAAAAGTTAACATAAACATCCACCACAGTGGATTCCACATTCCTCACTGTGATGGAAGGCAATAAAGTTTAAACTTCTTCCTCTTTGTTCTCCCGCGGTCGGGGCAGTCAAACCGTCCGCAGTCGGGGCGATCAAAGCCTCAGCAGCTGATGATCGAAGCCCCCATCGGGGTGATCGAAACTCCCGCGTCGGAGCGGTTGAAACTCTCTCCGCGGCATGGAGCTCCCGAGTCGGCCTCTTTGTACCAGAGACTGCGGGCTTCACAATGTTGAAGTCCACAGGCCCCACGGTTGGAGCTTCAATCCCCTGCAAAGGGATCGCAAGCTCCGTGATGTTAAAGTCCCGCAGACTTCCGCGGCTTGGAGCGCCAGGCCGCAAACTCCGTGATGTTAGGCCGCAGTGGGGACGGAGATACGATACGGAAAAAATCACATCTCCATCAAGGTAAGAGATTGAAAAACAGTTTCCCCCAACCCCACCCCACACCCCACCCCACCCCCCACCCCACATAAAACAAATCAAGGAACACTAAAACACATACTAAAAATAACCAAAAAGAAGAAAGCACAGACAGACTGTTCGCGAGGCAGCCACATGGCTGATCATCCAAAATCAATACCCCGTACCTGCTTTTTCCCCATATCCCTTGATCCCGTTAGCCCTAAGCGCTAAATCTAACTCTCTCTTGAAAACATTCAGTGAATTGGCCTCCACTGCCTTCTGTGGCAGAGAATTCCACAGATTCACAACTCTCTGGGTGAAAAAGTTTTTCCTCAACTCAGTCCTAAATGGCCTACCCCTTATTCTTAAACTGTGACTCCTGGTTCTGGACTCCCCCAACATCGGGAACATTTTTCCTGCATCTAACGTGTCCAATCCCGAAAGAATTTTATATGTTTCGATAAGATCCCCTCTCATCCTTCTAATTTCCAGTGAATACAAGCTAGTCGACCCATTCTTTCCTCGTATGTCAGTCCCGCCATCCAGGGAATTAACCTGGTGAACCTACGCTGCACTCCCTCAATAGCAAGAATTTCCTTCCTCAAATTAGGAGACCAAAACTGCACAAAATACTCCAGGTGTGGGGAGAAAGCTGGAGAGGAGATGGGGGTGGGACAAAGCCTAGCAAGACAGGTGAATACAGGTGAGGGGGAAGAAGACTAGGAAATAGGGACATGTGTAGACTTCTGATAACCTGCTCTAACATTCAAAAAGATCGTCCCTGATCTATAATGTAGAGAAATGTAGTCTTTGGAAGAGCAGCGGTGATTGTACTCACTTCCAACTCATTCTTTCACATTCAGATCAGTGGAATCGAATGAATAGAAGTGAGTGCAGCTTACTTTTACTGCCGAAGATAGACACAAAAAGCTGGAGTAACTCAGCGGGACAGGCAGCATCTCTGGAGAGAAGGAATGGGTGACGTTTCGGGTCGAGACCCTCTTCTTCAGACTTTTACTGCCATTGACTGAAGACAAAATCCTCTCCTGTGCTGTTTGTATTTTATCATGCAAAACAAATTGAGGTTGGTATCCAGAGAACATAGTTTATATTAATCGATAATCGAGCGATAGAGCTTGATTTAAAAAAAATCACTTTGTTATAATCGGACTTGCTTTCTGAAGGAAAAACATGGAAACAGATTTTTCTCATGTACAAAATCACGAGAGGAATAGATCAGGCAGATGCATTGCCTCTTGCCCAGAGTAGGGGAATCGAGAACCAGAGGGCAGAGGATTAAGGTGAGGGAGGAAAGATTTAAAAGGAACCTGAGGGGTAACCTTTTCACACAAAGGTGGTGAGTGTATGGAATGGGCTGCCGGAGGAGGTAGTTGAGGCAGGGACTATTGCAGCATTTAGGAAACATTTGGACAGGTACATGGACAGGACAGGTTTAGGGGGGTAGAGTCATAGAGTGATACAGCGTGGAAACAGGTCCTTCGGCCCAACCTGCCCACACCGGCCAACATTTCCCAGCTACACTAGTCCCACCTGCCTGCGTTTGGTCCATATCCCTCCAAACCTGTCCTATCCATGTACCTGTCTAACTGCTTCTTAAATGTTTGGATAGTCCTTGCCTCAACTACCTCCTCTGGCAGCTTCTTCCCTCAGATTGCCATTAAATCTTTTCCCCTTCATCTTAAACCAATGTCCTCTGGTCCTCGATTCACCTACTCTGGGCAAGAGACTCTGTGCATCTACCCGACCTATTCCTCCCATGATCTTATACACCTCGATAAGATCCCCTCTCATCCTCCTGCGTGATGGAAACGAGCCAAGTGCAGGCAGGTGGGACTAGTGTAGATGGGACATATTGGTCGGTGTGGGCAAGTTAGGCCGATGGGCCTGTTTCCAACTTTATGACTCTATGACTCTGCAAGATTCAGTATTAAAGAACTGGATAACCAGGGGGGGGGGGGGGGGGGGGGTTAAGGGCTTTCTCCATCGCTGCTCCCACCCTCTGGAACTCACTACCCCAAACCGTCAGAGACTCCTCCTCACTCACCACATTTAAAACATCACTGAAGTCTCACTTGTTTAACACCGCCTTCAATCATTGACCGCCGCTCCCTTATTCATCCTTTTCTGTTCGTTTATTTATTTATCTTTATGTTAGATCTAATATGTAAAGCGTCTTTGGGTTTCTAGAAAAACGATATGTAAATGTAATGTATTATTATTATTATTATTAACATTGCATGATTATGGGGAAAAAGGCTGGCAAGTGGCTTCCATTTGTTTTTAAACACAGAGCAGCAAGCAAGCTGATGGTTTGATAAAATCTTTGCATACATATTTGTCTTTTTGATAAGGGTTTTGTTTGGGCTTACTTGGAAGACGTAGTAAGCGTTTAATAAAATAATTAATACCACGTGGGAGATACATTTTTCCAGGTAAATATATTTCTGGATAAAGAGATTGTAAGATTTAGCCTACAGTGAATTAGCTTAAGAGTAGATTAGTATCATAATGGAACACAGAGGGACATGATGTGAAGTTAAAGATGTAATGCTTTACTCTGCAGGGTGGCCTTTTAATGTCGTGCTGAATTTGAATGAAGATTAGCTAAATTAACGTGTCACAGCAAAAGGGATTAAAAATCACTTGTCAAAAGTATATTGTGAAGGGAAGATTGTACATTTTGTGGCACAGGGGATCAGCATTGACTACACTGGCAATCATAGCAGGGAGAACTTACACAATAGGCTTTATTACCAATGTCGGACAATAATGTCCATAAGGTCCCAGTCCCCTCGAAGACACAGTCCCCTGTTATCAGTGAGGATGAACAGGCAAACTGGACTCATCCCAGCAGCTCCCCCTGCCCTCCAGAGGAAGTGCTGACAGTCTTGGGTTTGACTGGATAGCTCACTCTTCATCCAAGCCTGGAAAAACAGTACAGTTAACAGGGGATCAGGATTCCTTCTTCCCTCCCTTCGTCCCCCCCCCTTCTTCCCCCCCTTCCTCCCTCTCAGCCTCACCCCCCACCCCCTCCCCTCCATCCCCTCCCCTCCATCCCTCTCTCCCCCTCCCTCTCTCCTTCCCCTCTCTCTCTCCCTCCCCCTCTCTGTCTCCCCTCCCCCTCTGTCCCCCTCCCCCTCTCTCCCCCCCTTTCTCCCTCTCTCTCACCCCTTCCCCCTATCGTCTCTTCCCCCCTCCCTCCTCCTCCTCCCTCCCCCACTCTCCCCCTCCCGCATGGTGCAGGTGAGTGGGTCCAGTGCCCACTAATTGTTCCCACCTGTGGCTCGTTTACCTGAGGCCTGGATTTGCCGCAGAGTGCCGGCGTTTTCCATGATTGAATGGGCAGTAGATGATGGGCCGAATGGCCTAATTCTGCTCCCACAATGTATGAACCTATGAACTTATGCCTATTGGATAAACACCATCTCCGGAGAAAAATACATTAGAGCCAGCATCAGAATGTGTATCATGAAACCCTTCAAGGTAAATGTGACCAACATTGTTCAACAGTTCAACAGTTCAACAACAGTTCAACAGAGCTTTATTTGTTATTCGGTACCGAGGTACCGAACGAAACTACATAGCAGTCATACACAAAAAAGAACACAAGACATAACCCCAACACAAACGTCCATCACAGTGACTCCAAACACCCCCTCACTGTGATGGAGGCAACAAAACTTCCACTCTCTTCCCCACGCCCACGGACAGACAGCTCGTCCCCGACCGACCCGCACAGTCCCCGCAAGGGGATGGAAGTCCCCGCGGCCGAGCCGCACAAAGTAATGTAAACCTTTGAAGGACATTGAAATTCAATGCTTTGCCCCATTCACTAGCACTATCCTACACATTAGCATTATCCTGCACACCAATGACAATTTACATAAGCCAATTGATTTACAAACCTGTATCTCTTTGGAGTGTAAGATGAAACCGGAGCACCCGGAGAAAACCCACGCGGTCACAGGGAGAACATACAAACTCCGCATAGACAGCACCCATAGTCAGGATTGAACTCGGGTCTCCGGTGCTGTAAGGCAGCAACTCTACCACTGTCCCACAGTGCTCCCCCGTAAACTCTATCTATTGGCCTCTTGATTTTACACACTTCTATAAGATCACCCTCCAGCCTCCCGCGCTCTAAGGAATAAAGTCGTAGCCTGCCCAACCTCTCCCTTCTTCGCTCAGTGCCTTGAGTCTAGTTTAGTTGAGTTTAGTTTAGAATTGCAGTGTGGAAACGGGCCCCATCGGCCCACCAAGTCCGTGCCGACCAGCGATCACTCATTCACTAGTTCTATCCTCCACACTGGGGACAATTTACAGAAGCAAATTAACCAACAAACCTGCACATCTTTGGAGTGTGGGAGGAAACCGGAGCACCCTAGGAAAACCCAGGGGTCACGGGGAGAACGTACAGACACCGTACAGATAGCAGCTGTAGTCAGGATCGAACCCGGGTCTCTGGCGCTGTAAGGCAGCAACTCTACCGCTGTGTCACTGTGCCGCCCTGGGTCCTGGCAACATCCTCGTTAATATGCTCTGCACTCTTTCCAGCTTAATGCCATAAGCCTTCTTGATAACATCATTCCTGACCACCATATTCTTCGACAAAGGCGTGATTCTGTGACATTTTACCCTTCCGGTATATTTTAAAGCAGATGCGGGTTGATTATTATCACAAATGAATATGTACGCTTAGAAATGATATTTGAGGTCAGAATAACAGCCACGGCTAAATTCTGACAACACAGACAGCAATGTGTGTAAACTATATTTGGTTCACTTATTTTCTGAAACGGATTTGTAACGCTCATACTTGACCAGTTATTTTCTTTTGGTCCATCTTAGCTCTGTTCTCGTCAATGTTCAAAAGAGGTATTTACTTTACAAAAGAAGCATTTATCCTTAAAATTCAGAAAAAGTTCATCTGGCACCATTCATATTGTAGTTGCTGGCTTACCATCCTCTCAGTTAATAACCCAGTTACTTATGCTTACTCGTCAAAAACAATTGCTAACCACCGCTCAGAAGTTTTATCTCGATTAAACCAACGCTGACTAATTAACATGTCATGTTATACCATACAGTGGAAGCTAAAGCAGATAATACAGGATTCTGAGAACGGTTAGATAAGTGGCTGGTAATTTTCTGTCATTCCTTCTTGAATAACTGGGTGTCAGGGGTCATGGGGAGAAGGCAGGAGAATGAGGTTAGGAGGGAGAGATAGATCAGCCATGATTGAATGGCCTAAATCTGCTCCTATTCCTTATAACCTTATGACGTAACTGAATATTTATAAGACGGAGATTGACATACACTTCATTCACCCACCAGCTCCTGTCTCACCTCTGCCCCGCACTTCTACTGACTGACCACAGACGGCTGTGGAGGACGTCAATGGGTATTTTTAAGGCAGAGATTGAGAGATACTTGATTGGTGAGGATGTCAGGGGTGGTGAAGAATTTAAACTTTGTTGCTGACTTCACCCATCTGCCAATCACTCCCGCCACCTCACCCGTGTCCATCTATCGCTTCTCAGGATTCGCCCCACCCCCACCTCTGCTTCATCAACCTGAAGGAAGGTCCCGACCTGAAACGCCACCTGTCCATTCGCTCCACAGATGCCGCCTGACCCATTGAGTTCTTCCAGCACTTGTTTTTCCTTGTCACTTTATCGACCGGGGAGGAAATCTGGTGTGAGAAGCTAGAGTGTAGGATTTGCATCTTCAATATTCATGTCAAAAGAAACAAATGTGCTAATGTAGCAGTGTTATTTCACCAATATACAGCAAGAAATTCACAGCAGAAAGCGAGCCTTAGTTTAGTTTAGTTTAGTTTAGAGATACAGCATGGAAACAGGCCCTTCAGCCCATTGACTTTATGTCACCATTGATCACCCGTTCACACTAGTCCTATGTTATCCCACTCTCTCATCCACTCCCTACACTTTAGGGACTATTTAAAGAGGCAAATTAAACTACAAACCTGCGCGTCTTTGGAATGTGCGAGGAAACCGGAGCAGCCGGAGAAACACGATGACCACACGGTCACAGGGAGAACACAAAAACTCTGCACAGTAGTCAGAATCGAACCCTGGTCTCTGACGCTGTGAGGCAGATCCCAAGGACAAATCTATCCAAAAGGACAGACCTACAAGGAAAAAAATCTAGGGCTCCAGAGAGACTGCAAGGGTGAATGGTGAAATGAAAGTGAATGAAAGCAAAACAATGAAGGGATATTTTGCGTCAGAAGGAATTGGATGCAAATAAGGGTAATGCTTAATATATTCAAGAATATCTCAACTTTGCATACATTATGGAAATCACGAGCTGCAACAAGCAAATAGATGACACCATGCAAAGCATCAAACAAGATGCCTACCTTTCAACACGCATTTCCTGATGATGGGGGTTCAGGTAGACAGGGTGGTGAAGAAGGTTTTTGGCGCACTGTCCTTCATCAGTCAGGGTATTGAATATAGAAGTTGAGATGTTATGATACAGTTGTGAGGTCACATTTGCAGCATTGTTTCCACACTGTATAATGACTCGGTGGCTTGTTGATTCTCGGCTTAAAACTCCTTCGGCCACAGGGACTAATTATCTTCATGTTTTCTTTAATTAAAATTGGAATTAGCCATAAACACTCCTACATTCCTCCTCCAGTTAATCAACAACTTCACAAACTTCTTTACTCACTCCTAAGCATCTAAGTATTTGGCTGAATATAAAATCTTTGTAGCTACTCTCACCCTGTTTATTTAGTGTCATAGAGTCATACAGGGTGGAAACAGGCCCTTTGGCCCAACTTGCCCATGCCAACCAACATGCCCCATCTACGCTCGTCCCAAAAGCCTGCTCTTGGCCCATATCCTTCTAAACCTTTCCATGTATTTGTTCAAATGTCTTTGAAACATTGTTAAAGTACGTGCCTCGACCACCTCCTCTGGCAGCTCGTTCCATATACCCACCACCCCTTGCGTAAAAAAAGTTGCACTTCAGGTCCCAATTAAATCTCCCCCCCCCCCCCCCTCACCTTCAACCAATGTCAGATTCTTGATTCTCCTACTCTGGGTAAAAGAGCCATTAACTGACTGCATTTAGCCTATCCCCCTTATGTTCTTACACACGTCTAGAAGATTACCCCTGATCCTCTGTGTTCTCAGGAATAAAGTCCTAGCTTGCTCAACCTATCCATTTAGCTCAGGCCCTCGAGTCCTGGCATCATCCTTGTTAATTTTATTTGCACCCTTTCCAGTTTAACATCAACTTTCCTATAACAGGGTGACTAAAACTGAACACAATATTCTAAATGTAGCCTCACCAATGTACTGTACAACTGTAACATAACCTCCCAACTTCTATACTCAACACTCTGACTGATGAAAGCCTTCTTAACCTACCTATATAACTGTGACCACAAGGAACTCTGTACCTGCACTCCCAAATCCCTCTGCCCTGCAACACTCCGCAAAGCCTTGCCATTCACTGTGAAGGTCCTGCCCTGGTTTGACCTCCTTAAATGTGGGAGGAAATTGGAGCATCTGGAGAAAACCACGTGGTCACAGGAAGAATGTATAAACCCCGTACAGACAGCACCCGTAGTCAGGTTCAAACCAGCGTCTCTTGTGCTGTGAGGCAGCAACTCTGCCGTTGTGCCATCATGCCGCCCTAACTCTTCTGGAACACTGGAGGTTGCGGGGAGATCTGATAGAAGTATATAAAATGACCAGCGGCACAGACAGGGTAGACATGCAGAATCTTTTTCACAGGGATGGAAATACTAGAGGGCATAGCTTTCAGGTGCGAGAGGTAAAGTTGAAAGGAGATGTGTGGGGACGTTTTTTTAGGCAGACGGTGGTGACTGCCTGAACATGCTGCCAGGTGAGGCGGTGGAGGTTGATACATTAGTGGCATTAATGAGACTTTTGGATCGGTACATGGATATGCAGGGAATGGAGGGACATGGAGGCAGATACAATAGTGGCATTTAAGAGACTTTTGTATGAACACGTGCATATGCAGGGAATGGAGGGATATGGATTATGTGCAGGCTGGTAAGAGTTGGTCTTGGCATCATGTTCAGCACAGCCATTGTGGGCTGAAGGGCCGTTGCTGTGCTGTACTGTTCTATGTTCAATGTATTGCATTCAATGTATTTCAATTGATATTGCTTCAGGATTCCTTTGGATCCTGATTGGTTTCTTTCCGAAGCAGGTGGCTAGTGGAGTGTTTAGTTAGGTAGAAACTTGATGGCCTGTGTAAATATATGATGTAAATGCATGAGGTATGAGTACACATACCAGTGCCTGGGGAGCTGAATGATCAAGAACTACATGCTTCAGCAGTTTTGGTTACGCCTCTACACATTAGCTGTAGTGCTCACAATTAGAACAAAGATTTTGCACATACGCACATACATTACAACTTTATCGGGAAAGAAGGAACTGCAGATGCTGGGTCACAAAAAAAGACACAAAATGCTGGAGTAACTCAGCAGGTCTGGCAGCATCTCTGCAGAACATGCATAGGAGAACATGAAGACATTTCAGGTCTGCAGACTAAAGAAGGGTCCCAACCCGAAATATCACCTATCCATGTTCTCCAGAGATGCTGTCTGAGTTACTCCAGCACTTTCATTCATACGTTCTAGGAGCAGAATAAGGCCATATGGCCCATCAAGTCTACTCCGCCATTCAACCATGGCTGATCTATCCTTCCCTCTCAACCCCATTCTCCTGCCTTCTCCCCATAACCCCTGGCACACGTACTAATCAAGAAGGTGTCAATCATCGCCTTAAAAATATCCATTAATGGCCTCCACAACCTTCTGTGGCAATGAATTCCACAGATTCACCACCCTCTGGCTAAATAAATTCCTTCTCATCTCCTTTCCAAAGGTACATCCTTTTATTCTGAGGCTGTGGCCTCTAGTGTTAGACTCTCCCACTAGTGGGAACATCCTCTCCACATCCACTCTATCTAGGCCTTTCACTATTCGGTAAGTTTCAATAAGGTCCCCCATCATCCTTCTAAACTCCAGCGAGTACAAACCCTGTGCTGTCAAACGCTCATCATACGTTAACCCATTAAAACATTACTGTTTCATTTAAACTTGACGGTACCTTCATTACTGATCCTTTACCATACAGGTAAATCCATCCTCCAGCAAAAAGGGTGGCAAAGTAGCTCACATGGTCACATCTAACTCCCTCTTAAATATAGCCAATGAACTGGCCTCAACTACCTTCTGTGGCAGAGAATTCCACAGATTCACCACTCTCTGTGTGAAAGAAAACGTTCTCATCTCGGTCCTAAAAGACTTTCCCCTTATCCTTAAACTGTGACCCCTTGTTCTGGACTTCCCCAATATCAGGAACAATCTTCCTGCATCTAGCCTGTCCAACCCCTTAAGAATTTTGTAAGTTTCCATGTTGTATCTCTAAACAAAACAAAACTAAAAATCCAACGAAGTATGTAAAATTACAGATATTCCCATTGTTTCTATCTTTTCTCTGCAGATTTAAACAGGCATGTTTTCTCATTTTTCCAGTTCTCTTGAAAAGTAATAAGCCTAAAAGTTTAACTCTGTTTCTTCCTGCAGAGAAGCTTCCTTTCTTTTTAGCTTAGTTTTAATTTAGTTTAGTTTGGAGATACAGCGCAGAAACAGGCCCATCGGTCCACCGAGCCCACGCCAACCAGCAATCCCCGTACACTAGTACTATCCTACACACACTAGGGACAATTTAAATGTTACCAAGCCAATTCACCTATAAAACCCGTAAGTCTTTGGAGAGTAGGAGGAAACTGGAGCACCCGGAGAAAACCCATATGGTCACAGGAAGAATGTACAAACTCCGTAAAGACAGCACCCGTGGTCAGGATTGAACCCGGGTCTCAGGCACTGTGAGGCAGTAACTACCACCCCTCTCGCCAGCATTTTCTATTTTTTTTGTCTGGACTCTTCTTACTTTGTAGATGGTTCCCGGACTGAATGAAAATCTATTTTTCAAATAACTCTGCATCATTGGCTATATTTTGTATGTTATCTTTGTTCGTGCAGCCCACAATTAATTCCTGGTTAGTTTAGTTTATTGTCGTGTGTGGTGAGGTACAGTGTAAACCTTTTTTGTTGCGTGCTATCCAGTCGGCGGTTCAATCAAGTCATCCACAGTGCACTGATACAGGATAAAGGAAATAACATTTAGTGCAAGATAAAGTCCAGCAAAGTCAGATTAAAGATAGTCTGAGGGACTCCAATGAGATAGATGGGTCAGGACTGCTCTCCAGTTGGTGATCGAATGGTTCAGTTGCTTGAGAACAGCTGGGTCTTCGAGGTGTGCGTTTTCAAACTTCTGTACCTCTTGCCTGATGGGATAGGGGGGAGAAGAGGGAGTGACTGAGGTTATTTCTTTCCGCAGAGTATCTGCCAATATTCTACCATTGAGATTCTTCTGGACTTATATGTCTGTTATCTCTCCCACTATTTGAATCAATTCATCAATTGTTCAAAAGTTCATCAATTTTCCAAGCCGACCAGAACAGCTTGGAAAACATTCTTTACAAATCATCATCATCCTAAAAAGCAGCAAATTAATTGAAGAACTCTTTTCTCTTTCCTGTTGGTTTTTCTCATTCTCTATTTATTAACACATAGGGATATAAATCGTGGCATTATGCCACTCCTATCCTTTTGAGGTTTTGCAAATCAGTGGATACTCATCGTAAAAACATTTTTGCCCCCAGGTCTGAAATACTTTTCATTCAGAAAACTCCATCAACATCAAATATAATTAATAATTAACCTTGTCGCATCTGATACTTATGGAAGAGGCTTATACGATCTTTTGAATATTGAAGTGTTCTATTACTGCCTTCGGGTTCTGCTTTTTACACTGTTGTGGGCGGCACGGTGGCGCAGCAGTACAGCCGCTGCCTTGCAACGCCAGAAACCTGGGTTTGATCCTGACTACTGGTGCTGTCTGTATAGTTTGTACATTTTCCCCGTGACCGCATTGGTTTTCTCTGGGAGCTCCAGTTTCCTCCCACAATCCAAAGACGTACAGGTTTTTTTGGTTAATTTGGCGTCTTTAAATTGTAAATTGTCCCGAGTGGATAGGATAATAATAATAATAATAATAATGCATTACATTTATATAGCGCTTTTCATATTCTCAAAGACGCTTTACAGGGATTTAGAGAACATAGGGAAGTGAATAAATAGATAAATAAGTAAACGAACAGAGAAAGGAGACAGAAGGTGAGGTGACCTTCAGTGGTTGAAGGCAGTGCTGAACAGGTGAGACTTCAGTGATGTTTTGAATGTGGTGAGTGTGGAGGAGTCTCTGACGGTTTGGGGTAGTGAGTTCCATAGGGTGGGAGCAGCGATGGAGAAAGCCCTGTCCCCCCAGGATCTGAGTTTGGTCCGGATGTGGGGGGATAGGAGATTGGCAGCAGCAGAGCGGAGGGTGCAGGTGGGAGTGTGCCTGTGGAGGAGGTCGGTCAGGTAGGATGGGGCCAGATTATGGAGGGCTTTGTAGGTCATGAGGAGGATTTTGTACTGGATTCTCTGGGGGATGGGGAGCCAGTGGAGTTTGTAAAGGATGGGGGTGATATGGTCACGGATCGGGGTGTGGGTGAGTAGACGGGCAGCGGAGTTTTGAATGTATTGAAGTTTACTGATGATTTTTGAGGGTGCGCCATAGAGGAGGCTGTTGCAGTAGTCCAGACGGGAGGTGATGAAGGCGTGGATGTGGGTTTCTGCAGCTGTGGAGGAGAGGCATGGACGGAGACGGGCAATGTTTTTGAGGTGGAAGAAGGCTGTCTTTGTGATGTGTTTGATGTGTTTGTCGAAGGAGAGGGTTTGATCAAAGATGATTCCAAGATTCCGGATGTGAGGGGAGGTGGATACTGGGAGACCATCAATATTGAGGATGAAGTTTTGGGTGGATTTGGTGAGCGTTTTTGGACCAATGATGATGATTTCAGATTTGTTGCAGTTGAGTTTGAGGAAATTTGATTGAAGCCAAGATTTTATTTCAGTGATGCAGTTTGTCAGTGTAGAGTGTGTGGTGGTGGAGATTGACTTGGTGGAGATGAGGAGCTGGATATCATCGGCGAAGCAGTGGAAGTTGAGACCATGACAGCGGATTAATTGACCAAGGGGGAACAGGTAGAGGATGAAGAGGAGGGGGCCAAGGACTGAGCCTTGGGGGACACCTTAGGGGAGGGGAGCGGTGGAGGATTTACAGTTGTTAATGGAGATGAACTGGTGCCTGTCAGAGAGGTAAGATTTGAACCAGGATAGGGCTGTGCCGGTGATGTTAAAGGAGG
This sequence comes from Rhinoraja longicauda, assembly GCF_053455715.1. Taxonomy (NCBI): domain Eukaryota; kingdom Metazoa; phylum Chordata; class Chondrichthyes; order Rajiformes; family Arhynchobatidae; genus Rhinoraja; species Rhinoraja longicauda. The sequence goes on along the minus strand of NC_135976.1, from coordinate 15,665,104 downwards.
TTTCAAGTCGGGTGAGGAGAATGGAGTGATTTATGGTGTCAAAGGCGGCGCTGAGGTCAAGTAGGATGAGGATGTTGAGGTTGCCAGCGTCGGAGGAGAGGAAAAGGTCGTTTGTGATTTTGAGGAGCGCAGTTTCAGTACAGTGGTTGGAGCGGACTCGCTGGGCCAAAGGGACTGCTTCTGCACTGTATCTCTAAACTTATATAAACTCAGAAGAAAGAATTTTACTTCATTCATCCTATTAATTTCTTTTGGAATTTGCAACGTCAACTAATTTATTTTTAAATTTTCAACTCTTCAAGAATGAAACCATACCTGTGTAAACTCTCCTTGTGAATGATCTTTGGAGCCAGGCATATCTCTTTTACCTCCTGAGGAGATGGAGGAAATTCAGCATCTTTCCGATGACTCTTGCAAACATCTACAGATGCACCATAGAAAGCGTAATGTTAGGTTGCATCACGGCCTTGTTTAGGAATAGCTCTGCCCAAAAAACCACACGAAATTGTAGAGATTTGTAAATGTAGCCCAGTCCATCACACAGACCAGACTCCCCACCATCGACTCCATCTACATTTCACGCTGCCGCGGGAAAAAGCAGCTAACATAATCAAAGACTTCTCCCATCCTTCTTCATTCCTTCTTCTCCCATCCCGGTCATTCCTTCTTCTCCCAGCTCCCATCCGGGAAAAAGTAAAGAAGCTTGAAAGTGCGCACCACCAGTCTCAGGAGCAGCTGCTTCCCCTCTGTTATCAGGCTTCTGAACGGTCCTTCCATAAGCTAGGGTACCTTCCAATTCACCTCTACCTCATTGCGGACATTGGACTTTGTCCATGGAACTGATGCGCAAACAAGCTGAGAACTATATTCTGCACTCTGTATCTTCCCGTTTGCTCTGCCTATTGTATTTGAGTTGCACTTGATTGTCTTCATATATGGTATTATCTGAACTTTTTGGACAGCATGCAAAACAAAACTTTTCACTGTACTTCAGTACATGTGACAATAGTAAAACTAAATCTATTGGTGTTAAGTCTGTACTGTATGGCCTGTTTTCATGCTGTGTGACTTTTTGTCTCTATAACACAGCTTTAAGAGGTGAGGCGGTCAAAGTATGAAGGTGATGTACAGGGCATGTATGGGGTGATCGCTGGTCGGCGAGGACACGATGGGCTGAAGGGCCTGTTTCCACGCTGCATCTCAAAACTAAACTAAACGAAGAAAAGTAAATGTCTTTGGAATAACCAGATCATAAACAAATATGCTGAAGTCTAAAACCTTGGTGCAGGAAGGAACTGCAGATGCTGGTGTACACCAAAGATAGACACAAAGTGCTGGAGTAACTCAGCGGGACAGGCCGCATCTCCGGAGAAATGGAATGGGTGACGTTTCAGGTCGAGACCCTTCATCAGACTAAGAAACCTTGGTGATTGGACAATGCCTTGGAATAAAATCATTCAACATTTTTCTTGTCCATGTTGACCAAGATGCCCCATCTACGCTAGTCCCATTTGCCTGCAGTTGGTCCATATCTTCCTAAACTTTACCTATCGCTACATTTGATATATATATATATTTAAAATTAAAATGTTTGAAGACCTGAAATGTCACCTATCAATGTTCTCCAGAGATGCTGCCTGACCCACTGAGTTACTCCAGCACTTTGTGTCTTTCTTTGGCATTAACCAGCATCTGCAGTTCCTTTTTATTACTCTTCTCCAGAGATGCTGCCTGACCCGCTGAGTTACTCCAGCACTTTGTGTCTTTCATTGGTATAAAACAGCAGTTCCTTGTACTCTAAATAGCAATTTTGAAAAAAATCAATGTTATGTTTTATTTGTGTATCTGCAATCCGTATACAGTAGGTTAATTTGGGACTCAACAAAGACATTCAGAGATTAACGTTTTATTTTGACCGGGCCATTGAGTGCCAACGACTAAATGCGATGGCTTTTATCTTTGTTGATTTCCCATTCATTAATTGCGTCTCGATTTGTTTGTTCGAATTCGGAAAAACAAAGTTAATATGAGGGGCGGTAACTAATTAACGACCACGTTTAGTGGGTTGAGTCAACTTGTTAACCACCTTCAACTTTCCCCGCAAACACCTTCTGCTTTCTGTCTTATTTTTTTAATAACAACACTGGTGAACATTGGACAACAACTTTGCTGCACACGCGTGCCCGTCTCCTTCCAAAACATTGGAGTTCATTTGAGTTCTGGCTTCCCCTGGAAATAGCCCTCCTATTGCATTTCTATGCAGTGCTGCAAAGTAGTTATGAGGATCTGGCTGTGTTTGTTTTTTTTACACGAGGGCTTTGACTATTTGCAGATAAAAAGTTGCAGCACACACTAAAACTTCCTGTATTGACATTTCTGCCTCTCCATTGGCTGCAGGTGACCACATTGACGAGCGCGCTCATGCAAATACTTGCAGCTGAGTTTTTTTGGATCTCTTTGCTCTCAAGGGGGTGGATGCTGACGGCGAGGGTGGGGAGATAGATGTCAGGGCGGAAAGTTGCAGCGTTGCCTGCCAGCGCTTGAAGAAAGAGACTCTGGGCGTCTAAACTCGAGTTGCAAGACCTGTTCAGGTGGTCCCCGGGGCGCAGACTGCAGCGAGCGCACGGTCGGGCAGTGGTGAATTGGGGACCATGTCTGAGATGTCAAGCTTCCTACATGTCGGGGATATCGTGTCCCTTTACTCCGAAGGCTCGGTCAATGGCTTCATCAGCACACTGGGGTAAGCGAGCACTGCGCCTACATTCCACACAGGGCAGGGCAGGGCACCCACAACTTCTCAAAGTCCAAGCCAAGTTTGGTATTCTTTAGTATTTAAATGCCAGTTGAAGTGCCTGTGGAGGTAAAGCAAACCCCCCAGCAGTGTCTGTATAAGGAAATAACTGCAGATGCTGGTACAAATCGAAGGTATTTATTCACAAAGTGCTGGAGTAACTCAGCAGGTCAGGCAGCATCTCGGGAGAGAAGGAATGGGTGACGTTTCGGGTCGAGACCCTTCTTCAGACCCTTCTTCAGTGTCTGTGCCGGGTCCTAATTTCAGCCAGGCTCCCCAGCTGAAATCTGTGCTGCAATTGCATCTCGGATTATTAATCGAAAATGAAACAAATTTAGTTAGAACAGACAAACATGGAACACAGTGCAGACGAAATGTGCAGGAAGGAACTGCAGATGCTGGTTTAAACCGAAGACAGACACAAAATGTTGGAGTAACTCAGCAGGACAGGCAGCATCTCTGGGGAGGTCGAGACCCTTCGACTGAAACGTCACCCATTCCTTCTCACCACAGATGCTGGCTGTTCTGTTGAGTTTCTCCAACATTTTGTGTCAATGGAACGGTACAACACAGGAACCAATGTGTTTTTTTTACCCCAATGTTTGTTAAACTGATCTCATGTGCCTGTACTTAATCCATATCCCTTTGTTCCCTGCACTTCCAAGTAAAAGCCTCTATCTCATAGCTTCTATCTGAACGCCACGGTTGTGTCTGCCTCCACCACCATCCCTGGCAATGTGTCCCAGGCCCCCACCACACTCTGTGTAAAAACAATCTTGCCTGCACATCTCCATTGAACTTGTCCTCCCTCACCTTTACAGTGACGCCCTCTAGTGTTGGACATTTCCACCCTGGGGAAAAATGGTCTTGACTGACTACCCTATCTATGCCTCTCATCATTTTCCCAACTTCTATCAAGTCTCTCCGCATCCTCTGACATTCTGAAGAAATTATACTACTTTATATACTTTTTTTTAAAAAAGGAAAACAACGGTGGAGTAACTCAGTGGGTCAGGCAGCATCTGTGGTGGGAATGGACACTCGACCTTTTGGGTCAGGATTCTTCTTCTGATTTTGTTTGCTGTCCTGTCCCTGCGAGAAATGTGCGAGAGTTTTTGAAAATTGGTTTGAAAAATTGAAACTCCAAGTAATTATCTCAGAGCTGCTTACATTCTTATCTCCAGTAACATTCCCTGTGGCGTTTACATGCAATATATTTTGCTTTGGGTGTTCCAAGGATAAGAAAAGCTGTTTTAAACCTTCTGCTTTCCCACATCTGTTCTACTCTTTAATTTCACAATCCCTTCCTCTCCCCTCCCTTCCCCCAAATAGCAGTGACATTCTCAGTGACATCAGTCCGAACTACACAATGGCAGGTCTCAGAGTTTGAAACAGTCCTGGCTTAAAGAGCCACTTCTCCCACATCCCAAAGACATGCATGTTTGTCGGCCGATTGGCCCCTAGCGTGTAGCTAGAAGCAAAAATGGGATAACGCAGAACTAGTATGAACAGAGAGCTTGTTGGTACAGAGACGCAGTGGCCTTACAGCGCCAGTAATCCGGGTTCCACCCTGACTATGGGTGCTGCCTGTATAGAGTTTGTACGTTCTCCCTGTGACTGCATTGATTTTTTCTGGGTACCTTCCATATCCCAAAGATGTGGAGGTTTTGTAGATTAAATAGCTTCTGAAAATTGTCCCTGGTGTGTAGGATAGACATCATAATCTGTATGTGAAGCAAAACTGCTGCAAGCTGGCCAGTTACTGGGCCTGCTCTTCGGGGGTATGTTACTGGAGCTGTTAAACTACCTTGGAAAGGGATTTGGAATGGCTGAGCTAAGTCAGAAAGGAAGAAACAAATCAGGAAGAGAAAGTTAGAAGAGTAGCTGGCAGAATGAATAGGCCGAGGAAGCAAAGACTAGCATTAGCTGGGGTCAAAGTACAGAACATAATTAACAAGTTAAAGACGCTATGTTGAAATACGCACAGTGTAAATAACAATGGTTTAAATGTGCATTCTTGTCACATGCACAAATGCACAGTGAAATTCTTTTCTACCTTAACCCTGCCAATTTAACTTGTCCGGTCGAGATGACGAATAAAGTCCCAAAAGTTTATTATCTCACCCTTTTTACATGCACTCAAATTTCCTGATTTCTGCTGTGTAACTTTATAAAAAAAATGTTAGTGGGAGATATTCATAAGTTATATTGTGCATTATAACTTAGGAATGTCTCCCACAAACATATTTGTTTTGCTCTTTTCAAACTGATTCTTAGTCTAAATCACAATCTACTGAATCCAGGTCATTTCTCATGATACATGGATCCAACAGCACTACCACATTTCCTTTTCTCTGCTCTTACCCAAGATGAATATCTTAAATATCCAGCAAAACATCTTAAACATCCACCGGGACCATCAGTGATTGCCATCGCCCTTTGTCTTTATCCGACACACTAGCGACAATTTACAGAATCCAATTAATCTATAAATCTGTATGTCTTTGGAATGTGGCAAGAAACCGGTTCGTAGAAAACATAGAAAATAGGTGCAGGAGTAGGCCGTTCAGCTCTTCGAGCCAGCACTGCATCACTGGCGGAGAGGGGTTAATGGAGGGGGAGTATACAGAGACACAGCTCTGTATCGCTGTCTCTCTGCTAGATCACACGGAGAAAACCCATGTGGTCTCAGGGAAAACGTACAAACTCCATATGGATTCCCCCCCTGAGTCAGGATCATAGAAACATAGAAAATAGGTGCAGGAGTAGGCCATTCGGCCCTTCGAGCCAGCCATTCAATATGATCATGGCTGATCATCCAGCTCAGTAACCTGTACCTGCCTTCTCTCCATACCCCCTGATCCTTCTAACCATAAGGGCCAGTGGGTTCCAGGCACCCACCAATCCAGGCACCCAAGGATCGAGTTTGGCACTCTGGCGCTGTAAGGCAGCAATTCTACCACTGCGCCAACGTGCCACCAAATATTAACGCTTCTAAATTTCTAACACCCAGAATGATTTGATGATCATTCAGCTCCCAGGACCTATGGAGCCAAGTGTGTGTGTCTTTTTTTTTTGGAAAGGACAAAATATCTGAAAGAAAGATGACAACTTTATTTTTTGGAATAAATGTTTCAGTTGTCTGCATTGGTGCACTGTATTTGAATCATCATGTATCGGAAGTGACCCGAGTCATTCAACATGAATGTCAGGGTTACTGAATTGCTTGCCAATTAAATACTGAATTGTGTAAAACCATTAACAGAGACGATAGAAAAAATGTGAAACACAGTACAAAACTGCCTTGTGTATGGATTTGAGCAAGGAATGCAGTGAGCAGAATCCAGCAGTTAGTTTTCTGAAGTGGTTTCCTTTTACGAACAGCAACCAGACTCCATACAATTGATAGGTTTCCATCTGCTGAAAACTGTTTCTCTAACTTCATTCATTCTCCCATTGGTCTGGCTTCAGTTTTACTCTCTCGCTACATGCTCTTGGTTTCTTCAGGACTTCTATTTTCTTATACAGAACATTCATTGACCTTTTGTGCACTTCCCCTGAAAACATCTGACTGGCTATTAAACGGAACAGCATTGATTAGTTATGTTATCCATCATTCTATGTGCTGTAACTGCCCCTAACAAAGTGTCAAAAGCTGTTTCATTTTGAAGCTCATCAGTTTGAAGTCACAGCCAAAAATCAATAAAACCTGCTTTCTCCAGACGGCTTCTTCCCTTGGAAAGGAAACGTTCTGGGTTCCCACTGGATCTTTGTGCTTTGATATTCACACAGACCAATGATTAATGGCAGAGGAAAAATGTGCCCAATATTTGTTTCTTCACACTATCATTTTGAAACAATTCATACTTAACTTAAGAAGCCTCAAATAAATTTGATGCAAGTAATGCAATTTACAAAATTTTGTATCAACAGCCTTATAAGGCACAGTGGCACAGCGGTAGAATTGTTGCCCTACAGCGCCAAAGACCCAGGATGCATCCAGGTGCTGTCTGTCCGATGTTTGTACATTTTCTCTGTGACCACGTGGGTTTTCTCCGGGTGCTCTGGTTTCATCCCACATTACAAACACATGCAGGTTTGTAGGTTAATTGGTGTCTGTAAATTGTCCCTAGTGTAGAGGATATAACTAATTTACGGGGGATCGTTGGCCAGTGCGGACTGGGTGGGCCGAAGGTACCGTTTCTGCTCTGTATCTTCACACTAAACTAAAGCAAAACAAAAGATATACATCGAAGAGCAATTAAAGCACAATTCATCCATAACTTGATTCTAAATTTCACAGCTTTAAGGTGAGAGGGGCAAAGTTTAAAGGAGATAAGCAGGGCAAGTTTTTTTACACAGTGATTGGTGGGTGCCTGGAACCCACTGTCAGAGTGGTGATGGTGATAATACACTTTTGAATGTAGAGTTTAACTTACTTTAGAGATGCAGCATGAAAACAAGCCCTTCGGCCCATCGTCCACGCCGCCCAGCAACTCGCATACGCTAGCACTATGCTGTAGGCTTGGGAAAATTTACAATTTTTACTGAAGCCAATTAACCTGCAAACCCGTACGTCTTTGGAATGTGGGTGGAAACCAGACAACACCCATAGTGAGGATCGAACCCGGGTCTTTGATGCTGAAAGGCAGCAACTCTACTGCTGCGCCACTGCGCTCTCGGACAGCACCAGTGATGCAGTCTGAGGGTGTGTACTCCACCCTGCATCTTGCCATCAGTGACCAGCTCCTTTATGTTGCTGACATTGAGGGGTGTTTTCTTGACACCATTTCACGAAGCTCTTTTTCCTTCCTGTACTTGGTCTTGTCATGGTTTGAGATCTGGCCCATTTCTGTGGTGTCAGCCGCAAACCTGCAAATGGAGTTAAGATCGGAATTTGGCCGCCCATTTGTGAGTGTGTAGGGAGTAGAGTAGCTGGCTGAGAACGTGCCCTACCCAGAGAAGTAAAAGAAGGGTCCAACAATGTCGCCTGCCCATTCCCATCCCAGATGCTGCCAGACCTGCTGAGTTCATCCAAACACTTTGTGTTTTGATCAAGATTCCAGCATCTGCAGTTAAGTTTAGTTTTGAGATGAATCGCGGAAACATGTCCTTCGGCCCATCCAGTCTGTGCCGATCAGTGATCCCTGTTCACCAGCACTAGCCCACACACATTGGGGGATATTTACGATCTTTACCAAAGCCACTCAACCTACAAACCTGTACGTCTTTGCAGTGTGGGATGAAACCAGTGCACCTGGGGAAAACTCAGACGGTTACGGGAAAGTGTGCAAACTTCGGGCAGACAGCACCCACAGTCAATATCGTACCCGGGTCTCTGGTGCTGTGGCAGCAACGCTACCGCTGCGCCACCGTGCCGTATCTCTGATGTCTCCAGTGAAACTATTGGCTTGGCATTTGAAGGCTCAGTGCCAGCACTTTTGAAAAGCAGATTGAATGATGCCTAAGGTGAAAATAGTTCAAAATATGACTGATTCAAATTGTGCTACTGATAATAGGAAAATGTCACAAAGAAAAACTTAATGCATTCTGTAATATTTCTACATTGAATATAAGTCATTGAGATGACCCTAAATATAGTTTACTGAAAATGAATGATTTGGAAGTGGAATTAAGTTTGTGGAAATGTTTCATTGTGGCTAATATGCATTTATTTTTGATGTAACGTTCTCTGAAATATCTCTTTAATCTGGTGGTTGGCTGCCTGTTGAAAACTTCCCAGCCCCCGAAAATATCCAGGGATTAGGTTCAGTGAAGAATTTTATAAATGTGTTACAAAGCAGTTAATTTAAACTTTGAAGGCTCATGACTGATCTTCTTTAAATTCATGCAAATTCAAAAAAATGGCTCACTTCTTACATTGAAAAATGTTGGGCCTTGCATTTCAGAATTCATTGGAAGTTATTATGAAATTCAATTGAGGGATAATAGGTTGTGAGCAGAAAGATAACGTGAACAATAACTGCCTTTTCAATGAACTCTCTAAATGAATAAAAAGGCTTAATAATTAACCTTGTGTGATAGGAATTTTATCATAATACGTGTTCCAACATAAATATAGTATATCATCATCATCATATACATACAGCCGGAAACAGGCCTTTTCGGCCCTCCAAGTCCGTGCCGCCCAGTAATCCCCGTACATTAACACTATCCTACACCCACTAGGGACAATTTTTACATTTACCCATGTCTGAACCTCAAAATTATTTCACTCAAATTTCTCATGTCAGAATGATCTTGGGGGAATTTTTAATGAGAAGATTAAGCCATTTAGGCTTAATAGTTAACATCTCTGTAAAATAGTGGACAGAGGCAATACGTAAAAGAAAGTCTTTTGCGCATTTAAAAGATAGTTTTGCTTCAACTGATTTTCCAGGATTGTAATATTAATTTGTTAGAAATTAAAGGTTGTAAGGCACAAATGAATGGTATTGTATGCACGTAAAGTTATATTAAGATTGCTAATCTGGTCAGCTGCTTATATGTAAGCTTTTGTGGTCAGACTGTATTTGGTGGTATCTTAATATTTGTACTTTTTAGTTGGACTTTAGAAATACAGCGTGGAAACAGGCCCTTCAGCCCACCGAGTCCATGTTGACCAGCGAATACCCCATAGACTTGCACTATCCTACACAATAGGGACAATTTACATTTAACAGAAGCCAATTAACCGACAAACCTGCCCATCTTTAGAATGTGGGCGGAAAACGGAGCACCCGGAGAAAACGCACACGGTCACAGAGAGAACGTACAAGCTCCATGCAGTCATTGTCTGTAGTCAGTCATTGCCTGTAGTGTTGCCTGTTGAACCCCCCCCCCCCTCTCTGGGGCAGTAAGGCAGCAACTCTACCTTTGCATCACCGTGCTGCCCCATCACTAAAGATTTGTTCTTTTATTAACTCACTGTACATTATCTCTTGATTTCAGTGGATTCTAACATTCAGCAAAAACATTAGTTTAGAGATATAACATGGAAACAGGCCCTTCAGCCCATCGAGTCCATGGTGACCATTGAACACCCAGGAACATGCCCCTCTAACCTCAAAGCTATGTTTTCTAGTCTTTGACAGTTCCACCCTGAGGGGAGAAGCTTTCTGACTCTCTATCCAATCAATGCCTCTCATAATTCTAGCAGGTAATATATTACCACAGTTTCTGTACAGGCCATATCTTGAGGCAATATTAAGTCCCTCCCTGCTCCCAAGCAAGTAAAGTACATTTGTTAATTATAGTCTTAGCCTTAAGAATAGTATTTACTGCACATCTGCCATTGTCTATTTGATATTTCTTCGTAACCCCTTCCTCATCTATTTGTCACCTTTACACTAATCATACATTCAATTTGCTGAGCCCATAAGGGTTTCCACAGATGACAATAGAATCCACGCGGTCACGGGGAGAACGTGCAAACTCTGTACAGCCAGCACCCGTGGTCAGGATTGAACTCTGGTCTTTGGCGCTGTGAGGCAATATCTCTACTGATGACGGCATCTTGAGCAAAAGAGAAAGTGCTGGAGGAACACAGTGGGCCCGGCAACGCTGAGTTCCTCCAGCACTTTGTGTTTTGCTCAGACAAGTACTTGAGTCGCCTGCAGACCTGACGTGAGCAAATGGAATTAGTGTGGATAGTTACACCAGGTAGCATGGTTAGAGTGGGCCGAAGGGCCGGTTTCTGCATCAGACCACTCTAACTCATGCTCGCCCTTCTTAATACGCAAATTCTTAACTTCATCCTGTTTGACAGACTTGCTATGTCAGCAGGTGAGCTGGTAAATCAACTCAGTCTGGTTTTACAATTATACCTCAATAAAAATTTTAACTGATTGAAAATGATTATCTTATTTTAGCAGAATGTTGCCTGGATTAGGGCAATTTAGCTACAGGGAGAGGTTTGTCCAGATCGTCTCTTGCAGTCTTGGGACATTTTCTCTCCATAAAGCTTCAAATAAGTCTTCAAATAAAATGTTGCCTGTTTTTGAAAGGGGTAAAGTTAAAAGGAGATGTGCAGGGCAAGTTTTGTTCACACAGATGCATGCCTGGAATATGCTGCCAGGGGTAGTGATGGAGGCAGATTCGATAGTGGCATTTCAGAGGCCTTAAGACCAGCGCACAGAGATGCAGGGAATGGAGTGTTATGGATCGTGTGAAGGCAAATGAGATTTGTTTATTTTGGTATCATGTCAGGCAAAGAGAATGTGGTCTGTAAGGCCTGTTCCTGTGCTGTACTTTTCTATGTTCTCCTTGTCTAACCTGTCTAATTTCAGTCAGAGCGACTTCACTTGTTTTTTGACATGAATCCCTGTTTTTTAGTTGTGTAATGTACAAATAAAAAAAATGCAGCAAAATGTTTTTTTGATTTGGTATTTGAGGCAAAGTAGTTTGGGCCATTTCTGATTGTGCCTATAACATCAGCGAACTAGGAGAACAGACACAGATAACTTGCTCACCACAGATGAAGTCAACATGTGATAACAGGTATATTTTATTGGAGGTTATTAAGCGAGACAGGATGAAACATGCTTCTGGATAGGCAAGGACTGATGGGCACGGAATAGTCAATGCGGCTTTGTGTATGAGAAATTATCTCACGAATTTGATTGAATGTTTTTGAAGAGGAGACCACGCCGATTGATGAGGACAACATAGTAGATGATGTCCACGTGGACTTTGACAGGATACCACATGGTAGGCTGCTCTGGAAGGTTAGATCACATAGGATCCAGTGCAAGCTGGCCAGCTAAACGGATATAAAATTGGTTTGAAGACACGCGACAGAGACTGGAGGCCACATTATACATAAGCACGATCAAACCATACTCAAGGACCACACAAGTATTCTCTTATCCTGTATCTGTACACTGTGGATGGTTTGATTGTGATTGTAATCGGTTTGATTGTGATGGTTTGATTGTGTAGCATGCACACAAAAGCCTTTTGCTATACCTTGGTACATGTGACAATAATAAACTAGACTAAACTAGGTAATGCAAAGAAAAAAAAAAACAGAGTGCAGAATATAGTATTTCAGCATTGTATCATTACAGTTCCAGAGAAAAAAAGTTCAATGCCTGTAATAGGTGGGTTGGAAGATGGGGACTACACCCTAGCTTATGGGAGGACCGATGAGGACTCTGATAACACTGGGGAAGAAACTGTTCCTCCAGATTGTAGATGATGTGGAAGAACATTGCCAAGAAGGTCTGAAATGCAAACTAGAACTGATCAATTAAGAATTTTGTCTTTGTTTTGCAGGTTGGTGGATGATAGATGTGTCATCGAGCCAGGAGCCGGAGACCTAGAAAATCCTCCCAAAAAATTTCGAGGTAAGTTTCCATCCCAACATATTACAGTATAAAAGATTAGAAGCTGGATAATGCAAATGGCTAACATGTATATGTCAATTTATTTTGCTAATGCAAACTTGTAGTAGTAATTTCGGTCTCGATCCGAAACGTCATCCATTCCTTCTCTCCAGAGATGATGCCTGCCCCCGCTGAGTTACTCCAACATTTTGTATCCAAGTTTCTTAATCTGATGGGCGGTATCTGAGGGTCTGAAAAGAGGTGGCTAAAGAGAAAGCAGATGATTTAGGAGTAACATTCAAACATTTACGAGATTTTGGAAAGGTTCAATATGTTTTAAAAACCCAAATTTAAGGTATCCTTATCAATAGACAATAGACAATAGACAATTGGTGCAGGAGTAGGCCATTCAGCCCTTCGAGCCAGCACCGCCATTCAATGCGATCATGGCTGATCACTCTCAATCAGTACCCCGTTCCTGCCTTCTCCCCATACCCCCTCACTCCGCTATCCTTAAGAGCTCTATCCAGCTCTCTCTTGAAAGCATCCAACGAACTGGCCTCCACTGCCTTCTGAGGCAGAGAATTCCACACCTTCACCACCCTCTGACTGAAAAAGTTCTTCCTCATCTCCGTTCTAAATGGCCTACCCCTTATTCTTAAACTGTGGCCCCTTGTTCTGGACTCCCCCAACATTGGGAACATGTTATCTGCCTCTAATGTGTCCAATCCCCTAATTATCTTATATGTTTCAATAAGATCCCCCCTCATCCTTCTAAACGGAGGAAGACAGAAAACAAGGAATGATAAACCCATTAGCCTGATGTTATTCCTTGAAAAACAGTTGTAATCCGTTATAAAGGATTATTAAAGGAAATATTAAAGGAAAATCACTTTTGAAAATGTTATTGGAGCTCTTTGAGGATATAACAAATGTAAGGGCTGTAAACATAAACAACTGCAGATGCTAGTTAACGAAAAAGGATACAGTGCCGAAGTAACTCAACGGGTTAGGCAACATCTCTGGAGAACATGGATAGGTGATGTTTTGAGTCAAGACCCTTCTTCAGACTGATTGTGGTTCGGGATTGGGTTGGGTAGGAAGCTGGTGGAGGCAAGATAAAGACAATGTGCCGGAGTAACTCGGCGGGTCAGGCAGCATCTCTGGAGAACATGGAGAGGTGACGTCTTTGGTTGGAACCCTTCTTCAGACTGCTTCAGACGGCAGGATGTAAGTGGTTGGACAAAAGCCAGAGTAGAAAAGAGGAAAAAGTGTGAGGTAAGAATAGAAGAGGTACGAATTGTGAAGCCAGAGGTATGAATATAGATGGAAGGGGAAGAGGTGTGGGAAGAAGGAGAGTAATAGGTGTAAATCCAGGTGGGACATGGAAGGGGGAGGGGGAGGGGGAGGGGGGATGGGGGGTGGGAGGCGGGAGGCGGGAGGGGAGGCGGGAGGCGATGGGTTTGTGTATAGGTTAGTTACTTGAAATTGGAGAATTCAATGTTCACATATAGTGTATTTGTATTTTCAAAGTTGACAGCAAAAACTGAGTTCAAGGCGTTGAGGGTAATATCTTGGCATAGTTAAAATTGTTTATTGATAGGAAAGAGAATCAGGATAAATGGATCTTTTTAGCTTGGCAAGCTCTGATATTGGCTAACTGTCTTGGCCCTGAACAACTTACAAAATCTAAATTAATGACTTGGATGAAGGAACCTTGAATATTGTAGACAAATGTACTGAAAGATAGGAAGCAGATCGGACAGCAAGTTGCGATGTGGATGCAGTGAGTCTCTCGGGAGGTCGAAATAGATCTGTTGAGTTGGCAACTATTTGTAATGTGATTTTTGTTTAGTTTAGTTTACAGATACAGCATAGAAACAGGCCCTTTGGCCTACCAGTCCACTCCAAACAGCGATCACCCGTACACTAGTTTTATCCTGCACACCAGGAACAATGTACAGAAGCCAATAAACGTACAAACCTGCACGTCTTTGGAATGGGGGAGGGAACCGGAGCACCCGGAGAAAATCCATGTGATTTAACGCTGTAAGGCAGCAACTCTTCCCCCTGCGGCACTGTGCTGCCCAAATGTGGGGAAGTGATGAGGTTCACGACTTTGGTTCAAGGCAAGCAGAAGATTGATTAGTTAGAGTGAGACTACAGAACGCCGTGGATTTGAGTGTCCACAGGTACAGGACACAGCAGGTTAGTGTGCAGCTGAAGGAAGTGATTAGGAAGCCAGATGTGACGCCGGCATTTATTGCAAATGGAAAAGGTATATAAAAGGAGGGAAGGCTTAATACAGTTGCACCAAGTGTTGACAGGATCACCCCTTGCATGGGGGAGGTCTGTTATGTTGAAACGTGGGATAAAAGTGGGGATGAAGGGAGTGGAGGGATATGGATCATGTGTAGGTAGACGAGCTTAGTTTAACTTGACATCATGTTTGGCATGGACATTGTGGGCCAGAGTGCCTGTTCCAGTGCTAGATCATAGAACATGGAACATTGAACAGTACAGCACAGGGCCGTTTTTACAGCATTATGGGCCCCCGGGCAAATCAGTGTACTGGGGCCCCTACTGTTACTCTCCCCCACCCCCCTTTCCCTACCAGCCCCCCCCCCCCCCATCGTGCCGGCGAAAAGCACTTGCCAAAAAGCACTTAGCGATGGACTTAGGGTGCTACATTGTTGCGAAAAGCACTTACAGATCACTGTGAGAAGCACTTAGTGACCGAAAATGTTGCGAAATAACCACTTATTGAACCTACATTTTTAAAGTAGTATTTATTTATTGCAAGTCACTTAACATACACAGATCAACATGGGGCCCCTATGCTCGTGGGGCCCCGGGCAAGTGCCCATCAGGCCCATGCGTTAAGACAGCCCTGGTACAGCACACTTAGGCCAACAATGGAAGGGACAACAAGGGAAGGAATATCACCTCATGATGCCAAGCTAAACTGATCTCATCTGCATGATCCATATCCCGCTCATCCTTGCATGTCCGTGTGCCGGTTCGAAAAGCCTCTTAAATGCCAATATCGTATGTGCCTCCAACACCCCTGATAGTGCGTTTCAGGTCCATAACAAAAAAAACTTGCCCCGCTCATCTCCATTAAATTGTTCCCCTCTCACCTTACTGCGAAACACTCTAGTGTTGGACGTTTCCACCCTGGGGAAAAAGGTTCTGACTGTCTACCCTATCTATGCCTCTCATAATTTCATATACCAATCAAATCTCCCCTCAACCGTTGATGTTCCAGAGAAAACAGTCCAAGTTTATCCAACACTTATTTCCCTGCAGCTGAATGTCTCTAATTCAGCAGCATTCTGGTAAACCTTCTCCACACCCTCCACAAAGCCTGTCGGCGCTGTGCTGTTCTATGTTCAATGTCATATGAGGAAATGTTGAACAGATTGCCTCCATGTTCACTAGAGCTTATAAAAAATAAAATCTGATCGATAAATATATTCAGAGCTGAGGTAGACAGAGCCCGAGGACATGGGTTTGAGGTGAAGGGGGCAAGATTGAACAGGAATCTGAGGTGTAACTTTTTCACACAAAAGGTGCAGGGTGTATGGAATGAGCTGCCAGAGGAGGTAGTTGAGGCAGGGACTATTGCAACATTCAAGAAATAATTAGACAGGTACATAGATAGGACAGGTTTGGAGGGATATGGGCCAAATGCAGGCAGGTGGGACTAGTGTAGATGGGAAATGTTGGTCGCTGTGGGCAAGTTGGGCCAAAGGGCCTGTTTCCACGCTGTATGACTGTAGGTAGACAGATTCTGGGTGATGGTGAATTAGCAGGAGAATGGAACAGAGGGCAAGATAAGGTTGGCTGTGATCCTATTGAATGATGGAGTATTCTGGTGAGGCCATTTGGCCTACTTCCATTCCTATTTCTTAGGTTCTTGAGGAAAGCGACAATTTGCCAAGGCTCTGAGCAATTTATCCAAGCTGATACTAAATCTTCTGTTCCATGAATCTCAATTATACTCATCAGTCTTTTCCATGGTACTTCATCAAACACTTTCGTACAATCCATATGGATGGTGCCCTTTGAAATTCCTTAATTATCTCACATTGTTATTTCATCAAAAACTTTAGTTCGATTAGACAGACACCACCCGCCTTTTACAAATCTACACTGGCTCATGTTAAAATTGACATTAACTTTTCTATGTATCCCTTTTTTCCCCTTGTTATTGTTTCTTAAACATTACCAAAACCCGTTGTTGTATTGACACCTTTAATTACAAAGAATGTCATTGCAATTTTCTGGCTTGTTAAAAAAAAAAGTTTCATTAATTGCACCTGTCAAAGTGTTCACATTGAGAACTGTTGGGAGATGTGCACAGATAATACCCAAATAGGGAAGATTCCAATCAATAGTTTAAAAAAGTTAAGCTGTTCTGCTGGTTTGGCAAGTGTTTTCCTTGCTGCATGATCCACCTGATCTCTTGTGCAATAGATCATACCTGCACGAGATAACCACTTATGAGGTGTTTGTGTGGTAATCCACCAGAACCAGAACCTGGTGGAACGGGTGAGGGAAATTTGTCCGAGGGCAGGATATTTTGCGTGCTCCTTCATTGACTAACACTGAGCTGATGATGCTGAAACTCGGCTAAGGAACTGGGCACCCATTGTTCACGTATGGAGGCCCAGAAAGTATAAGGCTCGAGAACAAAGTAACATGGTGAAGAAAATTGAGATTCTTAACACTAGCAATCTTTTCTCCAGATATTAGAACATTGTAATTTATTATTTTTGGAAACATTTCCTTCTTATTTTGAAAGTAGCCAATATCCCACCAGCCATCAGACTATTAAACACAACCAACACCGACAAAACTTCAAACTAGTAACTGTCTTGGTTGTACCAGAGACTTTGGGCTTTGTTTTGTTCTACTGTATTTAAAAAAAATTATAGTACTTTTTTTTGTTTTTGTTTTTTATGTTATCTATTGAGTACTGTGTTTGCAGAACTATTATGCTGCTGCAAGTAAGAATTTCATTGTTCCATTTTTGGTACATATTACAATAAATTTAGAGATACCAGATGGAAACAGGCCCTTCGGCCCACCAGGTCCACGCCGACTAGCAATCATCCCGTACAGTAGCACTATCCTGCACACTAGGGACAATTTACAATTTACAGAAGCCAATCAACCTACAAACCTGCACTTCATTGAAGTGTGGGAGGAAACTGGAGCACCCGGAGAAAACCCACTCTGTCACAGGGAGAACGTTAAGAAGAATCCATACAGACCACCCATAGTCAAGATCGAAACTGGGTGTCCAGTGCTGTAAGGCAGGAACACTACCACTGTGCCACCCAACTATTGACTCTTTTGTGGCAATCTCTTTTACTGGCCCTTTCTCTGACCCATGGCTTCTGTACCTTTTGCTGCAACATCATAGTTGAATCTTGGCCAAACTGACCTTGTGACAGCCATCTCCTCTCCAGGTATTCCAAGGTGATCTATCTGAGCACTCTAATTCTTTCTTCTTTGGGGGTCGCTGCAGTGGCGGCTTTCTGGGTTCTGAAGTAGCTCATGATGGCAACATGAAAACTGGGGCCTCTTCCGAAGCGATGTGACAGGAGATGCTTGAATGGCTGGGCACGTGGGTACTTTGTGGTGATGTGTTCCTTTTGCCACTCAAGTGAGGTTTGTGTAAGATCTCAATGCATGGAATCCAGGTTCTCATTGTCATCTTGAAAGCTCCTTCTCTTTTGAATGGTCAAGGGCTGAGGGTTGTCAGGAGTCACTGGAGATATCTCTCTTCGCTGTTGTGTGTATTTATGCACAGTGGTGTCTCCTTATACACATGGTGGTAGGTATGTGGAATTTTACACAGGGTGGTAGGTATATAGAATTTTACACCAAGGGGAGTAGGTACCTGGACTTTTATATAAAGGGCAGCGGGTGTGTGCAATGAGCTGCCAGAGGTGGTAGTTGAGACGTGTACTATCACAACATTTAAAAAGTATTTGGAGAGGTACATGGATAGGACAGGGTTAGAGGGATATGGACAAAACGCAGGCAGGTAGGACTAGTGTAGATGAGGAATGTTGATCGGCGTTGGCAAGTTGGGCTGAAGGTCTTGATTCCGTGCTGTATGACTGTGTCGCAAACACCATTTATGGTAAGCTCTCCACGCATTAACAGCATGCATTTTAAAATAAGTAACTTCCTTCTTAATTATCTCCTCTGTCTTGTAATTGATTTTCCAAAGGATAGCGGAGTGAGGGGGTATGGGGAGAAGGCAGGAACGGGGTACTGATTGAGAGTGATCAGCCATGATCGCATTGAATGGCGGTGCTGGCTCGAAGGGCTGAATGGCCTACTCCTGCACCTATTGTCTATTGTCTATTGTCTATTGAAAGGGATTCCAGATTCTGTGAAAATTGGTGTTCGTGTGAGAAAACGAGTTCAAATCCTCCCTCAAGTGTAGAAACCTAAAATTCCTGCTGTTGACTCAGATGCCTGTCTAAAGATAAGATTACTTTGCAGGGCGGGGAAGGAAATAACACCGCGGCGAAAGAAGTTTATATAGATTTTGTCGAATCTTTGAAGAATTACAATTACAGAGCATTACAATTGTTCGAATGAATGCTGGTAAAATGGAGCAAATGAAAAGCACAGTACAAATACTGAGCCTTTTCCGCTTTGTAAAGTGTTACCAATATTGATGTGTAGGAAAATAACTGCAGATGCTGGTTCAAATTGAAGGTACACACAAAATACTGGAGTAACTCAGCGGGTCAGGCAGCACCTCGGGAGAGAAGGAATGGGTGATGTTTCGGGTCGAGACGCTTCTTCAAATAATGTTTTATTGAGGCACAAGGAACTGCAGATGCTAGAAACCTGAGCAAGACACTGTGTTCCAGGTACCCACTGCTCTCTATGGAGCCACAAACCTGCCCTGCACATCTTCTTTACACTTTGTAGGAAGGAACTGCAGATGCTGGTTTGCACCGAAGAGAGACACTGAAGAAGGGTCTCGACCTGAAACATCACCCATTCCTTCACTCCGGAGATGCCACCTGTTCCATTGAGTTACTCCAGCATTTTGTGTCAATCTTCTTTAACCTTTGCCCCTTTCACCTTGAAGCTCTGCTCTCTCGTCTTTGACATTTCCACCCTGGGAGAAAGTAGTTCTGACTGCCTTAATTTCATGTACTTTTATCAGGGCTCCCCTCAATCAATTGAATGAGAAGCAATTATTGCAGAAATAGGTCATAAGGACCTTATGACCTAATCTGCGATTATTCCTTCTCATTCGATTTTCTGCGGTCATAAGGAATAGGAGTCGACTTAGGCCATTCGGCCCATCAAGCCATTCAGTCATGGCTGTTCTATCTCTCCCTCCTTACCCCATTCTCTTGCCTTCTCTCCAGAACTTCTGACACCTGTACTAATCAAGAATCTATCTATATCTGCCTTAAAAATATCGCCGACTTAGCCTCCACAGCCTTCTGTGGCAAAGAATTCCACAGATTCGCCACTGATTAGGGTCCAATCAGGATCATGGATCCTAAACCTGGGCTTGGCTTGGTTTATCTGGAATGCTGGTGGTTGGCGGGAGACCTGATGGAAGTTGATGAAATTACAAGAAGACAGGTCGACAGACAGAACATTTTTCTCAGGATAAAACAACCTGATCCTAGAGAGCACAGGTTTAAGGTAAGATTGGCAAAGGTTAAAGGAGGTGTGCAGGGCAACTGTTTACACAGAGGGCAGTGGGGAGACAGATACTTTAAAAGAGTTTTGGTTAGGCGCATGGATATGCAGGGAATGCAGGGATATGGGTTATGTGCAGGTTGATAAATGATGGTCTGGGCATCATGTTCAGCACTGACATTGTGGGCGAAAGGCCTGTTCTTGTGCTGTGATGTCCTATGTACTTCTGTATCTAAAGCCATTAAGAATGGGCTATAGGGTGGCACAGTGGCGTAATGATAGATTTGCTACTTCACAATGCCAGAGTACGATACTGACTATGGGTGCTGTCTGCGAGGTGATTGTACGTCCTCACTTTGACCGCATGTGTTTTCTCTGGGTGCTCCAGTTTCCTCCCACACTCCAACGACATATAGGTTTGTAGGTGAATTGGCTTTGATTAAAATTGTCCCTAGCGTGTAGGATAGTGTTGGTGTACAGTGTGATCGCTGGTCGACGTGGACTCGGTGAACCGAAGGGCCTGTTTCCGCGCTGTATCTCTAAAGCTTAAATTAGCAGGTTGGGTGACCTGTGTCAATCGACCAGCTATATCAAAGCTGCTGATAACTTTCACAAACACACCTTTATTTGATTCAGGACAAAGTTTGATCAAACTATTGCAAATAACAATGGATTAGATATTGTTGGACATGACCCTTGACAGACTTTGAAAAGATGAATTGGAATTCTGTACAGATCATTATTCATACTTGGTGACATAACATTAAACATAGAAAATAGGTGCAGGAGGAGGCCATTCAGCCCTTCGAGCCAGCACCGCCATTCATCGTGATCATGGCTGATCGTCTACAATCAATAACCCGTGCCTGCCTTCTCCCCATATCCCTTGATTCCACTAGCCCCTAGAGCTCTATCTAACTTTCTCTTAAATCCATCCAGTGATTTGGCCTCCAGTGCCCTCTGTGGCAGAGAATTCCACATTCACAACTCTCTGGGTGGAAAAGTTCCTTCTCACCTCAGTTTTAAATGGCCTCACCTTTATTCTAAGACTGTGGCCCCTGGTTCTGGACTCCCCCAACATTGGGAACATTTTTCCTGCATCTAGCTTGTCCAGTCCTTTTATAATTTTATATGTTTCTATAAGATCCCCTCTCAGCCTTCTAAACTCCAGTGAATACAAGCCTAGTCTTTTCAATCTTTCCTCGTATGACAGTCCCGCCATCCCAGGGATCAATCTCGTGAACCTACGCTGCACTGCCTCAATTACAAGGATGTCCTTCCTCAAATTAGGAGACCAAAACTGTACACAATACTCCAGGTATGGTCTTACCAGGGCCCTATACAAATGCAGAAGAACCTCTTTACTCCTATACTGAAATCCTCTCATTATGAAGGCTTTCTTCACTGCCTGTTGTACCTGCACGCCAACTTAATTCTGCCTCCTTGTTTTTGCCGCCAAAGTAGATAACCTCACATTTATCTATATTATCCTGCATCTGCCACGCATCTGCCCACTCACTTAACCTGTCCAGGTCACCCTGCAACTTCCTAACATCCTCTTCACAGTTCACACTGCCACCCAGCTTTGTGTCATCCGCAAACTTCCTAGTGTTGCTTCTAATTCCCTCTTCCAAATCATTAATATATATAGTAAACAGTTGAGGCCCCAACACCGAGCCTTGCGGCACTCCACTCGCCACTACCTGCCATTCTGAAAAGGACCCGTTTACTCCTACTCTTTGCTTCCTGTCTGCCAACCAATTTTGTATCCACGTCAACACCCTACCCCCAATACCATGTGCCCTAATTTTACTCACCAATCTCCCGTGTGGGACCTTATCAAAGGCTTTCTGAAAGTCTAGATACACTACATCCACTGGCTCCCCTTCATCCATTTTACTTGTCACATCTTCAAAAAATTCCAGAAGATTAGTCAAGCATGATTTCCCTTTAGTAAATGCATGCTGACTTGGACTTATCCTTTTACTGCTATCCAAATGCACCGTTATTACCTCTAATAATTGACTTATTTAGCATCTTTCCCACCACCGAAGTCAGGCTAACTGGTCTGTAATTCCCCGTTTTCTCTCTCGCTCCTTTCTTGAAAAGTGGGATAACATTAGCTATCCTCCATTCTATTGAACATTGGAAAATGATCACCAATGCGTCCACTATTTCTAGAGCCACCTCCCTGAGGATCCTGGGATGCAGACCATCAGGCCCAGGGGATTTATCATCCTTCAGTCCCATTAGTCTACCAATACTATTTCTCGCCTAATGCAAATTTCTTTCAGTTCCTCTATCCCCCTAGATCCTCTGTCCTCTAGTACATTTGGGAGATTGTTTGTGTTTTCCTTTGTGAAGACAGATCCGAAGTACCTGTTCAACTCTTCTGCCATTTCCTTGTTACCCATAATAATTTCACCCGTGTCTGCCTTCAAGGGACCCACATTTGACTTTGCTACTCTTTTTCTCTTAACATATCTAAAGAAGCTTTTACTGTCCTTCTTTATATTCTTGGCCAGCTTCCCCTCGTACTTCATCTTTTCAGCCCGTATTGCCCGTTTTGTTACCTTCTGTTGTCCTATGAAAGTTTCCCAATCTTCTGGCTTCCGGCTACTCTTTGCTGTGTTATACATCTTTTCTTTTAGTTTTATTCCATCCCTAACTTCCCTTGTCAGCCACGGTTGCCTCCTACTATATTCTGAGACATCAAAGAAGGAAAGAGCAACAGATGCATGGAACTGCAGATGCTGATGTACAAAAAAAAGACACAAAATACTGGAGTAACTCAGCGGGTGAACATGGAGAATGTGGACAGGTGACATTTCAGGATTTGACCTTTCAGGTCAGGACCCTTCTGAAAGGTCACCTATCCATGTTCTCCAAGATGCTGCCTGAATCCGCTGCGTTACTCCAGCACTTTGATCCTTTCATTGGTATTATACCATGTTTTCCCACTTTCTCATCCACTCCCTACACAGTATAATTGGCATCAACACGTTGCCCCGAGTGTGTGGGATGTGAAAATGGGACAGCTTGAAACTAGTGTGCTGGTGATCAATGGTCAACGTGGACTCGGGGCTGACGGGCCTGTTTCCACACTGTATCTCTGAACTAAACTCAGCAGGTCAGGCAGCATCTCTGGAGAACGTGGGTAGGTGATGTTTCATGTTGGGCCCTTTCTTCAGACGGACGTAGTGGTGGGTGGAAATGTGGAAGAGAGGAGGGGTTGGACAAAGCCTGGCGAGTGATAGGTGGATACAGGTGGGGGAGAGGGGGTTTTGATAAGCAGATAGTTGGACAAAAGCCAGACAGGAAAAGACAAAAGGTTGAGATAAGGAGAGAAGAAATGTGAACTGTGAAGCCAGAAGGAGGAATAGAGGGGGAAGGGGATAAATGGATGCGAGTCCATGGGAGGCACAGGGAAGCGAAGGGGAAGTTGTTAATATGGTTGTTAATATATTGTACAATTGAATATTTATTTCGGTGTCATTATGTCAATGGACCTGTTGAGCTGCAACAGGGAAGTATTTCATTGTTCTGTTGGCAATTAATCTCTTGATTTGAGTCTCAAATCATTGGACACACCTTATGGTCTTTGTGCAATGATTTATAGACAATAGACAATAGAAAATAGGTGCAGGAGAAGGCCATTCGGCCCTTCGAGCCAGCACCGCCATTCAATGTGATCATGGCTGATTTGTCATGTGTTAGGGAACAGTTCTGAACGCTGTGTGTGAAGTATTCTAGATTGTACCCTGCCTTGTAAATAACAACGGTTTTAACTAGTCTGTGCTTAAAAATAGTTATTCAAAATAATTTCTGTGTCAGCATGTTCTGATTATGTACCATTTAAGTGACCGAGAGGCACTTCCTTCTCCCTCATTGTCACTGATTGAGAAAATAGGGGCAGTTATACTGTTAGAATGGATAAATCTGATGAAGCATCTTGTGAGATCTAAGTAGAGAACTTTGTAGATTTAGGCCACTTTTTTAAAGTACTGAATCCTTTCCATACCTCAGTGGACTCGACAAGTACCATCATAAAATTTAGGAGACGTTTGTACATTGTATGGATAGGATATGTTTAGAGGGTTATGGGCTAAGCGCGGAGTAGTGGGACAAGTGTAAATGGGTCATGTTGGTCGGCATGGGCCAAGTTGGGCTGAAGGGCCTGTTTCCATGCTGTAAGACTCTATGACTTGAGTTAAGACCTGACCATAAACAATTCTGAACTGGAAGTATCTATCGGAGCTAATCCAACCTTGGTTTTCTTTCAGCACAGGCTAGTCTTTTAACTAGAGGGCGGCACGTTGGCGCAGCAGTAGAGCTGTGGCCTCACGGCGCCTGAGACTCTGGTTCGATCCTGTCTATGGGTGCTGTTTGTACAGAGTTTTGTACGTCGTTCTCCCAGTGACCACTGGGGTTCTCTCCGGGTGCTCCGCTTTCCTCCCACGCTCCAAAGACATGTAGTTTTATAGGTTAATTGGCTTCTGTAAATAGTCCCTAGTGTGTAGAACTAGTGTGTGGGTGATTGTTGGTTGGCACAATGGGCCACAACATTCCCTGCATATCCATGTGCCAATCCAAAAGCCTCTTAAACATTACTATTGTATCTGCCTCCATGAACACACCTGGCAGCACGCTCCAGGTATCCACTACTCTGCGTGTGTGTAAAGAAAAATTGCCACATGCATCTCCTTTAGACTTTCTCCTCTCACCTAAAAGCTGTGTTCTCTCGTCTTTGGCGCTTCCATCCTGGGGAAGAGGTTCTGACTATTCACCCTATCCAAGACTCATTTGACATACTTCAATCAGGTCTCTCCGCAACCCTCGGTGTTCCATAGAAAACAATCCGAGTCGTTCGATGTTCTCTGTAAACAGTAGAAAATTTTATCCTTTCATGGGTGAAAAGGAAACAAGGGCGTGGATTCCAACTCTCTCTGGAGGTGGAGAGGATGGAGAGAGTGACTCTCGAACTCTTGAAACAGGCTCTTATTTGATCATTGAATGATTCACCATGCAGCTGCTCAGGGAAACATCCCAGCCCAAATTAGTGGCACTGCTGGTAAAGCTGCTGCCTCACACTGCCAGAGACCCAGGTTCAATCCTGACCTCAGATGCTGTCTGTGTGGAGTTTGCATATTCTCCCTGTGACCACATGTGTCTTCTTCAAGACCTCCAATTTACCACCACAGCCGAAAGACGTGCGGGTCAGTGGGTAAATTGACCTCTGTAAATTCACCTATTGTACAGGGAGTGGAGTTGACACTGGCGTTGTAGACTGCTATCTTTGTCTTCACTGTCAGCTTTGGATTGGTCCACACTCGAGTTGTGAGGCGAGCGAGAGTTGTAGCTGCCTTCCCGATCCTCTTGTCAATCTCCGTGTCCAAGGAGAGGTTGTCAGTGATGGTGGAGCCGAGGTACGTGAACTGATGGACGGCATCGAGTTCGTAGTCGTCGATGGTGATGACAGGCGGTGCCTCTGTATCCTGTCCCAGGACGTTTGTCTTCTTCAGGCTGATGGTCAGCCCAAAGTCCTTGCAAGCCCGATAGAAGCGTTCCATCAATGACTGTAGTTCTTGCTGTGTGTGGGACACAACTGCTGCGTCATCGGCGAACAACATGTCTCTGATGAGAGCTTCACGTACTTTGTCTTGGCTCGGAGGCGGGTGAGGTTGAAGAGCTTGCCGTCTGATCT
Source organism: Rhinoraja longicauda (assembly GCF_053455715.1). Classification (NCBI taxonomy): domain Eukaryota; kingdom Metazoa; phylum Chordata; class Chondrichthyes; order Rajiformes; family Arhynchobatidae; genus Rhinoraja; species Rhinoraja longicauda. The sequence goes on along the minus strand of NC_135976.1, from coordinate 15,639,588 downwards.
AGTACGCAGGTAGATCCCTTCTGTTGGGTGCCGAAGGCATGTTTCAGGAGCAGAGCGAAGAAAATCCCAAAGAGTTTGGTAGCGAGGACACAGCCTTGTTTGACGCCACTGCGGATGTCGAAAGGCTCTAAGAAACTGCCATTGAACTGCACTGTCCCCTTTGTGTTGATGTGGAAGGATTCTATCATGCTCTGCAGTTTTGGTGGGCAGCCGATCTTTGGGAGAGCCTTGAATAGGCCATCTCTGCTGACGAAGTCAAAAGCCTTGGTGAGGTCAATGAAAGCAATATACAGGGGCATCCGCTGTTCTCTGCACTTCTCCTGGAGCTGGTGAAGAGAGAAGACCATGTCTACTGTTGACCTTCCAGCTCGGAAACCGCACTGTGCCTCTGGGTAGACACGTTCTGCCAGCTTCTGCAGGCGGATCAAGATGACCCGAGCAAAGACCTTGCCGACGATGTTGAGGAGGGAGATGTCTCTGTAGTTGTTGCAATCGCTTCTCTCACCCTTGTTCTTGTAGAGGGTAATGATCGTGGCATCCCTCATGTCCTGCGGTACAGCTCCTTCTTGCCAGCACTGGCAGAGGACTTCATGCAGACGAAGCAGTAAGGAGGTCTTGCAGTGCTTGATCAGGTCAGGAGGAATCCCGTCGCTGCCTGGGGCCTTGCCTGAGGCCAGGCTGTCAATGGCCTTGCTGAGCTCTTCTACCGTCGACTCTCCATCTAACTCATCCATGGTCGGCAGGCACTCGATGGCATCAAGGGCTGAGGGGGACACAGTGTTCTCTCTCGAGTAGAGGGTGGAGTCGTGTTCCTGCTCTTTTCCCAAAGCCCTCTGATTTATCTTCTTTTTCCCCTTCCATCTGTTTATCCAATTCACGTTTGAAATTTACTGGAGAAATTGGCTTCCATCCGTTTTTGAACAGATCACAGCTTGCATCAGCATTCCTGTCACTGCAGACAGTTTATCATTTAGTCTTTGATGACCATTTATAACTACTTCAAGCACACTTCCCTGTTGCCCCTTTGTGACACCCAAGAGGCTCACTAAATAATTCTGGTGGTTTCTGTTTATCTAAGGAATGCACAGTGGCAATGTAATACTGGTGTTGGCTGCCTCTGTTTATTTGGATGTGAACGTGTTCATGGCCGAGACAGCTGTTTGATCTGACATCCTTTGCCACATGTTGTGTCCAGGACAAAATTTGAAATGTAAACAGTTATGTAAGATTTATTGCAGCCCTGCTGGCATTTCAAGCTTGTACAGTGACAAATTTCCACTACAAATCACGGGACTGATACCTTTATTCTTCATCAAATCACCATTCTGACAGACGTAATGCAAGAACTGTACTTGGAAGCCAAGTCTTGAATTGGTTGTGTTGCCGCCAGGACAACAGGCCTTCATGGCCAGGTTAAGAAACTCTGACTTAGAATGACTGGGACTCGAACATGACACCAAATCTGGTGACTCTTCTATACTGTCTCGGTGTACTATTTCTAGACACTTGCACTATATCTAAGCTTTGCTTATTTATCATAATAGTTGGACTGAACGGTATGTAAAAATGAATTTCGCTATACCTTGGCGCTTGTGACAATAATGTTCATGTCATCGGAACAGAATTGGTCCATTCAATCCATCGAATCCACTCCGCCATTAAATCCGAACTGATTTATCTTTTCCTCTCAACACCATTCTTCTGCCGCCTTTACTTATCCTTTGACAATTTCTTGATTAGTAAGGGTGTCAATCTCCACAAAACTACCCAATGACTTGCCCTCCACAGCCGTCTGTGGCAATGAATTCCACAGATTCACCACCCTCTCACGAGAGAAATTCGTCCTCTAAAGGAGCGCCCTTTTATTCTGCGGCTGTACCACCCTAGACCTAGACTCTCCCACTGGTGGAGACATCCTCTCAACATCCACTCTCTCCAGGCATTTCACTGTTAGGTAGGTTTCAAAGAGTTCCCCTCTTCTCCTTCTAAATTCCAGTGAGTACGGACCCAGTGCCGCCAAACGCTCATCATACGTTAACCCAATCATCCCCGGGATCATTCTCGTAAACCTCTGGACTCTCCAGCGCCATTCAAAATCCCATTGAACCATTGTCTCTCTTTGCAAGTCCACACTCAGCGGAGAGTTGAGAAACTGTCTCCAGTCCGTAGCAGCCGTCCCGAGGGTGGCGTGCACTGGCAGTAAGATTTAGATGGTGCAGGAAGGAACTGACTGGGAGAGTCCCTGTCATCACCAGCGAAGCGAGGTCCTTCAATATTTTTTTAACTGAATAATAAACTTTATTCAGAATAAAAAATGTATGCAAAACAAGAGCTGCACAAAAGTTATTTTCAAAACATCATTGGCGTCATATTGCAGCATTAGCAGAAATACCATTAGACGCGGCACCCTTGCCACTCATGGCCCTCTGGGGTGATATCCCTTCCCTTGTTTGAGGGACGTCTCCACCACACCCTGCCCCCCAATGTGCAGCAGCAGAAGGACCCTAGATAGTGGTCCTCCCCCACAGGGCGTTGGTAGCACCGAGCTTCAGTGCGTCCCTCAGCACGTACTCCAGCCATCTGGAGCGGGCCAGGCGGCAACATACCCTGACGGACATCTCACTCTGCTGGGCGGTCAATAAGTTTCAGGCAGACCAAAGAGCGTCTTTCACCGAATTGAAGACCTTCCAGCAGCACTTGATATCCTTCTCTGAATGTGTCCCTGGGAACAGCCTGTCAATCAGAGAGCCCTCTGCTACAGAACTGTTCGGGATAAACCGTGACAAGGACCCTTGCATTCTTCTCCAGACTCTCTTCGTAAATCCACACTCTGCGAAGAGGTGGGCAATCCTTTTTTTTAATCAAACTAAACATCATTCAAAGTTTAAAAAATATATTCATTACATGAACTCTGCAAAAAATTCTTCTGACATTCTCGGAATCTGTACATACATACATTGAATATTTATTCAAGGAGAGAATACATACATGCATACATTGAATATGTATCCAGGGGGAGTTTAAATTTAGCCCGTTTGACAGCATATTGTCTTTGAGGATAAAATAATTAAAACCTCCAGGCATAAGTCATGTGGCACCTAATTACTTAGAATTTACTACTGTAATTATTTTGTAGGAACTGTTTTTCTAACCAATCTTTAGTAAGACTGATGCACCTTCCATTTATGTAAAATCCATCCAAATATTTCAGGTAAGGAATCGATTGTGTTACAAAAGTTATAATAGGAAATTGCAAAAGTGCACAAATATTAACTTATCTCACTGTACTGACCAATTCTGTAGAGGTTGTTCAAAATCCTTCTGACATTCTCGGAGGCTGTACATCCATACATTCAATTCATTGTTACATCGTGTTTTCACAATTTTACCCCCCCACACACTTTTGCCACTCATGTGCCCCCTGGGGTGAAATCTCCTCTCTAATTTTGAGGGGCATCTCCACCAAACCCTGCCCCCAGTGTTCAGCAGTGCAAGGCAATCCAACTTTGTATCGTAGTGTGCTGCACTCTACCTGAATACCATGTTTCATGAGAATTGAACTTTCAAGTCGTAGTTACACTGTTGAGCAAAGGTGATTTTTCCAATATTTTATTTTGCTGCCAGTCCAAATTGATATTTAAAAAAATATCTAGCAAACAGCACATTTGCAAACATCAGTGCATCATTTTCAAAAAGTCACAGGTGACTCCTGGCAGTTGTAACCTGGGCCATGTGAATTAATTATCATTGCATGACCCTCTGGGCAGAAGTACCTGGACTTGTATGCAAATAGTATTTAATTTGAATGCAATTTAACTTTAAGAGGCTAATGCAATCCTCTAGTATTCTCCAGGGAGAGTTTAAATTTAGTCCTTTTGACAGCATATTTTCTTTGAGGAAAAAATTATTAAAACCTCCAGGCATAAGTCATGTGGCACCTAATTACTTAGAATTTACTACTGTAATTATTTTGTAGGAACTGTTTTTCTAACCAATCTTTAGTAAGACTGATGCATCTTCCATTTATGTAAAATCCATCCAAATATTTCAGGTAAGGAATCGATCGTGTTACAAAAGTTATAATAGGAAATTGCAAAAGTGCACAAATGTTAACTTATCTCACTGTACTGACTAATTCTGTAGAGGTTGTTCAGTTGTACATTGATTATTGAATTATCAATAATCTGTTCTTTTGAACAGCTGTTTCAAGTTTTCTGAAATTTTTAGTTCAATTTAGTTTAGTTTACGATTGTCACGTGTGCCAAGGTGCAGTGAAAAGCTTTTGGTTGCGTGCTAGCCAGTCAACGAAAAGACTAGACATGATTTACAATCAAGAGATCCACAGTGCACAGATACAGATACAGTGTGAGATAAAGTCTGATTAAACATAGTCCAAGGGTCTCCAATGAGGTGGAAGGGAGAACAGGCCACACTCCAGTTGGTGATAGGACGGTTAGGTTGCCTGATAACAGTTGGGAAGGAGCTGTCCCTGAATCTGGAAGTGTGCGTTTTCAAACTTCTGTACTGATGGGAGAGGGGAGAAGAGGGTGAGGCCGGTTATGACTAATTATGCCTGTGGCATTGCCGAGACAGCATGAAGTGTAGATTTGTGGTCGAACAGATATGTAAATTGCCTGCAGGTAGCAGAATTAATTCCATTGAATGCTGAACATAAAAAACATCCTGGCCGTGTGGTTGAGGTTTGATCCAGTGGCTGTAAAGGAAGTGTGTTCAACATTACTGGCTGGGGGATTGTGGTGCTTGGCTATTTAAAGGTAACCTTGAAGGAAGTCATTTCCCTTGGCATTTCCCACTAAGTTAATTGAAAATGTTTCTGCAAAGAACAATTAGTTATTTGACATTGCAGTTTATCAGTGACTGATACTGATGAGGAACCTCAAGGCAAGTGTTAGTTTTTTAGTTTAGGTTTGGAGATAAAGCGAGGAAACAGGCACTTCGGCCCACCGAGTCCGTGCCGACCAGCGATCACCTGTACACTACTTCTATCCTACACACTAGGGACAATTAACCTACAAACCTGTACATCCTGGAGTGAGGGAGGAAACCGGAGCACCCGGAGAAACCCATGTGCCACAGGGAGAACGTGCAAACTCCGTACAGACAGCAGCCTTGGTCAGGATCGAACCTGGGTCTCTGACGCTGTAAAGCAGCAACCCGACCAAGATGCCCTATTTAACCAAGACCCATTTGCCCACATTTGGCCCATGTGTCTCTCAATCTTTCCTATCTGGATAGAGCTCTTAAGGATAGCGGAGTCAGGGGGTATGGGGAGAAGGCAGGAACGGGGTACTGATTGAGAATGATCAGCCATGATCACATTGAATGGTGGTGCTGGCTCGAAGGGCCGAATGGCCTCCTTCTGCACCTATTGTCTATTGTCTATCCATGTATCTGTACAGGTGTCTTTTAAATGCTGTTATAGTATCTGCCTCAACTACTACTTCTGGCACAAAGTGACAATTGACTCTAAGCAATCTATGGTGAAATAAGGAACTGCAGATGCTGGAATCTGGAGTAAAACACATGGTGCTGGAGTAACTCAGTGGGTCAGGCAGCGTCTCTGGAGAACATGGAAAGGCGACATTTTGGGTCGGGACCCTTCTTCAGACTTCTTCAGTCTGAATAAGGATCCTGACCCGAAACGTCACCTATCTATTTTCTCCAGAGATGCTGGCTGACCTGCTGAGTTACTCCAGCACTTTGGGTTGTGGTTTTGTAAACCAGCACCTGCATTTCCTTGTTTCTACCTCCTCTGGCAGCTTGTTCCATATACTCACCACCATCTGAGTCAAAATGTTGAGGCTCAGGTTCCTGTTAAATCTTTCCCCTCTCAACTTAAATCTATGGCCTCTGGTTCTTGATTCACAGGTGCTGGGTAGGAGACTCCATGCGTTCATTAAAAAAACTCTGCAAATTTATAGTTATCATGGGTTTTGTTTTGGTTCTAACCATCAAGTGAACTCTTGTGAAATTAACAGTCCATTTATTTTCTGTTGTGAAGGCACAAGAGTTGTGGGTGGACCATAACTCTTATCTAAATTCATACGAAGGAATGTAGGAGTTTCAAGCAACACTAATGTTTGAAGTCTATTGCCAACTACTGTTGAGAAGGCACATGTGAGCTGCCTTCTTGAACTACCACAGTCCTGGTGGTACTGGTATCTCACAACACCATGATAAAGCCTCCCAGGATTCTACATTGTTAAAGTATTGGCAATATTTTTCCAAATCAGAATGACGTGGGATTTGGAGTGCAATTTTAAGGGTCTCCCAAATGTCTATTGCTCCTAGATTCATAGAGTCTCTGGAACAGCTTCTGTGCTGCACCTGCATTTATAGAGTCATGCAGCGTGGAAACAGGACCTTCTGCCCAACTTGCCCACATCGACCAACACGTCCCTTCTACATTAGTCCCACCTGCCTGGGTTTGGCCCACATCCCTCTAAACCTGCCCGATTCATGTACCTGTCAAAATATTTCTTAAATGTTGCGATAGTACTTGCCTCAACTACCTCCTCCGGCAGCTTGTTCCACGCACCCATCCCCCTTTGTGTGAAAAAGTTACCCTTCGGATTCCTATTAAATCTTTCCCCCCTCGTCTTAAACCTACGTCCCCTGATTCTTGATTCCCCTATTCTGGGCTAGAGACTCTATGTGTACCTGTCGTCCAAGGTGATAGTTGGAAAGAGGTGGGAGAAAAATGGTTGTGGTCGTGTTGTTTGCAGGTTAACTGCCCAAAATTGTACCAGGAAGACGTGATGCATGGGCCAAAATATACTGGCCTCTGTTCGATTTCCAATATTTAGCATAAAAACTCTACCATATTTTGCTTGTTTGCTGAGGACTTTGCAATAATTTCTCACAGGGCTAAAATCAATGTTCAAGAAGGTTTCTGAAATTCTTTAAATTTAGCAGGTAAAAAAAGGCAGAGGTACTGCCAAAAATTTGCAAGATAAAATAACTTAAACTTTTCTGAACAACCAATTGTCATGTGTATGAAGATAGACACAAAATGCTGGAGTAACTCAGCGGGACAGGCAGCATCTCTGGTGAGAAGGAATGGGTGACGTTTTGGGTCAAGACCCTTCTTTAGACATCATGATTATGATGCAGGAGGTTACGTTCACTGAATAATTATTTCTGAAACCCAGTTAAATAACCTAATTGACGTCAAAATTTAATTCTGCTTCATTTATGGTTGTATTTCTATCCTCATTTCTCATCCCCCTATCGAGATTCGTCACTCAACAGATTTGAGTTTATACTTTGAATAAACTTGTTGTGAAACTTTGAGGTTTCTGGCAGTGCATTAATCCTGTTGGGCATTTCTGCTTTTTAAGGCTTGTGCTTTCCATACTGATTGTAGTCAGATGACAGATTGGTCATTTTCTGCATTTAGAATATAAATGAGCCAATAATTTAGCAAACTGTGAATGACTTAGAATTAGGGGATTTGGTGCTAAAAGGATTGAGTGGGTAAATTTGAATCATGACTAGACTTGTATGAATAATCCAACTCATCCCATATTCACTGTGAGGCCGAGAAACAAAAATCAAGGGCTGCACAGTGGTGCAATGTTGGAGCTGCTGCCTCTCAGCGCCAGAGTCCCAGGTTCGATCCTGACGATAGGAGCTCAGACTTTAGAGTTTAGGGAGACACAGTATGGAAACAGGCCCTTTGCCCCACTGTGCCCACTCTGATCAGTGATCACCCCATCCACGAGCACTGTCCTACACACGAGGGACAAATTACATTTTTTTTTACCAAAGCCAACTAACCTACAAATCTGATTATCTTTGGAGAAACTGGAGCACGCGGAGAAAGCCCACACAGTCACAGGGAACGTACAAACTCCGTACAGACAGCACCCATAGTCGGGATCGAACCCCTGTCTCAAACGGCTGTCTGTGCAGAGTTTGTACGTTCTCCCTGTGACCGTGTGGGTTTCCCCTGGGTACTCCAGTTTCCTCCCACATTCCAAAGATGGGAAGGTTTGTTGGTTAATTGGCTTTGGTGAAAATAGTAAATAGTCCCCAGTGTGAGAAAGAGGGATAACATATAATGAGATATGGTTGGCATTGACTTGGTGGGCTGAGGGCATGTTTCCAAACTCTTTTTAAAAAAAGGTTGATGTTAAACTCTGCAGGTTAGAGATGGTAAGAATGTGATTTGAAACTTGTACAACCCTGTTTTACCATTATACCATGCAATAAAATATGCCTGTCTGAATTTTTCACTGGTTAATTACACTGAAAAATTGAAGACCAAAAGCTCTTTGCCCATGATTATAGAAAGAGACATCCACACTTTTTTATGAAATGTGAAATATCGGTAAGGTTAATAATTGCAGAAAATTAATGCTCTGTGCAATTGTTGATAATTTGAAGACTTGCATTAAAATTGGTGATGGTAAAAAACAAAGTCTGCATGATTATCTGGAGCAATAAATAATGGAATTTGAAAGGCAGATTGAAAATATATGTGAAATGGACACAAAATGCTGGAGTACCTCTGGAGAAAATGAGTTCACACTAGTTCTATGTTCCCCCCCACTTTCTCCTCCACTCCTTACGGGCTAGGGGAAATTTACAAAGACCAATTAACCTACAACCCGCACGTCTTTGGGATGCGGGAGGAAACTGGAGCACCCGGGGGAAACCCACGTGGTGTGAGGGAGAACGTGCAAACTCCACACAGACAGCACCCAAAGTCAGGATCGAACCTGGGTCACTGGCACTGCGATGCAGCAACTTTACCAGCCGTGCCGCCGTGCAGCCCCGTTCCTGCCCCTCTGACCTTAAAGCTATGATCTCCTGTCTGTGAGAGGTTACAAGAGACAGCACCCGAGGCCAGGATCGAACCTGGATCTCTGGCACCGTGAGGCAGCAGCTCTACCGGCATGTGAAAGTGAAGATTTTATGAGGATTGGCGACTAGTCCAGTGATGAAGCTACAGAAAGAAATGGATGACTAAATTTTCCTTAGATCTCTTTAATCCTCCAAGAAGACTTCTACCCTGCACTAGACCACTGCGTACGTCCCCCTGCCCAATGAATTATACCTTGAGGAGGCTGAAGCATTGTGGCATTTGCAGCATTTCTCAGACAGGATTCAGCAATAGACTGTTGAATGGATTTGGAAGGACGGTTGACTCACGAGCTGACTCGCAAGTGGTAACCTTGCTCAGAATGAATAGATTTCGACAACATTCATGGCAAAGTGGGGTGGCTGGAAGGGAAAAGGTTTGAGGAACGTGTATGAAAGTTCCTGCTGAAACTCATCCACCACATGATTAGAGGGAGCCTGTTTTGGAAGATGGAACTCCTGGCATCCATCCCACTGTGAAACAGAAGCTTGCTTTTAGAACCAAAGTGAACTATTAAGCTTAGCCCAAACATGCAGCCAAGTAGATAGAGAAGTCTGCCAGCGATACTTACATTATTGCCAGGGTAACGAGTTCAATCACGATGATATTGGAAGTCTTTGAATTCGTTTGCATTTGCAGGGTTTGTTAAAAAAGGCAATCAGTTGCAAACTGTGAAGTGGTACTTTGAGGATGTCTCACCCCCTCTTCTCCCCTCTCCCATCAGAGAAGAGGTACAGAAGTGTGAAAATGCACACCTCCAGTTTCAGGGGCCCCGTTTCTTCCCAGCTGTTTTCAAGCAACTGAACCATACTATCAACAACCAGAGACTGGTCCTGAGCTAGTATCTACCTCATTGGAGACCCTTGGACTATCTATAATTGGCCTTTACTGGACGTTATCTTGCGCTAAACGTTATTCCCTTTATTATGTGTCTGTACACAATGGATGGCTCGATTGTAATCACATACATTCTTTCCGCTGATTGGTTAGCACGCAACAAAAGCTTTTCACTGTACCTTGGTTCACGTGACAAAACACGGAAGACTAATGCCATTGAGGTACATAAGGAAGTGAAGACTGCCTGCTTCAAAGTTTGCACTTTGATTAGCTCTATCTATTGTACATGAGTTTGGCTTGATTGTATTTATGTGTGGTATATCTGATCTGATTAGATATCAGTGGATTCCATTGACTCCATCTGTACTTCATTCTGCAGTAAGGCCGCAGGCATAATCAAGGAGCAGTCTCACTTCCTCTTCTGGACAGCTGGAGAGATACAGAAGTTATCAGGCAACTGAATGGTCATCTCACCAGCTATTAATTGGCTTCCGTAAATTGTCCCTACTGTGTAGGATAGTGCTGGTATACAGGATGATCGCTGGTCGACACGGACTCGGTGGGCCGAAGGGCCTGTTTCCATGCTGTATCTCTAAAGTAGTCTAGAGTAAAGATGGTTGTGGTGAGGTGGGGCAAGTGATAGGTGGATACTGGTGAGAGTTATGATTGGCAAATGGGTGAACAACGGCCAGAGATGGTAAGGAGACAAAAAGGTGTCAGAAGAAGAGTGAAATGTGAAGCTAGAGGAAGGTGGAAGAGGAAGGGATAGTGGTGGAAGAGGAAGAAATAATGGTGGAAGAGGAAGGGATAAAGGTGGAAGGGGAAAGGGGGGGCAGGATCGTGGGAGTATTCCTGAGTTGGGCACATGGAAGAGAGGGGGCGGAAACTGGAGAGGGGAGGAGAGGAAGTTTGTTACATGATATTGGGGAATTCAATGTTCGTACTGTAGCGTTGTTTATGTTGAGGGGAAATGCTAGCAAGTTGTTTTGCTCACATTTTACACATCCCAGTGGCGGAAATTTGGTGTTGGTGAGGAAGGGGGGGGGGGGGGGGGGCAATAAGAACAAGGTGCGCACTGGCAATAAAGGTGGGCCGTCGATTAGCAGGTCGATCCACATGTCCAAGGACGGTGGCAGCTGGAGCCCCCTCAGCAGCCCAGGTCTCGCCTGGATCGGGCACCACTCACAAGACCCAGTGAGCAGACTGGACTTTGAAAATGGTGCCAAAACATGGCACCTCTTGCATGCAGGCTCAGTGGACTATTTCTGTACACTTTGCTAATGAGGGATGTGTTTGTGTATGGCCATACAGTACTGGACTGTTTATAAGAAAAAAAAATCACTGTGCATTTGCACATGTGACAATAAATCACCATTGAACCATTAAATAATGGATACCACTTACTCCCACTCATCCCATTTCCTTGATGCCTTAGGTGTTTACCAGAGCTCCAAGTTTCATGTCATGGCGGGACTGTCATATGTTGAAAGACTGGAGCGACTAGGCTTGTATACACTGGAATTTAGAAGGATGAGAGGAGATCTTATCGAAACGTATAAGATTATTAAGGGGTTGGACACGTTAGAGGCAGGAAACATGTTCCCAATGTTGGGGGAGTCCAGAACAAGGGGCCACAGTTTAAGAATAAGGGGTAGGCCATTTAGAACTGAGATGAGGAAAAACTTTTTCAGTCAGAGAGTTGTGAATCTGTGGAATTCTCTGCCTCAGAAGGCAGTGGAGGCTAATTCTCTGAATGCATTCAAGAGAGAGCTGGATAGAGCTCTTAAGGATAGCGGAGTCGGGGGGTATGGGGAGAAAGCAGGATCGGGGTACTGATTGAGAATGATCAGCCATGATCACATTGAATGGCGGTGCTGGCTCGAAGGGCCGAATGACCTCCTCCTGCACCTATTGTCTATTGTGTATTGTCTATTTAGACTTGACTAGACTTTAGAGATACAGCATGGAAACAAGCCCTTCGGCCCACTAGTACTATCCTACACACTAGGGACAATGTACAATTTTACTGAAGCCAACTAACTAACAAACCTGTACGTCTTTGGACTGTGGGAGGACACCGAGTCACCCGGAGAAAACCCACGTGGTCACATGGAGAACGTACCAACTCCGTACGGACAGCACCCGCAGTCATGATTAAACCTTGGTCTCTGGCACTGCAAGGCAGCAATTCTACCGCTGCACACCATGCCGTCAATTGTGAGACAGCATGTAAGGTGCTATAAAATGAATATAGCTACAATGGATTGAGTTGCATTGATAACCTGTTGGTAGGTGTTCCTTTAAATTGGGCACCAAACTTATTCAACTTAATGCCACAGAATGCACTTGTTTTAAATAATCTAACTTCCTCATTACTCCTACTGTACAATCCACATTTTATAGATTCCTTTAATGCAATTTATAAAAGATTGCACTTGATTGTTTTCATACTTCTGAGTATTATCTGCCTTGCAATTTCCCTTCAATTCAGCTTTCCTCTGTTGGTTATTGTGCAAGATGACAGGTGCTTATTTCTATAAATACAACCTATCCACCAGTTGTTAATGGTGGAAGTTGACTGTTCAGATTGGTCACATTGGTCACACGATGACCATTTATTGTAGGGCCCCGTATACACTTTGCAGCTTAATCCATATTATGACTGTTATACAGTTGGCACAGTGGCGCAGCGGCAGAGTCTCTGCCTTACGGTGCCAGAGAACTGGGTGCGATCCTGACTGTGGGTGCTGTCTGTATGGAGTTTATACATTCTCCCTGTGAACGCGTGGGTATTCTCCGGATGCTCCAGTTTAATCCCACACTTCAAAGACATGCAAGTTTGGAGGTTAATTGGCTTTGATAAAATTGTAACGTCCCTAGTTTGTAGGATAGTCTACGGGATGATCGTTGGTCGCTGGGGACTTGGTAGGCTGAAGGGCCTGTTTCCAAGCTGTATCTCTAAACTAATTTTTCATTGATATTTTCATTTCTGGGGAAAGACTGTAATCTTGTAAAAGAATTGTTTTCCAAAATGAGCAATTTGTATTATTGCCTTGCAAAGGTAAAATCCAACTATTAAACTATGAGTTGGAAAATAGCACAGAACTCAATGCCCATCATGACCTCAATTTTTATTGGTATAGTCAAGTGAGTGCAATAGGTGGACCTTCACATGATGATCAATATTGAGGCTGAAGAAGGATCTGAGTCTGAAGAAGGGTCCTGACACGAACCATCCCTCTGTGTCGCCCCCTCTCCCTCTCTGTGTATCCCCCTCACCTTCTCTGTGTCCCTCCGTCTCTGTGTCTCGCTCTCGCCCTCTCCCTCCCCCTACCTCCATGTGTCCTCTATGTACATGTGTGTAAGTGGGTGCAGAAGAGTCCCTGCGTGAGTGAGTGTCACAGGCAGTGGGCTGGGCAGCTGGAGATGTAGGCCCGTGACCCTTCATTGACGTTCCCTGCTACGTTGTAGACCTGAAGCCAGAGCACAGATGTGAATGGGAGACCATGAGTCACATCCTGTCCCGTCCATTGCCCAACTTCCCATATCCTGCCAGCCGGCCCATTTCCAAACAAGGCCTATTTGTTGTCGGCCGTGGTGCGGTGCTTAAATTACAGGTCGAGTCATCCACAAAACAAAGTTCAAATCTGACTTTGACAGCTGTGGATGGTAAACGCAGCTAGTCATTGATAATAATCACAAAACTACCCGATCGTTGCAAAAACTCATCTAATTTGATCTCACAAGGGAAGAGGAAAACTGGTATCATTTCTCCTTCCGGCCAATATATACGATTCCACACTCACTGATTGACTCTTGCATCTCCTTTTAACATAGATACGCCACTCCCTCTTCTTCCCTCTCCCATCGGGCAAAAGGTATAGAAGTGTGAAAACGCACACCTCCAGATTCAGGGTCAGTTTCTTCCGAGGTGTTATCAGGCAACTGAACCATCCTAACACAACTCGAGAGCGATCCTGACCTACCATCCACCTCATTGGAGACCGTCGGACTATCTTTGATCGGACTTTACTGGCTTTATCTTGCACTGAACATTATTCACATTATTTCCATTAGCATGTATCTGCACTCTAGGTTAATTCCCGGAATGGCGGGACTGTCGTATGTTGAAAGACTGGAGCGACTAGGTTTGTATACACTGGAATTTAGAAGGATGAGAGGGGTTCTTATCGAAACGTATAAAATTATTAAGGGGTTGGACACGTTAGAGGCAGGAAACATGTTCCCAATGTTGGGGGAGTCCAGAACCAGGGGCCATGGTTTAAGAATAAGGGGTAGGCCATTTAGAACAGAGATGAGGAAAAACTTTTTAGTCAGAGAGTTGTGAATCTGTGGAATTCTCTGCCTCAGAGGGCAGTGGAGGCCAATTCGCTGAATACATTCAAGAGAGAGCTAGATAAAGCTCTTAAGGATAGCGGAGTCAGGGGGTATGGGGAGAAGGCAGGAACGGGGTACTGATTGAGAATGATCAGCCATGATCACATTGAATGGCGGTGCTGGCTCGAAGGGCCGAATGGCCTTCTCCTGCACCTATTTTCTATTGTCTATTGTCTATTGTCACACTGTGGCTAACTCGATTGTAATCATGTATTGTCTCTCTGCTGACTGGTTAGCACGCAACAAAAGCTTTTCACTGTACCTCGATACACGTGACCATAAACTAAACCAAGATATGTGATGTTTCGAGTTCCAACTGGTTCTGGCAGCATCTCTGGAGAACACAGATTGGTGCCGTTTCGGGTCACCTTTACCACGTTCTCCAGAGTCGCTGCCTGACCCGCTGAGTTAATCCAACATTTTGTGTTTGTCTTTCATAACGTTGTTCATTGCTAACGAGAAGGGCATATTATTTGGCATGTAGACACAAGGAACAGCAGAAGCGCGAATCTCCAGCAGTTTGCTTTTTGCTATTCCTTAAACATTTTTGTTTTGGAACTCAAGGTGTTTGCCATGAATTTCAAAGGACAATTTAACGATGACAGTTGCAGTCACACTTTTCAACTTACCAAAAGACCTGTTGAGGAAATACATTAAAGTATGAAGAAACATGACATCTCCTCACACAATCGTCTCTGTTTGTGTTTCTCAAGTGTCTTTTTACTGCTGATATCATGCCCCATTGTTCAGTTAGGAATTTGTTGCTTTGTATTTGTTGAACAGGATGTAAAGACTGCATGTTTGTTCAGCATATTTGTGCATGGTGAATCAAAGGATATATTTTTGGGGCTAGTTTTCAAGGAAGCATACAAAGCAGGACTTTGTTCTGTGTACATAAGGACTTTTAGTTTATCGATACAGCGTGGAAACGGGCCCTTCGGCCCACCGAGTCCGGGCTGTCCAGCAATCACCCCAGGCACTAGTTCTGTCCTACACACTAGGGACAATTTACAGACCTGCACGTCTTTGGAGCATGGGAGGAAACCGGAGCAGCCAGAGAAAACCCTGCAGTCACAGGGAGAACGTACAAACTCCATACAGACAGCACCCGTAGTCAGGATCAAACCCAGGTCTCTGGCACTGTGATGCAGCAATTGCTGAAAGATAACCAATTCAAAATAAATGCAAAAATAAATCCTTTAGCTACAACATAGGAGAGGTCGTATCTTAATTGAAAAGAGTCGAGAAGACATTTCAAAGGATTCTCTCCAAACTTTTGGTTATTTGCTGATGGAAATTGAAGTCTGACTTCCTTGTCAGATGAATTATTTTGGAGTAAAAAACAACACATGCACTTGCATCATGTAACAGAAAGCCCAGCCAGAAGAAATAGGCTAAAGACCAGCTTGTTCTAGGCTTTGCTTAGTTGCACAGCACAATGTTAGTAATGGACTAGTCTTGGCAAGCAAGCACTATTAGTGAGACAATAGTAGGGCCATAGCTTGGGAGAGAAAATACC
This sequence comes from Rhinoraja longicauda, assembly GCF_053455715.1. Classification (NCBI taxonomy): domain Eukaryota; kingdom Metazoa; phylum Chordata; class Chondrichthyes; order Rajiformes; family Arhynchobatidae; genus Rhinoraja; species Rhinoraja longicauda. The sequence continues at coordinate 15,623,947 of NC_135976.1, read as the reverse complement.
TGGCAGTCCACATCACAGAGGATCTGACATGGACAACACCATTGCCGCACTTGGTGAGTAAGGCAAGGCAGCGTCTTTACCACCTCAGGCAGCTGAGGAAATTCAGAGTCTCTCTGAGGATCCTTCAGTGCTTCTACTCAGGGGCTGTAGAAAGCATCTTGTCCGGCAACATCTCAATCTGGTTTGGGAACAGCTCTGCCCAGGGCAGGAAGGCTCTGCGGAGAGTAGTGCGTTCGGCTGAACGCACTATGGGAACTACACTCGCCCCCCTGCAGGACCTATACATCAGGAGGTGCAGATCCAGAGCCAGCAACATTATGGGGGTCCCCTACCACCCCAGCAACGGACTGTTCCAGCTGCTACGGTCAGGCAAACGCCTCCGCTGTCACGCTGTGAAAACAGGGAGGATGAGATGGAGTTTCTTCTCACAGGCCATCAGGACTGTTAACTCTTATATCACCAGGGACTAATTTACTGTATTAATTGATTTTTTTGTGTTGTGTCTTTAAAAAAAAAAAATTCTATTCTGTTTTGTAGTTTTAGCATAATCCGCAGGCATTGCCATTTTCATTTTCACTGCACATCTTGTATGTGTATGTGACAAATAAAGTAGACTTGACTTGACTTGACTTGTAGTAAAACTGCCAATCTATATAGTATGTTATCAGAGCAGAATTAGGACTTTTGGCCCATCAAATCTACTCCGCCATTCAATCATTGCAGATCTATCTTTTCCTTTCAACCCCTTCTATCCCTCACATGATTTTGTTCAACTCTAGAAGATCACCCCTCATCCTCCTGTGCTCCAAGGAATAGAATCCCAGCCTGCTCAACCTCTCTCGATAGCTCAGACCCTCGAGTCCTGGCAACATCCTCATAAATCTTCTTTGTACCCTTTCCAACTTAACATATTTCCTATAACATGGTGCCCAGAAATGAACTCAATACTCTAAATGTGGCCTCACCACCATCTTATATAACTGCAACATGACCTCCCAACTTCGATGCTCAACACTTTTACTGATGAAGACCAATCTGTCAAAAGCCTCTTTAACCACCCTATCTACATGTGATGGCACTTCCCAGGAATTTTGTGTTCTACTGAGGGCAGCTATTTGCAACGAGTTGAAACAAGTATTAGATGGAAGTGTTAGACCATTATGTTATAAAAAAATAAACAGGTTAGCTAAAAATAACTGCAAGTTTGTAATCAACAAGGGAAAAGGTTGGTCCCTTCTATTTATTCCTTTGAATGAGCAAGAACAAACTCTAGATAACAGTGGTAATCTGATTCCTTCCTGTTACCGTGCAGTTCCAGAGAAATAGCTTTGTGGAAAATATTGATGATCATTTCCTTCTCTGCTCTCAGACCAAAGAACATGAAGAGCGGAAATGAGAAAGTCGGTAATTCAAATCAACTGCATTCCAAACAAACAAACAATTAGTCTGAAGAAGGGTCTCGAACCGAAACGTCACCCATCGCTTCTCTCCTGAGATGCTGCCTGACCCGCTGAGTTACTCCAGCATTTTGTGAATAAATACCTTCGATTTGTACCAGCATCCGCAGTTATTTTCGTAAATAAATAAAGCAGACAGACAAGCTTTTCACTGATTGAATGATACTTTATTGTCACGTGTACCAAGATGAAATCGTACAGTGGACCTCACCTAGGCAGTACACAAGAGTCACCATGTGTCTGGCGCCGACTAAGTTACAAAATGTTCATTGTTATCAGTGTCGTCTCCTGCTCTCCGTGACCCCCCCTCGCTGGGTTCCCCTTTGTTCTCGGTGGCTCCCCCCCACCCTGTCCTGGCCCCCCCGCCAGGTAGCTCTCGCCGGCGCGGGTCCCTCTCCCCCCCTCTCAGTGGAGCGGGTTCTCCTATATCGATGGCCCTCCTTGGTGTTAACCGATGCTCCTTTTTAAAACGTCTCTCGGCAGCTAACCATCTGATAATGGAACAAGATCCGATCACACAAATAGATCATTCTTCCCTTGTTGAAACCAAGTTTAGATTTGGTTTACATCGACACCTGTAAGATCATATCAAGCAGCCCCTTTAAGACCACATTTTTATGTGAAAAGCTTAATTGATTTTTGATCTTGACTAAAACTGGTAACATTACACTGATAACATTTAAATGAACAAAATACAGCAAAGAAGGTTTAAGGTGAGGGGGAAAAGATATAATAGGAACCTGAGAGGCAATTCTTTTACACAAAGGGTGGTGGGTATATAGAACGAGCAACTACCTAGGAGGAGGTAGTTGTGGCAGGTACATCACAATGTTTAAAAAAACACGTGGACTGGTACATGGAAAGGACAGGTTTCGAGGGATAAGGGCCAAACGCAAGCAGGTGGGACTAGTGTAGTTGGTCAGTGTGGCCCAGTTGCCCCAAAGGGCCTGTTTCCATGCTGTATGAATCTATGACTCGGAGGACATTTGGCCCATTAATCCAGTGTTAGCACTTTGAAAAAAGAAGGGTCCCACCTGATACATCACCCATCCTTTTTCTCCAGAGATGCTGCCTGACCCCCTGAGTTACTCCAGCACTTTGTGTCTGATCCTGACTACGGGTGCTGTCTGTGCAGAGTTTGTACGTTCTCCCCAGCACCCTGTGGGTTTTCTCCATGTGCTCCGATTTCCTCCCACACTCCAAAGACGTACAGGTGTGGGGGTTAAAAGGCTTCAGCAAAATTGTAAATTGTCCCTAGTGTGTAGGATAGCACTAGCATACGGGGTGATTGCTGTTGGTGTGAATTCGGTAGGCTGAAGAGCCTGTTTCCACGCTGTATCTTTAAACTGAATGAAAGTAAACTAAGCCACACTTATATTCGTAAAGATATTGTAGAATCTTAAAGAGATCCTTCCATAAGCCAGGGTACTCTACAATATACCTCGACCCCACTGTGGACATTGGACTTTGTCTATGGACTTAATGCGCGACATTGCTGAGAACTACATTATGCACTCTGTATCTTCCCCTTTGCTCTACGTATTATACTTGAGTTTGGCTTGATTGAATTTATGGATAGGGTTATCTAATTTGACTGAGTAGCATGCAAAACACTGTACCTCGGTAGTATAAGAAAATAACTGCAGATGCTGGTACAAATCGAAGGTATTTATTCACAAAATTTTGGAGTAACTCAGCAGGTCAGGCAGCATCTCAGGAGAGGAGGAATGGGTGACGTTTCGGGTCGAGACCGTTCTTCAGACTGTACCTCGGTACATGTGACAATAATAAACCTAAGCCTAAGATAAATATAAGATGTAAAGAAACTGCAGGTGCTAGTTTATACCAAAGATAGACACAAAATGCTGGAGTAACTCAGTGGGTCACACAGCATTTCTGGAGAAAATGGATAGGTGATGTTTCGGGTCGGGACCCTTCTTCAGACCCGAAACAACTTTATGAATCTAAGGACATTCAGCCCGTTGATCCAATGTTAGCACTCCCGACCAGAAGGCTCCCGACCTGAAACGTCACCCATCCTTTTTCTCAAAAGATGCTGCCGGACCTGCTGAGTTTCTCCAGCAATTTGTGTCTATCACAGGTATCAACCAGCATTTGCAGTCTCTTTATGTGAGATTAAACCCGAAGCTGACTGTCGGCTGGGATGGTGTCTGTTTGCCCCAGCACAAAGTACCCGCCTCTGCTTCCTATCATTGCAGTATCACTCAGTGAGTGGGAGCACGTCTCTATGGTTGGTTATCAAGCGTAGTTAGTCCTGTACTGTGTGCCTTTAAGAGCCGAGCTGAATTGAATATAGAACGTAGAACAGGATAGCACAGGAACGGGCCCTTCGGCACTCGATGTTTGTGCCGATAATGATGCCAAGATAAACTGATCTCATCGCCTGTACATGACGCATCTCCCTCTGTTCCCTGCACTTCCACGATCCTATCTAAAAGACTCTTGGACACCACTGCAGTAGCTGCTCCGAGCACGATCACACTTGCTGACAGCTCTGATCAGAAACAGCACACCAGAATGCAATGTCGTTCTGAATACACCCAGTTTCAGCACACTGTTACAGAAGTAAACCTGGTCACATCGTCCTGTCAAACCTTCCATTTAAGTTCTCACTCTTTATCCATTAATGTCATGGAGGTGCTCCCCGACTGCAGCGTTAACACCAACAAAATGGCGATGAAAGATGTAGGAAGTTACAGCTCAGTAACGGGTCCTTCATCCCACCAATTCTGCACCAACCTGTGACCGCATGTGCTTTCTCCGGGAGTTCTGCTTTCCTCCCAAAGACATGCAGATTTGTAGGTTAATTGGCTCCTGTAAATTGCCCCAAGGGCCAATGAACCTACGAACCCACACATCTTCGGGATGTGGGAGGAAAATGGAGCACACGGAGGAAACGGACACGGTCACGGTCTCTGGCGCTGAGAAGCAACGGCTCTACCAGCTGTGCCACTATACTGCCGTCATTCTTCCATCTTGCAAATGGAAGCAAGATTGGCCTAAGAATTTAAGCTGCGAAGATTTGCGGTAGTTACAACGCACGGCACAGGAGACAGCAGAAGAAACACTCTTACTGAAGCAGATGTTTTGTTCGTTGAACAGAAATTGACTTTCATTCGCGTTTCCTGCTTGAACTCTTGTGTCTGTTGTAAAGGATGCACAATAGCAATCTGTTCAAAAGGTTTAGGCAAACAAAACGTGCTCATGGATGCAGCTGTACGTGTACGTATGTGCAATCTGGCAGCTTCTCAGTGACCTTCAGTGAGGAAGGTGGAAATGCAATTCCCACCAGGGCAACATTTCCATAATTTGAACCTCCTCTGAGTTTTGTAACAATACTGAAATATCCTCAAAGGTTTCAATGACTTAAAGATTTTTTTAAGTTTCAAAGCTGGAAGGAGAGCAGAGGAGATTTGCAACGATGTTGCCAGGGCTCGAGGGCCTGAGCTAGAGGGAGAGGTTGAGCAGGCTAGGATTTCATTCCTTGGAGTGTAGAATGGTGAGGGGTGATCTTATAGAGGTGTATGAAATCATGAAACTGGTGAATTTATTATGGGGAACAAGGAAATGGCAGACGAGTTGAACAGGTACTTTGTTTGTGTCTTCCTAAGGGAAGACAGAACCAATCTCCCAGATGTACTAGGGGACAGAGGACCTAGGGTGACGGAGGAACTGAAGGAAATTCACATTAGTCAGGAAATAGTGTTGAAGGCTGATAAATCCCCAAGGCCTGATGGTCTGCATCAAGGAGATGGCTCTAGAAATCATGGACGCATTGGTGATCATTTTCCAATGTTCTATAGATTCAGGATCAGTTCCTGTGGATTGGAGGGTAGCTAATGTTATCCCACTTTTTAAGAAAGGAGGGAGAAATAAAGCAGGGAATTATAGACCAGTTAGCCTGGCATCGGTGGTGGGGAAGATGCTTGAGTCGATTATTAAAGGTGTAGTTGTGGCGCATTTGGATAGCAGTAACGGAATCGGTCCAAGTCAGCATGGATTTACGAAGGGGAAATCATGCTTGACTAATCTGTTGGAATTTTTTGAGGATGCAACAAGTAAAATGGACAAGAGAGAGCCAGTGGATGTAGTGTACCTGGACTTTCAGAAAGTCTTTGATAAGGTCCCACACAGGAGATTAGTGGACAAAATTAGAGCACATGGTATTGGGGGTAGGGTATTGACATGGATAGAAAATTGGTTGTCAAACAGGAAACAAAGAGTAGGGATTCACGGGTCCCTCTCAGAATGGCAGGCAGTGACGAGTGGGGTACCGCAAGGCTTGGAGCTGGGACCGCAGCTATTTACAATATACATTAATGATTTTGATGAAGAAATTAAAAGTAACTTCCTAGTTGTTACTTGCGAGTCGTGTTGTTACTTGCGAGCATAGCACCAAGACAAATTTCTTGTATGTCTGCATACTTGGCTAATAACATTTATTCAATTCAATTCAATTCAACATTAGCAAAGTTAAGGGATTGGACACTCTCGAGGCAGGAAACATGTTCCCGATGTTGGGGGAGTCCAGAACAAGGGGCCACAGTTTAAGAATAAGGGGTAGGCCATTTAGAACTGAGATGAGAAAAAAACTTTTTCTCACAGAGAGTTGTGAATTTGTGGAATTCTCTGCCTCAGAAGGCAAGTGCCGATTCACCATTCAAAAGAGAGTTAGATAGAGCTCGTAGGGCTAGTGGAATCAATGGGCATGGGGAGAAGGCAGGAACGGGGTACTGATAGTGGATGATCAGCCATGATCACATTGAATGGCGGTGCTGGCTCGAAGGTCCGAATGGCCTACTCCTGCACCTATTGTCCATGTATCTAGGTATCTATGAGGAAAATAGATTGGGTGAAAGCACGGAGCTTTTTGTTCCCTTGCTAAGGGAAATCAGGAACTAGAGGACATGTGGCCCAGCGGTAAAGTTGTTGCTTTACAATGCCAGAGACCCAGATTCGATCCTGACTACAGGTGCTGTCTGCACGGAGTTTGTACATTTCCCTGGGACCGCGTGGGTTTTCTCCGAGTGTTCCGGTTTCCTCTCGCGATCCAAAGACATGCAGGTTTGTAGTTTAATGAGCTTCAGTAAAATAGTAAATTGGCCCCAGAGTGTTGGATAGTGCTAGTGTACGGGGTGATCGCTGGTCACCACAGACTTGGTGGGCTGGAGGACCTGGTTCCGCCCTGTATCTCTAAAGTCTAAAAGTAAAGTCTAAAATTCTAAAGCATAGGTTGGAGGTGAGAGAGGAAAGATTTAATCGGAACCACAGGGGCAACCTTTTCACACAGAGGGTGGTGGGTGTATGGAACGAGCTGCCAGCGGAGGTAGATGAGGCAGGTACGATAAAAGCATTTAAAAGACACTTGGACAGGTACATGAATAGGAAACATGTAGAGGGATATGGGCCAAATGCAGGCAAATGGGACGTGTAGATGGGGTGTGTTGGTCAGTGTGGACTTATTGGGCCATGTAGCCTATTTCTGCACTGTATGACTCTATGACAATGATTCTAAGACTTATTAATTTAGATGCACTAATCATCTATTTTTGTTTGGTATTGCAGATTGCCTTTTCAAAGTATGTCCCATGAACCGTTATTCGGCACAAAAACAATACTGGAAAGCAAAGCAAGCCAAGCAGGACAAAGAAAACTTTCCGGACATGTTGAAGAAACTTCAGGTAACATATCCATACCTTGTATTGCTGGCATGGGAAAATGTTTTAATGAGCACGGTATTCAGGACAGATTTGATTTGTTTTGCTTCATTGTGTAGATTTTGTTTGTTTAGTTTAGAAATACAGGACGGAAACAAATCCCTCGGCCCACTGCGACCGTCCGCGCCAACCTGCGATCCATTGTTGGCTGTGGGAAAGGTGATAACAAGTTATATGTCCTCATATTGCACTTAGGCAGCTTCCAACCCTGCAGTATGGATATTGATTTCTGCAACTTCAAGTACCCCTTGCATCCCCTCTCTCTCCATCCCTCCCCCACCCTAGTTTGTCGTACTAGGCACATGGCATCCCTGTGTGGTATCTCAGCTGCACGGAGGCAGAGAGGAAAGCTCTTCAGCGGGTAGTCCATAGATCTCAGAAGATTATCGGAACACAGCTACCAGACTTGGAGGGCATCTACAACACACGATGCCTCAGAAAAGCCACCAGCATCCACAAAGACTCTTCACACCCCTGCAACAGTCTGTTCGAACTTCTACCATCGGGCAGACGATACAAGGCCTTCTACGCCCGCACCTCCAGACTCAGGAACAGCTTCATCCCCAGAGCCATAGCTGCTATGAACCGGTCCTGCTGAGCCGGATGGTCACATCGCACAGTGATCCGGCACAGATCTACTTGCACTTTATTCTGTTTTAAAACTGTTCTAATTTGTTTCATTGGGTTGTTTAAATTAATACTGACTCGCTAATTGATTTATTGCATCGTATGGGAGGCGCATTCATAATCTCATTGTACCCCTGTACAATGACAATAAAGATATATTGTATTGTATTGTATTGAGTTCCACTGTCTGTATGAACTCGTTTTCACCTATCCCACAGCCAACAATGGACCATTCTGGGCTCTACATTTCCTTGATTATCGTTGCTCTCTGTTTCTCTCCCATTCGTTTGTTCTAAGTACCGTTTATATCTCTCGTTTCCCTCTCCCCCTCCCCTGACTCTCAGTGAAGAAGGGCCTTGAACCCGAAATCTCACCTAGTCCTTTTCTCCAGAGACGATGCCTGACCCAATGAGTTGCACCAGCTTTTTGTGTCTACTATGGCGAGTCTGGAAACTTGTTCTTTGTTGAAGAAGTTTATTGCGACAGCAATATTCGATTACAAAGTTTTCTTAACAAGATTACAGACAACCATTAAAACTAACTGTTCTCTTCGAAGACGTCTCCCAACTGACTCTTTTCGGGCGCCAAAAGCGCACATGACCACGCTGTCCAATCAGCGGTGTCGCTCTCTGGACCAATCCCTACGGTCGCACCCACACGTGACCTTGCTGGCCAATCTGAGGGTTCGACAACTAGGACGACTTTCTATGGTCGCTACACTACTCTAAATGCAGCCCAGCCAAAGTCTTATAAAAACCTGCTTCATGAAATATGCAGCACCTAACATCAGCAATCCTGGAGAAATGCTGTCCCCAGTATACAGAAAATATAGTTAGCCAAAGCTTTAGAACTTGTTTATAACGCTTCAAGGTGAAACGTTGTTTGCAGTTGTCCTCAAAAGTTGTCATGTAATGTGGTTGTTGGAATGTAGAATTTCAGGGGAGGCTTAAAGACAATGTTTATTATATTAAAGTCATTATAAACTTCTGACTGTATTGATTGTACATAAAAAGGGACTCTAAAACCTTCTCAGCTCACACTTTTTTTTGTGGTTTTGCAGGATGCTGCAGACCTGGAGCAGAAACAGAATGAAACGGAAAATAAGAAAATACATGGAGAGGTGATAACGTATGGCGCTGTGGTGCAGGTATGACCCAACATAACAATTACTTCCATCAAAAGTTGCAGCCTTACGGGTTTGATCCTGACTGCGGGTGCTGTCTGTATGGAGTTTGTACGTTCTCCCCGTGACCTGCGTGTCTTTTCTCCAGGTGCTCCGGTTTCCCCCCACACGACAAAGATGTACAGGTTTGTAGGTTAATTGGCTTTGGTAAAAATTGTAAATTGTCCCTCATGCGTGTAAGGCAGTGTGAGCTTGCAGGGATCGCTGGTCGGAGCGGACTTGGCGGGCTGAAGGACCTGTTTCCGCTCTTTATCTCTAAACTAAACTAGACGAAACCTTACGTAGCACCTCTGACATAACAAAACATGGCTGAAAGAAAATCAGCGAATGCTGAACTTAAAAAGTAGATACAAGCAGGCAGATTGAACAAGAAAGCAGATCATTATCTGAATGGTATCAGATCATCCGGAAAGGGGGAGGTGCAATGAGACCTGGGTGGCCTTATACATCAGTTACTGAATGTAAGCACACAGGTACAGCAGGCAGTGAAGAAAGCAAATGGCATGTTAGCCTTCATAGTGAGAGGATTTGAGTATAGGAGCAAGGAGGTCCTGCTGCAGTTGTACAGGGCCCTGGTGTGACCACACCTAGAGTATTGTGTGCAGTTTTGGTCTCCTAATTTGAGGAAGGACATTCTTGCTATTGAGGGAGTGTAGCGAAGACTCACCAGGTTAATTCCCGGGATGGCAGGTCTGACATATGATGAAAGAATGGATCGACTGGGCTTATATTCACAGGAATTTAGAATGATGAGAGGGGATCTAATAGAAACATATAAAATTCTTAAGGGATTGGACAGGCTAGATGCAGGAAACATGTTCCCGATGTTGGGGGAGTCCAGGACCAGGGGTTACAGTTTGAGAATAACATAGAAACATAGAAAATAGGTGCAGGAGTAGGCCATTCGGCCCTTCGAGCTTGCACCACCATTCAATATGATCATGGCTGATCATCCAACTCAGTATCCCGTAGCTGCCTTCTCTCTATACCCCCTGATCCCTTTAGCCACAAGGGCCACATCTAACTCCCTCTTAAATATAGCCAATGAACTGGCCTCAACCAGGGGTAGGCCCTTTAAGATTAAGATGAGGAAAAACTTTTTCATCCAGAGAGTTGTGAATCTGTGGAACTCTGCCACAGTAGGCCGTGGAGGCCAATTCACTGGATGTTTCTAAGAAATAATTAGATATAGCTTTTAGGGATAACGGAATCAAGGGATATGAACTTATGAACGTATAAGTCTTGAGAAAAATATATCCTCTTAGAAAATTGACAGTGAAGAAGCATTATAGGATTTGAGAGACATGGCACAGTGGTGCAGCGGCAGAGTTGCTGACTTACAGCGCCAGAGACCCGTGTTCGATCCTGACTACGGGTGCTGTCTGTGCGGAGTTTGTACGTTCTCCCTGTGACCGCGTGGGCTTTCTCCGCAGAGGTCCTCAGGAGAATTGGAGGAAGATGAAAGGGTCTGCTGTTGGATTGATGTGGCAGACCACACCAAAGAGAAAGTGGCTGAATGAATGGTGTCTTTTGACTCAAATGAACCTGCATGTCAAAGTAAAGGAAGCAAGGGCTAGGGGTTTATCAGAGGGGCTTGTTTGTTGAAAGATAAATCTTTGCCCTTTGGGACAATCCTGGGACAATCCTGGAGAGGAGGTATTTATTCACAAAATGCTGGAGTAACTCAGCAGGTCAGGCAGCATCTCAGGAGAGAAGGAATGGGTGACGTTTCGGGTCGAGACCCTTCTTCAGACTGATGTCAGGGGGGGGGGCGGGACAAAGGAAGGATAATGGTGGAGACAGGAAGATAGAGGGAGATCTGGGAAGGAGGAGGGGAAGAGAGGGACAGAGGAACTATCTAAAGTTGGGTCAGAATGTGGTCGTAGAGTAGGAGGGCAGGAGAAATCACAGAGGGGGAGCAGCGAGAGAGCATGTTGCTAAACTCTCGTCGAAGAGAGGAGGAGAACTTCTTCAAAGTGGACATACCTTGAGGGTCAGAATGTGGTCGTAGAGTAGGGCATCCTGGAGAGGAGTGTCATCCAACACGTTTTGATATGGCTCTGTTTAAAAAAAAAAAAAGTTGCAGAACAATGATATTTCTGCAACAAGGCAGATGAATTGACGTCAATTCCCAGAACCTAAAGGAAAATGAATTAAAATTGCGCCCACACATAAACGTGTTTTTTATAAATGTCAGTCAGTGAATGTTTATTTAAGTCGGGAGGGAACTAAGAGTTTGATTGTAATGGAGTGGGGATGGGCTGGGCCGACCATCTAATTCCAGTCTGCGGTTTATGAGAATGACTCTCAATTGGAAGTGCAGGAACAGATCAAGATTTTATAATCTGTGATAAATCAGCCATTACTTATACTTATCTATAAATTACACAGGGCTTTGGGCATTAATGCGTGGAATGTTTGCCTGCTGCTCTCCGTCAGTGAACTTCACAATGCTTTGAATTGAAGGTTTATTCACTGTTAATAGTGAAATTCTTGTGGTGATGATGATGACGATGATGATACTTTTCACCTGTACCTAGTTTGGTGCAGTGAAATTCTTTGTTTTTGCATACAAAGTACACAAAAGAATTGCCACGAAGGTGCTGACGAAATTACAAAAAGTACTCATCCCTTCTCTGCCCCCCCCCACGCTGGGTCATAGAAACGTAGAAAATAGGTGCAGGAGTAGGCCATTCGGCCCTTCGAGCCAGCACCGCCATTCAATATGATATTGGCTGATCATCCAAAATCAGTACCCCGTTCCTTCTTTCTCCCCATATCCCTTGATTACGTTAGCCCTAGCAGCTATATCTAACTCTCTCTTGAAAACATCCAGTGAATTGGCCTCCACTGCCTTCTGTGGCAGAGAATTCCACAGATTCACAACTCTCTGGGTGAAAACGTTTTACCTCGTCTCAGTCCTAAATGGCCTCCCCTTATTCTCCGGGTGCACCGACTTCCTCCCGCATCCCAAAGACATGCGGGTTTATTGATGAATCGGCCTCTGTAACACACTAGGGACAATTTTACTGAATCCAATTAACCTACAAACCTGGACGTCGTTGGAGTGTGGGAGGAAAATGGAGCACCCGGCGGAGAAAACTCACGCAGTCACAGGGAGAAAGTACAAACACTGCACAGACAGCACCCACAGGCAGGATTAGACAATAGACAATAGGTGCAGGAGTAGGCCATTCGGCCCTTCGAGCCAGCACCACCATTCAATGTGATCATGGCTGATCATTCTCAATCAGTACCCCGTTCCTGCATTCTCCCCATACCCCATGACTCCGCTATCCTTAAGAGCTCTATCTAGCTCTCTCTTGAATGCATTCAGAGAATTGGCCTCCACTGCCTTCTGAGGCAGAGAATTCCACAGATTTACAACTCTCTGACTGAAAAAGTTTTTCCTCATCTCCGTTCTAAATGGCCTACCCCTTATTCTTAAACTGTGGCCCCTGGTTCTGGACCCTCAACATTGGGAACATGTTTCCTGCCTCTAACGTGTCCAACCCCTTAATAATCTTATATGTTTCAATAAGATCCCCTCTCATCCTTCTAAATTCCAGAGTATACAAGCCTAGTCGCTTCAGTCTTTCAACATATGACAGTCCCGCCATTCCGGGAATTAACCTCGTAAACCTACGCTGCACGCCCTCAATAGCAAGAATATCCTTCCTCAACTTTGGAGACCAAAACTGCACACAGTACTCCAGGTGTGGTCTCACTAGGGCCCTGTACAACTGCAGAACGACCTATTTGCTTCTATACTCAACTCCTCTTGTTATGAAGGCCAACATTCCATTGGCTTTCTTCACTGCCTGCTCTACCTGCAAGCTTCCTTTCAGTGACTGATGCACTAGGACACCCAGATCTCGTTGTACATCCCCTTTTCCTAACTTGACACCATTCAGATAATAATCTGCCTTCCTATTCTTACCACCAAAGTGGATAACCTCACACTTATCCACATTAAACTGCATCTGCCATGCATCCGCCCACTCACACAACCTGTCCAAGTCACCTTGCAAACTCATAGCATCTTCCTCACAGTTCACACTGCCACCCAGCTTTCTATCATCTGCAAATGTGCTAATGTTACTTTTAATCCCTTCATCCAAATCATTAATGTATATTGTAAATAGCTGCGGTCTCAGCACAGAGCCTTGTGGTACCCCACTAGTCACTGCCTGCCTTTCTGAAAGGGACCCATTTATCCCCACTCTTTGCTTTCTGTCTGCCAACCAATTTTCTATCCATGTCAGTACCCTACCCCCAATACCATGTGCTATAATTTTGCCCATTAATCTCCTATGTGGGACCTTGTCGAAGGCTTTCTGAAAGTCAAGGTACACTACATCCACTGGCTCTCCCCTGTCAATTTTCCTGGTTACATCCTCAAAAAATTCCAGAAGATTAGTCAAGCATGATTTCCCCTTCGTAAATCCATGCTGACTCGGAACGATCCTGTTACTGCTATCCAAATGCTCTGCAATTTCGTCTTTTATAATTGACTCCAGCATCTTCCCCACCACTGATGTCAGACTAACTGGTCTATAATTTCCTGTTTTCTCTCTCCCTCCTTTCTTAAAAAGTGGGATAACATTAGCTACCCTCCAATCCACAGGAACTGATCCTGAATCTATAGAACATTGGAAAATGATCACCAATGCGTCCACGATTTCTAGAGCCACCTCCTTAACTACCCTTGGATGCAGACCATCAGGCCCTGGGGATTTATCAGCCTTCAGTCCCATCAGTCTACCCAACACCGTTTCCTACCTAATGCGAAGTTCCTTCAGTTCCACTGTCACCCTAGGATCTCTGGCCACTAGAACATCTGGGCAATTATTTGTCTCTTCCTTAGTGAAGACAGATCCAAACTACCAGTTCAACCCGTCTGCAATTTCCTTGTTCCCCATAATAAATTCCCCTGCTTCTCTCTTCAAGGGACCCACATTTGCCTTAACTATTTTTTTCCTCTTCACCTACCTAAAAAAGCTTTTACTATCCTCCTTAATATTATTGGCTAGCTTACCCTCGTAATTCATCTTTTCTCCCCTTATTGCCTTTTTAGTTATCTTCTGTTGCTCTTTAAAAGAGTTCCAATCCTCTGGCTTCCCGCTCTTCTTTGCTATGTGATACTTCTGCTCTTTTATTTTTATGCTGTCCATGACTTCCCTTGTCAGCCACGGGTGCCTCTTACTCCCCTTAAGGGCCTATCCCACTTAGGCGATTTTAAGACAACTGCTGGCGACTAGGCTGTCACCGACAGTTTGCCGGGGTGTCGCGGGCATGATCGTGAGGAGTCTTCCAAAAATCGTAGTGGATCTCGGCGCGTCGCTGACAAATCATCCGGTTTGAAATTTCTCGGCGACAGCTGGCTTGTCGCCAGGTATCGTTGCTTATTGCGGTCGCTGTCGCATGCTGTCCCCAGGTTTGTTAGGTTCTCTGAGATGCAGTTAGAAGCACAAAATATTAAAATTAGTAAAGTCATTTCCAAATACCATAAAATACCTGTGTTTAACCAATTTATTTACCGTCAGGCCATTTGACAGGTAGATTGGAGGCGACAGTTTGACGGTCAGGTAAGCGTGGGAATTTTCGCGATGTTTTTGGCCTCAGCCATTACATTTAAAGTGGGCTCCAAACCCAGATATTCAACCCAGAAACCAGATATACATCTCCCTTACATTTTCAAAGAATGTCCACACACTTTTCACAAAAATCCACTTAACCACTTTTTAAATTTTTTTTTTTAAGACTGCTATTAGTAAACTGGAAGTAAATCCAGTTTAGGCCTTGTTACAATGAAGCTTGGTTTTTAAGTAACCCATACAAGGTGTTATAGTTCAAAACTCCCAAGTACTTACCGACTTGTCAGTGATTTCACCGAAAATTAGGAAGCCGGAGAAGCATGGACAGCGTGGGAATTTCGCGATGTTTCAGAAGACGCTGTAATCTCGACCTGACTCAGCATTGTCGTGGTCATTGTTGTCGGGAAAAGAAAATTCTGGCGATCTGCTGCGACTTTGACAGTCGCCGGCAGTCGCCAAAAAAATCGCCTCAGTGGGACAGGCCCTTTAGAATCTTTCCTCCTCTTTGGGATGAATTGATCCTGCAACTTCTGCATTATTCCCAGGAATACCTGCCATTGCTGTTCCAACATCTTCCCTGCTAGGGCCTCCTTCCAGTCAAATCTGGCCAGCTCCTGCCTCATGCCTCTGTAATCCCCTTTGCTATACTGTAATACTGACACTTCCCTTCTCCCTCTCAATTTGTAGATTAAAACTTATCATGTTGTGATCACTGCCTCCTAATGGCTCTTTTACCTTGAGACCCCTTATCAGAACAGGTTCATTACACAACACTAAATCCAGAATTGCCTTCTCCCTGGTAGGCTCCAGTACAAGCTGTTCTAAGAATCCATCTCAGAGGCACTCCACAAACTCCCCTTTCCTGGGGTCCAGTACCAACCTGATTTTCCCAGTCTACCTGCATGTTAAAATCTCCCATAACCACCGTAGCATTACATTTGTGACATGCCAATTTTAGCTCTTGATTCAACTTGCACCCTATGTCGAGGCTACTGTTTGGGGGCCTGTAGATAACTCCCATTAGGGTCTTTTTACCCTTACAATTCCTCATTTATATCCATACTGATTCTACATCTCCTGATTCGATGTCACCCCTTGCAAGGGAGTGTATATCATTCCTTACCAACAGAGTGACCTCACCCCCTCTGCCCACCTGTCTGTCTTTTCTATACGTTGTGTACCCCTGAATATTCAGTTCCCAGCCCTGGTCCTCTTGTAGCCATGTCTCTGTAATTCCCACAACATCATACTTGCCAATGTCTAACTGAGCCTCTAGCTCATCCACTTTATTTTTTATACTTCGCGCATTTAATTACAACACTTTAACTTCGGTATTCACCTCACACCGGTCACCATTGGCCCTGACCTTACTCTCTTACCCCAACTAGAACTTTCAATGGAGATCCGTGGGGCAAGTTTCTTACGCAGGGTGGTGGGTGCCAGGAACGCGCTGCCAAGGGTGGTGGTGAAGGCAGATACGAGAGCAGTGTTTAAGTGGCTTGAAGATAGACACATGGAAGTGCAGGGAATGGAGGGATATGGATCACATACAGGCAGATGAGATCAGTTTAACCAGGCATCATGTTCGGCACAAACATTGTGGGCCGAAGTGCCCGTTTCTGTGCTGTACTGTTCTGTGTGGTATGTTCTATAGAAACATAAAAAAATAGGTGTAGGAGGAGACAAGGTGTAGGTGCACACAAGAATTGTATGTAATATTTCAAAACATGCACTGTGTATTTGATATTTTGGTGCATAGGTTCATAAGTACTCAGAGAAGAATAAGGCTATTCGGCCCATTAATTCTACTTCGCCATTCAATCATGGCTGATCTATCTTTCCTTCTCAAGCCCATTCCCCTGCCTTCTCCCCATAAACCCTGACACCCTTACTAATCAGCTAATCAACAGCATATATCATGACTGCAGAAATGCA
Organism: Rhinoraja longicauda; assembly: GCF_053455715.1. Lineage (NCBI taxonomy): Eukaryota > Metazoa > Chordata > Chondrichthyes > Rajiformes > Arhynchobatidae > Rhinoraja > Rhinoraja longicauda. Next base: position 15,607,410 of record NC_135976.1, on the reverse strand, counting down.
TGGCAGCATCATGGAGAGATGCCAGTGAAGCTTTGTGCATTTCTCGCAGCCGAGGGAGATGTCATCGGAGTTTGATTACATCATATTCTGCAGGGTAAATAAAATGTTCTGCCGCATGACAGACATAGGGCATTTAGAACCATCCATACCTTTGTATGAGGATTAATGTGTATGGTGTTCTATTCTTAGACGTGGAACGACTTCATAACAGGTGTTCAGTTTGAATCTAGCCACATAATGTCTAAATTAATTGCAGCAAACATGTTGATAAAAGCAACTACTTTGTTTATCCCTGAAAGTGGAAACGTGTCACAGTTCAAGTGGGTGGCACCGAGGCACATCTGGTAGAGCTGCTGCCTCACAACGCCGGAGATCCAGGTTCAATCCTGACCTCAGGAGCTGTCTGCATGGAGTTTGCACATTCTCCCGATCACTGTGTGGGTTTCCTCTAAGTGCTCCGGTTTCCACCTACACCCCAAAGACGTGCGGGTTTGTAAGTTAATTGGCCCTCTGGAAATTGCCCCCAGAGTGTCAGGACTGGATGTAAAAATCACAGAACTATTGTGAACGGGTGATTGTTAGTCAGCATGGACTCAGTGGGCCAAAGGGCCTGTTTCCACATTGTACCTCTAAATTATACTCAGTAAACTGTGTGTGGGGGGGAGGGGGGGACACACAAAGTGCTGGAGTAACTCAGCGGTCAGGCAGCAGCCGTGGAGGAGATGGTCAGGTGACGTTTTAGGTCGGGGCCGTTCTTCTGTCTGATTCAACATAATCTGTGGTTGTGGAAGAAAAGAACCGCAGACACTGGTTTACACTAAAGATGGACGCAAAGTGCTGAAGTAACTCAGCAGGTCAGGCAGCATCTCTGGAGAAAAAGAATGGGCGATGTTTTGGGTCAGGACCTTCGTACTGAAAGTAGGAGGGAGGGGGAGGGAGATGAAGTTCTGAAGGTTAAAAAAAATCAGGATCAGTCTGTGCCAGCCACAAATGACCTCGGGCAGGGAGGGGCCTGGCGGGCCCATTGTTGGCCAGGGAAGGTGTGATCTCAAGGAGGAATACAATGTGGTGAACTGTGGAACTGGTTAAATGACAAGGGTGGGGGAAGGAGGCAAGGAGGGAGGAGGAGAGTGAAAGATGACGTTGCTTAAAATTTAGAAAATTCAATGTCCATACCGTTGGGTTGTAAGCTGCCCAAGTGAAATATGAGGTGCTGATCTTCCAATTTGCTAGTGGCCTCACTCTGAAAATGGAGGAGGCACAGGAACAGAAAGGTCAGTGTGGAAATGGGAAGGGGAATTAAAGTGTTTGGCAACAGGGGGATCTGTGTTTACCCCCTTTCCAGGTGCTAAATATTTGAAAGAGCATTGGAATAACTCAAATTTGGGGAAGTAAATAGTTGTAGATTTCAAATGAAAATTCCAATAATAACCTTGAACATTAGTGCAGTCATTTCTTTAAAGTATGTAAATGAAAGTTGCATTGAACCGACGTGAAGCCTCGGCAGACAGTTTAGACTCATTGGCGCTGCAGGAAAGCATTTGCATTGGCAAAATGTCAGATTTAAACCACAGTTTAGTAGTTTAGTGAATGAGGTTACGTGTCACTTTTGCAGATGACTTGTGTCGAAACTATCGATCGGAAGTGACAAAATTAGCACGGAGCGATTCACTTCTATGCAGTTCGCTTCACGTTTACTTGACTGTAAACGGGAGTGCCGCCTTTCGAGGTTCCATCAATACGGGAATAACGCGGGCTATGTGTATCCATCGACTCCATCTACACCGTGCTGCCTCGCCAAGGCCGCCAGCATAATCAAGGCCCAGTCTCACCCCCGATCACCCTCTTCTCCATCTCCCGTCAGGCAAGAGGTGCAGGTGTGTAAAAACGCACACAACCAGATTCAGGGACAGTTTCTTCCCAGAATCAGGCAACTGAACAATCCCATCGCCAACTACAGAGTGGGTCTGACTTATCACCGACTTCATTGGAGACCCTCGGCCTATCTTTAATCGGACTTCACTGGGCTCTATCTTGCATTAAACATTACTCCCTTTACCCTGCATCTGTACACTGTGGACGGCTTGATTGTAATCATGTCTAGTCTCTTTGACTGGATAACATGCAACAAGATAGCTTCTCACTGCACCTCGGTACACGTGACAATAATAAACTGAACTAAACTGTAGTAAATACCAACAGTATTTAGAGTTGTTATTGGGTGGAATGTGCCTGATAATGATTTCCATTGCTGGGTGAACATGTCAAAACTATCAGGTTTGATCTTGACCTCAGTTGCTTTCTCTGTGGAGTGTGCACGTTCTCCCCTTGACCATGTGGGTTTCCTTCAGGTGCTCTGGTTTCCTCCCACATCTGCAAAAGCATGTGTGGTTTTCGGTTAATTCCCCCTACTTTGCAGGGAGTGGATGCGAAAATGGGATAGAACGAGTGTGGATGAGTGATCAATGGTCAGCATGTTCTCGGTGGGCCTTCAGTACTTCAGAAGTGGAAGCATTTAATCTATTACGCTTGGACTAACAAGTAAGTGGCCATATGACACCACATGTGGACATAGAGTGTTGGATTAAATCAGCAGGTCAGGCAGCATCTCTGGAGAACCCGGATAGGTGACTCTGAAGAAATGTCCTGACCCAAAACATGGGACGTGGGAGGAAACCAGAGCGCCCAGAGGAAACCCAGGTGGTCACGGGATAGAACGTGCAAGCTCCACCTAGATAGCAACTGAGGTCAGAATCGAACCTCTGACTCTGTGAGGCAGCAGCTCCACCAGCTGCGCCACTGTGTCGCCCTCTACAAGCGCCTGAATGTAACCATGTGGAGAGGATGTTTCCACTACTGGGAGAGTCTAGGACTAGACTCAGAATTAAAGGACATTCTTTTAGGAAGGAGATGAGGAGACATTTCTTTAGTCAGAGGGTGGTGAATCTGTGGAATTCTTTGCCACAGAAGACTGTGGAGGCCAAGTCAGTGGATATTTTTAAGGCAAAGATTGATGGAATCTTGATTGTTACAGGTGTCAGTGGCTATGAGGAGAAGGCAGGAGAATGGGGACAGGACGGTGAGATAGATCAACCATGATTGAATGGTGGAGTAGACTTGATGGGCCGAATGGCCTATTTCTACTCCCATTCCTTATGACCTTATGATTCACCAGATAATTCAAGAGCTAAACTGGGGGGGGGGGGGGGATGTAGAGAGAATAAACTGGGGGCCACTGGTGCTGTGAGCCAGCTGCACTGGTGCTTTGAGCCAGCTGCACGGGCGCTGTGAGCCAGCTGCACTGGCGCTGTGAGCCAGCTGCACCGGCGCTGTGAGCCAGCTGCACCGGCGATGCGAGCCAGCTGCACCGGTGCTGTGAGCCAGCTGCACCGGTGCTGCGAGCCAGCTGCACCGGTGCTGCGAGCCAGCTGCACCGGTGCTGTGAGCCAGCTGCACTGGTGCTGTGCAACATGAGAACTGATCAAACTACTTTGCCTTCAGTGACTTATTTACATGGTTGATGCAGTGAGTGATAAACAGAGGCACAAACAAGCAGCAGGAAGAATGAACACCTTGGCCAAGGAGGGATATTTCCATTGTACAGTTGGTTGTGCAGCTTGATTGAATCATAATCATTTGACTCTCATACCAAATACTACTATCCGCACAAACCTGTTTGCTTCTATCTTTGGCAGCTTAACATTTTTTTTCACCTCAGTGTCACTTGCGTAAGTCTACTTGGCAGAAGTTTCTTTTCCTCTCTACAAGGAAAAAACTTTGAATCTTGCGTCAAGACAAAGTGGCTCAGGGGCAGCACAGAGGCACAGCTGGTAGAGCCACTGCCTCACAGCGCCAGAGATCTGGGCTCGATCCTGACCTGGGGTGCTGTCCGTGCGGACTTTGCACGTTTCCCAGTGACTGCGTGGGTTTCCTCCGGTTTCATCCCATGTCCCAAAGACGTGCGGGTTTGTAGGTTAATTGGCGTTGTGAAATTGCCTCCAAATTGTAGGGAGTAGATGAGAAAGTGGAATAACATGGAACTCGTGTGAACGGGTGATCGATGGTCAGTGTGGACTCAGTGGGTCGAAGAGCCAGTTTTCACTCTATCTCTGAAACTAATAAGACATTGAGAATGGATTAAGGAAAAAGACTTGCGATCTTCCATTGCTAATCGCTGTACAGAACAGTCAGCATGCACTGCCGCCCATTGACTCCATCTATACTTCACACTGCCTTGGCAAGGCCACCAGCATAATCAAGGACCAGTCTCACTACCTCTTCTCCCCTCTCCCATCAGGCAAGAGGTACAGAAGTGTGAAAATGCATGCCTCCAGATTCAGGGACAGTTTCTTCCCAGCTGTTATCAGGCAACTAAACCATCTTCTAACCAGCTAAGGAGCAGCCCTGACCTCCCATCTACCTCATTGGAGACCTTCTTTTCACAGACTTTATTGGACTTTATCTTGCACTAAATGTTTTATACCTTTTGTCACTGTGGACGGCTCGATTGTAATCATGTATGGCCTTTCCATTGACTGGTTAGCACGCAACAAAAGCTTTTCACTGTACCTTGACACACGTGACAATAAACTAAAAACTAAACTATAATCTCTGAACATATTGAATCAACCAGGGGAACCGGGCATTACAGTCCAATTAAAGTTTTAAAATACTGTCCAGCCCAATATGGTAATTTTAACCACATGAAAAAAATAACGAGGACAAACTTTTTTGCTGATGTATTGCGGATAAAGTTATTTAAAGTACTATTCACCCACAGCTCGTTATGCTGAAGGTTGGATCTTTTCCATGATTTTGAAGGTTACATTTTCTTCCTGGAATAGATTTATTTGTAGCCGTTATTGCCGACCAGATATGGGGATGATTCTACTTGTATCACAGAGTGGAGTTGCCTGTCCATGTTCTCCAGGGATGTTTTCCTGACCCTCTGAGTTTTGTGCTTTCCATGGGTTTATCGCTAGCAGAATATATATATTGTAGTTGTGATTTACATCTGGAAGAGGGGAGGAGCAGGACAGAGCATGGGCGGTAATAGGTGAACACAGGTGAGGGGGTACCCTGATAGACAGATTGTTGGGGGCAAATGCCAGAGATGAAAAGATGGGTGTGAGCCCAAAAGGATAAAGAGTTGCCTATTGTGAAACCCAAGGGTTGTGCATTTGGAAATCATTTGAGCCATTGTAAGGGGTGGAGGTGGAAGGGGTGGAGGTAGAGGGGGAGAAGGGGAAAAACCTGTGCAGGGTCAGCCAGGGTTCAGAGGATGGGAGTGGGGGGAGTGGGAGAAAGTAGGGGAGGGGTCTTGGGTGAGAAAGCGGAAGGGGAAGGAGAAGGGGACTGTTTGTAGGTGAGGTGTCTAATATTGGAGAATCCAATGTTCATTCCTATTTTATTTGATGAACCCATGATCATTTCTGACATAAACATCAATCTTAAGACTGAAGAGTCTGAAGAAGTGTCCCGTCCCGACCCAAAACGTCGCCTGCTCATTCCCTCCGCAGATGCTGCCTGACCCGCTGAGTTCTTCCTGCACTTTGTGTTTTGCTCATCAATCTTAAAGCTGTATTTCTGTTTATGAGAAGATAGTGTGGATAAATTGGAAACGATTTTGTTGCACTCTTACCCCAAACGAGCTGCCATTCCCTCTGTTACCCTCAGCACCGTTCTGTCCTGAGGTCCAATATGATACAGTCTGAATATTAAGAGTCAAGAGTGTTTTATTGTCATCTGTCCTGAAACTGAACAATGACATACATGCTCATTAATCCATCGGGCAGCATAGCGGCCAGCGGTAGAGCTCCTGCCTCACTGCGTCAGAGACCCGGGTTTGATCCTGACCTCAGCTGCTGTTTGTGTGGAGTTTGTACGTTCTCCCAGTGACCGAGTGGGTTTTCACTGGGTGCTCTGGTTTCCTCCCACATCCCAAAGATGATCCTGACTTCAGCTGCTGTCGGTGTGGAGTTTGTACATTCTCCCAGTGACCGAGTGGGTTTTCTCTGGGTGCTCTGGTTTCCTCCCACATCCCAAAGACGTGCAGGTTTGTAGGTTAATTGGCCTCTGTAAGTTGCCCCCAGTGTGTCGGATATCGAACTTGTGTAAGGGTGATCGATGGTTGGCGTGGACTCGGTGGGCTGAAGGCCCTGTCAGAGGAAGGATCTCGGCCCGAAATGTCACCCATTCCTTCTCTCCAGTGATGCTGCCTGTCCCGCTGAGTTACTCCAGCTTTTCGTGAGTACCCTTGGCCCAGTTTCTACGCTGTCTCTAAAACTAAAAAAAACTGAAACTCAACCCTTGACTGGCATTAATGAATAATAAGTGCCTTCATAACTTCTAATATATAACTGATAGATCTTTATGCAGAAGTGAGACCAGTTCTGTGTCATTTTTCTTCTCGTGCTGCATTCATTCCTGGAGAAGCCACACCTGTTTGTCAAGACCTGAATTCGGCAGAAGTGGGAGGCACAGGAATTTTAAATGTCTGCATGCCAGTCACAGAACGGATTAGAAGTTTGAAACCCTGCCAGATTTCAACATGTTTGTAATTGTTTAGAGCAATTTGCTTCCTTTTGCAACAGCAAATTCTCTCCTCACTCCTCTCATTGCAGGTGTCCCAAGCACTTTCAATGCAATGTCCACATCTCCTAGACCTGAGATTAACTACCGCCCCAGGGAATTAGAAGGTGTGCCCGGCCCCTGGTCTGTTCCCAAAAGTGAACTTGTGGGACATTATGGATGTGTAGGTTCAGGAGGAATATTAAACTAATTTTGACTGAGTTGAGTGCCCAAGGCTGCACTCATAGTAGATTGCACCGAAACTCGCACGATTGACACAGAGGGTGATGAGTGCCTGGAACGCACTGTCGGGGTGGTCGTTGAGGCAGATACTGCAGTGGCATTGAAAAGACTTTGCAAGAGGCACATGGGTACACAGGGGATGGAGGGATATGGATTATGTTTGAAGTTTAGTTTATTGCCGCGTGTGCTGAGGTGCGGTGTAAAGCTTTTGTTGCGTGCTAACCAGTCAGTGGAAAGACCGTACACGATTCCAGTCGAGCTACCCAGCCACGGGCGGGTAGATTAGTGATTTTCTTGGTGTAATGTTCAGCACAGACATTGTGGGCAGAAGGGCCTGTTCCTGTGCTGTACTGAAACAAAGAACTGCAGAAAGCTGGTTAAGCTAAACTCAACTGAAAGTAAACTAAAATGACACAAAGTGCTGGAGTAACTCAGTAGGTCAGGCAGCATCTCTGGGGAAACATGGACCGTTGACATTTTGGGTCAAGATCCCCCTTCAGAAGAAAGGTCTCGACCCAGAACGTCATCTATCCATGTTCTCCAGAGATGCTGCCTGACCTGCTGAGTTACTGCAGCACTTTGTGACATTTCCTGTACTGTTCTATGTTCTAACTACAATAGATCGGGACTATCCATAATTACACCAATTTAATCATTCTCATTAGTTCTTACTGAAGTCTCTTTTTAAACTGCATTGAGACATTATATCACGCATCAGGAATGCAATAGACGTTTGTGAACTGCAAACTGTTAAAATGTCTTGAATTTGAATAAAAACAAGATGGTATTGTCCTGACGTGCATAATTTCTGAATTCTTTAAAATTATTAGACGCACGACATTAACAGATCACTTGCCGATTCACCCACAGTGTACTTCACATCAAGCTCGTTGTGGTCTTTTATTTTAAATGAAAAATGAGTGGGCAGTGATTTTAAAAAGATGCCTTTTAAAATTGCAGTGCATGCCTCCGTGTGTGTGTGTGGAATACAATCAAGCTGTGTTCTCTGTGAATGTGCTTTGAAATAATTTGGGAATTATTAAATACTGACTGGCTCTTGCAATTGTATTGCTAAAATTCCATTTCCCTGCAAACATGCTTGACTGAGGTTCAGAGCAAATTTATTCTCAATAATCAGGCCATTATTGCAAATAAAATGAAATCTGTGCTCTTCTACATGAGGTGAATGAGATGGCAAGATACAGCATGGAAACGGGCCCTTCGGCCCACTGAGTCCATGCTGACCATCGATCACCCGTTCACACTAATTCTATGTTTCCCACTTTCTCATCCACTCCCATCACTCTGAGGGCAATGTACAGACCCCAAATAACCTGCAAACCTGCACTTTTTTGTAGATGTGGGAGGATACTAGGAGAAAACCACAGTCAAGGGGAGAACATGCAAACTCCACACAGATTGCACCCAACCCGGGTCTCTGGCGCTGTGAGCTGCATACCAGCTGAGCCACCATGCCACTCAATGAAATGTGATCTTCCATTAATTTTTATTTTGACTCTCAATTTCACAGTGAAGACCCCATTATTATTTACTATTCAAATGCAGCAAATTGACTGCATTGTCCCCCGATCTATTGGCCCTGTATGCAAACTGCAGGGGGTCCAGCAGGGGGTTTGTGATGTTTTTCAGCTGGGCCAGCATGTCTTTCAAAGGTCTTCATGACTACAGAGGTAAGTGCGACAGGCCTGTAGTCATTAAGACCAGTGATCCTTGTCTTTTTGGGTACATGGACAATAGTGGAGACCTTGAAGCAGGCAGGGACAGTGCAGGTTTGCAGGGATTGGTTGAAAATGTCTGTGTAGATCGGTGCCAGTTGGTCGGCACAGAGCTTGAGGGTGGAGGGGGAAACATTGTCCGGTCTTGGAGATTTCTGGCTTTTCGGTCTCTGAGTTGGTATGAATTGCCGCTTGGGGAGGAGTGGGTGGGGACGGATCCAGTCTTTGCAAACTAGAGTCAGTCCTTGAGTACGTGTGAAGTGGTGATTGGGGGTGGGGGAGTGGGGGGAGTGGAGGGGGTCCCAGGGTTATGTTTCTGTTTCTCGAACCTGCAGTAAAACTCGTTCAGGTCGTTGGTCAGCTGACGATTGTCCAAGGAGCGTGGGGTTTTCCTCTTGTACCTGGTAATTTCTTGCAAGTCCTTCCAAACTGAAGAAGCGTCATTAGCTGAGAACTTGCTTCTCAGAGTACCTTTCCTTGGCAGCTCTGATTCCTCTTCGCAGCTTGTACTTGTCCTGCCTGTAGAAGTCTGTATCCCCGCTCCTGTAGGCCCCATCTTTTGACTGGCGGAGCTGTCTGAGTTCTGCTGTGAACCAGGGCTTGTTGTTGTTGAACCAGATCCGGGTCTTCGTGGGAATGCAACTGTCCTGGCAAAAGCTGACATAGGATGTCACAGTGTCTGTGTGCTCATCGAGGCGTGTGGTTGCTTCCCTGAACACATTCCAATCAGTGCAGTCAAAGCAGGACTGTAGTTTTTCAATGCCCTCGCTTGTCCACCTTTTCGTTGTTATGACCACAGGTTTAGCAGATTTTAGTTTCTGCCTGTTGGTCGGAATAAGGTGAACTAAACAATGATCAGAGAGACCCAGCCGCCCGAGGAACAGAGCGATATGCGTTCTTGATTGAAGAGTAGCAGTGATCAAGTGTCCTCTCCTCTCTGGTGGGGCAGGTAACATGAAGTCTGTACTTTGGGAGCTCGCGACTGAGGTTGGCCTTGTTAAAGTCCCCCAAAACAATGACCATGGAGTCACTCTCTACCCTCAATACCTGGTCAGCAAATGTAAAAATGTTATTAAGCAAAACCAACAACAATGAAAGTGTGTGGATCTGAGAGACAGTTTATTTTGGAAAAATAAATCAAAGCAAATTCAACAGAAACCCTTTTCCCGGTGCCAATAAACAAAGCCCTTTATCACCACTCCCTCCTCTCCCAATATTGCGTCTTTCATCTCAGCAAGCTTTGACAAGCAAGATCACAGGCTTCACTTGTTAACTGATTATTGTTCGTGACACTAATCTTTACACACCTCAATTCTCTTCAAAAACCTTAATTCTCCCCTTGTCAAAGTGTTTATACAGCTGTCTGACTCTTTGAGGCAAAACGTTCCCCCTCATTTCTGTGTTAAATGCACGACCTCTTGTTCTGAAACTGTGGCTCTCTGTTTCAACCCCACAGGTTGACATTCCCTCTGAATCTACCTGACCCCCCTCACCTCTCGTTCTTCTAAACTCCAATCGGTAAAGGGCCGAATGATTCGTGCGTTCGAGAAAAGACAGGCTCTTCACGTTGGGAATCAATCTACTGAGCTATCACTGAATTTCCCTCGGTACCGTAACCCTTATCCCATTCTGTGTACAGCCTCCACTTTGTGTACACAAACTGAGGACACGAACCAGTCCTGTAGACGGTTTGACTCCAGGTGTGGTCTCACCAAAGCCTTGTACACACAAGGTACTGCAGATGCTGGTTTACCAAAAAAGACAAGTTTACCAAGTGCAGGAGAAATTCAGTGTGTCCGACGGTATCTCTGGAGAACGTGGATAGGCAACATTTTAAGTCGTGACGCTTCTTAAGACTCATAAGGGCCCCGACTTGAAACGTCACCTATCCATTTTCTCCAGAGATGCTGCCTGACCTGATGAGTAAATCCTTGTACAGTTGTTGTAAGATTTCCTGATCTTTCTGCTCCTTCACCCTTTTTAATTAACTACGCAGAAACGTGGAAAAAAATGTGCACAAAATTAAAATTCCTCTCTTCCTGCCTCACTGTATATTTTTGTTTCCTCTTTCAGCTGCTGCATATGAAAAGCAACAAATACCTGACGGTGAACAAAAGACTGCCAGCCCTTCTCGAGAAAAATGCCATGAGAGTGACACTGGATGCCACGGGGAACGAAGGCTCTTGGCTTTTCATTCAACCCTTTTGGAAGTTACGGAGCAATGGAGACAATGTAAGGATGCCTGCAATTGGTTAGAAATAGGGACAGATCTTTGAAGACAACTGAAGCAAAATGTAAATGTACGGTTTTAGTTAAGTTTGTTTGGTGGCAGCGGACACAAGAGCAAAGGGCCGTTTAGTGAAACCGGGGTCTTACCTTCCACAACCTCAAGGTTGGCTGCGAGAAGCACCCTCAGGTCACAAAAGCTGAACGGTGGCCGGGCGAGGAGAGGGACGATGGTTTGCTGGACGATCTGGATGTAGGCATTGGCTGCAACGGGCCTTTATGACCACCCTGCAGCTTGGATTGTAAAATTATGTCAAAACCTGGCAATTCTTGTATTTGGTCTCAGTGGGCTGTTTCTATACACTTTGGGATTGTGCCGATGTATAGTAATAAATGACTTCACCGCATGCAACAAAGAATTTTACTGTCCCTCAGTACATGTGATAATAACAAGCCATTGAACCATTGAGATGCAGCATGGGAACAAGCTCTTCGGCCCACCGAGTCCACGCCGACCATCGATCACCCGATCACACTAGTTCTAGTAAACACCCAGATTAGGGGAATCGAGAACCAGAGGATGTAGGTTTAAGGTGAGGGGGGAATGATTTAATAGGAACATGAGGGGTACGTTTGTTTTACACAAAGTATAGTGGGTGTGTGGAATGAACTACCTGAGGAGGTAGTTGAGGCAGGTACCATTGCAACGTTTAAGAAACATTTATACATGTATTGATAGGATAGGTTTAGAGGGATATGGGCCAATTGCAAGCATTAGGACTGGTGTAGATCGGACATGTTGGTTGGTCTGGGCAATTTGGGCCGAAGGGCCTGTATTCCACGCTGTATGACTCTGACTCCAAATACTGTGTTTACTGGCCTATTATGCTGCTCCATGTAAATATTTAATTGTTCCATTGTCGGTAGAGATTAAACATTCTTGATGCTTTGACCCTAAATCCTTCTCCTTCTTGACATTTTAACCAATGTTTTTCCCCTTCTCACTTAACATTTATCTCTTTAGCACAGAGTCCACTTTCATCTGATAAAATAATTTTTATCTTAAATTTTTTTTTAATAAAAGATTTTGGAAAACAATTTTGTTTGATTGCTGGTTGGTAATAATTTTACCGTGAACTGTCTCGAGATCGAGTGTGTTCTTAGATCATCAGATAAGACTGAGAACACCAGATAATATAAAACCCAGATGAGAGAGAAAAAAAATGCATGGAAACCTTTACCCTGAGGAACCTGAGGGCATGGGTTTAAGGTGAGCGGGGAACCTGAGGGCCAATGTTTTCACACAGATGGTGGTGGGTGAATGGAACGAGTTGTTAGAGGAGGTATGTGTTGGAAGGAAGTGCAGATGCTGGTTTATACCAAAGATAGACAAAAAAAAGCTGAGGTCACGCTGAAGGTCAGACAGCCACTCTGGATAAAAAGAATCGGTGACATTTTGGGCTGGAATCCTTCTTCAGATCCAGTCTTAGGTCGAAACCAGCATCTGCAGTTCGTTCCTACACAGGTTTCAAAGTTAAAAGATTGCACTGTGTTGCCATTGTGTGTCATTTTTAAGGGGATACTTTTATGTATCATGCTTACACCATGTTAACGGTACATTTCAGGTGGTGGTTGGAGACAAGGTGGTGTTGAATCCGGTGAATGCTGGGCAGCCGTTACATGCGAGCAATTACGAGCTGCTTGACAATGCAGGATGCCAGGAGGTAAGAGTTTAACGAGGGGAATAGAGCGCAGGTGGATAACGGGTGATCCATGAGTGGAATAGAGCGCAGGTGGATGAGGGGTGACCTTGTAGCGGTGTGTAAAACCATGAGAGGAATAGGTAAAGCTTCCAGGTGTGCCCTCAGATCAGAGGAGTTTACTTTAACGCTAAGTTGTGGTAATAATTGGGGCTGCACAGTTGCGCAGCGGTAGAGTTGCTGCCTGACAGCACCGGAGACCCGAGTTCCATCCTGACTACGGGTGCTGTCTGTGCAGAGTTTGTACCTTCTCCCTGTGATGGCGAGGATTTTCTCCGGGTGCTCCGGTTTCCTCCAACACTCCAAAGACAGACAGGTTTGTAGGTGAATTGGCTTCGGTAAAAATTGTAAATTGTCCCTAGTGTGTAGGATGGTGCTAGTGTTTGAGGTGTTGCTGGTTAGCGCAGACCCAGTGGGCCGTAGGACCTGTTTCCACCCTTTTAAGACTAAAGTGATATCTTTGAAGAGCAAGTATTGAGCAAGGTATCTATTCAAGAGTTGCATTTTACAGTTGCATGGTTTTCGATTTGTCAATTATTGAAATGTTCTGTGGAAGAAGACCCAAATGTCGTCTTCATCACAAGTAATAGGAGATCTCTTGGAGACCTGCTAGAAGTATACAATATTACAAGAGGCATAAAATAGGGTTGGCAGTCAGAACCATTTTCCCAGGATGTATATGTCAAAAACGAGAGGGTACAGCTTTAATGTGAGAGGGGCAGAGTTTAAAGGAGACTCGACAAAGTGGACCCGTTGGGCCCAAACCTCTCCTGCATTGGTGCAGCACCATGTCTTCCCCCCCTCCCCTCTCTCCTCAACCCCCCCCATCCCCTCTCCCTTCTCCCCCACTCACCCCTTCCCCCTCCCTCCTCCCCTCCCCCTCCCCCCCTTTTAAACTTTAAAATGTGAATAACTTTAAATATATAACACCGATTTCAATGAAACTACTTGCATTATCACTAACGTGACAACGGTGAGTAAGGTGGGCCTAAAATTGTCGCGCTATCGTGTACCGTTTTGGCTGAAGTTCAGTCACAAACAAGATAACAAACGAGAGTTTTATTATATAGATGTGTGGGGCAAGCCGTTTTGCACAGAGTGGGGTGGGCACCGGAGGTTGTGGTGGAGGCAGCTACAGATACAAGAGTGCCATTTCAGAGGCTTTCAGAAAGGCACAAGGACATGCAGGGAATGGAGGATATGTATCACGTGCAGGCAGAGGAGATTTGTTCAATCTGGAATCATGTTTGGAACTGTGCCGCACTTTTTCTACGTTCAATGTTAAATGCCCACACCAAAATGAACACAAGGATAATTCCTGTTCACAAGCAATTACAATAAATTTAGAACCATTTTAGGAATGCTATGAAGCGATTTGTTGTAGGAGAGGGTTAATTGGTTGTCTATTACATGATCTCTGTTTTGTTGTCATGTTATTCTATTTTTAATCTTCCAACTCTAGGTAAATTCCGTGAATTGCAACTCAAGCTGGAAGATAAACCTGTTCATGATGTACACTGACTATACGGAGGATGCTTTGAAAGGGGTATGGATTACCAGTTAAACACGTTCGTGAAAGATAATCTTGATAAAGTGCAAGGCATTCACGTAGAAATTGTGAACACTGAAATTTAGGTTGGACACCAAATGCATCAGCAACCTTTTTAAACCCGTGACCATTATGGGGTTATTTTAAAATGTATTTAAAACAGAATATTAAGAAGTTGCCTCCCAGCGCCAGAGACACGGGTTCCATACTGAGTACAGGTGTTGTCTGTACAGAGTTTGGACGTTCTCCCCGTGACCACGTGGGTTTCCTTCGGGTCCTTCAGTTTCCTCCCACATCCCAAAGACGTGCAGGTTTGTAGGTTAATTGGCTTCAGTGAAATTGTAAACTGTCCCTGGTGTGCAGGATAGTGCTAGTGTACGAGGTGATCACTGGTCGGCAATGACTTGGTGGGCCGAAGGACCTGTTTCCACATTGTATCCCTAAAGACGAAAGCCATGAAGTGCAAGTATACCCATCAAGTTTATTGGGTTATCATAAAATATATTTAAAACAGAAAAAAAAAAGTTGCCTCGCAATGCCAGAGACCCAGGTTTGACCCGGACCTCAGGCGCTGTCCATGTGGAGTTTGCACATTCTCTCTGTGACTGCGTGGGATTCCACCAGGCGCTCGGGTTTCTTCCCACATCCAAAAGACCTGCGGGTTTGTAGGTTAATTGGCCTCTGTAAAATTGCCCCTGGCGTGCAGGGAGTGGATGAGAAAGTGGGATAGCATAGAGCTAGTGTGAACGCGTGATCGATGGTCGGTGTGAACAAAAACTAAAACAAGAAAGCAGAGTTTGGGACAGGTTGGATTTGTCTTGGGAAGTGCTAGCAGAGGTGCAAAGGGCCAAATGGCCTCCTTTTGTGCTGCAAGCTGTTCTGGTCCCACAATTTTCTAAATTTCACCACTCTTGCATTTTTCAGAATTTCCTCAGTGTCATGGAATCCATATTTTGACATTATAATCGTGCACCAAGCTTGCCAGAGTGAGTCTCCTGGTGATGGGATTGCCTTATGAGAAGCAAAGCCAAGCAGCATAGAAAAATAGAGAAATTAAAACTATTGGAAGTCTTTAGTTCTGGGGAGAGGTTGGAGACACTGGGCTTGTTTTATAACATTAAAGTTTCTCATATATGAGAACAGTAAACTCATACAGTCTCTTGTGAAAACTTTCATTGGTACATAAATAATCTTAAATTTGCCGCAGTTAAAATGGATGATATTGTTGTCACCTGCCTTGTATTATACACCCCGTCTAACACGGACAGTGAGTTGTTTTTCCATTTATATTGTTGCAGAACCAAAGTCAAGTAAAGTAATTCTTCTAAGCTCAAGCGAGACTTTGTTCTCTTTTTCTCCTGTAAAAACCTATCATCGCACCAATCAATCTGGTGAATCATTAGTGCATTTCTTTTATTGCAACGACTTCCTTCCCTGATTGATTGATTGACTGACTGAAAGAGACAGCATGTCAATCATGTTCAATTGGGATATCAATAAGCTGTTCACACTGTTGTTGTCAGCCAACTGAACCACCCTATTACCAACTAGAGCGGCCCTGACCTACCATCTACCTCATTGGACACCTTCAGACTATTTTTAATCGGACTTTACTAGACTTTATCTTGCACTAAACAGTATTCCCTTTATCCACTGTGGATGGTTTGATTGTAATCATCTATAGTCTGTCAATTCAGTGGATAGCATGCAACAAAAAAGCTTTTCACCGTACCTCATTACACATGATGATAACCTAACCTCAAACTCAAACTAAACCCCAAACAAAACCTAAATTCTTGTTCTATGTTATCACACTTTCTCATCCGCTCCCTACACACAAGGGTTAATTACCCAACTAACAATTAATTAGACAGCTGTCCTATACACAACTTTGAAGCTGTGGTCTCACCATAAAAAAAGTGTTTTAATTAAGTAACTTTCCGAAGTTAAGATTATGTTAATAATGAGGATACTAAAACTATAAATTGGCAAGTGTAAATTGTCCTGGATACCAAGCCATCATGTTTGTGCCCTGCAGTGCACTCTTGTGGCTTCTGTACAGGTCTGACATTGGGAATTTTCACTTGGATCAATAGACACAAGCAACTGTAGATGTTGGTTTGCAAAAAAAAAATAAAAAGAGATGTCGTCTGACCCGCTAAGTTACAATTTGTGACAATTTTTTGTTGGAAATTCCAAAGCACACTTATTTAATGTAATATAATGTAATACAAATAATCTGTAGGTGCTGATTTAGACTGGAGACTTTAGAGATACAGGGCAGAAACAGGCCCCTCGGTGCACTGAGTCCACATCGACCAGCGATCACCCCATACACTAGCACTATCCTACACACTAGGGACAATTTACAATCCTTACCCAAAGCCAATTAACATTCATGCTTGTACGCCTTTTGGGTGTGGGAGGAAACCGGAGAAGCCGGAGAAAACCCATGCGGTCATAGGGAGAACACCCCAACTACGTACAGACCGCATCCGTAGTCAGGATCGAACCCGGGTCCCTGGTGCTGGAAAGCAGCAGCTCTACTGCAGACCTGCTGTGTATACCAATATGTTGGAGTTGGGATAGTCCCAGCCTCAACTACCTCCTCCAGCAGCTTGTTCCATACACCCACCACCCTTTGTGTGAAAAGGTTACCCCTCAGATTCCTATTACATGTTTTCCTCTTCACCTTAAACCTTTGGGTCAACGTGCGTTGTTTTTAAATGTGCTATACAAATAAAATTGACTTGATTCACCTACTCTGGGCAAGAGACCTAGAATTCCTAGAAATGTAATCACAAAATGCTGGCTTTTTTCCCCTTTATTTGATTGAAAATATATTTATTTTGTCAAATCCAATTAAGCGCTGCTTTTGGTTTAATATGTGTCACTGCAGATATTCAACTGGATATGTTTGTGTAACTACTGCACCCATTTCTGCATTTCGGTGTACGAGGATAGTCCAGGATGAATGACCCAGGATTTCCTCTGTTGATAGAAGGGAATCCTGGAGTATGTTTCCCTTGTTCCCAGGAACAAGGGGTGAAGAGGGCCGAGCAAGGAGGGGGACAACGTTTGCGATTGAAATCTGCCATTGTCGCTAGGCTGGGATCAAGTTTCCATAGATTGAGTCGGAAGAAGGGTCTCCACTCGAAACGTCACCCATTCCTTCTCTCCAGAGATGCTGCCTGTCCCGCTGAGTTACTCCAGCATTTTGTATCTATCTTCGGGTATAAACCAGCATCTGCAGTTCCTTCCCACACATCACGTTTATGAAACTTTTTTTTACTGTTCACCTGCTTTTAGGTCACTGTACTCGCTTTGCTCTAGTAGGTTACTGAAATAAAAATAATATCTCTCGAGGCTTTTAGCATTCCTTTTCAGAGCTCGACGTTAGACCACTATTTGGCCTGTAAAACTCGTTGGGCTTGTCAAGCTTTGACTTTTTATTTTTTACTTTTTAATTTTTTTAGAGATACAGCGCGGAAACAGGCCCTTCGGCCCACCGAGTCCGTGCCGCCCAGCGATCCCCGCACTATCCTACACACACTAGGGACAATTTTTACATTTACCCAGTCAATTAACCTACATACCTGTACGTCTTTGGAGTGCTTTGGAGACTTGTTTAATCATTCCAGATTTCTCCCAATTCCCTTCCCCTCAACCCACCCCCCCTCCATTCTAATCGGTCTGAAGAAGGGCCCCGACCCCGAACGTCACCTACCCATTCCCTGCACACAGGCTTCCTGACTCACTGTGGTACTCCTTTGAGATACCCGGAGAAAACCCGCGCGGACACACAGAGAACGTGCAAACCCCACCTGTTCACACTAGTTCTATGTTATTCCACTTTTACGTCCACTCCCTGCACACATGGGCCAACTTACAGAATCTAATCGATGTGATTCTTTTCATCAACTCCATTCTTCTGCTTATTCCTTGTCACACTTTTAGTTTAGTTTAGACATACGTACTGGGATAATTTACAGAGGCCAGTTAACCCACAAACCCGCACGTCTTTGCAAGGTGGGAAGAAACCGGGGCACTTGGACCAAACCCGCGCTGTGATGCAGCAGCTCTACCAGCTGTGCTGGCCTACTCTCCTTCCAATTCATGAATTGCAAGGAGAATTCAAGAGCGGAACATCACTTTGGTGAAACTATTGGTGATGCAGCGTAAATCCGTCACCAATTTGTGTTGAGGTGCAGAGCGGTTCTGCCTCGCCAGATGTTCTGACAGATGTGTTCTTTCAGACGGTATGCCGTCCAGATGATGCTATTCCTTTTGGGAAATCAGGAATAAAGCCCTTTGATTAGATATATTACCCAACTGAAAGTTTACTCCAATGAACATTGAGCTTCCTTGGATGTGACGCCTTTATTCTCATCCATCTCAGGGCGACGTGGTGAGGCTGTTTCATGCCGAACAAGAGAAGTTTCTCACCTGCGACGAATACAAGTCCAAGCTGCACGTCTTCTTGCGAACAACGCTGCGCCAATCCGCCACTTCTGCAACAAGCTCCAATGCACTCTGGGAAGTTGAGGTAATTCTGGCTGGAAGAAAAGTTCCTGTTTGTCTTGAGCAAAGTCATGTTCCCTGCGTTTTATCAGCTCTTAGCATTCATAATCAAGAAAGATTCATTTATGATTCAATTTATTTTTTAATAACAGCAAAGAGAACCACCAAGGTTCAACAAAGCCGTAGAAGGGAAAGGCAATCATGCTGAAAGTCTTCCAGCATGAAATTTAGCAACTTAGCAACACCAATGTCCTGGGTTTGCTCTGTGAATGAGACTGACTAGCTGTGTATCATATTCAGTCACATAAGGGATGAGTGAACTGAAGCTCGATACTGCTGGAATATACTCCAGGCACTCTGATGTTTCCTCAGGGAATATCTTGAGCAACAGATACATCTTTGGGCCTTGACTCAACCAAAGGAGAATCCATCCTGTGTGTCATGTAAAAACAAACTTACTGAGTATGGCCTAAAGGAGGCCATTCAGCCCCTTTGAGTCTGTGCTCACCCCCCCCCCTCCCCCCAGTAGAGCAGTCCCATCGATGCTTTGCCTTCTCCCCGTGTTTCGTTGTAAAACATGGACCATAACAGGAATGCCATATGCTTGGGATAAATAACCTGTTAAAGAAATGTACGACTCTACTTTAAAAAAAAAGTGAAACGCTGAATGTGTTGGTTGATTGCCAGTTGCAGAACTAAATTCATTTGAAGTTCATAGGATTAAAAGTGAGTGCAGGTCGGCGCAGACTCGGTGGGCCGAAGGGCCTGGTTCTGCTGTATCTCCAAAGCTGTATCTCTAAAGATGGTGTGCAGTCTCTGCCATAATCACCGTAGTTTTTGAGCAATAACAGTCCATTCTTCTCCTTGCAGGTTGTCCACCATGACCCTTGCAGAAGCGGTGCTGGTCATTGGAACAGTCTCTACAGGTTCAAGCATTTAGCTACAGGCCACTACCTGGCTGCTGAGGTATGATACCCTTCACCTGGTGCAGCAATGGTTCAGTGGGTAGGTCAGAAACTGAGAGGCCTCTACTGACAATCCAGATACTTAAGTGAAACTTGTGCATCACGTGAGAAAACCTGCCATCTGTACTTAATGGGGCCGATATATGATTTCTTACACACCAATTATATTGCCTGTGGCGTAGTAATGTATAGTCCTTCCGCTGACTCATTAACACGCACCTGTTACTGTACCTCGGTACACGAGACAACCAACTAAATTAAACTGAACTAAATTCTGAGATACGAAAGCAAATATTTACCTCAAGGGAAATTAGAGATGTGCCATATAAATGTTATTGTCAGTGGCGTCCAAATCCTTCAAAAATGAATAAATATATAAAACCCACAATCCTTCAACATCGTTTCGAGATTAAAAATATATGGCAGAGGCAAGCTAAGAATTCTAAAGCAGATGCTTGGAAAATCTTCAATTTTAAGCTTCGGGAAGAATTACTTGTGTGACTAATATGATTGATGCTTCTCCTGTTGAATGCCTTCGTCATGAATGGACATCTTTGTTCTACTGGCTGTTGATTGCAGTGGGACTTGAGTAATAATTCACAGACAATTACACCGATCAGCCAAAACATTATGACCACCTGCCTAATATGCTGTTGGTCCTCCGTGTGCCGCCAAAACAGCGCCGACCCGCCGAGGCATGGACTCTACAAGACCCCTGAAGGTGTCCTGTGGTATCTGGCACCAAAACATTAGCAGCAGACCCTTCAAGTTCTGTAAGTTGTGGGGTGGAGTCGCCGTGGATCGGACTTGTCGATCCAGCACATCCATCCACACAGATGCTCAATCGGAATGAGATCTGGAGAATTTGGAGGCCAGGGCAACACCGTGACCACTTCATAATGTTCCTCAAACCATTCCCGAACAATGTGTGCAGTGTAGCAGGGCGCATTATCCTGCTGAAAGAGGCCACTGCCATCAGGGCATACCATTGCCATGAAGGGGTATACCTGGTCTGCAGCAATGTTTAGGTAGGTGACACGTGTCAAATTGACGTCCACATGAATGGCCGGACCCAGGGTTTCTCAGCAGAACATTGCCCAGAGCATCACACTCCCTCCACTGGCTTGTCGTCTTCCCACAGTCGGTTTGGACCAGACGGGATAGCCTTCGTTGCCCTCGCGCATTGATGAACCTTGGGCGTCCAACACCCTGTCGCCGGTTTGTGGTTTGTCCCTCCTCG
This sequence comes from Rhinoraja longicauda, assembly GCF_053455715.1. Lineage (NCBI taxonomy): Eukaryota > Metazoa > Chordata > Chondrichthyes > Rajiformes > Arhynchobatidae > Rhinoraja > Rhinoraja longicauda. The sequence continues at coordinate 15,586,600 of NC_135976.1, read as the reverse complement.
GACCACTGTCGGTAGGTACTCACTACTGCTGACCGGGAGCACCCCACAAGCCTTGCCATTTCAGAGATGCTCTGACCCAGTCGTCTGGCCATAACAATTTGGCCCTTGTCAAAGTCACTCCTGCACATTTCTCCTGCATCCAACACATCAACTTCAAGAACTGTTCACTTGCTGCCTAATATATCCCACCCCTTGACAGGTGCCATTGGAACAAGATAACCAATGTTATTCACTTCACCTGTCAGTGGTCATAATGTTTTGGCTGATCGGTGTATACTGCTGGGCACCTAGAATGATAGAAGTAGCAATATCTCTGAAAAAGAAACTGGCTGAAGATATACTTAATCAATATGTTTGAGTGTACAAGTTGGGAGGTCATGTTGCAGTTATATAAGACATTGGTGAGGCATCATTTATAGTATTGTGTTCAGTTCTGGGCCCCATGTTATAGGAAAGATGTTGTCAAGCTGGAAAGGGCTCAGAGATTATTTACGAGGATGTTGCCAGGTCTGAGCTATGGGGAGAGGTTGTGTACACTGGGACTCTATTTATTGGAGTGCAGGAGGAGGAGGGATGATCTTATAGAGCTGTCAAAATCATGAGAGGAATAGGTCGGGTAGGTGCACTGAGTTTCTTGCCCAGATTAGGGGAATCGAGGACCAGAGGACATAGCTTTAAGGTGAAGGGGAAAAAATGTAATAGGAATCTGAGGGGTAGCTTTTTCACACAAAGGGTGATGGGTGTATGGAATGAGCTGTCAAAGGAGGTAGTTGAGGCAGGGACTAGTTAGACAGGCACATGGATAGGACAGGTTTAGAGGGATCTGGGCCAAATGCAGGCAGGTGGGAATATTGTAGCTGGGTTATGTTGGCCAGTGTGGGCAAGTTGGGCTTGTTTCCACACTGTAGGACTCTTTGACTCCATTCATGTTAAGAGGTGCAAATCTCAAAGTACTGGATCTTTGTCAGGTTGGTGCAGAGTGATCTTGGATCACAAGGCTTTTGTTCAAACTAACATCACTTATCAAATTTGACACTTGCACACCTTGATACTAATTAACGATTGTCACTGTGCACAGTAAACATGGGGTACACTGGATTTATTATCTAGGTGTTTGAAGATCAAAAGATTGTACTAATATGTTTTTTGAGGTTTTTTTTTGTGGACAAAATTAGTGCCCATATGCACCTTCAATAAACATACATGTCTAGTGGTCGGAAAATGAAATATTGACTTTAATTGGCTGGGTTTTGGTTCATTGAATTGAAAGATACAGCATGGAAACAGGCACTTCAGCCCACCAAGTCGATGCCGACCAACGACCACCCATTCGCACTAGTTCTATTTTATCCCAATGGTTCAATGGTAATTTATTTTTTACATGTACCCAAGGACAGTGACATTTTTTGCATACATTTCAGTGGCAATCTTACTACACATTAGGCACAATCATAGTTTAAGATGGCGAAGCACACTGAGACACTACACAAGAGTCACCACGTTTTAGACACCATCCTATACCCTTTAAGTCCAAAAGTGTAAAAAATATTTTTGCATCCACTCCCCACACACTAGGTGCAATTTGCAGAGGACAATTGACCTACAAACCTTTGGGATATGGGCGAATCCTGGCGAATCCAGAGGAAACCCACGTGGGAGAACATGCAAACTCCGCACAGGCAACACCCGAGGGCAGGATTGAACCTGGGTCTCTGGTGCTGCGAGGTGGCATTTTTACCAGTTGCGCCACTGCCGTCATCGATTTTAATTCCTGGAAATGCCTGGGGAATCTTTGAAGATTTTCATCCCCTCATCCACGTAGACCTGCTACGGGTGCCTGGTTTCCTCCCACATCCCAAAGCTGTGCGCGGGTTTGTAGGTTAATTGGTCTCTGTAAACTGTCCAGTGTGTGTCAGGAGTGGAGGAGAAAGTGGGATAACAGGTATCGATGGTCAGCGTGGCCTCGGTGGGCCGAATGGCCTGTTTCCATGCCGTATCTCTAAAACAAAACTAAAACTAAATTTATATATTGGTGATAGTGAATTCCAATTATTCTCTGTTCGAACTCTATACACATTGTCCCTGACAACTTTGAGTATATGGGCATTACTACCTCCAGCTACCTATGTATAACATCTGCATGCCCCTGCAATATCACTGTTTGCCTATTGTGGACTGTTGTACAGTCTGTTGTGCACATGTTGATACTTTTTTCTTTCGCGGACAAAAACGATTTGTTTCACAATTTTGAATTTCAATTTTATTCAGGAAAACGCAGCTTACAAAGGAGATGCCTCTGATTCGAAAGTTACGGTGAGTTTTATTTTACTGCGGAACTAACAGGAAGATTGCTCAGTGAGTTCACCGTGGGCCTTGTTTCTGTTCATCTGAGCTAGGCTAATGCTGCCCAGTCATAGAATGTAGAACAATATGGCACAGGCCACAATGTCTGTGCCCAACATGATGCCAGATTAAACTAATCAAGCTTTGCCTGCAAGTCAAGAGTCAAGTCAATAGTGCTTTATTGTCATATGTCCCTAAGAGAACAATTACATTTTTACTTGCAGCAGCACAACAGAATATGTAAACATAGCACTCTGTAAACAATATAATAAATGAAAAAAAAGAAAAGTTCAGCATATGTTTATCTGTATATGTCTGTACAGACAGCACCCTTAGCCAGGATCGAATCAGGGTCTCTGGTGCTGTAAGGCAGCAACTCTACCGCCGGGCCACCATACTGTCCCCGAAAGTTGTTGAACCGATGGTCAGATTGAATCGTGTGTTAAATGAGCACTTTGCAAAGGATTTATTTTTTTCTGCTCATATGTCGACGACTATTGATCAAATATGATACAAGTGGTCAAATTTGGCGACTACAGTTTCTTTACTGAACATTCAACAGGTTGTAAGCGTGGTGAGACTGTGGTGTTCTGGATGTGATGAATGGTCTAATCTGGATTTGATCCTTTCTCGTTAGGCGGAACCTAAAGCACTGAGTCGGACCAGCAAGAGAAGAGGAGGGGACAAGATCCGATACAGACTCGTGGCTGTACCGCACGGAAATGATATCTCAAGTCTGTTCGAGCAAGACCCGACAACTCTACAAAAAACGGATTCATTTGTTCCCAGGTACTTACTGTATGAAAGGTGGCACAAAGTGCTGGAGTAACTCCAGGCAGCATCTCTGGAGAATGTGGTTCGGCTACATTTCCGGTTCGGGTCCCTCCTTTAGATGCATCACCTCCAGAGATGCTGCGTGACCCACTGAGTTGCTCCAGCACAGTGATGCGGCAGAAGAGTTTCTGCCTCACAGCAGTAGAGACCCAGGATCGGACCTGACCATGGGTGTTGTGTTTGTGGAGTTTGTCCATTCTTCCTGTGACCACATGGGTTTTTTCCAGGCGTTTTGGTTTCCTCCCACATTCCAGATATTCCAAAGACATGCATGTTTTTAGGTTAAATTGTCCCTAGTGTGTAGGATAAAACTAGTGTGTGGTCGGTGCAGACTCGGTGGGTCAAAGGACCTGTTTCCATGCTGTATTTCTAAACTAAACTAAACTAAACTAAAGCTGAAAGAAACAAAGAACTGCAGATGCTGGTTTATAACAAAGATTGACACAAAGTGCTGGAATAACACAGCAGGTCAGGCAGCATCTCTGGAGAACATGGATAGGTGAGGTTTCAGTTTGGGACCCTTCTTCAGACTGAGAGTCAGGGAGTGGGGAGTGGGTGAAGAGTTGGGGGCAAGAAAAGATCAGGTCTTTGTGTCTTTTTTTGTAAACCGGCATCTACAGTGCCCTGAAACTGTGTGAAAGGTAACAGGTTGTACCAGCTTCCAATGACTCTGATCATGTACTCAACCTGTTACATGATTCATGACAATTTGAATTGTTCTTCATGTCACGTAAAACGTCTGATGCTTTAAAATCCATGTTTAATTACTACTTAAACTAATAAGTATAATGTGTAAATCTGAGTTAGTGTACTTGTAGTTTATGTGGTTTGGCCTAGAATCAATGATGCAGGTTCATGGAATAAAGACACTATTTATTAGATTGGTTGATTGAACACTGTTTGGTTTCCCAAAGTTGTGGTATCTGTGAAATGGTTTTGCATAATAAAGGGGAACGCACTGCGTCCAACGGTATATTCCTGAGTAGTAGCCTTGGGATCCTTCTTCGGACTGATTCAACACTAAACTCAGTCTGAAGAAGGGTCTCGACCCGAAACGTCACCCATTCCTTCTCTCCTGAGATGCTGCCTGACCTGCTGAGTTACTCCAGCATTTTGTGAATAAATACCTTCGATTTGTACCAGCATCTGCAGTTATTTTCTTACAACACTAAACAGTGGTTGTAGACACAAAGAACTGCAGATGCTGGTTTATACCAAAGATAGACACAAAGTGCTGGAGTAACTCAACGGTTCAGGTAGGATCACTGGAGAAAATGGGTCAGGCAGCAACTTTGGAGAAAAAGGATGGGTGACGTTTTGGGTCGGGACCCTTCTTCAGACTGAAAGTAGGAGGTGGGGGGGGGGGGGGGGGGGGGCGTGAAGACAAAATGTAAAGCCAGAGGGAAGGATATGTGTATCACTGTCTCACTTGGAAGGGCTGGTGGGTCCCTGGATGGTGGTGAATGTGGGCATGAAGGGAAAGTGCCTGGGGAGAGGGAGGGAGGAGCAGACAATTTTGCAGAAAGCATTTGGAGGTGCTAACATGATGCCGATTCTATGCCTGACTCTAAAACACAACGAGATTCATACCTTTACCAAAATCTGTGACAAACATGTGACAGAGTTCGCTCAGGTAACGATCAATGGTCTATCGATTGTCACGAATACCAGGGAAAGTGAAATACATTTTTTGCATACAGCTCAGCAAAACGATCCCCATACATAAGCACAATCGTCCCAGTTAGTACTGTATGCACAGAACAGCCCACTGAGTCCATATGCAAGAGGCGCCATTTTGGCACCATTTTATGGTCCCAACTGCAGCTGCACACGAAGGCCCTTTGCAGCCGTTGCCTCCATTTCTGTATTCCCGTGAACCAATTGTCCCTCTCCATGCCTGGCCCTCTTTAGCCCTTGTAATGGGGCATGGTTAAATGAATCTGAGTTGGCCCATTGGAATTTGCTGCCTTACAGTTCCAGACACCGCGGGTTCGATCCTGACTGCGGGTGCTGTCTGTATGGAGTTTGTATGTTCTCCCAGTGACTGCATGGGTTTTCTCTGGCCATCCAGCTTCCTCCCAAAGACATGGGGGTTTGTAGGTTAATTGGCCTCTGTAAATTGTCCCTTGTGTGTAGGATAGAATTAGCGTAACGGTGATCACTGGTCGGCGCACACTTGGTGGGCCGAATGGCCGGTTTCCATGCATTATTTGAATTTAATTTAATTAAACTAAAAGTGATTTAATACAACAGCACAGCATGGGAAATTAGTGCTTAATGCCAAACAGTTTATCTTTCTTAGACACAAGGAACTGTAGATGCTGGAATCTTGAGTGAAAAACACAGAGTGCTGGAGTAACTCACAGGGCCAGGCAGCATCTCTGGAGAACATGGATAGATGATGTTTCGGGTCGGGACCCGTCTTGAAACCCGACCCGAAACGTCACCTGTCCTTGCTTTCTCCAGAAATGCTGCCTGACCTGTTGAGTTACCCCAGCACTTTGTGTTTTTGCTCTGTTTTTCTTTCTTTTTCAGCATGAATTCTTTACATCATCTCTGTATAAAAGTGTTCCTTTTATCTCCTGCTATTTTCTTCAATATTTCAGGAATTCGTTTGTGAGATTAAGGCACCTGTGTACCAATACATGGATTCAAAGCACAAATATCCCCATTGATACCGATGAAGAGAGACCAATAAGACTCATGGTATTTATTGCATTCGGGTTTCTCTGTTTAATTTAATCTGTCATGTTACTTTATAACAGTGGGACATTCATGTTAAGCGATATTTAGAGTCATGGAGTCTTATAGTGTGGAAACATGCCCTACGGCCCAACTCGCCCACGATGACCAACATGTCCCATCTACACTACTCCCACCTGCCTGCGTTCGGACACATCTCACCATTTCCCCCGTATCGCATCTACCTGTTAGTGCCGCTGCCTCACAGCGCCAGAGACCCGCAATCAATCCTGACCTCGGGTGCTGTCTGTGTGGAGTTTGCATGTTCTCTCTGTGACTCCAGGAGCGACGGTTTCCTCCCACAGCCCAAACACCTGCCAGTTTGTAGGTTAATTGACCTCTGTAAGATTGCCGCTAATGTGTCGGGAGTGGATGAGAAAGTGGGATAACATAGAACTAGTGTGAATAGAGGAATATGGATTATGTGCAGGCAGGTAAAAGTTGATCTTGGCATCATGGTCGCCACAGAGATGGTGGGCTGAAGGGCCTGTTCCTGTGCTGTACTGTTCAATGATCTATGCTTTAATTAAAATATATAAAATTACAGCACAGGAAAAGGCCACAACGTCTGAGCCGAACATAATGCCACGTTAAGCTGGCCTCATCTACCTACACAAGATATCCATACTGTTCTACTCCCCCCATGTGCCTTTCAAAAAGCCTCTTAAAGCCACTGTTGTATCTGTCTCCACCACCACCACTAGCAGCGCGTTCCAGGAACCCACCAGGCAATCTCTGTTTAAAAAAAACACTTGCCTACCCATCTCCTTTAAATTTAGCCTCTTTCACCTTGAAGCTATGCCCTCTAGTCTTTGACATTGATTGTGTGTGACTTGCTCTGTTAATAATCTGTTCAGGAGAATTTTACGATGGGATCAAAATTGCATATGAGAAGTTTACTGACGGCCTGTAACTTGTTTACGTGAATGATCCCAGGAATAATTGGGTTAGCATATGATGAGCATTTGACGGCATTGGGCCTGTACTCGCTGGAGTTTAGAAGGATGAGGGGGGACCTTGTTGAAACTTACCGAATAGTGAAAGGCATAGATAGAGTGGATGTGGAGAGGATGATTCCACTAGTGGGAGAGTCTAGGACCAGAGGCCATAGCCTCAGATTAAATGGACGCCTTTAGAAAAGAGATGAGGAGGAAGTTCTTTAGTCAGAGGGTGTTAAATCTGTGGAGTTCATTGCCACAGACGGTTGTGGAGACCATCATTGGGTATTTTTAATGTGGACATTGACTGATTCTTGAATAGACAATAGACAATAGGTGCAGGAGTAGGCCATTCGGCCCTTCGAGCCAGCACCACCATTCAATGTGATCATGGCTGATCATTCTCAATCAGTACCCCGTTCCTGCCTTCTCCCCATACCCCTTGACTCCGCTATCCTTAAGAGCTCTATCAATCTCTCTCTTGAATGCATCCAGAGAATTGGCCTCCACTGCCTTCTGAGGCAGAGAATTCCGCAGATTTACAACTCTCTGACTGAAAAAGTTTTTCCTCGTCTCCGTTCTAAATGGCCTACCCCTTACTCTTAAACTGTGGCCTCTGGTTCTGGACTCCCCCAACATTGGGAACATGTTTCCTGCCTCTAACGAGTCCAACCCCTTAATAGTAAGGGTGTCAGGGGTTATGGGGAGAAGGCAGGAGAATGGGGTTGAGAAGGAAAGAGAGATCAGCCATGGTTGGAAGGCGGAATAGTCTTAATGGGCAGAGTGGCCTAATTCTGCTCCTACAACTTATGAACTTGACAGTACTGGCTGAAGTACATTGAATACAATTACACTTGGATTTTGTCCATTGCACAAGGTTTTCATGAAAATTCTAAACATGATATCTTTATGTTTAGCTTGGAACATGCCCCAGCAAAGAAGACAAAGAAGCTTTTGCTCTTGTGTCTGTTCCAGTTTCAGAAATCCGAGATTTGGACTTTGCAAATGATGCCAGCAAAATTCTAGGAACAGTTGTTGAGAAACTGGAGCAAGGGACCTTAAACCACAACGATCGAAGGTAATGTTCAAACTATCTTCTGAAGAATTATAATAATGTCTCACTTATTCTGCGGTAGAATTGCAGCACAGGTGCAATTTTACAATATAGAAGTTTTGTGGTCATGTTACAGTTGTACAGGATGGTGGCAAGGCCACATTCAGAGTATTGTGTTCAGTTTTGATCACCCTGTTCTAGGAAAGAAACATCAAGCTGGAAAGGGTGCAGAGAAGAATTATGAGGACGTTGTCTGGACTCGAGGGCCTGAGCTATAAGGAGAGGTTGAGCAGGCTAGGACTTGATTCCTTGGAGTGCAGGAGGATGAAGGGCGATTTTATCGAGGTGTATCAGATCATGAGCTGAATGGTTTGGATAAATGCACAGAGTCTTTTGCCCCGAGTAGGAGAATCAAGAACCAGAGGACACGGGTTTAAGGCGAGGGGGGAAAGATTTAATAGGAACCTGAGGGTCAACTTTTTTAACACTGAGGGTGGTGCATGTGTGGAACGAGCTGCCGCAGGTGGTAGTTGAGGCAAGTACCTTCACATAGTTTTAAAAACATTTGGACAGTTACATGGATATGATACATTTAGAGGGAGAGTTACGATAGTGATGATTAGGAGGCTTTTGGATAGGCACATGGATATACGGGGAATAGAGGGATATGGATCACCTGGAGGCAGAGGAGGTTATTTTAACTTGGCATCATGCTTGGCATGGACGTTGTGGCTGTGCTGTACTGTTCTGTGTTCTGTTCAAGTGAAATGAGGCTGCATTTGTGCAGTTCCACCTGAGAGGCAGCACAACAGCAGAGAAATTTGTTCCGTTAATATTTTACTCATTAAAAACTTGAGGATTTGTCGATCAGTTCTTTTATCCACTGCGAAACACTAGGCCAAGGGCGTTGAGAGAAATGAATGTTTATTTTGGCTAACAGCAAAGTAGATAAACTTATTCACATTTGCCCAAAGCTGAAAGTTAGCCCTGAAGTGGGCATTACATGTCTGCATATTATTTCGTTTCTAACAGCAAACTGTTGCAGTAAACATGTTGGGGGGGGGGGGGGGGGGGTTGTATAAAAAGAATACAGAAAAATGTAGCACAGGAACAGGCCCTTCAGCCCACAATGTTTGTGCTGAACGTGAGGCAGAGACAAATGAAACTCGCCTGCCTGCAAGTGATCCATATCTCTCCATTCCCTGCATAAACACATCTTGAGCCTCTTAAATGCCACAATAGTATCTGCCTCCGCTACCACCCCATAAAAAACAACTTGCCCCTTCCATCTTCTTTAAACTTTGCTTTCTTCAGGCTGAGTGTGGTGGGAGGGAAGCAAGCTGGAAGAGAAAAAGGGCAGGACAAAGCTTGGCAAGTGATAGGTGGATACAAGTGAAGGGGTGAGGGAGGGGCTGAGGTTGATAGGCAGATGGTTGGATGAAGGCCAGGAATGAAAAGGCAAGGTGCGAGAGGAAAGAACCGAAGAGTTGTGAATTGTGAAGCTAGAGGAAGGAATGTAGGTGGAAGAGGAGGGGGAGGGGAGAAATAGATGCGAGTCAAGGTAGGGCACAAGGGAGATTGGGGAGGGGAAAAGAAAGAGGGGACTTGATTTTATGCTGGACTTACATCATGATCAGTAGGACATGACGAGAGACCACAAATGGTGGAATCTTGAGTAAAACACAAAGTGCTGGAGTAACTCAGCGGGTCAGGCAGCATCTCAGGAGAACATGGACAGGTGACGATTTGGGTCGGGACCTTTCTTCAGGCCTCTGGTTTTCTTGTTAGCTTTTCAGCCTTCTTCTTTTTGATGACTAACAATGACTTTGCATTCCAACTTGTCCTTTGCAGGTTTGCAATTAAACTATTGGAAGATCTTGTATTCTTTGTTGTGGATGTTCCCAACAATGGTCAGAATGTTGTGGACATTGTTATGACAAAACCCAACAGAGAACGGCAAAAGCTGATGCGAGAGCAAAACATCCTGAAGCAGGTACCTGGTGGATCCGAACTGTAACATTGCCATGAATAAAGTTGGACAAAATAATGCTTACAATAAGCGTTACGGTATATGGCAGTGGTAACACCCAAAGTAAAATCAATACACTCAATTGATTTACTGTTAGTCGATATTAGACTTTATTTAAGATTAAGGGCGGCAAAGTGGCACAGCAGTAGAGTTGCTGCTTTGCAGTGCCAGAGGCAAGGGTTCGATCCTGACTACAGGTGAGGTATTTACGGAGTGTGCTCGTTCTTCCTGTGACTGCCTGGGTTTCCACTTTCCTCCCCCATTCCAAAGAGGTGCAGGTTTGGAGGTGAATTGGTTTCTGTAAATTGCCCCGAGTGTGTTGAATAGAACAAGTGTACGGGTGATCGTTGGTCAGCGTGGACTCAAGTCAAGTCAAGTTTATTTGTCACATACACATACAAGATGTGCAGTGAAATGAAAGTTCACCCACAGTCCAGCAATAGAGCAATCAAAATAAGCAATTTCACACACAATCACAACCAGCACAAAAAAAAAAAAAAGAAACATCCATCACAGTGAGTCTCCTCCAGTCACATCCTCACTGTGATGGAAGGCCAGAATGTCATTTCTCTTCCCCTGCCGTCTTCTCCTGCTGTTGAAGTTGCCACGTTCCAGGTCGCGCCGGACGGTGAAAGGTCCGCAGCGGACCGACCCAAGCCCCGCGATTCGGGGCGGGCGAAGACGCCGCCGCTGCACGTCGGGGCGGTCGTGGCTCCCGACATTGAAGCCCCCGCCGGGCGGAGAAAATCCCGTGGCCTCTGTATCTCTAAACTAAACTGAACAAAAAAAATTGTCGACAATCCTTCAAGCAAGCTTCCAAAATTGCAGCTGAGAAATTCTCTCACTTTTTCTGCTTTCTTTAATTAACAGAATTGTAGCCACAGATAATTGCGATCTGTCTGTTAGTAAATGAGCGACAGATTCTCCAATGTTTACTGATAAGCATAATATTCCCACAATCTTTCCATTTCCTACTGAAAAAAAAACAAAATCAGATAACCCAACCCTATAATTCCTGACAAAAAAATAGACCGCTCCTGCCATTGGAAGAAGGTACAGGAGCCTGAAAATGGTCACCTCCAGGTTTATGAACAACTTGTTCCCATAACACAGGTGGCATGGTGGCGCAGTTCTCTGGCGCTTACAGTACAAGCAGTGCCAGAGATCTGGGTTCGATCCCGACTACGGGTGCTGTCTGTATGAAGTTTGTACGTTCTCCCCGTGACCCGCGTGGGTTTTCTCCGAGATCTTTTGTTTTCTCCCACACTTCAAGGACATAGTTTGTAGGTTAATTGGCTTGGTATAATTGTAAATTATTGTAAATTGAGAATGATCAGCCATGATCACATTGAATGGCGGGGCTGGCTCAAAGGGCCGAATGGCCTCCTCCTGCACCTATTGTCTATTGTCTATTGTCTATAAATTGTCCCGAGTGTGTGTTGGGTAGTGTTAATGTGCGGGGATCACTGGTCGGTGCGAACACGGTGGGCCAAAGGGCCTGCTTCCTCACTGGATCTCTAAATTAAACTAAACTAAATTAAGCTAATGTGCTGTGGTGGCACAGGGAAGCTGCTGCCTTACTGCGCCAGAGACCCGGGTTCAACCCTGACCTTGGGTGCTGTCCATTCGGAGTTTGTGCATCCTCCCTGTGACCATGTGGGTTTCCTCCGGGTGCTCCAGTTTCCTCCCACACTCCAAAGACGTTCAGTTTGTAAGTTAATTGGCTTTGGTTAGTTGTAAAATTGTCCCTTGTATGTGTTGGTTTGTGTATGGGTTGATCGCTAGCCAGCACGGACTCGGTGGGCTGAAGGGCCTGTTTCTGCACTGTAACTCTAAAGTATCCCTAAAGTCTAATATCTATCGAACACGACAAACACTAACTAAACTACGAACCATTTTGTTTCAATGAGGGAATTTAGTTTTTTTGCACTAATGCTGACTTTTAAAAAAATGTATTGAACTTTTTGTTATCACATTATCTGAGTACTGTGTGCACTGACTGTAATGCTGCTGCAAATAAGAATTGAATTGTTCCATTTTTGACACATATGACAATTAAACACTCTTGACTATTTACTATAATTATCTACGATCACTTTCTCTCTGCAGAGACATCTTCAAACTTCATACAAACCAGCCAGGCCTGACCATTTTCCAATTAACCTTTTACACCCATGGCTCTCCATGTTAGTATGATTAAGTTGCCACATTTTCTGTTCTGACCTTACCCCCAATTACTAGTGTTGGAAAGGCACTTTGGTTAATCCAGAGAGCTCGACTACAAATTTCTAACGTGCCAGTAAGATTCAATTCTTACACCAAATATATCGGGCGGCACAGTGGCGCAGCTGTAGAGGTGCTGCCTTACAGCGCAAGAGACTGGCTCTGAGTGCTGTCTGTGCGGAGTTTGCACGTTCTCCCCTGTGACTGCGTGGGTTTTCTCCGGGTGCTTTGGTTTCCCCCCTCATTCCAAAGTCGTAGAGGTTTGTAGGCTAATTGGCCTGCTAATTGTAAATCATCCCTAGTGTGTGAAATTTAGTGTTAGTGTACGGGGTGATCGCTCATCAAAGATTCATGCAGCATGGAAACACGCCAAACTTGCCCACGCCAACCAACATACCCCAACCAACATACCCCATCCACCATAGTCCCACCTGCCTGCGTTTGGCCCATATCCCTCTAAATCTATCCTATCCATGTATCTGTTCAAATGATTTTAAAATGTTGTGATAGTACCTGCCTTAACTACCTCCGCTGGCAGCTCGTTGCATGTACCCACCACCTTTTGTGTAAAGAAGTTGCCCCTCAGGTCCCTATTAAATCTTTCTCCCCTCACCGTAAATGTATGCCCCCTGGTGCTTGATTCCCCCACTCTGGATAAAAGACTGTGTATTTACCCAATCTATAAGATCACCCCTCATCCTCCTGCGCTCCAAGGAATAAAGTCCTAGCCTGCCCAACCTCTCCCTATGGCCCAGGCCCTTGAGTCCTGGCAAAATCCTCATAGACCTTCTTTGTGACCTTTCCAGTTTACTCTTCACTGAACGTATGCCATCTTGTCTTCGGCACCTCTGCCGCGGGGAAAGGTTAACCACCTGCCTGTTGCTTGCATTGCAGATATTTGGAATCCTAAAGGTTCCGTTTGCAGATAAAGGGGAAGGGCCTTTGTTAAAGTTGGAGGAGCTGACGGATCAGAAGAACGCACCGTACCTGTACATGTTCCGCCTCTGTTACCGAGTGCTGCGGCACTCTCAGGATGACTACAGGAAAAACCAGGTATGGTGTAAGAGTCACAACCCTTGGTTCAGGCCCAATTCCTAACCGTGACCTTAAGTGGGACTTAATTTCTTCATTCAGCATGAGCAAAGCAAAAGTATGGCGTGAGATGTTTGTCCAGGTTGCTGTGAAGAATTATCGTGTTTATTAGAAGGAGTGGTGGAACCAAGAACTAACGTGAACTGGTTTGTGATGAGACCCAGGACATCGTTAGCTCTCGTCTCCACTGCCATCAACATGTGGACTTCTGGTTTGATCTAGGAGGCTTTGGCAAGGGTGCAGAGAGAGTATATCAGAATGATGCATGGGTTAGGGGTGGCACAGTGGCACAGCGGTAGAGTTGCTGCCCTACAGTGCCAGAAACCCAGGTTCAATCCTGTCTACGGGTGCTGTCTGTACGGAGTTTATACAATCTCTCCGTGTCCGCGTGGGTTTTCTCCAGGTGCTCCAGTTTCCCCCCACATCTCAAAGACATGGGGCTTTTAGGTTAATTGGCCTGTAAAATTGTCCCTCGTTTCTAGGGAGTGCATGCGAAAATGGGATAACATGCGATTGGTGTGATCAATGGTAAGTGTGGACTCAGTTGGCCGAAAGGCCTGTTTTCATGCTGTATTTTTCAAAAGGTGAAAGAATCTTTTCATTCGTAACTAGTTGCCTTTAGGACACAAAGTGCTGGAGTAACTCAGTGGGTCAGGCAGCATTTCTGGAGAACGTGGTAGGTGACCTTTTGGGTCAGGACCTCATCTGAAGAATGGTCCCGACCCGAAACATCACCTATCCATGTTCTCCAGAGATGCTGCCTGACACGCTGAGTTACTCCAGCATTTTGTGTCTTTTTATGTAAACCAGCATCTGCAGTTCCTTGCATCAACTCATGAATCGATGCTTTTGCATGTTCTGGATTGTCGTTTTGTTAAGGGAGGAAATGAGAGGTGGGAAATGCGGAGGTAAGATTTTGGTATGATATTTTCCCAATGTTACTGTTGCAGGAGCACATAGCCAAGCAGTTTGGGGTGATGCAGTCTCAGATTGGTTATGACATTTTGGCCGAAGACACGATCACAGCTCTGCTTCACAACAACAGAAAACTATTGGAACAGCACATCACGAAGACAGAGATTGAAACCTTCGTCACACTAGTGAGGAAGAACAGAGAAGCTCGGTGAGACCTTCATTTTCCTGTGCCCATCCGTTAAAGCTATAGGGGTGGTGCAGCGGGCTAAACCCAGTCAAGAAGATGCCCAATCATTAAATTAGACCCAGCCTATTCAACGCTGCAGCCCCTGTGTGGCCTCGAAAAAGGACTCAAAGTGCTGGAGTAACTCAGCGGGTCAGGCAACATCTCTGGAGGGCATGGATAGGCGAAGTTTCTGGTCGGGACCTTTCTTCAGTCTGATCATTTACAGGCTTTTGCTCATTTCAGTCACACATTCCATGACAACTTTTACAGAAACGCCAATGAACCTCTATGAATTCCAGGACACATTAGACCAGGCTTTGAGTGGTATCATGAGGAGGCAGATACTTTGGGATTAATTTTGCAATTGCCTTTTGGGGTGGATATAAAATGTCCCTTGACATTGAAATTAATACCATGATTTATTTTTTTTAAATGGGCCTGGTGGGCATTTTATTCCAGTTTATGCAATGTTATGGATGAAGATTCATTGCCATATATAAAATTTACTACACTCCCTGGTAATTAAATGAATTTATATTTTGCTCGGGTAGCTCCTATCCCAGCAGTATTAAAACTGACTTCTGTAATTTTAAGTAACTTTTACAAACACTCCCCTCCCCTCCCATTCTGGCCCCTTCCTCCACCCTAGTCATTTAACCAGTTCCATTGTTCGCCATATTGTATCGCTCTTGAGATCACACCTTCCCCGACTAACAATGGGCCTACCAGGGCACCACCCTGCCTGAAGTCATTAGTTGCCGTCCCTGGTAAGTCCTTGTGTTTTCTTGTCTCCAGTTCTTCAACCTCCCCCCTCCCCCCGACCTTCTACTTTCAGTTTGAAGAAGGGTCCCGGCAGGAAACGTCACCTGTCCTTTATCTCCGGAGATGCTGCCTGACCCGCTGAGTTTCTCCAGTACATCGTGTCTGTCTTTGGTATACACCAGCATCTGCAGTTCTTTGTTTCAATAATTAAATGAACCTGTTGCTTTATTAGATGGGGTGAATATGTAACTTGCTGCCCAGGTATTAAACTAGCAGTGCGAATTAACCAATAGAAACCTGGGTTTCTGTGATAAGAGCCTTATCATAATATCTGGCCTTATCATAATTCCAGTTTCTGGAATCTAACATGAACAATCGATGCAATGTTCTCCAGGGAAGATAATTTGACACCCTTGACTCATTTGATGGTTCGATCCTGACCTCGGGTGCTGTCTGTGTGGAGTTTGCACACTCTCCTGAGTGGATTTACTCTGGGTGCACTGGCTACCTCCCACATCCCAAAGACGTGCGTGTTTTTGAGTTAATTGGCCCTCTGTAAATTAGCTCTAGTGTGGAGAGTGGATGAGAACGTGGGATAATATAGAACTAATTAATGTAAGCGAGTGATCGATGTTCGGTGTGGATTCGGAGGGCCGAAGATCCTTTTTCCATGCTGTATCTCCAAACTAAACTAAAGTCTTAGAAAGTTTTCAAAGTGTACTTACAGTCACCCATAATGGTATGGAAGAGCAGGCATAAAGTAAGAAGGGCGGGACAGTGGCACAGCTGTAGAGTTGCTGCCTCACAGCGCCAGAGACCCGGGTTCAATCCTGACTACAGGTGTTGTCTGTACGGAGTTTGCACTTTCCCCCTGTGACCGTGTGGGTTTTCTCCGGGTGTTCTAGTTTCCTCCCACACCCCAAAGAGATATAAGAAGATAACTGCAGATGCTGGTACAAATCGAAGGTATTTATTCACAAAATGCTGGAGTAACTCAGCAGGTCAGGCAGCATCTCGGGAGAGAAGGAATGGGTGACATTTCGGGTCAAGACCCTTCTTCAGACGAGACCCCAAAGAGATACAGGTTTGTAGGTTAATTGGCTTCAGTAAAATTGTAATTTGTCCCTAGTGTGCAGAACAGTGGTAGTGTACGGGGTGATCATCGGTCAGCGTGGACTCGGTGGGCCGAAGGGCCTATTTCCGCGGTGTATTTCTATTCCCCAGTTATACCTGTTATACCTGTTAATGTCTAAGAAGAGCAAGAGAGTTAAGGAGAAAGTGAAATAGATCTCTTTTTAATCAAGCGGCTTTCTCTATTTGTCCTTTTCCAACAGATTTTTAGATTATTTGTCCGATCTCTGTGTGTCAAATCATGTGGCCATTCCAGTGACCCAGGAACTAATCTGCAAATGTGTACTGGATCCAAAGAATGAAGACATTCTGATCAAAACTGCGTGAGTTCCAGCTTCTTGCCTCAAAATAATGGTTTATTGTGAATGTGTGATGTTAATTATCTTTTTTTTATATGGTAATTTTATCTAATTTGCAGCTGACACTGTTATGTTTTGTGTTGCTCTGAGGTCCATCTTCAAGATAAAGAACGGAGACAGTACTTTGTGTCGTAGTTCTCTTTTACTAGTGCAATGTTGTACAGGCTTCTCATTCTGCAACTGTTCGCGCTATCTAGATCGCATGATGTCTCTACGTTATGCATTTAATTTGCATGTTACAACCCAGTTTCAATTGTAGCAATATATCAGACTCCAAAGCTTTCTGCCTTTATCTTGCTTTAAACTTTATTCACGTTATTCCCATTAACATGTATCTACACATTGTAGATGGCTCGACTGCAATCACGTGTTGTCTTTCCGCTGACTTATTAGCGTGCAACAGAAGTGTTCTTTTCACTGTACTTCGGTACACGTGACAATAAACTAAACTAAACTCAAAAGCTCAGTTGATGATGTGCTGGATGGTGGAGAAGGTTGTCTGAATTTGCATCAGAATCTGGATCAACAGGGAAAGTGGGCAGAGGAATGGCAGATGCAATTTAACTTGGATAAGGGCAAGGCATTGCATTTTATGAAGTTAATCCAGGTCAGGATTTGCACAGTAAATGTCAAGGCCATAGATTTATTGATTCATTGTGCTGAATACAGGACAGAAACAGGCACCTTGACCCAACTTGTCCATGCTGACTAAGTTGGGGGCAGCACAATGGTGCTGTGGTAGAGTTGCTGCCTTTCAGCGCCGGAGACACAAGTTCGATCCTGACTACAGGCCGAGCACTTCAACTCCCCCTCCCATTCCCAGTCTGACCTTTCTGTCATGGGCCTCCTCCAATGCCATAGTGAGGCCCACCGGAAATTGGAGGAACAGCACCTCATATTTCGCCTGGGCAGTTTGCAGCCCAATGGTATGAACATTGACTTCTCCAACTTTAGATAGTTCCTCTGTCCCTCCCTTCCCCTCCTCCTTCCCAGATCTCCCTCTATCTTCCTGTCTCCACCTATATCCTTCCTTTGTCCTGCCCCCCTGACATCAGTCTGAAGAAGGGCCTCGACCCGAAACGTCACCCATTACTTCTCTCCCGAGATGCTGCCTGACCTGCTGAGTTACTCCAACATTTGGTGAATAAATACCTTCGATTTGTACCAGCATCTGCAGTTATTTTCTTATACTCTCTGACTACAGGTGCTGTCTGTACAGAGTTTGTACGTTCTCCCTGTGACCAAGTGGGTTTTCTCCAGGTGCTCCGGTTTCCTCCCACATTCCAAAGATGTGCAGGTTTGTAGGACAATTGGTTTCTGTAAATTGTAAATTATCCTTAGTGTGTAGGATAGTGCCAGTGCATAGGTTGATCGCTGGTCAGTATGGATTCAGTGGGCCGAAGGGCCAGTTTCCACGCTGTTTCATAATCATAACCATACTTTATTAGCCAAATATGTTTTGCAACATACGAAGAGTTTAATTTGCCATACAGTCATTCCAATAAAAAGCAACAAGACATAGATGTATTATACCAAAACTCTTGTTTGTTTGTTTGTTTGTTTGTTCCTGAACTACAGCCAAAACGCTACACGATAGCGCGACAATTTTATGCCCACCTTACTCACCGTTGTCCCTTTGGTGCTAATGGAAGAAGTTTCATTGAAATTGGTGTTTTATTTTTTAAGTTATTCACATTTTAAAGTTTAAATCTATCTCCTAGGGAGAGAGGGAGGGAGGATAAGGGGGGTTGAGGGGGATGGAGTGGGGGGGAGGGGAAGGGGGAGGAGGAGGGGGTCGAGGGGGGAGGAAGAGGGGAGGAGGGAGGGGGAGGGGAGGAGGGGGGAGGGGAGGGGAGGTATGGGGCGGAGGGAGGAGGGGAAGGGGGGAGGGGGAGAGGAGAGAGAGGAGGAGGAGAGGGTGCTGCACCAATGCAGGAGAGGTTTGGGCCCAATGGGTCCACTTGGTCTATTTTAACACAAACATCCACCACAGTGACTCCTCCAAATTCCTCATTGTGATGGAAGGCAAAAAAGAAAAGAAATCTCTAAAGTCCAAAGGTTACCTGGTGACTGAGTTGGTACGTGGACATACCCAATAGACACAAAGTGCTGGAGTAACTCAAAAGTTCGGCAGCATTTCTAGAGAAAAAGAATAGGTGACGTTTTGGGCTGGGACCCTTCCAACAGATTAATACATAAAAGGACACAAAATGCTGGAGGAACTCAGCAGGTCAGGCAGCATCTATGGAGGTAAAGGACAGGCAATGTTTTGGTTCAGGACCCTTTTTCAGACAGAAGAAGATTTTGAGTTTGCACTGGTGTGTGGGATGTCATTGCAGGATACGGATTGTAGTTTTAAGCTTTTTTATCAACAAATGCAATACAAGTAGAGATGGAATTTATGTTCTTATGATTCACAATTTGCACACAACTCATGTTTGCAGCATAAATCATTATTCCATGGACAATATGCATGAAATCAATACCCCTTCAATTGTTAAGTATTTGTTATGACTGAGTTTTCGTGGCATTGCAGCAAGTTCTGGCACTGCAGTTACTCTGTCCTACCTTAATTGGGAATGTCCATAGTCATTTGAGACAATGGTGTGGAGATATGTTATTTAATCCAGTGCTTTATATTATTTCAAGAGTGGCCCTACACAGAACGTCAATTTTTGGCTAATGAAAAGAATGCTGGCCAATACCAGTAGCCTGCTCAGAGTTTAGAAATGCCGTTCAAAGTAACAAGAAATGAAGTGAGGGTTTATTTGGAAACCAGCAATAGATGTGCGCTACTCTGCTTCTCAAGCACGCTCCACACTTCAGTTTGATTGTGACTGATCAATAAGACAATTTGGCTTGTTGTTCATAGTTTGGTAACTCAAAACAGCATTGGAAAATGTCCCATTACAGTGTGCTATTCCACCCCTCAGACTTGTTCCACCCTGGTTTGATCATGACTGATCAATATCCTCATTCTCCTTTGTGTCTCATCTCTGAAGTAGGTCTTGACCAGAAACGTTGTCTGTCCATTCCTTCCATACAAGTTGAGATGGAGTTAGAGTTACTGTATGGAGTCATTTGGCCAAAGAGGTCTATTGGCCAAAACTTGCCCACGCTGACCAACATGTGGTTTTGGGTCAGGTCCTACTTCAAGCACGAGACGTCAAGTAGAATTAGGATATTGATCACGCGCAGTGCTGTCTGACCCACTGGGTTCCTCCAGCACTCAGTGTTTTGCATAAGATTCCAGCATCTGCAGTTCCTTGTGTCTTCTAATTCAACCTGCTGTTTATAGCTTGGCAACTCACTGCAACATTGCGAAATGTCCCATTGGAGTAGTAAAATGCCAGGCGTGTCTCATTCATTATTCTTTACCATCTCATTACACTTGACACAGCAGTGTGGAACGATGTCAGATTTTTGATATTTTCTGTAGGTATTAATAACTCTCTACAATAACAGTAAAACAAACTGCTGGAGGAACTCTGGGGCTGGCACGGTGCTGTGGCAGTGGAGTTGCTGCCTTACAGCCCCAGTGATCTGGGTTTGATTCTGACGATGGATGCTGTCTGTACCAAATTTGTACGTTCTCCGTGTGACCGCGTGGCTTTTGTCTGGGTGCTCTGGTTTCCTCCCACACTCCAACGAATTGGCTTTGGTAAAATTGTAAATTGTCCCCAGTGTGTTGGATAGTGCTAGCGTACGGAGTGATTGCTGGCTGGCGCGGTGGGCCGAAGGGCCTGTTTCCACGCTGTATCTCTAAAGTCTAAGGTCTAAAGTCTTGAGCCACTCCCCTTTGTCACACCCTGTTCTCGAAAATAATTGAACGGGTAGATGATAGACAATAAATAGGTGCAGGGGTCGGCCCTTCGAACTTGAGTAGGAGATGTTTAGTGGGATATGAGTCAAACACGGGGAGGTGGGACTAGAGTAGAATGGGCATCTTGGTCGGCATGGGCATGTTGGGCCGAAGGGCCTGCTTCTCTGCTGAATGACTCTCTGTCTCTATGAAATGGCCGGCGGGTGGCTTAGCGGCAGAGCTACTGCCTTCCAGCGCTGGAGACCTGGGTTCGATCCTGACTATGGGTGATTGTCTGTACAGAGTTTGTACGTTCTCCCCGTTACCGGCGTGGGTTTTTTCCGAGATCTTCGGTTTCCTCCCACACTGTAAAAATGTAAATGTTAAAAGGTTAATTGTGCCTAATATGTTTGGGATAGTGTTAATGTATGAGGATTGCAAGCTCGATAGGCCAAAGGTCTTGTTTCCACTCTTTATCTCCAAAATAAACGAAATGCTGCCCTTTAATATTAGTCTTAACTCCACCTCATTCAATTATTCCATTATTGTACTTAAATGCTCTTTTCTTGGATTTTGCATTCAATCTTGCACCATTCTGCCATTATGCTGTTGCATTTATTGTTGTATTTACATTACTGCATGTATTATGTTTCCTCTGAGCTTCATGTGAGCAAGGAATTTCATTGCACCCCAGTGTATATGGCAATAATCTAATCTACAATTCTATTGAGTACAGGTTGTTCAGAAATACTGATTAGTCATGTTAAGTGAAGCACATTTCATTGTGTGCAGTCATTTTGAGATCTCCAATACTCCACTGATAAGAAATTTTGAAGAATGTATCTCATCCTCTGCAACAGAAGCAAATCCAGAAAATCAAAGAGCAAGGTTGTTTAAGAGGCTTTTAGATGGGCAGATGGATACGCAGGGAATGGAGGGATATGGATCATGTGCAGTCAGAGATTGGCATTGTGTTTGTTGCAGATATTGTAGGCTGTAGGGCCCATTGCTGTGGCGTACACTTCTATGTTCCAATCAATGTTACTCTATGAATGGAGAGATGCAGAGAAATATAGCACAGAATTGAGCCCAATTCTGCTTTAATATAGAAATGCTTTTCAAAATATCCCGAATAGAACTTCATATTGCTGGTGACAATGTCACTCAGTGGACAATACAGCTGGGACCTACACTTTGATTAAAACAGTGTTCAACACAGCAATAAGTTTAGTTCAGAGATACAGCGTGAAAATAGGCCCCTCGGCCCATCGAGTCCATGCCGACCAGCGATCACCCCGTACACCAGCACCTCGTACACACTGGGAACAATTTACAATTCTTAACAAAGTCAATTGACCTACAAACCTGTCTGACTTTGGGATGTGGGAGGAAACTGGAGCACCCGGAGAAAACACGCGGTTACAGAGAGAACGTACAAACTCCGCACAGACAGCACCCGTAGTCGGGATCGAACCTGGGTCTCTGGCGCTGTGAGGCTGCAGCTCTACCACTGTACCCCTTTGCCAATAAGTTGAAGCAACACTTAGAAACAGAAACAGCACCGAAAAACCATACAACAGTTCAGCACAGCAACAGGCCATTGGTCCACAATATCCACGCCAAACATAATGTCACGTTACACTTAACTCCTCTGCTTGCACACGATCCATACCCCTCCATCCCCCTGCATATCTATGCACCTATCCAAAAGCCTATCAAGTACTACCAATATATCTGCCTCCACCTCCACCCCTGGAAGTGTGTGCCAGGCACACGTCACTCTCTGTGTAACAAAAACTGCACGGCACATCTCTCTAAACTTTACCCCTCTCATCTCAAATCTATGCCCTCTAATCTTTGACATTTCCACTCTCAGAAAAAGGCTCTATCTGACTTCCCTATCTATGCCTTTCCTAATTTTATATTCTTTTATCAGCTCTCCACGCAAATTTCTGCGTTCCAGAGAAAACAATCCAATCCTACCTCTCCTTGTAGCCAATGCTTTCTAATCCAGGTAGCATTCGAGTAGACCACTGCTGCACCCATCTCCAAAACCTCCACATCCTTCCTGTAAAGGGGGCAACCTGAACTGCACACAGTACTCCAAAATAAGCTTGGCCAGTGGGCAATGATTTTCTAATGGAAAGATTGAGATACTTCCCATCTTTTCATGAGCTACAGAATGTATAGTACCTCACCTAAAATGAACCAGTTGTGATGTTGTCCATGTGGGGAAACTCTTTTATTTCTATACGAGATGGAACTAGCTTAATTAGGGCATCTTGGTCGGCATGGATGTATTGGGCTGAAGGGCCTGTTTCTGTGCTGTATGACTACATGAACCTAAAACATGAAACAGAGAACTCAACCATCTTCTCAAATGGACAGAAGATATTTCAAGTCACTGTTTAGTATTGAAACCCTTGCCAATACTCGTTCCTCAAAGAACACTCGTCAATCTGCTCATTTGAAATTTCAATCTTGCTTCTCTTTCCACAGACGCTGCCTGACCTGCTGAGCGTTTCCTATATACTTTTTAACTTTTATTATCCAGCATTTGCAGTTTTGTGGTTTAGATCTGCCCGTTAACTGTTGTGTAACCTGGTTCGCTTGCTTCTGTCCCAAGAGGAAGGATTCTCACTTGTTTTTATTGTTAATAGAATAGTGAAAGAAGCGGAGAAGTTGAATTCTCGTTTCCATCTTTATTTTCAGCTTGAGGCCAGTGAAGGAGATGTCGCAGTCTCCGGAGTACATGGGCTTGGAGTACTTTGAAGATGAGGTTTGGCTGATCTGGACAGACAAGATTAATGAAGTTCAAGAGAAGGGCATCAGGCAACTTGCTCAGGAAGCAAGAGCCGGTAACGCCCATGATCGAAATATCCTGACTTATTACAGGTAATTAGCACATGGTTTCTTGATATCAGGGAAGTTAATGACTGGCATAAATCAATGCTTTGCGATTATGTTCTGTAACAATGCTTCATAATGAGAAGCAGTTGAGTGCAATCCTCGATGCACAACCCATTTCTTTCTTCCCGCACCCCCCCCCCCCTACATTTCCTTCCACCTATATTCCTAATGGCATGAAAATTGAATTCTCCAATTTTAGGTAAGTAACCCAAATACTACCCTAACCCCCCCCCCCCCTTCTCTCTCTCTCCCCCCCCCCCCCCTCTCTCTTTGCTGTGCCCCCACCTGGATTTGGGTATATACCCATTTCTTGCTGCCCCCCCCCCAATCCATCCATATTCCTTCCTCTGGCTTCACATTTCACACCTCTTCTATCCTTATCTCCTTAACTCACCATTTTTGGTCTTTTCATTTCTGACCTTTGTCGAGCCATCTGCATTCTATTACACTGAACAAAACAGTCTGGAAAAGGCTGTTCCTGGGTCTGGATAGGGATGGGTGGGTTGGCTGGCTGGGAGTCAGCATGGATTTGAGGGGCCGACTGACCTGCTGTTCTGCAACAACACTTCCCTTGCAGTTGAAGAGGTTTATGCTGAAGGATGACGGAGCAGGTTCCTAATGCAAGTCTTGAACCTGTCCCAACCATTCTGTTTCAGGTACCAGCTGAAGCTTTTTGCAATGATTTGTCTGGATCGGCAGTATTTGGCAATCGGTGAGATTTCCAAACAGCTGAGCGTGGATCTGATATATCTGTGCATGGCAGATGAGACTCTGCCCTTCGATTTACGGGCTTCCTTCTGCAACCTGATGTTACACGTGCATGTCATCAGGGACCCCCAGGAACTGGTGACGTCAGTAAAGTTTGCTCGTCTGTGGACCGAAATACCGACATCGATTACTGTCAAAGAGTAAGAGCATTGTTCCTCATCTCAGCGGATGTTTTTTTTTTGGCAAGTACAGGTCCACCACTGATTTCCCGGCACCGTTGGTTCCAGAGCTTTTCTAGATTATCCATTATGCCGGACCGACAGAGGTCACGGCCTTGGGGGGGGCAGAGATACCGGCCGGGGGAGTCGCCCGTGGAAGCCAGCTAGGGGAAGGGTACTGCTGCCTCCTGC
Source organism: Rhinoraja longicauda (assembly GCF_053455715.1). NCBI lineage: Eukaryota > Metazoa > Chordata > Chondrichthyes > Rajiformes > Arhynchobatidae > Rhinoraja > Rhinoraja longicauda. The sequence goes on along the minus strand of NC_135976.1, from coordinate 15,562,122 downwards.
TCCAGAACCCCGGCTGCAATGGGCAAATTTGACCCGCCGATCGGCACGGATGAGGTTGCGATCGGACGTCTCACCTGGTTCCTCACCTGTAGGCACCTCATTGTAGGGGGGAGTTCTGGGGGGGGGGGAAGATTTTGTCCGGATTAAAGTGTGGGGGGGGGGGGGGGGGTGGACCACCAGTTGCCAGACAATCAGTGGTGGAACTGGACATAACGTTTAAAGCAACCAGGAATATGCGTCATATCTCCAGTAGCCCATTATAACTCAGTCATCAAAATAGATTATCATGACCTGAGAAATGGAGACACAAGGAAATGCAGACGGTGGAGTAAGATGCAAAGTGCTGGCAGAACTCAACAGGTCAGGCAGCATCTGTGGAGGAATTGCATAGGTGACATAGGACATATAGTACAGTACTGGAACAGGCCCTTCGGCCCAAAAGGTCTGTGCTGAATACGATGCCTACTTTAATTAATTCCGTCTTCCTGAATTTGATCCTTATCCCTTTTTAAAAATATTTTATATATTTTTGTTGTTGTTTATTATGGTGTTTACAGAGTACTACATTTACAGATCTGCGGTGCTGCTGCAAGTAAGAATTTCATTGTCCTGTTTCAGGACGTACGACAATAAAACATTCTTGAATCTTGAAGCTGACCATCAATCACCTGTGTGCAAGTTCTGTGTTCTTCCAGTTTCCCCATCCCACACACTAAACACAGTTTTTACCGAAGCCAACTAACCTACAAACCTGCACGTCGTTGGAGTATGGGAGGAAACCGAAGCACCCGGAGAAAACGCACGCGGTCTCAGGGAGAATGTACCAAACTCCGTACAGACAGCACCCGTTGTCAGGATCGGACTCTGGTCTCTGACACTTTGAGGCAACAGCCCTACCTCAGATCATTGTTGCCCCCCAATGATCCTTTAGCTAAAAGGGTATATGCTTCCAATTATTTTCACTTCAATTCAGTGATACCTTTCTTGATCAACCAAAATGCAAGGGCAAGATATCATTCCAACAGAGCAAATAGTGGAGAACACTGTATCTAATGCATTAGGAAGATGTATATTTAGCCCATGACGTTGCTTGAGTTGTCAACTTGTGGTCAACTCAATAATGGCAGGGTGCATTAATAAGTCTTTCCTTTCCCATGAAATTTTGGATAGTCATTTCCTTTCTTTTAAGATGCCTTTCCTGTCAGATGTCAACATAACCATTCCAAGTGTGGCAGCACAGTGGCACAGCTGGTAAAGAAGCTACCTCACGGCGCCAGAGAACGCGGGTTTGATCCCACGTTCGGAACTTGGGACTGCGGGGTTCCTCTGGGCGTTCCGGTGTCCTCCCACATTCCAAAGGCGTGCGGATTTGTAGGCGAATTGGTCTCTGTAAACTGCGCCGAGTGTGTGGGGAGTGGATGAGAGAGTGGGATAACATAGAACGTGTGTGAACGGAAGATCGATGGTCAGCATGGATTCGGTGAATGAGTGATACGTTATTGTCACATGGACCTAGGTACAGTTTTGCATCCGACCAAGGCATCACACAAGTATCGCAAAATGCTGGAGTAACTCAGCAGGTCAGGCAGCATCTCAGGAGAGAAGGAATGGGTGACGTTTCGGGTCGAGACCCGTCTGAAGAAGGGTCTCGACCCAAAACGTCACCCATTCCTTCTCCTGAGATGCTGCCTGACCTGCTGAGTTACTCCAGCATTTTGTGAATAAATACCTTCGATTTGTACCAGCATCCGTAGTTATTTTCTTACACAAGTATCGCCACGCTTTGGTGCCGACAAAGTTACAAAAGTACCGAACAGTCCTAACTACTGCCTGCCGCATGTAGTAGCAGCACCCCCCCCCCCCACCAACGAGTCCCCCTCCCCCTTTCGTTCCATTCGGTGGGCCGAAGGGCCTGTTTCCAGGCTGCACCTTTCAATCAATCAATCAATCAATCAATCAATCAATCAATCAATCAATCAATCAATCAATCAATCAATCAATCAATCAATCAATCAATCAATCAATCAATCAATCAATCAATCAATCAATCAATCAATCAATCAATCAATCAATCAATCAATCAATCATTTAATCCCAGCCTGATTGAACTACGACAAAACAAGTTTTGTCCAGAAAACAAATCCTGCCTCGGTCAATAAATAAAAATTGGTGCTGGTGAGAGGAAAGTTGATAAAGAATTAATTTCCCTCTGCAGTTATGACTCAAATCTGAATGACTCGAGGGCTGACAAGAAGAACAAATTTGCGGCAACAATGGAGTTTATGGAAGACTACCTCAATACTGTGGTGAACGATACACTTCCATTTTCCGATGAAGAGAAAAATAAGCTCACATATGAGGTAAGTATTATTTTTTATGTTCTCTTCCTTGTGATTAGTTATGATTCCCACTCAGTGTCAATAATCCTGATGGTGTAATGATACTGTACTCGCTGGAGTTTAGAAGGATGAGGGGGGACCTCATTGAAGCTTACCGAATAGTGAAAGGGCTGGATCGAGTGAATGTGGAGAGGATGTTCCCCCAAGTGGGAGAGTCGAGGACCAGAGGCCATCGCCTTAGAATAAAAGGACCTACCGTTAGAAAGATGAGGAGGTATTTCTTTAGTCAGAGGGTGGTGAATCTGTGGAATTCATTGCCACAGACGGCTGTGGAGGTATTTTTAAGGTGGAGATTGACAGATTCTTTATTAGTATGGGTGTCAGGGGTTATGGGGAGAAGGATAGATCAGCCATGATTGAATGGCGGAGTAGACTTGATGAACCTAACGGCCTATTTCTGCTCCAAGAACTTATGAACTTGTGGTACTTTTAGCCCCACTTTATTTACACTGAAGGATGTTATTTTTCATTGATTTTTCAAAAGCAGGGGCCTCTTATCTCAGAGTGACCGTGTCTAAAATCAATATTCTTTAAGCTGTTTCTCACCTCTTCAATTACCAGTTACATATATAAATATCCTCATTTGTACTTTGCTAAGAATGCCAGGTAAAAGCTAGTTATTGTGCTGTGCTTGGCTTCCTCAGTCTGCTCTGGAATTTACATTTTGCTCTAAATCATGTAGAACAAAGAAGAGCACGGCATGGCACAGGAACAGATCTTAAGGCCCACAATATCTGTGCTGAACATGATGTCAGAATAAAAATGTAATAAAAATAACCTGTAGATGCTGGTTTACACCAAAGACACACACAAAATCAGCCATGATCACATTGAATGGAGGTGCTGGATCGAAGGGCTGAATGACCTACTCCTGCACCTATTATCTATTGTCTAAAATGCAGAGTAACTCAGCGGGCCAGGCAGCATCACTGGCGAACATTTCGGGTCGGGACCCTTCTTCAATCCTGACTGAAATGTCACCTATCCATGTTCTCCAGTGATGCTGCCTGACCCAGTGAGTTATTCCAGCACTTTTTGTCTATCTATGATGTCGGGATAAAATCATCTCAGCTGCCTGCATGTGATCCATATCCCTCCATTCCCTGCAAATCTACGCAGCGACGTACAAAACTCTTAAATGCAACCACTGTATCTGTTTCCACCACCACCCCTGGCAATGCTTTTGAGACACCCACCATGCTCCGTGTGTAAAAAAACCCATATATCACTTTCTTAAAAAAAAGACGCGATGTGCTGGTGTAACTCAGCGGTGGCGGCAGCAGCTCTCGAGAACACGGATAAGTGACGTTTCGGGTCAGGATCCTTCTTCACACTGATGCCGGTGGGGAGGAGGGAAGGAAAGCGGATAGACAGGAGGGTCAGGAGAAGGGTCTCGTTCCGAACGTCACCCATTCCTTCTCCCCTGAGATGCTGCCTGTACCACTGAGTTACTCCATTATTTTGTGTCTATCCTGGCAAGTGATAGGTGCATACAGGTGAGTGGCCCTCTCACCTTATAGCTATGCCCTCTAGTCTTTGGCATTTCCACTCTGGGAGGTGGGAAGAGGCCAGGAAGCTCCCCGACAACCTTTTTACAGTGTCATTTCTTTTCTCTTATTCCATTATTTGCTGCTGACTATAATCCTGGTCCGTGATCTTCTAAGACAGATTCTACAGAATGTACCCGTGTTCGCCTTCACATTAGACACTGTGACCTGAGCTGGTAATTGCTGGGGAGTTAGCTTAGAGAATAGAAATGCATTCCAGTTGGATGCCTAATGCAATCATAATTTTACACACCTACAGTCTTAATGCCAGAGGAAAGAGCCCAGCAGGAAGTCCATTAATCCTACTTATGAAATGTTTAATTGTCCGAGTCTTGACAGCTTAATGTGTGCAGGAGTTCCAAACTTCCCTCTGCCACTGTCTGAAGAATTCTTTCAAGACATTATTTTTGTGTGACCTGACTCTGATTTTAAGATTGCGCCATTTCATTCCGGATTCCTCCCCAGAGTAAATAGTTTTTCGTGACCCACCCTGTCATTCCTGTAATCATCTTGAACACCTCAATTAAATCACCCCTCGATCTTCTAAACACAAAAGAAGGAAAGCCTTGTCAATACAAGCTGTCCATCGCACTAACCTGCCTCCCATCCATTGACTCCATCTACACTTCACGCTGCCTCGGCAAGGCCACCAGCATAATGAAGATACCAGTCTCATCCCGGTCACTCCCTCTTCTCCCGTCTCACATCAGGCAAGAGGTCCAGAAGTTTGAAAACACATATCCCCAGATTCAGGGACAGTTTCTTCCCAGTTGTTATTAGGCAACTGAGCCATTCTATCAACAACTAGAGTGCAGTCTTGACCTCCCATCCCACAATCCCATTGGGGACCTTTGAATTATCTTTAATCAGACTTGATTGGACACCAATGTTGTATTTTTGCACCCTTTATCCATGTACTGTGAACAGCCTGATTGTAATCATGGATAGTCTTTTCTTTGACTGGATACCATGCAAACAAAAGGTTTTCACCGTACCTCTGTTCATGTGACAATAATACAGTAAGCTAAACTACACTTTAATTTGGATTGTTTCAAATAAAACTGAACAACTTTTAAGCATTCTAATGGCTTCATGAAAAAACAATGTTGATTTGGCTTGAAGAATTTATTTAATTGACATTAGTGATCATATGAGTTATAGAAATGTGCTAAACTATGACAAAGATATACCAGCTTTGAAGGGAGTGAGGTTTAGCCATGTTGAACATTTTGTTATCTAAGGGACTGTTTGAACTGTTAAATAACACCAAGTGCATGCAGATGCACATCTGTCTGATGTTAGAGACATACAGCATGAAAACAGGCCCTTCAGCCCATCTACTCTAGTCCCACCTGCCTGCGTTTGGCCAATATCCCTCTAAACCTATCCTATCCACATACCCATCTAAATGTTTCTAAAAAATGATAGTACCTACCTCAACTACCTCCCCCGACAGCTCATTCCATACACCTACCACCCTTTGTGCAAAATAAAGTTGCCCATCAGGTTTCCATTAAATCTTTCCCTTCGCAGTGTCATGAGAGTCAGTGAATCATATCACCACTACCGCATTAATGGTGCTTATGTTCTGTCGGAATACCTAGTCCCATTTTATTTGAGCCCCCCCATAACAAACTGAAGGACGGCTTCTATGATGCATGCTGACAGAATGAATTGTGGTTCTACTGTGCATCTTGTTCACATATGACCAGCATACGATGAAAGAAGATCATACTCAAAACATAAATGTGATAAAGTTGACCATTGGTACTCTGAAACAAACCATGCAATATTGTAGGCAATCAATCTTGCGCAGTACCTATCTTCAAATATCCTCTGTCTGTCTTAGGACACTAAGCATTATTAATTTTAGTTTTAGAGATACAGCATGCAAAACAGGCCATTTGGCCCAATTAGTTCACATCGACCATCGACCTCCCATTAACACCCGTTTTATGTTGTCCCACTTTCTTATCCACTCCCTACACACTGGGGGCAATTTTACAGTGGCCAATAAACCCACAAATCTACACAACGTTGGGATGTGAGAGGAAACCAGAGCACCCGGAAGAAACACACACGATCGCCGGGAGAATATGTAAACCTTTATCGGGAATCTTGCAGATATTCTATCATAACATTTTGTGTAGACTGAATAAATGTATCATTTATTCATATGAAGAAGTTTGAAGCAGGTTCCCGATCTAGCGGCACAGCGGCTGAGTTGCTGTCTGGCAATGCCAGAGACCCGGGTTCAATGCTGTCTCCACAGAGTTTGGGCGTTCTCCCTGTGACCGCATGAGTTTTCTCCAGGTGCTCCGGTTTCCTCCCACACTCCAAAGACGTACAGGTTTGTTGGTTAATTGGCTTTGGTAAAATGGTAAATGATCACTCGTGTGTGGGATAGTGCTGGTGTCGCTGATTGCTGGTCTGCATGGACTCGGTGGGCTGAAGGGACTGTTTCCATGTAGCATCTCCAAACAAGACTAGACCCAAAATGTGACCAGTTCATTTTCTCCAGAGATGCTGCCTCTGACCCACTGTGTTACACCAGCATTTTGTGTTGATCTTTGATATAAACCTGCATCTGCATTTCAGTTGTATTACTTCTCATTGACTCAGCTGGGTAGGGAAACAAGTTCTGATGTTGTGCATGAATGTATCTTGCTTTGTATAAACTGTCACTGATCTTCTTGTTTTGCATTCTATTCAAGGTGGTAAGCCTGGCCAGACATCTGATTTATTTTGGTTTCTATAGCTTCCATGACCTCTTGAGACTGACCAGAACACTGCTTGGTATTATCGATTGTATTCAAGATCCCAGTGTTACTGATGGGGTGTACCAGGAAGAGGGTGCCGGTACGCATTTCAAACTAATTGTTTTGTGTGCTGCTTGTTTATGTTCGATGCTACTCCTTTTCCAACTGGCAGTGAAAGCTACGAGCCTTGTGTTTAATTTTTAGTTAATTCTTTTCGCAATACTGCATGGAAACAGGCCCTTAGGCCTACTGAGTCCACACTGACTTTTGATCACCGATTCATACGTTTCGTTTTGTTTAGATACAGAGCAGAAACAGGCCCTTCGACCCACCGAGCCTGCGCCGACCAATGACACTAGCACTATCCCACACACTAGGGACAACTTACAATTTACAGAAGCCAATTAACTTGCAAACTCGTACGTCTCTCGAGTGCAGGAGGAAACTGGAGCACCCGGGGAAAACCCACACAGTCACGGGGAGAATGTACAAACTATGTACCGACATGACTCGTGGTCGGGACCGAACCTGGGCCTCTGGCACTGTAAGCCAGCAACTCTACCGTTACGCCACTGTGCTCCCATTTTTCCACTCCTTTACAGCAGAACTACAAATTACTTCAAGTATGGTCACTCCAGCTTGAGGACTTCGTCACAATGTCCAAACTTATGTACTCAATACCATTCATAATAAAGGAAAGTGTGCCAAAGGCCTTCTTTACGAGACTGTCCACCTGACTCGCACCTGTACTCCCCAGATCTCTGTTCTGCAACACTCTCCGGGCCCCTACCATTTACTGTGCATGTCCTGCCCTAGTTTGACAGACCCAAAGTGCAGCACCTCACACTGGTCCAAGTTAAATTCCATTTGCCATTTCTTGGCCCATCTTCCCAACTGATCTAGATCGAGAACAATGGACAATGGTAAAGCAACTACCAGCACAATAATAAAGATAAGTCATAGAGTCGTACAGCTCGGAAACAGGCCATTCGGTCCAAATCGTCCATGCTGCCCATGGTGCCCCATCTAAGCAAGTCCTTTGAAAACTGAAGTAAAAAAAAAAAATTCTGTAATGGCAGGAAATTCATTCTCAGGGAGTGTGAGAACACATTGCTGACATAACAGGAGAAAACTCCTCAACTCTTTAACTGATAATCAGTTTAAAAGATGTTTCAAATACTTCCCTGTTAAAAGTTGCTTCAGAGCTACCATAATTGATCAAGAGTCAAGAGTGATCTATTGCCATATGTCCTGAAACGGAACAATTAAATTCTTACTTGCAGCAGCCCAAACAGAAATGAAAACATAGTACTCAGTGGACACCATGATTTCTACCTTCCTTTCAAAATAATTGATAACTTTACACTCACTATTTTTGGTTATAATTGTCAGAAAATATTTTTTTATTTAAAGTAAGAAAGAAATGCTACGGATTTGTTGATACTGTCCGAAAAATGGGCGGCACGGTGTCGCAGCGGTACAGTTGCTGTCTTACAGTGCCAGAGACCCTATTCAAAATTGACCTCGGGTGCTGGCAGTATGGGGTTTGCACGTTCTCTTTGTGACCACGTGGGTTTTCTCCGGGTGCTCCAGTTTCCTACCACATCTCCAGTTTCCTACCACATCCCAGAAACGTGCAGGTTTTTAGGTTAATTGGCCTCTGCAAATTGTGGATGAGAAAGTGGGATAGCAGAGAACTAGTGAACGGGTGATCAATGGTCAGCGCGGACTCGGTGGGCTGAAGGGCCTGTTCCCACGCTGTATCTCTAAACTAAACTAAACTGAACTAACCTAAACTGATCCAGACATTGACAGATTTTACAGGCGAAAGACACTGTTCATTGTACATAAATTACTTGTCTGTTTCCACCCATGCTCACCTCTTTTCCCTTATTTGTTTCAGGAAAAAGTATGAAGAAGTCCATCCATGGCGTTGGACACATTGTCTCTACCATGGTCCTAAGCAGAAAACAATCTCTCTTTCATCCTGCTCCACCTCCCATTTCCGAACCGCCAGTGAAGCCAAAGGATATTCCAGACCATAAAAACATCACTGTTATGGATACAAAACTGAAAATCCTGGAGATTTTACAGGTACGAAATATCGCTGTCACAATATTGATATTTTTATTTCCTCCATGATTAGTTGAGAGATAGGGCACTGAAACAGACTCTCTCACCCATCACCCATTGACATTAGTTCCACTCCCGACACGTTAGGGGCAACTTTACAGGTGCCAATTAACCTACAAACCCACACTTCTTTGGGATGTTGGAGGAAACCAGAGCACCCGGAGGAAACCCAGGCAGGAGAACGCATTAACTCACACAGACAGCGTCCAAGGTCAGAATCAAACCAGGGTCTCTGGTGCTGTAGGCAGCAGCTCTCCCAGTTGTGTCACTGTGCCGCCCCACACTTGCCCCTCTGACCACAAAGCTATTGCCTCCAGTCTTTGACGTTTCCACCTTGGGGGGGAAGGGTTCTGTCTGTCTACCCCATACACCATGCCTTTCATAATTTTATGTATTTCTAACAGGTCTCCCCTCAGCCCCCAATGTTCCTGAGAAAACAATCCAAGTTTGCCCAGTCTCTGCCGATAGCTAAAACTCTCTAATCCAGGCGGCATTCTGGTAAATCTCTTCTGCACCCTCTCCCTCTGTAATGGGGGGCCTAGGACTGCACACCATATTAGGCACATGAAGCATCATGCTCATTTCATACTGTAACACTGTTGTGAATCTTGATATATATATAATTTATATTGTATAAGATCGACACAAACAGCTGGAGTAACTCAGCGGGACAGGAGCATCTCTGCAGAGAAGGAATGGGTGACGTTTCAGGGCGAGATCCTTCTTCAGACTGCTTCAGGACAAGGGAAACGAGAGAAATAGGCGATGAGGGAGAGAGATAAAGGAAATTCATTTCTTTGAGTGCAAGATATGCAAAAAAGTAACGATGATAAGTGAAACAGGCCATTGTTAAATGTTTGTTAGGTGAAAACAAGAAGCTAGTGCGACTTGGGTGGGGGAGGGATAGAGAGAGAGAGGGAATGCTGGGGCTACCTGAAGTGAGAGAAATCAATATTCATAAAAAACAATATTGGGCAGTAAGCTGCCCAAGCGAAATATGTGATGCTATTCCTCCAATTTGCATTCAGCAAATATATACATTTACATTTACAGTGATATATACATTTACGGTGGCATAGATATATGTGGGTGAAATGTGAGCAGGTGGGACAAGTGTAGACGTGGCATCTTGGTTGGCAAGGGCAAGTTGGGCTGAAGAGCCTGTTTCCAAGCTATATATATATATACTGTATATATATCTTGGAAGCAGGCCCTTCAACCCAACTTGCCCATGCTGACCAAAATGCCGCATCTACACTAGTCGCACTTGCACAATATATTTGAGCTTTGGAAGATTTTCAAAGTAAATTCATTTAATTTACTCTACTTTTCAGTTCATTCTTAATGTCAGGTTGGACTTCAGAATCTCATACCTGCTGTCCGAATTCAAAAAGAAATTTTCTGGCACTGAACCTGACCCAGAAAACCCAAGTGAAAATTCTGTCAACCCATTCATGGAGTCAGCAGGTGAGCAGATTTTTAACTCGCCTTTCAGAAATATTAGCTGTGAAATTCCAATGAAAGCAATTTGTTTGTACAGAACGTACAAACTCCCTAACAGACAGGATCGAACCCAGGTCGATGGTGCTGGAAAACAGCAAATTCTACCACGATGCCACTGTGCCGCACAAATAGTTAGTGGAGAAGAGAATCTTCAGGCTTCTGAAGGGTCAGTGCAAAATATGGATGTGCAAAAATGATGCAGTATTGCCAATAGGTCTTGGCATTTTTTTGTGGTAATTATTGGTCAAAACAAAAAAAATGGTGATTAATTATCAAGCATTTATTCACAAAATGCTGGAGTAACTCAGCAGGTCAGGCAGCATCTCGGGAGAGAAGGAATGGGTGACGTTTCGGGTCGAGACACTGAAGCCCCGAAACGTCACCCATTCCTTCTCTCCCGAGATGCTGCCTGACCTGCTGAGTTACTCCAGCATTTTGTGAATAAATCGATTTGTACCAGCATCTGCAGTTATTTTCTTATACTAATTATCAAGCATTGTTACTTGAAATCTGCATTTCTCTTTTCAGTCCCAACAATAAACCTGGATTTTATTGGTGAACAAGCAGAATTAATGTTTGTGTTTGGGTAAGTGTTCTGGTTGAGTTTTTTCAAATCAATTTAATTAAATGGCCAATTAACAGTTTTTTCCCTTGATGCGTGGGAGTCCAGTTTCTGGAGCAACTCAGCGGGTCAGGCAGCTTCTCTGGAGAAAAGGAGTCCCCAGTCTGAAGTAGGGTCCCGACCCGAAACATCGCTAATCCATGTTCTCCAGAGATGCTGCCTGACCTGCTGAGTTGCTTCAGCACCTTGTGCCTGTTTTTATATCCAGAGACCTTGCCATTTTAAGGCCTTGCAGCGTAGGTTCACTAGGTTGATTCCCGGAATGGCGGGACTGTCGTATGTTGAAAGGCTGGAGCAATTAGGCTTGTATACACTGGAATTTAGAAGGATGAGGGGGGATCTTATTGAAACATATAAGATAATTAGGGGATTGGACACATTAGAGGCAGGAAACATGTTCCCAATGTTAGGGGAGTCCAGAACAAGGGGCCACAGTTTAAGGGGTAGGCCATTTAGAACGGAGATGAGGAAGAACTTTTTCAGTCAGAGAGTGGTGAAGGTGTGGAATTCTCTGCCTCAGAAGGCAGTAGAGGCCAGTTCGTTGGATGCTTTCAAGAGAGAGCTGGATAGAGCTCTTAAGGATAGCGGAGTGAGGGGGTATGGGGAGAAGGCAGGAACGGGGTACTGATTGAGAGTGATCAGCCATGATCGCATTGAATGGCGGTGCTGGCTCGAAGGGCTGAATGGCCTACTCCTGCACCTATTGTCTATTGTCTATTGTCTATTGTTTTGATTTTGATGTGCAGACGAAAGGTACTGGAGATGTTGCCTTACCAAAAAAGATACCAAGTGCTGGAATAGCTCACCAGGTCAGGCAGCATCTGGTGAACATGGATAGGTGATGCTTCGGGACTCTTTTAGAAAACGTCTCCAATTGCGGGTGATGGTGGAATGTGAGCTTGGGTTTCTGGAGACATAAGGAATTGCGGATGCTGGAATCTTGAGTGAAACACAAAGTGAAGTGATTCAGGCAGCATCTATTTTGGATCGGGACTCTTCTTCAAATGAAGAAAGGTCCCACCCCGAAACATCGCTCTCCAGAGATGCTGCCTGACCTGCTGAGTTACTCCAGCACTTTGTAGAAACATGGAACTGCAGATGCCAGTTAATACACAAAAGGTAACAAAGTGGCTTCACAATCTGCAATTCTTCATACCTGTATCACACCTTCCCCCTGTATCACCATCTGAAACTCTTAAGACTCTATGACCTTCCTTTCTTATCTCTGCTCTTTGTTTCGACCATCTTCCTATCAAAATAAATCCTCGACTATGTTGACCTATTACCTGGCACGCTTTGTCCTGACTCTCCCCTTTCCAGCATTTTTCTTCCCCCCCCCCCCCTTACAGTCAGTCTGAAGAAGGGTCTCGACCCAAAACGTCAGTAGACTTTAGGCTTTAGAGATACGGCATGGAAATGACTCTTAGGCCCACCAAATCCACGCTACCCAGCAATCACCTTGTACACTAGCACTATCCTACATACTAAGGACAATTTACAATATTCAGAAGCCAATTAAACTACAAACCTGTACGTTTTTGGATTGTGGGAGGAAACCAGAGCACCTGGAGAAAACCCACGCTGCCCTAGGGAGGACGTACAAAACTCAGCACCCATAGTCTGGATCGAACCTGGGTCCCTGGCGCTGTGAGGCGGCAACTCTACTGCCGCTCCACTGTGCCGTGCGTCATCTATCCATGTGTTCCGTATATATTGCCTGTCCCACTTTGAATGTGGGACTTTGTGGCACATACGTGGCACTTTGTATCTTTTTTTTGATTTTGATATCTTCACTCAGATATTAAAACGCAAGCTCCATTAGTTTTGTAGTTCGCGTGTGGTGTCGGGCGTACTAAAGCCACGGGTGATTTTACCGATCGTGAATGCACTTAATTGTCTTTTCCGCAGTAAAAGCAACAGTACCCTGGAGGTGGATGACGAGGGAGGCACCATGTTACTACGAGTGCTTATTCACCTGACCATGCACGATTACCCACCGCTCGTCTCCGGCTCACTGCAGCTCCTCTTCAAACATTTCAGTCAAAGGCAGGAGCTGCTTGCCACCTTTAAACAGGTGAGGGGCGCCACTGAAGTGTCTGCATCTGAAGAAGGTTCTTGACCCGAAACGTCACCTATTTATATTCTCCAAAGATGTTGCCTGACCCGCTGAGTTACTCTAGCACCTTGTGCATTTTGTGCCATTGAAGAATAGGTTCTAAATTTAGAATGAAACCAGTTTGAAGTCATGGACATGTCGGCTGGAGTTTTAGTTTAGTTTTAGAGATACATTATGGAAACATCGGTGACATCTTCTCATTTGAGTCTGACGAATGAGAAATTACCAGGCAGGGTGCTTCACTTAGTTTAGTTTAGGGATACAGTGCGGAAACAGGCCCTTTGGCCCACCGAGTCCGCGACAACCAGTGATCCCTGCACACTAACACTGTCCTACGCACATTACGGACAGTTTACAATTTTACCAAGCCAATTAGCCTACAATCCTGTATGTCATTGGGTGTGGGAGGAAACCGGAGCACCTGGAGAAAACCCACGCAGGTCATAGGGAGAATGTACATACTCCGTACAGACATCATCCATAGTCAGGATCTAACACGGGTCTCTGGCGCTGTCAGGCAGCAACTCTACCGCTGAGTCCCGTGTCGTCCTTAATTGATTGATTGAAAGATCCCACATGGAATCTGGTCCTTTGGCCACACTGACCATCGATCTCCCATTCACACTTGTTCCATATTATCCCTCTTTCTCATCGACTCCCCACACACTAGGCGTAATCTTACAGAAGCGAATTAACCTTCACCCTGGCATATCTTTAGAATGTGGGCGGAACCAGAGCACCCGACGGAAACCCACAAGGTCACAGGGAGAACCTGCAAACTCCATACAGGCAGCATCTGAGGTCAGGATCGAAGCAGGGTCTCTGGCATTGTGAGGCAGCAGCTGCACCACTGCGTTGCCCAAAACAACCATGACAGGACTCGAACCTGCAGTCTTCTGATGACATCGCATCAAATGCGATGTCAGATGCCTTATCCCTGAGGCCAAACCATTACATTGTCATGAGCTGCTAGGTTTGTCGATGTATGTGGACGTTATTTCCTTTCTCCCCCCCCCATCATAATTTTACATCAATAAAATCCAGTTGTAATGATGGGAAATATTCATTTATATGTTCTTTATTAGTTTACAAGCAATGTTGGGAAAGGGAGTTCTTGATTCTATCAAAATTATCTACTGATAATTTCCATTTGCATTGGCATTTGTTATTCTCAGTACCAATTTAATTGTTTGGAGTTATTCCCACTTCTGTTTCCCTGTGATGGTTCTCATCAGTTAAATTAAACCTCAAATCTACAAACAAATCTCTTAAATATCCTTTCACCTCGTACCATGTCGGTTTCCTTCAGATGTTGACGGTTAAAAGTATTTTGGTGACCAAACAAATCTCAAGCCTGGTTCAAGGATCTGAACGCAAGTCTGTTTAAAAAGTGTTTTATACATTTTGTTTTGGATTTCAAGGGATGGATGGAAACTTAATCCTTGGCAGTGCTGATCAACTTGTCATAACAAACATGGACTATTAAAGTATCCAATAACTTCACCGAAGGAGTAATTTGATGCTAGTATCAGTATAATGATCCACTTATTCCCCCGTCGAAAGCAACATTTTATAACTCTGCTCTCTCTCCACTTATCACTGCAACAATAAATTCCTCCCTGTCCACTGGCATCGTCCCGCCATCCCTCAAAATCGCTGCTGTCACCCCCATTCTGAAAAAACCTGGTCTCAACCCTGACACCCCAATCAACTTCAGACCAATCTCCAACCTACCCTTTCTGTCCAAAGGGTGCCGTAGCTTCTCAACTCAAATACCACCTCTCTACCAATAACCTGTATGAAACTTTCCAATCCGGATTCCGCTCCAACCACAGTACTGAAACTGCGCTCCTCAAAATCACAAACGACCTTTTCCTCTCCTCTGACGCTGGCAACCTCAACATCCTCATCCTACTTGACCTCAGCGCCACCTTTGACACCATAAATCACTCCATTCTCCTCACCCGACTTGAAACCTCCTTTAACATCACCGGCACAGCCCTATCCTGGTTCAAATCTTACCTCTCTGACAGGCACCAGTTCATCTCCATTAACAACTGTAAATCCCCCACCGCTCCCCTCCCCCAAGGTGTCCCCCAAGGCTCAGTCCTTGGCCCCCTCCTCTTCATCCTTTACCTGTTCCCCCTTGGTCAATTAATCTGCCGTCATGGTCTCAACTTCCACTGCTTCGCCGATGATATCCAGCTCCTCATCTCCACCAAGTCAATCTCCACCACCACACACTCTACACTGACAAACTGCATCACTGAAATAAAATCTTGGCTTCAATCAAATTTCCTCAAACTCAACTGCAACAAATCTGAAATCATCATCATTGGTCCAAAAACACTCACCAAATCCACCCAAAACTTCATCCTCAATATTGATGGTCTCCCAGTACCCACCTCCCCTCACATCCGGAATCTTGGAATCATCTTTGATCAAACCCTCTCCTTCGACAAACACATCAAACACATCACAAAGACAGCCTTCTTCCACCTCAAAAACATTGCCCGTCTCCGTCCATCCCTCTCCTCCACAGCTGCAGAAACCCTCATCCACGCCTTCATCACCTCCCGTCTGGACTACTGCAACAGCCTCCTCTATGGCTCACCCTCAAAAATCATCTGTAAACTTCAATACATTCAAAACTCCGCTGCCCGTCTACTCACCCACTCCCCGATCCGTGACCATATCACCCCCGTCCTTTACAAACTCCACTGGCTCCCCATCCCCCAGAGAATCCAGTACAAAATCCTCCTCATGACCTACAAAGCCCTCCATAACCTGGCCCCATCCTACCTGACTGACCTCCTCCACAGGCACACTCCCACCTGCACCCTCCGCTCTGCTGCTGCCAACCTCCTGTCCCCCCCCCCCATCCAGACCAAACTCAGATCCTGGGGGGACAGGGCTTTCTCCATCGCTGCTCCCACCCTATGGAACTCACTACCCCAAACCGTCAGAGACTCCTCCTCACTCACCACATTCAAAACATCACTGAAGTCTCACCTGTTCAGCACTGCCTTCAACCACTGACCGTCACCTCACCTTCTGTCTCCTTTTTCTGTTCGTTTACTTATTTATCTATTTATTCGCTTCTCTATGTTCTAGTAATCCCTGTAAAGCGTCTTTGAGTGTTTGAAAAGCGCTATATAAATGTAATGCATTATTATTATTATTATAACTCGATTTCACTTATTGGAAAGTGATATTTTCATTCTGCTTCACTGTTAGGTCCAACTTCTGATATCGCCTCAAGATGTGGAGAACTATAAAGTGATCAAATCTGATTTGGATCGTCTGCGCACAATGGTGGAAAAGTCGGAGCTGTGGGTCGTCAAGAAGAACAGACTAGGAACTGAGGGCAAGAAGCCAAACTCAGAGGTAACCTCCCACCTCCTAGAGTCATACAGCGTGAAAACAGGCCCTTCCGCCCAACTTGCCCACGCCGACCAACATGCCCCATCTGCACAAGTCTGACCTGCCTGCCTTTGGTCCAAATCCCTTTAAACCTATCCTATCCATGTAACTGTAAATGTTTCTTAAACGTTGGTGATAGTACCTGCCTCAACTACCGAAGATAGACACAAAAAGCTGGAGTAACTCATGAGGTCAGAAGTGATGAGTAGAATTAGGCCATTCGGCCCATCAAGTCTACTCTGCCATTCAATCATGGCTGATCTATCTCTCCCTCCTAACCCCATTCTTGTGCCTTCTCCCCATTACCCCTGACACCCGTACTCAGCCGTAACTCAGCCAGTCAGACAGCGTTTCTGGAGGAAAGGAATAGGTGACCGTTCTTCAGACTCGGATAGAGCTTCAAAACAATGTTATTTTATGGTATGCAGTATTTCTAATCTCTTCAAAATCATGCACATTCCAGAAGAGGCACAATTCACTGTTCACGATCATTTTAATTATGTCAGATACCACAGGTAGCGATCTTAGCAGCATCTGTGCACTGAGTGCTTTTGTGAGCATTCGAGATGCAGTGTGGAAACAGGCCCTTCGGCCCACCGAGTCCGCGCCGGTCAGCAATCACCCATACACAGGTTCCATCCCACACACTAGGGACAATTTACAGAAGCCAATTAACCTACAAACACACACTGTGGGAGGAAAGTGGAGCACCCAGAGAAAACCCACGCGGTCACAGGGAGCAGGTGCAGACTCTTCACAGACAGCACCCCTAGTCAGGATCGAACCCAGGTCTCTGGCGCTGTGAGGCGGCAGCTCTACCACTGCGCCACTGTGCCGTCAATTAACTGACAAACGCGCATACCTTTGGGATGCCGGAAAAAAACGGAGCACCGGAAGAAACCATTTCTATGGAGAGAGAAATAGTTAATGAGTTTGATCAATAATTCTACATGAACACTACACAACACTAACTTCAACTAGCTTAGTTTAGATTAGTTTAGTCTATTGTCACGTGTTTCAAGGTGCAGTGAAAATGTATTTGTTGCGTGATATCCAATCAGACGAAAGTATGCACGATCACAATCGAGCCATCCACGATGTACAGATACGGGATAAAGGGAATAACGTTTATTGCAAGATATTTCCAGTAAAATCCAATTAAAGGTAGTCCGAGGGTCTCCAATAAAATAGATGGTAGCTCACGAACGCACTCCAGTTGACTTTCTTCAGAATACTCAGCAGGTCAGGCAGCGTCTGTGGAGAGAGAAACAGAGTTTATGATTTGGTCAATAACTCTGCATGAACATCTCTAGAATTGTCGAGGCTAAAACTAATAGATGGAAAATTCTGGAAGTGCATACATTATTTTCGAGTATAAAGTCATGGAGTCCCACAGCCCAGAAATAGGCCAAATTTGCCCTGCCAACCAAGATGCCCCATCTACACTAGTCCCACCTGTCTGCATTTGGCCCATATCCCTCCAAACCCTTCCTATCCATGTACCTGTCCAAATGTATTTTAAATGCTGTACTTGTACCTGCCTCACATACCTCCTCTGACAGCTGGTTTCATATGCCTGCCACCCTCTTTGTGAAAAAGTTGACCCTCGGGTTTCCATTAAATCTTTCCCCTCTCACTTTCAACCTGTAAGCTTTGCATACTGGAAGCTGGATCTTGGGAAATATGTCAGATTATGATTTCTGACAACCCATTCTGATTTTTGAGCCACTTGTTCGGATGCATTAACAACATAACAACAGTTTCAACTTGCTCAGCAAAAAACTTTTACCCCATGTTTCGCTTAGGCAGCTTACAGCCCAGCGGTGTGAATATTGATTTCTCTAACTTCTAGTAACCCCTGCATTCCTTCTCTCTCCATCCCTCACCCTAGTCATCCATCCAGTTTCACAGTCGTCCTGTTTAGTTTCATGGTTTCACTCATTATCACCTTCTCCACAGCCAACAATGGACTATTGTGGGCTCCACCTTTCCTTCATCGTCACTGCTGGCTTTGATTTTTCCTTTTGCATATCTTTCGTTCCTTTGTTCTTTGTACCTGTTCATAATCTTTAGTTTCCCTCTCCCCTCACTTTCAGTCTGAAGAAGGGTCTCGACCCAAAACACCAGCTTTTCCTTTTCTCCAGAGATGCTGCCTGACCCGCTGAGTTACTCCACCATTTTGTGTCTATATTCCTCGTAATTGCAGTTGTATATGTAAATGTGTGCATAGTTGTTGCAAGTTTGTTTCACCACTGCATTACTCATCTTGCAGGAGACTGGTGATGATGCTACTAGTCTGCCCAAGTCAACAGGAGTGAAAAATTGTGGGAACTATCAAGAAGTAAAAGAGGTGAGTTTTATTTAGAAAGAGAAGTGGACTGTTATAGTTGTGGAACTCTGTCTGTCTCTCTGCCTCTCTCTCTCTGCCTCTCTCTCTCTCTGCCTCTCTCCCATTTGCCTCTCTCTCTCTCTCTGCCTCTCTCTCTGCCTCTCTCTCTGCCTCTCTCTCTCTGCCTCTCTCTCTCTGCCTCTCTCTCTCTGCCTCTCTCTCTCTGCCTCTCTCTCTCTGCCTCTCTCTCTCTGCCTCTCTCTCTCTGCCTCTCTCTCTCTGCCTCTCTCTCTCTGCCTCTCTCTCTCTGCCTCTCTCTCACTGCCTCTCTCTCACTGCCTGTCTCTCTCTGCCTGTCTCTCTCTCTCTGCCTGTCTCTCTCTCTCTCTGCCTGTCTCTCTCTCTCTCCGCCTGTCTCTCTTTCTGTCTCTCTCTCTCTCTCTCTCTCTCTCTCTCTCTCTCTCTCTCTCTCTCTCTCTCTCTCTCTCTCTCTCTCTCTCTCTCTCTCTCTCTCTCTCTCTCCCTCTCTCTCTCTCTCTCTCTCTCTCTCTCTCTCTCTCTCTCTCTCTCTCTCTCTCTCTCTGTGTCTCTCTCTCTCTCTCTCTCTCTCTCTCTCTCTCTCTCTGTGTCTCTCTCTCTCTCTCTCTATCTGTCTCTCTCTCTCCCTGTCTCTCTCTCTGTACATCTCTCTGCCTCTCTCTTTCTGTCTATTTGTCTGTTTCTCTCTCTGTCTTTCTCTCTGTCTCTCTCTCTGTCTGTCTCTCTGTCTCTCTCCCCGTCTTCCTCTCTCCCCGTCTGTCTCTCTCCCCGTTTGTCTCTCTCCCTGTCTGTCTTTCTCCCCGTCTGTCTCTCTCCTCGTCTGTCTCTCTCCCCGTCTGTCTCTCTCCCCCTGTCTGTCTATTCAAGAGAGAGTTGGATATAGCTCTTAGGGCTAACGGAATCAAGGGAAAAAGCAGGAACAGGGTGCTGATTCTGGGTGACCAGCCATGATCATATTGAATGGTGATACTAGCTCGAAGGGCCAAATGGCCTACTCCTGTACCTACTTTCCATGTTTCTATGTTTCTCTGAATTGGAAATCAAATTGAATATAAATCTGGGGCTGTTTCACAGTGGAGCCTGAGAAATGTGTCATGAATAAGTTTA
Organism: Rhinoraja longicauda; assembly: GCF_053455715.1. Classification (NCBI taxonomy): domain Eukaryota; kingdom Metazoa; phylum Chordata; class Chondrichthyes; order Rajiformes; family Arhynchobatidae; genus Rhinoraja; species Rhinoraja longicauda. Next base: position 15,542,145 of record NC_135976.1, on the reverse strand, counting down.
TGGATTTGGACACCACAGTGAGGGTCACATTTCTGATCTCATCCATATTGTGTTCTAGAAATAAAGATGGCCTCAATATCAATATTGGTCACACAGTGGCGCAGCTGGTAAAGCCACTGCCTCACAGCACCAGAGACCTGGGTTCCACCCTGACCTCAGGTGCTGTCTGTGCAGAGTTTGCACGCTCTCCCTGTGACCGTGTGGGTGTCCTCCAGTGTCCTCCCACATCCCAAACACATGCAGGTTGATTGGCCTCTGTAAATTGTCCCAAGTGCGTATGGGCGGGGATAACGTAGAACTAGTGTGAATGGGCGGTCGATGGTCGGCGTGGTCTCGGTGTGCTGAGGGCCTGTTTCCATGCTGCATCCATCAGTCAATCAATCATGAACTGATCTATAATGTCAACCTTGCAGATTTTGGAGCGTCTGAATCGAATGTGTGGCGTTGGTGAACAAGTCAGGAGAAAACAGCAGAGGTTGCTGAAAAATATGGGCGCTCATAAAGTCATGCTGGACCTTCTTCAGGTGCCTTACGACAAGGTGAGAACATGGGAACCGTTGTGACAATGGGCTGGACCAAACAAAAGGACATGCAGCCGTAGAAGGGAATGGTTGTTCAGTCAGCAGTAGTTCTTTGGGAGTTCCTCGCCTGTATCCACCTATCACTCACCTGCCCCTCCTCTCTGCCAGCTTTCTCCCCTCCTCCTGCCCACCATACTCGGTCTGAAAAAGGGTCCCGAGCCGAAACGTTACTTTATAGTTTCTTGGAGACTCGAGGAACTGAAGATGCTGGAATCTTGACCAAGGCATAAAGTCCACAAGTTAGGGCACTGTCCGATTCACCTCAACCCATTGCAGACATTGGACATTATGTCTGTGTAAAAAATCATGAGAGGAATAGATCGGGTAGATGCACAGAATCTCTTGCCCAGAGTCGGTGATTCGAGGATCAGAGGACATAGGCTTAAGGTGAAGGGGAAAAGATTTCATAGGAATCTGAGGGGCAACCTTTTCGCACAAAGGGTGGTGGGTGTATGGAACAAGCTGCCGAAGGAGGTAGTTGAGGCAGGGACTATCCCAACATTTAAGAAGCAGTCAGGCAGGTACATGGATAAGACAGAGTTGGAGGGATATGGACCAAATGCAGGCAGGTGGGACTAGTGCAGCTGGAACATGTTGGCCGGCGTGGGCAAGTTGGACCGACGGGCCTGTTTCCACACTGTACCACTCTATGATTCTATGACTCTAAATGGTGCACTCCAATTCTGCACTCTGTGTCTTTCCCTTTGCTCTTTCTATTGTACTTAAGTTTGACTTATTTGTATTTATGTACGGTGTTAACTGTCCTGATTGGATTGCATGCAAAACAAAGCTGATCACTGACAACGTCACGGGACAACATGGGCACGGTGGCGCAGCGGTAGAGTTTCTGCCTTGAGACCCGGGTACAATCCTTACTACGGGTGCTGTCTGTCTGTACGGAATTTATATTTTCTCCCTGTGACCCAACAAAATAAATTAAAAATAAATAAATAAATGAACCTTGTGTTGCATTGCAGACTGATGTAAAAATGTGTGAGATTTTGAAGTACACACACCAATTCCTTCAGAAGTTCTGTGCTGGAAGTCCTGAGAATCAAACTCTGCTCTATAAGCACCTGAACCTCTTCTTAACATCCGGAGTAAGTAAACTGTTGCGCATGTGGTTTCACGGGGTTAATCTACTTCGCTTCCAGGTGAGAGGGGTAAAGTCTAAATGAGATAAAGGAGGTGCAAGGTTTTACGCACAGCGGGGTGGTGCCTGGAACTGGATTCTGGGAGTCGTGGTAGAGGCAGATGCCATTGTGGCGTTTAAGAGGCTTTTAGATGGATCCTAGACCAAGTGGACCCGTTGGGCCCAAACCTCTCCTGCATTGGTGCAGCACCCTCTCCTACCCCCTCCCTCCCCTCCCCCTCCCCTCCCCACTTCCCCTTCCCCCTCAACCCCCCTTATCCACCCTCCTCCCTCCCTCACCCTCCCTCCCTCACCCTCCCTCCCTCCCCCTCCCTCCCTCCCTGGGAGATAGATTTAAACTTTAAAATGTGAATAACTTAAAAAATATAACACCGATTTCAATAAAACTACTTGCTTTACCATTAAAGCGACAACGGTGAGTAAGGTGGGCCTAAGATTGTCAAGCTATCGTGTACCGTTTTGGCTGTAGTTCGATCACAAATAAACAAACAAACGAGAGTTTTAGTATATAGATGCGATGAGTGGTGATATGGATCACGGCAGGCAGGTGCCATTGTCATAGAGTCAGACAACGTGGAAACAGGCACTTTTGGCCATCATGGAACAATGCTGATCCAGACGCCCCATCTACGCTGGTCGCATTTGCCCACGTTAGGCTCATCTATATACTAAAACACTTGTTTGTTTGTTTGTTTGTTCCTGAACTCCAGCCAAAACGGTACATGATAGCGCGACAATTTTAGGCCCACCTTACTCACCGTCGTCCCTTTGGTGCTAGTGGAAGAAGTTTCATTGAAATCGGTGTTATATTTTTAAAGTTATTCACATTTTAAAGTTTAAATCGGTCTCCTAGGAGGGGAGGGGTGTGGGAGGGGGAGGGGGAGGAGGGAGGATCGAGGGATGGGGGAGGGGGAGAGGGAGGTGGGGGGGAAAGGGGAGGGGCTGAGGGAAGGTGGGGGGGAGGGGTTGGGGGGAGGGGGGGGAGAGGGGAGTGGGGGAGGAGAGGGTGCTGCACCAATACAGGAGAGGTTTGGACCCAACGGGTCCACAGTCTCCTATCCCTCTAAATCTTTCCTATCCATGTACCATGAGTTTAGTTTATCTCAGCATCATGTTCAGCACTGACATTGTGGGCCGAAGGGCCTGTACCCGTGCTGTCCTGTTCCATGTTCCATGCGAATCTGAAAAATCCAGACCAACTTTTTTTAAGCTAATATAGTGTCTTTCAGAAAATGCAATAAAAAGAATAGACATCTATAATTTTCAAATAAAACCATGATGGCAAGAATTAAAACTGAACAGGAAATTCAGGAAGCACTCAGTTATCTTTTTTTATTGCAGGAAATACTCTGCACTTAGTTATTTTAGATTTGCAGTGTCAGCAGTATTTTGCTTGCAGTAGAGTTTGTCAGCTTGCTGAGACTTTGTTGCAAGGTGGTGAAATCTACTCTAAATCCTGTCTTGCAGAGTGGTGAGAATCTGTGGATGCTGGAATATGGGGAAAGGTCAATAAGCTGCTGGGGGAAGTCAGGAATGACTGAGTGGAAAGGAATGGTTGACATTTTGTGACAGAGCCTTGTGTCAATGTGGAGGGGGAGGAGAGAGGGGGCATAAGGAAAAGGCGTGTAGGAAAGAACTGCAGATGTTGGTTTTTGGGACAATTTTTTTACAACTTACCAAAAACAATTGTCCCTTGTGTGTAGTGTACGGATAGTGTTAGTGTACGGGGTGATCGCCAGTCAGCGTAGACTCGATGGGCCGAAGGGCCTGTTTCTGTGCTGTATCTCTAAAGTCTAAAGTAAAGACCCGGTTGCTGCGAGATGTGGCGTAAGATCGTACCTAGTGTCCTGTGATGTAAGTAAAGTAAAGGGGGAGATGTGATGTATATGTGATGTAAATGCCAGTGCCCCCTTGAGGCCAAGAATGTCCTTCAATCAGCAGTGATGAGTTCCGTCTGTCCTTCCTTCCTTCCTTCCTTCCTTCCTCAGCTCTTGGAGGCAGAGACGATGCAGCACATTTTCATGAACAACTACCAGCTGTGCTCGGAGATCAGCGAAACGGTTCTGCAGCACTTTGTGCACTGCTCGGCGACTCATGGCCGCCACGTCAAGTACCTCGAGTTCCTGCACACCATCATCATCGCTGAAGGGAAGTACGTGAAGAAGTGCCAAGACATGGTGATGACCGAGGTAAGAACAGCTGAAGGCTCTTGCAGTCGTTGAAGACACTGGAAGACACTGTCTCCAAAAGGCAGCCCGCACCATCAGAGACCCACACCACCCTGGCCACGCTCTCATTTCACTCTTACCAAGGTGCAGGAGTCTTGAAACCGTAAACTCCAGGTTCAGAAACAGTTTCTTCCCAACAACCGAAGATAGACACAAAATGCTGAAGTAGCTCAGCTGGACAGGCAACATCTTTGGAGAGAAGGAATGGGTGACGTTTCGGGTCGAGACCCTTCAGAGTCCAAAGAAGAGTCTCGACCCGAAACGTCATCCATTCCTTCTCTCCAGACATGCTGCCTGTCCCGCTGTGCTACTCCAGCATTTTGTGTCTATCTTCGGTTTAAACCAGCATCTGCAGTTCCTTCCGACACAATCTTCCCAACAACCACGAACACGACAAACCCCAACTAAACCTCTATTGACTCCACCTATATTTCAAACTGCATCGGCAAGGCCACCAGCATAATCAAGGACGAGACTGACTCCCTCTTCTCCCAATAGTCAATAGTCAATTTTATTTGTCACATACACATAAATGTGCGGTGAAATGAAAGATTCCCCACAGTCCAACAATAAGAGCAATAAAAATAAGCAATAACACACACAGTCATAAACCAACACCAAACAAAAAGAAACATCCATCACAGTGAGTCTCCTGCAGTCACCTCCTCACTGTGATGGAAGGCCAGAATGGCTTTTCTCTTCCCCTGCCGTCTTCTCCCGCGGTCAGGCTGTTGAAGTTGCCACGTTCCAGGCCGCGCCGGACGGTGAAAGGTCCCCTCCCCCATCAGGCAAGAGGTACGGAAGTGTGAAAATGCACACCTCCTGATTCTGGGACAGTTTCTTCCCAGCTGTTTTCAGGCAACTAAAGCATCTTATCACCAACCAGAGAGCAGTCCTGAACTACTATCTACTTCATTGGAAACCCTCGGACTATCTCTAATTAGACTTATTGGAATTTATCTTGCAATAAAAGTTATTCCCTTTATCATGTATCTGTACACTGTGGACGGCTTGATATTAATCATGTATAGTCTTTCCGCTGACTGGATAGCGCTCAATAAAAAGCTTTTCGCTGTACATTGGTACATGTGACAGTAAACTAAATCATGAACTATGGACAGTCTTGGTTGCACAAAGGACTTTGGGCTTTTTACACTAATATTGTTTTTTTTGTTACTGATATATTTTGTATTATAATGTTATCTGTGAGTACTGTGTTTGAAGGCCTGTGAAGCTGCTGGAAGTAAGAATTTCATTGTTCAGTTGCCGGTATATATGACAATCAAATAGTCTTTGACTATTTATCATGCTGGCTTTGAACATCTAGTGTGTAACCGTGAGATATAAAAATAAGGAACTGGAAATGCTGGTTTATACCAAAGTTAGATACAAAAATGCTGGAGTAACTCTGTGGGCCAGATAGCATCCCTGGAGAAAATGGTTAGGTGATATTTTGGGCCAGTACCCTTCTTCAGTCTGACCTATCTATTTTCTCTAGAGATGCCACCTGACCTGCTGAGTTACTCCAGCATTTTGTGTCTGTCTTTGTAACCATGAGGCCGGCACAATGGCGCAGCGGTAGAGTTGCTGCTTGAAAGCTCCAGAGACTTGGGTTCAATCCGGACTTTGGGTGCTGTTTGTACGGAGTTTGCACGTTCTCCCTGTTACCACGCGTGTTTTCTCCGGGTGCTCTGTTATCATCCCACACTCCAAAGACGTGCAGGTTTGTAGGTTAATGTAGGACAATGCTCGAGTATGGGCATCGCTGTTCGGTGTGGACACAGCGGGCCAAAGGGCCTGTTTCTGCGCTGTATCTCTAAACTAAACAAGCGTATGTGTTGTCGGCGCGGACTCAGTAGGTTGAAGGTCCTTTTTCCATGCTTTATCTCTAAACTAAACTAAACTAAATTAAAATAAATTAAACAAAACTAAATTAAACGAAACTAAATTAAACGAAACTAAATTAAACGAAACTAAATGAAACTAAACTAAACTAAACTAAACCAAAGGAAGACTTTCATTTTGAACGGTTTGTCATGTTTCAACAGCTGACCAATGCGGGAGATGATGTTGTGGTGTTCTACAATGACAAGGCCTCTTTTGCGACCATGTTGGAAATGATGAATGTGGCCAGGGATGGTGTGGAAGAGAACAGCCCCCTTGCGTATCATATCTCACTGGTGGAGTTGCTTGCAGCCTGTGCCGAGGGCAAGAACGTTTACACTGAAATCAAATGTACATCCATGCTGCCTTTGGAGGACATTGTACGAGTGGTCACGCATGAAGATTGCATCACGGAGGTATTCCCCACTGTTTTTGCATTCTACGAAACATTGTTAGAAAATAATTCCCAATCTGGTGCTGTAACTCATTTGGCAATGAAGCGGGCTAAAGCAGATGAAGAATGAGGAAACTTAAGGTGATCAATACATTCAAAAGACCTTTAATGTGAAACTTTGGAATAAATGGATGATGCAAAATCAGAGCAAAAAAATGAGTGCAAAACAAAATACTATAGGATACATTTCAGCATCTGTTATTGTAGACTTGCAGATGAGTTAGTGCTATCATGCACTTGATTTGATAAATCAAAAGAGTAAAGTTTAACCTTCGTGCTTTAATGCCCTTTAGTGTTGGACATTTCCACCATGGGGAAAAAGGTTCTGACTGTCTACCCTATCTATGCCTCTCCTAATTTTATACACTTCCATCAAGTCTTCCCTAAACCTCCAATGTTCCAGGTGTAAATGTCTGTTCTGATATAAATGTCTTTACATTTACAGTTTTTATCTTTATATATATTAGGTGAAAATAGCCTATGTCAACTTTGTGAATCATTGTTATGTCGACACAGAAGTGGAAATGAAGGAGATTTACACCAGCAACCACATCTGGAAACTTTTTGAGAACTTCACTGTAGATATAGCATTGGTAAGTGAAAGCACAATGTAATAGAGAACAAGAGAGAGGTAGAGTCGCTGCCTCACTGTGCCAGAGACCCAGGTTCGGTCCTGACCTCGGGTGCTATCTATGTGGCGTTTACCCATTCTCCCTGTGACTGCATGAGTTTCCTCTAGGTGATCCGGTTTCCTCCCACATCCCAAAGAATTGTGGATTTATGGGTTAATTGTCTTCTGTAAAATTGCCCCTAGTGTGTAGGGAGTGGGTGAGAGAGTGGGATAACATAGAGTTGTAAATAGAGTCATACAGCATGGGAACAGGCCTGTAGGCCCAATGAGTCCACACCGACAATTGATTACCCCTTTACACTAGTTCATTGTTATCCCAATTTCATATCATATCATATCATATTTATACAGCCGGAAACAGGCCTTTTCGGCCCACCAAGTCCGTGCCGCCCAGCGATCCCCGTACATTAACACTATCCTACACCCACTAGGGACAATTTTTACATTTACCCAGCCAATTAACCTACATACCTGTACGTCTTTGGAGTGTGGGAGGAAACCGAAGATCTCGGAGAAAACCCACGCAGGTCACGGGGAGAACGTACAAACTCCTTACAGTGCAGCACCCGTAGTCAGGATCGAACCTGAGTCTCCGGCGCTGCATTCGCTGTAAAGCAGCAACTCTACCGCTGTGCTACCGTGCCGCCCTATCCTCTCCGTACACACTAGGGAGTGAATGCGAATATTTTTCAAAGAATAATGGCGGCAGTGGTAGTGATGCAGTGGTAGAGTTGCTGCCTCACAACGGCAGAGATTCGGATTCGATCCTGACTCCGGGTGATGTTTGTGCGGACTTTGTACATTCTTCCGGTGACCACATGGGTTTTCTCCGGGTGCTCCGGTTCCTTCCACATTCCAAAGACATACAGGTTTGTAGATTTATTGGCTTCTGTAAACTGCCCCTGGTGTGTAGGATAGAACTGGTGTACCAGTGATTACTGGTCAGCGTGGATTTGGTGGACCCAAGGGCCAGTTTCCGCGCTGTATCTCGAGAATTAAAATGGAAAACTAATAACATAACAGTAATTTAATTACAATTTATCCTTTCATAAAGTAACTTTTTTACAAAGCAGAGTTTGAACAACAATTGTCAGATCTCATGATGAATTTGAAACTAACAAGTAAAATACTTTGTTCTGAGCTATGTACGTTTTAGTAAATTGAAGAGATTAAGTCAAAGATTCATAGAGTGACACAATGTGGAAGCAGGCCCTTCGGCGCAACTTGCCCACACCGGCCAATATGTCCCAGCAACACTAGTACCATCTGCCTACGCTTGGTCCATATCCCTCCAAAGCTGTTCTATCCATGTACCCATCTAACTGCTTCTTAAATGTTGGGATAGTCCCTGCCTCAACTACCTCCTCCGGCAGCTTGTTCCATACACCCACCACCCTTTGTGACAAAATGTTATCCCTCAGATTCCTATTAAATGTTTTCCCCTTCACCTTAAGCCTATGTCCTGAAATATGTCACTGCGTTTTCAGCTCATTTAAATTTATTTTTTGCGAACAAAGGTAACATATTTTATGTATTGCGGTTTTCAATTATTTAGCATCTCATTTCAAATGCTGTGAATAATAAAGTAACGATTCAATTTAGGTTTGTGCAGCTCAGACTGTGGTTTAGCCGGAGTTTTCTTTTAAATTCTTGAGAATGATTCGATAAATGAACGAAGAATAATTAGTCTTCATTATTTTTTTGCGGTGTTTTAATCAACTGAATAAATTGAAATTCTCTTAATGCAATTAATGTTTCCTTTCAATTGTACAGGTTTGTAATAAAAGAGAGAAGAGGATTACAGACCCAGTTCTGGAGAAATATGTGGTCAATGTTGCCATGGATACCATGAGTGCATTCTTCAGTTCTCCATTCTCTGAAAACAGCACATCGCTGCAGGTAATTCCCCTAGAATTCTTCATCAGTAATTCATGTTCATATCTGATAGGAGCAGAATTAGGCCATTCGGCCCATCAAGTCTACTCCGCCAATCAATCATGGCTGATCTACCTCTCCTTCCTAACTCCGTTTAGTTTAGTTTAGAGGTACAGCACTGAAACAGGCTCTTCGGCCCACCGAGTCCACACCGACCAGCGATCCCCGCGCATTAACACTATCCTACTCACACTTGGGACAATTTACAATTACACAAAGCCAATTGACCTACAAACCTGTGCGTCTTTGGAGTGTGGGAGGAAACCGAAGATCTCGAAGAAAACACTCAGGGGTCACGGGGAGACAATACAAATTCCGTACAGATAGTACCCGTAGTCAGGATCGAATCCCGGTCTCCTGATGCACCACCAGGCCGCCCGTCTTCTGCCTTCTCCTCATAACCCCTGACACCCGTACTAATCAAGAATCTATCTATCTCTGCCTTAAAAATACCCATTGACTTGGCCTCCACAGCCTCTGTGGCAGTGAATTCCACAAATTCACAACCCTCTGACTAAAGAAATCTCTCCTTTAATTCTGAGGCTATGAACTCTGGTCCTAGACTCTCCCACTAGTGGAAATAACCTCTCCACATCCACTCTATCCAGGCCTTTCACTATTTGGCAAGTTTCAATGATATTCCTCCCCCCCCCCCCTCATCCTTCTAAACTCCAGTGAGTACAGGCCTAGTGCCTTCAAGTGCTCATCAAATGTTAACCCACTCATTCCTGGGATTGTTGGGCAAAACAGCGTTTCCTCTCTTCAGACCATCACCTGTCTTCTGTGTTAGTAAATTCCTGATCAACCTACGTTAGTGAGATTAAAATTAAAAATCACAAATTCAAAATTTAAAAAATCATGATTTGTTTGCAATGACTTCAATGCAAAAAGCTCACCAATGCTATTGGATCAGATATCTTTTTCTGAGGTCTAAGTTAGTCCCGCATGCCCACGTTTGGCCCTTATCCCTCTAAACCTTTCCTATCCATGCACCATGAGATTAGTTTATCTTGGCATCGTGGATGAAACAGACGTTGTGGACTGAAGGGCCTGTTCCTGTGCTCTATATTCTATGCAATTATTAACCATCCGGACCAAAAGTTTAAAAAAAATCTAATGTAGACTGTCTTTCAGACGAGGATGTCAACTAAATCTCATTAAAAATGCAATTTAAGAAAAATAGGCATCGGTAATTTGCAAATCAAACCAGGATGGCATGCATTAAAATCGAACAGCATCTGCAATTCCTTGTAGTTTTTCCCATTTTAAACCCAATGCATATTGACCGTCTGTTTTATATTTCAGACACACCAGTCCATTGTAGTGCAGCTGCTGCAGTCTGAATGCCGACTTCTAGATTGCTCATGGCTACAACAACAGCAAAAGCCTTCCGTGGAAAACTGCATCCGGACACTAGCCATGATGGGTAAGATGGAGGACCTTTCCTGTACAAGATCAGAATTTGCCAAAAAATGGAAGCATTCACCCACTGAATACCATGGCGGCTGTCAGTGGAGAAGGATTTTCTTTCAGTCCGGAATATTAGCAGATCATAGAGTCATACAACACGGAAACAGGGCCAACCAAGATGCCTCAAATTAGCTAGTCCCATTTGGCCCATATCTTTTTTCCAAGGGTGGAAATGGCAAAGACTAGACTAAAGGGCATAACTTTAAGGCGAGAGGGACAAATTTAAAGGGGGTGGGGCAGGTTTTATTACACGGAGGTTGGTGGGTACCTGGAACATACTGCCGGGGGGTGGTGATGGCGGTAGGTGTGATAGTGGTGTTTAAGGGTAGGTGTGATGGTGGTGTTTATAGGCTGGCACATATCTATGCAGGGAACGGAGGGATATGGATCACGAGCAGGCAGAGGAGATCAGTTTAAACTGGCATCATGTTAACATTAACTTGGCACGGACATTATGGGCCGAGGGGATTGTTCCTGTGCTGTACTGTTCTATACTATTCTATAGGTGTTTAAACTAGCTAGTTGTTTCATGTGTCATGAAAGGAGTGAACACAAAGTGCTGGAGTAACTCAGCGGGTCAGGCAGCATCCCTGTAGACCGTGGATAGGTGACGTTTCGGGTTGAGACCCTTCTTCAGACCAAAGACTTTGTGTCTTCTTTTGGAAACCAAGGTCTGAAGTTTGTTGCCTCCACGCAAAAGCACAGGAGTGTCACAGGAGACTGTGAAAGCCAGCGTGCTGAACAGATCTCACCACTCTGCATTAAAGTCGGTGACGCCTTTGTGAGTTCATAGGTTCATAAGACATCGGAGCAGAATTCAGCCATTCGGACCATCAAGTCCACTCCGCCATTTAATCATGGCTGCTATATATTTTCTCTCAACCCCATTCTCCTGCCTTCTCCCCGTAACCTTTGACACCCTTACTAAGCAACAACCTGTCAAGCATTCCTTTAAAAGCACCCAATGACTTGCCCTCCACAGCCGCCTGTAATGTTGTGGATTTTTATTGCAGCAAAGAGCCGTTCGATCCACCTTCCCATGGACCTGGATGCTCAGGCTGGCAAGTTGTTGAACAATCAGTCGCTGGCGACACAGAGAAATGCGCCGAACGTTAAGGCAAACACGCGCACGTTCCCTCGTTCGGGAGTGTCTCCGCAGCAGTGGGACTACAAGAACATCATTGAAAGGCTACAGGTGTGTTTGCTGTCCCTTCCTTCACCTTCACTGTAATTCCAATGGAGTCATAGAGTCATACAGCACGGACCAAGTCGGCATGTTGGGTCGAAGGGTCGGCACAGTTGACCTTTCAGCCCAACTTGCCCATGCTGACCAAGACCTTTCCAAAGCCTCTGCATCTCTCCTGTAAGGGATAACCAGAACTGCTGACCAAGACCTTACCAATGCCTCCATGTCTATCCTGTGATGGGTTGACCAGAACTGCGCACAATACTCCAAATGTGTTCTCACCAAAGTCCTATGGAGATCAGAGTTGTTTAAATTGCAGAAAACGTTTAAAACTCGGGAAGAGCTTCAGTGGGCATTGGTTTCTTGAGTGATGATGCCTGCAATCAGGCCTTTATTTTGCTTCCAGCTGTGATACTTGTTTGATTTTCTCCAGGATATTATTATAACCCTGGAGGACCGACTGCAACCGCTGGTGGAAGCTGAGCTCTCTGTTCTCGTTGATGTCATGCACAGGCCAGAGCTGTTGTTTGCAGAAGGAACGGAAGCCAGGGAGCGGTGTGAAAATGGAACATTCATCGCTAAGTAAGTGCAGGAATCCAGATCAAGTGGAGAGGAATAGATGAATTTGCTACCCAGTACAACGCTGATACCAAACATTACTATCAATGTAAAAGCAGGACACAAAGTGCTGGGGCTACTCAGCGGGTCAGGCAGCTTATATGGAAAACATGGACGGGTGATTTTTCGGGTTGGGACCTTTCTTCTCACGAAGTGCTGGAGTCACTCAGCGGGTCAGGCAGCATCTTTGGAGAACAAGGATAGGTGATGTTTTGGGTCGGGACTCTTCTTCCTCTCTGGAGTACATGGATAAGTGATGTTTAGGATCGGGTCCCTTCAAAGTGATAAAGATGCTTTGTCCTACCTCTTCTCTCTTCCAGCTTTCTTTCCCCTACTTCCCTGCAATCAGTCTGAAGAATGGTCATGACCCAAAATGTCACCTATCCATGTTCTCTGGAGATTCTGTCTGACCCATTGAGTTACTCCAGCATCCTGTGTTCTTTTTTGTAAACCAACATCTGCAGTTCCTTGTGCCTCCATATCACCAGCAACACATCAAGAGCTGGAATAACTCAGTGGGTCAGGCAGCATCTGTGAAGGGAACTTGATTGCTGCTGCCCTTTAACCATGTTCTGACCCAGATTCATACAGCCTGCCCATTCCCTCACAGATGCTGCCTGACCTGTTGGTTTTTTTTGCGCAAGGTTCCAGCATCAGCAGTTCCTTGTGTCTCCAATGTAGTACATTCATTCTTGAATCATATAGGGCCTTGTTCTCCTAGGTATGTTGGCATTCATAGCGAGGGGATTTGAGATTAGGAGCAGGGAGGTTCTGCTGCAGTTGTACAGGGCATTGGTGAGACCACACCTGGAGTATTGCGTACTGTTTTGGTCTCCTAATCTGAGGAAAGACATTCTTGCCATAGTGGGAGTACAGAGAAGGTTCACCAGATTGATCCCTGGGATGGCAGGACTTTCATATGAAGAAAGAATGGATAGACTCGGTTTGTACTCGCTGGAATTTAGAAGATTGAGGGGGGATCTTACAGAAACTTACAAAATTCTTAAGGGGTTGGACAGGCTAGATGCAGGAAGATTGTTCCCGATGTTGGGGAAGTCCAGAACAAGGGGTCACAGTTTAAGGATAAGGGGGAAGTCTTTTAGGACCGAGATGAGAAAGTTTTTTTTCACACAGAGAGTGGTGAATCTGTGGAATTCTTTGCCACAGAAGGTAGTTGAGGCCAGTTCATTGGCTATATTTAAGAGGGAGTTAAATGTGGCCCTTGTGGCTAAAGGGATCAGGGGGTATGGAGAGAAGGCAGGTACGGGATACTGAGTTGGATGATCAGCCATGATCATATTGAATGGCGGTGCAGGCTCGAAGGGCCGAATGGCCTACTCCTGCACCTATTTTCTATGTTTCTATGTTTCTATATTATTTGGCATTTTAATGCAGATAGTGCAATATCAATGGATAAGATACTTTGTTGACCACTTAGAAGTTTCAAAAAAAAGTTTTAAGATGTTCAATTAAAATGATAGTGGAAGCATTTTTGTGACAATTTTGAAACATATTTCCACGATTAGATTTTTAGAACTTTTGGATCTTCTATAAGTGGACAATATCGGCTTTTCATGAAAGAACATTCCCCCTTTTCCAGTCGTGAGTGACTTCTTCCCCATTCCATTATTGTTCATGTTCATTTATGCTGCTGTCAATTTGAAGAACTGGCGCTAATGTCAAACCTTGTTCTTTTCTGAGATAAAGAGCTCATAACAATAAGAGGTGGCGAGGTGGCACAGCTGGTAGAGCCACTGCCACTGCCACTGCCTCACAACACCAGAGACCCAGGTTCAATCCTGACATTGGGGACTGTTTCTGTGGTGTTTGAACGTTCTCCTTGTGACTGTGTGAGATTTCTCTGGGCGCTCTAGTTTTCGCCCACACTCCAACGACGAGCGAGTTTGTTGATTAACTGGCCTCTGTAATTTTGCTGCTGGTGTAGTAGGAAGTGGATGGGAAATTGGCTTAACAGAACTATTGTGAATGCTAGCTGGCATGGACTTGATGTGCTGATGGACCTGCTTTCATTCTGTGTCTCTAAACTAAATGAAACACATTAGAAATACTAACTGGAAAGTCTCACTTTTCCATTAATTTTATATACTTCTATCAGGTCTCTCCTCAACCTCTGACGTTCCAGAGAAAACAATCTTAAGTTCATCCAACCTCTCCTTATGGGCAATACACCGACCAGCAATCACCCAGTACCCTGTTCCTGCCTTCTCCCCATATCCCTTGACTCCGCTATCGTTAAGAGCTCTATGGGCGGCACGGTGGCGCAACGGTAGAGTTGCTGCTTTACAGCGAATGCAGCGCCGGAGACTCAGGTTCGATCCTGACTACGGGTGCTGTACTGTAAGGAGTTTGTACGTTCTCCCCGTGACCTGCGTGGGTTTTCTCCGAGATCTTCGGTTTCCTCCCACACTCCAAAGACGTACAGGTATGTAGGTTAATTGACTGGGTAAATGTAAAAATTGTCCCTAGTGTGTGTAGGATAGTGTTAATGTGCGGGGATCGCTGGGCGGCGCCGACTTGGTGGGCCGAAAAGGCCTGTTTCCGCGCTGTATCTGAAATATGAAAAATAAATATATCTAGCTCTCTCTTGAATGCATTCAGAGAATTGGCCTCCACAGCCTTCTGAGGCAGAGAATTCCACAGATTCACAACTCTCCGGGTGAAAAAGGCTTTCCTCATCTCCGTTCTACATGGCCAACCCCTTAATTCTTAAACTGTGGCCCCTGATTCCACCTTGCACACTAGGGATAATTTACAGAAGCCAATTAACCTTCAAATCTGCTGTCTTTGGAGTGTAGGAGGAAACCGGGACACCTGGAGAAAGCCCACCTGGTCACAGGGAGAACGTGCAAACTCTGTAAGGACAGCACGCAAAGTCAGGATCAGGCAATGTGAGGCAGCAACTCTATCGCTGTGCCACTGGACTTTTGACAATGTCAAATTCCTGCAGTGTCCCGTTCTGAACCCACAACAGAACATTAAAATACAATGCACCCTGTAATGAAACAAGTTCTACACAAGCACAAAGACTGGGAAAAATAATGCCGACGCCTCCCTTGGTGACAAGGCAACATGTTTTTAGCCAAGTGACTAAGCACTAGATGAAAAAAAAGTGGTTGAGTTAGACTCTGTTCTAATGATCAATCATAGGTTGGAAGCTGTAAACGTAAAGCCAGTAACTCACTTTAACAAGACCGTTATTTTATGCCATAAAAAGTCACTGCCTTCGAATGGCCAAGTAATAGTTTTGCAAAGTCTGCAAAAGTCTTGCAGCACACAAGTTTTTGAAACAACCATCTTCTACACTTCTGAAGTAGTGCAGGTACTGGTTGCTACGGGGTACGGGTGTCAGAGGTTATGGAGAGAAGCAGGGGAATGGGGTTGGAAGGGAGAGATAGATCAGCCATGGAGGAGCAGACTTGATGGGCTGAATGGCCTAATTCTCCTCCTATCACATGATCTTATGACTTAAACCCTTGCGTACATGTGGAAAATATGGGTTAGTATTGTATTAGTATTGGATTTGGTGGAATGGTGGCGAATTTAAACAGGCAAATCACTGAATTTTAATGCCTGAATCCATTTTTTTCTGTAGTTGAATACTATAGAAGACAGCAGGTAGATTGTGAAGTATGGATCAGAATTTGAAGTGTTTCAAAGTTTTTCTGAGAGGCGTAGTTTTGATCTACAAAACTGCACATTTGGGTGATACTGGAAGGAAAATAGAATATAGAAACAAGGAACTGCAGATGCTGATTTACCAAGGAAAGATGCAAAGTGCTGGAGTAATGCGGCAGCATTCCTAGAATCTTACGAGTCATACAGCGTGGAAACAGGCCCTTCAGCTCAACTTGCCCACACCAACAAACATGCCCCAACTACAGTAGTCCCACCTGCCTGCGTTTTGTCCCATATTCCTCTAAACCTATCCTATTCATGTACTTGTCCGAAAGAATGTGGATAGGTGACGTTTCAAGTCAGAACCCTTATGCAGACTAAAATGGAGAGGTGATGTTTTGGGTCAGGGCCATTCTTCAAACTAACATAGATAAGCAACATTTTGGGTCGGGGCCCTTCTGCAGACCAACATGGATAGAAGAAGTTTCAGGTCAGAACCCTTATTCAGACTAAAATGGAAAGGTGACGTGTCTGGTCAGGACCATTCTTCAGAAAATAGAATCCCTTGTCAGCTGCTCACAATCTTCATAATAATAATAATAACTAGACCAAGTGGACCCGTTGGGTCCAAACCTTGCCTGCATTGGTGCAGCACCCTCCCATCCCCATCCCCTCCCCTTCCCCTCTCCCCTTCCCCTCTCCCCTTCCCCTCCCCCTCCCCTCTCCCTTCCCCTCTCCCCTTCCCCTTCCCCTCTCCCCCTCCCCTCTCCCCCTCCCCTCTCTCCCTCCCCTCTCCCCCTCCCCTCTCCCCCTCCCCTCTCCCCCTCCCCTCTCCCCCTCCCCTCTCCCCCTCCCCTCTCCCCCTCCCCTCTCACCCTCCCCTCTCACCCTCCCCTCTCACCCTCCCCCTCCCATCCCCACCCCCGCTTACACTCCCATTCCTCCCTCCCTCCCCCTCTCTCCCTAGGAGATAGATTTAACACCGATTTCAATGAAACTTCTTCCATTAGCACCAAAGGGATGAAGGTGAGTAAGGTGGGCCTAAAATTGTTGCGCTATCGTGTACCATTCTGGCTGTAGTTCAGTCACAAACAAACAAACAAACGAGAGTTTTAGTATATAGATAATAATATAATATATTCCTCTATTCGTCCCACACCGGGGAAATTTGCAGTGTTACAGCAGCAAAGTGGATAACAAGAGATCAAGGGTCCAACCCTGGTTATGAAGGTCCAAACGTATGATGCAAAGTAACATGCGGTAGATGAATTCTGATGCTGTCCAGATATCAACGTTGACCCTATAAATGGTATCCCCCCAAAATGTTAACTGATCATGTTTTTGTTTGGTGGATCTTGTGTGAAATTCAACTGCTGTGATTGCCCAGCAGAGATGCTGCCTTCTGTCTTTTTTGTTGTTGTAAATCAGCATCTGCAGTTCCTTGTGTTGCACCGTGTAAAATTAACTAGCTTGGCTTGTCACATTTGGTGGGGAAGGAGGGGGAGAGAGGGGGAAGGAGGGGGAAGGAGAGGGAGGGGGAAGGAGAGGGAGAGGGAAGGAGAGGAAGAGGAAGAGGGGAGAGGAGTGTGAGAAGGGGAGGAGATGGAGAGGGGGGAGAGGGAGGAGAGGAGAGGGGGAGGAAAGGAGAGGGGGAGGAAAGGGAGAGGGGGAGAAGAAGGAAGGGGTGGAGGGTGAGAGGGGGAGGAGGGGGAGGGGAGGTGGAGGGGGAGGAGAGGGGAGGAGAGGGAGAGGGAAAGGAGAGAGGGGGAGGAAGGGGGAGGAGAGAGGGGGAGTAGAGGGAGAGGGGGGAGGAGATGGAGAGGGGGAGGAGACAGAGAGGGGGAGGAGGCGGAGGGGAAAAGAGGGAGAGTGGGAAGTAGAGAGGAAGAGGAGAGAGTGGGAGGGAGAGGGGAGGGAAGGGAGAGAGGGGAGAGAGAGGATTATTGTAATTATCTGTTTCTTTTTCTAGGCTAATTAAACACACTAAGAACCTGATGTCAACAGACGAGAAGCTCTGTATTAAAGTTCTCCGCATCCTTCAAAGAATGCTGGTCAAAAAGTGCAACTTCGGAGAGCGGGTAAAAGCTCATTCAAGCTCATTCAAGTGCATGTGTTGTCGATTGTACAGAGACCTGTAAAAGATGCCCCATCAAATCACAGGCATGTGTTTCCATTGTGCAGCACAGGAACAGGCCCATCAGCCAACAATGGCCATGCTGAGCGCGAGGCCAAGTGAAACTAATCTCCTGAGCCTGCACAAATCCAGGTTAAACCAATCTAATCCATCCATATCCCTCCATTCCCTGCATAATCGTGTGAGGATTATGTGAAGGCATTCAGTTTAGATTATTAAAAACAGAAAATAGTGGAGGTGTTGAGCTAAACGATCGCCAAGCCTGCGTTTGGTCTCGCCGATGTAGAGAAGTTCCTACACAAGTTTCTGTGTAATCTCGTTAACAGAGAATATAAAATCAGTACCAAAATCGAGCTCAGGAGATCAGCTTTGACTGGGCTCCTGGAGCACACCAGTTTTAATAAATCACATGGAACTTCGGACACCAACTCCACGTGGCCCGTCCATTTATCCCTACAGTTTCCACAGTGGAAAATGCTCCATTCTCCACAAGAACCAACACTTTTGAAAGGAAATGGACTTACATCAAAACTTGTTTCAGCTCATCAACGTCAATACTCTCGCTTCGGACTGAACTGGACTTGAAGTGTTATCAAATGATGTTCTCTCTTTCCAATTGAAAACGAATTTACCGTTCAGATGCCACATTTGTTAAACCAAATGGAGTTACTACTATAGCTGCAAACATGTTTGAACTTTTAACTTCTATGCTCATCTCATGATTCTTTTCTTATAGGGAAATGATTTGAGAAAAACTCTTCTGAACAACTACCTTTACAACAAGAAGACAAACCCAAAAAACGACTGCACCGATATTTGCTTCACAGGTATTAACATAGATCATTAACATTACCTAACATTAACATGGTGTTAGCGTAGCTTGTAAAAGCTCCACTTTACAGCACCAGAGACCCGGGCTTGATCCTGACCTTGGGTACTCTATGTGTGGAGTTTGTACATTCTCCCTGTGAACATGTAGGGTTTCCTCCCACATCCCCAAAACAAGAGGGTTTGTAGATTAATTGGCTTCCGCATATTGTAAATTATCTTTAGTGTGTCGGATAGTGCTAGTGTACTGGGTGATCACTGGTTGGCATGGACTCAGTGGGCCGAAGGGCCTGTTTTCACACTATATCTTTAAAACTAAAACTAGTGTGTGTTGGAAGTGGATAGCTTAGAACTGGTGTGAACAAGTGATCGATGGTCATCGTGGACCCAATGGGCCGAAGGGCCTGTTTCCTCGCTGCATCTTTCAATCAAGATTCCAGCCCACAAACATTTCAATCAATCAATTCAATCAAAGAGAAAACCTTGAACGATACAGCACAGGAACAGGCCCTTCAGCCCACACTATCCATGATGAGTATGATGCCAAATTAAACTAATCACCTCTGCCTGCACATGGTCCATATCCTTCCAATCCCTGCATGAGTTCCATACATTTACCAAAAAGACGAAGTTTAATTTTATTCTTGCATAAGATCCCGACAAGACTCAGGACTGGATCCAGTGTCGTCTCGAAAGGAAAGGAGCCACACAAGCCACACAACTGGTGTCAGACCTCATCATAAACTCCAATGGTGACAAGATATTCCAGGAGAGTGTTTTATTGGCCATTGCTCTGCTGGATGGAGGAAACACTGATATTCAGGTATGTGGAATAGTCGTACTTTTTTTAATCTTTCAATAGTCTTTGATTGTTTCTCTGAAATAATGAACATTAATTCAGATATATTGGGACATGGTTGTATTTTCATAGACTGGGGTATTAATGTTTATTCCTTGGAGCGCAGGAGGATGAGAGATGGGTGATCTTACAGAAGGGTACAAGATTATGATCAGGTGTCACAGTGGCACAGCGGTAGAGTCGCTGTCTTACAGCGCCGGAGAACCCGGTTCGATCCTGACCTCCGGGGCCGTGTGTACGGAGTTTGCACGTTCTCCCTGTGACTGCATGGGTTTTCTCCGGGTGCTCCGGTTTCGTCCCACACCGCAATGACGTGCAGGTTTGTCGGTTAATTGTCTTCGGTAAAATTGTCCCTAATCTGCAGGATAGTGCTGGTGTACGAGGTGATCGCTGGTTGGTGTAGACTTGGTGGGCCAAAGGGCCTGTTTCCCCTCTGTATTCCTAAAATCTAATCCAAAGAATAGATTGGGTAAATGCACAGTCTTTTACCCAGAGCAGGGGAATCAAGAACCAGAGGACTTAGGTTTAAGGCGAGGGGGGAAAGATTTAATAGGAACTTGAGGGCAAACTTTTTTACACAATGGGTGATAGGTGTAAGGAAAATGCTGCCAGAAGAGGTAGTTGAGGCTGGTGCTATCAAAGTATCTAAGCAACATTAAGATAGGTACATGGTTAGGATCGATTTAGAGGGGAAATGGATCAAATGCGGGCAGATGGGACTAGTGTAGATAGGGCGAGTTAGCCCAAAGGGCCTGTTTCCACACTGTATGGCTCTGTGACCATATGATTTCTGCCAATGCTATAGAAATGGATTGCAACACCTTGCAACCTGAATTGTTCTCTCAGGATATTCTGTGAGAGGTTTTGCTGCAACTAGTTATAGTCATTCAGCAAGGAAACAGTGGTAGAGCTGCGTCAGACACCTGCGTTCGATTCTGACCTTAGGTGCTCGCTGTGTGGAGTTTGTACCTTCTCTCCATGATCGCATGGGTTTACTCCCACATTCCAAAGACGTGTGGGTCAGTAGATTAATTGGCCTCTCGAAAATTGTCCCAAGTGCGTAGGGAGCGGATGAGAAAGTGGTATAATATTGATCCAGTGTGAACGGATGATCGATGCTTGGCATGGACTCGCTGGGCCGAAGGACATTTTCCAATCAATCAATCAATCAATCAATCAATCAATCAATCAATCAATCAATCAATCAATCAATCAATCAATCAATCAATCAATCAATCAATCAATCAATCAATCAATCAATCAATCAATCAATCAATCAATCAATCAATCAATCAATCAATCAATCAATCAATCAATCAATCAATCAATCAATCAATCAATCAATCAATCAATCAATCAATCAATCAATCAATCAATCAATCAATCAATCAATCAATCAATCAATCACAATCTTTATTACAGGTCCTCCACCGATATTCCGGCACCCTAGGTCCTGGATTATACATTTTGCCGCACTAACAGAGGTCCTGGCCTCCAAGAGGAAGGGGTCCATTGGTACCGGAACGGTGCAGCTAGGCTGCTGAGTGGGTCGGGGCTGCAAAGTCGGCCTTGGAAGTCGGCTGTGGGAATGGATCTGTCGGCTCTGGCCGGGCCGGAGTTCCAGACCCCAGCCGTAGGGGAATAATTCGACCCGCCGATTGGTCGCGGAAGACCCGATGAGGTCGGGATCGGCTGCCTCACCCGGCCGAGGCGCCACATTTTCTGTTGAACTTCCGGGGGGGGGGGGGGGGGGGGAAGTGCGCTCTTTTTGTCCGGATTGAAGGAGGTGCCAGACCGACAGTTGCCGGAAAATTGGTGGTGGACTGTACTTGATCTATGAACTTTTCTACTGCACATGCTTACTAATATAGAGATGTGTATATATATATATGTGTGTATATATATTTATATATATATTTTTTTGTCTGCAGAATTATTTCCATGAGCTTATGACTGGTAACAGTAAATCAGAGAAGTTTTTTAAAGTGCTTAATAATCGGATGAAGACGGCTCAGCAAGAAATCAAAGCCACCGTCTCAGTCAACATGCATGACCAAGGAAGCAAAATAACAAAGGACACACCGGACAAAAAACAAGCCATCGCAGGAGGTAAGCAAAACGGTTGGAGGGTTTTGCTGACATTTAGACTCACTGTCTTGTGAATCTATTAGAAACTTGGAAACAGATAAATGGCAAACGGACACAAAGTCCTGGAGTAACTCAGTGAGTCAGGCAGCATCTCTGGAGGAATCTCAGTCTGAAGAAGGGCTTCGACCCGAAACATCACCCATTCATTTTCTCCAGAGATGCTGCCTGACCCGCTGAGTTACTCCAGCACTCTGTATCTATCTCTGGAGAACATGGACAGGTGACGTTTCGAGTCAAGACCCTTCTTCACAACTCATCCATACTGACTAGTCCCATTTACCCATGTTTGGCCCAAATCGCTTTAAAAATGTCCTATCCATGTACCTGTCCAAATTTCATTTAAATGTTGTCATTGTACCTGTCTCAATGATTTCCCCTGGTAGCTGAAGCAGGGACAATATGACATTTAAAAGACTATGAACAGTTCCCAAAACAGGCATCTCTCCTCCCTTGTCTCAGTTGACTTCTTGTCCCTACTTCCAACTTGTCTTAATACCTCTAATCCTGTCTCCAGATGTGGTTTACAATGGGTGGTAAATTAATCTTTACAAAGAAATGTGTTTCTTAACTCTGATCAACTTTAATTTGTGAGATTGAAAACTTTGGAAATCATTATGTTTATGAGATCGACAAAGTAAAAAATGCAGGGAATGGAGGGTTATGGATTATGTGCAGGCAGAAAAAAGCTGGTCTTGGCATCATGTTCGGCACAGAAGGCCTGATTTTGTGCTGTACTGTTCCATGTATTATCTGGTTATACATTTTAGATTTATTCGAGTGAATAGTTATCAATCAAAATTGGAGATAGAACTTTTTTTTCCCACTGTGGAAAAATAAGAAGCTAGAGGGCATAGCTTTGAGGCGAGAGGGGCAGATTTTAAAGGAGATGCGTGGGGCAACTTTTTTTTCAGAGTGTGGTGGGTGCCTGGAACGGCTACCAGGGTTAGTGTTTGAGGCAGATTTAATAGTGGCATTTCAGAGGCTTTTGGATAGACACATGTCTATGTCGGGATATGTCGGGAATGGAGGGATATGGACCATGCGCAGTGAATGAGAGTTGGTCTTGGCATCATGTTTGGCACCGACATTGTGGGCCGAAGGGCCTGTACTTGTGTTGTTCTAGGTCAAAAATGGAGCTAAAGAACTAATCTGATTTTTTTTTAAAGGCATCTTTATTCTTAAACTAGACCATGGGCCCAAACCTCTCCTGCATTGGTGCAGCACCCTGTCCTCCCCCCCTCCCCTCTCTCCTCAACCCCCCCCCCCTCCCCTCTCCCTTCTCCCCCACTCCCCCTTTCCCCCCTCCCTCCCTCCTCCCCTCCCCCTCCCCTCCTTTTAAACTTAAAAATGTGAATAACTAAAAATATAACACCGATTTCAATAATACTACTTGCATTATCACTAAAGTGACAATGGTGAGTAAGCTGGGCCTAAAATTGTCGAGCTATCGTGTACCGTTTTAGCTGAAGTTGTCACAAACAAGATAACAAATGAGAATTTTAGTATATAGATGTCTGCAATTTTCCACGTAATAATTGCTTTGTTTTGTTGCTAATATCTCAGTTGTTGTCAAAAGTATAAGGATAAAGAAAGAGAAGGGAATTCAAAAGAATTGCATTCTGAAGCTTGCAAACAATTCAGAGCATGCTGTGCGTAATTGGCAACAAATAGATTAACACCTCATATAACCACTTTGTTTCCTCTTTTTATGAATCGGTCACATCTGTTCCCCAAACAGATGAAAGAATTTTGTGCAGTATATAATGTGCTTGATGCTAATGCTACACAGAGGGTGACTTTATTCGTCATGAGTTTCAATCATTGCCTGTCTCCCATTTAGGAAAAGATGTCGATGTTTTGCTCGCAACTGCTCATAACAGATCACATATGAACAAGTCAGCAGGTATCGAACCCGGGCAGAAGGTAGCTGAAATAAGTCCAGCTGTGGCAATAATGCAACCTATTCTACGGTTTCTGCAGCTCCTGTGTGAAAACCATAACTGCAACCTTCAGGTTCGTCCATGCTGAGTCGTATAAGCGACCGTGCATTAATCATAACATTACAAACAGAAGTGAATGCAGATGAATGGCTGTTTAGTGTCTGGAGTTCCAGGGTAACTGAACCATCCTATCACCAACCAGAGAGCAGTCCTGACCTAACATCTACCTCATGTGTAAAAGAAACTTGCCCTGAAAACCTCCTTGAAACTTTCTCACTCTTACCGCATAGCTATGCCCTCTAGTGTTGGACATTTTTTCACCCTGGGGAGACATTGGAAAATAGGTGCAGGAGTAGGCCATTCGGCCCGTCATGCCATTCAATATGATCATGGCTGATCATCCCAAATCAGTATCCCGTTCCTGCTTTCTCCCCATATCCCTTGATTCCGTTAGCCCAAAGAGCTACACTAACTCAAAAAGGTTCTGACTACTCTATCTATGCCTCTCATAAGTGTATTTCCTTTAGTGGAGAGATTGAGAGAGAGAGGGAGCGTTTGATTGTCATGTGTACCAACAATGGAACAAGGAAATTCTTACTTGCAACGGCTTAACAGGCTTGTAAACATGCGCATGTAGGAACTGCAGATACTGGTTTAAACCAAAGATAGACACAAAAAGCTGGAGTAACTCAGTGGGTCAGACAGTGGAATGTGGGAGGAAACCGGAGGAAATCCATGATCGTATTGAATGATGGGACAAGCTTGAGGAATCTGATTATCTTCCTGCGCTCCTGTTTTCGCGTGTTCTTGTGCAAAACCACTGTCCGTATCTGACTTTACATTCTGCTCAATGCCGCAAGGGCTTGCTGCTTTATTTTCTTGATTGTTCTTGTGCTTCTCCTGAACAGAATCTACTCCGCTGTCAAAACAACAAGACAAATTACAACTTAGTTTGTCAGACGCTGCAGTTCCTGGATATCATGTGTGGAAGCACGACGGGAGGACTGGGGTTGCTTGGACTGTACATCAATGAGAACAACGTGCATCTTATTAATCAGACCCTTGAGACACTAACAGAGTATTGTCAGGGTCCTTGCACTGATAACCAGGTATGCATTACAGGTCCACCACCGAATTTCCTGCACCGCTGGATCCAGGGCTTTTCTGCATTATCTGTTTTGCCCGACCGATGAGGTTGAGACCGGGCGCTTCACCCGGCCGAGGCAATGCATTTTCAGGGGGAATTCAAGTGCTCTCTCGTGATTTGTACGGATTAAAGGAGGTTCCCAATGTTGGGAGAGTCCAGAACAAGGGGCCATGGTTTAAGAATAAGGGGTAAGCCATTTAGAACAGAGATGAGGAAAAACTTTTTCAGTCAGAGAGTTGATAATCTGTGGAATTCTCTGCCTCAGAAGGCAGTGGAGGCCAATTCTCTGAATGCATTCAAGAGAGAGCTAGATAGAGCTCTTAAGGATAGCGGAGTCAGGGGGTATGGGGAGAAGGCAGGAACGGGGTACTGATTGAGAATGATCAGCCATGATCACATTGAATGGCGGTGCTGGCTCGAAGGGCCGAATGGCCTCCTCCTGCACCTATTGTCTATTGTGCCGGACCACCAGTTGCCGGAAAATCAGTGGTGGGCCTGTATCATTCGACCATATCCACATCGTTATGGGTTAACATTGGACTATTGGTACAGTGGGATTTTTCGTTTGACATAAAAAAACAAATTATATGTTCCAATATTGGTTCAATTCAAGTGTGGACCTACTTCAGTTGGAGAAGGCTATTTCGACAATATTAGGCATAACTGTTCCAAAAACACTAAGAAGCACAAGAGTGGCGCACTGGTAGAGCTGGTGCCTCACGGCGCCAGAGACGCGGGTTCAATCCTCACCTCCGGTTCTGTTTGTGTACAGTTTCCATGTTCTCCCAGTGACTGCGTGGGTTTTCTCCAGGTGCACTGGTTTCCTCCCACGCCCCAAAGATGTGTGGATTTGTCGGGTAATTGGCCTCTATAAATTTTTGCTAGTGTGTAAGGCATGGATGAGACAATGGAATAACGTAGAACTAGTGGTGAACGGGTGATCAATGGTCAGTGTGGACTCGGTGGGCTGAAGAACCTGTTTACATGCTGCATCGTTCAGTCAAAACAGAACAAGAGAAGTTAATGAAGTGGAGAAAGGAAATAAATCAACAGATCAAGCTGCATTTGTGGGGAGAGAACAACATTTCTGATCCTTGCCTTTCATTGGAACTCTGTATGTGGGTAGCCTGTTAATGTGTTCTTTAAATCTCATCTTGACAGAATGGACATTTATTTTACTTTAATTTAGTTTAGAGATACAATGTGGAAACCGGCCCTTTGCCCCACCGAGTCCATGCCAACCAGCGATCCCCATGCACTAGGACGATCCGACACACTAGCGACAATTTACAATCTTTACCAAAGCCAATTAACCCGTAAACCTGTACGTCTTTGTGGTAGGAAACCAGAGCACCTGGGGGAAAACCCACGTGATAATGGGGATAATGTATAAACTCCACACTGACAGCGCCCGTGGTTAGGATCAAACCTGTGTCTCTGGCGCAGTGAGGCAGCAACTCTACCGCTGCACCACCTTGCCACCACTTAAGTACAGAATCATTGCTGAAGTTTAAATGATTTAAACAAGATTGCGGTGACTTGCTGTATTGTGCTCCTTCGCCCATGAGTATTTGTGGAAGGCTTTAGTTTAGTTTAATTTACAGATACAGCATTGAAGCAGGCCCTTCAGCCCACCGAGTCCATGCCGACCCATTCACACTAGTTACAATAGACAATAGACAATAGGTGCAGGAGTAGGCCAATCAGCCCTTCGAGCCAGCACCGCCATTCAATGCGATCATGGCTGATCACTCTCAATCAGTACCCCGTTCCTGCCTTCTCCCCATACCCCCTCACTCCGCTATCCTTAAGAGCTCTATCCAGCTCTCTCTTGAAAGCATCCAACGAACTGGCCTCCCCTGCCTTCTGAGGCAGAGAATTCCACACCTTCATCACTCTCTGACTGAAAAAGTTCTTCCTCATCTCCGTTCTAAATGGCCTACCCCTTATTCTTAAACTGTGGCCCCTTGTTCTGGACTCCCCCAACATTGGGAACATGTTTCCTGCCTCTAATGTGTCCAATCCCCTAATTATCTTATATGTTTCAATAAGATCCCCCCTCATCCTTCTAAATTCCAGTGTATACAAGTCCAATCGCTCCAGCCTTTCAACATACGACAGTCCCGCCATTCCGGGAATTAACCTAGTGAACCTACGCTGCACGCCCTCCATAGCAAGAATATCCTTCCTCAAATTTGGAGACCAAAACTGCACACAGTACTCCAGGTGCGGTCTCACCAGGGCCCGGTACAACTGTAGAAGGACCTCTTTGCTCCTATACTCAACTCCTCTTGTTACGACGGCCAACATTCCATTGGCTTTCTTCACTGCCTGCTGTACCTGCATGCTTCCTTTCATTGACTGATGCACTAGAACACCCAAATCTCGTTGAACTCCCCCTCCTCCTAACTTGACACCATTCAGATAATAATCTGCCTTTCTATTCTTACTTCCAAAGTGAATAACCTCACACTTATCTACATTAAACTGCATCTGCCATGTATCCGCCCACTCACACAACCTGTCCAAGTCACCCTGCAGCCTTATTGCATCTTCCTCACAATTCACACTACCCCCCAGCTTAGTATCATCTGCAAATTTGTTCTATGTTATCCCTCTTTCACATGCACTCCCTATACATTTGGGACAAATTTTCAACGGCCTATTAACCTGCAAACCCACACGCCTTTGAAGTGTGGGAGGAAACCGGAGAAAACCCATGCGGTCACAGGGAGAACGTGCAAACCCCACACAAACAGCGCCCGAGGTCAGGATGGAACCGAGAAACTGTGAGGCAGCAGCTCGACCAGATGCACTACTGTGCTGTCCGATAGCAAACCTTTCGTAAAATATTTAATAACTTGGTCTTTATTGGTTGATGTAAAGCAGAGTTTTACAAAGTTACTAACTTTGAATGTGCTTCCCCTCTCTGCCGTAAGATATTTCAGTTTATTTTATTTAACTTCCCAGACCTGCATTGTCACGCACGAGTGCAATGGCATAGACATTATTACTGCACTGATACTGAGCGAAATCAGCCCACTCTGCAAGTACAGGATGGATCTGGTGCTACAGTTAAAGGTAAGCAGAACTTTGGTTCATAAATACTGACAGTAAATTTCATCCAATATTTCACTGCAATCCACAACTAAAGCTACACTGTAAAATGTTTCTCGGGTGGAATTTTGATTGAAAGGTTGAAGGATACAGCCTGGAAACAGGCCCACTGAGCCCATGCCGACCAACGATCACCTGTTGACACCAGTTCTGTGTTATCCCACTATTGCACCCACTTCCAACACGTGCCAGAAGTCAACTTTAAGAGCTAACACAACTGATAGGTTTCCATTACCACAGCTGCCGCGTGGTCAGAGTCAGTGAATTATATCACCATTACCACATTAATGACGCTTATATTCTGTAGGCGTATTATTTTTAGTTTGAAAGGTGCAGCCGACAACGACCATTGATAACCCATTCACACTACTTCTATGTTATCCCACTTTTTCATCCACTCCTTCCACACTAGCGGCAATTTACAGAGCACCATAAGCCCGCACATCCTTACTTTACTTCATTGTCACGTGTGCCGAGGTGAAGTGAAAAGCTTTTTTGTTGCGTGCTATCCGGTCATGGAAACAACAATCATATCATATCATATCATATATATACAGCCGGAAACAGGCCTTTTCGGCCCTCCAAGTCCGTGCCGCCCAGTGATCCCCGTACATTAACACTATCCTACACCCACTAGGGACAATTTTTTTTATTTTATTTTTTTTTAATATTTTTTTTTTAACATTTACCCAGCCAATTAACCTACATACCCGTACGTCTTTGGAGTGTGGGAGGAAATATACTATATACAATATACAATATACGATAACAATCGATAACAATCGATAACAATCGAGCCATTCACAGTGTACAGATACACATTAAAGGGAATCACGTTTAGTGCAAGATGAAGTCTAGTAAAGTCCGATTAAAGATAGTCCGAGGCTCTCCAATGAAGTTTTGAGATGTGGGAGGAAATCGGGAACCCGCAAGGTCACAGGGAGAATGTGCAAATTGCACACGGACAGCCCCGAGGTCAGGATCGAACCCAGGTCAGGATCGAACCCAGGTCTCGAGTGCTGTAAGGCAGCAGTTCTACCAGCTGTGCCACCGTGCTGTCCTCATGTTGTTATTGATCAATGATGGCGAGAGAAGACTGGGGTTAAATTTTATTTCTTGCTGCGTCAATGTCAGGACAGATATTTTTATTGAGAGTTAGTTGAAGCCAGTGACTTGATTAAAATGATATTGAATATAATTCCTAGACAATCCTGACATTTGTTGACGTTGCAAAATGTACAATATTAGGTTAATCCCATTAAGCATCTGTAAAAAATATCTGCAATTGATCAGCCTGCAATCAGTGGTGCATGTGAATGTGACTGATTAAAAGATTTTACCAGGCTATCCTCATGTATTTCTGTGATATATATGTTGATATGTGAAGCAGGAAAGTACACATTTAAATTCATATTGAACTATAAAAGCCCATAAATCTTGCAATCAGAGAAAAGTGAACTTCGAATGTGGAACATAGGACAGTGCAGCATAAGAACAGGCCCTTTGGCCCACAATATCTGTGCCGAACATGATGCCAAGACCAACTCTTATCTGCCCGCACATAATCCATATCCCTCCATTCCCTGCATTTTTGACTTTGTAGATCTATAAACATAATGTTTTCCAAAGTTTTTCAATCTCACTAATTAAAGTTGATCAGAGTTAAAAAAACACATTTCTTGTCAAGATTAATTTACCACCTATTGTAAACCACATCTGGTGACAGGATCAGATGTATTGAGACAAGTTTGGAGTAGGGACAAGAAGTCAACTAAGACAAGTGAGGAGAGATGCCTGTTTTGGGAAATGTTCATGGTATTTTAAATGTCGTAGTGTGCCTGCTTCAGCTACCAGGGGCAGTCATTGGGACAGGTACAATTACAACATTTAAAAGAAATTTGGACAGGTACATGGATGGGAATTTGTTTAAGGGATATGGGTAAATGGGACTAGTTTAGAAGGGTTGGTATGGATGTGTAGGGCCGAAGGGCCTATTACCGTGATGCACAATATCAGTTCAGAGATACAGCGTGGATACATGCCTTTTGGCCCACTGAATCCCTACTAATCCACATCCCACCATTCACTGCATATGCACCTGCTTATTTGAAAGTCTCTTAAAGGCCACTATTGTATCTGCCTCGTCCATCATGCACAGGCATCATAAATTCCAAGGGGAATACTTTGCAGATGAATAACGCATTTCAGAGTTTATTGAAGTCAGTTTGCTTTTGACAGTGCCAATACTGACATCAAATACTCAGTTCGAACAAAGAACATAGACCAGTCCAGCACAGGAGCAGGTCCTTCAGCCGACCATGTCTTTAGACTTTAGAGTTACAGCGCGGAAACAGGCCCTTCGGCCCACCGAGTCGGCGCCAACTAGTGATCACCCCGTGCACTAGCACTATCCAACTAGGGACAATTTTTACAATTTACTGAAGCCAATTGATCTACAAACCAGCACGTCTTTGGGATGTGGGAGGAAACTGGAGCACGCAGAGAAACCCCACACAGTCACAGAGACTATACAAACTCTGTACAGATAGCATCCTCAGTCAGGATCGAACCCTGGTCTCTGGCGCTGTAAGGTAGCAACTCTACTGCTGCGCCACCGTAATGAACAAGAGGCCATGTTAAACTAATGTGATCTGCGAGCACCTGGACCATATAGGACCAGAATTAGGTCATTCGGCCCATTGACAGCTCCACCATTCATAAGTTCTTAAGTCATAGAAGCAGAATCTGGCCATTCGGCCCATCAAGTTCACTGCCATTCAATCATGGCTGATCTATTTTTCCCTCTCAACCCCTTTCTCCTGCCCCCTATCTGTAACCTTTGATGCCCTTACTAATAAGATGATCCATATAAACATAGCACAAAAAGTAAGGATTTCCTTACTTTTTGTGCTATGTTTATATATATATATATATGAGCCAACCTACAAGCCTCTAAATGCCAGTTATTGGCCTTTATTTTTTTATTAACAGGATAATGCTTCAAAGCTTTTACTTGCACTTATGGAAAGTAGGTATGACACTGAAAACGCAGAGAGAATCCTCTTCAATATGAGTCCCCAAGATCTGGTGAGTGCCTTAACTATTAGTCAGAACTAGTATTGATATAACATTGGTATTACAGGTCCACTACTGATTTTCTGGCAACTGATTTTCTGGCAACTGATGGTATTCAGTTTGACATGTTATTCCGGTCAAAATTGCCAGAGCATTGCGTGTGGCGCCACTCTTTCGGAACGTGTGCCCCTGTCCTGAAATAATTAATTGTTTACTTCTTTGTTAATTGTTAATTTAAGTTTCTAGCAGTCCATGGTGCTTTAGTGACACTGGAGGTGCATAATTAGTGGGTCCGAGGTGTATTGTTGAATTGTTATTACGTGACCTCTTTTTGGACCGGCAAGATGGATAATCCAGCAAGGCTCTGGAACCAAAGGTGACGGAAAAATGAATGGTGTACCTGCAGTCAGTTACTGACAGTCAGAAACTTTCACAACAAGTTTATCGCTTTGCACATTTCAGGTTGAAATTTGCATCAGGATATCCAGTCCAGCATTCAGGCATACAACTGAATTTCTATTACTGCACACAAATTAACAGGCAAAACTAAAATATGTAATCTTGCTCAATATATATTCCCGATGAAAGCTCGTAGAATTTGTAAAAGTAGACACTAAATTACAACATATTATCCTCCAACATTTCCGCCACCTCCAACGGGATCCCACTACTGGCCACATCTTCCCATCTCCACCCCTTTCTGCTTTCCGCAGAGACCGTTCCCTCCGAAACCCCCTGGTCCACTCGTCCCTTCCCACCCAGACCACCCCCTCCCCAGGTAACATAGAAACGTAGAAAATAGGTGCAGGAGGAGGCCATTCGGCCCTTCGAGCCAGCACCGCCATTCAGGGTACTTTCCCCTGCAACCACAGGAGATGCAACACATGTCCCTTTACCTCCCCCCTCGACTCCATCCAAGGACCCAAACAGTCTTTCCAGGTGAGGCAGAGGTTCACCTGCACCTCCTCCAACCTCATCTACTGTATGCGATGTTCCAGGTGTCAACCTCTCGACATCGGCGAGACCAAGCGCATGCTCGGCGATCGCTTCGCTGAACACCTCCGCTCAGTCCGTCTTAACCAACCTGATTTTTCAGTGGCTTGGCACTTTAACTCCGCCTCTCATTCCCAATCTTACCTTTCTGTTCTGGGCCTCCTCCATTGCCAGAGGAAGGTCCAGCGCAAATTGGAGGAACAGCACCTCTTATTTTGCGTGGGTAGCTTACACCCCAGCGATATCAATATTGACTTCTTGAACTTCAGATAGTCCCTGCTTTCCTTCTCTATCCCCTCCCCCTTCCCAGTTCTCCCACCAGTCGTCCTGTCTCCTACTACATCCTATCTTTGTCCCGCCCCATTACCTGACATCCGTCTGAAGAAAGATCTCGACCCGAAACGTCACCCATTCCTTCTCTCCAGAGATGCTGCCTGACCCGCTGATTACTCCAGCATTTTGTGTCTATCTTCGATTTTACCAGCATCTGCAGTTTTCTTTCCTACACTATATACTAAATGAGCTCAGCCAAACCTTGTACTCAAAAATGTGTTACAACAGTGGATTCAACAGTTCTTGAAGGTAAACAAATAGCTGGAGTAACTCAGCAGCTCAGGCAGCATCTCTGGAGGAAAAGGATAGGTGACGTTTCGGGTCGGAACCTTCTTCAGAATGAAAGCAGAGGTCGGGTGGTCGAGGTGGGGGGGGGGGGGGGGGGGGGGGTGGGGGGGGAAATAAACTGTAGGGCGGGAAAAGGCCAGACCAACTCATGGCCAGCAACGGATGACCTCAGGAAGGGTGGAACCCATAATGGCCCATTGTTGGTTGGGGAAGGCGTGATAGCAAGGTACAAGGAAGCGAACTGTGGAATTAGTAGGATAACTAGGGTTGGGGAGAGGAAGGGGAGGGAATGCAGCAATTACAGTACTTGAAATTAGGGAAAGCCACATTCACACCGCAGGGTTGTAAGCTTTAGGGATACTTATGATCTGTTTTGTGTTGTTTAGCTAACAGAGAACAGTGGCTGATTTTAACAGAAAAACTGCAGCTTTTTGTACTAAACCTATTGCTGTTCATTGTCCCTTGATTTTTCATGCTTATACAAAAAGGGAAAATATGAAAGCCATGTACTGATAACATTGGATGTTTGGCCTTGGTATTCAATTATTCTTTAAACATTGTCTCTTTAAGGTCAAAGTTATAGAGAGAGCTTACAACCAAGAAAAAGAATGTGAGAATTCCGAGGTTTCCCCAAGAAATGTGGGACATAATATTTATATCTTAGCGTTGCAGGTAAGGCTGTGTGGATTTTATTTTATAGAATGTCATCCTTTTCACTTTCTTTTTGTTCACTTTCTACCCTAATTTAGACTTTAGAGATACAGCGCAGAAACAGGCCTTTCAGCCCACTGATCAGCGATCTCTGTGCACCAGCACTATCCTGCACACTGGAGACAATTTTCAAATTTTCGAAGCCAATTAACCTACAAACCTGTTACACACGGTTACAGGGAGAACGTACAGACTCCGTGCAGACAGCACTGGTAGTCAAAAGAGTCATTGAGTGATACAGTGTGGAAACAGGCCCTTCGGCCCAACTTGCCCTCACCGGCCAACATGTCCCATCTACACTAGTCCCACCTGCCTGCGCTTGGTCCATATCCCTCCAAACATGTCTTATCCATGTATCTGTCTCACTGTTTCTTAAACATTTGGATATTCCCAGCCTCAACTACCTCATCTGGCAGCTTGATCTGTTTATGTATGTGCTGTTATGTTTGTGTGCCATTGTATGTTCGTTCTGAGTACCTGAACTGATGTTACAGCACTTTGGTCAACGTGGGTTGTTTTTAAATGTGCTACACAAATAAAATTGACTTGACTTGACTTCATTTGTACGAAAAAGTTACCCCTCAGATTCCAATTAAATCTTTTTCCCTTCACCTTGAACCTATGTCCTCTGGTCCTCGATTCCCCTACTCTGGGCAAGATACTCTGTGCATCTACCCGATCTGTTCCTCTTATGATTTTGTCAGGATCGAACCCAGGTCTTTGGCTCTGTAAGGCAACAACTCTACCACAGCACCACAGTTATCGCCCTTATACTTACAGCCTGGAAACGGGTACTTCAGCCCACCGGGTCCACGCTGACCAGCCGTACCCGAGAAAACCCATGCGATCACAGGGATAATGTACAAACCCCAGCACCCGTAGTCAGGATCGAAACCAGGTCTCTGGCACTGTTAAGCAGCAACTCTATTGTTGCCCCACTGTGCTGCTCACTGGATTAAAGGAAATGAGCTATTAAGTGAAGTTGGACAGATTTGGATTGTTTTCTCTGAAACTCAAGGAGGTTCAGGGGAGACCTGATAGAAATATATAAAATAACGAGAGACATAAATAGGGTTTTATCCACGGGTGGAATTGTCATCGTTTTAAAGTGAGAGGAGCAAAGTTCAAAGGAGATTCGCGGGCAGGTTTTTTAAACAAGATGGTGGGTGCCCGGAACACACTGCCATGGGTGAGTGAGTGAGATTTGAACTCTCATCCTACTAACCATGCTGAAAATGCTGTTAGCTAAACCAAGGTTATGTTCTTTTTATCAATTGAATGAATACAGTAGAATTCCAATAATCCAGCATGCTCGAGACATTGGTGAGTGATTGATAGATGGACTTTCTGCACAGTTGGATGTTACTTCTCTTAATACCTCACTACACATTTTTAAAAAGATGTTTCACAATAGAATAATATTTTGTTCTTTTGAAGTAGGTAAATTTAAAGGGAAAGGAACCTGAGAGAGTGGCCTGAGACTGCAGCAACCCTGTTGAGCCGATGATGAGGGATAACATAGAACTAGTGTCAACGGATGATTGATGGTCGGCATGGATACGATGGGCCGAGGGACCAGTTTCCATGGTGTATCTCTAATGTCTAATCTTATCTTGTCTTCCAGTTGTCCCGCCACAACAGACTGCTGCAGCAGTTACTGAAGCCAATCAAACGTGTGCAGGAGGAGGTGGAGGAAGGTATTTCAAAGGTGAGTCAGTGAGTTTAATAAAACGCTTGTTTACACAATCTTCTTGCTTAAGTACATGTATCTCCATCAGAATTGGTGTTTGTGACAGTGGCGCAGCGATCTTACAGCGCCAGAGACCTGGGTTCGATCCTGACTGTGGGTGCTGTCTGTGCGGAGTTTATACGTTCACCCTGTGTGCTCCAGTTTCCTTCCACATTGCAAAGACATGCAGGTTTGTCGATTAATTGGGTTTTGGAAATTGTCCCTCGTGTCCAGGATGGAACTAGTGTACTGGCGAGGACTCGGTGGGCCGAAGGGCCTGTTTCCCTGCTGTACAGTATCTCTAAACTAAACACGTGCCAAATGATATCGTAAAATGTGCAGATTATCTCCAGGATACTGATAAATAGCACAAATAAATCCGCGAATTGGTGATTTAACAGGTTTTCCGATGTTTTCCAGCTCATGCTCAATAAAATGCCAATGCTGAAATCTGGTCAGGATCCCCAAGAGGAGGAAGATTCTTTGACCTACTACTCAAAGCACACGGCGCAGATAGAGGTAAGGTCTGAACAGCGTCAGGGTTGGTATTGCACCCTGTCCCTGTGGAAGGCAAAGACGAGCTTTTCCCCCAACAAATTAATTCAGCTTATGCAAGGTATTAAAAATCCTGGGCCACAGTCTTATTATGGTCGTAGAAACAATAAGAAATGTGTATTATATAGCAAAAGACCACTTTATAATTTAGTTTAGTCTATTATTATCACGTGTACTGAGGTACAGTCGAAAAACTATTGTTGCGTGCTATCCAGTCAGTGACAAGCCTCCACATGGTTACAGTCGAGCCGTCCAGAGTGTACTGATACAGGATAAAGTGTTAGATAAAGTCCAGTTATGTCTGATTAAAGATAGTTTGAAGTTCTCCAAGGAGTAGATGGGAGGTCACAACCCCTCTCTGGTGAGTGATAGGACAGTTCAGTTGCCTGATAACAGCTGGGAAGAAACTGTCCCTGAAGCTGGAGGTATGCGTTTTCAAACTTCCCTACCTCTTGCCTGGTGGATGGGAGTGACTGGAGTATGACTGGCCATTGTTTCAGCTGGTGGCCTTGCTGATGCAGCGTGAAGTTGGTGTATGGTTATGTAGACTTGACAGTAAATTAAACTAAACTAAACATCCTCGTATCAAAGGCAGCGATAGTTGTTTGGAGAGACCACATTGCCCTCCTTGGTTTGCCTCCGGTTTCACATATAAATGATGTTCATTGTAAAAATATTTGTTAGCTCATTCAAATAAAAATGTGCAATGAAATGATTTTAAATTCATCATATTTCTCAAATTCCATTCACATTTTCGAGAAATTGCATTGCAATATATTATACAGCAGACAGTTCTTGGTCTTTTAGTCTACTTACGTCAATCTATCCCAATCTGAAACTTATTTGGGATGTCAATTCCAATTGTGGTCAGAATAAACCAATAATGAAATTTTACCAAATGTGCAAAAAATGTCTCTTTTGTGTTTTGCCATTTTAACTTTTGGGAGTGTAAATTTGTTTCATTCCGTGATGCTGCCCTTTTGGCCAATAAGACAATAGATTACAATGATCAAGGATAATAAATCTTCATGGCTCTTGGACACCTTGAGGATTCCTTTAAAATAAGTTAATTATTCTCATCTTGGTGGAGGAAGATTATAAAAAATGTAATTCTAAAATGTTATGACACCTAATACTCCTAGAGCTTGAGACATGGAAACAGGCCCTTCAGCCCACTGAGTCCACGCCGACCATCAATCACTGGTTCACACTAGTCCTGTTATCACATTTTCGTGTCCACTTCCTGTACATTAGTGGCAGTTTACAGAGGCCACTTAA
Source organism: Rhinoraja longicauda (assembly GCF_053455715.1). NCBI lineage: Eukaryota > Metazoa > Chordata > Chondrichthyes > Rajiformes > Arhynchobatidae > Rhinoraja > Rhinoraja longicauda. The sequence continues at coordinate 15,505,234 of NC_135976.1, read as the reverse complement.
CTTACTAACCCGCACATTTTTGGGATGTCTTTGGATGTGAGAAGAAACTGGTGTACTCGGAGGAAACCCACAAAGTCACGGAAAGAACGTGTAAACTCCACACAGACAAGAACAAGATGGTGGTAGCCTTGACTGTTAGATCTGCCAATGATGCATATTTTAAAGTCAAAGATCAGCTAAGGCTTCCTGGTGATCACTGAACCTACTGAATTGAAGTACATCCAGTCATAAATCTAATTGAATTTAATCACATGGACTGGTAAACACAGGGTTAACGTATTTATTTATGAGCAGCAGCTAATTTTTATGCATGCTCAAGATATTGCAAGAGTAAAAAAATGTTAATAGCAGAGAGAAAACACGCAGACACGGGGAGAACTTACAAACTCCGTACAAACAGCGCCTGTAGACAGGATCGAACCCGGGCCTCTGGTGCTGTAAGGCAGAAACTCTACCGCTGCGCCACTGCGCTGCACATAATGTGAACGGGGATCGATGGTCGGCAAGGACTCAGTGGGTCGAAGGACCTGTTTTCATGCTATATCTCTGAACCTGTATTAAATGTGTGGATTGGGTTGGGGGACAATGCAGCAGGTAACACGGAGACATCAGAGTGCACTAACTGCTTCATCCACGTGTGTTTGTGGGTTGCTAGATTATTCGGAATGACCGCAACATGGAGCAGATTGTATTTCCCATGCCTACCATCTGTGAATATTTAACCATCGAGTCCAAGCAGAGGGTCATCAACACTACAGAACAGGATGATCAAGGGAGTAAAGTCAGCGACTTCTTTGAAAGGACCAACTTCCTCTACAACGAGATGATATGGCAGAAGAAACTCAGAAGTAAGACCTCATCCAAAAATATTTTTGTGTTTCAAAGTCGTAACTACTTTTGCATTCACGTTGGGAAATTTGTTACATTGATAGATTTAGATAAAAAATGATGGGCAGGGATTCGCGTGGGGTAGCGATTGGCTGGACTGAATTGGTTTAGTTGTTTATTGTCACGTGCACCAAGGTACAGTGAAAAGCTTTCGCTTGCATGTTATTCAGTCAAGGAAATTCACGCCGTCGACAGTGCACTAGTGTGCAAACTTCACACAGACAGCACCCGAGGTCAGGATTAAACTCGGGTCTCTGGCGCTGTGGGTGAACCAGCGATCACCCCCGTACACTAGCCCTATCCCACACACTAGGGACAATTTGCAGAAGCCAATTAACCTACAATCCTGCACGTCTTTGGAATGTGGGAGGAAACGGCAGCACCTGGAGAAAACTCACGCGGTCACGGGGAGAATGTACAAACTCCATACAGACAGCACCCGTGGTCAGGAACAAAGCCAGGTCTCTGGCACTGTAAGGCAGAAACTCCACCATTGCGCGACTGTGCTGTATTTAGACTACTACTGATCTTATTTTTCATGCATTCATAACCATTGTCTTTTCTGGTTAGGTATGCCCCTGCTGTACTGGTTCTCCAGGAGAATGACCCTCTGGGGTAGCATCTCCTTCAACCTCGCGGTGTTTATCAACCTTGTCATTGCCTTTTTCTATCCGTACGGACAAGCAACTTCGATGGGTAGGCCGTTCATGGATTACTTGATGCAAACAATTTCTGCATGGATGAATGAATCCATGACTGTTTAGACTAACACTGAATGAGTGACCTTGCTTTTAAAAGTTAATCCCGATAAAGACCATGTACTTTGCCATTCAAATGAATTATAGAGTCATAGGGAGATATAACATGGAAACAGGCCATTCGGTCCATTGAGTCATCACCAACCATTTAACCACCCATCTTAGATTAATCCCATTTAAAAAAATATTCTCCAGGCATTACCATGAACTAGTTTATTTTCTACCACTACCTGCACATAAGAGCAAGTTACAGTGGGCCATTAACCTACTAAACTTCATTTCTTTGTGATAAGGGAGGAAAATAGAGCACCACAGAGCAAACACAGATAATCACAGGGAGAACGTGCAAACTCCACACAGACAGCACTTAAGGTCAACCTGGGTCTTTGACGCTGAGACAGCAGCTCTACCTGCTGTTTAGTCTTAATTCCAATGTATAGCTCTTAAGATACCCCAAGGTAACACTGAAATAGTGCTACTGACTGATTAATAAAAAATAATACCAATTAAAAACTAGAACCAATTACACGATAATTGTTGGAGGTACCTAAATCAGAGACATGTCTTGAGACATAAGGAACGGCAGATGCTGCAATCTTGTATGGAACACAAAGAGCTGGAGTAACTCAGCAAGTTAGGCAGCATCTGTGGAGGATCCAGATACACGATGTTTCAGGTCAGGACCCTTCTTCAGATAGTGGGGTGTCCACTAGACGCACCTGCCTGTGTTTGCCCCATATCCCTCTAAGTCTACCCTTTCCATGTACCTGTCTAAATGTTTCTTAAACATTGTGGTGGTTCCTGCCAATTAACAACCTTATTCTGTGCTTTGATACTCATGAACAAAATTTGTTCAGGCCAGAAACGTAGAAATGATCCGTTCTCTTTTTTTCCCCCCTGCAGGAGCATTTGATTCGTCCTTTCTCTCGCTTGTCTTTTGGGGCGTGATAGGCTTCTCAGTAGTTTCTTTGTTTGCCAAGAGATACGGACTCAGACCATTAATTATAGCACTGATAGTTCGATCGATATATTACATTGGAATAGGCCATACGCTGCAAACACTGGGATTACTCAATGTAAGTATGAAGATAATAATCAGCATAATTATATTGAATCATGTAAAGAATGCACTTGGTCGATCCACTAATTAATCTCAATGTCAAAACAAATGTTTATCTGTAAAATGTATTCTATTTGCACAATGTATCTTTTTTTTTAGTTGCCTAATCTATTATTTGGTGCAATAGCTAGATAATTATCCAGAGAATTTTATGGGCGGCACAGAGGCAGAGCGGTAGAGTTGCTGCCTCACCACGCCAGAAACCCGGGTTCAATCCTGATTATGGGTGCTGTTTCTATGGAGTTCGTACGTTCTCCCTGTGACTGCGTGGGTTTTCCCCGGGTCAAATCAAGTCAGGTCAAGTCAATTTTATTTGTATAGCACATTTAAAAACAACCCACGTTGACCAAAGTGCTGTACATCTGATTAGGTACTAAGGAAAAAAATGAAACATACAGTAGCACGCAAACAGTTCACAGCGCCTCCTCAATGAGCCTCAAACGCTAGGGAGTAGAAATAGGTTTTGAGCCTGGACTTAAAGGAGTCGATGGAGGGGGCAGTTCTGATGGGGGAGAGGGATGCTGTTCCACAGTCTAGGAGCTGCAACCGCAAAAGCGCGGTCACCCCTGAGTTTAAGCCTAAACCGCGGGATAGTGAGTATTTATTTATTTATTTATTTATAGCTCAGTTTAGTCCCACACTACAAAAGCATACAGGTTTGCGGGGTTAATTGGCTTTTGTAAAATTGTAAATTGTCCCTGGTTCGTAAGACAGTGCTGGTTAGAGAGGACTCAGTGAGCCGAAGGGCCTGTTTCCGCGCTGTATGTCTAACGTCTAAAGAATCAATAGAATAAATCAATGTATGGAGCCTTCACGCGGCAATTAGCAGACCCAATACATAGTCATAGAAATTACATATAAAAGTGATGCAGGCATTTAATTATGGTTGATAAAGGATGTGACATTTCAGTTTATTTGCTGGAGTGGATCGGTAAAATGCCAAGATCCTTGAACACTGTCTCTATTTAATTTGTTTGGGAATTATCTGACGTAAGCTCACAACTGGACAGATGTTCATCCAGGTGAAACATTGATACGGTGGACAATCCCTTCCATATGAAGGTGAAAATGAGTTGACTCCGAGGCGTAGTCAGGCTTGTGCTGTCTAATTATACAGACAATGAGAGAAGCAGCGCAGCACAGTGGCGCAGTGGTAGAGTTGCAGCTTTAGAGTGATACAGTGTGGAAACAGGCCCTTTGGCCCAACTTGCCCACACCGGCCAACGTGACCAAGCAACACTAGTCCTACCTGCCTGTGTTAGATCCATATCCCTCCAAACCTGTCCTATCCATGTACCTGTCTAACTGTTTCTTAAACTTTGGGATAGTCCCTGCCTCAACTGCCTCCTCTGGCAGCTTGTTCCACACACCCACCACCCTTTGTGTGAAAAGGTTACCCCTCAGATTCCTATTAAATCTTTTCCCCTTCACCTTAAACCTATGTCCTCTGGTTCTCGATTCACCTACTCTGGGCAAGAGACTCTGTACATCTATCCGATCTATTCCTCTCATGATTGTATACACCTCTATGACATAATTCTCCTGCACTCCAAGGAATAGAGTCCCAACCTATTTCCTATAGCTCAGACCCTCTAGTCCTGGCAATATCCTCATAAATCTTCTCTGTACACTTTCCAGCTTGACAACATCTTTCCTATAACATGGTGCCCAGAACTGAACACAATACTCTAAATGCAGTCTCACCAACGCTTTATACAACTGCATCATGACCTCCCAGCTTCTATACTCACAGTGCCTGAGACGCGTGCTCGATCCTGACTACGAGTGCTATCTGTACGGAGTTTGTACGTTCTCCCTGTGACTGTGTGGGTTTTCTCCAGGAGCTCTAATTTCCTCCCACATCTCAAAGACAAACAGGTCTGTAGATTAATTGGCCACTATAACTTGCCCCTAATGTGTAGGGAGTGGATTAGAAACTGGAATAAAACAGCAATTGTGTGAACATGTGATCGATAGTTGCCATGCACTCACTATGCCAAAGGGCCTGTATCTATATTGTATCTCCATGCTGTATCTTTGAAGGCTAATTGGCTTCTGTAAATTACCCCTGATATATCGGATGAGAATCTGAGATAACATAGAATTAGCGTACGGTTGATTATTGGTAGGGGCTGAAGGGCCTGTTTCCACACTGTATAACTAAACTAAACTAAACTAAACTAAACTGACAGATTAGTTCGTTTTTGCAGTCGCAGGCTCACCATAATATTCATATACAACACTACTCTAGTCATCCATTCTGAAAAAGGGTTCCGACCCGAAACATCACTTATCCATGTTCTCCAGCGATGCTGCCTGACCCGCTGAGTTACCCCAGCACTTTGTGTCTTTTTATGAAACTGGTCTACTCACCTGGTTCCTTACCTAACTAATCAGTTAGTTATATTATCACCTGCCATTATCTTTCCTTGCCTCTGCATGTTTCCTCTGGCATATGCTAAGGATCTATCCTAAACAGTACAGTTGGCAGCATTAATAGAAACAAAGCATTTACTTCCACAAGCTTACTGACCATGCGTGACTGCAAGGGTCCTGATCCAAAATGTTGCCTATCTATGTTCTCCAGATATGCTGCTTGACCCGATGACTCACTCTTTAGACTTTAGAGATACAGCGTTGAAACAGGCCCTTCGGTCCACCGAGTCTGCACCAACCTGCGTTCACCCCGTACATTAGTACTATCTTCCACAAGATAGGGCCAATTTACAATTTTTTACCGAAGTCAATTAACCTATAAACTTGCACGTCTTTGGAGCATGGGAGGAAACCGGAGCACCCAGAGAAAACCCACGTGGTCACAGGGAAAATGTAGAAACTCTGTACCGACAGCACCCTTTGTCAGGATTGAACCCGGGTATCTGGAACTGTAGGGCAGCAACTCGATGGCTACACCACTGTGCTGACCCGCACTATGATTCTTTTTTTGTAAACCGGCATCTGTAGTTCCTTGTATCCATCTCAACATTATCTGTCTTGTCACCTCCATTGTTTCTAAATTATCAAACTACTTTTCAGCATCCAGTACCCGATGAACATAAATTTCCTTTTACCAAGCAATGGAAAGACCAAGGATATTGCCTCTTGTTCCCAAATCACAAATTATTTTCTCAAGTTTCTGAGAAAATGCATTTCCATGGATGGTGGTGGAAGCCAAGTATATATATTCCATGGATGGTGGTGAAGGCCAAGTCATTGGGTATATTTAAAGAAGAGATTGATAGGTTCTTGATTAGTAAGGGTGTCAAAGTTTGCAGAGAGAAGGCAGGGGAAGGGGTTGAGAGGGAAAATAGATCACCCATGATTGAATGGCCAAGTAGACTTGATGGGCCGAATGGCCTAATTCTGCTCCTACGTCTCATGGTCTAAATCAACATCAATCAGTGGTAGAGTTGCTGCCTTACAGCAAATGCAGCGCCGGAGACTCAGGTTCGATCCTGACTACGGGCGCTGTCTGTACGGAGTTTGTACGTTCTCCCCGTGACCTGCGTGGGTTTTCTCCGAGATCTTCAGTTTCCTCCCACACTCCAAAGACATACAGGTATGTAGGTTAATTGGCTGGGCAAATGTTTTTTAAAAATTGTCCCTAGTGTGTGTAGGATAGTGTTAATGTGCGGGGATCGCTGGGCGGCGCGGACCCAGTGGGCCAAAGGGCCTGTTTCCGCTCTCTGTATCTCTAAATCTAAAAAATCTAAAAAATCATTCAACATGAATATTGTAATATTTTTGTTGTCCATTATTATGCTAATAATTAACTTTCTTTTCTGTTCAGCTCATCAACAAAATTGTATATCTTGTTGCTTTTGTGGGAAACGGTGGCAAATTTATCATTGGATACAAGGCTATGATCCTGGACATGGAGTTCCTTTATCACATTGGATACATTGTGACAAGTGTGCTGGGGCTTTTCGTGCATGAATTCTTCTATAGTATCCTGGTATGTTATATATTCATCAATAACTATTTTATCCAGAGATGATTTTGCAAAATAATCAAAGAACAAAAGTCATCTAGACAAGTACATGGATAGGAACGGTTTAGACGGATATGGAGCAAACGCAGGCAGGTGGGACTAGTGTAGATGGGGTATCTTGGTCGGCATGGGGCAAATTGGGCCGAAGGTCCTGTTTCCGTGTTGTATGCCTCAATGACTCAAAAAGATGTTAGGACAGGTCCATGGATATGAAAGGTTTAGAAGAATATATGGGTCAAACATGGGCAGGTGGGACTAGCATAGATGGGGCATCTTGGTCGGCATGGGCAAGTTGGGGCGAAAGGACCTGTGCCCACATTGTATGCCTCTATGACTCCAGAAGACATTAAGACAGGTCCATGGAAAGGAAAGATTTAGAGGGATATGGGCCAAACGTGGGCAGGTGGGACTAGTGATGGGGCATCTTGGTCGGCATGGGCTAGTTGGGCCAAAGGACCTGTTTCCACATTGTATGACTCTGTGACTCCAAAACACATTTAGACAGGTTCATGTATAGGAAAGGTTTAGAGGGATATGGGCTAAACACAAGCAGAATCGGTGTAGATGGGGCATCTTGATTAGCATGGGCACATTGTGCTGAAGGGCTCATTTCTGTGCTGCATGACTCTAAGACTGACATTTCATCTTACCCCTGTGGCATTTTGGAATGGAGTTGATTTATTGCTTATAATGTAATATAAGCAATCTCGTACCCCTGTACAATGACAATAAAGATATATTATATTGTATTGTATTGTATTGTATTGTATTTTCAAATAGAAACAAAGAAAAATTGAAAAAGAGGTAGTGTTTATGTAATGTAGTTATTAAAGTCAGAGATAGATTTTAAATGTACAGGTAAATTAATGCATTTGGTTCACCATTGCATTTAAGCTGATTTTACTTTTAATATTACAGTCGGAAAGTAAATTATAAATGAATCCTGTAATAATATGTTAATCTTGCTGTTTCTAGAGATATGTTTAGAATGGAATGGATAAGATTAATGTGTATTATTAAAGTAAGAGTTGCAATTATTGACGAGTTAAGTTATCTTTACACTTTGTGATCACATCACCAACCTGAAGCAATCCTTGATCAGGCATCGTAGTACTAACCAGCCTTTCCTTTTAACCACTTGTTTGTACACAGGTATCACAATACTTTCTAAGATTGATTTTAAATTATTCCTATTTTTAACTTAGAACATAAAATAGTGCAGCAGAAGCACAGGCGCTTCGGCCCACAACGTCTGTGCCAAACATGACTGTGCCAAACATGATGCCAAAACCAATTCTTATCTGCCTGCACAAAACCCGGATCCTTCCATTCAATGAATATCCAGTTCTTTAAATGCTATTCACATGCCTGCCTCCAGCTCCACCCCCGGCAGTGCATTCCAGACACTCACCACCCACAGAAATAATTTATGATTCAGTGTTAGGAAGCCCAAATGCAGATGCACGTAGTTGGAGAATTCTATGTGCAAATTGACCAGATCAGGCCATTCTTTTCTTCTACCAAGATCATTGAAGTGGCTCAGTGAAGCTGCTGCTTCACAATGCCAGAGACCAGGGTTAAATCTTGAACATGGGAGCTGTCTGTGTGGAGTTTGCACTTTCTCCCTCTGACCACATGGGTTTCCTCTGGGTGCTTTGGTTTCCTCCCACATCCCAAAGACATGCAGGTTTGTAGGTTAATTGGCCCACTATAAATTGCCCCTAGTGTATAGGGATGCGAAAGTGGGATAACATGGAACTAGTGTGAGTGGGTGATCGATGGCTGGCATGGACCTGATGGGTTGATGGGCATATTTTCGTACTATATCTTTAAACAAAACTAAATAGGAATCAAGTGTATTTAATTGTCATATGTAATGACCACGGAATAATGAAATTCTTACTTGCAACAGCATAACAAAAAATGTAAACACAGTACTCATAGATAACATATAATAAACAAGAATTCAATAAATTAATAACCCCAATACAAGTCCAAAGATGCCCAAAGTCTTTAGTGAAAGTCCATAGTTTAGTTTGGTGTTGTGTTATGTACAAGAACCTGATGGTTGTTGGAAAGAAGCTATTCTTGAACCTGGTGATCACGGTTGTCAGACTTTAAGGAAGTAGAGGCGCTGATGGGCGTTCTTGATGATTGCATCAACATGCAGGGCCCAGAACAGATCTTTCGAGATTTGCGTGGCCAGGAACTTGAAGTTAGATAGAAAAGACGCGGTTCCATTCTGATAGATCTAACCTTGTTGTCTATCTATTTCTGTCTTTCAGCTGTTTGACCTGATCTACAGAGAAGAGACTCTGTTTAACGTCATAAAAAGTGTTACACGTAATGGCCGCTCCATCCTCCTGACGGCCGTGCTTGCTCTCATCCTTGTCTACCTCTTCTCCATTGTGGGCTTCCTCTTCCTGCAGGATGACTTCATTTTAGAAGTTGACAGGTTACCAAGCAGCAAGTCTTCAGGTAAAACTAGCTTGGCACTTGATCACTTTTGCATCGTCTCTACATTCATCGAAATAGTGATGAAGGCACAATGGTAGAGTTGCTGCCTTACAATGCCAAGAGACACGGGTTCAAACCTGACTATAACTCTGCACGGAGTTTGTATGTTCATCCTGTGACTGTGTGGGTTTTCTCCGGATGCTCCAGAGACCCGGTTTTGATCCTGACTATATGGAGTTTGCACATTCTCCCGACCACTGCATGGTTTTCTCTGGGTGCTCCGGTTTCCTCCCACACTCCAAAAGGGTGCAATGCAGGTTTGTAGGTTAAAGGGCTTCTGTAAATTGTCCCTAGTGTTTTAGAATAGAACTAGTGTAAATGGGTATCACAAAATGCTGGAGTAACTCAGCGGGTCAGGCAGCATCTCAGGAGAGAAGGAATGGGTGACGTTTCGGGTCGAGACCCTTCTTCAGACTGATGTCAGGGGAGGGGGCGGGACAAAGATAGGATGTAGTAGGAGACAGGAAGACAGTGGGAGAACTGGGAAGGGGGAGGGGAAAGAGAGGGGCAGAGGAACTATCTGAAGTTGGTGAGGTCAATGTTCATACTGCTGGGGTGCAAGCTGCCCAAGCGAAATATGAGATGCTGTTCCTCCAATGTGTGGTGGGCCTCACTATGAAAATGGTAAATGGGTGATCGCTGGTCAGCGCAGACCCGATGGGCCAAAGGGCCTGTTTCCACACTGTACCTCAAAAAAAATGCTAAAAAAAAGCCTTCCCTTTTCTGCATTTGTCACTTTGACAAAGACCTAACGTGATGGACTGAAGACACAGAGAAGGGACACTGTGGCTGGTATGTCTACCATCAGCCACTCAAGGTTTCTTCTGTAGGCAATGTTTTGGACATAGGCTGTGTTAATATTTGTGTCTATTGTGAATGAAGGCAGCTGTACATTAGAAATGTAACTTTGGCTGCATTTAAGTAATGAAAGGATTAGTTAATTTGTCCAAAATCCCCTTTGTTACTAAAGTACAAATAGTTTTAGTTTGAGTTTAGTTTATTGTCACGTGCACCAAGGTACAGTAAAAGCTTTTGGTTGAGGGCTGTCCAACAAAAGAAAAAACTGACCATGAATACAATCAAGTCGTTCACAGTGCACAGATGAAGGATAAAGGGTACAACATTTTGTGCAAACATATAGCATTGAAGTCCGATAAAGTACGATTAAAAATAGTTCACAGTGAGGTAGATGGGAGGTCAGGACTGCACTCTAGCTGATGAGAGGACCATTTACTTGCCTGAGAACAGCTGGGGAAAAAACTGTTCCTGAATCTGGAAGTATGTGCTTTCAAAGTTCTGTACTTCTTGCCTGATGGAAGAGAGGAGAAGAGGGAGTGACTGGGTTGAGATGTCTTGGATTATGCTGGTGGCCTTGCCAAGGCATTGTGATGTAGATGGAGTCAATGGAAGGGAGGCTGGTTTGTGCGATAGTTGGTGCTGCGTCCACAAATCTCTGAAATTGCTTGCGATCTTGGATGGAGCTAAGTGTAAGAAAATAACTGCAGATGCTGGTACAAATCGAAGTTATTTATTCACAAAATGCTGGAGTAACTCAGCAGGTCAGGCAGCATCTCAGGAGAGAAGGAATGGGTGACGTTTCGGGTCGAGACCCTTCTTCAGACTGATGTCAGGGGGGCGAGACAAAGGAAGGATGTAGGTGGAGACAGGAAGATAGAGGGAGAACTGGGAAGGGGGAGGGGAAGAGAGGGACAGAGGAACTATCTAAAGTTGATAGAGCTAAAGTCACCCGACTAATTAACTAACGGTGTTCCTTTTGGATGTGGAGTTTCTTGAGAGGGTGTAGAGGAGGATTACCAGAATGCTGCCTCGATTAGAGGGTTTCAGGTAGGAGAGGTTGGATAGTCTTGGATTGTTTTCTCTGTAATGTTGGAGGTTGTGGGGAGACTTGATAGAAGTATATGAAATTATTAGAGGCATAGATAGGCTGGATGGTCAGAACTTTCTTCCCAGGATGGAAATGTTCAACACTAGAGGGCACAGCTGTAAGGTGAGAGGCGAACAGTTTAATGGAGATGTGCAGGCAAGTTATTCACATAGTGAGTGGTGGGGGCCTGGAATGTGCTGGCAGAGGTGGTGGTCGACACAGATAGATACTATAGTGGTGTTTAAGAGGCTTTTAGATAGGCACATGTATATACAGGGAATAGAGGAATATGGATCACGTTCAGGCGGTGAGATTAGTTTAACTTGACATCATGTTTGGCACAAGAGCCTGATCCTGAACTATTCTATGTTCCATTAAGTTCCTTATTTGGCTTCAAGAAGAGTAATTGAGTGTGATAGTGCTCTTTTTTCACCACATAAAGGGAGGGGTGTTATCGGGTTAATTCGTAAATCAACCTTGACTCTGGACTTTGATTCATTAGGACTGTTGTCTCTGGTGCCGTGTGTAGCACTTTGGATTCTGAGCCACAAGTTACAAGTTCAAGTCTCAGCCCTGACATCTGAGCATTAAAGTCCAGACAAGTACCACAACATTGATTGAGTGCTGTATTGTCAGTGAATCCACTTTAATGTGCTGTATAAAATCAAGGTTGCACCTACTCCCACGAAGGATCACACAGTATCTCGAGGGCTATTTTGAAGAATCAATGTGATATCTCGTCTGCTGACAAAAATTTAAATCACCAAAACAGATTCTAAAGTCATAAATGCTTAAGTCATTGGAACAGAATTTGGCCATTCAGCCCATCAAGCCTACTCTGCCATTCAATCATGGCTGATCTATCATCCCCTCTCAACCCCATTATCCTGGCTTCCCTCATAACCCCTGACACCCTTACTCGTCAAGAATCTGTCAATCTCTGCCTTAAAAATACTCAGTGACTTGGTCATTGCAGCCGTCTATGGCAATGAATTCCACAGATTCACCACCCTCTGACTAAAGAAATATCTCCTTTCTAAAGGTGCATCTTTTTATTCTGAAAGTCATTTTCACATCTGTGTTTGTGGAAGTTTCCAGTGCACATTTTGGCTGTTGAATCTCATCATTAACAACAGTAACTGCACAGTCTGAAGAAGGGTCCTCATCCTAAATATCACTTGTCTATATTCTCCAGAGATGCTGCCTAGCCCTCTGAGTTACTCCAGCACTTTCTGTCCTTTTGTGTAAACTAGTATCTGCAGTTCTTTGTTTCTACGTACCTGCACTTCATTGGCTGTAAAGTACCTTTGGTTATCCCAAGGTTGTGATAGGTGCCGTGAATATAAGTCTTTCTTATTTTCAAGGGCTGAAATGTGGGAGGTGCCAAGTATAATTTTGAGATTTAAAAAAAGATAAATAAAAGACATTCTGAAAAAAAAACCCCAAGTACAATGAAATGATGTTGTTCATAACACGAATCTTCTAAGACCAAGTGTTGAAAATAGGGGACCCAAGCAAAGTGAGGTGCACGAGGCAATAATTTTTAAACTGATCACATGTGAAATATATATTTTTTGTCATTGTTAATTAGGTCCCTTTGATCTCAGTGGAACAGTAATGAAGGATTTCATTAACTCTTGCGCTGCGGATGATATTAATTGCGTTACAGGCATTCAGGAGAATCTAAATCAAGGTATGGCACATTTGTTTTCAATATATATAAACAACCTGGATTTATATATAGATGGGTTGGTTAGTATGTTTGCAAACGACACCAAAATTGGTGGAGTTGCAGACAGTGCAGTAGGTTGTCAAAGTGTACAGAGGGATATAGAGCAGCTACAGAAATAAATGGGCAGGGAAATGGCACATGGAAGTTAGTCCGAGCAAGTGTGAGGTGTTGCACTTTGGCAGGTTGAATGAAAGGGCAAAGTATATGGTTAATGGCAAGACCCATAACAGCACCGATGTACAGAGCGATCTTGGGATTCAAATTCACACTTACTGCAAGAGGCAATACAAGTAGATAGAGTGGTAAAGAAGGCGTATGGTATGCTTGCCTTCATCAGTTGGGACATTGTGTGTAAGAGTCAGGAAGTCAGGTTGCAGCTTTGTAGGACTTTGGTTAGACCCCTAATGAAATACTGTGTGCGATTCTGGTTGCCCCATTGCAGGAAACATGTGGAGGCTTTTGAGATGGTGCAGAGGAGGTTTACAAAAATGCTACCTGGATTAGAAGGTATTAGTTATAAGGAGAGGTCAGACAAAGTTGGATTGTTTTTATCCGCGGCATCGGAGTCTGAGGGGAGACATGATACACATTTGTAAAATTGTGAGAGGCATGGATAGGGTAGACAATCAGATCCTTTTCTCCAAGATGCAAGTTTCAAAGACTAGAGGGCATAGCTTTATGGTGAGAGGGGCAAAGTGTAAAGGAGATATGCGGGGCAAGATTTTATTTTAGAGAGAGAGTGGTGAATGCCGAGAACGCACTGCCAGGGATGGTGGTGGAGGCAGATACCATAGTGGCGGTTAAGAAGCTTTTAGATAAGTACATGGATATGCAGGGAATGGAGGGAAATGGATCATGTGCAGACAGAGATTACTTTAACCAGGCATCTTGTCTGGCATGGGCAATGTGTTCCTGCGCTGTATAGTTCTGTGTCTGCACTTTACAATTCAATCTACGTAAAACAAATGCACCAACACACAGATCTTGTAGGCCTTTGATGCATGTTGAATTACTTTATATAAAAATGTTGCTTATCTCTATTCCCCAATCTGAAACAGCATCCACAAGTTTCACAGGATCAAAATAGACGATACTACTGATATATAATTGAAAACACAACCATGTGTATTTTATTGATGTGTAAGAAGCAACAACAGATGCTGGTTTACACCGAAGACTGACACAAAATGCTGGAGTAACTCAGTGGGTCAGGCAGCATCACTGGAGAAAAGGAATAGGTGACGTTTCGGGTCAAGACCCTTCATCAGACCCGTGTCTGTCCCGCACAGAGTCCTTTACCCAGAGTAGGGGAATCAAAAACCAGAGGACACAGGTTTAATGTTTGAGGGGAAAGATTTAATAGGAACCTGAAAGACAACTTTTTCACACAGAAGGTGGTGGGTATATGGAACAGCTGTCAGAGGAATAAGTTGGTGCACGTACAATAACAACATTTAAGACATTTGGACAGGTACATGGATAGGAAAGATTGTGAAGGGTTTGGGTCAAATGCAGGCAGGTGGGGCTTGCGTAGATGGGGCATCTGGGTCAGCATGGGCAAGTTGAACTGAAGGGTATGTTTCCATGATGTGTGACTCTGAGGAACATTGTCACTCATCTCACCTGATGCTATTCATCATCATCATCATCGTTGTACCCCTGTACAATGACAATAAAGATATATTGTATTGTATTCATTAGTACGTTCTTCAAGTGTCCATACTTTAAAACCTTTTATCTACTTTAAAATGCAAGCTGTTAAAGGAAGAAATTGCATTTTACATTGTCGTTGACGTCTCTTGCAATTACTTAAAGGATCAGTGGGCAAAAGAGGCTGCCCCCTTTATACAAAGTAGAAACCGACAAACGGCAATGATATGAGTGAGCAATCTTTCTGGTTTTGGTTGTGATCATTCTCCACTGTCCTTTATGCTGAGGACTGCTGGGGAAAGGGGGTGACAGGAAGCAGGTACATGGAGCTAAATTCATCAATAAAATTTAGGTTAATGGATGAATGAAGAAGCATATCCAAACACCAGCCATTTTAAATCCTTACGCAAGTTCAAGTTCTTGAATAATACTATTGGATATGAAATTCAATGAGGCTGGTGCTTTGCCGATGTGTGGGAGAAGATAGCCGTGGTATTTCTTCCAGCACTATGTGAATGCCAGCATTAAATCAATTGAAACAGATTGTTGATGTTGGCATTGAAATTAAATTGATTGGAAAGTATTGATTTTGAGATAAGAGGGTGTGGATCATCTGTCAATGTGTTGGTTCTTCTCTGCAACCTCTCCATTTACTGGTGACTAAAATGAGCCAAGCAGTAATCAAAAGAGACAAAATATTTTTTAGCAGAGCATTGGACTATCAGGGAGTGTAATAGCATTGTGGTTAAATCACGGGTCTAGCTTCTGAAAGCCCTGACTATTGTTCCGTTTGAATCCCAGGGTGATAGCAAGGGAATTTAAAATTAGATTAGTTTAGATACAGTGTAGAGATACAGTGTGGAATTAGGCCTTTCAGCCCACCGAGTCCATGCTGAACAATGATCCCCCGTATACTAGTTCTATACAATCCTACACACTACGGACAATTTACAGAAGCCTGCAAACCTGCATGTCTTTGGAATGTGGGAGGAAACTGGAGCACCCGGAGAAAACCCCACGCAGTCACAGTGAGAACGTACAAACCATACAGACAGCACCCGTAGTCAGGATCAAACGATCAAACGCGGGTCTCCGGCGCTGTGAGGCAACTATACTGCTGCACCACTGTGCTGCCAGATAATTAAACAAATCTGGAATTAAAATTTACTATCTGCAATAGTAGCTATGGAACTTTCTGATTGTAATAAAAACCCAATTGTTTCACTCGTTCCCCTCAGGGAAGGAATCTGACCTCTGTGACCCTCCAAACCATCCAATGTATTGGACTCTAAAGTACCTCCTTAGGGATGGACCATAACATGGAACATAGAACAGTAGAACATTGAAACAGGCCCTTTGGCCCACAATATTCATGCTGAACATGATGCCCGGTTAAATTAATATCTTCTGCCTGCACATGATCCATTTTCGTTTCAGCATTGCCAACAACCTCATTATCCAATGCATCAATTAATTTAAATGTTAAGTATTTGGAATTCCTCCAAAAACTAGTTTGATATAGACACAAGGGTCTGCAGACGCTGGTTTACACACAAAATGCTGGGGTAGCTCAGCAGGTCAGGCATCATCTCTGGAGGACATGAAGACGCAACTGTAAACAAAACTGCAAATGTGGCCTGACCAAAGTCCTATAAAGCTACAACATGAATTCCTGGCTCTTATACACAATGCCCTAACCAATGAAGGCAAGAATACCATATGCTTTCTTTACCACAATGTCTATTAGTGTTGCCACTTTCATGGCAATTGGATAGGAACCCCAAGATTCCTCTGTGCATCATTGCTGTTAAGGGTCTTGCCGTTAACTGTATACGTTCCCCTCACATTCGACCTCCCAAAAGTGTTGGAGTAGTCTAGTGGTCAGGCAGCATCTGCAGGATGAGGATAAGTGACATTTTTCGGGAATGGGACCCTCCTTTAGACTGATTGTAGTTGGGGGGGGGGGGGGGGGAGAGAAAGCTGGAAGAGAGATTCATGTCATAGGAGCAGAATTAGGTAATTTGGCAATTCACCGTTCATTCATGGCTGATCCACCCTTCCCCCCTCAACTCCATTCTCCTGCTTTCTCCCCATAACCTATGACACCTTTTCTAACCAAGAAACAGTCAATCTGCCTTAGAAATACCCGATAACGGTCTCCACAGCCTTCTGAGGCAATGAATTCCACAGATTCACCACTCTCTGATAATAGAAACTCCTCCTCATTTCTGTTCTAAAGGGTATGTCCTTTTATTTTGAGGCTGTGCCGTTTGGTCCTAGACTCTCCCACTCATGGATATATCCTCTCCACATCCACTCTATCTAGGCCTTTCACTGCTCAGTAGGTTTCAATGAGATCCCCCCTTCACCCTTCTGAGCACAGACCCAGTGCTGTCAAACGCTCATCATATGTTAACCCAATTATTTTGGGGTTCATTCTCGTAAACCTCCGCTGGACCTTCTCCAATGCCAGCACAGCCTTCCTCAGACATGGGGCTCAAAACTGCTCACGATACTCCAAATGTGATCTGACCAGTGTCTTATAAAGCCTCATCATTACATCCCTGCTTTATAGGTGTGGGGGGGAGGGTAGAATTTGTAACATTGGCAATAATAAGGGGTAACCTGATTTTACGGTGCAAGGAATAGTCTTTGGAACAAGGGTGAAGTCTGAGAACTAAAAACGAGTGAGTAGAATGGCTCGTTGAATGTATGAGAGATCTCTTCATGAAGGGTTTCAGAATATTGAGGAGTGTAAACCTCCAGCGATTAACTTTCATAAAAGAGGTTACCTTGAGAACAATTGGATGGGACATACCGGCTAATTACTACTCATTACTATTTTCAATAGTGTGCAAAAGACAGTCTAATTTACAATTGATCTAACTTCTGCCATTCCAGATGAAGAAGAGAGTGGCAAAGAGCGTGCCTGTGACACTCTTTTGATGTGTATAGTAACAGTATTGAACCACGGTCTACGTAACGGAGGTGGGGTCGGAGATATTCTTAGGCAACCTTCTAAAGATGTAAGTAAGCCTTCATAATGAGCCAGATGGAAACATTCGTCTCTCACATTCTCAGTCTGAAGTTTAGAATCTCACAAACGGTTACCACAATTGCTTACTGTTATATGAAGCATTGCCAGGGGTTATGGGTAAAAACACAAATCATATCATATCATATCATATCATATCATATCATATATATACAGCCGGAAACAGGCCTTTTCGGCCACCAAGTCCGTGCCGCCCAGCGATCCCCGTAACATTAACACTATCCTACACCCACTAGGGACAATTTTTACATTTACCCAGCCAATTAACCTACATACCTGTACGTCTTTGGAGTGTGGGAGGAAACCGAAGATCTCGGAGAAAACCCACGCAGGTCACGGGGAGAACGTACAAACTCCTTACAGTGCAGCACCCGTAGTCAGGATCGAACCTGAGTCTCCGGCGCTGCATTCGCTGTAAAGCAGCAACTCTACCGCTGCGCTACCGTGCCGCCCCTATAGTGCTGGAGGAACTCTGCTTTCCCCCAGCACTTTGTGCTTTGCTCCAAATTCCAGCACCTGCAGTTCCTTTTGTCACTGGGATTATGGAGTCCCCTCGTGGATAGAACATAGAACAGTATAGTACAGGAACAGAATCTTTGGCCCACAATGTCCATTGTGCCAGATTAAACCAATCTCCTCTACCTGCACATGATTAATTCCTCCATTCCCTGCATATCCATGCACCTATCAAAAAGCCTCTTAAATGCCACTAATGTATCTGCCTCCACCATCATCCCGAGAGGCACCCATCAATCTCTGTGTAAAAGTCCTTGCCCCATACATCTCATTTTAAACTTTGCCCCTCTCACTTTAAAGTTATGCCCTCTAGTCTTTGACATTTTCACCCTGGGTAAAAAAGGTTCTGACTGTGTACCCTACTTATGTTTCTCATAGCTTTATCTGCTTCTATTGGGTCTCTCCTAAATCTTCGGCATTCCAAAGAAAACAATCCAAGTTTGTCCAACCTCTCCTTATAGCTAATAATGTCTAATCCAGGCTACATTCTGGTAAACCTCTTCTGCATCCTCTCTAAAGCTTCCACATCCTTCCTGTAATGGAGCGACCAGAACTGCACACCAAACTCCAAATGTGGCCCGACCAAACTTCCATGAAGCTGCAACAAGACATCCTGACTCTTATACTCAATGCCCCAACCAATGACAGCAAGCATACCATAGGCCTTCTTTACCACTCTTATCTACTTGTGTTGCCACTTTCATTGCTTTCACTGAGCTATGAACTTGGACCCCAAGATCCTTCTGTACATCAATGATGTTAAGGGTCTTGCTCTTAACCGCATATTTTCTGTTTACATGCAAATTCCCAAAGTACAACACCTCGCACTAACTTGGATTAAATGGCGTTTCTCTGCCCACTTCTGTAGCTGGATATATATCTCATATATACTTAAGGAAATCTTTCAACTACTACTTGTTTTTAAGTTAAATTTACTCTTAAACATAAACTTCCTTAATCATTTCAATATTATTACAATTGGAAAGATTAAAACTCATTACTTTTTTCACCTTTTTGTTTCTCTACAATAGTCTTCCTATAATTGTTTCGAAACACAGAATATCAACAAGGATGTATATGGGAAGAAAACTAGCATTTATGTCTATCACACAAACTAAACGATGAATTTATTTTCTAATTTAAACCACTTCTGTTTTAAAGCTTGTTGAATATAATCCCTTCCGATGTTTTATCTTCATCTGTTAAGAATTTACATGTTAGCTCCCATTCCCCATCGCAAGAGGAATGAATTATAAACCAGCTGTAATGCATGTTAAAATGGCTTATGAGTCCGTCATTAAAAGCCACATAAATGTGACAAGTGATTTAAGATCTGACATTATCTAATTTGGCTGAGTAAATTAGCCCATCCTGTTATTTGGCATCTACTCTGATGGTACAGATGGGAATTGCACATAAAGAAAACAAGAGACAAATGTACACTTTCCCAGTGCACTTTCTTTATGTACAATTCCCATCTGTACCATCAAAGTTCAGCATTTGTTTGTATTTACAATCCTAAAATAAGGCATCTTGGATAGTATCTTGGGCCTATTCAGAACACTGGGTTACCCAGAAAAAACACACATGCACAAGCTTGGAGGAAGAAAAGATAAAACAGAAAAAAAAAGTTTTTATTTTTAAACTGTTTCTTTTCATGTGGTTTAAAACCAGGCGGAATTGGAAAGAAGCATATCAATGTTGGGATCATAAAATTGTATTCAGAAACACCAGAACTAGAATAGAAAGAGAATATCGTCAATAATTGGCTTCAAACATTCAAAGTTACATTTTCTTTAGAGGGCAGTAAACTAAAGGGACAAGGCAAGAGAAAGAAACAAGTCATCACTAAACAAAGCGGAGACACAAGGAACTGCAGTTGCTGGTTTATAAAACAAAGAGGCACAAAGTGCTGGAGTAACTGAAGGGGTCAAGCAGCATCTCTAGAGAATATGGATGCCAACGTTTTGGGTTGATCCTTAAGCAGATTCATAAAAGAAAAACAGCTAATGTCTAAGGCAGAAGGTCCAACCAATAGGAAGAAAAATAAATATGACACAAAATGCTGGATTAACTCAGCAGGTCAGGCAGGATGTGGAGAGGTAACATTTTGGTTTGGAGCCCTTCTTCAGAATAAAACAAAAGATGTTTTTTGCAGTTACTTCGTGATAAGGTACAGAGATAAAGAGGACCAAACTTGCGAGGCAGAGAGGAAGAGAATCAGGGGAGACATGGTCAGGAAAGTCAATCAAATCAGTGAGACAGAATTTTCCATGCACAATTCCTGCAGAGGATCAACAACTTTTTCTTTGCAAGATCTCTGATGAATTTCTCTAAACTTTAAGCAGTTTATTGAAATTATATCTGTGGATTATCAAATTATACCCTGGTGGAGACCACACCTGGAGTATTGTGTGCAATTGTGGTCTCCTAATTTGAGGAAGAACATTATTGCTATTGAGGGAGTGCAGCGTAGGTTCACCAGGTGAATTCCCGGGATGGCGGGACTGACATATGGTGAGAGAGTAGGTTGACTGGGCTTGTATTAACTGGAATTTAAAAGGATGAGAGGGGATCTTATAGAAACATATAAAATGGACAGGCTAGATGCAGGAAAAATGTTCCCAATGTTGGGAGAGTCCAGAACCAGGGGTCACAGTTTAAGAATAAGCGGTAGGCCTTTTAGGACTGAGATGATGAAAAACTTCTTCAACCAGAGAGTTGTGAATCTGTGGAATTCTCTGCCACAGAAGGCAGTGGAGGCTAATTCACTGGATGTCTTCACGAGAGAGTTAGATTTAGGTCTTAGGGCTAAAGGAATCGAGGGATATGGGGAAAAAGCAGGAACGGGGTACTAATTTTAGATAATCAGCCATGATCATATTGAATGGTGGTGCTAGCACGAAGGGCCATATGGCCTACTCCTGCACCTAGTTTTCTATGTTTCTATGAGATACAGCGATTGATTAACTGCGCCCTGCGCTGATTGATTTGTTCCAGGAGGCACTGTTCCCCGCACGTGTTATTTTTGATCTGCTGTTTTACTTCATTGTTATCATCATTGTACTGAACCTGATCTTTGGTGTTATTATTGACACCTTTGCTGACTTGAGAAGTGAGAAGCAAAAGAAGGAAGAAACCCTCAAGTCGACTTGCTTTATCTGTGGTATGTACAAGCCTCTCGTAATTCTTATTCAAAAAGTAAATAACAATTAGCAAAGAAGGGTTGCTAATTAAATGTTAAAGTTGAAAGTACCACATCATACCTACTCCCTTAGTGCAATGAATTACATTCCAAGCACTGTGAGCTGCAATTGATTGTAAGACATCAGAGCAGAATTAGACCATTTGGCCCATTGAGTTTGATCTGCCATTCAATCTTGGCTGACCTATTTTTCCCTCTCAACCGCCTTCTCCTGCAATCTTCCTGTAACATTTGACGCCTAATCAATCAATCAAATCAATCAATCAAATCAATCAATCAAATCAAATCAATCAATCAAATCAATCAATCAATCAATCAATCAACCAGTCAGTCAGTCAGTCAGTCAGTCAGTCAGTCAGTCTCCTCTTTACAAAATACTCAATGTCTTGTTCTCTACAGCCAAGAATTGGCCCTGTACCCTTCCTATCTCACGTTTAAAAACATCCCACTTAGCAGACCACAATAGACCGAATTAGGTTTATTATTGTCACGTGTACAGAGTGATACCCATTATCCTGGAAGTGTTGATTACTGTGTTTCACCTTCAAGTGACCACATTTTCAATTACATTGTGTCAAACTAAACAGTTTAGACCAAAACCAATCCCTGACCAAAACCAACCCCCAACCAAAGTCACGCTCAACCAAAACTAATCCAACCCATCCACTTCTCCACTTGGCAACCCAAGCACCTATGGATGCTGGACATCTTCCTCTCATTCCTCCAGCCAGAACCTCAACTCTAGATCCAGCTGTGAATCTAGATGCCCATGTCTGTTCAGAGACCCCATGGACACCACTGAAGCTTACAGCACCGGTCTCAATACAAAACAGTATTTCACCTCTCACACAATAAAACTCCCATCCCACATAAACTGTTTTTGTTCCTTTTCAACATAGACATCAAGATGGCCATTAACATTGGAGAGAGAAATTTATAGCTAACAGCAGGAATAAATACCAGCCCATACAATTCAAAGCAGAATTAGGCTACAGAAAATACATTGGGAATCTTTCTTTTGGTTATCACCACTCAAACATCTAGACACCTCATTTATGCTTAGAAGCCCCAAGCAGGTTCCTGACAAAAATACAAGTCAAATCATTTGTCTCTGCTTCTGTTTGCCGACAGCGGAGTTCTTTATCCCTCCAAAGTTTTATCTTTCACAACCTGAAATGTTGCCTATTTATCTCCTCCAGAGATGCTGCGTGACCACCTGAGTTACTCCAGCACTTTGTGGTTTTTTTGTTGGGTAATCCAGCATCAGACTTCTCACCATTGACTCCATCTACACATCACATTGCCTCGGAAAAGCAGCCAACATAAAGACTTGTCCCACCCTAGGTCATTCCTTGTCATCCCTGCTCTTGTCTAGCATAAGATACAGAAGCTTGAAAACGCGCTCCACTTGACTCAGGAATGTCTTCCCCTATTTTCAGGGTTCTGAACGGTCCCTCCATAGCTACAGTACTGTCTGGTTTACATCTGCCCCATTTAGTACATGAGCCTTTTTCTCTGGAATGAATGTGCTATGATACTGAGAATTCAGTATGTTCCCTTTTGCTCTACCTATTGTACTTGACTGTTTATTGCGTTTGACTTGATTGGATTTATGCTTGGTATTATCTGATCTATTTGGCTGGCATGCAAAACAAGCTTTTCACCGTACCTCAGTACACGTGACAACACATGGTGGCACAGTGGCACAGTGGCGCTGCTGATAGAGCTCTACCTCACAGCACCAGAAACCCAGATTCAATCCGTATGGATACGGGGACTGTCCGTATGGAGTTTGCATGTACTCCCAGTGACAAGATTAGTTTCCTCCAGGTGCTCCCATTTCCTTCCATATCCCAAAGACGCGCGGGTTTGTAGGTTAAATGGCCTCTGTAAAATTCCCCAGAGTTTGTCAGGAGTGGATGCGAATATGGGATAGCACAGAACTCGTGTGAATGGGTGATCAATGGTTGGCGTGGACTGAAGGGCCTGTTTCCACACTGTGTCTCTAAACTAATCTAAACTAAACTAAACTAAACTAAACTAAACTAAACTAAACTAAACTAAACTAAACTAAACTAAACTAAACTAATAATAAACCCAAACATGATCTGCAGTTCCTTGTGGCTCTTCAGGAAATATTTAGCAAGAACAGCTGAAGTTTGCAGTACTTTTTGCAGGCAATAAGTAGATTGAGACAGGGTAAGGTCCACAGATGGGACATTAAATACTGCAATTGAGACTTGACAGCATGTTCTTTCCTCTGCTGCTTTGCTGATGATCTCAATTCCTTTGTGCAAGAAGGCATTAAAACATACCACAGAACCAGAAGTAATCAAACCAGCTTGCTGCCGGGCTCAGTAACTTTATCTTTTTTTGGTCTTTCCTGCAGGCCTTGAACGGGATAAGTTTGACAACAAGACAGTGTCATTTGAAGAGCACATTAAAATTGAACACAACATCTGGAATTATTTATACTTCATTGTGTTGGTTCATGTGAAGAAAAAGACTGATTACACCGGTCCAGAAAGCTATGTTGCTCAAATGATAAAGGTAACATTTTAATTTAGAAAAGGAATATTGTATTCTGTTTAATCCTGTCATTTAGTCATTGAGTAATAGTACGAAACAGGCCCTTGGGCCCAACTCGCCCATGCCGACCAAGATGTCCATCTAATCTAGTCCCATTTGCCAGCATTTGGTCCATATTTTCTCACATGCTTTCCTATCCATGAACCTGTCCTCGTGTCTTAAAAGTTCCTATTGTACCTGCCTCAACCACCTCCTCTGGCAGTCAAATACATATTAACTGGTAATCATTGCAAGCCATGATTAGATTTGAAGGTTTCTTCTCCGTTGAAGATGACACGGCAGATTTGAGGGAAGGCTTATTCTGCAGCTGAGAACCTGATCAAAGGTGTTGACTCCAAGCTGTTAATAACCTTTCACAGTCAAATGCTGCGTGGATCGTTAGTTGAATCATCGTGAAATGCCGCAGAACACTTGCCCCATGTTATTTATCTTGCTACCTATTTCACGACTTAATCCCACAATCATCTGGCTTTTCTTTGTAGATAAATATAACTACCCTCCAACACCTAAAATCTACTTCTTAAATTAGCTTTTTCCTGTCACATTGAATTTCTTTCAAACATTGGTGTGTGGCACAAATATCTGTACAGTTGTTCTTCACAAATGGACATTTTCTCACTACAAACTGGATTGTGGCAGTGTTTAGGTCCAGCTTTAGACCAGTGTGAACCTTTGCACTTGAATTTATAAGTTTAAAAACTCAATCCCAAAATGTAAGCAGCTACTCTACATGAATAGTATGGCGCAGTATTGAAGGAATTCTCCAGTGTTAGAGATGTTGATGAATGGATGTGTCTTATCTATCAAGTAGATTAAAAAAAATAATTCCCTGGCATAACTTTATAAAGAATGAGATTCTCCCAGTGTCCATCTAAAATGTTAAGGCAGGTTTCTTTGGTGACACCCTACTGAATGGTCCCGGACATTATTGGGTTAACGTATGAGGAGCGTTTGAAGTCTCTGGGCCTGTATTTGCTGGAGATTAAAAAGATGAGGGGGATTACATTGAAACCCACTGAACAGTGAAAGGCCTAGATAGAGAGGCATAGGAGAGACTAGAATCAGAGGTTCCTAGAACCACAGTTTCAGAATAAAAGGACTTACCTTTAGAATGATCAGCCATGATCTCATTGAATGGTGGTGCTGGCTCGATGGGCCAAATGGCCTACTCCTGCACCTGTTGTCTATTGTCTAATGGAGATGAAGAAGGATTTCTTGAGCAAAAAGGTGGTGAATCTGCAGGATTCATTGCCATGGATGGCTGTAGAGGCTAAAAAAAAAGGTGCATTTTAAAGCTGAGGTTCATAGGCAAGGAACTGCAGATGCTGGTTTAAACCGTAGACGCAAAAAGCTGGAGTAACTCAGACAGGTCAGACAGCACCTCCGGAGAAAAGGAATAGGTGACTTTTCGGTTTGACACCTTTCTAAGAGTGTTAAAGGTTACAGGGAGAAGGTAGGGGAATTGGGTTGAGATGGAAAAATAGATCAGCAATGCTTGAATGGCGGAGTAGACTTGATTGGTTGAATGGCTGAAATCTGCTTCTAACTCTTACAGTTTTTTTCATGTTGGTCCTGTGTGGGAATTGGCTGCATTTTTCTACTTAACTATGAAGTCTTTGCATTGCCCAGAAAAAATGAGAGGAACATAGTAAATATAAATATCCTTTTTATTCCATGTATTTAATATGCTGGAGATGCTTTGGCCCATTCCCAAAGATGGTGAACTGAACATCTTCCTTTTTACTTGCTGTAGACATCAAACCTGGATTGGTTTCCACGCATGCGCGCCATGTCCCTGGTCTCTAAAGAAGGGGAAGGAGAACAGAACGAAATTCGAAATTTACAGGACAAGCTATACTTGACAATGAAGTTGGTAACAATTCTCACGAATCAACTTACAGATCTAAAGGAACAGGTAAGCACTTAAAACAAAAGCACTTCTTGCATCCTACCAAGGTTACAAAGCAATGGAGAGATACGACAAGGGAACAAACCCTTTGACCCACTGTCCGCATTAACCATCAATCCCTACATTAATCCCATTTTTTAAATTCTCCCCACATCCCATCAACAATCCCAGATTCTATCGCTTATCTACATATTAGGGACAATTTACAGTGACTTTGGGAGGAAACTACAATACTGGAGAAAACCCAGCTGGGTCATAAGAAGAAATTTCTTACTCCACACAGTTAGCACTGCAAATCAGGATTGAGCAATCAGGATTCAACCTGTGTTTCTGGCACTGTGAGGCAGCATCTCTACTAGCAATGCCCACTGTGCTCAAATGCTGAATCTTCCATAGTATCTTCTGTGGAGGCAAATGGATGGTCAACGTTTTGGGTCAAGACCAGCAATAGGATCTGAAGCAGGTTCTCCATCTAAAAGGACAACGATCCCTTTGCCTCCACAGATGCTGTCTGACCCGCAGCGTTCCTTCAGCTGTATGTTTTTTTGCTCCAGATTCCAGCATCCACAATATCTTATAGACACAAAATGCTGGAGTAACTCGGCAGGTCAGGCAGCATCTCAAGAAAAAAAATGGATTGGTGACAATAGGATCGAGACCCTTCTTCAGACAGTTTTAAAATAAGAGTGAGTGGGATTGGAGTAGCTGAGGGCAGTAGAGAGTCAAGACAGTTCATGTCTCACTGGCAGTTAGAAAGAAAAACGTCCAAGAGGAGGAATGTTGGAGATGTCAGGGGCCATTTCAGGGCGGTAACGACTCCTTTCCATAGGAGGCCCAGAGGCAGAGCCGAGCGAGCCGTCACAGCGATGTCACAGCGAGCCCGGAAATTGTTGAGGTGGGGGTGGAGGGGTACAAAAGTACCCCTGTTGTGGGCAGTCCATTCTGTATTGGAAAGATTTTTTAAAGAAGAGGGGTTCTTATCCATCTTCTCCACAGATGCTACCTGACTTGCTGAGTTACTCCAGCACCTTGTGTTGATCTTTAGTATAAACCAGCATCTGTAGTTCCTTTTTATTACATTTTGTCTGTATTCTGTTGCCTTTATGCCTTGGATTGTTTTACCTTTACAAAAGAAACTTGTCATTTGCTACTGTTGGAACTATGATTTTTTAAAGCACTCAGGTTTTGAATTAATTGAATTCAAATGAGTCATTATTCTTTTTTTAGATGACAGAACAAAGGAAACGAAGACAGAGAATGGGATTTGTGGATGTGCAAGGCAATCCAGCTAATGCCAACCATCAGGTGGCCAAAGCATGAAAATTCCATGGCGTTATGATTTGTGTCCACAATATCACTGTCCAAGAATATTGTGTATTATTAACATCTTGCTCTACATCAAAAGAATAACTAAATGGTAAATTATAAGCAAATGAAATACATTATAATATTCTATAGGGCCATAGCAGAGATGCTAACATTAAGGGAACTACATCTTGAAAACTACATGTGAATCTAATACTTTGTAAATTAAAAATGAGTTTAGTTGTTTAGTTCTTGGGGAAGGGAATTGGTTTGATGTTACATGTTTTGGGGATTATGTCAGGTGCAATACTTTATGTTGAAATATGTGACTTATTACAATTTTCTTACTGTGGGTTTTATATATTTTGAAAGCTTGTGATGTATAAAGTTATTAATATCCATTTTACATTTTGGTAAAATTGGAAAACTTGAAGAGATCTGATTTGTCTCTCTCGGCAGAGATACATTACCACTCTGAATCTTCCACTACTAACTTCCTTTCTGGGCTGCTGAAGCATGTTTTGAATCAAAATCATTAAACTGCAGTTTCTGAACCCGCAAATTTAATACTGGAATAGGGGACTGAACAGTGTTGCCTCATAATTTAATCAAAACCTCCGGAATGAGCTTGTGTCTATGTGCACTCCCCGTAGCCGTCTGAATGTGCATATGCAGTGCCAGAGCTACTATTTAAACATTGTCTCCACTACCTTTGAAATTAATTCTCAGTCTCGAATCGACAAAAATGATCACTGTCCACTTTAAAGATGCATTCCAATAAAACTTAATTTTAAACTATTTATTGGATGGCAGAGTATTTTGTTATAATTTTATGCTATGACAAACTTTGAGGCAACAAAGCACATCATTACATTTATGTAAAATGATTCCAAGTTGCTCCACAAGTGCCGAAGTATCCTGCCATCTGGAGGAAGATCTGTCGATGATTATGGGTCCAAGGAGTATAGGTATTTCTAATTTTATATTTTAATATGCCCCATGGATGAATGAAAAATCTCCTCATCATTGGAACAATAGATTCTACGATGCACATGTTTAAAGGCAGTGGCATACTACGGAACAGTATTTCAAATGTACCCTTGGCATGTCTTCTATGCTTGAAATCCACTTCATTTGTTACCACAACTCTTGGCTAAAATAGGTCATATTGGTTCTGAGGATTATAATCAAGCATAATGACATGGAGTTACTCTCTTTTTAATGATTTCCAACAAGGTAAAATGGTGTCACAAGTCACAATCTTCTGTAAATGCAATCAAAGAAAGCAAAGAATAGCAAAGGTCAATAACCATTTAGTCAAGTCTAGTTCTGTTGACATTTTACTAAAATGTTTGTTTTCTCTTTGATAGGGCCTTTAATTTCTTCTTTCAATAAGAGTTGCTCTGTAGATAGGAACATCTCGATTATGAAAAGCTGATGCATGTGTGCAATTAGAGAATTATTTTTAAAAGGTGTTTTGAATATTAGGCCAAACTCCTTGCAGGGTAAAGAACACGAGGCACTTCAGTCTGAGGGCTCCCAACCCAAAACAATGTCTGTCCATTCCTTGCACAGATGCTGCCTGACCCACTGAGTTCTTCCAGCACTTTGTGTTATGCTCAAGAATATAAGTTTTTGCAATCTAAATGTTGAAACAAGGAACTGCATATGCTGGTTTACACAAAAGGACACAAAGTACTAGAGTAACTCAGTGGGTCAGGCAGAATCTCTGGAGAACATGGATTTGTGACTTTTCAGGTCAGGACCCTTTTTCGGACTGTTTATAGTGGGGAGTGAGCTGTGAGAGATGAGAGGCAGGACAAAGCGTGGTAAGTCGTAGGTGGACACAGGCAAGGGAAATTTTAGATAGGTTGGATAAAAGGGCAGAGATTAAAGCCAAAAACATGAGACCAGAAGAATTAATGAGTAGCATAATTGTGAAGCCAGATGAAAGAAAGTAGGAGGGATAAATAGGTGCGAGTCCAGGTGGGGCACAAGGGGGGGTGGGGTTTGCTGGAAGAACGGAGGGGTGGGGTGAAAGAGGAGGAATCTGAAGATATTGTTAGAGGTTACCTAAAATTGGAAAATTCAAGGTGCATACCGATGGGTTGTAAGCTACCCAAGCAGAATATGAAGCAGTGGGTCAGGTGGCATTTGCTGTTTCTCGTGTTTCCATCAGGCACTTCTTGTTCAAAATGTAAATATACTTCAACTGCAATAATAATGATTTTTACAGCACCAAAATCAGGTGGCCTGTACTTGAAAGTAGCTTACTTGATAATACGTTTTTGTCAAATGAGAATTGTTTATGTGTAAATATTACATCAGAAGTAACCTGTTGTGTTCAAACAGAAGAAAATGTTCTGTTCACCAAATCTGTAAGCATATGCAAGTATTTCTGACTGCATTGTTCAGATTATTTCAGTATCATTCATTAGTCAATCTGCTAAAGGACTGAACTGGATACTGGAGTAAAATACAAAGTGCTAGAGTAACTCAGCAGTCAGGAGCATCTGTGGAGGGAATAGACAGGTGGTGTTTTGGATCGGGAACCTTCTTCAGGCTGTGTAGCATCACTTTGGGGCATCAACTTAACTGCTAGGTTTTGGCCCACCTTTCACCATTGCCACTTTATACTCGCTATCTCCCCTCTACTCTCTCAGTCCAAATGAATGGTCTAAATCCAAAACGTTGTCTGTCCATTTCCCTCCAAAGATGCTACCTGACCCACTAAGTTCCTCCAGCCCCTTGTTTTTTGCTCAAGGTTCATTCGTTACTCCAGTATCCAGGGGACACATTTTTCGTGCACTGCTTCAGTTAAAATGGATCTGTCTACACAAAGTCTATGTTAACATGAATGGGAGATGGCCTGCACTTCTGGGGATTAAAACTATCAGGGTGTGGGCATCAAAACATAATTTCTAAATAATTACTTTTGACATCATATTTGTGTTTGAATCTCACGGACTATTGCACAATAAGTTTATTTAAACAAAAAGCAAACTTGTTGAAATTGAATTTCCTTATGATTCATAGTGCTCTTTTGAATTTTAAAGATACAATGATCTCGAAGGAAGAGGCTTAGGCATTGTAGTTAAAAGAATGATTCTGCTCAGCAGTAATATGCCATTATCAAAGGCAGTGTCGATGTGCTATAAGGTTGAAATACTTGAGAGGTGTAATTTTTAAAATATCCCTGCGCTTTCAAATCTTTCACAGCCACAAATGATACATTCAAATGTCTAAGACTCAATTAGGGATACATTGTGATTCCAAACTGATGAGGGAACACCGGGTTCTTAACAGGAAGACTATGGCAGATACAGGTTTACCTGGAGAAAATATGTTGCATGATTGCTAGTTTTCTTCATCTGCATCTGTTTCACAAAATAAATTACAATGATAACATTTCCAATTGATTATATTGTTTGGTTTTGGATTTATTTAAATGTATGCCAACTATAAGGTGAAGTAGAGCAGGTGCGACAGGTGGGGATGAGATATAGAAATGTTCTCGTACGTCTATGATGGTAAACAGCTTGTAATAAAAGACGTGCATCTGCCAAGTAACTATTTAACAATCCTGTGAATGTTAGACAAGTCGAGGCTCAGTAAAGGATGCCACAGATATTGAAAGGCGGAAGGAAATTATCAATATACTAGGCTGGAATTTAAAAGGAAAATACCAGTGATACTGCAGTTTTTTAGATTAGGTGCACTCAAGTCCCTCAAGTGCACGATGATTTTCTGCTTGTTCTTCCCAATTTCTCGAATGTTGCATTCCTTGTTGAACAACTCGCTGCAACTGCCTTCTGAATCTGTGCCAAGTTAGAGCTGCAGAGAAACTGTAGGTTTGTTCATTTGAAAGGAGGGAAATGGCTGCAAAGATTTCATCTTGTGAATATTTTTTCTGTAAATGCCCTTAACGGTTTTAAATGATTTTCATCTTTTGTGTTTTAACTTTAAAAATGTTTAATTTTCTGTGTATTTGTAATTTTGCCAATTTAAAAATATTTCTCAATGTCTGCAATATTCAGAAGCATTCAAGTTGCTTGACAGATCTGACATTCGGTTAATCGTTAGCTAAAGGTTGAGCCAAGTTTCAAACTTTTTACTACTGTTTTGTGACAGGAACTATTCTGGCCTGCCCACATTTTAGCATTATTCCATGCAACTTCCTTCTATCAAGCAGGGTTTTGCCATTTTGGCTGCGGACGTGTTTGGGCAGCAAGTCACCATTGACTGATCTAGAAAAGCTAGGGCATGTTTTCTGCAAACCAGCAGTGAGTTTAGGATATTTACTGCTGGAAACAATCTGTGACCCATTGGCACAAAGTTAGACGAGTGGCACACAGTATTGAATACTGGATGTTACGGTTTCCGAGCAATCTATCACAGAAATACCCAGGGAAGCACTCAGATACATGGCAAGATAGGAAATCAGGTAGCTGCCATTTTCCTATTTCATCATCACTTTTCCTCTGCAGATTTCTGCAGGTAATATCATGGGATGTTTTGCACATTTATTTAAATGTCAATCAGTGCATTATTGCACATGTTTATCATAATATGTACCTCAAAATTGCTGGTAAGCAACATTGCTATGGACTCTGAGGAAGTTAACATTTGTTTAAAATCTCTAAATTGTTTAAAATCTGTGTTGAAAGCAGACTTACAGTAAAATGACAGTATGTTCCTCAAGAAATATTGAAGTGTGATTGACTTACCCCCCCTCCCCCCAGATTTTAAATGACTAGAAACTCATACTGCTGAATATATTTTATTCTAAAAGCAATTCACTTATTTTTTTTAAATACATAGAATAACACAGTTGTGCAGTTCCTGCAGAAATGCTCCCAAATCATGCTTTAAACAAAATTTAATCCAAAACATGTCAGTGTTCAATTACATCCACTTTGATGATTTATTTTGTTCACCATGAGCATCACCAGAAATTATTTTAAAGCAGATTGGGGCGAGCCATCTTCTTTAACGGTGCATTCTCATATTTGTGTACAAAGTTACCTAGTGTATTCGGTCATCTGTTAAAGGAATCTGACCCAGCAATTAAGAAGGATCAGTAAGTCAGCGTGTCATCTGAACTTGGATATAATGACTACATATGCTTATCCCTTTACGTGACAATTTATGAGTTACAATTTTGCAAGGTGGTGTCAAAAAACTGTTGGAACTGATACTAAACATCTGAAAGAGAAAATGGCTCACATTGCAAGAGAAAGGGAAATAGTTGTTGTTCAGGTCAACAATCCTTGATCAGTTCTAGCCCCTGATAACAACTGCATGCTGAGACAATTCACCTATAGTATTGCCATCAAGGCTAGTTAGACGTTTATCTTATTGAAGATTGCCAATGCTTAATGCTGGGTCTGATAAGTGATGGGTGACGTTTATATCTCCTAAGTCTGAATGTTTCAAGTGCCTTGTTGCAAAAAGGCAGAGACTGTTTCATTATCAGAACTGTTGTCCATAGTAATTGTTTTCAAATAGTCAGCAAAACTTCAAAAGGGTACCTTGCCTTTCTAGCCATTATTAGAGCAGCTTATCGACTGAGGTGATAACCAGAAACATCGTCCTTTGCACTTCTTTAGCTTATTTAGGTGCCTTTAGTTCCTTCAAAATTGCACCCATTAAAATTTTCTATGCTCATTTTATAAGTAATCCTTTCCTTTGGTTGGGGTACGAGTATCACAACTTTTTTATTAAACTTAAAAGAAAATTTGGATTGATTTATATTTAGAAATATGGACTTTCACATTTGAACACGTCACATTTGAACACGGCATATTTCAAAATATCAAAATTAAACTTAGGAATTTTAAAGATTATTTCCATCAATATTTGTACAATTCAAAAAGACATGTCTAGAGTCAGACATTTATTATTTTTTAGCAACTATTATAAATACCAATTGCAGTTTCAATCAAATGCAACGGTTAGACATACTCCTTGGTGACATTTTCTGCTTTCCCTGTGAACTTTTCTTTGATCTTTTTCCACAATCCTTTTTTCATTTCTTCCATTTGTTTCATATTATCTATCAATAAATAATAAAAACAATGATAAAGAACAAATGACATGTGGGAATATCATAACTTTGGAAACATCGAAATCACTTTTCAGCAGCTTAAATATCAAACTAACCGAGAACAGCTAATTCAAAGGTTGGAATTGAATTGAAATTTTTGTTCAATATCAACTAAGGTATCAGGGAATGTTCAAAGAGCTGCTTCTCAAATGTATTAATTTGATGTAAAATAATGGAACAACCAGTTAAATATCAACTTTAATGTAGCAAAATGTCTCGAGGAGCTTTACCAGACAATGTTTGACATTGATATATGAATAAATGTTAAAGTTGATTACTTTAGACATGACCAAAGATCTCTTGGAGGGTGTTAGAGGTGCAGATACTCAAGAAAGAAATCTTAGTTTGAGCCTCAGCAGCAGAAGATAAACAGCAGAGTAATTAAACTAAGGAATGATCAACAGTTGTCAGACTGGAAGTTAAAACTATGGAAGGACGAGGCAATGTAGGGATATGAATAAATGAATGAGTATTTTTACAATTTTCAACAATGAATTAGGATTTGATGGTGCTAAACAAGCTTATGAGTAATGGCTGAGTGAAACTTGAGAGATAATGTTATGTAACCTAAAGTTTACATAGTGAAATAAACCAGAAGTACGTGCATCATCAAACTTAGAGATAAATAAGGCTGACATACAAGTTTGAGGGGTTGGATATGTCAGAGTCAAGCACCCGTATGGATAAGCAATATTATTATTATTAAAACAGCAGGTGCGGAGCAAAGTGGCGGGTCAGACAGCATCTGTGGAGGGAATGGAAAGGGTCTGAAGGGTCCCAACCCAAAACGTCCATTCCCTCCACAGGTGGTGTCTGACCCGCGAGGTTCCTAAGATTTCAGCATCTGTTGTTCCTTGTGTCTCAATAATATTGTTTTGCCATTTGAATGAATTTAACCACAGCAACATGTCATCAAAGACAATGGAGGTAGAAGTCTACCTCCGTTTATGTTGGTCCATTTTCCTGATTATTCTCGGTGTTATGGAAGCAAGTGTGTAAAGAGCCAAACAAAAATTGAAATCATAGAACATCCCTTCAATGTAGGACAATAAATAGCCAATGCTCAGTGAATGTGTCAGTGATACATTCTGTCCTGTTCCTCAATAGTATCAAAAGTTTCTGCTTTCAAAAAAATTAGTACGAGAAGATAAAATAATTTTAGATTTGTAAAATGAAAAAGAGTACATCTGGAAAAAATAATTAGGTTCAGCAAGTTAACATCAGGCATGTGAGTGAGGTTAAAAAAAAAGAGGAAAAGAGACTAGCGCTTGCGAGGCGTACAGCGGGGATCAAAAAATTGGAATTTTTGAAAATTTACACAAAATTACTAGTTTCAAACCTCTTAGTGGATTTCAAAGTAAAAACAGACATTACAAAATAATGTGAATATGTCACTGTATACTAATAATATTTTTATTATTTTAATTAATATAGTTTAATAATCTTGCACTTAAATTTAATATTTACTCATTACAGTTCCACCATTGATTTTCTGGCACTCTTGGTACCAGAGCTTTGCTGGTTTATCCAGCCGGCCAAGGAAGTTGGCTATGGGGATAGATGTGCTGGCCCCAGCTGGGGTGGAGTTCCAGAGCCCCGGCCGCAGGTTACAAATTCAACCCACCGATCGGTTGTGGAAGTCCAGATGAGGTCGAGATTGGCTGCCTTGCCCAGCCTAGGTGCCACATTTTCGGGGAGACTTCCAGGGCGGGGGGATTTCAAGTTGGCTCTCATAATTTTGTCTGGATTTCAATGATTAGCGGCTATTTCTCGCGGAACCCCTAGCGACCTCTAGCGGAACCCTAGTGTTCCGCGGAACCCTGGTTGAGAAACGCTGCTATACATCGTTTATTTTCTTTTATTTTTCGATCCAATTTCTCCGTTGGTAAACACGATTTTGGCAAAGTGAAAAAGCGCGGAAAATGGATTTTTAAAAACGCAGAAATCCACGGAAAATTCCCATGCCTGGACATGTGTGATTAAAATTTTCCAAATCAGTGTGGATGGCACAGTAGTGAAACTTTTAGTGGGCAGCCGCACAGCTCCATCAACATGGAGTTTAATCCTGATCTTCAGCGCTGCCTCTGGAGTCTGCATACCACCCCTATGACCGTGTACTCCAATTTCTTGCCACATTCTAAAGATATGTGGCTTGCTAGGTTAACAGGCTACTGAAAATTGTCAGTGGGGTGTAATGACGTGAAGATTCTTAGGGGGAAGAGGGCGGTGGGATTATTGGGAAATATCAATTGTCAGTGGGGTAAATGTAATTGCATGCGTGATGGTAGCCCAGATGCTGTGTGCTGAAAGGCCTGCTTCCATGCTGCGTAATACTATAACTTCGTAACTATTTTTTGCTTTCATCCCTTTCCATTTTTAAATCATTTACCAGAAGGCCAACACTCAATAACCATCTGATGATAAAGTCTGGAATTATTACCTGTTGCAAGAACCATTCGACATTCTTCCACTGTTACACCAGTAAAACATGTGTTTTTGAGACGGGGGTACTGAAATGAGATACGTTTTTACACTTAAGTATTGTTTTTGTTTGCCTAGTCCAAAACATAAGATTTCTGATATTCTGGCGTTATAAATGCAATTAAAACATTTAAACTCTGAAAATATAGGAAGAATTCAATTTTTAATGCATTGAAACTATGCAGAAAAAGGGGTTCAACAGAACTGTGATCAAATTTCTTGTTAATCTCAATATTCTATTTCCATTCCACTTGCACCTTGAATATTTTGTGTACGACTGCATTCCAGACTAAATTAGGGCACAGATGTCAGATACACAGATGTCAACATAGGTGCAGGAGTAGGCCATTCGGTCCTTCGAGCTAGCACCACCATTCAATATGATCATGGTTGATCATCTAAAATCAGTAACCCGTTCCTGCTTTTTCCCCATATCCCTTGATTCTTTTAGCCCCATGAGTGAAATCTAACTCTTGAAAACATCCAGTGTATTGGCCTCCACTGCCTTCTGTGGCAGAGAATTCCACAGATTCACAATTCTCTGGGTGAAAAAGTTTTTCCTCATCTCAGTCCTAAATGGCCTACCCCTTATTCTTAAACTGTGACTCCTGGTTCTGGACTCCCCCAATATCGGGAACATTTTCCTGCATCTAGCCTGTCCAAACCTTTAAGAATTTTATATCTTTCTGTCAGATCCCCTCTCATCCTTCTAATTTCCAGTGAATACAAGCCCAGTCGACCCATTCTTTCATCATATGTCAGTCCCGCCATCCCGGGAATTAACCTGGTGAACCTTCGCTGCACTCCCTCAATAACATAATGTCCTTCCTCAAATTAGGAGACCAAAATTGCACACAATACTCCAGGTGTGGTCTCTCCAGGGCCCTGTACAACTGCAGTACGATCTCCTTGCTCCTAAACTCAAATCCTCTCGCAATGAAGGCCAACATACCATTAGTTTTCTTCACTGCCTGTTCTTCACTGCCTGTTGTACATGCATGCTTACTTTCATATTTTTGCTTGGTTTGTCCCTTTTGGAGCATCCCTCTGACAAATTTCTCTAGACACTGGAGAATGCTTATTCACTGGACACTGTAGCATGCTTATTCACAGACACTGGAGCATGCTTGGGATTTGGTGGTGTGAGACTTGCGGAACTTCCAGACTATTGGCCATCCTATCCTATTAATATCCCAATTTTTAAAAAAAATCAAAGTTTTTGGTAAGATGTTCCACAATATTTGTAATAATTTTCCCAGTGACTCTGGTAAGATTAGAGAAAAGCGCAGCATCTGGGGCCCCGGTAAGCAGGAGAGCACAACGTACGGGAAAGTAGCATGGCGAACAGGGAGCAGGAAGGAAGGTAGGCCATGCCACTTTAAACAATTCAGCATAAGGAAGAACTATTCTCCATAAATCTTATAGCTTAAAATAAAAAATTGATCTACATTCTAACCATATCTGAACCCAATCAATGTCAATATTTCATCAGGTACAAAAAGATTACTTTGGCTATTTAAAAAAAACTTTTTCTGGCGAGCTATTGATGTTATTGTTTCTGTGGTGAAATCAACTCTAATCAGTCTTCATTGGACCAGATTGTACCCAACTAATTCCCTTTAATCTAGCAATGAGTTTGGTCTGTGAAGGTGAGGACTTAAATGGTCAACTGACAGTACCTTGTTTTTGTAATAAGCAGAGTTGATTCTGGCTAAACTGTCATACATCTGGTCACACTTCTCTGGATCTGCAATCTGAACAAAATAAGAACAGAAATTAAGCCAGCACATAATTCTATATAGAAATCAAGCGAAGTGCACATACTATAGAAATTATAACACCTTTTTTTACATGAAGGTCAAAAAAGTGTGGGTTTTCTGGACAACTTATTTAAATTAATGCTAGAGTATATTTTAAATGTCAAGTTTCTCATTCAACACTCGACCCAAGAGACAAATAGTCTGTCTGCCTGTTCAGCTGAAAAGTCTATGCCACAATATC
The DNA here is from genome assembly GCF_053455715.1 of Rhinoraja longicauda. Classification (NCBI taxonomy): domain Eukaryota; kingdom Metazoa; phylum Chordata; class Chondrichthyes; order Rajiformes; family Arhynchobatidae; genus Rhinoraja; species Rhinoraja longicauda. The sequence goes on along the minus strand of NC_135976.1, from coordinate 15,467,526 downwards.
TTGTATAAATTCTCGTTCAGCATCATCCATGTGCTTGCTGATTTAGATTGGTTGCTAAAAAATGTTTGCTTATTTTCAACTTGTACTTAGGGTGAATCCAAATGGGAACCAATTTGTTTTAGTCTCCTTCCCAGTTCTCACAGTGGTCTCCAGACCTGAAACATTAACTGCTTCTCTTTCTGTCCCAAGATATTTTAAAGCAAGTGAAATGCAGGAAGTGATTCAACAGTGCTGAATAATCAGTGCAGGAAGTACACAAGCAGTTGTATAACATCAGCTGCATCTGTAATGCCTCAAATATTTCATAACCAATTCATAATCTTATGAAGACACAAGAAACTGCAGGTGCTGGAATTTTGAGCAATAAACAAAGTTTGCAGGTATTTAGTGGGTCAGGCAGCATCTGTGGAGGGAATGAGGCTGAAGGTCCCTACCCAAAGCAGCATCCATCCATTACCTCTACACATGTTGCCTGAACCTCTGAGTTCCTCCAGCACCTTGTGTTTTGCTCTTAACTTTTTGAAGCAGGCAAATGCAACAATCAAGATGAAATTAATGATCATCTGAGCTCAGAATTTTAATTAGATTGCACAGCTTCTGGAGAAACCGATCAGCTGGAAGCCCCAAATTTGAAGTGACAAGCAGGGTTAAATGGGTCAAACAAGGCAAAATGGGGTTCAGTGCAATACCTGATGCCTATAATATTAGGCAGCACTTTTGGTCTGCCCACTGCCTGAGGTTGCAACAAGTCAGTTTGGGACCTTGCCATGGCCTCTCAGGAAGCTTAATATAGCTTTCTCACCTACCCTCAAATCTTGGACTTTGGTAAGTGGGCTGCAGAAGACAGTTAGCCACAGCACAGGAATAGAACCTTCGGCCCACACCATCCAGCAGCTGCAGGCTATTTTTATACGACTGCTTTTCGGCTGAAACCAGTCAAACTTGTTTCCCAAGTCTTTTCTCCCTTCACCTGCTCCCTCCTCTCAGCCCCTTAGTTTACCCACCCCCTCCCGTTTCTTCAACACTTTCCATTCCCGACAGCCCTCACCCTCGGCACCCATCAGCCCCCATTCCCTTAACTCCCCCACCAGCTCCCCCTCTTCCACCATCAGACCTCCCCACTCCCTGCCTCAGCACGCCTCATCCACCATCCCCCCTTCACTGCTCCCCCAGTTGCCATGTTTACCTATTCCCCTCCCCATGGCCAACATCACCCCCCCGTTGCCAGGGTTACTGCCCCCATTGCCAAGGTCACCCCCGTTGCCAGGGTTACTGCCCCCGTTGCCAGGGTTACCGCCCCCCCCCCCCCCCCCCGTTGCTAGGCTTACCTGCCCCCTGTTGCTAGGATTACCGCCCCCATTGCCAAGGTCACCTCCCCCGCCCCCCCCCCCCCCCCCCCGTTGCCAGGATTATCTGCCCCCCCATTGCCAGGGTTACCTGCCCCCTCGTTGCGAGGGTTACCGCCCCCATTGCCAAGGTCACCCCCCGTTGCCAGGGTTACCACACCCCCCCCCCCGTTGCCTGGGTTACCTGCCCCCCCGTTGCCTGGGTTACCTGCCCCCTCCCCCCGTTGCCAAGGTCGCCCCCCCCCGGTTGCCAGGGTTACCTGCCCCCGCCCCCCTTTACCAGGGTCACCCCCCCGTTGCTAGGGTTACCTGCCCCGCCCCCCCCCCGTTGCCAGGGTTACCTGCCCCGCCCCCCTTTGCCAGGGTCATCCCCCCGTTGCCAATGTTACCTGCCCCCCCGTTGCCAGGGTTACCTGCCCCCGCCCCCCCCGTTGCCAGGGTTACCCGCCCCCCCGTTGCCAGGGTTACCTGCGTGCTCTCCCCCTCGCGGAAGGCCAGCGCCACGCGCTGCCGCAGGAAGGCGCCCAGGTCGCGGCCGCCTTTGCTCTGGTCGAGCGGCCACTCCTCGCACAGGCGGAGGAACCGCCGGTACCGCGTCACCGCCATCTCGCCAGTGGCAGTGGGTTACGAGACGTCCTGAGCGACCGCCCGGCCCCTCCAGTTGCTGCTCGCCCACAACGAGGGAGGGAACGTCGGACACCCGCTCCCACTGCCTGGCCAGGCCCGGCGCATGCGCATGCGCCCCGTACCGCCCAAGCTGTCGATCATCGGGTGGTTGTAGCTCCCTGCAAACTGCATGCTCGTCCCTCTCTTGTTTTGCAATTTATGGCAAGTATACGGTAATTTAACAGTGCTGTTAATGAATGAGTGTCTGCAGAGCCGAGCATGCAACTCCTTGCAAACTGCATGATCGTCCCTTCTCTTGCGTAGGAAAATAACTGCAGATGCTGGCACAAATCGAAGGTATCACAATATGCTGGAGTAACTCAGCAGGTCAGGCAGCATCTCTGGAGAGAAGGAATCAGATTCAGACTGATTCTGAAGAAGGGTCTCGATCCGAAACCATCCATTCCTTCTCTCCCGAGATGTTGCCTGACCCGCTGAGTTACGCCAGCATTTTGTGGTCCCTTCTCTTGCAATCATTCTATTTATTAAGTATTAGTTAATCTAACAGTATTGTCAGTTAACGAGTGGCTGCACAGCCGAGCATGCAACTGCTTGCAAACTGCACACTTGTCCCTCTCTTGTCTTGCAATTATTCCATTTATGGCAAGTATACGTTAATTTAACAGTGCTGTTAATGAATAAGTGCTGCACAGCCGAGCATGCAACTCCTTGCCAACTGCATACTCTCTTGCAATGATTCTACTTATTACAAGTATAAATTAATCTAACAATGATATCAGTCAACGAGTGGCTACATTGCCGAGCATGCAACTCCTTGCCTGTTTCTCTCTTCCAGTCATTTGCTTTGCTCGCAAGTAACAACATGACATACAGTAAACAATTAAGAATAAAACATTACAATTTACACATGTGAAGAATGAAATAAAATATCAGAGCAAAAGGAGGTGACAGACTTTTGGTTGTGAGCAGAGTTACTGCTCATGGAAAAAAGCTGTTTTTATGTCTGGCTGTGGCGGCTTTGACAGCCCGGAATTGCCTTCCAGAGGGAAGTGCTTCAAAGAGTTTGTGGTAAGGGTGAGAGGGGTCAGAGGTGATCTTGCCCGCTCGCTTCCTGGCCCTTGCAGTGTACAGTTCGTCAATGGGGGGAAGGTTGCCGCCAACAACCTTCTCGGCTGATCGAAAGATGCGCTGCAGCCTCCGGATGTCGTGCTTGGTGGCTGAGCCAAACCAGACCATGATAGAGAAGATGAGGACAGACTCTATGATGGCAGTATGAAACTGGACCATCATTGCCTGTGGCAGATTGTGTTTTCTCAGCAGCCGCAGGAAGTACATCCTCTGTTGGGCCTCTGACAGTGGAGTCGATGGTGGCCTCCCATTTAAGGTCCCTGAAGATGATGGTTCCAAGGAATTTAAATGACTCCACAGATCAGCTATGTTGATGGTGAGTGGGGGGAGGAGAGGGGGAGCGCTCCTAAAGTCCACAATCAATTCTACTGTCTTAAGAGCATTGAGCTCCAGGTTGTTGCGAACAAGAATAGGTATGTAAACATAGTACTCTGTAAACACCATAATAAAGAATGAAAATGTTCAGTATATGTATGTATCTATATTATATATGTAAACCCATTCAAGGAGAATATATATATACTGCAACAGGGTGGACACGTTGGGCCCAAAGCTCTCCTGCATTGATCTAGATCTCCCCCCTCCCCCACTCCACCTCACCCCCTTCCCCTCCCCCTCACCCCCTTCCCCTCCCCCTCCACTCACCCACTTCATCCCCCCTCCCCTCCACCTCCCTCACTCACTCCATTAGCCCTCAACCGGGGTATTAGTCAGACCCCCCACATCCCCCCCTGCAAGAGATTAATATATTAATAGATATACAATATAACATTTTATATTCTTACATTATTATATTTTAAGTATTATTATTATTATTATTATCATATATAATTATTTTTATTATTACCCTGAAGGTGTGAGTGTGTATGCCACGCTGCCCGCTGGGGGTTGTAGTCCGGTGATGGTCTGGGGCGCTGGGGCTGGGCGAGAACATGAACTACACCCCCTGGCGGGCAGAGCGGTGGCGGGAGGCGCGCACAAGATGGTGGAGCAGGAGGAAGAGGAGAAGAAGGAAAGCGGCCGCCATTGTTGTTGGAGTCATCAACGACGCCGTTGGTTGAAGCGGGCGCTGGAGGAGACGCGGGAGGAGGTGGAGAAGAAGCTGCCCCTGGGGGTTGTAGTCCAGTAATGGTCCGGGGCGCTGGGGCCGGACGGGAGTGGGTACCCAACGACGTCGTTGGTTGAAGCGGGCGCTGTAGGAGACGGAGCGCAAAGGCATAAACAATCCCCCCAAGTCTATCTAGTTTGGAGCTTAGTCGGAGGTTGTAGTGTTTAATGGCCTGATGGTTGTTGGGAGGAAGCTACTCCTGAACCCGGGTGTCATGGTTTTCAGATTCCTGTTCTTTCTTCCTGATAGCAGGAATGAAATGAGAGTGTGGTGTAGTCTCTGATGCTGGCTACCCTTTAGAGGCAGAGACTCCTGTAGATCCCATCAATGGTGGGTTGCAGTCAGTTCTTTTGCTCTCATGATCAACCTAGTGTTTTCCATTGCACCTACTGACCTGATCTCCAGCAGAGTGGCAGAAGACTCATTAGGGGATGACCATTGAGATCAAGGACCTTAGAAGGATATTTTTTATATTCCAGCCACTTCGTCACCTCTCTGAGCTTGCCAATTAATGTCGCAGTCTCAGACGTCGTATGTTGTTGCTGGCAGATTGTAAAACTGCTTTTTCACTGCCTCAAGGCTTTTAATGAATTTCCCTGCTGCCAGGGAATATTTATTAGGAAGTATTTTGACTCTCCATTTTCTTTTGCCTATCTGCACCCACCTTTCTCCCCAGTCCATCAGGGCAAACATTTCTGGTGGGTTGAAATAACTTTGGAGCCTTTTGGAAACACCATCACAAAAAACTTAATTAACTCTATAATTTGTATTTACACATAGATACGTATTTAAACAAAGCTTAATAACATGTTGTTAAGACAACAACCTCTGCCTCAATGTCAGCATGATGAAGGAGCTAGCTTTTGACTTCAGGAAACAAGGTAGTGTACATGCCCCTGTTAGCGTCAACGGTGCTGTCATGGAAATGGTCAAGAATTTCAAGTTCTGAGGAATAAACATCACCAACAATTTGTGCTGCACCAACCACATTGAAGCCGCGGCCAAGAACGTGCAACGACCCCTCTACTTAGAAGAACAAGGAGGTTCAGCATGTCTCCGACAACTCTTACCAACTTCTACAGATGCACCATAGAGAACTTCCTATCAGAATGCACACTAACTTGGTTGACAACAGTTCTGCCCAAGACTACAAGCCCCCGTATGGCCACGTGCAGCAGAAAGCCCTGAAATTCCGCTCCCATACCCTGGCAGGCAACAGGCTTGGCTCACCCGCCTCGGATCCGAGGAACTCACATGGATTGGGAGCCTCGTCCGAGGCTCGTCTCCCGCTCACCCCCGAACGGAAGGGCGGAGGAAGTCACCGATGGTGGCGAACGCTGGACAAGGGGCCGGTAAGGAGAACCAGGGGGTCGTACCTCCCTCACCCACAAGGTCGGCTAAGGAAGGCACCCCCCCCGGACATGAAGGCTGAAGGTGGCTGGGTGATGGGAGGGACGAAGGCTCGCTGGCGATCTGGATGGAAGTGACGGCTGCAAAGGGCCTTTATGACCAGCTGCAACTGGGATTCTGATAATGGCGCCAACACCTGGCGTCTGTTGCATATGGACTCTGGATGTTTCTATGCATTATGTGCCTAATTGGAGATTGCAGTTATGTTCGCAATGACCTTACTGATCTGCATGCAGGGCAAGAATTTCACTGGTTTTGTACACATGATAATAAAGAACCATTGAAGAAATTGCATGGAGTCGTGGATGAAATTCCATCCATGGCACAAACCAGATTCTCCCCACCCTAATTAAAATGTAGCACATTATTCTACTTATCATTCTACTTGTACACATGTAATGATGAAATCAAAACCTGAAATATTGTAGCTATATTCCATCTGTAATAATAACATGGCCTTATTTTCTCTTGCAAGACAAAGTAGATAACAAGTTAGACACAAAATGCTGGTGTAACCCAGTGGGTCAGGCTCTGGAGAAAAAGGATAGGTGACGTTTTGGATCGGGACCCTTCTTCAGATTGAAAGTGGGGTGGGGTTGGAAGGAGAACAAGAGGAACAAGTTGGAAAAACTTAAAACTGGTCTCACCAGTTCTCCCACCTCTTCCCTCCCCACCTACTTTCAGTCTGAAAAAGGGTCCCGACCCAAAACTGAAAAAGTTAATAGCTATTAACATTGCATGATGGGATACTTGGCTATTGTCTGCAAACCTGCTTGTATGCTTTTGGGGCTTCTATATTGTTGAAAGTGGAGGAATGCTAATTGCTCATAAGGATGTGTCTGGTAGCTAAAAATTACAATCCTTGGAAACCACAAAAAAAAAAAAATGGTAGAATGAATGAACAGGATCAGCCTGAACTTTGGGTCCTGAATAGGTGATGTTTGCAAAATTGCACCAGGCAGGATGTAACTATGTGATTCCTAAAGCTTGTTTGCTGGTATATCCTGTTATGCCTGGGAAGAATGTCTGGGAAAGACGATGGACAATGCTCTCGCTAAGATTAGGATGTGGTTAACTGTTGACTGCTTGTGGGAGTGTGTAAAACAAGACCTTCTGTGGTATGATAAGGATTCTTACCTTCGACTAATAACTTATTGTGTAGAATATTTTATGATTGTAGGGTGTCAGGTATATTATGTTCGATACAGTTTGTGATTGATTTGAAGGAAATGTGTTAAACATTCTTGCTGCAAATTCTGTATAAAAATGCTGTGAAAATGCTGTATCTTTGAGTGGAAGCACGGGGAGTGCTAAGTATGGTCATACACCCTTAGCACTGCCCCCCCCCCCCCACTCCCATCTGACGATAATTAAAGCTTTGCTTGGTTTACCTTTAACTGTTTGTGCTGTTGTCTGTTTTAAGAACAAAACGACACCTATCTTTTTCTCCAAAGATGCTGCCTTACCCTCTGTCAATCCAATGCTTTGTGTCTTTGGAATAAACCAGCATCTGCAGTTCCTTTCTGTTACACAGATGACAAGTTAACTTTGACCAATGAAAAATTGTATGCAGACCAAACACCTTCCACACAGTCCATCTTAAAATCAATAATAATTTCCATATTTGGATTTTAAATCAAATCTCTCGCACCCAAATCTTGCTTTTCTGCAGGTGCGGCTGTAATACTGTAACATTTCTCTCTCTAATACATAAATATTTGCAAAGGGTAAATATTTTATTCATGATCATTATGATCTATAATGCCTCTGCGTGTGGCACAACAGAGAGAGTAAGTACCACTACTATGAGTAGGAAAATAACTGCAGATGCTGGTACAAATCGAAGGTATCACAAAGTGCTGGAGTAACTCAGCGGGTCAGGCAGCATCTCAGGAGAGAAGGAATGGGTGACGTTTCGGGTTGAGACCCTTCTGAATCAGCAAACAGTGTACTTACACTAGCGGGTGAATTCCATTCCTTCATGTTTGAAGATCTCGATTAAGCCACAGTGAGCACGGTATCAACTCTTAAATGTTGTCTGATCTTTATAACGCACTTGATGTAGATACTCATTGTAGTGGTAGGTATCACAAAATGATGGAGTAACTCAGCGGGCCAGGCAGCATCTCAGGAGAGAAGGGTGACGTTTCTGGTCGAGACCCTTCTTCAGACTGAATCAGCACGCAGAGAAAACACACGTGGTCACAGGAAGAATGCACAAACTCTGTACAGATACCACCCAGAGTCAGGATTGAACCCGGGTAACTCTGGCGCTGTAATGCAGCAACTCTACCACTGCACCACTGTGCCACCCTACTAGTAGAAATGTTTCACATGTAAGTTTTTAATTTTGAACATGGAATTCTTTAATTGTAGGTAATACACTCCCCCCCCCCAGCCTCTTTCCTGTGTCCCCCCCTCCCCGCACCCTAATGCCACCAATTCTCCCATTATCCTTCCCCTCCTCCTTCCCTTCCATCTGTAACTCCTATAGGTAAGAGTGAAGGAGATGATTTGGGAGCAGATGGATGATCAGAGATGGGCAGAGGGGAGGTTTGGGAAGAAATCAGGGGTCAGAAAAATAAGTGCAGTTGGAGGTGAATATGTATCAAATAGGTGAATTGTAATCATGTATTGTCTTTCCGCTGACCGGTTAGCACACAACAAAAGCTTTTCATTGTACCACAGTACACGTGACCATAAACTAAACTAATTATGTGAAGGGGCTGAGTGGTGTCAAAGTGGGGAAAGAGCCAAGAATCCATCATAGCATGTGAGGGGTAACACTATTGAATGGAAGTAGATTGTAGAAAATAGTGCAAGGAGAGTAAGTGGAGTTTGACAGTGATGGTTATTGAGGGTAATTACCAAGGCTACGAACAAAAACAAGAGCTTCCAGTGTGAAGGATCTATCTGGAAAGGTTCAAGTGATTTAATAACATGGCTTCAATTGTCATAGGGTCATCGAGTCACACAATATGGAAACAGGCCCTTTGGCTCAGCTTGCCCACGCTAACCAACATGCCCCATCTACACTATTCCCACCTGCTGGAGTTTGGCCATATCCCTCTAAACCTATTCTATCCATGTACCTGTTCAAATGTTTTTTAAACATTGTGACTGAACCTGCCTCAACTACCTTCTTTGGCAGATCGTTCCATATACCTACCACCTTAAAAAAGTTGCCCCTCAGGTTCCTATTAAATCTTTCCCCCCTCACCTTAAACTTATGTCCTCTGGTTTTTGATTCCTAATGCCTTGTAAGGAACTGTTTCTACAGTTGGGATTCAAATAGTTTGTAAATCACCTCTCCCTGTTTAAAGAAATAATGCACAAGCACAGCTAACAGGATCTGCTTGTTGGTTAATATAACAATGTGTACCCAACAGTTTTAGTGTGTCTGAATCGTAGTATGGAGAACCTCCCATAAACTTTGACTATGTAGGACATTAAAATGTACAATACAGTTTAATTTCCAGATACTTATGTTTCTCTTGTATAATTGAACTTGACAATCCACTTAACATGTTATAAACCTAAGAAAGATACAGCATGGAAAAAGGCCCTTCAGCCCACCAAATCCACACCGAACATCGATCACCCGTTCATTCTTGTTCTACGTTATCTCATTTTTGCATTTTCTCCCTACACACTGGGGGTGTGGGGGGGGTGGTGGTTACAGAGGTCCAATTACCCAATAAACCCACTGGTCACCAAACTTTCCGACCTTGGATTTTCCCAAACCATCTGCCAATGGATCAAGGACTTCCTGACCAACCGCCCCCAGACCGTCAAAATAGGCCCTCACCTCTCCTCCACCATTACACTGAGCACCGGCTCACCACAGGGCTGTGTGTTGAGCCCCATCCTTTACTCCCTCTACACTCACGACTGCGCCCCCACCCATCCCACCAACACCATCATCAAGTTCGCGGATGACACGACTGTGGTTGGACTCATCTCAGGAGGAGATGAGACAGCCTATAGGGATGAAATCCAAAGGCTGGCAGCATGGTGTTCAGTGAACAATCTGGTCCTGAACTCCTCCAAAACAAAGGAACTTATAATTGACTTTAGAAAAACCAGTGTAGAATACGACCCACTCTACATCAATGGGGTCTGTGTGGAAAGGGTACCCGCTTTCAGGTTCCTGGGTACGCACATCGCAGAGGATCTTACCTGGTCTACCAACACCATCACCACAGTAAAGAAGGCACAGCAGAGACTCCACTTTCTGAGGATCCTCAGGAAAACCAACCTGCAGGAGAAGCTCATGTTGTCCTTCTATCGCTGCTCCATCGAGAGTGTGCTGGCATACTGTATAACCACATGGTATGCCAGCTGCTCAGAAAAGGACAGGAAGGCCCTTCAGAGGGTCATCACGACGGCCCAGAAGATCATCGGCTGCTCACTGCCCTCCCTGGAGCACCTGTTCAGCCTACGCTGCCTCAGTAGAGCAGGCAAAATAATAAAAGATCCATCCCACCCCGGCCACCGTCTGTTTGTTCATCTGCCCTCTGGTCGACGTTTCAGGTCGATCAAATCCCGAACAAACAGACTTAAGAACAGTTTTTACCCCAGGGCCATACGAGAACTGAACACTACCTTTGCACTAGGCAACACCGTTAAAAAATCTTGTACTTAATATAATTGTAATTATGTATTTATTTGTTTTTGCATTTATTGCATATATGTTTGTACGCACCGTCAGGATTGGCTATTTTTTAAATTTCATTGTACTCGTTGCAATGACAATAAATGAATATTATTATTATTATTATTATTATTATGTCTTTGGGATGTGGGAGGAAACCGGAGCTCCCAGAGGAAACCCACGCAGTCACAGGGAGAACATGCAAATTTCACACAGGCAGCACCCCGAGGTCAGTGGTGGTAGGTGTATGGAATGAGCTGCTGGAGGTGGTGGTTGAGGCAGGTGCTATCACAATGTTTAAAAAACATTTGGACAGGATATGGACCAAACATGAGTAGGTGAGACTACTGTAGATAGGATCAATTGGTTTGCATTGGCAAGTTGGGCTAAAGGGCATGTTTCTACGCTGTATGGCTTTATGACTCTAAATATATCTTCCAGAGATTCTGTATTACTCAATGGTAAAATTGTATTTATCAACCCAGGGGTGTTCATTCTAATAAATACCACAACGGAAAATGTACAATTTGTGAAATTGTCTAAGCATCCAAGTACAACTGGGACTTAATTCTTGCACAGGAAAGTTATTAAAATTCACTGTGATTCTACAGTGCCTATTGCCTCTTCCCAATAAATACCCATCAAGGTTCATCTTGTAGTGTATGCAAATTTACCAACTGTTCGGCCATTAAATTGTGAGCAACGTGAAATAAAGAAGTTAATGCCTTTCATGAATATTCATATCAAGCTTAATTAATGCAATTGCCGATCTTTGACACTAATGTATTTTTCTAATAAGCACCACATTTTAAAACACCCCTGTAAACAAATTTGTGAAGACATATTGCAACATTTGCAATATACATCACATAATTCAAACGTCAAAGAGGCATGTTATTGGCTTAACCTAATTTTAGTTAATTGAAACAAATGACACCTATTTTTTCGTTGAGCAATCAATGTGAAATTTAGAGAGTAATTGTGCTGTTTTTCTATGTATGATTTGAGGAATTGATTCCATAGAATGCAACACCATTCGGTACAATCTATGCTGATTTGGTAAAAATAACATTTAGACTATTATTACCACATAAACTTATTTAAAAATATGTACAGATTTGATAAATAACTTATGCCACAGAGTAGATTGATGTCTGGTTTATAGCTCCATTTTTGTCTGCTTCCATTAGGGCAGCACAGTGATGCAGCTGATAGAGCTGCTGCCTTACAGAGCCAGACACTCTGCTTCCATTCTGACTTTGGGTCCTGTCCTTGTGTAGTTTACATGGTCTCCCTGTGACCACGTGGATTTCCTCCAAGTCCTCCGATTTCCTCCCACTTCCAAAGACGTGCGGATTTGTGGGTTAATAGGCCTCTGTAAATTGCCCCGAGTGTACAGGGAGAGGTTGAGAAAGTGAGATAACATAGAACAAGCGTGGACAGGTGACTGATGGTTAGCTTGGACATGGTGGACCGAAGAGCCTGTTTCGAATCTGTATCTACATCATGCTAAATCAATTCCACAACTCATTCATACAAAAACAGCATAATCAATCTAAAACTAAATTCATAACTAAATTATATGACTAGGTTATCTAAATTGTTCAGAAATCATTACAGAAGCTTGGTCCATTTGTGCCACAGCACAAAGACTTGCTTCCATATCACAAATTCAAATATAAATATAGTTTAAGATTGTCCAATAGACAATAGACAATAGGTGCAGGAGTAGGCCATTTGGCCCTTCGAGCCAGCACCGCCATTCAATGTGATCATGGCTGATCATTCTCCATCAGTGCCCCATTCCTGCCTTCTCCCCATACCCCCTGACTCCGCTATCCTTAAGAGCTCTATCTAGCTCTCTCTTGAATGCATTCAGAGAATTGGCCTCCACTGCCTTCTGAGGCAGAGAATTCCACAGATTCACAACTCTCTGACTGAAAAAGTTTTTCCTCGACTCCGTTCTAAATGGCCTACCCCTTATACTTAAACTGTGGCCCCTGGTTCTGGACTCCCCCAACATTGGGAATATGTTTCCTGCCTCTAACGTGTCCAACCCCTTAATAATCTTATATGTTTCGATAAGATCCCCTCTCATCCTTCTAAATTTCCCCTTCGTAAATCCATGCTGACTCGGAACGATCCTGTTACTGCTATCCAAATGCTCCGCTATTTCGTCTTTTATAATTGACTCCAGCATCTTCCCCACCACTGATGTCAGACTAACTGGTCTATAATTTCCTGTTTTCGCTCTCCCTCCTTTCTTAAAAAGTGGGATAACATTAGCTACCCTCCAATCCACAGGAACTGATCCTGAATCTATAGAACATTGGAAAATGATCACCAATGCGTCCACAATTTCTAGAGCCACCTCCTTAAGTACCCTGGGATGCAGACCATCAGGCCCTGGGGATTTATCAGCCTTCAGTCCCATCAGTCTACCCAACACCATTTCCTGCCTAATGTGGATTTCCTTCAGTTCCTCCATCACACTAGGATCTCTGGCCACTAGAACATCTGGGAGATTGTTTGTATCTTCCTTAGTGAAGACAGATCCAAAGTACCGATTCAACTCGTCTGCCATTTCCTTGTTCCCCATAATAAATTCCCCTGCCTCTGTCTTCAAGGGACCCACATTTGCCTTGACTATTTTTTTCCTCTTCACATTCTTAAAAAAGCTTTTACTATCCTCCTTTATATTATTGGCTAGCTTACCCTCGTACCTTATCTTTTCTCCCCGTATTGCCTTTTTAATTATCTTCTGTTGCTCTTTAAAAGAGTCCCAATCCTCTGGCTTTCCACTCTTCTTTGCTATATTGTACTTCTTCTCTTTTATTTTTATGCTGTCCTTGACTTCCCTTGTCAGCCATGGGTGCCTCTTACTCCCCTTAGAATCTTTCCTCCTCTTTGGGATAAATTGATCCTGCAACTTCTGCATTATTCCCAGGAATACCTGCCATTGCTGTTCCACCGTCTTCCCTGCTAGGGCCTCCTTCCAGTCAATTCTGGCCAGCTCCTGCCTCATGCCTCTGTAATTCCGTTTGCTATACTGTAATACTGACACTTCCGATTTTCCCTTCTCCCTCTCAATTTGTTGAGTAAATCTTATCGTATTGTGATCACTGCCTGCTAATGGCTCTTTTACCTCGAGTCCCCTTATCAGATCAGGTTCATTACACAACACTAAGTCCAGAATTGCCTTCTCCCTGGTAGGCTCCAGTACAAGCTGTTCTAAGAATCCATCTCGGAGGCACTCCACAAACTCTCTTTCCTGGGGTCCATTACCAACCTGATTTTCCCAGTCTACCTGCATGTTGAAATCTCCCATAACCACCGTAGCATTATATTTGTGACATGCCAATTTTAGCTCCTGATTCAACTTGCACCCTATGTCGAGGCTACTGTTTGGGGGCCTGTAGATAACTCCCATTAGGGTCTTTTTACCCTTACAATTCCTCATTTCTATCCATACTGATTCTACATCTCCTGATTCTATGTCACTCCTTTATTGTTCTAAATATTAGAACAAAATTCTAATGAAGGCAACCTCCTTCATCTTTTATACATGTATTATTCAAGATTCAAGATTCAAGATAGCTTTATTTGTCATCCAAAAAAACGATTTTTTTGGACGAAATTCAGTCACCCACAGTCCAACAATAAAACATTAAATTAGGCAGATTACACAATAAAGCATTAAAATAGGCAAATTACACAACCCCAAAAACACACAAAAAAAAAGAAACATCCATCACAGTGAGTCTCCTCCAGTCCTCTCCTCACTGTGATGGAAGGCCACAATGTCTTTTCCCTTCCCCTGCCATCTTCTCCCGCGGTCAGGTTGTTGTGGCTGCAGGCCGCACCGGACGGTGAAAGGTCCGCAGCGGGCCGACCCAAGCCCCGCGATCCGGGGCGGGCGAACACGCTGTCGCTGCCGCTGCTGCTGCACGTCGGGGCGGTCGTGGCTCCCGACATTGAAGCCCCCGCCCAGCAGAGAGAAATCCCGCGGCCTATTTTAGGCCGCGCCGGACGGTGAAATGTCCGCGACCCAAGCCCCGCAATCCGGGGTGGGCAAACACGCTGCCGCTGCCGGAGCTCCCGATGTCGGCATCCACGCGGCCCGGGCCTAAGGTGAGTCGCAGCCGCTCCCGCAGCCTCCGAAGACGGCTGGCTCCGCTGATGGTAAGTCCGATCCGCGGGCTCTGCGAACCAGAGCCCTGGAGGCCGCCAGCTCCAGGAGTTGGGCCGATGGTAGGCCGCAGCAGGAACGGAGACACCACCCAGAAAACAAAGGTCGGGTCTCCGTTCGGAAGGGACACATATTTACAATTTTACAGTTCCCCCCCTCCCCCCCACACCCACACATAGTACTCAAACACAAAAACACGACATCACATCAACAATTAAGACACAAAAAACAACAAAACACAAAGACAAATGGACCGCAGGTAAGCCGCAGCTGCTATGGCAGCGCCGCCATTTTGTGTCTGTATTTTTAAATGATAATAATTGTCTTTGACCCTTTGGCCCTCCAAGTCCATGCAACCATTGATCATCTGTTCATACTAGTTCTATGTTATCCCACTTTCTCATCCACTCCCTACATGAGGCAACACAGAGATCGATTAACCTACAGACCCGCACATCTTTGGGATGTGGGAGGAAACTGGAGCACCCGGAGGAAACCCACACGGTCAAGGGGAGAACGTGCAAACAGACAGCATCTGAGGTCAGGATCGAACCTGGGTCACTGGTGCTGTGAGGCAGTGGCTCTACCAGCTGGGCCATTGTGCCGGTCCTTTCACCGTACTGTTTGACAGTTGAGCTAATGCTACCTCATATGTAGGAAGGAAATGTAGACGCTGGTTTACACCGAAGATAGATACAAAATGCTGGAGTAACTCAGTGGGTCAGGCAGCATCACTGGAGAAAAGGAATAGGTGACGATTCGGGTTGAGACCCTTCAGACTGAAAGTCAAAGGAGAGCTGCCTCAAGGGAAAGTTGCCTTAATGGCTTTATTTAGATGTGGCCACTTTTCAGAACTGTGATGCTGGTAGAATGAGTTTTTAGCAGAATTTACCTTGTTAATTTTTTATCTTTTAATTTGGCTTTGAGCACTAAAAATAGATATTCAGAGAGTCTCATGAATAATTTTTGGCAACTTTTTGTTTGTACAGAAGATGGTGAGTGTTTGGAATGCAGTGCTGGGGTTGGTGGTTAAGGCAGATACGATAATGGCATTTTCGAGACTTGTATAGGCATATGGATATACAGGGAATGGAGGAATTTGGATTAAGTGCAGGCAATGAGTTGTTCTTGGCATCATGCTTGGCATGGACGTTGTGGGCCGAAAGGCCTGTTCCTGTGCTGTACTGTTCTATGTTCTGGAAAATATTTTTCACTGTTGTGTGATGATATGTGATGTTAAATCACACAGTTGGTGACAAGCAATTCCTGTTGCCTATTTCACAGAGCCAGTATATGGAGACACAAGGAATTGCAGCTGCTGGAACCCAACAGCAAGTGCTGGAGGAACTCGACGGGCCAGGCAGCATCTGTGGAGGGAATGGACAGACAAAGTTTCGGGTCAGAGCCCTTCTTTGGCCTGATGGAGTGGCGTATATTCACTCGACCAATTGTAACACATGCGACAACTCAGCTGAAATTGTATGGGGTAAGTCAGTAATATTTGACAATCAATGCATAAAAGGAGTTTTACTAAAGATAACTACCTTATGAGATGAAAATCTTTTGGGCTCCCAGGGGGAAAAATACTGCAAGCTTTAGCTCATTGCCTGTAATCATGACAACGTCTTTCGGTTTTAGACACAGCATCGAAACAGGCATGAAAAGATAGATCAGCGATGAATGAATGGCGGGGTAGACTCTGGGTGGAATGGCCTAATTCTGCTCCTATGACTTATGAACTTATGTTTTGGGACCTTCAGACTGCTAAGGTCCAGTTGGACTGTTGAAGAGGTACAAAAGCTGTCATCTTGACAGATGATAAATATTTTGCAGCAGTTTTCAGTGCCGGTGGAGGGGATTATCTAGCTCAGTAATCTGCTGGAGCACAGATGGCCTTGGCACTCACTAAGCCCCGGCCACAGGGGGAGCATATTCCTGATAGCAGCGAGCTGGGCTGAGATGCCAGGAAGCTGAATCTGTAGGGCAGAAGTCTGAGTTTTTGCACGGCCACTTGTGATGATCTGAGGCTTCTGCCTGCTGCAGTGAAATGAGCAATGACCGGTATCAAACCCCCAACGTGTTGGATCTGCAAATTTAAGTTCAAATTTTTTTTAGGGATATAGGGTGGAAACAGCCCCTTCGGCCCACTGAGTCCATGCTGACCATCGATCACCTGTAAACCAGTGCTATCCGACCCACTAAGGGAAATTTACAGAAGCCAATTAACCTGCAAACCCAGACTTCTTTGGAATGTGGGAGGAAATCGGAGGAAACCCAGGCAGCCACAGGGAGAACATACAAACTCCATGCAGACAGCACCTGTGTTCAGGATTGAACCCGAGTCTCTGGCGTTGTGAGGTAGCAACTCTACTGCTGCACCACTGTGCCACTCAATGTTGGCATAGATTTGGCTGCAACTTCCATATTAGGAAGATGAGCAGCGTATCGGAGCGAGATTGTCCCATTCTTCTTGACATTTCACGCTGTTCTTTCACCGAAGGGTCTGTTTCCACGCTGTACCTCTAAAGTCTAAAGGGAGTGTTGGTAAGTGCATTGCAATGCTTGCATGATGTGCTGTTGGGAAAATGCTTCTATGCAAGGCGTCATGAATGAGTAACAGTTGTACAAGACATTGGTGAGGCCACATTTGGCGCACGGTGTATGGTTTTGATCACCCTGCTACAGGAAGAATGTCATTTAACTGGAAAAAGTGCAGAGAAAATTTACAAGGATGTTGCCAGGACTGGAAGGCTTTAACCATATGGAAAGATTGGACAGGCTAGGACTTTATTCCTTGGGGTGCAGGAGACTGAGGGATGACCTTATTGAAGTGTGTAAAATCATGACGGGATTAGATGGGGTGAATGCACAGTAATTTACCTAGGATAAATGAATCGAGCCCGAGGACATAGGTTTATAGAGTCATATAGTCATAGAGTGATACAGTGTGGAAACAGGCCCTACGGCCAGACCTGCCCACGCCGGCCAACATGAATCAGCTACACTCATCCCACCTGCCTGCGTTTGGTCCATATCCCTCCAAACTTTTTCTATCCATGTACCCATCTAACTGTTTCTTAAATGTTGGGATAGTCCTTGCCGCAACTATCTCCTCTGGCAGTTCGTTCCACACTTCCACCACTGTTTTGTGTGAAAAGGTTACCCCTCAGCTTCCTATTAAATCTTTTCCCCTTCACCTAAAACCTATGTCCTCTGGTCCTCGATTCACCCACTCTGGGCAAGAGACTCAGTGCATCCACTCGATCATTTCCTCTCATGATTTTATACACCTCAATAAGATCACCCCTCATCCTCCTGCATTCCAAGGAATAGAGTCTCAGCCTACTCAACTTCTCCCTATAGCTCAGACCCTCTCGCCCTGGCAACATCCTTGTAAATCTTCTTTGTACCCTTTCCAGCTTGTCAACATCTTTCCTATAACATGGTGCCCAGAACTGAACACAATACTCTAAATGCGGCCTCACAAACTACTTATACAACTGCAACATGACCTCCCAACTTCTATACTCAATATTCTGACTGATGAAGACCAATGCGCAAAACGCCTTTTTGACCACCCTATCTACCTGCGACTACCAAGGAACCATGCACCTGCACTCCTAGATCCCTCTGCTTTACAACACTCCCCAGAGCTCCACCAATCACTGTGTAGGTCCTGCCCACGTTAGACTTCCCAAAATGCAACACCTCACATTTCTCTATATTAAATTCCATCAACCATTCCTCAGCCCATCTTGCCAATCGATCAAGAACCTGCTGCAATTGCTCACAATCATCTTTGCTATCTTTTATATCATCTGCAGACTTGCTTACCTTGCTGTGTATGTTCTCTTCCAAATCGTTGATATAGATGACAAACAATGACGGGCCCAGCACCAAATCCTGAGGCACACCACTGGTCACAGGCCTCTAGTTCGAGAAGCAACCTTCCACCATCACCCTCTGCTTCCTTCTATGAAGTCAATTTTCTGTCCATTCAGCAATCTCTCCTTGTATCCCATGCGTTCTAACCTTCCATAGCAGCCTACCATGCGCAACCTTGTCAAATGCTTTGCTGGTCCAACAATACAACATCTATTGCTCTGCCCTCATCTACCTTTTTGGTCACGTGTTCAGATTTGTGAGACATGACCTCCCATGTACAAAACCATGCTGACTATCCCAAATCAATCCTTGTCCGTCTAAATGCTTTCCCCTGTAGCCCTTGAGCAGAGGCAGAACATTTGCCACCCTCCAGTCTTCCGGCATCATTCCTGTATTTAAAGACAACATAAATTTCAACCAGGGCTCTCGCAATTTCCTCTCTGGTTTCCCACAATATCCTTGGATATATCTGATCTTACAGTGAGGCAAAAGATTTAGTGGGAATCTGAGGGGCAACTTCTACACTCAGAGGGTGGCGTGTGTATGGAACGAGCTGCCAGAGGAGGTAGTTGAGGTAGGTACAACAAAAACATTTAAAGGACATTTGGACTGGTTCATGGATAAGTTTAAAGGGGTATGGGCCAAATGCGGGCAAACGGGGTGAGCTCAGATGGGACATGTTGGTCAGCATGGTCGAGTTGGGCCAAAGGACCCGTTTCTCTAGCTGTATAGTTCTAGGACTAATTGGACCTTATAACACTTTGACAGAGCTGGATATACTGAATGTCTTTTCCTGGCTGTGGTGTCTGGAATGTGAAGTTCACAGTCTCTGGTTACTTGGCAAAAGATTTAAAATTGAGATGAGACACATCTTTAGACTTTTCGACTTTAGAGTTATAACATGGATACAGGCCCTTCAGCCTACCGAGTCCGTGCTAACCAGTGATCACCTCCTTACACGATCACCATCCGACACACTAAGGACAATTTACAATTTGTACTGAAGCCAATTAATCTAAAAACCTGTATGTTTTTGGAATGTGGGAGGAAACTGGAGCACCCGGAGAAAACCCATGTGATCACAAGGAGAACGTACAGACGCTGTACAGGCAGCACCCGTAATCAGGATCGAACCGGGGTCTCTGGCGCTGTAAGGCAGCAACTCTACTGCTGCGCCATTGTGCCAACCCAAAATTGATTCTCTTGATATAGATGGTAGTGAACCTATGGAATTTGCTATCACAGAGAGGAAGGAACTTTAATGGCGATTTAAGGAGCAAGTATTTTTTACTCAGTGCGGTTGACATCTATAAATTGCTGCCAGAGGAGGGTGGAATCAGATACAATCACTTAATTCAAGAGTCATTTTAGACAGATACTTGAACAGGCAAGGCACAGGAAAATAATGTGTCATAGTCATGGAGTCACACAGCATGGAAACAGGCCCCAACTTGCCAACACTGACCAACATGTCCTATCTACACTAGTCCCACCTGCCTGTATTTGGCCCATATCCTTCTAAACCTATCCTATCCATGAACCTGCCTAAATATTTCTTAAACGTTGTGATAGTGCCTGCCTCAACTACCTCCTCTGGCAACTCGTTCCATACACCCACCAGCCTTTGTGTGAAAAAGTTACCCCTCAGGTTCCTATTACCTAAAATGTTGGAGAGTGGACAAATGGGATTGGTGCATGCGCGTGGTGAACCTAAGAGCCAATTTCTATGCCGCACAAATCTAGGACTCCTTTTATGGGTCCAGATTAACATAGAACCAGACAGGGTAAGGATTGTTTACATAGGTTTTCATGAAACAATACTTTCTAACCTTCATACTCACCATAGATAGACACAAAATGCTGGAGTAGTAACTCAACGGGTCAGGCAGCATCTCTGGAGAAAATGGATGGGTGACGTTTTGGTTTGGGAACCTTCTTCAGTCCCTTATTTCATACTCGCCATTCCTGATTATAGCTAAATATTGCATATTCATTAAATTAATTTAACTTTCCCTGAAGATTCATTTTCCAAGTAACCACAGACTGTGAACTTCACATTCCAGACACCACAGCCAGGAACAAACATTCACCCCCTCTAGCCGTTTCCACCATTTAATTAGATCATATCTGATCTACACCTCAACTCAAATACTGTTCTTTGCTCTATATCCCTTGATACCAATAAAATCTTTCCATCAAGGGGCTTGAATGCTCCGTTATTTATACAGCCTTCTTAGAGAATTCTAGAAGGATATGACTCTTCATAGAATAAAATATGTACTGATTCCTGAATGCTGTTTTCTAATCTTCATTCACCTTCCCTTGTTCTGTATTTCTTTATCAGAGGAAGTAGCTTCTTCGTATCAATTTTAATTGATAGTCAAAGGAAGGTGAATCTGTGCAATTCATTGACACAGATGGCTGTGGAGGCCAAGTTACTGGGTACTTTTAAAGTGGAGATTTACATGATCTTAATTAGTAAGGGTGTCAAAGGTTACCGGGAGAAGGCAGGAGAACGAAGGCAGGAGAACAGGAGAAAGATAGATCAGCCATGATTGAATGGCAGAGTAGAGTCGATGGGCCAAATGGCCTAATTCTGTTCCTGTGACTTATGAACATGGTGGGCTGAAGGGCCCATTCCTGTGCTGTAATGTTCCGTGTTCTATGAAATCATGGCTAAAATCTTTAGCATTCATGGTAATACAAGTTTTTGCAACTTGTTCCATACATTAATCCTCTAAGACCCAGCATTGCTCTTTTGTATTGCCTACATGTTCTTCCAAGGCTTGGAACCTAAAATTGAACTCAATCCACTTGACAGGTTCTTAAAAGCTCTGTAAGGTTGACAAACACAATCCATTTTCTCTGTGGGAGCTGAACTAACAAGTGACCCGGCAGCAAAGCAGTGGAAAATACGAATAGAAAAATCAAAGAATTAGCCACAAAACACCATTTGACTACGGATTTGAGTGAGGATTTTATTTTTCTATATCCAGGTACATTTATTACAAGGATTGTATTGAAAGTCAAAATTAATTTCAGTGAAGGATCTTTGGTTCATTTTTTTTCCTCTGTTTCTCAGCTGTTCATCATTCAAATGTTTTTTTAATTGAGTCTTAGAACTAAAAATTGGATCAAATTGCATAAATCGCACATTTTTATTGTGTCTATGTTTTGAAGTGTTTCTTTCCGACCAACTTGCTATCCATTCGGAATCTGGTGTGGGCATTACTCATCCTAACTAACTCAGACCATCAAGGTTTGCTGGATCTCCCCGTTAATAAAGTATTTTAACTCCCCTTCCCATTCCCACACTGACCTTTTTGTCCTTGGCCTTCTCCATTGCCAGAATGAGGCCATATGCAAATTAGAGGAACAGCATCTCATGTTCCATTTGGGTAGCTTACAACCTAATGGTGTGAACATTGAATTCTGCAACTTTAGGTAACATCTAACAACCTCCCCCTCTCCCTCCCCTTTTCCACCACATCCCCTCACCCCCTTTTTCCCTCCCTTCATCTGTGCTCCACCTGGATTCACACTTATTTCTCCCCTGGGCCCTCCTTCTACAGTCCATCCTCTGGCTTCACAATTCGCAACTCTTCAATCCTTCTGTCTCACCCCTCTGCTTTAATCTCTATCTCTGGCTTTTGTTCCAACTATCTGCCTGTCAAAAACCCTTCATCGCCTGTGTCCACCTATTAGCTGCCATGCTTTGTCCTGCCTTTCATCTCTCCCAGGTTTTTTGTCCACCCCATCCTAGGATCAGACTCGAGAAGAGTTCCAACCTGAAACATCACCTGTCAATGTTCTGCGGGGATATTGCCTGACCCGCTGAGTTACTACAGCACTTTGTGCACTTTTATAAATAATTTTGGTGTAGGTGTCAATTCTCTGTCATCATTTGTGCATATTGCTTATTGCTACCAGAAGTCGGATCAAAAGATTGTGGCCCATAATCTTCATGGTTTACTCACTGTAAAATAAGAACAACCTGCTTAGAACATTGACAAGCATGTATGATTCAATGGATTCTTGCTGGGGCATTGATTTTATGGCCACTCAATCTTCCACATACATTTTCATGTACCTCCCTCTAGTCCACTTCATTAATAGGTGATCCTCAGCTTACTCTGCATACTATAATGACTAAATTTGACCAGAACCCATTCAAGTGGAGAAAAATCTATCAAAATTCACAAAGCAGAACCACTCAATATTCCTTTATTACACTTACAAATAATCTCCCGGTTGTCAAACACTTTAATTCCCTATTCCATTCCCACACTGACCTTTCCTTCCCGGGCCTCCTCCACTGTCAGAGTGAGGTCACATGCAAATTGGAGGAACAGCACCTCATATTTCACTTGGGCAACTTACAACCGAGAGGTATGAATAATGATTTATCTAATTTTATGTAACCCTTGCATTCCCTCTCTCTCCGTCCCTCCACCTTTCCTTCTTCATTCTTGCTGGCATTGATTTGTTCTTCTCATACCTTTCATTATTTTGTTCTTTGTACCTTTTCATATCTCTAGTCTCCCTCTCCCCTGACTCTCAGTCCGAAGAAGGGTCTCGACCCGAAACGTCACCTATTACTTTTCTCCAGAGATGTTGCCAGACCTGCTGAGTTACTCTGGCATTTTGTGTCTATTCTTGGTGTAAACCAGCATCTGCAGTTCCTTCCTACACAATATAAGCACTGGTCTGCTATACCCTTTAAGGTAGTATTACCTTCGAAGTTAAATCTGCCTCACATGTTCAATTCTCTTGAAATCTACTTAACTTTTGAACACCACTTACCTGCCATTCATTGAGAAGAGTCTGTTCCCAAGAGTGCAGGTGAATAATTCTGTTGGCAATTGGCCTTGCACTATATTATAGTTTGTCTTGAACACTCCCATATAAAACAACAACCATATCCATTACGATTTGATTGACACAATGCCCACTCTCTCCTTTTGAAAGTGTCACCTTTATCCATTTTGTTTATTGTCAGTCCTTCAATTTGTCAATTTTGTGAATTGATCCATTATCATCAAGGAAATGTTATCCTGTTTGATATTCAATCCATATGAAAGATCAAATAACGTAGGGGAAGGCTGAGGTAAACCACATTTTGAAAGTTTTGGTGAATGATTGCAGTTATTTTTGTTTATTATACATTACCTATGAGTCTTGTGTTCACAGGTCTGTCATGCTGCAGCAAATAAGGAGCTTATTGTTCTGTTGACGGTATACACTGATCAGCCAAAACATTATGACCACCTGCCTAATATGCTGTTGGTCCTCCGTGTGCCGCCAAAACTGCGCCGACCCACCGAGACCTGGACTCGACAAGACCCCTGAAGGTGGCCTGTGGTATCTGGCACCAAAACATTGGCAGCAGACCCTTCAAGTCCTGTAAGTTGCGAGGTGGAGCCGCCGTGGATTGGACTTGTTGATCCAGCACATCCCACAGATGCTCAATCGGATTGAGATCTGGAGAATTTGGAGGCAAGGGCAACACCGTGAACATTTCATCATATTCCTCGAAGCATTCTCGAACAATGTGTGCAGTATGGCAGGGTGCATTATCCTGCTGAAAGAGGCCACTGCCATCAGGGAATACCATTGCCATGAAGTGGTCTGCAGCGATGTCTAGGTAGGTGACACGTGTCAAATTGACGTCTACATAAATGGCCGGACACAGGGTTTCCCAGCAGAAAATTGCCCAGAGCGTCACACTCCCTCCACTGGCTTGTCGTCTTCCCACAGTCGGTTCCGACCAGAAGGGATAGCCTTTGTTGCCCTCTCACATCAATAAGCCTTGGGCACCTATCACCCTGTCGCCAGTTTGTGGTTTGTCCCTCCTCGGACCACTGTCGGTAGGTACTCGCCACTGCTGACCGGGAGCACCCCACAGACCTTGCCGTTTCAGAGATGCTCTGACCCAATCGTCTGGCCATAACAATTTGGCCCTTGTCAAAGTCACTCAGGTCTTTACTCCTGCCCATTCTGCATCCAACACATCAACTTCAAGTTGACTGCTCACTTGCTGCCTAATATATCCCACCCCTTGACAGGTGCCATTGTAACAAGATAACCAATGTTAATCACTTCACCTGTCAGTGGTCATAATGTTTTGGCTGATCGGTGTATATGACAATTAAACACTCTTGACACTTGATTCTAATGTTCAACGACTATTGGAGACTGATCCTGAATTTGTCGAGCCAAGGTTGTAACTTATGTGTTGACCTGTAAATCTTGCTAACAGCCAGCCCACAGGTATTCAGACAAATAAAAACAGTTAAGTTCCACAAATACGTGTCATTGTGTGTTCAGAATAAAGTCATATAGTCATACAGCATGGACAAATTTGCCCATGCTGACCAAGATACCCCATCTACACTGGTCCCACCTGCCTGTATTGGCCCAGATTGCTCCAAACTTCCAGCATAAGACAGAGAAGCAGAATTAGACCATTTAGCCCATCATGTCTGCTCCACCATTCAATCGTGGCTGATATATTTTTCTCTCTCAACCCCATTCTCTTGCCTTCTCACTATAACCCTTGACTCCCTTGCTAATCAAGAATCCACCAATCTCTGCATTAAAGATACCCAATGTTGTGGCCTCCACAGCCATCTGTAGCATTGAATTCCACAGATCACTTTTCTATCCATGTACCTGTTCAAATGTCTTTTAAATGTTGTTATCGTACCTGCCTCAACTACCTCCTCTGGTAACTCGTTCATACATGCACCACCTCAATGTGATAAAGTTGCCCGTCAGGTTCCTATAAATTATTTTCCCTCTCACCTTAAACCTATATTCCCTTGTTCTTGATTTCAACAATTTTGTGACAATTTTAGGCCCACCTTACTCACCGCTGTCTCTTTGGTCCTAATGGAAGAAGTTTCATTGAAATCGGTGTTATATTTAAAAAGTTATTCACATTTTAAAGTTTAAATCTATCGGATGGAGGTGGGGGGAGGGGGGAGGGGAGCGGAGGGGGGGGGGGGAGAGGGGGACGGGAGACAGGGGAGGGGAGGGAGGGGAGGAGGAAAGGAGAGGGGAGGAAGGGGAGGGGAAGAGAGGGAGGGGAGGGAGGAAAGGAGGGGGGGGGAGGGAGGGGAGAGAGGGAGGAGAGGGTGCTGCACCAATGCAGGAGAGGTTTGGGTCCAACGGGTCCACTTGGTGTAGTACCTATCTAAAAGCCTCTCAAATGCCAAGATCACATGTGCCTCCACTACCAGTCCCTGGCAGTACGTTCCAGGCACCCACCACCCTCTGCGTGAAATCTTGCTCCAGACATCATCTTTAAACTTTCCACCTCTGACCTTAAAGCTTTGCCCTCCTATCTTTGACATTTCAACTCTGGGATAAAAAGGTTCTAGCTATCAAAATGATCAATTGAGACACAATTGGTGCATGAGGCATAATTCATAAGAAACCTTTGCTATACTTGTTGCACTAAAATGGGGGGGACAAAGCTGCTGAACATTTCACAGTTACAGATTTGCAAAACGCAAAATAACACAAGATATTCCAATAGTAATGAGATTTTTGTGCTTTTCTTTTTCTTGTAATAACTTTTTCTGAAATGAAATGTAGTATCTAAGTCCCCACTGGGTAACTATACAAAAGTATATATCATATTTAATTATCTATGAAAGGTCATGTGTGTGATATATGAAATAGAATTTACCAAACGTTTTAAAATATGAAAGATTTATTTTTGTTCAAAGTTCTGCATCAAGAACTTCTGAGTGAGGTTTTTAAAGAATTTATGGCGGCACGGTGGCGCAGCGGTAGAGTTGCTGCTTTACAGCGAATGCAGCGCCGGAGACTCAGGTTCGATCCTGACTACGGGTGCTGCACTGTAAGGAGTTTGTACGTTCTCCCCGTGACCTGCGTGGGTTTTCTCCGAGATCTTCGGTTTCCTCCCACACTCCAAAGACGTACAGGTATGTAGGTTAATTGGCTGGGTAAATGTAAAAATTGTCCCTAGTGGGTGTAGGATAATGTTAATGTGCGGGGATCGCTGGGCGGCTTGGATTTGGAGGGCCGAAAAGGCCTGTTTCCGGCTGTATATATATGATATGATATGATATGATATGATAATAGAACAGGGTGGACCTGCTGGGTCCAAACCTCTCCTGCATTGGTCCTGCACCCTCTCCTCCTCTCCCCCTTCCCCCCACTCACCCACTCCATCCCCCTCAAACCCCCTTATCCTCCCCTCCTCCCTTCCCCCCCACCCACTCACCCAATCCATCCCCCTCAACCCCCTTTATCCCCCCTCCTCCTCCCCTCAGCCACTCATCCACTCCATCCCCCTCAACCCCCACAAACCTCCTCCCTTCCCCCCCACCCACTCACCCACCCCTCCCCCACTCTCCTCTTCCCTCCACCCCTCCCACCCACTCAACCACACACCCACTCTATCCCCCTCAACCCCCGCTCCTCCCCTCCCCTCGCCCTCACATACTCACACACTCCACCCACCCTCAACCCCCCTTATCACCCCCTCCTCTCCCCCCCGCCCCCCTCGCCCACTCCATCCCCCCCTCAACCCCCCTTATCCCCCCTTCCTCCTCCCTCCACCTCCCCTCACCCACTCACCCACTCCATCCCCCCATAAAACTCCCCCGTGACCGGGGGCGGGCGAGGGGGGAGGAAAGGGGAGAGGGAGCCACTCACCCCTTCTGGGTGGGCAGCAGCAGGTGAGCTCTCCTCACCCCCCCCCCCCCACCGAATGGCCGACACTCCCGTTACTCGAGCAGGGCGGGTGAAAAAGAGATTTTTTAAAGTTTAAAAAGCGATTTTTTAAGTTTAAAAAGTGAAAAACGTTTAAAATATAACAAACATTTAAACCCCAAGACAATAGTGAGTAAGGTGGGCTTAAAATTGTCACACTATCGTGTACGGCTTTGGCTGTATTTTGAGAACAAATATATTCACAAACACACAAACCACACAAATATACATGATGCGAGTTTTAGTAATATATAGATTATGTGCTAGCCGAAAGGAAATAGGTCTATAGAGTAATTTACATTATTGGTGATTCATCATTAATCTAATGAAATTGATATTTATAACATTCGGGCAGTGTGAGATGAATATTTAGAAATATTGAAACACTTTGAATTTGCCCATGCAACAGAGTTAAGCTGTGGAGGAAGGAATTGCAGATGCTGGTTTACACTGAAGAAAGCCAAAAAAATGCTGGAGTGACTCAGTGGGTCAGGCAACATCTCAGGAGAAAAGGAATAGGTGAAATTTCGAGTCGAGACCCTTCTTTAGACTGAGAATCAGGGGAGAGGGAAACTAGAGGTTTGAAAAGGTACAAAGAAACAAAAGGTACAAAGATACAAAAAGGTATGATTGTACGTTTTGATACTTCTCATTTCCCTCTTGACTCATGCTGAAGAAGCGTCTCGACCTGAAACATCACATATTCCTTTTCTCCATGTCTCCACAACTCAACAGAGAGTTGTCTATTAAATATTTTTATTGTTTATTATTATACTAGTTTTTCTCATGGTCCTGAATTAATCTTGTTGCAAAATGAAACTGAACTATATGGGCAATTATGTAGAGGCTGTGACGGCTCCAACAGTAAAATATAGTGTAATCCATACCCAGAGGGAACCCATGCAGTCACATGCAAACCTCACAAAGACAGCACCCGAGGTCAGGATCGGGACTCTGGTGCTGTGAGGCAGCAGCTCACCCAGCTGTACCACTGAGTTGCACTAAATCACCTTGGAATTAACATTTTGCACTCATCAGCACTGTATTTATCTTTGGTACTGCTGAGTTACTCCAGCATTCTGTGTCTATCTTTGGTATACCCTACTTTCAGTCTAAAGAAGAGTCCTGACCTGGAACGTCACATATCCTTTTTCTCCAGAGATGCTGCCTGACCCGCTGATTTACTCCAGTGCTTTGAGTCTATCTTTGGTATAAAACAGCATCTGTAGTTCTTTGTTTCTAAATGCTCCAGTACATTGCTAGCATTTAATTGTTTTGCAGGTCGCAGCCACATTTCAGGAAGCAATAATCCCCAAAGAGGATACAACTTCTAAACAAAGCATGTGTAATGGTTTCCCTGAAGTATTACAAATAAATTAGTTTGGTTTATATCAACGAGGAACAAAAATGTTCTAGTTTTTATCATGTGGCCCCAAATCACACGTGAACCATAATTACTAACATTATCTCCCTGGATGTGAGAGGAGGTAATCAGTTCCCAAACAGCTGCCGCAGAATATTCTATTATTTCAGCATTAATTGTCAGTAATCTTATTTCAATCCTGTGATTTGTTTGGTTATCACTCTTCCAAGCATGGTTAGAATGTGATTGAGAAGATAATATCTCTCATCAATATGTTTCCTTGAAACTCAGAGGAAGAATGAACAGATAATGTGACTATCATACTTAAAAGCAACATTATTTTTGATGCAAGTACAGGTCCACCACAGATTTTCCGGCAACTGGTGGTCTGGCCCCTCCTTTAATCCAGACAAAAACCTCCCCCCTCCCCAGTAGTCCCCCCGAAAATGTAGCGCCTAAGCCAGGTGAGGCGACCAAACTCTACCTCATCGGTACTTAATAATAATAATAATAATACATTTAATTTATATAGCGCTTTTCAGGAAACTCAAAGACGCTTTACAGAGCAAACAAGACATAAAACAAACACACAAACAAAAGATTTGTCCAGACGAAGAAGCGGCGAACAAACAGCGCCAGTGTCCTCTCATGTCAGGGTCCAACAGTAAACAATAAAGAACACAAGACACACAATTACAATTTAACACAAACAACCATCACAGTGATTGCTCCAGGCACACCCTCACTGTGATGGAAGGCAAAGAAAAGTCTTTTCTGCGGTGATTGGCGGGTTGAATTTGCCAACCACAGCCGGGGCTCTAGAAGTCAGGCCTGGCCGGAGCAGGCAGATCCATTGTCATAGCCGACTTTGTATGTCCTTGAATGTAGGGAGAAACCCGAGCACCCGGAGAAAACCCACGTGGTCACAGGGAGAATGTACAAACTCCGTACAGTCAGCACCCGTTATGAGGATTGAACCTGGGTGACTGGCACTGTGAGGCAGTTGCTCTACCATTGTGCCACTGTGCCATTACAGCGAGTTGCAGCCAGACGGAAAGAACAGACAAATGACTGCGATAGTCATTTAAATGTTTTTTAAGTGACAAAGTTATGCAGTCCTTGTTTGCTGCCATTTAGTTTATCCTTAAATATAAATGTTATTTGTGACAAAGTTATACAGTTGATTTTTGCCGCCATTTAGTTTATCATAGGTGCAGTGCTCACTTTATAATCAACCTAGCTAGTCCTTAATATTGGCCAGAGGATAAAAGCTAGATTTGTGTAAAGTACTGAAAAAAGAAACTATGAAGCCAAAATGTTATTGGTCATCTTCAACAGCAGTTAAATCAACAAGAGTGAATTTCATTTAATCTGCCTGGCAAGAAAATAGTGGATTCAGGCAAATACATTTGAAAGAAAGATAGACCCAAAAATACTGGAGGAACTCAGTGGTTCAGGCAGCATCTCTGGAGAAAAAGAATAGGTGACATTTCGGGTCGGAACCCTTCTTTGGTTGCGATCTGATACGTCATCTATTCTTTATCTCCAGAGATGCTGTCTGACCCACTGAGTTACTCCAGCATTTTGGGTCTATCTTTGATCTAAACCAGCATCTGCAGTTCATTTCTGCACAAAGACATTTTAACATAAGGTGATCTTCGTATCTCTCTCTTTCTAAGATTCCGAAAAAAACTGTCAGTAATCCAGACTAAAAATAAGGTTACTTTATCAAATAAAAGACAAGCTTACTGTGTCATGGCAGGATTTTGTTACTCTGGCTTTCTTTCACAGTCAAGTTCTCTGGCTGTGGAATCAGTCCTGACTCCAGATGCACATTCTCCCTGTGTGCATATTCTCCAGATGGTCCTTCTATATCTCAAATATATTATTGTTGGCAGGTTATCTGATTGTTGTGAAGTGCCCTCAGTGTGCGGGTAAGCGGTAGAATCTGGGGGGAGTTGATGGGAATGTGTGGAGAATAGACTACAAGGAAAATTAGGAATAGGATGGTATAAACTTGATGAGTTGAAATTAGGTCCTTTTAATGTTGGATGGAAAAACATGTAATATTGCAATTCGGAGAGATAGAGTCAAATGCCACAGTTAGTACTGTGTTAAAATAATAATTGTTAACAATCAATATTTTATTTGCGTCAGACAATATTCCAATATGACCCATTATAAACTAACAGAATAGTGAAAGGCCTGGATAGAGAGGATGTGGAGAGGATGTTCCCACTCGTGGGAGAGTCTAGAACCAGAGGGCGCAGCCTCAGAATAAAAGGATGTATCTTTGGAAAGGAGATGAGGAGGAATTTCTTTAGTCAGAGCGTAAGTGAATCTGTGGAATTCATTGCCACGGACGGCTGTAGAAGTCAAGTCATTTTGCATTTTTAAAGTGGAGATTGATAGGTTCTTGATTAGTAAAGGCGGCAATGGTTACAGGGAGAAGGCAGATGATGAGCCAAATGGTCTAATTCTGCTCCTATAACTTATTAACATAAACTGCAGATGTTGGTCTGAAGAAGGGTCCTGACCTGAAACACCAATTATCCAAGTTCTAAAGAGATGCAACCTGACCCGCTGAGTCACTCCAGCATTTTGTGTCTATCTTTGATATAAGCCAGCATCTGCAGTTCCTTATTAGCAGTCTTGTTGGTTCCAAATTGAATTTCTCATTCTCAAATGAGACAAAGGAGAGTTAAGGTGCACAAAGGAGAGGTAAGGAGAGGAGACAAAGGAGAGGTAAGGAGAGGTTTTGAGACAAAGGAGAGGTAAGACAACATATTTTGTTGGGTGGGGTGAAAATAATCACCAAATATGTTTGACAAAAATTCTATAGGCATTGCTTGATAAGATGGTAATTTTCTTTGTAAGCTTTAAGGTTTCATTTAAAATAAAAATTTAATTTGTTTTCTGTTTAGTTAACATAAATAGATAACCTAAAAGACGATTATTGTGATCTTTATTAGAGCAGCAACTGTACATGGAACTGTACATAGACATAGAACATAGACAAGAAGAGCACAAGAACAGGCCCTTAATGTCTGCATCGAACATAATAGTAAGATAAGCTTATCACATCTCCCAGTCCCTCCATATCCATGTACCTATCTAAAAAACTGTTAAATGCCACTATCGTCTCTGCCTCCACCAACACACCTGGCAGCGTGTTCCAGGCACCCACCACTCTCTGTGTTAAATAAATTGTCCTGCACATCTCCTTTAAACTTTGCCACTCTCACCTTCTTGGCCTCTAGTATTTGATACCCCCAAGCTGAGAAATAGCTTCTGACTGTCTACCGTTTTTCTGCCTCTCATAATATTTTATACTATCATGAAATTTACAAACTGCTTAAAAAAAACCGATTGACACTCAGAGCACATATATTTTCTAATTATCCAGTTTGTACTGATCTTATTTTCTTTGAGTGATAAATGAGGAGTTCATCTGTGCGGTTGCCATGTCTTTCGTAACAGAATGTAAAAACAAGGCTTGGCTGCTTAGCTTTTTGAGGCTGCTCTGACAATCAGTGAGATCAAGGCAGACCTAATTTAATTCACTTATCTTTTCCCCAAGCTCCACTAAAGCTTGAGTTAGCAAAATTCTAACAATCTCAGATTTCAAATTAATAGTTGATCTGGCACCAATTGCCATTTCTGGAAGAGAGTTGCAAAGACTTTAAAAAACTTTTTTTAAAGATACACTTTGGTTTAAGGCGACACAGTGGTGCAGTGGTAGTATTGCTGCCTCACAGTGCCAAAGACTCAGGTTCGATTCGGTGCTGTCTGTACGGAGTTTGTATGTTCTCCCTGTGACCACATGGGTTTTCTCCAGGTGCTCTGGTTTCCTCCCACACTCCAAAGAGGTACATGTTTGTAGGTTAATTGGCTTCTGTAAATTATCCCTAGTGTAGGATAGTGCTGGCCAAAGGGCCTGTTTCCGCGCTGTATATCAGTTTGGAAACAGCCCCTTCAGCGGACTAAATCAATGCCGACCATTGCTGTACTTGTCTACACTTGCTCTATGTTATCCCACATCCTCATCCACTCCCTACACATTAGGGGCAATTTACGGAGGCCAATTAGTCTACAAATTTGAATGCCTTTGGGATATAGGAGGAAACCGGAGTTCCTCCACAGACTCACGCAGTTACAGGGACGACGTGCGAACTTCAGACAGACAGCACACGAGGTTAGGATTGAACCCTAGTCTCTGGCGTTGTGAGACAGTAGCTCTACCAGCATATATATAATTTACATTATGGTGTTTTGTTTAGGATTGTTTCAGAAGACAAGACATTATTCTCCACTGACCTAATATGTTTAAAACATCAATAATTTGCACATTAGTTTAGAGTTACAGCATGGAAATAGGTCCTTCGGCCCACCGAGTCCATGCCGACCATCGATCACTTGTTCACAGTAGTTCTATGTTATCCCACTTTCTCATCTATTCCCTGCACCCTAGGGGCAATTTTACAGAGGGCATTTCACCTACAAGCCCGCACGTCTTTGAGATGTAGGAGGAAACCGGAGCACCCAGTGGAAACCCACATGGTCACAGGGGGATTGTGCAAACTCCACACAGAGAACCCCCCAATGTCAGGATCGAACCGGGTCTCTGGCACTGGGAGGCAGCAGCTTTACCAGCTGTGCCACTGTGCTGCCTCACCCAGCACTTATACACTTGCACTTTCTCCAAATGTAGAAAGTCAGAGTTATGTTTTGTACTGTGTTATGTTTAATTTAGTTTAATTTGGTTTAGAGATACAACTTGAAAACAAGCCTTCCGCCTGCCAATTCCACACCGACCAGTAACCACCCGTACACTAGTTCTATCCTACAAACTAGGGACAATTTACAGAAGCCAATTAACCGTCAAACCAGCACATCTTTGAAACCAAGGCACCCAGAGAAACCCCAGGGAGAGCGTACAAACTCCATACAGACAGCACCCGTAGTCAGGATCGAACCCGAGGCAAAGACCCAGGTTCGATCCTGTCTACGGGTGTGATCCTCACTCACTACGGGTGCTGTCTGTACAGAGTTTGTACGCTCTCCCAGGAGTTTCGCTGGGTGCCCTGGTTTCAAAGATGCATTAGCTTGTAGGTTAATGTAAGGTAGGTGTGAGACAGCAACTTACCACCGCGCCACCATGCCGCCCATTATGCTTCCTAACTGCATGTTGTTGAGGATGTTGCTGTTGTTGCTGTCACCAACATCAACATCCTATACCGTTTGATCAGCAGTGGCACATGTCCCATGCCCTATGGCTCAGTCTTTGGACATTTTCAGTTCTCGCTTGTGTCCAATAGTAATGTTTTGCTCCTATTAATGTCTGTGGCATCTTCATTGGCCTTTTAAATAATACACAATGCCATCATTTGACCTCTTTATTGTTAATTCTTGTGCATTTGTTCCAAGTTATGGGAGTCATTTTCCAAAACACTGAAGCAAAACCGAGAGCCTACTGAGTCGACTCTGATTGTTAGCTACCCATTTACTGATAATCTAACATCAATTCCATTTTTACTGATAACCCATTTACATGATAATCTAACATCAATTCCATTTTTTATTAGACCATAGAACAGTACAGTACAAGAACAGGCCCTTTGGCTTACAATGTCTGTGCCGAACATGATGCCAAGACCAACCATTATCTACCTTCATATAATCTATATCCCTCCATTCCCTACATATCTGTGCTTATCTAAAAAGTCTCTTAAATCTCCATCACTACTCCTTGGAGTGCGTTCCAGCACTCACCACCCTCTGTGTAAAAAACACTTGCCATACCCATCTCCTTTAAATGATTCCCCTTGCACTTTAAACCCAAGCCTTCTAGTGTGTGACATTTCCATCCTGGGAAAGAGGTTCTTACTGTCTCCCCTGTCTATGCCTCTCATAATTATATATACTTCTATTGGGTCGCCCCTCAACCTTTGGCGTTCCAGGGAAACCAATGCAAGTCTGTCTCAACTCTCACTGTAGATAATACCCCCTGATCCAGTCAACTTTTCAGTAAACCTTACCTGCACCCTCTCCAACGCCTGCGCACCCTCCCTGTAATGGGGCGGCCAGAATTGATAATGTGGTGGCCAGAAGTCCCCACATTCTCACCGACTGCCCCCAGATTCCACCTCTCCTCTACAAACTAGGATCAATTTACAGTGGCTCATCTCTATTAGATGCGGGTGGAAACCGGAGCACCGGGCGGAAACCTACGCAGTCACAGAAGAATGTGAAAACGCCATGTAGACAGCACCTGAGGTCAGGATTGAATCTGGGTCTCCGGTGCTGTGAGGCAGCAGTTCTACCATCTGCGTCAATATGCCGCCTACAAATATGTTTACATCTTTGACGCAGTAACGTTGCTGCCTTACAGCACCAGAGACCTGTGTTCGATCCTGACTTTGGGTGCTGTCTGTACGGAGCTTGCAGACACTCCTGAGGCCTCGTGGGTTTTCTCCGGGTGCTCCAGTTTCCTTCCACATTCCAAAGATGTGCAGGTTTGTAAGTTGATAGGCTTCTGTAAATTGTTCCTAGTGCGATGGATAGTGCTAGTGGGATAATCGCAGACTGGCGTAGTCTCGGTGGGCCGAAGGGCCTGTATCGACGCTGTATCTCAAGTTTAAAGTAAAGTCTAAAATCTCTCAGTACACCATGGTCACAATAGCTTAGTTTATTATTGTCACGTGTACCGAGGTACAGTGAAAAGCTCCTTGTTGCATGCTAGCCAGTCAGCCGAAAGACAATATATGATTACAATCAAACCCATCCATAGTGTGCAGATGCATGATGAAGGGAATAACGTTTAGTGCAAGATAAAGTCCAGTGAAGTCTGATTATAGTTAGACACAAATAATGGACTCTTACAGAAAGGCAAGGTGTCTAAATCTCTGAAACTGCAGAAAACCAATCAATGTCGTTTCAGGATTTCATTTTATTCTCAAAATGTTCTTGTTTGAGGAAAGAATAAAATGGGCTAAAATGAAAGATTCAGGCTGGTAAACAGAAAATGAATAAAATTCACGGTTTAGAAATATCTTTCTGGATGAATACTTCAAATATGCAAAGAGCATACAGTGGAATAATGGGATGCATTTTCTAGCTGATAGGTAATGTGTAC
The DNA here is from genome assembly GCF_053455715.1 of Rhinoraja longicauda. NCBI lineage: Eukaryota > Metazoa > Chordata > Chondrichthyes > Rajiformes > Arhynchobatidae > Rhinoraja > Rhinoraja longicauda. The sequence continues at coordinate 15,431,936 of NC_135976.1, read as the reverse complement.
AGTTGTTGGAAATCAAGTAAATGGGGAGAAATATTAGGTTCTACCTGGCACTAATCAGTGTGAGTCATTCCACCATTGACACAGACAGTTCTTCAGCAGACGACTCCTTTCCTATTGAACTGAGCAGTAAACGGTCAACTGGGAATATGCTTCATGAGTATAACAAATTCAAGCGCCACTTGGAATACTTCAGGGATTTCAATGTCACTTTCAGCTGTCTTTGCCAACAACATCGAGAGACAACTGAAACTAGCTGCCAGAAAGTTGCACAACTTGTGCTTATGTATCTTGTTACATAGCTCTTGTGGCAAACTAAAACCAAAGCTTGTGAACAACAAAGTGCACATTTAGTTGTAACGTCCATGTACAGGAGCAATTTCTTCCCTACCACCTTCCCTACCTATTCAACACTACAACCTCCAAATAGGCTCAGAACTATGTAGACTTGGAGACATTATTTTTGCACTATTATTCTTTATTTATTTGTTCATTTGTATAGATACATATGCTGAACTGTTCTTTGGTATTTATTATGGGTTTTACAGCATACTATCTTCACATACCTGTAGTGCTGCTGGAAGTAAGAATTTTATTGTTTTGTTTTGGGACACATGACAATAAAACATTCTTGACTCTTATTACTGTCACATGTACTGAGCTACAGTCAAAAGTTTTCATATTTTTTCATATTTCAGATACAGCGCGGAAACAGGCCTTTTCGGCCCACCAACTCCGCACCGCCCAGTGATCCCCGCACACTAACACTATCCTACACACACTAGGGACAATTTTTACATTCACCCAGTCAATTAACCTACATACCTGTACGTCTTTGGAGTGTGGGAGGAAACCGAAGATATCGGAGAAAACCCACGCAGGTCACGGGGAGAACGTACAAACTCCGTACAGACAGCGCCCGTAGTCAGGATCGAACCTGAGTCTCCGGCGCTGCATTCGCTGTAAAGCAGCAACTCTACCGCTGCGCTACCGTGCCGCCCAGTTTTGTTTTACATACTATCCAATCAGTTCAGTTAATACTATGCATAGATATAATCAAGCCGAATTCAAGAACGATAGATAGAGCAAAGGGAAAGATACAGTGCGGAATATAGTTCTCAGCATTGTAGCACACCAGTTCCAGAGACCAAGTCCAATGGGGCAGAGGTGACTCGGACAGTACCCCAGCTAATGGTGGACCGTTCAGAAGTTTGATAGCAGAGGGGAAGAAGCTGTTCCGGAGTCTGGTGGTGCGTGCTTTCAAGCTTCTGTATCTTCTGCCCGACAGAAACGGGGAGAAGAATGAATGACCGGGGTGTAAAAGAACACACACGGTGGTGCTCAGAGAGGGGCAGTCTTCAGAGACAATGCTTTGGCGAATAAGTGGTAAGTATTTGTCATGCAACCTTTAAGTGAACCCTAAGGATTAGGATTGTGTAGGAAGGTACTGCAGATGCTAATTTATACCAAAAATAGACACAAAGTTCTGGAGGAACTCAGTGAGTCAGGCAGCATCTCTGGAGAAAAATAATAGGTGATGTTTCGGGTTAGAACCCTTCTTCAGACTGAAAGTAGTGGGTGGGGGGGGGGGGGGGGAGTAAACTGGAGGCGAGAAAAAACCAAACAGATCTCCTCAGGAAGAGTGGAGCCAATAATGGCCCATTGTTGGCTGGTGAAGGTGTAATACAAGAGGGAGACAAGAATGCAAACAGTGCAATCTGGTTGGACGACTAGGGTAGGAGAGGGGGAAATGGGAATTCCTTTGAATCAGTCAATGGTAAATGGGACTAGCATAAATGGGTCATTTTATTCGGCTTAGATGAATTGGGTGAAGGGTCTGTTTCTGTGTTATATGGCTCAGTGAGGACTCAACGTTTATAATCTTGTGATCATCACAATGCCATATGCCAAAAGACATCAATAAAGGGAGGTTGAAAGATGTGTGGCTGAAAAAAATAGTGCAGGAGGATCATCCCTGGGATTTATGAGGCACTGGAATAGTTTCTGGGCCAGGTGCAACCTATACCAGAGCCTGAAGAAGAGTCCTAACCCAAAATATTGCCTGTCCATGTTCTCCAGGGATATTGTTGCCTGACCTGCCCAGTTGCTCCAGCACTTTGTGTCTTTATTTGCAACCTGTGAAAATTGGATGGTTTGCACCTTAACAAAGCCGGGACCAACAGCTTTGTGGAGACAGGGGCATTTTTCATGCTTTGGTGAGGGTTTAAACTAGCTTGGCAGATGGATTTCTCCCACATCCCAAAGACATGCAGGTTTGGAGGTTAATCGGCTTCTGTGGATTATCCCTAGTGCATAGGATGCGAAACTGGGTTAACATGGAAGTAATGTATGGGTGATCAATGTTTGGTGTGGACTTGGTGGGCCAGATGGGCTTGTTTTTATGCTGTATCTAAACTAAACTAAACTAATAATGTTGTTTTAGTTTAAGATGCAGCATGGAAGCAGCCCCTGCAGCCCACCGAGTACACGCCGACCATCGATACAAGGTGGGATGAAAGAAAATGATTGGTTAAAGCTGTGCAATGGAAACTTGACTGTGATACTATGGGTTAGTCAGAAAGGTTTTGTGGTAGATTTTCCCACCTGGAGGATTTAATCAATTATGAACTGAGAATTTCGAGCATCATGAACAAATCTATATCTGTTGCAGTGCAGTCTAATGCATTTCAAAACATGATGCATTAGTATACAAAAGAAAGGCAGATGCTGCTTTACACCAAAGATGGAACAAACTGCCTGAGTAACTCAGCGGGTAAGGCAGCATCTCTGGAGAAAAGGAATAGGTGCCGTTTCAGGTCGAGACCCTTGTTCAGACCTGAAGATGGGTCTTGACCCGAAACGTTACCTGTTCTTTTTCTCCAGAGATGCTGCATGACCTGCTGAATTACTCCAGCATTTTGTGTCTATCTATGATGCATTAGTGTTCATTGGTGTATTTATGCAAACTCTCGTGGTGTGACATGCAAAGGATTAGAGAGTCAACTGGACATCACCTTGCAAAGAGGGTGTGATCAACGCCAGAACATGGCACAGCAGTGATTATGATCGGGTGAGGATATCAAAGAGCCAAACAGACACTTCTGTGCCATGGGGTTCTATATTTCTATTAAAAAATTCCAAAACATATTTTGCATTCATACTTAAACATTAATTTATCATTCTTAATAACAGTTAATTTCTCACCTACTTACTGACAACATCTGGTTATGCCTTGAATACATCAGAAAACATACAATAAATATGAATAACAATATAATGAACAATCTATGTCGGAAGGAACTGCAAACGCTGCTTTATATTGAAGATAGACACAAAATGCTGGAGTAACTCAGCGGGTCAGGCAACATCTCTGGAGAAAAGGAATAAGTGACAGTTCGGTTCGGAACCCTTCTTCAGACTGAAAGATAGAGATTTATTCACAAAATGCTGGAGTAACTCAGCAGGTCAGGCAGCATCTCGGGAGAGAAGGAATGGGTGACGTTTCGGGTCGAGACCCTTCTTCAGACTGATGTCGGGGGTGGGACAAAGGAAGGATATAGGATATAGAGATGGTGGGGGGAATTGAAGGTAAGTTAAGGCCAGAACAAAACAGGGCAGACAACAGTTGACCACGGGAAGGGCGTAGTCAGAAATGGCCCATTGTTGGTCATGTGGAAGATGTGTTGATGACAGAGACACAAGGATGCGAACAGTGGAACTAGTAGGACCACTATGGTGGGGTCATGGGGGAGGATCACTATGGTGGTGGGGTCATGGGGGAGGGAAAGCAGGAGTTACTTGAAATGAGAGATTAAAATTAATTAAAAATAGAAATTAAGAGTATAATATAGTTGTCCAGTCTTTCTAGCTGCATGTTAGTATCAGAGAACATATAGCTTGGCCAGCTATATTAAACATATTATATTTAATTTCAAGGACACAGTTCAGTAAATAAACAAAGCACACAAGAACATTCAAATATGAATGGAATGCACGACCTCGCCCTTGACTCTGTTCCACTAATAAATGAGATTAAAACTATTCAGCCAACAATTCCACATAACCTCCTGTACCCCACATCACTTAAGGGAGCTCTGTCATCAGATGTATGATGTGCACATTTTACTATTCATCAGTCTTCCAATTTACATAATTTAAAATTTTGAAGCAAGGAACTGCAGATCCTGGTTAATAAAACAAAGGGCATATTAAACAATTAGACAGGTACATGGATATGACAGGTTTAGAGGGATATGGGCCAAATGCAGGCAGATGGGACAAGTGTACATGGGACATGTTGTTCGGTGTGGGAAAGTTGGGTCGAAGGGCCTGTTTCCATCTGTATGACTCTATGACACAAAGTGCTGGTGTAACTCCGGGTCATGCAGCATCCCTGGAGAACATGGCGAGGTAACGCTTCGGGTCGAGATGCTTCTTCAGACTTGGGCAGAACTTCTTCAAAGCAGGCACACCATGAGGAGACATAGCAGTGGAGTAGTCAAAATGTGGAAACAAAGAACTGCAGATGCTGGTTAATACACAAAAGGATACAAAGTGCTGGAGTAACTCAGCGACTCAGGCTTCATCCCTGAAGAACATGGAAAGGTGATGTTTTGGGTCGCGGCCCTTCTTCAGACTGACCTTTCGGATCAAGACCCTTCTTCAGACCAGTCTGAAGACCAGTCTGAAGACCAGTCTGAAGAAGGGTCTCAATCTGAAATGTTACCGATCCATTTTCTCCAGAGGTGCTGCCTTCCTCCAGCCCTTTATGTCTTTTAATTTCAAATTTCCTTTAGGTTGCTTCTTTTTTTCCCTTTCATTAGTATTTCGAATGACGTATCTGGTTACTTTGAGATTAAAAGTAACCTTGCACTACGTATAGGTAGGCGAGTCATATTACTTTCAACTGCATATAATTTGTATTATATTTAAATGGATTATGCAGCATTCACTCTTCGATGAATATGAATGTATCTGTGGTTGTAAGTAGTGAAGTGTTACTGGGCTCCAGCATGATGTGGTTGACAACTTCACTGAGAGCTCCAGGCTATAAAAGAAGAATGTTGGATTGTGGACACTGTGTGCAGTTCTAGTCACCCCATTACAGGAAGAATGAAAGTAAGGTACGTAAGAATTAATTAGTACGGTTGTCAAGGGTTATGGGGCGAAGGCAGGAGAATGGGGTTGAGAGGGAAAGATAGATCAGCCATGATTGAATGGCAGAGTAGACTTGATGGGCTGAATGACCTAACTCTGCTCCTTGAATGTGGAGGCTTTGGAGAGGTTTACCAGAATGCTGCCTGGATTACAAGGAGACATTGGACAAACTTTGATTGTTTTCACAGGAACACCAGAGGTTGAGGGGAGACCTGATAGAAGAATATAAAATTATGAGAGATTTTGATAGGGTAGATAATCAGAACCTTTTCTCCCAGGGTGGAAATGTCAATGGTGGAAATGTGAGAGGGTCAAAATTCAAAGGAGATGTGCGGGGCTGGTTTTTTTTACACGGAGAGTGATGGGTGCTTAGAACACACTCCCAGGAGTGGAGGTAGAGACAGGTCTGATAGTGGTAATTAAGAGGCATTTGGAGGGGCACATAGATATGCAAGGAATGGAGTGATATGGATTACCTGCAGGCAGAGGTGATTAATTTGACTTCGCATTGTATTCAGCATTGATATGGTCTGTGCTGCATCCACAACTCTGCAATTTCTTGCGGTCTTGGATACTGAAGTTATAAAATTCTATTTTTTTTAACAAGTGGAGTAACATTCCTGTGACTGATTTTAAAATATAGTACGTATCACAATAATAAAATGTCTTTCCTTTAAAGTGTTTATATGTCAGCTTTTACCTTGTATTTATAAACTCCAACCTTTATTTTGAACTCTGCTATTACATAGATTGATAGCGATAATTTAACTTCCTGGCATGGAAGGCATAAGAATTCTTCATTAGAATAGGATGCATATCCAATTTGATTGAATTATTGTTGAAAGATACAAGGGATTCCTTTAAATTGACAGCTGATGTGAACACATATCAGGATAAGATATTCCCCACACTTCAGAAATCATTATTATATTGTGGGCAGCTTTATATGTGGGCAATGCTGACCATAAAATCTGGCACAAATTTTAGATTCTCTACCATTACCTTTGCTATCAGAAATCTATTACTAAAAGCAGAGAGTTGAATTATGCTAGGTAAATTCAAAGATCTAGGTGAATTGAAATCAGCACAGCAATAAGTTAAATTTAATATAAGTGAGAGAAAAGAAAGATATGGAGGGGTGGGGAGGTGAGGAAGAAGTAAAAAACAAAATAAAAATGCCATTTCTAAAATTTCCTGAAATTATTTAGCAGCTGAGCAGTGGTGCACTATTTGATAGTGGTAATTAAGAGGCATTTGGAGGGGCACATAGATATGCAAGGAATGGAGTGATATGGATTACCTGCAGGCAGAGGCCTTTCAGTGCCAGAGACCTGGGTTCAGTCCTGACTACGGGTGCTGTCTCTGGAGTTTGTACGTTCTCTCTGTGATCCGGTGTTCCGGTTTCTCCCCAACTCCAAAGACGGACAGGTTTGTGGGTTAATTGGCTTTGGTAAAAATTGTAAATTGTCCCCAGTGTGTAGGATAGTGCTTGTGTAATGGGGTGATCGCTGGTCGGCGCAGACTCAGTGGGCTGAAGGGCCTGTTCTCTCACTGTATGTCCAAAGCTGAAAAAATAGTATCTTTGTATATTTTGTGGACAAGAGTTTTGCCAATCATATGCAGTTATTTATAGCGTTTAAAATGTATTTGAACTATTGGTTATTACAATTAATTGCAGCAAGTTTAAAAACAATTAATATACAAATATAGCAACTTCCTGAAATCACAAGGAGCTTAAGTGTGAAATGTCACATTCACAAAGGAAATATTGGAGAGGTGCAAATCAGCTAACAACACATGGTGATTTGCCATTTGGAGATCTCTTCCTTGCTGTAAATTGATGGCCAATACGTGCCGTTCTTTCTTCAGTTAACTCTGCACCCCTGTATTTATAGATCACGCCCACAGCTTAATATGCAAGAGGACTTGTGATGCAGTGATTCCATTTTAAGCAAAATCAGAAATTCAAGTGCAAATTAGGATAGACACACCCTGCTAGTTTCCAAACCTGAAGTTATGTTTCAATTTTCTACTGCCTAATCGGAAATAAAAACTTAATCAGTATAATCAGGTTGTCATTGACTTTTTAAACATTGTTTTAAAGGTGGTAACCTAATACTAATTCATTAACTATCTCAACATTTAAAAGGCATTTAGACAGGTACATTAAGAAAATAACTGCAGATGCTGGTACAAATCGAAGGTATTTATTCACAAAATGCTGGAGTAACTCAGCAGGTCAGGCAGCATCTCAGGAGAGAAGGAATGGGTGACGTTTCGGGTCGAGACCCTTCTTCAGACTGATGTCAGGGGGGTCTGAAGAAGGGTCTCGACCCGAAACGTCACCCATTCCTTCTCTCCTGAGATGCTGCCTGACCTGCTGAGTTACTCCAGCATTTTGTGAATAAATAGACGGGTACATTGATAGGAAAGGTTTAGAAAGATATGGGCCAAATGTGGTCACCTGTTCATGCTAGTTCTATGTGTATGAAGGATGCTGGTTTGTACCGAAGATAGTCACAAAATGCTGGAGTAAGTCAGTAGGTCAAGCAGCATCTCTGGAGAAAAATAATTGGTGACGTTTTGGGTCAGAACCCGTCTTGAGACACTAATTCTGTCTTATCCCACTTTCATATTCACTCCGTACATATTCCACATTCATCCCAACACAACAAGGGGATTAAAGGCTTTGTGGCAAAGTTTGCGGATTATACGAAAATAGGTGGAAGGGCAGGTAATGTAGAGAAAGCAGGAACTCTGCAGAAGGACTTGGACAGGTTGGGAGAGTGGGCAGAGAAGTGGTAGATGGAATATAGTGTAGCAAAGTGTGGAGTCATGCATTTTGGTAGTAGGAATAAAGGTGTAGACTATTTTCTAAATGGGGGGAGAATCCAGAAATCGGAGGTGCAAAAGGACTTGGGAGTGCTGGTGCAGGATTCCCAAAACGTTAATCTGCAAGTCAAATTGTTAGTAAAGAAAGCAATCTCATTTATTTCAAGAGGGCTGGTATACAAAAACAGGGATGTAATGTTGAGGCTCTCTATAAGGCACTGGTCAGGCTGCATTTGGAATATTGTGAGGAATTTTGGGCACCATATCCGAGGAAGGATGTGCTGGCTCTGGAAAGTATCTAGATGAGGTTTACAAGAATAATCCCAGAAATGAATTGGTTAACCTATGATGGGCGTTTGTCGACACTGGGCCTGTACTCGCTGGAGTTTAGAAGAATGAGAGGGGGCCTTATTGAAACATACAGAATAGTAAAAGTTTGGATAGAGTGGATGTGGAGAGGATGTTTCCACTAGCGGGAGAGTCTCGGACTAGAGGTCGTAGCCTCAGAATTAAAGGACGTTCTCTTTGGAAGGAGATGAGGAGATATTCATTTGATCAGAGGGTGGTTAATCTGAGGAATTCCGTGCCACTGAAGGCACTGGAGGCCGTCAGAGAATATTGTTTAAGGCAGAAATAGATAGATTCTTGATCAATCATGTGTCAGAGGTTATGGGGAGAAGGCAGGAGAATGGGGTTAGGAGGGAAAGATAGATCAGCCCTGATTGAATAGCGGAATAGACTTGATTCTACTCCTATCCCTTATGACATAATTAGGTACAATTTACAGAGGCCAGTTAACCAACAAACCCCCATGCCTTTGGGATGTGGGAGGAAACCATTGAACCTAGAGGAAACCCAAACTGTCCCAGGGAGAATGTGTAAACTCTACACAGAGAGCATCCGAGGTCAGGAACGAACCTGGGTGTCTGGCGTTGTCAGGCAGCAGGTCTGATCGCTGCACTACTGTGCCGCTCAAAAAAGGGACCAAACAAAAAATGTTAGACCTGCTTAACAAGTGAAGCAGTTCAAGATATCATCTTTCTTCGGTAAAAATGGCTTCCCACCTACTGTTGTGGTTGGAGCCCTGCCCATGTTTCTTCTGTGAACCACAGTTCTGCACTTCCCACGGATAGAATGCTCATGAGTGCCCACCTTTCACGCCACCAGCCTCTGTATTCAGTACATTATTCTCCGACATCTTCAACATGATCAAAACACCAGCCATGCTTGTCCTCATTCTTCTCTGTTTTCTATACCGACCACTCCCTCCTCAACTTGGGCTGCACAGTGGTAGAGTTACTGCCTGACAGCGCTGGAGAACCAGGTTCGATCCTGACCATGGGCACTGTCTGTACGGAATTTGCATGTTCTCCCCGTGACCACATGAATTTTCCCTGGGTGCTTTCATTTCCTCCCACTTACTCTTAGTCCAAAGACGTACAGGTTTGTAGGTTAATTGGCTTTGATAAAGATTGTAAATCCCTCGTGGTGTAGGATCGTGCTAGTAAGGGGATCACTGGTCAGCGCAGACCTGGTGGACCGAAGGTCCTATTTCCACGCTATATCTCTAAACTAACCTGAACTCCTCGTCTTGCTCATCCCTTCCCAACCTACCCCCTCTGCTGGCACTCTCCCCAACAACTACTGGAGATGTAACACCTGTCCCTACACATCTCTCCCATCCCAGCAACCCTTCCAGGTGAGACAGAGGTTCACATGAGAGAGTTTGATTTAGCTTTTAGGGCTAACGGAATCAAGGGATAAGGGGGGAAAGCAGGAACGGAGTAGTGATTTTGGATGATCAGCCATGATCATATTGAATGGTGGTGCCGAATGGGCTACTCCTGCGCCTATTTTTAATATTTCTATGGACCTTTTCCAACCCCATGTACTGCCATCTACTCTTTTCCAGCTTTCCTCCCCCACAATCAGTCTGAAATAGGGACCCCACCAGAACCATCACCTGCCCATGTTCTCCACAGATGCTGCCTGGCCCGCTGAGGTACTCCAGCACTTTGTATCTTTTCTTCAAATAAACAGCACTTTTTCATTGTGGGGGGAACAAAAATTGGGATAACAACCATCACATTCGCCCCACCTGTGCTTCTCCAGAAAATTGTACTGACTAAATGTGTGGGAAGGAACTACAGATGCTGGTTTACACCGAAGATAAACACAAAACGCTGGAGTAACTCAGCGGGACAGGCAACATCTCTGGAGAGAAGGAATGGGTGACGTTTGGGGTCGAGACCCTTGTACTGACTGCAAGGTGCGTTTTAAGAAGGGTCTCGACCCGAAACGTCACCCATTCCTTCTCTCCCGAGATGCTGCCCGACCTGCTGAGTTACTCCAGCATTTTGTGAATAAATCGATTTGTACCAGCATCTGCAGTTATTTTCTTATACTGCGTTTTAAAACCGATTGTTTGGGTGAGTCGTAATTGCTGTGGCTAGATAATGCAGGACGTTCTGGAGATGTTTGTTTGACGCTCGGGGATATATAGATTCACACGGGGAGACTATCCGCCTGATCAGAGTCTTGTAACAAACCCAGCAATCGATAGCCGAGGCAGATCTGAGCACTAGACGGCGCCACAATCCGCAAAACGCAGCCTCCCTCTCTCTCTCTCTCTCTCTCTCTGCCTCGCCACAAGGATGCAGCATCCAGTTGCAAACTTTTATGAATTTATGAACAATGCAATATCATGCTGGGATGATGTGCTCCACAAACCTGTCCTACGATCGAAAGAGCTTATATGTTTAATATTGCTTGTTGACAAACACCCTGCCCTTTGGAGATCGAGTCAATATTAAATTAGTTACAGGTGGATTAATTGGACTCGTTGTCACTTGGAGGTTAACTATCTAAATCAGTTGTAGTAATGATCCTTTAACATCGTGCTTGGGCGCTTGTTAATCGGAGTGGAGTCGCTGATGCCAATATTGGCAATCAATCATTCAACTTAATTTTTCGGATAATGTCTGATTTCAATCAAGTTCTCTGCCTTGCTCAATGTGTTAAGGTAGGTTTAATAATATTGTTTCTCACCTGCCTCTTTCCTCCAATCTGATTTAAATTATTTAAACGCAGAGAATGCAAATTAGACAATATGCGAAATCGTTGTTCGGTCCACAAGAAGCGGCAGGTACTGCAATCTGGAGCAAAAGAAAATGTTGGCGGAACTCTGCAGGTCGGACGAGTCAGCGGCTGTGGAGGGAATGGGAGGCAGCGTTTCCTGCCGTGACCCCGCGGGACGAATCGTGTGCGCAAGTATACGGTTTCAACAAACGAAGACCTTTCCTTGAGCGAGTTGTGTGTTATCTGCAAAGCCAGATACAAGGATTGTTTTTTAAAATTGCGGCCACAACATTCCTATTCATTGAAATGGCATGGATGGCAGGACTTTCATATGAAGAAAGACTGGATAGACTAGGCTTATAGTCGCTGGAATTTAGAAGACTGAGGGGGGATCTTATTGAAACATATAAAATTCTTAAGGGGTTGGAGAGGCTAGATGCGGGAAGATTGTTCCCAATGTTGGGGAAATCCAGAACCAGGGGTCACAGCTTAAGGATAAGGGGGAAGTCTTTTAGGACCGAGATGAGAAAACATTTCTTCACACAGAGAGTGGTGAGTCTGTGGAATTCTCTGCCACAGAAGGTAGTTGAGGCCAGTTCATTGGCTATATATAAGAGGGAGTTAGATGTGGCCCTTGTGGCTAAAGGGATCAGGGGGTATGGAGAGAAGGCAGGTACAGGTTACTGAGCTGGATGATCAGCCATGATCATATTGAATGGCGGTGCAGGCTCGGGGCCGAATGGCCTACTCTTGCACCTATTTTCTATGTTTCTATGAAATGTTTAAGGGAAGTAGAGATTCCTCTAGTGGAAGCAAGGAACCGTAGAAGTTGGTTATAATGAAGATAGACACAATGTGCTGGAGTAATTTCACGGGTCAGGCAGCATCTCTGGACATTTTGGGTTGGAACCCATCTTTCTCTGCTTTATGTCTGTGACTGTTCCTTTGTATGGAGATAGGTAACCAGAAAAACAACTCGCTCCTTTCCCTCAGCAGCAAAATAATATTGCTGGATGACCAACTATGCTTTCGCAGAATAAATCTCTTTATGTTCTCGGGTGAACTAAAGTCTGTTCTCCGCTTGCATTTAGTCCAACTGGAACGTACAATCTATGAATTTGCGTTGATCAGGTTTGGTTTGGAGTTGCGCGGAAACAGGCCCTTCACCCCCACCGAATCCATACACTAACACTATCCTATACACTATTTAAAGCCAATTAACCTACGAGTGGCAGAAAACCGGAGCGCCCAGAGAAAACCAACGCGGTCACAGCGAGAACGTACAGGCTCCGTCTAGAGTCTCAGGCGCAACCTGTTGAAGGGGTACAGAGATAGATCCCTAATGCGACCGGGGTCTATTTAGCGTGCGAAATTTACACGCTCCTATTCTTTATTACTTTAACCGTTTTCCAACACAAATCCGGCCCACCCGAGCCTCGTGGTTGAATCACGTGAACTTCTTTCTCCACGTAAGTCTGAAGAACGGTCCCCATCCGAAATGTCACCTGTCCCGTGTTCTCCAGAGACGCTGCCTGACCCGCTGAGTCACTCCGGCACTTTGTGAACTTTTGCTCAGGTTGGGTCGCTCCAACTTGCAGATTGAGAAATAAATATTTCATTCTCCTCAATCAACATTCAAAAGCAGACGACGTGTTGGTTTTGCGGCTGGCTTTTGTTTTTAATGAGGTCTGTATACGGGATTTGCAACATTCATCACGACGTATGTTTGGTTGGAAACAACTTTAGTGGGGGTTTTTATATTTATTGTGGGTACTTGTTACTATGGTGACAGATGTTTAAACCAGCCCAATACAGCCCAATTCAGGTATCAGTGAATGGAACTGAGATTATATTGGCGGGCAAGCAGAGTGCGAAAACCCGATACTGCATCGCATGCAAACTGCACGCCACAGATGTCAGACGACGCCTACAAAAATAACGTTTTAGTGTGAAGTCCACGGGCAACAAGGCGTGCTCCAAGATTTCCATATGCGATTCCAAACGGCGATCGGACGGCGATTTATTTGCAATATCACGTAAGATGCTCCTTTAAAAAAAAAAGACAAAATGCAAGGTCTGAGTGATTGTGGTCACCAATCAAGACTTCTGCTCGGTTTAAAAGAACGTCTGGATCTAAAGAGCAGAATCCGGTTGTAAAATTTCATTCCGAAAGCATCGTGATTTGCTGCAGCACAAGATCGATTTCTTAAATCACGGTCCACGAAAAGAACCAAACATTATTTTTGTTGTTTTGGGTAATATGGGAATCTTTTTTTTGTTATGCTAAGTTGAAGGGATTCGATCACATTAAGGGGACTGTGCTGTGGTCTTGGCGAGTGGAAATGCTCAACTGGGAAATGCTGGGATCTCGCCGCCTGGCGTCTCCCCGTATCTGGTGATTCTTTGCAGTGACTCCGGGCGCCGAAGGCATTCATTACAAGACGTGTCGTGTTGCGTCGGGTATTTATACCGTTAAGCTCTGTTCCACCGCCTGAATCGCTGGTGTGGAGGGATGGCAAGACGTTAGACGGCCCTGGGAGATGTGCTGGTTTTCATCCATGGGTACTTTGCAGCCTACTTACACTGTGAATCGTGCCAACATCGTGAGCGAGCCCGCGGTTTCTTGCTTCAAGCAATAACAGCCCGGAGATCATCAGAGACGAACGCTAGAGTTTGCGTGCGTGTGAGAGAAGGGGAAAAATAGCTATACCCGGACCCAGTACCACAGACGAATTGGGTACGCTGTTACATTCGCCGTATTTAGCAATCTCGGGCACAATATCGCGGCTCAAGGTAGGAATATCTTTACCTGTATCCTGATTTTTTTTTAAACCCAATCTTCCTAGGTCTGAGTTCCCAGCTTGTAGCGGGATCGAGTTTGCTAAGCAATCGGTGGGCGCTCAGTATCCATTACCATGCACAAACTATTGGAGAAGGGAGGTTGCAAATGGGTGATATTTAACCGCAAATAAAGTTGTAAACGCAGCGCCACTCGCTTCCCTGGAGAAATCCGCGTATCTCGTACCCCTCACGGCAAATATGACCGTTCCCCGAAGGGGGGATTCCTTGGTTTGATGGCTAGCGGTGGAACACCGTGGGGGAATGCGGAGAATTACTGGATTTTTTTTAAGTTTAAAAAAAAAAAAAAGCGGTTTATATGGGAATTAAGTATGGGTCTGCAGTGCATAGAAACTCCCGGGATTGCGTTTCCAGCAAGGGTGGAAATTGACTGTTAAGCTCATATTTAATTATTAACACACGAAGTGTAGTGGCTACGAAAATGAAGGAGACCCCCCTGAATTACAAACTGGTCTCCAAACGGACAGGCGGCGCATGGGTAGGATCTGACCAAGGTGCTGAAATGACGGATGTGTTGGTTCAACCCTTCGCTGCCTTGCATGGAAGGAGCGTGGACAGAACTTTAGACCACGGGGGGATAGGTAGGTCCATCGGAACCCCGTCGCAGCCAGGAGTTTCAGCAAGGCAATTTCGGAAAGGTGTTTTTGTTTTCCTCCGATTAATACGCGCTCCTGGGGACCGTGTCCCCGAGGGTTTGCCACGATTTTAAGAAGCGATGTTCAAATGATTCGCGCGCACCGAAACAAAATGATTGGTTAAGTTTTTAAACTGATGGAAATCCACAATGCAAACTGCTATAAAGAAGTCGACCTGTTCTATATATTTGTGTATATAAAGCTGATTTCTAGAACTGCATTCGGATTTCTAATGGTATTGATTCAGATGTGGACATGTCCACAACATTAAATGACTGGGGAAAACAGAATCAAATGAGGTTGTGAAGGAATTTAGGAACCGCGTAACTAAGAAAGCAAAGGCAATCTATGCAGTCTGTATGATTTGGGGAGTCGCTGCCTTACTTAAATTAATAATGTGACTTTTATTTCCAAAAGAATTGGCATTGATTTATCTTGCGTGATATCTACTCGATGTTTCTCTGCATCGCGATTAAATATTGAAGATCTGAAAGCAGGCTGAAAGAAAATGCCTTTCTCCACTTGAGGAGAATTCGACGAGACGTTGGTCTCGTCAGAAGGTGATCAGGTGTGTAATGGGATGCCCTTGTGCTTGTCTCGCAAAGCGCACACAGTCAGGATACCACGCACGAAATGGGAGTTAGTCTAGGCATTTTAAACAGTTCTAATTATTCATTTAGATATGCTCTTTGGTTAGAGGCGGCCGTGCAAAGGAAAAAAAACAAGGTTTTACTGTGTTTAATTTAATAATGATTGGAATTTCCTGGCTGCTCCTGACAGCAATTTGCAACGCGGGTTAGAATAATCTACTTATGACCGTTCTTTCGGATAGATTTATTACAGAAGCCTTTATCACTTTACCGAAGCGGGCATTAACCCCGTCGGTTCTGGATCACATTGAGGATCAAACAGCAATATCCAATTGAGACATGGCATATATAGGAAGGGACTGCAGATGCTGGTTTACATCGAAGATAGACACAAAATGCTGGAATAACTCAGCAGGACAGACAGCATCTCTGGAGAGAAGGAATGGGTGATGTTTCGGACGGAGTCAGGGGAGAGGGAGACTAGGGATATGGATGGTAAGGTGTGGAAACGACGGTTCAAAGCAGAAGCTGCAAAGGAAATGTAAAATGGTTCATTGTTAACTGAGGGGAAGGTGACAACGCGGCATTCAATCAGTAACATTAATCGGAAGGATAATGAAACTAATCGGATAACTAGGGTGAAGGGGAAGCAAGGGTTACTTGAAGGTGGAGAAATCAATATTCATACCGCTGGGTAGTAAGCTGCCCACGATATGGTATTTATCTTTGCAAAGTTGTCATTTGCAAAGTATTGCCAGATTATCAGTAAGATGATGGCACTACGTTCTTCAAACGCCAGATCTATTTGCTTGTGGACTTAATATAAAGTAGCTACAAGCGTTATAAGAATGGGCATAAGGCGAGTCATTCACTTAAAAGCAAAATGGAGGTTGACAGTAATGAACATCTTTATGTCTCCCACTTCGCAGGCAGTGTGGCACATATAAACATCTGTTGCGTTTTAAGACTGTTTTTATGCAGTATGCGTGTGCCGGTAGCGTCGCGTCACAAACTACCCACTGGAGGGAAGGAAGACTTCTAATTTACTCGTGTGTATCTTATTGAACCATACCGTCCCCTGTGTGGTGAGATGTAAAATAAAGACAACATCCTGGAAAACGCTCAACAGGGCGGGCAACTTCTGTGGAGAGGAAAGCGTAGTTAAGGTGTTAGGTTATCTGAAAAAGGTGTGAACATTTCACAACTTATTCAACACGCAGTCCAGTAGCAGCGAGGCACGGCGATAAGTCTACCAGGGTCGCGACTCTTCACAATTCAAGCTACTAATTGTGTTAAATTGTAAATAAATAGGTTTGGCCGGATGACTTTCGCGATTTGTGAGTAGCCTTTGAACATTGCCTTGCCTAAAATCAAGTTTTGAAGGCAATTTTCAACTAACTCGAGTCTCGTACCTTTTTTTATTTTCGAATCGGGAGAAGATTGCAGAAACAAAGCGTAGACTTTGTAGTTTTGGTGCCAAAATCAACTGGTTGATATAGAGAGACAAAATGTACTGCAGATGTTGGAATAGTGTCGAACACAAAGTGCTGGAGTAACTCAACGGGTCACGCAGCATCTGGAACGTGAATGGGTTCATTTTGGTCAAGATCCTTCGAAATAACAACTGTTTGGAAAAGTAATTGAGCTAGAAAGGGTGCAGAATGGACGTGGATATAGCGTGTATATATATATATATTTTTGGGATCTTTAAGCTATACGAGAGGCTGGATAGGTTGGGTCGTTTTTCCGGGGGGGGGGGGGGTGACATTTTGGAAGTACATAAAGACAACGGACTCAATTTGTTCATGCTGACCAACATATCCTATCTAAGCTAGTGTCATTTGGCCTATATCGCTTTAAACCTTTCCTATCCATATTAAATCATGACAAGA
This sequence comes from Rhinoraja longicauda, assembly GCF_053455715.1. NCBI lineage: Eukaryota > Metazoa > Chordata > Chondrichthyes > Rajiformes > Arhynchobatidae > Rhinoraja > Rhinoraja longicauda. The sequence goes on along the minus strand of NC_135976.1, from coordinate 15,414,896 downwards.
TAAAATGAATAGTCACGGTCTATTCCTAAGGGTAGACAAGTCATAAACTAGAGGGCATTGGTTTAAGGTGAGAAGGGAAAGATTTAAAGGGGACCCAAGAGGCAACATTTTCATAGTCTGAGATAGTGGGTGGAGGTGGCTACAATTATGACATTTAATTCACACTTGGACAAGTACACTGATAGGAAGGGAGGGATATGGGCCATACGCAGGCAAGTGGGAAGTAACTTGATCCGCATGAACGGGTGGGGCTGAAGGGACTGTTCCACGCTGTTCGCTCTCCATGAAGTTTAATTCCGCTTGAATTTCCATACATTTTTTTTTGTTTTCAGTATCACGAACCAACATTATTAGCCAGCATTTTCGAGTGCTTCAAAATTATTCTTTAATGCATTCAATAGGTCAATTGGACAAATCCAACTGAAGATGTAATGACATTGAGTATTTTGCATCTAATTGCCAAGCCATCATTTATGAATTGTCCAATTGTAAAGTTACTCAATATGGTGTAAGTAAAAACAAACTTGGGGGGTGGGGTGGAGGGGGTGGGGGGTGGAGGGGTGGAGGGGGTGAGAAATATTAGTGTGCAACAATATTACTAAATGATAAAGCGTGATGTTTTCAAATTTTTAACATTTACCTTGTGCACAAGAAAAGTATCTTGATTTTAGGCACTTAAGTCTGGAACCATAAACACTCGGAGTTTCTACCAGTTTTCTATCAATTTTATTCTTGGGTGTGGTCACTTCTGTTGGTGAAGGGGTGACCTCTGGGCTGTTTTACTTTAAATGAATGGAATCTGATTTTTTTTTAAATTGTGATTTAATTTCTGTAACTTTGCAGTATTTTTACTTCTGGTGAATGAAGCTTAGAAAAAGTTGCAGAAGAATGCTGCCTAGGTTAAAGGATATTAGCTATAGAGGTCAGACAAACTTGAATTGTTTTCCCTGGAGGCTGAGGGGAGACCAAGCAGAAGTACAGTATATGAAATTGAGATGGCAGACTGTCGTCAGAACCTTGAGTCTGGAAAAAAATCTCAGGCAAAAATTAAAGGTGTGCAGGCTAAGTTTTCTTAGAGGGAGGTGGGTGCCTGGAATGTGCTGCTGGGCCAGGAAATGAAGGCAGATATTATGATGGCATTTAAGAGGCTTTTAGATGGACACATGGTTATGAAGGGAATGGAGAGAAATGGATCATGTGAAGGCAAAGGGGATTAATTTAACCTGGCGTCATGCTGGGCTCATATTATTGTGTCGCCTTGTTCTCTGAACAGTAATGCAGGCTCGTGGAACTCCCAGGCTGTGTATTTGCAAGAATAAAATCTTGCAATAAACAGAAATGTTAATTAAATTTACAAAATAGTGGGAAAAGCTAGCGCAGAAGTATGAGTTTACAGGCTTTATAAAATTTATCGGAGTGCCCTCGGGCCTCTTATGTTAGTAAAATATTGATAAAGGCAATCTAATTTTCACTGTTGGAGAATGTTTGAGGATTTTTCCACAATTTTCCAGACAAAATATAAAAAGTCCATGGAAATTCTTTACTCTGCCATTTTAGGATTAAATGTCTATAATTTTCCTTTCACTTTTAATAATGTTGACTATCCTTCCGTTTTCACATCTAGGAAGGAGAGTGAGATCACTATAAAGATCAGGTGAATCGACATTTAGTTAGTTTGGGTATCAGGAATTACTGACATGTCTGATCAGCCTTAATTTTGCTGAAAGGCGAAGCAGAATTGAATACTGAATGAGTTTCTGGTTTAATCTGCATTTCATGCAGTACTTCAGGGTGTCGGGCTGATTATTTACAGATCCCCATCTTGGATTACCTAGTGTATAAAACTATCTCTCTCTTCTGAAGATAGACACAAAACGCTGGAGTAACTCAGCGGGACAGGCAGCATCTCGGCGAGAAGGAATGGGTGACATTTCGGGTCGAGACCTTTCTTCCTGATGTTTTGTGTCTAGACCTACACGCATCTCTCCTCCAGCTTTCATAAACAAGACTTGCTTTCATAAACGAGGCTTCTGGGAGATAGTGCACACAAGGAATTCCAGATGCTGGTTCACAAAAGACAAGAGTGCTGGAGCAGCTCAACTGGTCGGGCAGCATCTCAGAAGAACATGGCCCAGGGTTGGCAACGTTTTGGATCGGGACCTAAAGAGTCGCCTATCCATGTTCTCCTGAACATGGTCAAATTTGTACAGTTTATCCCTCCTGTTTTAGTAATCATCCTGCCAATTGTGGGTTAATTGCTTAATTGTGTTTAATGGTTCAAAGCTGGAGATGTTTCTGTACCAAGTCTTACCCATCTACACTGCTGGTAGATTTGGATGCTTTAAGCAGTAAAAACAGTTGCTCCACTGAGTACAGTGACTTTTCAGGAACAAATTGAGTTAGATGTGAGACAATTGAGGGGATCATAATCTCAAAGTTTTGACTAATGTGTTGTATATTTGAGGAAGCAGGAGAGATCAAATCTAAAGCCTTAAAATGAGGCTTTTAATGCAATGAACTGCATACTATTTGAAGCTTTTCTAAATAATATCAACAATATTTTACCTGGTTTGTGGTTATTTAAATATACTGTTTACTTCCTCTTTCCTGTTGCATTTTAACTTCATTGCGGGGTTTTTAAAGGGGCAGCACTGCAGTGCAGCGGTGGAGTTGCTGATTTACAGCACCAGAGGCCCAGGTTTGATCCTGATCAGCGGTACTATTTGTACATTCTTCCTGTAGCCACATGGGTTTCCTCTGGGTGCTCTGGTTTCCTCCCACACTCCAAAGATGTACAGGTTTGTAGGTTAATTGGCTTTGGTTAAAATTGTAAATTGTCCCTAGTGTGTAAGATAGTGATCGCAGGTCCGCGCGGACTCGGTGGGCTGAAAGGCCCGTTTCCACACTGTATCCCTAAACTAAATGTTCAATAAAAAATAACCTGTCACTGTCTCCTGACAAGATAATTTCTCAAGACAAAAATTGCTCCCTGTCATTCATTTGGCATTAAACATAGTTGTGCCTTGCAATGTTGTTCATAAGTCTCTTAACAACAAATTCAGTTGTGAAGTTTACGGAATAATGGTAGATTTCTGTGCAATAGCGGCCTCCGCCACTACAGTTGAGTTGCAAATTCTTTGTTTCCTGCATGTACCATGTGGCTGTGATCTTTGCATCCAGTTATTAAAAGGACATACAGCCACAAAGCCAACACTTCCAGCTACAGTATGGTGTTACCACCTAGAGACCCTAGGTTACCACCTAGGGTGGCACAGTGAGGTGGTAGAGTTGCTGTCTTGTAGTGCCAGAGACCCGTGTTTGATCCTGACCATGGGTGCTGTCTGCATGGAGTTAGTACGTTCTCCCCGTGACTGCTTGGGTTTTCTCCGGGTGCTCTGGCTTCCTGACGCACTCCAGACACCTAGAGGTTCGCAGGTTAGTTGTCCCTACTGTGCAGTATAGTTTTAAAGCACGGGGTGATCGCTGGTTGGCATGGACTCGGTGGGCCAAAGGGCTTGTTTCTGCGCTGTAGCTCTGAAGTCTAAGCTGATGGTTAATCTGAGATTTATGCCTGGAGAACAAGGAGCTGAATTTCCAAATGATCTTGTAGAAGCCCAGAAAAGTGTGCAAAACCGGAGTACTTGGTGTTCAGCCAACTTTAATACTGTGCTATTTTTCTTGCATTTCTGTAAACAGATTACTCACGAGTTCAGTAAAATTACTTCCTGACCCACAAGGCAATTGAGTACACTCTTGGACAAACTATTTCATTTTATTGGTTATTTTAAATGCAATACCCTGAAGTCTAAAGTAAATTCAAGCTTGTGCAGATTGCTTCCTTAAAGTGAATACTTCATTTATCCAAACATTGAACTCCCTGGGAGGGATACATTAGCCCTTGGTCACCTGCACTAAATGGATTTAAAATATCCATTACAGGTTTAAGACACCTCCCAACATTTAGTTCCATTTAAGATGATGCGATAAGCCTTTGTTTTACAAACCTCTTTGATGGATTTTGTTTTTTGCTGATGGACCTGCCGATGGCTGCTTCAGGCTGGCTATTGATGCCACCCTCTGCCCCCAGACTATGCCTGCCACCACCGACCCTCACTTCAACTATGGTCGCCTGCGGGATGCAACCAATGACTCATCCCCAGTTCCAGACCGAGAGAGTCTGAAGAGGGTCTCGACTCGACGTCAACTTATCTGTTTTCTCCAGCGATGCTGCCTAACCCGCTGAGTTGCTCCAGCACTTTGTGTCTTTTTTTGTGTATTAACCAGCAACTGCAATTCCTTATTTCTACTACTTAGACAATGATAATCCCTTGTTGGTTATTGCAAACAATTGACAATAATAGACACCATTCCCACCGTGGTCTTTAATGAAGGTTTACTGTATTTGCACCAGTTGGTGACTGAGCGGCAATTTCTCCCCGTTATTATTGACTAATGTGATTTATTGAGGGTTAAGTAGGAAGCAGATATTACCTCGTGTAAACGTTTCCCGTGTTCCAGTGACTGCACTTGTGAATTTTTAACTAGTAAAAATAAAATGTACAAAATAACAAATCTTTAGGTGCTTTTTTTAAATTATCAGAGCATATTGTAATTGAAAAGGTAGCAATGTGCCAAAAGACCTGTCTTTCTTACCCAAAGGATATTCTGAAGGCTTTAGTTCCCTGAAGTAATTTGAATTGTAGACATTTTAACAAGGAAATATGACCACCCTTTTATACCCAAGACGATTGATAATTAAAAATGAGAGGCACTATAATTCATATCACATGGTATTTTTTGAAGATTGGTCAGGATATTGGAAAACCTTTCCTTTTCTGGTCTTTAAAAATATTTTGGGATCCTGTATTTTCAACTTGCATGAAACCCTGCAGTAAATAGTACGGGTACCATCCAAAATTTGATCATGTCTTAAATTGCTTTATGGTGCAAGTTTATGATTTTGGCTCCCAAAAGCTGGGCCTTTCAAGTAAAGCCCAGATGTGAAAATAAGCAGCTTTGTGGGGTTTGTATTTTCAGAGATTGAAACATGAAATGCTTTTGTGTGTAGATAAGAGAACATTTGGATAGAGGCTTCATGTTAAAGATGTAATCTGGATATAGTGTTTCTGTGGGGGGGGGTTTGGGCAGAGGGGGGGGGGGTCAAAAGAGTGTGGAATTGTGTTGCCCACAAGAACTGAACTGTCACAAGGATTTCTAACATGTCTATCAACCCATGTATTGCATTATGAACGCAGGCATTTGCAAAGTTGCTCTTCCAATTATTTCTCCAAGTTACTCTACTCCCTCCAACTCCATTCATGGTGATTTTACTCTGTTATCACCCTCATCCTGATTATATAAAAATGCCTCTGATCTCAAATTTGCAGAATGTGTATCATGGCATAATTACCAAGGTGGATCCATTCTTGATTTTTTTAATGCGATATGACCATTCTTGGGACTAAAGAGGAAGTCACCTGCTCGTACTGATGAATGGTTCAAGATATAGGAACAATCCTAATTGAGACAGATTCATGTGCACCTCTTCTAACTTTATCTACTGTATTCAGTGTTCCCGATGTGCCATCAGAGAGATTAAGTGGAGACTTGAGTGATCATTTCGCTGAACACTTGGGTTTGGTCTGCCAAGGCCTGCTATGTCCCCTGGTTTCTAACCATTTGAACTCCCTTTCCCATTCCCACACCATCCTTTCTGTCCTGGGCCTCCATTGCCAGAGTGAGGCCATACACAAACTGGAGGGACAGCACCTCCTGTTGCACTTGGTAACTTGCATTCTAATGGTGGTGTGAATATTACGTTCTCCAATTTTAGCTAACATACAAACGACCCCCCTGTTCCAGGTGCCCCACCTGAATTTGCACCAATTTCTCCCTTCCCCTGCCCCCTTCCACCTACATTCCTAATTTTGGCTTCACAATTGATGCTGCTTCTATCCTTATAGCAACATAGAAAAAAAATAGGTGCAGGAGTAGGCCATTCGGCCCTTTGAGCCAGCACCACCATTCAATATGATCATGGCTGATCATCCAGAATCAATACTCTGTACCTGCTTTCTCCCCATTATCTCTTTTTGTCTTTTCAGCTGTAGCCTTCGATCAACCCCCCCCCCCCCCACCTGTATCCACCCACCACTTGCCAGGGTTTGTCCTCCCCCACCTCTCTTCCAGCTTGGTTTCTTTCCCTCCCCCACCACACAGTCTGAAGTAGGGTCCAGACCTGAAATGTCACCTATTCATCTCCAGAGATGCTGCCTGACTCACTGAGTAACTCCAGCACTTTGTCTTTGTAAAGTAGCATTTGCAGTCCCTTAACTCCAATCTTAAATTCTCTCGTCCCTCACACGTCCAAACTACTCACAAAATAGAATGAAGAATCCAGGATCGATCACTTCCAAAGTTTGCTCCCTGCAGCCCTCTAATCAAGGAGCCAGGTATACAGGTAAATTAGACAATAAAAATTCTAATGTAAGCTTTCAGAAACTTGTTTGAATCATCTAGATAAACTCATCTTATAAGATCAGCAAGTTCACTTTGGGATCCAGATAGTCCTAGAGTGATACAGTGTGCAACCAGGCCCTTTGGCCCAACTTGCCCACACCGGCCAACATATCCCAGCTACTCTAGTCCCACCTGCCTACGTTTGGTCCATATCCCTCATCTTATCCTATCCATGTACCTGTCTAACTGTTTGGGTTAGCCCCAGCCTCCACTACCTACTCTGGCAGCTTGTTCCATACACCCACCACCCTATGTGTGGAAAAAGTTACCCAGATTCATATTAAATCTTTTTCCCTTCACCTTGAACCTACGTCCTCTGGTACTCTATTTCTCCCCACTCTGAGCAAGAGATTCTGTGCATCTACCTGATTTATTCTTCATGGGTTTTTATACACATGATTGTAATAGTTTCACATCCTGGTGGACCCCAGGTGAAGTTAATGTTGTGAAACTTTGACACCCGCTTAACTTTTACTGCCTCTTCCCCGATGAAATAATGTTATGTAGTCAAAGAGCACGGAAACAGGCTCTTTGATGGTCTCTGTGGATTTCTAGCCTAATGACCCATTCGCACTAGTTCTGTTGTCCCACTTTCTCATCTACTCCCTGGGCATCTGGAGCAATTTGCAGAAGCTAATTAACCTTCTAACATGTGCGTCTTCGGGATGTGAGAGGAAACCTGAGCACCCAGAGGAAATCTATGTAGTCATGGGGATAACGTGTCAACTCCACGTAGACAGTACCCGAGGTTGCGTTTGAACCCGGGTCTCTGACGCCATGAGGCAGCAGCACTACCAGCTGCAACACTGTGGTGTCCCCTATTCCCCATGAGCTTTTGCTGCACTAATTGGCTCTGGTTAGCGATTGTTACCTCGGCGTTTGTGCGTGCTGCATTGTTTCCCCATTGATTTTGTACAATTGCTTTACCACCTTGACTCCCTCTTTTTAAGGATTTATTAGGGCTGGTAGCAGGGGGGTTAACTCGCCAAACCATTGATTCAGAATGCTGATCCAGAGATTTAAATTTAAATCCGACAAGGCCAAGGGACTTTAAATTCAAGTAATTAAATACGTCTGGAATTAAATCCAGTCCCAGGGTGTGAGCCTCGAATCTATCAGATTGTTGTAAAAACCTAATTAATGTTGTGCAGTGAAGGACACCTGCTTTAACTGATCTGGCCTATAGGGTGACTTCTGACCTATCGATACAGCTGAGTCTGAACTGCTTGCATCCATTCTTTCCCTTTCCACTCAATTTATTTTTTGTTTTCTGCCCATTGACCCATTTTGCTTTCCTCTTGCCAAACAGATCTTGCACTTTCTTGAACTTCAATGCTCAGTGCACAAAAAGAGAGCCTGTTTATCTCCCCTTGTTTTCTGCTCTCCTCTCCTCTCGTCTCTTCTCCCTCCACAATCAGTCTAAAGGGTCCTGGCCTGGGCCCCTGAGATGCTGCCTGACCCGTAGATACTCGAGCAGTTTGTCTCTTCTATAAACCAGCATGTGCAATTCCTCAATTCATCTTAATTTTAAGACCCTACTTGGTTTAGAGATGCAGTGTGGAAACGGGCCCTTCAGCCCACTGAGTCTGCACTGACCAGCAATCACTCGTTCATGCTAGTTTCATGTTATCCCACTTTCGTATTCGCTCCCTACACACAAGGGGCAATTTAGAGGCCAATTCACCTGTGATCCTGAATGTCTTTGCAAAGTGGGAGGAAACTGTAGCACCTTGAAGAAATGTTACCTCTCAATATTCTCCAGAGATGGTGCCTGACCTGTGTTAATCCAGCACTTTATATCCTTCTGGTTCTCTTTTTGTGTATTCCCAAAAATTAAACTGGGACCAGCTTTGCTGTAAGCATCGATGAATGCTCCTTCCTGCAGTATAAAAAGGTGGTTATAGCCTTTAGTTCCATGGGTGTTTGGAAATGTAGGGCTAGATCTGTCTGGTATCTTAACATCCACGCTTAAGAAAAATTGCAGAGAATTGTGGACACAGCCCAGACCATCACACAAACCATCCTCCCTTCCATTGACTCCATTTATACCTTGTGCTCCCTCGGCAAGACCACCAGCATAATCAATGACGAGTCTCACCTCGGCCGCTTGCTCTTCTCCCCTCTCCCATCAGGCAAGAATTATAGCATTGTGAAAACACACCTAGATTTGGGAAGTTTCTTCCCAGCTGTTATCAGGCAACTGGACCATCCTACCAACAACAAGAGAGTAGTCCTGAGCTACAATCTACCTCATTGGAGAACCTTGTACTATCTTTATTTGGACTTTATCTTGCAATAAACATTATTCATATCATATCATATATCATATATATACAGCCGGAAACAGGCCTTTTCGGCCCTCCAAGTCCGTGCCGCCCAGCGATCCCCGTACATTAACACTATCCTACACCCACTAGGGACAATTTTTACATTTACCCAGCCAATTAACCTACATACCTGTACGTCTTTGGAGTGTGGGAGGAAACCGAAGATCTCGGAAAAAACCCACGCAGGTCACGGGGAGAACGTACAAACTCCTTACAGTGCAGCACCCGTAGTCAGGATCGAACCTGAGTCTCCGGCGCTGCATTCGCTGTAAAGCAGCAACTCTACCGCTGCGCTACCGTGCCGCCTATTCTCTTTATCCTTAAGTACACTGGATGGCTCAATTGTAATCATGTATTGTCTTTCCGCTGACTGGTTAGCAAGCAACAAGTTTTTTGCTGTACCTTGGCACACATGACATAGGATTGTGAGACGAAGCAGGAGAATGGGGTTTAGAGGGAAAGATAGATCCGTTATGATTGAATGGCAGAGTGGAATTGATGGGGCGAATGGCCTAATTCTGCTCCTAGAACTGATGAACATGAACAATAAACTAAACCAGTAGCATAAGTCTCAGCTTCACTATACGTTGGCTGGCTTTGAAAGCTTTTGTGTTGACATGAAATGCTAATAATTGGCATGTATGATTATGAATTCTGATTTCTCACAGTAATTAGAAAAGCATCAGCTTGACTGAATATTATTGCACAGCAACTCCCCATTACAACATTACACCTTGCAAATACAAAATGCGTTAGTGCAGTGCAACCCATGGTCCATGGTCTGATTGCAGTATTAATCAGACGTCTACACTTGCAGTTAAATATAGAAATCAAGGGATTGCTGCTTTGCACTGATACCTTGCTAAGAGACTTGCAATGGATTTTAGGAGATAGTGTGGAAACAGGTCCTTTGGTTCACCGTGTCCATGCTGACCACTCATCACCCGTTCATGCTAGTTCTGTTATACCACTTACCCACTCTCGTAATAGCATTGGCAAAGGCGGTCGGGTGAGGAGGGGGATGTCAGTTCGTGGGCCAAGCTGGTCGAGGGTGATGGAGGAGGCCCTGCAGCAGCCTGGGGCTTGCCTGAATCGGGAGCTGCTCTGGTACATCGTGGCCGTGGACCGCACTTTGGACATTTGTAAATGGTGCTGAGTATGATGACCGTGCATGTGTGATCAATGCAAAAAAATGTCACTATGCAGCGCATATGTGATTATAAAGCATGTTGAGTTAGGCTATTTTTCATTGGTATCTACAAAACATGCTGGAAAGAAAAAAAAAGGGGATGTCCAGCCCCAGTGCAAGGGAAACATCTTAATTACTGCCAAACAACCCCTGACACGGAAATTGAACTTGTATGTGCATGCAGTCCCGTTCTTTAAGATATTAATGATTATTATAGATATATAAACACAATCTTGCCTAGTACTAAATATTTGGAACTATATATTTTCCACTTTAACAGTGTTGCGATTCTTCCTTGGTTGTATGCATTAAAAAGTAAATATAGCAGTAACTGTTCTGTAACTTACTATCTGTCGGAGGAAATTCAAAATGATTACACTGTACGGTCACACTATATTCTGTGATTTCTGACACTACAGACAGCCCAGTCTTTTGGCCCACAATGTCTGCCGAACATGATGCCAAGACCATTTCTTATTTACCCGCACACAATCCCGACCCCTCCATTCCCTGTCTATCCAGAAGTCTTTTAAATGGCCTCTTAAATGTTTCTAAAATAGTCTATCATATCTGCCTCCACCACCACTAACTACAGCAGTATGTTCCAGGCATTCACCAGCCTCTGTTTATTTATTAAAAATACTTGCCCTTCATATCTCCTTTAAAAGAGAAACATAGAACTGCAGATGCTGGTTTATACCAACAACAGATACTCATGTGCTTCAAAGAATAAAGTCCCAGCCTATGCAACCTCTCCCTCTTGCTCAGCCTCAAGCAACGATACTAGAGCAAGATAGACCACTCGACTCTAAAAACTGTAGTATGCCATGGAGCCGTTTTGGTAGGCAGAAACTTGCAGAAACATTTTAAATGAAAAACAACAAAGATCTGTGAATTGATGAGATATATTCTGCATTTTTATGGTATCATCACACGTACAGTTCCCCCAAAACACTGATAACACTGCGAGAGGCATAGTGAATGGTGGGTTTGCCTACTAACATGGCGGACATTCCGTTCCTTTGCGTACTACACTTCAGTATCGGTGATTTCGACGGAGTGGTTCATCTTGCTCCTCTAGTATCTTTGGCCTCAAGTCCTGGCAACATCCACATAAATTTCAGATGGACACAAACTGCTGGAGTATCTTGGAGGGTTGGGCAGCATCTCTAGTGACAAAGGGTAGATGACATGTTGGGTCTGAACAAGGATCCCTACCTGAAACGTTACTTTTTTTTTTCCCCCAGAGACATCTTTAATCATTCCCCTGTCAACTTAAAGCTATGTCCTCTATTCCCACACGATGGAAATATCAAATACTAATGTTCTGACTATCTACCCAATCTGTTCTCTCTCATAATTTTATATAGTTTCAGATCTCCATGCAACCTCTTGCATTCCAGGGAAAACCATCTAAATTTGTCTAACATCTGCCTATAGCTAATACCCCCAAAATCCAGGTATTGTCCTGGTAAACCTCCTCTAAATCTTTTCTAGACCCTCTGGATCCTTTCTGTATTGGGGTGACCCGAACTGCAACCATAAATTAATTTGTATACATTGGGTATGCACGCAAAGAATTTCAGTGCCTAGTCGTATGTGACAAAATATTCCATTCCAATGCTCCAGATGCTGCCGAACCAAAGTCCTATAAAGGTGAATTTCTACCACTAAATGTTATGGAAGATTTTTTTGAGCTGATGGTTTGAGAGGAAGCATCTTTGTGTACTCTGCAATCGTCTGGCAAATTCTCCATTGGCTTCTGTGGGTACAATGGGATAAAAATGCAGCGTCGTACTACTTATCTAAAGTTAGCCACAAGCACACAAAATTAATTGACAAATGAACGGCATGGTACCAATTTTATTATTATAGTCCCTCTCAAAAGAGGTTGGATTTATCATCAATGCAGGAAGTTTTATTTGCCCTATAGGAAATCAGGATATTTCCCCTATACTGTGCAATTAAAGCCACCATATTGATTAAATAAGTTGATTTAAAAGTTTCCTCCCTGGAGTATTAACCTTGACTCTGTTATTGCAACTTGCCTTTGAGTTCTAAAGCTATGGGTTTAAATCTATTCCTGAGCAGAAAATGTAGACTATTAGACTAGAATTCCAGACTCTTACATCAGGCAAGAGATACCGAAGTGTGAAAACTCGTACCTTCAGACTCGGGGATGGTTTCTTCCCAGCTGTAATCAGGCAACATTATTCTCTTCATGTATCTGTACATCTGTGTAGGAAGGAACTGCAGATGCTGGTTTAAATCGAAGATGGACACCACAAGGAGCTGTTGATACTGGTTTACACTGAAGATACACACAAAAAGCTGGAGTAACTCAGCGGGTCAGGCAGCATCTCTGGAGAAAAGGAGTAGGTGATGTTTCAGGTCGAGACCCTTCTTCAGACTCTGCATGACTCTTTTGCAATCATGCGTAGTCTTTCTGCTGACAGGTTAGCATGCAACAAAAAGCTTCTCGCTGTACCTTGACAATAAACCTTCTCGTTGTACATGTGACAATAAACTAAAGTTCTACATTGTTTAGGTGTGGCCCTACATAGTCATGAGTAACACAACATTGGAAATGGGGCCCTTCAGCCATATTCATCCATTCTGACCAAGATGCCACATCCAAAGGAGTCCCATTTGCCCATGTTTGGCCCATATCCCTCTAAACCTGTCACAACAGGTCAACAGAGGATGCGATCTCACTGGCTCTATGCACTGGACCACTTGGACAATAAAAACACTTGCGTCAGGTTGTTTATAGACTACAGGTCGGTGTTCAATACCATTATCCCCTCCAAGCTTGTTACCAAGGGGATGCATCCTGGATAGGGATTGTAATATAGTTGTATAATAGTTTCATTTGGTATATTTGTTTGTATTGTATTCTGATGGTGGGTTTTGTTTTATTGTATTGTAAATATTGTTTTAAAATAATTGAATACGTTTTTTGATAATTTAAAAAAAAAGCTGGTTACCAAGCTCACATAACATCCCTCTGCAACTGGATCCTTGACCTCCTCATCCACAGACCACAGTCTGTTCGAATTGGCAGAAATACTACTTCCTCATTAACAATCAGTACAGGAGCACCTTAAGGCTGCGTGTTCAGCCCCCTGCTCTACTCACTCTATACTCATGACTGTGTAGCCCGATACAGTGTAAACGCCGTCTTCAAGTTCGCCGATAACACTATCGCTGTTGGACGAATTACAGATGGTGATGAGTCGGAGTATAGAAATGAGATTGACCGATTGACCAAATGGTGCCGGCACAACAACTTGGCTCTCAATATCAGTAAAACAATGAACTGATTATGGACTTTGGAAGAGGAAAGATGAGGACCCACAATCCTGTTTATATCAACAATCCTATTTATATGGTGGAGAGAGTCAAAAACTTCAAATTCCTGGGCATGCATATTTCCAAAGATCTTTCAGGACCCAGCACACTGATGCAATTATAAATAAAGCACATCAACGCTTCTACTTCTTGTGAAGATTACAGAGATTCTGCATGTCAGAGTATTCTCTTGAACTTCTACAGGTGTACAGTAGAGAACATATTGACTGGTTGCATCATGGCCTGGTTCGGCAACTTGAACGCCCAGAGGCAGGGCCGTATTTACAGTATTATGGGCCCCTGGGCAAAGCAGTGTACTGGGGCCCCTACTGTTACTCTCCCCCACCCCCCTTTCCCTACCAGCCCCCCCCCCCCTGTCGTGCCGGCGAAAAGCACTTACCGAAAAGCACTTAGCGATGGACTTAGGGTGCTACATTGTTGCGAAAAGCACTTACAGATTGCTGTGAGAAGCACTTAGTGACCGAAAATGTTGCGAAAAAAGCACTTATTGAACCTACATTTTTAAAGTATTATTTATTTATTGCAAGTCACTTAACATACACAGATCAGCATGGGGCCCCTATGCTCGTGGGCCCCCGGGCAAGTGCCCATCATGCCCATGCGTTAAGACGGCCCTGCCCAGAGGCGGAAAAGACTGCAAAACATTGTGAACACTGCCCACCCAGTCAATCACTGGCTCGGACCACCCCACCATCAAAGGGATTTATCGGAGTCCGATGTCAGGGGCGTGGGCAGTACAGAGATAAAATGTAGTCGGAGACAGTGAGACTGGTTGGAGAACTGGGAAGGGGAGGAGATGGAGAGAGAGGGAAAGCAAGGGCTACTTGAAGTTAGAGGTGAAATATGAGGTGCTGTTCCTCCAATTTGCACTGGGCCTCTGACAATGGAGGAGGCCCATGACAGGAAAGGTCAGTGTGGGAATGGGAGGGGGAGTTAAAGTGTTGAGCAACCAGGAGATCAGGTAGGTTTAGGCAGACTGTGCAGAGGTGTTCAGCGAAACGATTGCCGAATCTGCGCTTGGTCTTGCCGAAATACAGGAGTCCACACCTGAAATAGCAGATACTGTAGATGAGATTGGAGGAGGTGCAAGTGAACCTCTGCCTCACCTGAAAAGACTGTCGGGGTCCTTGGACGGAGTTGAGGGGTGGGTAAGGAGACAGGTGTTGCACCTCCTGCGCTTGCAGGGGAAAGTACCTAGGGAGGGGATGATATGGGTGGGAAGGGACAAGTTGACCAGGGTGTTGTGGAGGGAGTGGTCTCTGCGGAAAGGGGTGGAAATGGGAAGATGTGGCTAGTGGTGGGATCCTGTTGGAGGTGGTACATTATCTGCAGTTCCTTCCGACACCACAGGTTCACTGCATTCTCATCAACTTTTTCATTGTAAATCCAGGTTCATGAAAATGATAGTGAATTGCTCAGCAGGATGTTTTGGATTGTTGTGGCTTGTTCTAAAGCCAGATCAACATTGTGGCATCGAATGGGGCCCCACACAAAGTTTGGCATAGTGGTGCGCCTGGTAGAGTTGCTGCCTCAGTGTCAGACCAAGGTTCAATCCCGTCCTTGGTTGCTATCTCTGTGGAGTTTGTACATTCTCCCTGTGACCATGTAGGTTTTCTCTGTGTGCTCCAGTTTCCTCCCACACTCCAGACGTGTGTGATTGCAGGTTAATTGGCCTCTGTAACTTACCCCTAGTGTGTAGGGAATGGATGAGAAGATGGGACAACATGGCGCTAGTATGAACAGATTAGACTCGGTGGGCTGAATGGCCTGTTTCTATGCCGTATCTCTAAACTAAACAGGAATTGGCGATTGTTAGGTAGGTGAACCTGGTCATACCTTTATAGGATAACTGATTATAAATGTAATAGAAAATTAAACTTGGACTTAATAAATTTCTTGGCATCTTCTTTGAAACCAAGACTGCTGACAATGATGTTGATAATATTGTCTACGACCTGAAATTCAATATAAATCAAACTGCTTTCCTTAAGTTGTTTCAATGCAATCTGCTCTAAAAGGTTCATTGATAAAAGGTTCAGTTGAAATCAATTAAATTCAGCTGGAAACCTGCTGCAGCATTTAAGTTGTCGTGGAAATGCACTCGCTGAGGCAGCGCGGTGGTGCAGTGGGCAGAGCTGATGCCTCAGCACCAGAGACCTGAGATCGATCCTGACCTTGTGTGCTCTCTTTGTGGAGTTTGCACGTTCTCCCCATTGCCGCATTGATTTCCTATGGGTGCTCTGGTTTCCTCCCACATCCCGAAGACACACGTGTTTGTACGTTAGTGGGCCTCTGTAAAATTGCCTCTAGTGTGTAGCAAGTGAATGAGAAAGTAGATGCCCTAGAGCTCTTGTTAACGAATGATTGATAGTCGCTGTGGATTCAGTGGCTGAAGAGCTCATTTCAATGCTGTACCTATAAACTTAGTTAAACTAAATTTAAAGCTTTAAGAGACATTGGGGACAAATATTGAAACAAGCCATGATCTGTCTTTTTGGGTATTAGAGTTGAATACAAAAACTACTTCCCAGCACTCCAATTAGATTCATCGAGTCATACAGCGTGGAGACTGGCTCTTCGCCTCAACTTGCGCACACTGACCAACATGTCCCATCCACACTAGTCCCTCCTGCCTGCATTTGGCCAATATCCCTCTAAACCTGTCCTATCCAATTAATATACTACTTGATGGAATCGGCAATAAGTTGTATTACAGAATCTTACTTAAGCTCCTTGGGACTCTATTTCTTTGGAAGGCCTCACTCGAGCAGAGGAGAGTTGGAGAATTGTATCCAGGAGACACTGTCAACAATTACTGATCAATGGCCTGATCAATTTCCAAAGCAAAAAATAATGCAAATTGCTTCTACCTTAGCTTTGCATTATCTTTGAGTTGGGCTCCAAAAATGTAGTTTTGTTTATTGTCACGTGGACCAAGGTACAGTGAACCTTTTTGTTGCATGCTATCCAGACACTGGAAAGACTATACGTGATTACAATCGAACCATCCACAATGTATAGATACATGATAAAGAGAATAACGTAGAATGCAGGGCAAAGTCCGATTAAAGTTAGTCTGGGCGTCTCCAATGTTGCGGCAACATTTAAAAAGAAAAATAACAACAATCTATGCGTTGATAGATGAGATATATTCTGCATTTTAACCGTATCATCACACATACATTTGGCCTCTACTGCCATCTGGCAGAGAATTTGTGGAATTCTCTGCCACAGAAGGCAGTGGAGGCCAAATTACTGGATGAATTTAAAAGAGAGTTGGATAGAACTCCAGGGGCTAGTGGAATCAAGGGATCTGGGGAGAAGGCAGGCACGGGTTACTGAATGTGGATGATCAACCATGATCTCAATGAATGGCGGTGCTGGCTCAAAGGGTCGAATGGCCTCCTCCTGCACCTATTTTCTATGTCTATGTCAGTCAATTAGGTAGATGGTAGGTTAGGAGATCTCTTTTGTTGGTGATAGGATGGCTCATTTGCCTGATTACAGCTGGGAAGAAACTGTCCTTGAATCTGGAAGTATGCGTTTTGGCACTTCTGTGCCTCCTACCTGATGGGAGAAGTGACCGGGGTGAGAATCTCCCTTGATTATGCTGGTGGCCATGCTGAGGTAGCGTGAAATAGTGTAGAGATCGAACCCGGGGCCCTGGCGCTGTAAGACAGTAACTCGTCCACTGTGTCGCCCAAATTCATAATTTCAATTTTATAGTAACTTGTGCTTTTTCCTAAAAGGAAAGGGGGCAAGCAGTAGCTTCGGTATCAGGCATTTGAACCCAATGTTTAATTTGGGAACTCTGCGTATCTTTTTCAATTTGTTTAGTTACACCAGTAAAATAGATCACATCCTATTTTGCAATTTAAAAAAATTATCATTAGACTTAATATTTATATCCATAATGCATTCAAATTACTGTTGGATGTACAGAATTAATATTACAATGCAAGGCTGTTGGAGACTCGTACCACCACTGTTTGATGTCCAATTTCGTTTTGAGCAATCGGAATATAAAGTAATCAATTTCCTTGGAGAATGTGGAAATCATCTGTGAAATGCTTGAACATTGAAGCATGTTCATGAACAAACTGTTACAAGCAAAATATGGGACAACTTTGAATTTTTGGCCATGGAAAGTTGCATGACAGAGGAATACAAATGATAACTTTTGGCTTTTATGCTCTAATGTTAAGTTCTCCATTCCTGCCTCCAGATGTTGCTTGCTAGCAGATCTATGGAAATGTATCTGATCCATTTGAAAGTATTAAACCATATATTGATTAGATTATTTTCTAGATGGTTTAGACATGTAGCTTGGAAACGGGCCCTTCAGCCCAGAGTCCACGTTGCCCATCGATCACCTGTTCACACTGATTCTATTCTACTTTCGCATCCACTACCGACACACCAGGGAAAATTCGCCACGGCAAATTACACCACAAACCCACATGTCTTTTGGATGTCGCAGGAAACTTACACTGTCAGAGGAAGAACGTGCAAACTCCACACTTGAGGCCGAGATCAAACTAGAGTCTCTGGTGATGTGAGGCTGCGCCACAGTAACTGTTGGACTATTTAATTAAACATTATAAAATTGCTGCTCTGTTGCTCAGGTGGTGTGATGTTGGGAGAAACAATGGCTTCAAGGCAAGGAAGTAATTAAATTGAAATTATTTCCCTCTTCTCTCTTGAGCAACCAGTAAGCACACCTGTCCAAAGTCTGCACCACATGGGCTGTTGAGTGCGGTTTGATCAACTGCATTTTAAATTGAGGCTTCACCTTGCATTCTTGGCTGCATCTGCATTAACCCAAACTAAACAGGAATAGCCTGTGAAATGCAAATGATTTTTCTTTTTGTTGGGATAAAACAAGCAAAAATATTCAGAAGGAACATCTGGGTACTTCTTGCAACGAGTTTGCTCTCCCCCCCCCCCAAGTAGAAAAACAACTAGTTTTCTTTTGATAGACTCTCTGGTACTTGATATTGGCTTATTATTGTATCTGTAATGAGATATAGTGAAAAGCTTTTGTGTGCTCATCATCATCATCATATATCTACAGCCGGAAACAGGCCTTTTCGGCCCTCCAAGTCCGTGCCGCCCAGTGATCCCCGTACATTAACACTATCCTACACCCACTAGGGACAATTTTTACATTTACCCAGCCAATTAAGCTATATGAATAGGATACATTTTTGAGGGATGAGGGGGCACCTCATTAAAATTTACCAAATAGTGAAAGGACTGGATAGAGTGGATGTGGAAAGGATGTTTCCGCAAGTGGGAGAGTCTAGGACCAGAGGGCATCGCCTCAATAAACGGACATACATTTAGAAACGAGATTTAGTTTCGTTTAGAGTTACAGTGAGGAAACGGGTCCTTTGGCCCACTGGATCCTCACTGACCAGCGATCTCCATACACTAGCACTATCCTACACACAAGGGACAATTTACTAACTTTACCAAAGCCAATTACCGTACAAACCTGTACATCTTTGGAGTTTGGGAGGCAACCGGAGCACCTGGGGTAAACCAATATGGTCACGGGAAGAACATACAAACTCCGCATACAGTACCCAGAGTCAGGATCGAAACAGAGTCTCTGACGCTGCAAGGCAGCAACTCTACTGCTGCGCCACCGTGCCGGGCTAATGCAAGGAGGAATTCTTTAGTCAGTGAGTGGTGAATCTGTAGAATTCATTGCCACAGATGGCTGCGGAAGCCAAGTCATTGGCTATTTTTAAGGTGGAGATTGACAGACTTGTGATTAGTAAAGGGCCTGTCCCACTTAGGCGATTTTAAGGCGACTGCCGGCGACTAGGCTGTCGACGACAGTTCGCCGGGGTGTCGCGGGCAGGATCAAGAGGAGTCTTCAAAGAATCGTAATGGATCTCGGCGCGTCGCTGAGAAAATCAACCGGATTGAAATTTCACGCCGTCAGCTGGCTTGTCGCCAGGTATCGTTGCTTATTGCGGGCGCTGTCGCATGCTGTCCCCAGATTTGCTAGGTTGTCTTAGATGCATTTAGAAGCACGTAATATTAAATTAAGTGAAGTCATTTGAAGATACCATAAAATACTTGTGTTTAACCAATTTATTTACCGTCAGGACATTTGACAGGTAGATTGGAGGCGACAGTTTGACGGTCAGGTAAGCGTGGGAATTTTCGCGATGTTTATGGCCATCAGCGATTACTTTTAAAGTAGGCGCCCAACCCAGATATGCAACCCAGAAACCAGATATGCATCTCCCGTACATTTTCAAAAAATGCCCACACTCCGCACAAAAATCAATTGAACCACGTTTAAAATTAAATTTCTTAATACTGCTATTAGTAAACTGGAAGTCAATCCAGTTTATGCCTTGTTACCGTGAAGCTTGGTTTTCAAGTAATCCGGGCAAGATGTTATATTTCAAAACTCTAGTAATTACAGACTTGTCAGTGATTTCAGCGAAAATTAGGACGGCATTGACAGCGTGGGAATTTTGCGATGTTTCCGAAGACGGTGTAATCTCGACATGACTCGGCATTGTCGTAAGGTAAAAGAGAATTCCGGTGATCTGCTACGACTTTGACAGTCGCCTAGGAAATCGCCTAAGTGGGACAGGCCCTTAAGGGTGCCAATGGTTATTGGGAAAAGACAGGAGAATGGGGTTGAGAAGGAAAGATAGGTCAGCCATGATTAAATGGCAGAGTAGACTTGATGGGCCAAATGGTCAAATTCTGCTCCTATAATTTATGAACATGAATTAAAAAACTATCCGAAAATCAAAGGCACATCCCCTTTGACGTTTGAAGCTCTGTCCTCTAGTCTATGACGTTTCCACGCTGGGGGGGGGGGGGGGGGGGGAAGATTCTATCCATCTTCCCTATTTATGCCTCATAATTTTATATACTTCCATCATATCTCCCTTCAGCCTCTGATGCTCCAGAGAAGTATATCCTGGTCTTTCCAACATCTCTTTGGAGCAAATACCCTCTGAGCCAGGCAGCGTTCCGGTAATCCTCTACACCGCCTCCAAAAACAGCGACAAACCTACATTCACTGAGCCCTCTCCAAAGCCTTTAGATTTTAGACGAAATGGGACCTTTGGCCCACCAAGTCCGCACCGACCAGTGATTACCCTGTACACCAGCATTATCCTACATACACTAGGGACAATTTGTCGATTACAGAAGCCAATTAACCTACAAACCTGTACATCTTTGGAGTGTGGATGAAAACCCAAGCAGTCATAAGGAGACCATACAAACTCTATACACCCAGCACCCATTGTCAGGATGAAATCTTAGTTTCTGATGCTGTAAAGTCAGCAACAATACCGCTACACCACCCTACATCATCCCTGTAATCAGGCAGCTAGAACTCAAGGTTTCAAGGCCAGCTTATTGTCACAAGTACCAATTAAAGTACAGTGAAATTTGAGTTACCACCCAGTCATACTAAGTGAAAAGCGACAAGACACACAACCACATAAAAGTCAACATAAATATCTACCACAGTGGATTCCACATTCCTCACTGTGATGGAAGGCAATAAAGTTCAACCTCTACGTCTTTGTTCTCCCACGGTCGGGGCAGTAAACCGTCCGCAGTCGGGGCGATCAAAGCCCCCGCAGCTGATAATCGAAGCCCCCTGTTGGGGTGATCGAAACTCCAACGTCGGGGCGGTTGAAACGCTCTCCACGGCTTGGAGCTCCCGAGTAGGCCTCGTCTTACCAGAGACCGCGGGATTCACGTTGTTAAAGTCCACAGGCAATATCGCAAATGCAGCCTACCCAAGGCCTTACAAAGCTGCAACATGACTTTCTGCTTCTTGCGCCCAGGCTGATTAAAGCAATCATACCTTTTACCCCTGCATCGACTTGGCTTCTCACTCTCGTGGAGCTATGGAATTAGTACTGCTGTCTTTTGTCAAGAATATCAGGGCTTTAGGTTTTCTCTATGCGGATGAGGATTTTGAACTTCGGCAAATGTTTGTTTGTTTGGTTTTGAGATACGGTGCGAAAACAGGCGCCCTTTAGCTAGAGAGTGGTGAATCTATTGAATTCATTGCCACAAATGGCTGTGGAGGCCGTCTTTGGGTATTTTTAAAGTGAACATGGATAGGTTCTTGATTAGTATTTTCTATGTTTCTAGCAAAGGTGTCAAAGGTAACTGGAGAAGACAGGACATTAGGGTTGAGAGGGAAAAATAGATCGGCCATGATCGAATGGCAGAGTAGACTTGATGGGCTGAATGTCCTAATTCTGCTCCTATGTCTTATGGTCTACCATTAAACAGTACAGCATGGGAACAGGCCCTTTGGCCCAAATATCCGTGCTGATAACGATGCTAAGATCATTGGCAAGGGCAGTGGTAGAGTTGCTGCCTTACAGCGCCAGAGACCCAGGTTCGATCCTGACTACAGGCACTTGTCTGTATGCAGTTTGTACGTTCTCCCTGTGACCTGCGTGGGTTTTCTCCGTTATCTCTGGTTTCCTCCCACGTTCCAAAGGCTGACTGGATTGTTGGTTAATTGGCTTGGTATTATTGTAAATTGTCCTCAGTGTGTTTAGGATAGTGTTGGTGTGCAGGGATCACTGATGGACCGAAGGACCTATTTCTGCGCTGAATCTCAAGACTAAACTAAAACTAAAGTAAGACAACTCCTCTCTGCCACTCCATTCCCTGTATATCCATGTGTCTGTCCAAAAGTCTCTTAAATGCCGTTATTGTATCTGCCTCCACCACCATACCCGGCAGTAGACGGCCACTGTGACTGTCAGCATTCAGTGAATGCATTGTGATAATTTGTAATGTTTCACTGATTACTTGCAGATTGTCTTTCTGTTTTAAGAAATAAATCACCCATTCGGGGATTACTCCATTCTGAGCCCTTTTAGTCTGTTTGAAACCTTTGTTTTGTTGATATCAGTAACTGTAAATCTGTGTGGATTATTTCCATTGATAGAGGATGTTATTGTATTTGTTTAAAGAACACTTCAAGGGAATAATTATTGACTGCTAAACCAATCTTTAATCATTCCTGGTTTCTGAGATAATAACAATTTTAAAGATTCTTGTTCGTTCTTTAGCTGTCTTCTAGTCAGTGTTTAATTGTCATATGTACTGACACCACAACAATGAAATTCTTTCTTGCTGCTGCTTAACAGGCCCATAGATGCAATAACACACATTATGATCAAATAGAATAACATAACCATCATAATGCTAGTTAATGATAATAGTGCAAAAAAAACATAGTCTGTAGTGCAACCAAAGACACAACCTACTCAGGGTACTTTGTTTCTGTCACATTTAATTGCTGGTGGACCTCTTTTAGCTTCACTGTGTCTCACTGGTCATCTTTTTGATGTGTTTTTGAACACAATTCTATCCTTCGTAAACTACTTTTCCTTTTCTCCAATTACTGAGGCCTGGCTTTTACAAATGCCATTAAACCTGTTCAACAATTAAACTCCAGAGGAAAAAGAAACAGGGAAATGTGACTAATGTCGGAGTTGGCTTTGGCAGGGAAAGGGAGGCAATGCAAGTACAAAGAAGGTAGTTGTGAAATTGAACTGCGTAGCTCTGGCTATTTTCAGATGTAGGTGCTAATTTGTTTCTAACATTTAGTGCATACATTTTAGTGCTACTCGTTTGGAATGGGGCCAACAAATCGGAAGTGTATGGGTGGAGTTAAAGGGAAAGGGAGTGCAGGAAAAGTTATAGAAGTGTCCAGAAGTAATCTGACGGAAAGCTTAAGAAGGGATGAGGGAGTAAGGTCAGGTAAAATCGGGACCAGTGTGAGAGGAGGGGTGGTGAACAAATTAAAGGCGTAACATTAGAATGCACCTAGTATAAGGAACAAAGCAGATGAGCTTGTAGCACAGTTAGAAATTGGCAGGTATGATAGAAAATATAGAAAATAGGTGCAGGAGGAGGCCATTCGGCCCTTCGAGCCAGCACTGCCTGATGTGGGAATTACAGAGATGTGGCTGCAAGAGGATCAGAGCTGGGAGCTGAATATTCAAAGTTACATGTTGTATTGGAAAGACAGACAGGTGGGCAGAGGGGGTGGGATAGCTCTGCTGTTAAGGAGCGAAATTTGGTCCTTTGCAAGGGGTGACATGGGATCAGAAGATGTAGTGTCATTGTGGGTAGAGCTGAGAGATTGCAAGGATAAAAAGACCCCGATGGGAGTTATCTACAGGCCCCCAAACAGTAGCCTGGATATAGGGTGCAAGTTACATCAGGAGATACAATCGGTATGTAAGAAAGGCAATGTTACAGTGGTCATAGGAGATTTCAATGTGCAGGTAGACTGGGAAAATCAGGTTGGCACTGGACCCCAAGAGAGGGAATTTGTAGAGTGCCTACGAGATGGTTTCTTAGAGCAGCTTGTAGTGGAGCCTGCCAGGAAAAAGGCAATTCTGGATTTAGTTTTGTGTAATGAACTAGATTTGATAAGGGAACTTGAGGCAAAGGAACCACTAGGAGGTAGCGATCACAATATTGCAAGATTTAACCTGCAATTTGAGTGGGAGAAGATGAAATTGGATGTGTCGGTATTGCAGCTGTTGAAAGGGGAATGCAGAAGCATGAGGGAGGAGCTGGCCAACGTTGACTGGAAAGGGACCTTAGCAGGAATGATGGTGGAAGGGCAATGGCAGGAATTTCTGGGAATAATTCAGAAGATGTAGGATCTTTTCATTCCAAAGAGGAAGAAAGATTCTAGGGTTTGAAGGAGGTGTCCGTGGCTGACGAGGGTAGTCAAGGACAGCATAAAACTAAAAGAGAAGGCATATAACATTGCAATGATTAGTGGGAAGCTAAAGGATTTGGAAGCTTTTAAAGAACAACGGAAGGTAACTAAAAAGGCAATATGGGGAGAAAGGATGAAATACGTAGGTCAGCTAGCCAATAATATAAAAGAGGAGAGTAAGAGTTCCATCAGATATATAAAGAGGCAAGAGGGGATGTTGGACCACTGGAAAATGATGCAGAAGTGATAATGGGGAATAAGGAATTACGGTGGCGCAGCGGTAGAGTTGCTGCCTTACAGCGAAATGCAGCGCCGGAGACTCGGGTTCGATCCTGACTACGGGCGCCGTCTGTACGGGGTTTGTACGTTCTCCCCGTGACTGAGTGGGTTTTCTCCGAGATCTTCGGTTTCCTCCCACACTCCAAAGATGTCCAGGTATGTAGGTTAATTGACTGGGTAATATGTAAAAATTGTCCCTTGTGGGTGTAGGATAGTGTTAATGTGCGGGGATCGCTGGGCGGCGCGGACTTGGGCCGAAGGGCCTGTTTCCGCGCTGCATCTCTAAATCTAAAAAAAAAATCTAAAGAAGTGGCAGAGGAGTTGAATAACTGTTTTGCATCTGTCTTCACAGTGGAAGACACCAGCAACGTGCTTGAATTTCAAGAGAGTCGGGGGGGGTGGAAGTTAGTGGAGTGGCTATTATTAGGGTGAAGTTGCTTGGGAAGCTGAAAGGGCTGAAGGTGGATAAGTCACCTTATGGACTGCATCGCAAGGTTCTGAAAGAGGTGACATTAAAGATTGTGGAGGCATTAATAGTGATATTTCAGGAATAGTGAATAGTCAGGAATGGTTCCAGACGCTTGGAAAATTGTCAATATTACTCCGCTGCACAGGAAGGGAGTAAAGCCGGATAGTGGAAACTATAGGCAGTTTAGTCTGACCAGTGGTTGGTAAGATTTTAGTGTCCATTATAAAGGATGTAGTTATGGAGTGCTTAAAAGCTCACGGTAAAATAGGCTGAAGTCAGCATCGTTTTGTGAAGGGGAGACCTTGCCTGACAAATCTGCTGGAATTCTTTGAAGAAGTAAATGGCAGGCCAGACAAAGGAGAGTCGGATGTTGTTTACCTAGATTTTCATAAAGCCTTTGATAAGGGGGGGGGGGGGATGAGGGGGGATCTTATTGAAACATATAAGATAATTAGGGGATTGGACACATTAGAGGCAGGAAACATGTTCCCAATAACAGAGCTTTATTTGTCTTATGGCGGCGCCTAACGGCAGCGGCTGACTAGCAGTCTGTCCGTCTTTTTTTTTCCTTTTTTTTGTTGTGTGTCGGTGTTGGGATGGTTTTTATATATATATTTTTGGTTGTGTATGTGTGGGAGGGGGTGGTGGTGTGGGTGGGTGTGGGGGGGGGGGAACTTTTCTCTTCCTCACGGCGCGGGGTGCGGCTCGGCTGCGGGGCCTAACATCCCCCGGTGCGGCTTGGCCGCTGGACTTTACATCCCCCGGTGCGGCTTGGCCGCTGGACTTTACATCCCCCGGTGCGGCTTGGCCGCTGGACTTTACATCCCCCGGTGCGGCTTGGCCGCTGGACTTTACATCGCCCGGTGCGGCTTGGCCGCTGGACTTAACAGTGCCCGGTGCAGCTCGGCTGCGGGGCTTAACATCGCCCGGTGCAGCTCGGCTGCGGGGCTTAACACCGCCCGGTGCAGCTCGGCTGCGGGGCTTAACACCGCCCGGTGCAGCTCGGCTGCGGGGCTTAACACCGCCCGGTGCAACTCGGCTGCGGGGCTTAATATCGCCCGGTGCAGCTCGGCTGCGGGGCTTTACATCGCTGGTGCGGCTCGGCTGCGGGACTTAACATCGCCCGGTGCGGCTCGGCCGCGGGGCTTTACATCGCCCGGTGCGGCTCGGCTGCGGGACTTTTCACCGCTGGTGCGGCTCGGCTGCGGGACTTGACATTGCCCGGTGCGGCTCGACCACGGGACTTAGCTGCGCAAGGCTTGGTCGCGGGCCTTTCATCGCCCGGTTCGGCCGCGAGACGTTTCAGCGCCCGGTGCGGGGACTGTGCGGGTCGGTCGGGGACGAGCTGTCTGTCCGTGGGCGTGGGGAAGAGAGTGGAAGTTTTGTTGCCTCCATCACAGTGAGGGGGTGTTTGGAGTCACTGTGATGGACGTTTGTGTTGGGGTTATGTGTCTTGTGTTTTTTTTTTTTTTTTTTTTTTTTTCCTTCTTTTTTTTTCTATGACTGCTATGTTGGGGGAGTCCAGAACAAGGGGCCACAGTTTAAGAATAAGGGGTAGGCCATTTAGAACGGAGATGACGAAGAACTTTTTCAGTCAGAGAGTGGTGAAGGTGTGGAATTCTCTGCCTCAGAAGACAGTGGAGGCCAGTTCGTTGGATGCTTTCAAGAGAGAGCTGGATAGAGCTCTTAAGGATAGCGGAGTGAGGGGGTATGGGGAGAAGGCAGGAACGGGGTACTGATTGAAAGTGATCAGCCATGATTGCATTGAATGGTGGTGCTGGCTCGAAGGGCTGAATGGCCTACTCCTGCACCTATTGTCTATTGTCTATTGTCTATTGTGCCACACGTGAGGCTGCTAAGGATGATGAGAGCTCATCTTATCAAAGGGGCAGATACTAGCATGGATAGTGGGTTGGCTGGATGGCAGAATGCAAAGAGTGGCAATAAAGGGATTATTTTTTCAGGTTGGCTGCCGGTGACTAGTGGAGTTCCGCAAGGGTCAGTGCTGGGGCCGCTACTCTTCATGTTGTATATTAATGATTTGGATGAGGGGGTTAAAGGCTTTGTGGCCAAGTTTGCAGATGATACGAAAATATGTGGAGGGGCAAGTGGAGTAGAGAAAGCAGAGACTCTGCAGAAGAAGTTGGACAGGTTTGGGAGAGTGGGCAGAGAAGTGGCAGATGGAATATAGTGTAGCAAAGTGTGGAGTCATGCATTTTGGTAGTAGGAATAAAGGAGTAGTCTATTTTCTAAATGGGGGGAGAATCCAGAAATCTGAGGTACAAAGGGACTTGGGAGTGCGGCTGAAGTATTCTCAAAAAGTTAATCTGCAAGTCGAATTGGTAGTAAAGAAAGCAAACTCAATGCCAGCATTTATTTCAAGAGGGTTTGTATACAAATACAGGGATGTAATGTTGAGGCTCTATAAGGCGCCGGCCGGTAAGGCTGTATTTGGAATATTGTGAGAAATTTTGGGCACCATATCTGAGGAAGGATGTGCTGGCACTGGAGAGGGTCCAGAGGAGGTTTACAAGAATGATCCCAGGAATGAGTAGGTTAACGTATGATGAGCGTTTGTTGGCACTGGGCCTGTACTCGCTGGAGTTCAGAAGAATGAGTGGGGACATAATTGAAACATACAGAATAGTGAAAGGTTCGGATAGAGTGGATGTGGAGAGGACGTTTCCACGAGTGGGAGAGTCTAGGCTAGAGATTATTGCCTCAGAATTAAAGGACGTTCTTTTAGGAAGGTGATGAGGTGAAATTTCTTTAGTCAGAGGGTGGTGAATCTGTAGATTTATTTTGCCACAGAAGGCTGTGGGGGCCATGTCAATGGATATTTTTAAGGCAGAGATAGATAGATTCTTGATTAGTACAGGGGTTATGGGGAGTAGGCAGGAGAATGGGGTTAGGAGGGAGAGATAGATCAGCCATGATTGAATGGTGTAGTAGACTTAGCTGAATGGCCTAATTCTGCTATCACTTATGACCTTATGAATGAAGAACTCAAGGTACATGCATTTCATGTACCGGTTAAAGCAGTCACCTTATGAATACCGCATCTAACATCCAATGCCATTGGCTCATCAAGCCTACGTTTAATATACCACCTATAAGTCTTCTTCGGCCCCCTCGGTCATGGCTGACCATGGGTGATGCATCCTAGTTG
Organism: Rhinoraja longicauda; assembly: GCF_053455715.1. Lineage (NCBI taxonomy): Eukaryota > Metazoa > Chordata > Chondrichthyes > Rajiformes > Arhynchobatidae > Rhinoraja > Rhinoraja longicauda. Next base: position 15,386,813 of record NC_135976.1, on the reverse strand, counting down.
GCTGCTTGTTCCACACCTCGGCTAGAGCAGCGTCGCTTGTGGCTGAAGAGACCAATGCGGGAGTGACAGTCTCTGTGGCAAAGGTCACATTTGTGTGTGGTCTCTGGTCTGTTGAAGTTGCTGCGCTCCTTTCTGCGTGCCCGCTTTTCTGCCGCTGCGTTCATCAGTTTCTCTTCCCCCGTTTTGAGATGTTGGTTCAGGGTACCTCTCCACCTTGTACGGTCAGCTGCAAGGCTCTCCCAGGACTCCACATCAATGTCGACCGCCTTCAAATCTCTCTTGCAGACATCCCTGTAACGTAGCTGGGGGCAGCCGATGGTTCTCCTCCCAGATGTTAGCTCTCCATAGAGGATGTCTTTTGGGATACGGCCATCCTCCATGCGGTGGACATGGCCCAGCCACCGCAGCCTGTGCTGCCTGAGTAGATTGAGAATGATCAGCCATGATCACATTGAATGGCGGTGCAGGCTCGAAGGGCCGAATGGCCTTCTCCTGCACCTATTTTCTATTGTCTATTGTCTATACATACTCGGAAGGCCAGCGCGAGACAGAACCTCGGCGTTGGACACTCTGTATTGCCAGGATATACCCAGGATAAGGCGGATGCTTCTAAGGTGGAAGGTGTTGAGTCTTCTCTCCAGTCTGGCATATGCAGTCCATGTCTCACTGCCGTACAGCAGCCTGCTGTTGCCACAGGCGTTGTAGACTGGTATTTTTGTCTTCACTGTCAGCTTTGGATTGGTCCACACTCGAGTTGTGAGGCGAGCGAGAGTTGTAGCTGCCTTCCCGATTCTCTTGTCAATCCCTGTGTCCAAGGAGAGGTTGTCGGTGATGGTGGAGCCGAGGTACGTGAACTGATGGACGGCATCGAGTTCATAGTCGTCGATGGTGATGACAGGCAGTGCCTCTGTATCCTGTCCCAGGACGTTCGTCTTCTTCAGGCTGATGGTCAGCCCAAAGTCCTTGCAAGCCCGATAGAAGTGGTCCATCAGTGACTGTAGTTCCTGCTGGGTGTGGGACACAACTGCTGCATCATCAGCGAACAACATGTCTCTGATGAGAGCTTCACGTACTTTTGTCTTGGCTCAGAGGCGGGTGAGGTTGAAGAGCTTGCCGTCTGATCTAGTACGCAGGTTGCGGTGCCGAAGGCATGTTTCAGGAGCAGAGCGAAGAAAATCCCAAAGAGTGTGGGAGCGAGGACGCAGCCTTGTTTGATGCCACTGCGGATGTCGAAGGGCTCCGAGAAACTGCCATTGAACTGCACTGTCCCCTTCGTGTTGATGTGGAAGGATTCTATCATGCTCTGCAGTTTTGGTGGGCAGCCGATCTTTGGGAGAGCCTTGAATAGGCCATCTCTGCTGACAAAGTCAAACACCTTGGTGCAGTCAATGAAAGCAATATACAGGGGCATCCGCTGTTCTCTGCACTTCTCCTGGAGCTGGCGAAGGGAGAAGACCATGTCTACTGTTGACCTTCCAGCTCGGAAACCGCACTGTGACTCTGGGTAGACACGTTCTGCCAGCTTCTGCAGGCGGATCAAGATGATCCGAGCAAAGACCTTGCCGATGATGTTGAGGAGGGAGATGCCTCTGTAGTTGTTGCAGTCGCTTCTCTCACCATTGTTCTTGTAGTGGGTAATGATCATGGCATCCCTCATGTCCTGCGGTACAGCTCCTTCTTGCCAGCTGTGAGAGAGGACTTCATGCAGACGAAGCAGTAAGGAGGTCTTGCAGTGTTTGATCAGGTCAGGGGGAATCCCGTCGCTGCCTGGGGCCTTGCCTGAGGCCAGGCTGTCAATGGCCTTGCTGAGCTCTTCTACCGTCGGCTCTCCATCTAACTCATCCATGGTCGCCAGGCACTCGATGGCATCAAGGGCTGAGGGGGACACAGTGTTCTCTCTCGAGTAGAGGGTGGAGTAGTGTTCCACCCATCTCTCCATCTGCTGCCATTTGTCTGTGATTACTTCCCCAGTGGAAGATTTGAGGGGGGCTGTTTTGCTCTGGACTGGTCCTAGTGCCTTCTTAATGCCATTGTACATTCCCCTGATGTTCCCTGTTATGGCGGCCGTCTGGATGTCCTCACTAAGCTGTGTCCAGTACTCATTGGTGCAACGCCCGGCAGTCTGCTGAGCCTTGCTCCTGGCAGCCCTGAGGATCTGCAGGTTCTTCTCGTTGGCTGACCGCTTGTACTCTGCTAGGGCGGCGCGCTTGGCTTCGATGACGGGAGTTATCTCTGTCGACTTGGCCTCAAACCAGTCGTGTGTCTTTGAGATCTACTTCCCAAAGCTAGCCAAGGCTGTGTGGTGCATGGTGTCCCGCAGAGTTTCCCACTTCTCTGTTGCAGAGCCTCTACCTATAAGTACGCTGCCGAAATTCAGCAAGGCTTTCAAATGTCACTTCCAAAGCTAGTAGATTTGAGATTAGAATTATCTGTAAGACCCCAACAGATTATACACTTTGATTTGGAAATAGCTCATTATTCCTCGGTATATAAAAAAACTCTTTTACTCTGACTGTATCACGGAAGTATCTCCATCACATGGGTTATTCAAGAAAGCAATTTGCCACCAGCAATAGTTCAACGGTACTTTATTTGCCACATGTACAACTGCACGGTGAAATTCCTTTTGCATATTTACACATGCAGGTGCCGTCATCTTTGGCGCCGTTTCCGAAGTCCGGCCCGCTCGCACGCTCGGTCTACTGGAGCAGCTCCCGATCCAGGCAAGCTCAAAGGCTCCTGCAGGGCCTTCCTCCATCGACCCGCGAACCGATGTACCTCTCCCCGCCCGGCCATCTTTGTGTTCCGGGGGCGCCTCCTGCTGCCGTCCTTGAGGGCGCTGGAGGCATTACTCAGGTTCACCCTCCTATCGACCCATGTTCCTTGCGTCCGACGTTGTCAATGGCTCCCTCCCGGTACCGTGGTCCGCCGAGCCTTTGAGCCCTCGGGGCGGGTTCCTGGTTTCACGGCACCTCGGGAAGGCCTCTGCCATGTGGCACCTCATCTTCAGAAAAACAAAGGACGACCTGTATCAGATTTCTCAAAATATATTTAAAAAAATGAGGAGGTGCTATATTGTAAAATGTCAAACAGAAGCAGAAATACGTTTGTATTGGAGGCACGCTATTGTTAGAGTGAACGATCACTTATCGGTTGCCTTTTGTTAGATAAACTGCAAAGCAAATGATTACTCTGCTTCTTGAAAATTAGCACAACACATTCCGGCTATGCAATCCCATGGTATTGCAGAATTAGTTGTCTCCATTTATTATCTGCTGTAGGAGCTGGCATGGGGGAAATAAAAAGGCAAAACACAGATGTGGCTGGATAATCACCTTGTGACATCATAGTGGAAAATGTCGACACATTGGACTGCAGACTCTGGTTTACATAAAGAAAGCCACTGTGCTGGAGTAACTCAGCAGGTCAAACAGCATCTCTGATGCAGAGTGGTGGAGCAGGACAAAGTCAGGCAAGCGAGAGGTGGAATGTGCAGGGAGGAACTGCAGATGCTGGTTTATATTGAAGATACACGCAAAATGCTGGAGTAACTCAGCAGGTCAGGCAGTATCTCTGGCAACAAAAAAAGGTGGCGTTTTGGGTCGGAACGTTTCTTCACGTCTGAAGAACTGTTCTGACTCAATGTCACCTATTCCTTTTCTCCAGAGATACTGCCTGACCTGCCGAGTTACCACAGCATTTTGTTAATGTTCTTGAAGGTGGTTCAGGTGTGGGGGGTTTAATTGGCAGATTGTTGGACTAAAAGGCCAGAGATGAAAAGATAAAAGGCTGTGAGAAAAAGGAGGTAAGGAGGTGTGGAATGTGAAACCAAGGAAAGAGATGTGGAACGGGGAGGGGGAGAGAGATGGTGGGAGGAATGGGTGTGCAACCAAGTGTATGGAAGTTGGGGTGGGGTAGTGGAGCATCTATTTTGTTACCTGTGGACCTGTTCCTGTGTTGGACTGTTCTATGTTCCTTAACCCTGAACCCCTCCCCTCATTAGTTTGCTTCAACAATCATGTACTGTTTTAATCTTCCTCCCCTACCCCCCACTCCAGCAAAGCCAACCCTGTGCCGCTTGGTTCCAAAGCTGCAACCATCTTCTGATCTCTAGTTTTTCTCTGCCTCATTTTCCTAATCCCCTCTGCTCCATGTCTCCTTGACCCCCCCCCAATCCTCTGACATTGCAACCCCCAACCCTCCAATCCCCTGATATTCCAGACTCTGAGATTCCAATCCCACCAGCCCTCCAGATGCCCCGAGCCCTCTGATGTCCAACATCTTTCCATGATCCCAATGCTTCAGCCTCACATACTCCACTGTTAGAAAGCCTACCAAAAGATCAAACATTCTGATGTTTGAAAGCCTGATATTCCAATGTCAAAAATGCAAACTTCTAATGTTGAAAGACATCCTGAACTTTTCAATATCATGAGAGGAATAAATTTGGTGGATGCACAGAGTAAAGGAATCGAGGACCAGAAGACATGGGTTCAAGGTGAAAGGGAAAATAGTTGATAGAAATCTGAGGTGGTGGGTGTATAGGACAAGCTGCCAGAGGAGGAAGTAGAGGCTAGGACTATTCCAACCTTTAAGAAACCGTTAGACAGGGATATGGATGGGGCAAGTTTGGAGGGATATGGACCAAACACAGGCAGGTGGGCCTAGTGTAGCTGGGACATGTTGGCCGGTGTGGGCAAGTTGGGCTGAAGGGCCTGTTTCCACACTGTATCGCCCCTATGACTCTATCCAGATATTTCATGACTGTCCTCTCCAGCTTCAATGTCCAGCCATTCCAAGATCATTCACTCCAACTCTTCAAACCCAGATGACTCTTCACTCCAACTGTTCAACATCCAGATGTTCCAGCCACCTTTCTTGATCATGAAACTCCTTCACTTTCATGTTAAAAGGACCCCACTGACTCTTCAACATTCTGATGTGTGAAGCCACACTGACTATCTCATGGCAAAGATTGAAAGATCGCATGGATGAATTACAATTCATAGAGCCTGAAGAAGGGTCTGGACCTGAAACGTCACCCATTCCTGCTCTCCAGAGATGCTGCCTGTTCCGCTGAGTTACACCAGCAATTTGTGTGTCTTGGATGAATTACAACAATTGCTCATCCCTGTCTGGCGTAAAAATAATACGGGGAAGGCGGCTCAACCGTGGCGAACGAGGGGAATTAGGGATGGTGTTCAATCCAAGGAAGAGGCATATAAATTGGCCAGAGGAAGTAGCAAGCCGAAGGACCGGGTGAATTTAGAATTCAACAGAGGAGGATAAAGGGGTTAATTAAGAGGGGGAAAAAAGAGCATGAAAGAAAGCTTGTGGGGAATATAAAAACTGACTAAAAGCTATGTGAAGAGGAAAAGATTAGTGAAGCCAAATGAAGGTCCCTTACAGTCAGAAACAAGTGAATTTATAATGGGGAAATAAGGAAATGGCAGACGAGTTAAATAAGTACATTATTTGGTTCTGTCTTCACTAAGGAAGACACAATCACCCGGAAATACTAGGGGACTGAAGATCTAGCGGGAGGGAGGAACTGAAGGAAATTCACATTAGTCGGGAAATGATGTTGGGTCAACTGCTAGGACTGAAGGCAGATAAATCTCCATGGCCAGAGTACTCGAGGAAGTGGCCTGAGAAATCATGGATGCACTGGTGATAATTTTCCAATGTTCTACAGAATCTGGATCAGTTCCTGTGGACTGGAGGGTAACAAATGTAACCCCACTTTTTAAGAAAGGATGGAGAAAGAAAATGGGGAATAAAGACCAGTTAGGCTTACATTGATAGTGGGGAAGATGTTTGTGTCGATTATTAAAGATGTATTAGCAGCACATTTGGAAAGCAGTGACAGGCTCGGTCAAAGTCAGCATGGATTTATGAACGGGAAATTGTCTGGAATTTTTTAAGGATGTAGCAAGTGGAAAGGATAAGGGAGAGCCAGTGGATGTGGTGTATTTGGACTTTCAAAAAGCCTTTGACAAGGTCCCACACAAGAGATTAGTGTGCAAAATTAGTGTATTGGAGGTAGGATATTGAAATGGATATAGAACTGGTTGGCAGCCAGGAAGCAATGGGTCCTTTTAGGAATGGCAGGCAGTGACTAGTGGTGTGCCGCAAGGCTCAGTACGGGAACCCCAGTTTCTAGGGATGTTAAATGTAACATCTCCAAGTTTGCGGATGACACAAAGCTGGGTGACAGTGTGAGCTATGAGGAGGATACTATGAGGCTGCATGGTGACTTGGATAGGTTGGGTGAGTGGGCAGATGCATGACAGATGCAGTATAATGTGGATAAATGTGAGGTTATCCACTTTGGTGGAAAGAGCAAGAAGGCAGGTTATTATCTGAATGGTGTCAGATTTGGAAAAGGGGAAATGCAGTGTAGGCTCACCAGGTTAATTACCGGGATGGTGGGATTGACAGAATGTGAAAGAATGGATCGATTAGGCTTATTCGCTGGAATTTAGCAGGATGAGAGGGGATCTTAGAGAAACATATTAAATTCTTAAAGGATTGGACAGGCAAGATGCAGGAAAAATGTTCCCAATGTTGGGGGAGTCTAGAACCAGGGGTCACTGTTTAAGAATAAGGGGTGGGCCATTTAGGACTGAGATGAGGAAAACCTTTTTAACCCAGAGTTGTGAATCTGTGGAATTCTCTGCCACAGAAGGCAGTGGAGGCCAATTCACTGGATGTATTCAAGAGAAAGTTAGATTTAGCTCTTAGGGCTAATGGGATCAAGGGATATGGGGAGAAAGCAGGAACGAGTTACTCATTTTGGATGATCAGCCATGATCATATTGAGTGGCGGTGCTGGCTCAAAGGGCTGAATGGCCTACTCCTGCACCTATTTTCTATATTTCCATATTTATCTCAAAGCTCCAAGATCACCTCTATCCTCCATTTTGCAGATGTTGAGATCCAATGGAATGCTACTATGGTAGCCTGCAAGAGACATAAAAAGCTGGAGTAACTCAGCATCACTGGTGTAAAGGTATATGCAATGTTTTGGGTTGAGACCCTTCGGACTGAGAGGGGAAAGGGGAATGAGAGAAGAAAAAAACTGTACATAGTACAAATAAATGGAAGATGTGCAAAAAGCAATGATAATCAAGGAAAGTTAGAGCCCACAATGGTCCATTGTTGGCTGTGGGATAGGTGAGAATGATTTATACAGACTGAAACTCAACCGAATGACAGTGAAACTAGTACGAGGACTAAGGTGGGGGAGGGACATAGAGAGAAGGATCCAAGGGTTACTTTAAGTTAGAGTTAGCTTGCAGTCCATTAATGCAAGAGATTGATTTCATGTTGAGCATGAAGACTTTTGATGTCTTGAAATTAATTTTATTTTTTGTAATTTTTATTCTTGTTTCTATTACACACGTTAAAATTAATTAAACATTTTATTACCTATATTTTATTTCTGGAAATCAAACCAAGATTTCAAATCTTGCTTTAAAAAATAAAGCATGTTATGTCTAAAATATTCAACGCAATATTTGATACATTCCATCATGGTTTGATTATCATTAGTTTATATACTGTTCTCTCTGACTGAAAAAGATTGTCTTAACTTTCCAATCCAATGCAATTGTAGCTGAATGTGCATTAGTTACAGTGGAATTGTATATTAGCAATAAATATGATTGAACTCTGCCTGTGCCTCTGCAGATTGATTAGAATTTAGCTGATGTCAGTGGTAACTAATGAAAGGAAATACATGTATTACTTGACAGAATTACTGAATACTGTTAACACTACCTGGAATGATTGCAAAAAAAAAATCTAAATGTGGGAATGGGACTTGTGCAATGTTATTAATATTGATGGACATATTGAACGTTTGACTTTTTAAGACAATTGCTGACTCTGCAAAGTAATACAGCAGAGCATGCTTATTTCATTAAAATCATTTTCTCGTAGAACATAATTCAAATTAATTTGGATTGTGTGTTTTGATACTTGCGATGATTCAAAACTGTGTAGCCTTTTCATTGGTGTTGTCCAGTGGAATATTTAATTTGTAAGCTACATGCAAAGGGTCTTAGAAAATGGTTGGATATTTATATTTACACTAACCTATCCTACACACTGGAGCCAATTTACAATTTTTACCGAAGCCAATGAACCCACAAACCTGTACGTCTTTGGAACGTGGGAGGAAACCAGAGCACCTCGGGAAAAACCCACACGGTCACAGGGAGAACATACAAACTCCACACAGATAGTACCCGCAGTCAGGATCGGAGAACCCGGGTCTCTGGCGCAGTAAGGCAGCAATTCTCCCACTGCCCTCTTGACATTCAATTTGCAACACATCATCTCTTATTGTTGCTGTGAATCAGCCAATTTTACTGGATTCATGGCATGCAAAATGGGTGTGCAATTGAAGAAACAAGGAACCGCAGGCGAATGTTTGCAAAAAAAAAAGTGCTGGGGTAATTCAGTAACTCAGTAGTTCAGGCAGCCTCTCTGGAGAACATGGCTTATAGATATACAGCTTGACCGGCTGAATTACTCCAGCCCTTTGTGCAGTTGGACAACTGTTACATACTACACAAGTTCAATTACTTGCTTTTATAAAGGAAATTATACTTAAAACATGAAATGAACTGATTTTAATGACTGGTTAGTTGGAGGTCAAAATTCAGCACAATATGTAGAAATTGTATGTAAATTGGTAAATAATGCAGAAAATCAAACAAATTTACAGGTACATCAAAATGGCTATAGATTTGAAATTCGCTTAATGGCGACAATTTTAAAAGTATAACTAAAATACACTATTTTTAGTGGGAAATGTTGTCAATGATGTGCTGAACGTGATTTCTTTCCCGGAACATGATAAAACTGTGAAGAACTGGCACACAGAATGAGGCAGAACATTAGAAGCCCTTTAACAGGCAGAATGAATTCAAAACTAAATGCCAAATAACATTGACACAAAGCCAGGGAAACACTCAAGTGAGCAAACCTCAGTGATTGGAAAAACAAAGCAAGCAAACCATTAACTGAGCAGAAATTATATTTGTGTCCTTGCCGGATGGAAATAAACTCAACAGGGAAATTGCTCCGATTTAATTTGAAGGCATTGACTAATAGTAATTGACAACATTGAAAGCTGAAACTAAACCAATCGCTGTTCTCGGGCAAAGGGTGAAAATGCAACTTTTAAAAAAACCGTTGTGCCGCATTGCTGCCATTAAGTCCGAGGTTGTGTTATTCATGATGGAGGAGGGGGTATGCATTTACATAATAAAGGGTAGCTCAGCACTGCTCTCTGGTTGTTGGTAGGATGGTTCAAAAAGTGCTGGAGTAACTCAGCATGTCAGGCACCATCTCTGGAGAAAAAGGATGGCTGACGTTTCGAAGCCTTTCTTCAGGCTGGGAATGGACAGGTGACGTTTGGTGGGGTCAGGACTCTTCTGCATACTTAAAATCCAAGTCTTTTGGCAGGAGGATCTTTGGAACTGGGTAACAGGTTCAGCCTCGCTTCCTGCCTTTCTATCGACGCCCGTTGGTGAGGAAGTAATGTAATGCCACGTACATCTAGATCAGACGGTCAAGCCGTGGCATACAATGGCATTGGCTGTGTCACAATTCAATCAATGTACACGCCCATCTTTTAATTAGAATGATGTCCCAGGCATTGCCAATACCACCATGACGCCATCGTCTGACCAGGTTGTTGAGTTTAGTTTATTGTCACATGTACAGAGGTACAGTGCAGTGCCTTCCGTGCCCTCCCTGCTTTGTGTTTTTATGTTTTAAAAAGGTTTATTTCAGTATCGCACAATGCAAAGTAACTTTTCCAACAGGGAAGCATAATGGCAACAACTTCTGAATATGTTGTGCATCCAGTGGCTCTGGTTCCCTGTCTCCCAATCGTGCCCATTGTCTGGCATTCTGAGGACAATTGGGATTTACTGATGGTTCCTCTGAGATGGGCCCTAACTAATGTGAGCCAATAAATATCTACTATCCTTTGCCCCCATTCCCATGGCCCATATCTTCCAAAGCTTTCCTATCTATATACTTGTCCAAATGTATCTTAAATTTGTTAGAATACTTGCCTCAACCATCTTCTCTGGCAGTTTGTTCCATATACCTACCACCCTCTGTGGAAAAAGTTGCTCCTTTGGTTAGTATTAAATTCCAACCTCTCACCATATTCTCTTCTATTCTCTTACTGATGTAGGCTAATGTACCAAAAGCTGCCTTGATCACCCAATCTATCTGTGATGGCATTTTCAAGGAACAATGTACTTGTAGTCCTAGACCCTTCTGCTTTACAACACACCCTAAGGCTCTGCCATTCACTGTGAAGGTCCTACCCTGGTTAGACTTCCTGAAATGCAACACCTCACATTGACTTGAATTATAATCCATTTGCCATTCCTCAGCCCACTTGTCCAGCTTATCAAGATCCTTTTTTTTCAAATCATCTTTGCTATTTATGATACCACCTATTTTAGTGTCATCTGCAAACTTGCTAATCATGCCTCGTGCATTCTCTTCCAAATTGTTCATATAAACCTCAAACAGTAATAGGTCCAACACTGATCCTTGAGGCACACCACTTGTCACAGGCCTCCAGTCTGAAGAACAACCTTCCACCATTCCTCTCTGCTTCTTTCCATCAAACCAATTCTGCATCTAATTGGCTAGCTCTCCTTGGATCCCATCAGATCTAACCTCCCAGAGCAGCCTACCATGTGGAATCTTGTCAAATGCCTTGCTGAAGTCCATGGGGGGGAATGGAACAATTTAATAGTTATTTTAGTGTTCGTTCCAACCTCTAGTCTAATAATCCGTGTTGATATTGTGAAGTTATTCACAAGTGAACCCGTTCTTTATTGTTAATTAAAGAACGGGTTCACATGTATTTTCTTCAAGGCCATAACATGCTCTAAGAATGCTTTTGTTTTGTTCATCCTGTAACATTACTGTATTATTGCAGCTCATAATGTCTCTGTGAACCCACTGCCCAGTTACCAGATGCATTAATGCCTGGTTACATCAGCTCAGTTTGCATCAGACATTGATTATGTGCCAATATTTGTTGTGTAAATGCATCTGAGAGACTCGCAAGTTCAAATGACGACCTGCTTCTATAAAACAAAGCAAAATCTAAGCAAACAGTGTTAGAGAGAAGGATGTCAAGAGACGAAACCCGAGTCCCAGTCTAATCACTCAGAGCTGCAGAATGTGGCAAGGTCTGAATATGATAACTGGCTGCAAAGCAAGGTCAGGCAACGTCATTGGTGATAGTGCGACCCCCACTTGATGAGCTGAATGCTTTCTATGCTCGCTTTGAGCAGAAGGCCAACAGGGCGGTGACACCGTCCCTTCAGACTCGACTGCTTTTTCCTAGGTCACTGTTGCAGAGGTTAGATCGGCCTTCCTGAGGGTGCACCCACGGAAAGCAACCAACCCAGACGAAGTTCCTGGATGTGTCCATAGTAGCTGCGCGGACCAGCTAGCGGGAGTGTTTGCCGACATCTTTAATCTCTCCCTACTCCATTCTGAAGTAGTCACCTGCTTCAAGAAAGACCACCATCATCCTGCTGCCAAAGAAAAGCAATATCTCACGCCTAAAAGACTACTTTGTCCAGTGGTCTTGACATCCACCACCATGAAATGCTTTGAGAGGCTAGTTATGGAACACATTAAATCCAGTTTACCAAGACTGACTGGATTGTTGGTTAATTGGCCTGGTAAAATGGTAAGTTGTCTAGTGTGTGTGTGTAGGATAGTGTTGGTGTACGGGGATTGCTGGTCGGCATGGGCTGAAGGGCCAGTTTCCACGCTGTATCTCTAAACTAAACTACCAGTCAGGCCAATCTTAAGCATTGACATTGCTCTGTACATCTCTCAGACATATTGTTTATTAAACTTCTGGTGTTGGGACCTTGGTATGTTTTTGTCCCATTTACGGGGGAGTAGCAAATGAAATTCATAAATAATAATTGGATAAAAAGTAACTTGGAATGCCTCAAGAATATGTTTAAGATGCTAAATAAATGCAAGTCATTTATGGCAATAATTAATTTGTTCTAAAATGAACTGCAGGGCATCTACCAGACTATCAGCAAATCCAGATTTTGAGCTATTCAGCTGTCTTCTATTCAAAGCAAAACAACAAAATTCACACGTATTTGTAACAGACACAAACAGCAGATGATGGATTCTTGAGCAAACAATGAAAATGCTGAAAGAACTCAACAGGTCAGGCAGCATCTGTGTTGGAATGGACAGATAACATTTCAGGTTGGGTCCTTCAGAGAGGGGGGGTGGAGCTGGAAAAAAAGTGGTGGGAGTGGGCAAACTCTGGCTAGTGATAGGTGGATACAGTTGAGGGGAGGGGGTTTGATAAATGGGTGGAGTAAGTGACATAGGCTAGAGATGGAAAGAAGACTAAATGGTGTCAGAAATGGAGAGCAGAGGAGTGAAAGGCAGAGGGAGGGATATGGGTGCAAGGGGACAAGGGAAGATGAAAGAGAGGGAATAAAAGGGGAATGGGAGATAAGCATAGAGTGGGGAAACGGAGCAGGGTGAATAGGATGTTGATTGAAATGCGTGCGCACTGTGGTAGTGTAGGGTATAGAGAGGGGGGTAGGGTGGCATTGGGGCGAGTACAACATAGAATTGGAAAGTTTACTGTTCATACCGGTAGATTGTAAGCTACCCAAGCAGAATATAAGGTACTGTTCCTCCATTTTGCATGTGGCCTCACTCTGTCAATGGAGGTCTACGACAGGAAGGTCAGCATGCAATGGGTAGGGGAGTTAAAATGGTAACCAACTAGGAAATCAGGCAGACCGAACGCAGATGTTTGAAACGGTCACCTGGTCTATGCTCGGTCTTGCTGGTGTGATCTTCACACATTTGTGGTATTGTATGCAGTTCTGGTTGCCCCATTACAGGAAGGACATGGACGGTTTGGAGAGGGTGTGGAAGAGGTCCACCGGTTGATAGAGTAGAAGGTAGAAACAAGGAACTGAAGATGCTGGTTTACAAAAATAAAGACACAAAAGTACTGGAGTAACTGAGGGGGTGAGGCAGCATCCCTGGCGAACATGGATCAGTGGGGTTTTGGGTCGGTGCCCCTCTTCAGACTGGAGATTACCAGAATGGTAGGTTTAGATTAAAGGGTATTAGCCATAAGAACAGGCTGGACGGACGTGAATTGTTTTTGCTGGAATGCGGAAGGTTGAGTTGAGACCTAATGGAAGTATGTAAAATTGAGGGGCATTGATGCAATTGACAGCCAGAGCCTTTTTCCCCAGGGTGGAAATGTCAAAGACCAGAGGACAAAGTTTTAAGAAAGGGGCAACATTTATTTTTTGGGTGGTGGATTCCCGGAATGTGCTACAAGAGGTGGTGGTTGAGGCAGATATGATTGAGGTATTTAAGATGGGCACATGAATATGCAAGATATGGAGGGATATGGGTCATGTGCAGGCAGATGCGATCAGTTTATTTTTGCATATTGTTCTGTGCTAACTGTAGCTTCTGTTCTAACTGTGCCTTCCCTTTTTCTCTTGAGACTATCCAAGTTAGAGGTGCTGATAGAAGTGCATCTGTGATCATTGGCATTGTAATCGTTGGCATGGCTTTGACCAAGAGCTTATCCAAGCCTCTGGCTCAGACTGATTTACTGAGCACGGCCACTGAACACGCACGTATCAGTGTAGATGTTCTTCTTGTCTGACGACCGCATCGTCTTTGGAGCCAGACGTCTGATTTATTGCACTGAGCTACCAACAATGGCTGGATGCTGTTCAAAGACAGGACTGTAATCCTTTGTTACTCCTTTGGAACATGAGAAGCAATTGTGGCAATATTTCTGACGCAGGCTAAATTGGCCCCCTTGCAGGCACTGTAGTGCCGAGGAGGAAGCCTAGTTGTTCTGTTGGATGAATCTTCCAAGTGCAGGAAGTAAAAATATTCCTCCATGATCTCCAAGTCGCCATCAATGGTCATAGTCGAGCAGCACAGAGACGGGGCCTTCCCCATCTCATCCATGCCAACCAAGTTTCACAATCTTTGAGTCCCATTTGGCCCATATCCTTCTAAACTTTTCCCATCCACGTACCTGTCTGTGTTTTTATAAATGCTGTTATAGTACCTGCCTTAACTCCATCCTCTGGCAGATCGTTCCATAAACCCACCACCTTAGTTTAGTGTTGGCACTCTTCAAGATTGGAGTAGAGGGGAGAAAGCTGGTAGGAAGAGGGGGAAAAATGTGAGCTCCTCCACCTTCGTGCGCTTAACAGATAAGAGTATTTTATTGTGGGCCAAAGGGCCTGTCCCTGTGCTTTACTAACTTAGTTTAGTTTTGAGATATAGCATGGAAACAGACCCTTCGGCCCACCGAGCCCACACCGACCAGCGATCCCCGCACACTAACACCATCCTACACACGCTTGGGACAATTTACATTTATACCAAGCCAATTAACCTACAAGCCTGTACACCTTTGGAGTGTGGGAGGAAATCGAAGTTTGAGGAGGAAACCCATGCGTTCACGGGGAGAATATACAAACTCCGTACTGACAGCACCAGTAGTTGGGATCGAACCCGGGTCCCTGATGCTGTAAGGCAGAAACTCCACCGCTGCGCCACTGTGCTGCCCTGCCAGCACCAGATCACTGTATGAAGGAGATTGAGTGGATTGGGACTATATTACTTGGAAGAATAAGAGAAAATCTCGTCCAAATTTACAAAATTAAATGGCTTGCCAGATCTAGTGCTGGCAGGATGCTTTCCATGACTAATAAGTGATGAGATGGGGTTCTGTTGATCTTCAGTCTGGGTGTGTTTCTATGTGTGTCATTAAAGGCCGGCATGCAGAAAGCACTTGGGAGAGGAAATGGCTTGTGAGACATTGTTTGATTACAGGCGTGCTGAATTTTTATTGCAGTTGCATAGGACCTTGGTAAGACTGACCCTGGAGTACTGTGCATAGTCATTATCTTAGAAAGGGTGTCCTTGTCATAGAAGATTGGGTAAAGATTCACTCGGTTAGTTCTAAGGAGGTTGGTTGACTGGATGAAAGAGATTGAGTAGATTGGGACTATATTGCTTGCAAGAACAAGAGAACATTTCGTCCAAATTTACAAAATTAAATGGCTTGCCAGATCTGTGGCTTTCCATGACCAAACGGTCTCGGAACAGGGGGCCCATTTTTAAAAAATAATAAAGTTCACAAGCTATTTGCAACTGAAATGAGAAAATTATTCTTTGACGTAAACATAGGTGGGTGGGTTAGTAAGTTTGCAGGTAACTCCAAGGTTGCTGGGGTCGCAGACTGTGAAAAAGGCTGTCAAAGTACAGCTACAGATCTGAAAAGGGTGGAGAAATGGCAGATGGAACTTAATTGATGCAACTTTACTTAGAGATACAGCTCAGAAAATAGGCCCAGCATCCGCTCCGACCAGCGTTCGCCCTGTACCCTAACACTAGCCTGCACACTGGGCACAATTTACAATTTTACTGAAGCCAATTAACCTTCAACCCTGTACACCTTTTGCGTGTGGGAGGAAACCGGAGCACCCGGAGAAAACCCACGCGGACAGAGGGAGTACGTACAAACTCCGTACATATGGCACCCGTAGTCGTTCTCGAACCCAGGTCTCTGCCGCTGTAAGGCATCAGCTCTACCGCTGTGCCACCCTCGTTTAAGGAACAACAAATTTCTGCCCAAATGTGATTTAGTCATTGTTTTTTGACCCGAAACATTGCCCATTCCTTCGCTCCAGAGATACTGCATGTCCCGCTGAGTTGCTGCAGCATTTTGTGTCTACCTTCAGTGTACACCAGCATCTGCAGTTCCTTCCTCCACATTTAGTCGTCGTTTTAATTGGAGAAGAAAATTTGTGAAAATCAAGGTATATTGGGCCAGTAATAATTGGTACGGCTTCACTGCACATATCACAAGGTAATGACCTGATTTGATGAGTCAGAAACATGGATGAAAGCCAGGCTTGAAGGGCTATTCTCATGGGATAAACTCATTGTACCATGGTTTCTATTTTTATAGGAAAACTCTAATTTAGATCTAGGATGTGCTAGATTTCATGACCTTGAAATTAGCCCTTTCTGCTGTGCAACAGTGAACTGTGATCAGAAGGGCAGCACAGCTGTAGAGTTGCTGCCTGGCAGCACCAGACCCGAGATCGATTCTAACCGCGTGTGCTGTCGGAATTTGCATGTTCTCCCCATAACCACGTGGGTTTTCTGTGGGTGCTCTGGTTTCCTCCCACACTCCAAAGATAGACTGGTGTGTTTTATTGGCTTTGGTGAAATTGTAAATTGTCCTTGGTGTGTATGATCGTGCTAGTGTCTCGACCCGAAACGTCACCCATTCCTCCCCTGAGATGCCGCCTGACCTGCTGAGTTACTTCAGCATTTTGTGAATAAATACCTAGTGTACAGGGATCGCTGGCCAGCACTGCCTCAAAAAGGCAGAGAACCACATCACATTGGCCACACCCTCATTTCACTCCTGCCATCGGGAAGAAGGTATAGGAGCCGGAAAACTAACGTTCAGGAGCAGCTTCTTCCCTACAACCATTGGGCTGTTAAACACTACTACCTCCAAATATGCTCCAAACTATATTGACTTGTTTTTGCACAATTGTTGTCTATTTATTTGTCTGTTTGTTTTTATATAAACATAGCACAAAAAGTAAGGAAATTTGTGTTTGGTAGATTATTTCTTTGTTGTAACAATGCTTCTTGGCAATAAATCTTATACTGTTGGAAAGCCTGTTTATTTCCCTTTTAAATGGTGCCACATTTGTAAGGAACATGCATTTGTGGGATGAGCAGCAGAGCTGAGTATATGGGTTGCGCCCATGAAAAATTTGCCAAATCTTCTCTGCCAATGCCAAACAGCTTATTCTGCTGTTGCTATTGACTCTTGTTTTGAGCTTCTGGTACCCCCAGGTGCTGACAATCAGGTGCCTGATCCCTCTGGATCTCCCTCACTGGAAAAACGAGGCTTGTCATCATTGGAGGCAATCTCAATGCAGAGAGATATCGAGATGAAATTCTGCAACCAGTGGCAATCCCATATCTCTACAGTCTGGGACCGAACTCTATCCTCCAAGATGACAATGCTCGCCCCCACAGAGCAGGGTTTCTCAGAGACTACCTCCAGAATTTGGGAGTGGAGAGGATGGAATGGCCTGCCAGCAGTCCTGACCCCAACCCCATTGAACACTCTGGGGGATCAGCTTGGGCGTGCTGTTCTTGCCAGAGTGACCAACACAACCACGTTGGCTGACTTGCGACAAATGCTGGTTGAAGAATGGGATGCCATCCCACAACAGTGTGTGACCAGGCTGGTGACCAGCATGAGGAGGAGGTGCCAGGCTGTTGTGGCTGTGTATGGTTCTTCCACACGCTACTGAGGCTCCTGTTTATTAAATGAATAAATTGTTAAATTGCCAATATGTCTTATTTCTTCAGACTTCAATCATCCAATCCACCAAACAACACCGAACAAGAGTCAATTGCAGAATAAGCTGTTTGGCATTGGCAGAGAAGATTTGGCAGATTTTTCATGGGCGCAACACACATACTCAGCTCTGCTGCTCATCCCACAAATGCATGTTCCTTACAAATGTGGCACCATTTAAAAGGGAAATAAACAGGCTTTCCAACGGTATAAGATTTATTGCCAAGAAGCATTGTTACAACAAAGAAATAATCTACCAAACACAAATTTCCTTACTTTTTGTGCTATGTTTATATTTTTGTTTATTATGGGTTTTACAAACTACAATGTTTACATATCTGTGGTGCTGCTGCAAGTAGGAATTACATTGTTCCATTTCAGTACATATAACAATAACATACTCTTGACTTGAGTTCTGGTCCCCACATTTCAAAAAGGATGTGGAGGCTTTGGAGAGGGTGCAGAAGAGGTTTACCGTAAAGCTGCCTGGATTGGAGGGTATTATCCTAAAGGAGGGGTTGGACAGACTTGGATTGTTTTCTCTGGAAGGTTGGTGGTTGAGGGGGAGACCTGATAGTGCATAAAATCACAAGAGGCAGGGTACACAGGGTAGATATTCAGAAGCATTTCCCAGAGGGCATAGGTTTAAGTCAAGTCAAGTCAAGTCAATTTTATTTGTATAGCACATTTAAAAACAACCCACGTTGACCAAAGTGCTGTACATCTGATTAGGTACTAAGGAAAAAAATGAAACATACAGTAGCACGCAAACATAACAGCACATACAAAACAGTTCACAGCGCCTCCTCAATGAGCCTCAAACGCTAGGGAGTAGAAATAGGTTTTGAGCCTGGACTTAAAGGAGTCGATGGAGGGGGCAGTTCTGATGGGGAGAGGGATGCTGTTCCACAGTCTAGGAGCTGCAACCGCAAAAGCGCGGTCACCCCTGAGCTTAAGCCTAGACCGCGGGATAGTGAGTAGCCCCAAGTCGGTCGACCTGAGGGACCTGGAGTTAAGGAGAGAGGGGCAAAGTATAAAGGACATGTGTGTGGGGAAAGTTTTCTTTTACAGGGTGGTTGGTGCTTAGCATAAGCTGTCAGGTGTTGTGATGGAGGCAGATATAATAGTGGTGTTTAAGAGGGTTTTATCTAGGCACATGGATATGTAGGGAATAGAGGGATAAGGATCATATGCAGGCAGATGAGATTACAGGGCCAATAGTAACTTTTTACATCAGCAGTTCAAGGCTTGGATAGATTAATGAAATCAGTTTATCTTGGCATTATGTTCGGCACACACGTTGTTTCTGTGCTGCCTTGTTCTATGTTTCATGGATGCAGGTTCCTGCTGATTCACAAGAAGTGAGTTTGTATCAAGTGGCTGGGTTGTATAAAAGAACATAAGAACGTGGGGATCTTTAAACACAAAGCTTGTTTCTTCCTGCAAAACACATTGATTAAAAGCTCGCTGGAATGAAATCTCGTCCACAAAGAGAATACTCCAGAGTTTTTTCCTAATCGCATAACGCATCAAGTAAATAATCCAGAACGGCAATCTAGATTTGCAATTGGTTATTTATTTCCACTTGGTTGCACATCCCAGAAAGAATTCCCGATGTGGATAGACAGACCGGATCAGCCCTGATCCAAAGAGCATTTGATTGCATATGTCGACAATTATGTCCAAATTATAAACGAGTCCCTTTCATAGGCAAATGGTGATTGCCTCCCATTTACAAGGAGCTAATGAACACAGCATCTACCATGGTTGATGGGAGGGTATTTTGCAAATTTCATATGTGGCAGAGGAAAAGTCCTTTCAATCAATCAGCCTGCCTGAGGCTAACAAACCCAGCACTCACACCGTGCAAGTTTGAAGACATAAATAGTACAGTGGGAGCTTTGATAATGTCACTGCATTTTTCACAGCATTTTATGATTTCTTTAAGTTGGGTTTTAGAAATGTTAGCAAATGCAAATTGTGTGTCCCATTTTATTGGCGGCATTACATTTTTCATGTTGCTTTATTTTACTTTAATTGAAATCATTGCCCCCCCCTATCATTGTTGACACCAACACTAATTCCATGCTTACTAATATTTTGATGCATTGCGTAAATTTGAGCACTTTAAACGAGAAATCTGGCTCGATAGTGAGAAGTACACAGGATAGTGTTTTGCAAAGGGATAAATGAATAAATGGTGCAGCAGCACTAGGGCAGTGTGAAACGTCGTCATTGTTTCAGATGAACGCCCTTTCAGCCAGACCCGGCCAGCAATTATTCTAGCAAATGCTTCAATCCTGGCTCACACCTTCTGCTTTTATCTCTGGCCTTCGTTCCAACCATCTGCCTATCGAATCCTCCCCTCACCTATATCCACCTGTTATCTAAAACAAAGACAGACACAGAATGCTGGAGTAACTCAGCGGGTCAGGCAGCATCTCTGGAGAAAAGGAATACGCGAGGTTTCGGGTTGGGACCCTTCTTCAGACCCAGGTCTCGACCGGCAACATCATCTATTCCTTTTCTCCAGAGATGCTGCCTGACCCACTGAGTTACTCCAGCATTCTGTGTCTGTCTTCGGTTTAAACCAGCACCTGCAGTTTCTCCCTACGCATTCCATCTGTTAGCTACCACACTTTGCCCTGCATTGCCTCTCTCCCGGTTTTCTTTCCACCACCTCCCTCTCCAATCAGTCTGAAGAAGGTTTCCAAGCTGAAACGTCTCCTATCCATGTGCTCCAGATAAGCTGCCTGACCCTCTGTGTTACTCAAGCACTTAATGTCCATCTATATTTCACCAATTGTTTCTGTGTTTTAAGCTGTGGGAGTCTGATAATTTATTATCAGAACTTTATCATCAGTCTGTGTTTTCTCCAGGTGCTCCAGTTTCCTCCCACATTCCAAAGATGTACAGGTTTGTAGGTTAATTGGCTTCGGTAAAAATGTAAGTTGTACCCAGTGTTGGTATATGGGGTGTTCACTCGGCAGCGCAGGCTCGGTGGGCCTAAGGGCCTGTTTCCGTGCTGTATCTCTAAACTAAACCAAGAAACACAGAAGCGTTCAGACCCAGTGTTGATGACAAGGATGGGATATTGATTGGATGTTAATTGGGGCCCACTACCCTGTCTAGTTGCATCATGGCCTGGTACGGCAATTCCAACGCGTAGGAACACGAGAGGCTGCAGACAGCGGTGGATCCATCACACCAGAAACATTTTGTTAGTGAATTTTTAGATGATCATGCAAATCAATTTGTTTATCAAACCTGGCACTATAAATCTCACACAGTTAAAATGTTTCCCCTCAGTGTTTGGTTTATGAATATTCAGATGGTGCTGCAAACCTCTTCACTTTGATACGTGACTGCATTCGAATTATCCTGTATTTTATGGGGAGGGTGGTTTTGGCCAACTTTTCACTATTCGAGTCTACTGCTGTAGTTGCTGTTCCTGAAGGCGACCTTTGGCGTTACCCATGATTACAAGGTTGCCAGGAGCCTGTAACCTCTGCCCCTAGTGAAATCATCCATTGCTTCACATCGAATGGATTAAACTTAATTAGCTTCTGTGACAGTTGACACCACAGGACACAGTCTGGATATATCTGCCACTTGGCACTTGAAGCTGAAAATGGTTGATTTTCCCCTTCAACCTTGACCTTTGAACCTCTGGTTTGCACCATCGTTGAAGATGGAGATATTCCAGGAGCCCCTTCCTGCTCGCATTAGTAGTTTAACTTTGTTTCAAGGAACTGCAGGTGCTGCTTTACACCGAAGATAGACACAAAATGCTGGAGTAACTCAGCGGGTCAGGCAGCATCTCTGAAGAAAAGGAATAGGTGACATTTTGAGTCGAAATCTTCTTCAGACTCTGAGGGAAAAAAGGAATAGGTAACATTTGGGGTTGAGACCTTCAGTCTGCAAAGAAGGGTATTAACCCATAACGTTACCTATTCCTTTTCTCCAGAGATACTGCCTGCCCCGCTGAGTTACTCCAGCATTTTGTGTCTATCTTAGTAGTTTACCTGTCCACCCTCATTAAGAATCTACCACAGCAGCATTGTGTAGATGCTACCTTGTGTTAGGATGCGTAGCACTGTCTGTATTGTACTATAGGTAGACTTCTCAAGGTTAATATTTCATTGTTGAATGTATCTGGTATTGCTTGCAGCCCACTCTTTCACTCCTCTTGAACTAAAGCTTGCACTTTAGCTTGCTATAATGATAGAGGCAGGATGTGCCTGGCAATAAGGATACAGATTATTGTGGGTTTCAAAGCCTAGCAATCTCTTAGTTGTTCCGTCTGTTGTCAAGCAATTTTGTGTAAGGTTGCGGCAGTGTATGCAGCCGTATAAAGGTTCTCCTACAAAAGCTGCATTGATTACTGAGCCAACACTGTCATGGGCTAATGCATCAACAACAAGTAGATGGGTGAGACCAAGGTCGAGATCTGCTGCAAACTCAGCCTTGCAGCTGAGTCCTTTATACTGACCATAGGAGAAGAGTCGGTGGTGTTTAATTGTCCTATGTGCCAACAATAGAAAATGAAATACTTAATTGCTGTAACTCTGCAGGCCTGTAAACTCTAACACACTGATAATATATAATGCAAAAAATCAATAAATTAATACTAAGGTGCAGTGGTAAAGTTGATGCCTAACAGTGCCAGAGAACTGGGTTCAATCCTGACCATGGATGGTATCTGTACGGAGTTTGTACGTTCTATCTATGACAGCGTGGTTTCCTCCGGTTGCTCTGGTCTCCTCCCACACTCCAAAGACGTACAGGTTTGTAGTTTAATTGGCTATGGTAAAATTGCAAAATTGTCCCTTGTGTGAATGGGGTTGTCTGGTCGGCGCG
This sequence comes from Rhinoraja longicauda, assembly GCF_053455715.1. Taxonomy (NCBI): domain Eukaryota; kingdom Metazoa; phylum Chordata; class Chondrichthyes; order Rajiformes; family Arhynchobatidae; genus Rhinoraja; species Rhinoraja longicauda. The sequence continues at coordinate 15,364,465 of NC_135976.1, read as the reverse complement.
GACTCGGTGGGCCGAAGGGCCTGTTTCCACGCTGTGTCTCCAAACTGAACTAAATACTATGTTCACATAAAAATCATGTGAGGCATTGGTAGGTTAGAGAGTCAGAACTGCCTTCCCCACAATGGAAATGTCAATGATTAGAGGGCGTCACTTTAAGGTAAAAGGGGCGAAGTTTAAAGGTAATGTCTGGGGTAGGTATTTCATACAAAGGGAGCTGGATCCGTGGAACATGCTGCTAGAGGTGGTTGGTGGAGGCTGACATGTTAGTGGTTTTTAAGAGGCTTTTAGATAGGCACGTGGATATGCAGGGAATGGGGGGGATGCAGGAACATGTGTAGGCAGATGAGGTTAGTTTATCTTTTCCTCATGTTCTGCGCAGACATTGTGGGCTGAAGGGCCTGTAGTTTTTCTGTGTTTCTTTCATAGTGCAAAAGCCAGAGTTCACAGTGAAACCAAAGACATGGTCCACAGAAGATCATAGTTACTGAGGTCAGTGCTGTGTAGTGTTCAGGAGCCTGATGGTTGCTTGGAAGAAGCTGTTCTTGAATCTGGTGGCCATGTTTTCCAGCTTTCCATACCTGTTTCTGGAGTGAGACAGGTACAGAACCTGAACATACTATGGATATTCTGCTTGGCAATCAATACTATAAAACTCTCGGGTCTGAGGACTGGGCCTCGACCCGAAACGTTAACCAATTCCCTGTTTCTCCGGAGAGGCTGTCTGAACCGCTGAGTTACTCCAGCTTTTTGTGTCTACCTTTGGTTTAAACCAGCATCTACAATTCCTTCCTGCACATAAAACTCTCTAACCTCTTTCCGGGAAATTGAGCTGTGAGGCAGATGGAAATAAAGCCTAGCAATTGCTTTACTTGCTCTTAATGGTATTAAAACACAGTTGTGGTCACGCTAATGGTCTTTGTGAAACTCCTATAAAGATTACAATCTTCAACTGCAAGGTTCACCGAAATAGCATTCATTGGGTTTCCCCCTTATAATCTCATTTTGTGTCTTTTTCAGCTCAATAAATTCTATTGATTGCATGTTCTTGCAGCTGCTGACATTTAATCATGCAGATGCTATCCCTGAAGCCAGCACTTAAACGGACAACCGCAATACAATGGGAACGCAGCTAAATATTTGCAAGGTTGCGGGCAACGGGGAACTGACACAAAAGAGGAATTGAGGCCAACATAGATCGACCTACAAACCTGCATGTCTTTGGGATGTGGGAGGAAACCGATGTGGTCACAAGGTAGGATATGCAAGCTCCACACAGACAGCACCCGAGGTCAGTATTGAACCCAGGTCTCTAGCGCTGTGAGGCAGCGGCTCGACCAACCGCACCACCATGCTGTCCTTGGAAACCAAGCCCTTTGGCTCTTGATCCTCCTTCCATGGAAAAAAAACCAGTGTATTCAATGTATTGGGTTGGCATTGTTAGGAAGAATGGAAATACAGATTACCTTTTTCAATGTTTAGGAAATAGTACGGTAAATGGAAAAAAATAAGTTGATATACCCATATTACACAGAAAATAAATGTACAACTGCTTAAAATAAAAATACAATTGTTGAAAAGAAATAGTGCTGGAATAACTCAGCCGGTCAGACAGCATTTTTTTGTGGAGTACATGGACAGGCAAAGTGTTGGGTCCAGACCCCAGACCCATAACGTCACCTGTCTGTGTTTGGTTTAGTTTAGTTTAGAGATACAGTGCAGAAACAGGCCCTTCAGCCCACTGGGTTGGCGCCGACCAGCCATCCCCACACATTAACACTATCTTACACACACTAGGGACAAGTTACACTTATACCAAGCCAATTAACCTACAAACCTGTACATCTTTGGTGTTCTCCAGAGTTGCTCCAGTATTTTATTTGGTAGACCAGCATCTGCGGTTCTTTGGGTCTACAATTACTGCAAGCAGTTAGAAAGGAAAATGGTGTGTTGGTGCTAATTCCAAGAAGGTTTTCGTACAAAGGTAAGGATGTCCTGCTGCAATTATACAGGGATGTTGTGGAAACAAATGTGTAATTTTTTTAATGTTTTGGACTCCATACTTGCAGAGTGATTTATACTTGGAGTCAGCACTGACTCCAAATTTAAATCACTCTGCAAGTATGGAGTCCAAAACATTGTCTGGACTGATTCCTGGCGTAAAAAAATTGTCTGAGAGGAAAATTAGTTTATACTCGCTGAAGTTTAGAAGGAGATATGATCTCATTGAAGCATGCATGATTTCTGAGAGTGATTGATGGGGCAGATGGTGTTTCATTCAGCTGAAAGCCCTAGAAATGGGTTAATAGTTTAAGAAGACAAGGTTAGCCAATTGGAAATGAATGGGAAAGAAAGTATTTACTTAAGGGTTGTAAATCTTAAGTTCTCTATCCCAGGAAACCCTTGACATTCAGTCATGGAGCATTTTCAAGGAGAGAAAAGAGACTGCAAATGCTGGGATCTGGAACAACAAAAACGATCTCCTGGAGGAACTTTAGATTTTAGAGAGAGAGAGAGAGAGCACAGAAACAGGCCCTTCGGCCCACCGAGTCCTCGCCGACCAGCAAGCATCCTATACACTAGCACTATCCTACACACTGGGGGCAACTTACAATTTTGCCAAAGCCAATTAATCTACAAACCTATATGTCTTTGGAGTGTGGGAGGAAATCGGAGTACCTGGTGAAAACCCACGTGGTCACAGGGAGAAAGTACAAACTCTGTGCAGACAGCAACCATAGTCAGGATCGAACCCAGGCCTCTGGCACTATAAGGCAACAGCTCTACCACAGTACTGCTGTGCCGCCGTAAACTCAGCAGGTCAAGCAGCATCCATGGAATGAAATGGATGTTTAAACATCGACTGTCCATTTCCTAATGGATACTGCTCAACCCACTAAGTTCTTTCTATCGACTGACGTCTATAACAAACCCATTGACTCCCACTACTATCTCGACCACACTCCTTCCCACCCTGCTTCCTGCAAAGGCTCTATCCCCTACTCCCAAATTCTCCGTCTACGCCACATCTGCGCCCAAGATGAGAAGTTCCATACCAGGACATCCGAGATGACCTCATTCTATAGGGAATGGGGGTTCCCCACTCCCATCACAGATGAGGCCCTCACTCGTGTCTCCCGCAGTTCTGCCCTTGGTCCCCCTCCCCCAGTCACGACAGAGACAGAGTCCCCCTAATCCTTACCTTTCACCCCACCAGCCATCGCATACAACACATAATCCTCCAAAATGTTCGGCACCTCGAACGGGATCCCACCACGAGTCACATCTTCCCATCTCCACCCCTTTCCACATTCCGCAGACCGTTCCCTCCGCAGCCCCCTGGTTAACTCATCCCTTTCCACCCAAACCACCCCCTCCCTAGCTACCTTCCCCTGCAACCGCGGAAGATGCAACACCTGTCCCTACACCTCCCTCGACTCTGTCCAGGGACAGTCCTTTCAGGTTAGACAGAGGTTCATTTGCACCTCCTCCAACCTCATCTACTGTATCTGTTGTTCAAGATGTGGAATCTTATGCATCGGCGAGACCAAACATAGACAGGGCGATTGTTTTGCTGAACACCTTCACGCAGTCCGCCTGAACCTACCTGATCTCCCGGCTGCTAAACACTTTAATTCTCCTTCCCATTCCCACACAGACCTTTCTGTCCTTGGTCTGCTCCATTGCCAAGAGTGAGGCTAAATGCAAATTGGAAGAACAGTATCTCATATTTCGCTTGGGCAGCTTACAGCCCAGTGGTATGAGTATTGATTTCTCTAACTTCAGGTAGCCCCAGCATTCCCTCCCCCACCCAAGTCACACTAGCTTTTCGTTTTTCAGCCAACAAACAGCTTCCTGTTTTCTTTATCATCGTATTTTTTTGCATATCTTTCACTCATTGTTTTTTATCACTCTACATCATCATCTATATCTCTTATTTATTGAAGAAGGATCTCGACCCGAAACGTCACCCATTCTTTCTCTCCAGAGATGCTACCTGTCCCGCTGAGTTACTCCATCCAGCCTTTTGTGTCTATCTTACGTTCTATCTACAGATTGTTTGTTGCTCTAGATTCCAGCATCTGAGGCCTCTTTGGTCTCCATTTTCTGCTACCTCACTTCCAAATCTTTTCAAGGTGTGCCTACTCTGAAGTAGTTTTGTTCATCCCTTTGTAATCGGCTCTACTCCTCCATTCAATCGTGGCTGAACTATCTTTCCCCCTCAATCCCATTCTCCTGCCTTCTCCCCATAACCCCCGACACCCGTACTAATTAAGAATCTGTCAATCTCTGCCTTAAATATATCAATTGACTTTGCCTCCACAGCAGTCTGTAGCAATGAATTCTAAGGAATAGAGCTCGAGAAAAGACATTTTTGCTTTCCAGAGAACTTTTACAGTCTGCAGATTTGCTCATCTATAACTCAGACAGGTAGAGTTAATCTTGTCGAGCATCGCCTTATGGGGTTGGTGCTGTGGTGTTCCAAGAATGTAGGATAGAACTAGTGTGTGGGTGATCGATGGTCAGCGTGGTGTAAGTGGGCCAAAGGGCCCGTATCCAAGCTGTATCTCTAAACTCAAGATGGCTCTGAAAAGCCATTAGTCATTAGTTTTATCTGGATCATCGCCAGTGGAAGAGTGAGTACTCTCAGTTGGATGAAGAGGATATATTTGCCATGATTAGAGCGCACCAGTTTTGGATGCCGTTTCACCGTGAGCACAGATCTATAGTCTGCACTCTGTATCTTTGCTCCACCTCTTGTACTTGAGTTCAGCATGATTATTTATTAGTTGAGTTTAGAGATACAGGTTGGTGACGGGCCCTTTGGCCCACTGACTCCACACTGACCATCGATCACCCGTACACTAGTTCTATCCTGCGCACTAACGACAGTTTACAGAAACCAAATAACCTACAAACCTGCATGTCATTGGAATGTGTGAGAAAACTGGAGCACACGGAAGAAACCCATGTGGTCATGGGGAGAACATGCAATCTCCACACAGACAGCACCCAAGGTCAGGATCGAACTCGGGTCTCTGGCATTACGAGGCAGCAGCTCTACCACTGGGCACACTATGCACACTAGATATAGAACTATCCTCATTTGATTGGACAGCATACCAAGCAAAACCTTTCACTGTACTTTGGTACATGTGACAACAATCAACCTATCGATCACAAGCCCATGATTTCACTGTTCTGTAAACTACGTTTCCCCAGAGATGGCTCTCTGTGAGTTCAACAACGAACCTTGACCTTGAGAGCATAATAATGTATTGTTTTCAAAGCGGGAGAATACTGAGAAAAGACAAGAATTCTTAGACATCTCTGATGGCAGATACAGTGGCTTTTGGATGGACACAGAGCTAAGTGCTAAATGATGGGTCATCTGGACACTCTGCCTGTGAATAGTGTGCAAATCAGATAATGAGCAGCAACAGATTAGTTTATTATTGTCATTTATCTGGATATATAGTGAAATCTTTATTTTGGGTTCTATCCAGTCAAATGATACCATACATTCAAAATTCAAGATTCAAGATAGCTTTATTTGTCATCCAATATTGGACGAAATTCAGTCACCCACAGTCCAACAATAAAAGCATCAAACAGGCATTAAAATTACACAACCCCAAAAACACAGTCCAACAATAAAAGCATTAAATAGGCATTAAAATTACACAACCCCAAAAACACACAAAAAAAGAAACATCCATCAAAGAAACATCCATCACAGTGAGTCTCCTCCAGTCCTCTCCTCACTGTGATGGAAGGCCACAATGTCTTTCCCTTCTCCTGCCGTCTTCTCCCGCGGAGTACAACCATACCAAAAGACACAGAAGCAGAATTAGGCCATTCTGCCCATCGAGTCTGCACTGCAATTCCAGCATGGCTGATCTATTTTTCCATCTCAACCCCATTCTCTTGCCTTCTCCCCATAACTTTTAACACCCTTACTAATCAAGCACCTATCAATCTCTGCTTTAAAAATACCCAATGACTTGGCTCCACTGCCATCTGTGGTAATGAATTCCATATCTGGTAAATGGACAGGCCTTCCAATGTTTAACCAGCATCTGCAGTTCCTTCCTACACACTCATCATGTGGATCAAAGACTATCAGCAGTGACTGGATTTCCACATGAACATATCCATGAAATGCCTTTGGATAATAATGCATTATAAATTTTTTTTTCTAAGGAAGTGCAGGAGACAGCATCTTCTGGGATAGTTGGGTCAGAGATCTATGCTGCAGGCAAGGTAACTGAGCAGCAATCTTTCTTCTTCAAATGGCGACCGGGCACACTGCCAGAGAGAGGAAATGTCCATGTCAAGTCAAGTCAAGTCAAGTCATTTTTATTTGTATAGCACATTTAAAAACAACCCACGTTGACCAAAGTGCTGTACATCTGATTAGGTACTAAGGAAAAAAAATGAAACATACAGTAGCACGCAAACAGTTCACAGCGCCTCCTCAATGAGCCTCAAACGCTAGGGAGTAGAAATAGGTTTTAAGCCTGGACTTAAAGGAGTCGATGGAGGGGGCAGTTCTGATGGGGAGAGGGATGCTGTTCCACAGTCTAGGAGCTGCAACTGCAAAAGCGCGGTCACCCCTGAGCTTAAGCCTAGACCGCGGGATAGTGGGCGGCACGGTAGCGCAGCGGTAGAGTTGCTGCTTTACAGCGAATGCAGCGCCGGAGACTCAGGTTCGATCCTGACTACGGGTGCTGCACTGTAAGGAGTTTGTACGTTCTCCCCGTGACCTGCGTGGGTTTTCTCCGAGATCTTCGGTTTCCTCCCACACTCCAAAGATGTACAGGTATGTAGGTTAATTGGCTGGGTAAATGTAAAAATTGTCCCTAGTGGGTGTAGGATAGTGTTAATGTACGGGGATCACTGGGCGGCACGGACTTGGAGGGCCGAAAAGGCCTGTTTCCGGCTGTATATATATGATATGATATGATATGATAGTGAGTAGCCCCAAGTTGGCCGACCTGAGGGACCTGGAGTTAGAGAGGGGGGTTAGAAGATTTTTGATGTGGGGGGGGGGGGGGGGGAATGTCCATTTAGGGCTTTATACGTGAATAGGAGGAGCTTGAAGTTGATTCTGTACCGTACAGGGAGCCAGTGGAGAGAGGCCAGAATCGGGGTGATGTGGTCCCTTTTACGGGTACCCGTCAGGAGTCTTGCTGCGGCGTTTTGGACCAGTTGCAGGCGGGACAGGGAAGATTGGCTGATCCCAGTGTATAGGGAGTTGCAGTAGTCTAGGCGGGAGGAAATGAAAGCGTGAATGATTTTTTCTGTGTCGTCGAATTGGAGGAAAGGTTTGATTTTAGCTATGGTTCGAAGTTGGAAGAAGCTGGCTTTTACCACAGCGTTGACTTGCTTATCAAATTTTAATGCAGAGTCAAATATCATGCCGAGGTTTTTGACATGCGGTTTGACTAGGCAGGATAGACTTCCAAGACTGCCTGTTATCGATTTGATGGAGTCGGGGGGGCCGAATAGGATGACCTCAGACTTGCTCTCATTTAATTGGAGGAAGTTCTGTGCCATCCAACATTTTATGTCCTCAAGGCAGTGTAAGAGGCTGTTTAAATTTGACTGGTTGTTGGGTTTCAGGGGGAGGTAAAGCTGAGTGTCATCGGCATAGCAGTGGAAAGAAATGCCGTGCCTTTGAATGATTTGGCCAAGGGGGAGCATGTATAGAGAGAAGAGAATGGGGCCTAGGATGGAGCCTTGTGGAACTCCGCAGGAGAGGCTAGCTGGAGCAGAGGAATAACTGCCTATGTTGATGGCGAAACTCCTATCTTTGAGGTACGAAGCGAACCAGCTCAGGGCAGTGCCATCAATGCCAACCGCGTACCGGAGACGGTCAATAAGGATGGTGTGGTCCACTGTATCGAACGCTGCGCTGAGGTCGAGAAGGAGCAGGATTGCACAGTCGCCGGTGTCGATGGCGAGAAGCAGGTCGTTGTGTATCTTCAACAAGGCAGACTCTGTGCTGTGGTGGGCTCTGAAACCTGACTGGAAACTTTCCAGGATGGTGTATTGGTGCAGGTAGGGCACTAATTGGTTTAGAATTGCCTTTTCAAGGACTTATGACAGGAATGGCAGTTTGGAAATGGGTCTGTAGTTGCTAGGCAAGGTGGGGTCTAGATTAGGTTTTTTCAGTAGGGGCTGGACCACCGCGTGCTTGAAACTGGTTGGAACAGTGCCAGTGGCCAGAGAACTGTTGATAATAGAGAGGATGCTGGGACCGGCTATTGCAATGACATCCTTCAGAAGGGCAGTGGGGGCAGGATCAAGGGGGCAGGTTGCAGGTTTCATAGCGGAGACAAGCTTTGCAAGGGCGGATAGAGTGATGTATCTGAAGAATCTTGTAGAATCATGTAAACACTTTTTGTTTCCTCAAAAGACCTTGGATCTTGGACTTTTTCTTTGTAAACGTCACCAAAAAATGACGACTATGTATTTGTGGGTTGTGCAGACGAATTTCACCATGTTGTGCATACGTGACAATAAAGAACCATTGCACTTTTGTTATTTTCTCTTCAACCCAGTGAAGTCATTGTATATCAGGATTATTTTGTGATCATGCATGATCCTTGGCAGACACCAATTTTCTTTTGTGTTCTGGTTAAGACTGGCAGACATGTTCTGGCTAAACTTGCAAGCACAAAGAAACAATGAAAATGGCTGAATGAAAGGGCAAGATAATAGTACTGAATGGAAGGACACAAAATGCTGGAGAAACTCAGCAGGTCAGGCAGCATCTCTGGAGAACGTGGATAGATGATGTTTCATGTCGAGACCTTTCTTCAGACTGATTGTATGGGGGTTAAAGATGCAAAAGGGGAGAGGCAGGACAAAGTGTGGCAGGTAATAGGTCGACATGGACAAAGTTTTTTTTTGATTGGCAGATGGTTGGAACAATGACCAGAGATACGAGCAGAATGTGTGAGACAGGGTTTGAAGAATTGCGGATTGTGAAGCCAGGGAGAGGGAGATTGGGGTGGAGGGGGAGGGGTGGGGGTATTGGTTAGAGGCATCCTAAAATTGGAGAATTCAATGTTCATACTGTGGTATGGTAAGCTACCCAAGCAGAATATGAGGTGCTGTTCCTCAAGTTTGAGTGTGGCCTCACTCTGGCAATGGAGGAGGCCCAGGACAGAAAGGTCAGTGTGGGAAGAGGAATTAAAATGGTTGGCACCCGGGAGATCCAGTAGGTGGATGAGCACGTTTTCAGCAAAATGTTCGATGAGTCTACACTTGGTCTCGCTGATGTACAGGAGGCCACATCGGGAACAGCAGGTGGAGTAGATCACGTCAGAGGAGGTGTCCTCAAAGTTGAAGGTTTGGGCAAAAAAATCTGCTTATGGAAAAATCCATGATTTGATGGCTCCATGCTTAGCTAGATTTTATTTTAAAAATTCATTTACAATATTAAATATTTAATAACTTGAACAACTTATTCTTGATTTTGTGTGGTATTTTGTTGGTATGTTTAACATTATTTTAGCTCTGCAGTGATTCTTCCAAGATTCATTTTCAAAGCAGATTTGCAATGTTACGTTAGGCAAAAAGGTACCAATGCTTGGAAGTGTGCACCACCGGTCTCAAGAACAGCACTTGCTCTCTGTTGTCAGGCTTCTGAATGGTCCTTCCATGAGCTAAGGTACTGTCCAATTCACGTCTACCCTATTGCAGACATTGAACTTTGTCCATGGAGCTGTAGTGTTACAATGCTGAGAACTCTATTCTGCACTCTGTACACCCTTTGCTGTACCTATTGTACTTGGGTTTGACCTGATTGTATTTATGTATAATATTATCTGATTGGATAGCATGCAAAAAGCTTTTCATTGTACCTCGGTACACTTGAAGAAGGGTCTCGACCCAAAACATCACCCATTCCTTATCTCCAGAGATGCTGCCTGTTCCGCCGTATAGTTACTCCAGCATTTTGTGTCTATCTTCAACCTAAATGTAATGTTGGGTGAAATAAATGTTCTGAAATTTAATTAAAAAACTAACTGGGATGACCGTTCCCCAGTTAACGTTCATAAAAGTGTTGGTATGAAATGAAAATTGGCTTTATTAGAGTAGCTTTAGGCTCAAACGCTGTTGCTAATTGGTTTCAGAAATTTGTCACACCTCCTTGACTTAAATGGAGAAGGCCTTTGCAAAAGAGTTAAGAATTAATGAAAGGTTAAATAACAGTGGTATGAGGAAAGTAACTATTTAGCTTTCTGCCTTTCAACCTTTAATGACTTGGAGTTCACGATCTGCGTATAGAACAGAGAGCACTGAGCAGCACAGTGGGGTCATCAACTCGGTGAAAGACGCTCTTTGGTCTGCCCGATCCTTGTTGACCTCCCAGCGGAGCGAGCTGTCCTTCAAGGAATGTTGCCGACTGGCCCACTGCAGACTGCAGGAGTACGTGCTGAGGGATGCACTGAAGCTCGGTGCAGCCAACGCTAAGGCCCTGTGGGGGAGGACCACAGTCTAGGGTCCTTCCGCTGCTGGACATGGGAGGCAGGGTGTGGTGGAGAGAGACGCCCCTTCAAATAAGGGATACTGGGTAAATGTCTAAATGTAAGTAAATGTCTAAGTGAATGTCTGTACCAAATGTAACCTCCGGAAATGTCGGATGGGCTTGTTTAAGAATATGTTTTGTGAATGATATTTATTATTTGAATAAAGTATTTTTTGATATAAAAAAAAAAAAAAAAAAGCACAGTGCTCAAAGACCCTTCAGCCCAAACAGAATGCCTCTGCTGAACATGGTGCCACGTTAATCTCATCTCATCTGCTTGCACATGATCCATATCCCTACTGTCACTGCATATTTTGTAGAGGCCTGGGCAAAATAGCACAGACTATAGTACTATGATACAAGTGCTGATAATAGGCAAGATAATGAATTAAGAAAAATCAATACATTCAGCAATAGAAATCTATCTTATGGATGCCTTCAAGGCTAAGGAGTAAAGCACTTTTGTTGTTAACTGCAAAAAAACATTGATAAGCATTAATGCCGTAACAGGTTTTTGATCTTTGCTGCTTCAAAATGTTGTGCCCGGTTGTGAAATATATTTATTTCATTAACCCTTTAAGTGATTTTACTTAAATCAAAATTTGTAGCCAGATATCAAGAACCCACTCAACACTTGATTCCACAGTCATTAAATGCAGGATATCTGCTTTTAGTTTGTTCATTTTGCAGAATATGGGTTTTTATTGCCCTTATTTAGTTACTCTTGAAAAGATGATGGGGAGCTGCCTTCTTGAAGGCTGGAGTCCTTCTGTTAAAGGGACTGCATAGTGCTGTTAAGACACTAAGTTCCAAGACATAGATAGGAATTTTAGAACACATGGGATCTCAGGTGAACAAGCCAGCTGGATAGAAAACTGGCTTGGTGGTGGGAGGCAGAGGGTGGTAGTGAAGTGTTCTACCACTCGCCTGGTAGCAGAAAGCAACTGCTTTATTTATAAAGGAATTAAAAATGGACTTAAAATAGTACAAATATCAATGCACATCACCCACCTCTGGCCTTGTACTAGATGGAAGTACATTGATGGACGAGCTGGCGATGGTTGGACCGAGCATACTGCACATCTTAAACGTTTCTTTGTCCTTTGACATGAGGCAGTAAAGGATACAAATATAGTTTGCATCATTTGCTGCATCACCATGGCAACCAATCGTTACAATAGAGCAGGGGTAGTTGCTGCCTACCGCAATTTTTATTGTTAGTAAAGGAATGCAAGGTCAATTTATGGAATGGCATCAAGCTCCTCCGATTTCAGGCAGCTATTCTATTCTAACAAAGATTACAAATATAAGTACCTCTTACATCCTGACTCCTGTTTTCTTGCTCCAACATTCTTCTGTGTAAACATCTGGTGCACTAACTTCCCACTGTCAACAGATCAGAAGTTGTATCTTTCCAGCTATAAAATCATCCAACCACTTGCTTCCTTATTATCTTCCAAATTGGTACTGACCTCGGCAACTCTTTGGTCTTGAGAGGTGAACTTTTTTTTTCGGAGCGCAGGTGGGGGTGATCTCAGAGGTTCATATGTTATAGAATTAGCCCATTGGGCCCATCAAGTCTACTCTGCCATTCAATCATGGCTGATCTCCCTTTCCCCCTCAACCCAATCCTCCTGCCTTCTCCCCATAACCCCTGACACGTACCAATCAAGAATCTATCAATCTCCGCCTTGAAAATATCCATTGACTTGGCCTCCACAGCTTTCTGTGGCAATGAATTCTATCCATTATGCAAAATCATGAGTGGAATAGATCAGGTAAATGCACAGTCTTTTACCCAGAGTAGAGGAATTGAGAACCAGAGGACATGGCTTTAAGGAGAGGGGGGAAAGATTTAATAGGAACATGAGAGGTAACTTTTTTACACTAATGATGGTGGGTAAATGGAACAAGTAGCCAGATGAGATAGTTGAGGTAGGTACTATCATAATATTTAAGAGTCATTTGGAGAAATACATGGATTGGATAGGTTTAGAGGGTTTTGGGCCAAGTGCGGGCAGGTGGGGCTCGTGTAGCCAATATTTGTACTCAACCACATTTGTACGGATTGGGCCAATATTTGTACTCAACCACATCCCGATGAAGGCAGGCATGCTAAACACCTTCAACACACAGGGATTGCAGGTAGGCACGGACTCTGTGGGCCAAAGAACCTATCTCCACGCTGTATAATTAATTGACTCTATCCCACTGTGTGATTAATTTTCAAACTGGTCATCTTCCTGACTTGTCTCTTTTCCAGCTTTAATTCATAGGGACAATTCTGTCCTATGTATCCTAATCCAAATATTTTTTCTGAATGAAAATAAATCATCCATTATTTTGGTCCTTCATATCTTTCATAGGTGTCTTTACATTTCTCCTGATGGATCAGACTCCTAACCTTCTGTTTCCCAGTTCTGATTCATTCTTCAACTTAGTTATGTACTACTAACCCATATGACAGTCGGTCAGAGTGAGAAATTTCCCCTTCTACTTAGCTTAGCTTGACTATCAATTAACCAATTTTTTGTCTTTCTGCTGAGCAAAACATTTTTCAAAATCCATCTTTATGTTTTGTTTCACCCGAAAAGTGTTTTGAGATTAACGCGGAATTTAAATTAACGTGTCAACAAAATTTGGAAACTGCTTTTCGTGTTTAGTTTAGAGCTACAGTGTGGAAACAGGGCCTTCGGCCCATCAAGTCCATTCTGACCAGCGATCCCCGTGTGGTGAAGGTGTTTGGCATGCCTGCCTTCATTGGGATGGTGTTGAGTATAAAGGTTGGGCAGCTGTTCTAGTCATTGGTAAGACCACACTTATAGTACTGTGTGCAGTTCCAGTCACCCAGCTATAGGAGGTTGTCATTAAATTGGAAAGGGTGTAGGAGAAATACATGATGCTACCCGGTTTTGCAGGCCTGTGTTATATGGAGAAATTGGATAGTCTGGGACTTGTTTCTTTGCGAGCAGGAGGCTAAGCGGTGACCTTATTGAAGTGTACAAGATCACGAGGGGCATAGATAAGGTGAACGATCAGTCTTTTTTCCCAGGGTAGAGGTTTTAAAAACTAAAAGATATAGGTTTAAGGTAAGAAGAAGGAGACTTAAGACTGTTCTCTGGGGCAAATGATTCACTGGGAGGATAGTCCGTATCTGGAATGAGCTGTCAGATGAATCTATAGAAGCGGATGCAATTACGACTTTTAAAAGACATTTGAAGAGATATCTGGATAGGAAGAGTTTAGAAGGCAGCACAGTGATGCAGCGGTACAGTTGCTGCCGTATAGCGCTAGAGACCCACGTTCGATCCTGACTATGGATGCTGTCTGTATGTAGTTTGTACGTTCTCCCTGTGACCACATGGATTTTGTCCGGCAGCTCTGGTTTTCTCCTACACTCCAAAGACATACATGTTTGTAGATTAATTGGCTTTTGTAAATTATCCCTACTGTGTAGGATAGTGCTAGTGTATGAGGTGATCGGTGGTCGGCACGGACTCGGTGGGCCAAAGGTCCTGCCTCCACGCTGTATCCCAAATCTAAAGTCTAAAGGGTTTTTGGATCAAATGGATTCATTGGGGTTAGTTCAATACGCCAACTTGGTCAGCGTGAACAAGGTGGGTGGAAGAGCTTGTTTCCATGCTGTACAGCTCCATGACTCTATGTAAGAGCAAGTTTAATGCTGTGAATTTGTACATTGTGAGTAATGAGTAATCTTGGCCAGACGATGATGGGTCCAGTTTGATTATTGCACATCCTTACGAAGGAAACTTTTTGAGTTTATTATTTAAGCCATAAACAGACACCACTTTGCTTGTTGGACTCGGGTGATTGTTTGAATTCAAAATCTTTTCTGATAGTATTGGCAGTTTAGCTTGACATGCAAAGGCATGGAGTTGCAAAACTACTTTTAAGTTGCTCTATTTTGTTATGTGGTGAAGAGATGTAGTGTGCTTCTTGCTGATGCGACAAGGTGTGACTCATTCATGATTATGCTGCTGGCCTTGTCGAGGCAGCGTGAGTTATAAATGGAGTCTCTTAGCAACATCCAGGTGTTCTTCAATTGGGAAAGGTATTGTCAGGCTTGTTGTATTCTGATTTAAACTGGAGGTCCAAATTTCAGTACGTTTGACATTGGTTCTGGTATCTTTCTTTGATATACTATGCCACTGGAGGACAGCTTACCAATTAAAGTGAAGAAGTAAGTACTCTTTATTTGTAAAAGGGCCTCGAGAGAGCGGAGTGCACTTCTACAATGTGATTCTTCCCACTGAGGCAGACAGATCCTTGCTGGGGAAGACTGAGAGACTCTGGGAGGGTTTAGTTTAGTTTAGTGTACATATCCAGCGCAGAAACAGGCCCTTCGATCCACCGAGTGGATAAATTAAGACTAACGTTTTCTGCTCGTGCATTTGTCGGCCCTTGAATTTCCTTAAATTTATTTGATTCAGCTTGGTTTGTTAAATAGAGAATAAAAAGCCCCAATAAAATCTTGAGTTGACAATTACACAGCAAACCAGTTATTTTGTTCATTAATGCTCCACTGAAATGTTGCCAACTGTACAATAGACAATAGACAATAGACAATAGGTGCAGGAGTAGGCCATTCAGCCCTTCGAGCCAGCACCGCCATTCAATGCGATCATGGCTGATCACTATCAATCAGTACCCCGTTCCTGCCTTCTCCCCATACCCCCTCACTCCGCTATCCTTAAGAGCTCTATCCAGCTCTCTCTTGAAAGCATCCAACGAACTGGCCTCCACTGCCTTCTGAGGCAGAGAATTCCACACCTTCACCACCCTCTGACTGAAAAAGTTCTTCCTCATCTCCGTTCTAAATGGCCTACCCCTTATTCTCAAACTGTGGCCCCTTGTTCTGGACTCCCCCAACATTGGGAACATGTTATCTGCCTCTAATGTGTCCAATCCCCTAATTATCTTATATGTTTCAATAAGATCCCCCCTCATCCTTCTAAATTCCAGTGTATACAAGCCCAATCGCTCCAGCCTTTCAACATACGACAGTCCCGCCATTCCGGGAATTAATCTAGTGAACCTACGCTGCACGCCCTCCATAGCAAGAATATCCTTCCTCAAATTTGGAGACCAAAACTGCACACAGTACTCCAGGTGCTGTCTCACCAGGGCCCGGTACAACTGTAGAAGGACCTCTTTGCTCCTATACTCAACTCCTCTTGTTACGAAGGCCAACATTCCATTGGCTTTCTTCACTGCCTGCTGAACCTGCATGCTTCCTTTCATTGACTGATGCACTAGGACACCCAGATCTCGTTGAACTCCCCCTCCTCCTAACTTGACACCATTCAGATAATAATCTGCCTTTCTATTCTTACTTCCAAAGTGAATAACCTCACACTTATCTACATTAAACTGCATCTGCCATGTATCCGCCCACTCACACAACCTGTCCAGGTCACCCTGCAGCCTTATTGCATCTTCCTCACAATTCACACTACCCCCCAACTTAGTATCATCTGCAAATTTGCTAATGGTACTTTTAATCCCTTCATCTAAGTCATTAATGTATATCGTAAATAGCTGGGGTCCCAGCACCGAACCTTGCGGTACCCCACTGGTCACTGCCTGCCATTCCGAAAGGGACCCATTTATCCCCACTCTTTGCTTTCTGTCTGTTAACCAATTTTCTATCCATGTCAGTACCCTACCCCCAATACCATGTGCCCTAATTTTGCCCACTAATCTCCTATGTGGGACCTTGTCGAAGGCTTTCTGAAAGTCGAGGTACACCACATCCACTGACTCTCCCTTGTCAATTTTCCTAGTTACATCCTCAAAAAATTCCAGTAGATTTGTCAAGCATGATTTCCCCTTCGTAAATCCATGCTGACTCGGAACGATCCCGTTACTGCTATCCAAATGCTCAGCAATTTCGTCTTTTATAATTGACTCCAGCATTTTCCCCACCACTGATGTCAGACTAACTGGTCTATAATTACCCGTTTTCTCTCTCCCTCCTTTCTTAAAAAGTGGGATAACATTTGCTATTCTCCAATCCACAGGAACTGATCCTGAATCTATAGAACATTGAAAAATGATCTCCAATGCTTCCACTATTTCTGTACCTTTGGGAATGCTTTACAAAACCATTTTTCAGCTGACTATGGTACATACAATCAACAAGTCTCTGAATTCAAGTTTTGCAATTAACATCAAGAGCTAGCTCAAAGAATTCCAGGCAATATTACTTCCCACGCCACTATGTTATTGTTGGATTAATCTCACCACCCTCCCTCCATGAGTATTGATTACTCGTAAAATGTAAATTAACTACTGCCAGAGCAGATTAGGACATTGTTTTATTGTAGAAAAATGTAAGGGTGACACAGTGGCGCAGCAGTGGAGCTGGTGCCTTACAGCGCCAGAGATCCGGGTTCGATCCTGACTACGGGCACTGTCTGTACGGAATTTGTACGTTCTCCCTGAGACCATGTGGGTTTCCCCGGGAGCTCCGGTTTCCTCCCACACTCCAAAGACGTGCAGGTTTGTAGGTTAATTGGCTTTGGTTAAACTGTACATTGTCCCTAGTGTGTTGGATAGTGTATGGGGAATGCTGGTCATCTGGACACGGTGGGCCGAAGGGCCTGTTTCTGCGCTGTATCTTTAAAGTCTGGTATTTCGGATGCTATTTATAATAACTGATGACACCAACACAATTTCCAACTACCAAGTGGGTGTTAAGATTCTGTGAAGCCTCTTTCAATTTGACGGATTCTGAGCTTTGGAGGTATCGACTGGCAGGCTTACGGCAAAGGTGTAAGGAAATAGAATAGTGCAATTCCCTCATTGCAATGCCTGTCACTACCAATTTCACATGACTTCTACCAACAGGGGAATGCACCTGTTATCAACCAAGGTCATAAGGTCATGTGATGGGAGTAGAATTAGGCAATTCAGCCCATCAAGTCTACTTCAATCACAGCTGATCTATCTCTCCCTCCTAACCCCATTCTCCTGCCTTCTCCCTATAACCTCTGACACCTGTACTAATCAAGGACCTATCTCTGCCTTAAAAATGTCCACTGACTTGGTCTCCACAGCCTCCTGTGGCAAAGAATTCCACAGATTCACTACCCTCTGACTAAATAAATTTCTCCTCATCTCTTTCCTAAAAGAACGTCCTTTAATTCTGAGGCTATGACCTCTTGTCCTAGACTCTCTCACTAGTGGAAAGATCCTCTCCACATTCACTCTATCCAAGCTTTTCACTATTCTGTATGTGATGATCCTTAAGTCTGCTAAAATTGACTTGTAAGCTTCTGTGCCTTGGGGAACGGTCCAAACTGGGGAGAAATGTGTCTCTACTCAGTTCAAGCAAATCATTTTCAATCTTTTGCCAAATAGTCGAGGCTTCTGTTAAGAATTTGTTTGTGTACTTTACAACAGATAAGATGATTCCAAGTTCCAGCTTGGAACTGCTCTGGAAATATCTTGTTATTGAATGCCAAGAATGATGTGCCTTGGAATGATGGAAACATGGCACATGCTTTCCTGAAGCTCGGCACTAAATGCTGGAGTAACTCAGCAGGTCGGGCAGCATCTCTGGAGATAAAGAGATAAAGAATAGGTGACCTTTCGGGTCGAAACCCTTCTTTGTTCATAGCTTGTGGAGATTTTGCAGTGGAGCAGACAAAATGTGCAGGAAGGAACCTGCAGTTTACACTGAAGATACACAAATGCTGCCTGACCCACTGAGCTAGTCCAGCATTTTGTGCCTATCTTGTAAACCAGCAAATGCTTTCCTGATCTATGCTTTATTTGAGTTTGCCTTCCACCTCCCTGACTGGATCGGGCCTGTGTGTGCCTCGGCATTCCGGTATCAATACTAAAAGAGTTGTGGCTCCTTCAGGTCAGGTTTGAAAAGTATAAGAAAATAACTGCAGATGCTGGTACAAATCGATTTATTCACAAAGTGCTGGAGTAACTCAGCAGGTCAGGCAGCATCTCGGGAGAGAAGGAATGGGTGACGTTTCGGGTCGAGACCCTTCTTCAGACTGTTATGTCTTTCAAGCTTGGCCCACAGATGAGATTTATATATTCTCTAATTTCATGTAATGTCTCCACCCCATGCGCTCACATTACTCCCACCATCTCCCACAACCCTTGCTCCTATCTGGTCATCAGCTACCATCCCTGAAATCTGCTTTGCTCGTTTATCTTCCTTTTGCATCCCCCTTCTGTCCTCTTCCATCCATGTCTCTCCCTCTGTCTTTGCAGTTCACTCCTCCCCTTTCTTTACCTGACACCCTATTGTCAGATGGGCAGATTGAGCAACAAAGAAGTCAATCACACCGCCCCGACCATTGATCAACCGCTCATGCTATTTTTATCCCACACACTCGGTACAATTTATGGAAGCCAATTAACCTACAAACCTGCATGTCTTTGGAATGTGAGAGGAAACCAGAGCATCTGGAGAAATCCCACACGGTCACAGGGAGAACATACAAACTCCGTGCAGACAGCACCATTGGTTGGGATCGAACCAGGGTCTCTGGAGTTGTAAGGCAGCAACTGTACTGCTGCGTGATTGTGCTGCCCTGTAACATTGACCTGGTCAGCATTGCTTCCTATTATAACCTGTGAGGTGTTATTTCCCTTGATATTACATGATGGGTCATTCCTCAAGGAAGGACACCACCTGTTGGCCAGAGGTTCTGTATGGCCAAGACCCTTGAAATCTCATCTGTATCACAGCCTGCACTTTCATATCCTTGGTGAAAACAGTCAAGCTTTGATTAATATCAAAGTTGTTTCGTTTAGCGATAGAGCATGGAAACAGGCCCTTTGGCCCATCCAGACCATGCCAACCTTCAATCGCACTCGTTCTGTTATCCCACTTTAACATCCACTTCTTACATGCTGGGGACAATTTGCAGTACCCCATTAACCTACAAACCTGCACGTCTTTGGGATGTGGGAGGAAACCCATCCAGGGGAGCTCGTGCAAGCCCTGTACAGGTTGCACTTGAGATCAGGATCAAACTGTGTTTTCTGGCGCTGTGAGTCGGCAGTCCTGCCTGCTGAGCCACTGTGCCGCCCTTCTGTATTGTGATATCTCAATATTGGCCATGTATAGATTTTAGAGATACAGCGTGGAAATACGCCCTTCGGACCACCCAGTCGCGCCCACCAGCAATCACCCGGGCCGCTGGCACTATCCTACACACTAGGGACAATTTACAATTTCCAGAAGGCAATTAACCTCCAAACCTGTGTGCCTTTCAAGTGTGGGAGGAAACCGGAGCACCCAGGGAAAACCCACGCCAGTCACAATAGACAATAGGTGCAGGAGGAGGCCATTCGGCCCCTCGAGCCAGCACTGCCATTAAATGTGATCATGGCTGATCAGTCTCAATCAGTACCCGTTCCTGCCTTCTCCCCATACCCCCTGACTCACAGGAAGAACGTACAAACTCCGTACGGACATCATCCGTAGTCAGGATCGAACACGGGCTTCTGGCGCTGTGAGGCAGCAGCTCTACCGCTTTGCCTATTTTAATATTGGAAAATGGTATGTTAGATTGCTTTGTTTGGAGCTTTTATATCCACCAACAGGTCATGCCACAGAAAGACCACAGGTTTCAATGCCACATCAAGAACTCAGCTTAGCCCATGCATGTCGGCACTACTTGTCACTCTATCTATGCACTCTCCAACATTGTGACATGTATTGGCGTATAATTGAATCTTCATTAAGCCTGATGAACCTTTGCTTAATTTGCCATGGCACATTGTGCGGCTGATACCTAAACTTAATTTTATTTTAACTCGTCTGGAGAAATTGCTCTCAGAGTTCTCATTAAAACATGTTGTTATTCTCTCATGTAGCCGCTCCACTGCAGAATTATTTGTAATGTATGGATTTTTATTTCCATTTGCAAGCCTCACGCTACTTCAGATCCGTCTGACACCAGAGCTGATAATATGCTGATACTATAGTTTTCCTTGGTTCACTAAAAATTGTATTGAGCGATCTCTTGAGAGGCAGATAACTTTTGTTCTTGAGGAAGCAATTAGTCGATACTTTTTCTGCTCCATTGGTAAGTTGATGACGGTCAGATTCAAACTTGTTTTAACAGAAATACTGTGGAAATGTAACATACAGCAGCATTTGCGCGGCACAGCATTGCTGCCTGACAGCACCAGAGACCCAGGTTCGATCCTGACTACAGTTGCAGTCTGTACGGAGTTTGTTCGTTTTCCCCGTGACCTATGTGGGTTTTTCCTCAGGGTGCTCCGGTTTTCTCCCACACCCCAAAGACGTCCAGGTTTGTAGGTAAATTGGCTTCAGTCAAGATTGTAAATTGTCTCTTGTGTGTAGGTTCGTGCTCGTGTACGGGGATCACTGTTTGGCACAGACTCGGTGGGCCGAAGGGCCTGTTTCTGCGCTGCATCTCTAAACTAAACTAAACAGCACAAACCACCTTCTCTACTTGTGTAGGTTTATTATTGGCGGATGTACCGAAGTGCTTGCTTTCCAAGCTCATCAGATATACTGTACATGAACACAATCAAGCCTAACTTGAGTACAATAGAGCAAAGAGAAAGATGTAGAGTGCAGAATATATTTCTCAGGTTGAAGAATCGGGGTTGTACACAACTTGTGGAAGGACTGTTCAGAAGCCTGATAAAAGAGGGGAAGAATCAATGGTTCCTGGTTCTGGTGGTGTGCACTTTCAAGCTTCTCTACCTTCTGCCAGATGAGAGCAGGGAGAAGGAATGACTGAGGTGCGACAAATCTTTTATGTTAGTTGCTTTCCCGAGGCAGCGTGAATGGTGGGGAGTCTGGTCTGTCTGATGGACTGGGCTACATCTACAAGTCCCTGCAATTTCTTGCAATCTTGGACAGAGCTGTTCCCAAACCAAGCTGTGCTGCAACCTGACAGCATGGTTTTCGATCGTGCATTTGTAAGTGTTTGGAACAGTCGTTGGAGATTTGGCGAATTTCCTCGGTCTCCTGAGGAAGTAGAGGTGTGGGTGTGCTGTCTTGGCTGTTGCTTCAGTGCAGTTGGTCGATGACAGATCATTGGTGATATTTACGGCAAGGAGCTTGAAGCTCTCAACCGTTTTTACCTTGGTACCAATGATGCTGATTTAGGCTAAGCAATCCACCATGCCTCCGGAAGTCATTAACTGGATCCTTCGGCTTGCTGACATTGAGGGAGAGGTTGATGTCCTTGAGGCAAATTGAGCACAGTATATCTAGCCACTGTTCATGCACAGGGACCTCGTTTTGGGTACTATTAATTGGAGCCACACTAGAGTGCAATTTTGGTCACCCTATGACAGGAAGGATATCGAGACTTTGGAGAGGGTGCAGATGTTATTTACCAGGATGCTGCCTGGATTTGAAGGTTATTAGCTACAATGAGAGGTTGGACATACCTGGATTGTTTTCCCTGGAGTGTTGAAGGTTGAGGGGAGACCTGATAGAAATGTATATAAGCGGCATAGATAGGAACAATGGTCAGAATAGTATAGCAGTATATCTACACATTTGCGATGAAGATAGTACTCTGGGTGATACGATGCCTAATCCTAGTGATGTTACTCCAATCTAACACACAGGCTTTCATAGAGGCACTAACCTCTATTTTCCCAGTGGGACAGGCAGCATCTCTGGAGAGAAGGAATGGGTGACGTTTCGGCTTCAGTCTCAACCCGAAACGGCACCCATTCCTTCTCTCCAGAGATGCTGCCTGTCCTGCTGAGTTACTCCAGCTTTTTTGTGTCTATCTTTGGTTTAAACCAGCACCTGCAGTTCCTTCCCACACAAACCTCTATTTTAAGTTGAGGCTAGACAGCTGTGTGTGGAAACTTCGAAGGAGAAGGCAAATTCTTTTATGGAAAAATTTGCTTGGAAGACAGGTTTTCCCCTTTCATACAACTCGATTTCAATATTTTATTAGCTATACTGTACACCTACTGAAAATAAGCAGCTTAAAATCAGGATTTTTGCTCGTAAATCCTGACCCATATTTTAACTACCGTTTAACTACTCCATTTCCAACAGGTTTGGAGACAACTGCCATTTATGCAACGAGTATATCAGTGACGTAACATTCCCCTTCAACCTGAGTGATCCATCTTCAGGGATAAGCTGAAGATTCAATGACTGTGAAGACAGTTTGCTGCTGGCATTTTTTCTCATGGTTAAAAAGATTTACACTCAATTCAAGGTTAACACGAAAGGAACATTCTACCAGCCACATAATGGCAGGTGCAAAGAACAGATTTTTAGTTTAGAGAGACAGCATGGAAACAGGCCTTTCAGACCATCAAGTCCGTGCCAGACATCGATCACCATTCAAACGTTTATCATATCATATCATATCATATATATACAGCCGGAAACAGGCCTTTTCGGCCCTCCAAGTCCGTGCCGCCCAGCGATCCCCGCACATTAACACTATCCTACACCCACTAGGGACAATTTTTACATTTACCCAGACCAATTAACCTACATACCTGTACGTCTTTGGAGTGTGGGAGGAAACCGAAGATCTCGGAGAAAACCCACGCAGGTCACGGGGAGAACGTACAAACTCCGTACAGTGCAGCTCCCGTAGTCAGGATCGAACCTGAGTCTCCGGCGCTGCATTCGCTGTAAAGCAGCAACTCTACCGCTGCGCCACCGTGCCGCCCTATCACTGTAATCAATTATTATTGCAAAAAAACCCCCAGTTAAAATACTAGAGGATGGCACAGTGGCGCAGCAGTAGAGTTGCTCCCTTGCAGCCCCAGAGACTCGCGTCCGATTCACCTTCACCTTCTCCCTGTGACCACGTGCATTTTCTCTGGACCCTCTGCTTTTTACGCACACTCCAAGGACGTGCAGGTTTGTCGGTTAATTCGCTTCTGTAAATGGTAAATTGTCCCTTGTGTGTCGGATAGTGCTAGCGTGCAAGGTGATCGCAGGGTAGCACGGACTCGGTGGGCCGAAGGGTCAGTCGCCACGCTGTATCTCCAAAGTCTCGCCTCTCTACCAATGTGTTATGATTGAGTCCGTCCTCACCTTCTCCATCATGGTCTGGTTTGGCTCAGCCACCAAGCACGACATCCGGAGGCTGCTACAGATCGTTCGCACAGCTGAGAAGGTTGTTGGCTGCAACCTTCCCCCCATTGACGAACTGTACACTGAAAGGGCCAGGAAGCGAGCAGGCAAGATCATCTCTGACCCCTCTCACCCTAGCCACACACTCCTTGAAGCACTTCCCTCTGGAAGGCGACTCCGGACTGTCAAAGCAGCCACAGCCAGACATAAATATAGCTTTTTCCATGAGTGGTAGTTCTACTCAATAACCAAAGTCTGTAGTTTCTTTTTTGCTCTGGTTTATTTTCACCCACATGTTTAGACCGTAATGTTGTATCCTTATTGTTTTGATGTGTTTATGCTTTATTCTTAATTGTTACCTGTATGTTTGTGTTGTCATTTGTGAGCGGAGCACCAAGGCACATTCCTTGTATATGCACATACTTGGCCAATAAACCTATTCATTCATTCATTATGGTATGATGGATTGGTACAGTGTTAATCTAGTGGCACTAAGTGGCACCAGCCTATTTAATCGAGTTTATTGTGTTTACAATACTTTGCAGACAATTGCGGATGGAGCACCACAAATTATGCAATATTTAGCTTAATTTCTGATGATTTGAGCTCCTTGTCAAACCTCCTCACGTGATCCTTGAGAATCCAAATGGATTTCTTCATGTAATTGTTCTCCTGAAGTGCTTCATTCTGCAATCCCCAATGCGTCACGACTAATGATGTGATGTAGTATGATTATGCTGATCTGAGACAGTCTGGAGTGTAAAGTACGAAAAATATATATGACCTTCATCAAAATGTACTTAGCAGTTCGGAAGGTGATTACACTTTTTTGTAGGTTGTGTTTAAATTGACAAAATACAAAATGTCTTGAGTTTAATGAATCTCCATTTGAAAAGCAGCCTTATTTGTAATTCTACTTGACACTAAGTGGTTCTCAACTTTGTTCAACATGGTAATAATCTCATTAGCTGCAGAACTCTGCAGTAGCTTTTTCTGTTAATCTGCCAATATCTAAAATATTCTGCCAAAGCAAGGAGTGACATCAGCTTGTTGTCGCTTCTGATGAATGACCTGGTAATGGGTCCTGAAGCTGCTATTCTGTGGCTCGAGTCCTGCATAATTGATGCAATTGACATCATGAATAAAGAGCGTGTCTGAAGAAGGGTTCCGACCTGAAACGTCGCCCACCCTTTTTCTCCAGAGATGCTGCCTGACCCACTGAGTTGCTCCAGAACTTTGTGTCTATCCTATGGATAAAGAGCGTTAGGGTACCATGAAGTTTAATTCATGTGGAGTCAAACAGCGTGGAAACAGGCCTTTCCGCCCAACGTGCCCACATCGATCATCTGCACTAGTCTCACCTGCCTGTGTTTGGCCCATATCCCTCTAAACCTGTCCTATCCATGTACCTGTCTGAATGTTTCTTGAACTGTGCAATGGTACCTGCCTCAACTACCTCCTCTCACAGCTCGTTCCATACACCCACCACCCTTTGTGTACCCCACGTGTCCTATTCAATCCCATTCTCCTGCCTTCTCTCCATATCATATCATATCATATATATACAGCCGGAAACAGGCCTTTTCGGCCCTCCAAGTCCGTGCCGCCCAGTGATCCCCGTACATTAACACTATCCTACACCCACTAGGGACAATTTTTACATTTACCCAGCCAATTAACCTACATACCTGTACGTTTTTGGAGTGTGGGAGGAAACCGAAGATCTCGGAGAAAACCCACGCAGGTCACGGGGAGAACGTACAAACTCCTTACAGTGCAGCACCCGTAGTCAGGATCGAACCTGAGTCAACGGCGCTGCATTCGCTGTAAAGCAGCAACTCTACCGCTGCGCTACCTCTGACACCTGTACTAATCGAGACCAGGGCAGCCTAGTTGGGCAGATGAAGACTTTATTCCTTGAAGTGCAGGAAGATGAGTGTATAAGATCATGAAGGGGATAGGTAGAGTAAATGGACATCCTTTTAGCTACAGTAGGGGAATCAAAGACCGTAGGACATCAGTTTAAAGGGAGAAGAGAAAAATTTAATAGGAACCTGAGGGGCAACTTTTTCACATAGAGGGTGGTGGACATATGGAACGAGCTGCAGGAGGAAGTAGTACGAGGCAGGTACTATAACAACATTTAAAAAGGCATTTGGATAAGTACATGGATAGGAAAGGTTTAGAAGGATAAGAGCCAAACGTGGGCAAGTGGGACCAGTGTAGATGGGGGCACCTGGAATGGCATGGCAAGGTAGGCCAAAGGGCCTGTTTCCTTGCTGCAAGACCCCTCAGCCCACTGAGTCCACACCAACCATCGATCACCCATTCACACCAATTCTATGTTATCCCACTCTCTCATCCAA
The DNA here is from genome assembly GCF_053455715.1 of Rhinoraja longicauda. Lineage (NCBI taxonomy): Eukaryota > Metazoa > Chordata > Chondrichthyes > Rajiformes > Arhynchobatidae > Rhinoraja > Rhinoraja longicauda. The sequence continues at coordinate 15,338,463 of NC_135976.1, read as the reverse complement.
TCTCTCCACATGAGGGGCATTTTACAGAAGCCGATTAATGTACAAAACCCGCATGTCTTTTGGATGTGGGAAGATACTGGAGCACCCGGAGGAAATGCATGGGGTCACGGGGAGAGCGTGCAAGTTGAAAACAGTCAGCACCTGCGTTCAGGGATCGAAACAGGGTCTCTGGTGCTGTGGGGAGCAGCTCTACCAGCTGTGCCACTGTGCCATCCTTGCTTGCTGCATCTTGTCTATTAATGTAATAACACACATTAATATACATAATTAATAATACATTTATGTGCAGGTGGTTTAATTGACCACCATGAATAACTCTTTAGTGTAGATATGAGAAAAAACATAAGGTAGTGCAGCGGTGGAGGTGCTGTCTTCCAGTGCTAGAGATCTGGGTTTGTGACTATAGGTGCGTCGTTATGCGACTGGATCCTGGACTTCCTGCTGGAGCGGCCGCAGGCAGTGAGAATGGGCCTGCACCTGTCCTCCACTATCACCCTGAGTACCGGCACACCACAGGGCTGTGTTCTGAGCCCCATGCTCTACTCCCTCTTCACACACGACTGTGTTCCTGCATTCGACACCAACACCATTGTCAAGTTTGCAGACGACACAACGGTGATCGGGCTGATCACCAACGGTGATGAAACAAACTACAGAGCGGAGGTGCAGAACCTGGCGGACTGGTGCTCTGATGCTGGTTGGCGCGGACTCGCTGGGCCAAATGGGCCTGTTTCCACGCTGTATCGCTAAGCTAAACTAATTGTGTGAAGGTAGTTTAATTAACCACCATGAATTACTCTTTAGTATAGATATTAACAAAAATGTATCAAAGGGAAGATGCTGCAAATTGTAGAGCTGCAGGGAAATAATAGGTGGGAGAATGAATCTGGTGGGTTTTGTTCATTTGGGTACTGGCTCAGATCTGATGGGCGGAATGGACGCCTTTTATTTCATAATTAGCAAGTGAGAAAAAAAAGTATTTGCACATACCCAATAGGGCATTCCACAATCTCCTAAACAACTGCATCTTCTTCCCATGCAATGTCTCCATCAAGTGATGTTACAATATAGAGTTTGTTTTATTTTAGATTAAAATAAATATTCTTTACTCAAGCGATCCAATGTTTCTCATCATTTTTATTCGCATGCAGTGCTCGATATCTGGGAACAAATCAAAATAAGATCCCAGCTTTACAGCTGATCAAGAGCATTGAGATTACCAACACATTGTGTGATGTGTCAAACTTCATTGTTGAAAATAAAATCATAATGTTGTTTGAGTACGTTAATGGAACCCAAACCTCAGTGACCTTAATATTACTGTTCATGGAGGCATGACAATCTGTTCATAGAAATAGCCAGGGGACACGAAACTCAATAAACGTTATTATAGCACAATAAAAGTGATATCTTAGAAACTGTTGGATGTAATGGCATCATGAGAATGCTGAAGGCTATTCCGTCATACTCCCCAGACTACTACAGGAACAGATGCATAAATCCACTTAAAAGACAAATGCCCAGAAATTCGAACATATAGCCTGTTTCAGATTCAAAATGAACTTTTCTCAAAGTGAAGCACAATTGCACCCATTTCACATCACTCGACGAAATTCAACAGGCAATTGACAGCCCAAACAGGAAGATACAAACAGTTGCTATGGAGCATTGCGTTCAGTTTCGGTCACCCTGCTACAGGAAGGATGTAATTAACCTGGAAAGAGTCATAAAGTTCAGAAACAGGCTTTTTGGCCCAACTTGCATACGTCGACCCACTTGTCCCATGTGCATTATTCTCACCTGTCTGCATTTGGGCCATATCTTTCCTATACACGTACCTGTCCAAATGTTTCATAAATGTGTGTAGTCTGAAGAAGAGTCTCGACCCAAAACGTCACCCATTCCTTCTCTCCAGAGATGCTGCCTGAGTTACTCCAGCATTTTGTGATAACTTTGATTTGTGCCAGCATCCGCAGTTATTTTCCTACATAAATGTTGTGATGGTTTCTGCCTCAACTATCTCTTCTGGCAGCCCGTTCCAGATATTTACCATCCTTTGTGTAGTAAAAATAAGTTTTCCCTCAGGTTCCTATTAAATCTTTCCTCCCTCACCTTAAACGTATATCTTCTGGTTCTTGATTCCCCTACTCTCCTCTATTCATTTAATGTTATTACGCATCTCTATCAGATCACCCCTCATCCTCCTGCTCGCTATGGAGTAGAGTCCTTGCCTGCTCAACCTCTCCCTGTAGCTCAGGCCACCAAGTCCTGACAACATCCTCATGATTTTTCTCTGCATCTTTTTCCAGCTTAAAAGCTGTTGTAGTAGAGAGAAATTAGAAGATTTACGAGGATGTTGGCAGGACTCGAAGTCCTGAGCTGGATGGAGAGGTTGGGCAGGCTAGGACTTTATTCCGTGGAGTGCAGGAGGACAAGGAGTGATCCGATAGAGCTCTATATGAAGTTCTGAGCTAATAGAATTGATTATGTGGCTGTGGTGTTCTGACATGATCTAATCTGATCATCCACATTGTAACTGCACCATTATTGAAAAGATTTTCTCACCTTTGTAATAACCTGTCTTTCCACACAAAGTAACGTCATAAAAATGATGATCTAATTGATATTTCACTTTCCTATCCCATCCCTGATTGCAAGAATGTTTAGGTTTTTTACTGTTGCAGGTACAGCAAAACGCTTACAAATCAAATAATACTATCCACGAATACGATCACGACAAACACAAGTACAACGGGTAGAGCAAAGAGAAAAATACCAGAGTGCAGAATGCAGTACCTCAGCATTGTAAAATATTGTTGTACAGCTGGAAATAGTGATGGACACACAATGCTGGAGTATGATGTTGCAGTTGTAGAAGTGAGGCCACACTTGAAGCATTGTGTACAGTCTAGGTCACCCTGTTACTGGAACAACATCATTAAGCTGGAAAAATGACAAAGTCTGACGGGAATGTTGCCAGGACTTGAGGGCCTGCATTCTAAGGAGGTTGGACAAGCTATGACTTTATTCTCTGCTGTGTAGGAGATTGAAGGGTGCTTTTGTAGAGGTGCATACAATCACGAGGGGCTGGGAAAAGATAAAGCTCGGGGCATACAAGGTGAAAGCGAAAGAATTTAGAATTTAGAAAGGTAATGTAGTTTCAACTTCTTCACACAAGGGGTCGATGCCTACATGGAATGAGGTGCCAGCGAGAGTGTAGATATTATGTTTACTGCACAGAGAAAGTGGTTGAGGCAAGTCTAATAACATTTAAATAACACTTAGATGTGTATATGTAGACAAGGCTTTGAGAAAGATAGGCCAACCATGCTTTAGTTTTTTTAGTTTAGTTTATTCATGTGTACAAGAGGTACAGTGAAAAGCTTTTTGTTGTGTGCAGAAAGACATGATTACAATCAAGCCATCCATTGTGTGCAGATATATGATAAAGGGAATAATGTTTAGTGCAAGATAAAGTTCGATTAAAGGTAGTCCGAGGGTCTCCAATGAGGTAGATATTAGCTCAGGACTGCTCCAGCTTGAATGGGCATCTTGTTCAATATGGATGTTGGGTTGAATGACCTGTTTCTGTGCCATATTACGCTTTAACATGATAACTCCATAGAACTGAGTGGACATCTTTTTGGCCTGAGAGAGCTTTAGTTGTTTTAATTTGAATTTATTGGGGTAATTAAAATTATTTCAAGTATAATTAAAAGTTGTGAAATTGATGCAAACAATGAGTTCGGCTGCAGGGAACTTCAGCGGTTGAGCTGATTACCAAGAAAAATGAGCAGAACGCTGATTTTTGAAACTGGCACAAGACATGACAGCAATTGCTTCCAAAGAACACTGGTGGTTTGGCAAAGAGGATGCATAATATTTGGGTCTAGCAAAGCCCAAATGTGTCTTTAACTTGAAACAAAAACTGTAGCTCTTGGAAATCTGAAACTGAAACAGGAAATGTTGGAACACACTGCAGTTTAGGCGGCATCTGCTGAGAGGCAGAGTCTGTAATTAGGGTGGCACTGTGGCGCAGTGGTAGAGCTACTGCCTTACAGCATCAGAGACTCGGGTTCGATCCTGACTACGGGTGCTTGTCTGTCCGGAGTTTGTACGTTCTCCCCGTGACTTGCGTGGGTTTCCTCCGAGATCTTCGGCTTCCTCCCACACTCCAAAGACGTACAGGTTAATTAGCTTGGTGTAAATGTAAAATTGTCCCTAGTGTGTGTAGGGAAGTGTTAATGTGCGGGAATCTCTGGTCGGCATGGACTCGGTGGGCCGAAGGGCCTGTTTTCACTCTGTATCTCTAAACTAGCCTAAACAATTCAGGTCTATGAATTCAGTAGAACTGGAAAGGTGGAAAACAAATGTGTTTTAGGTTATAGTTTACAGGTGGAAAGAACAATGATGTTTGTCATAGTTAGAAATCAGGAATGTCCAAGCAATAATTATCTTTAGTACTGGTGATTAAAGAAACTGAAGAGCACATAGGAACTCTGAGAGACAGAGCACAGGAATTGATAGGAATCAGAAACAAAAAAGAATGGGGTGGCTCAGCGATAGAGTTGGTGCCTTACATAGCCGGAGACCCGGGCTTGATCCTGACAACGGGCGCTGTCTGTACGGAGTTTGTACGTTCTCCCCGTGACCGCGTGGGTTTTCTCTGGATGCTCCGGATTTCTCCCACACTCCAAAGACATAGAGGTTTGTAAGTTAATTGGCTTCTGGAAATTGTAAATTGTCCCTAGTGTGTAGGGTAGTGCTAGAGTACAGGGTGATCGCTGGTCAGTGTGGACTCAGTGGGTGAAGGGACTTTCCACACTGTATCTCTAAAGTGTGATGTCTTGAGAGGTCGGGAGCTTTTCTCTTGAAGGTTGGGAGGTGTGGGTGCCGGAAATGAAGACAGAAACGTTCTTGTTTTCAAACTTAAATTCCATATATTTAGTCTTTACCAAAAACAGGTAAACTTAATTGTTTGCAGACAGGTACACAAAACCAAAACAGGTAGTGAAATCAAAACTGTAGCTTGCTGCCTTCTTACAAAATATAACTCTGCCTCTCTGCCTCTCTGCCTCTCTGCCTCTCTGCCTCTCTGCCTCTCTGCCTCTCTGCCTCTCTGCCTCTCTGCCTCTCTGCCTCTCTGCCTCTCTGCCTCTCTGCCTCTCTGCCTCTCTGCCTCTCTGCCTCTCTGCCTCTCTGCCTCTCTGCCTCTCTGCCTCTCTGCCTCTCTGCCTCTCTGCCTCTCTGCCCCAGTCGTTGTCTCTCTCCTTAAATATACTGCTTCCCTTCCCTTTTAGCTCTCTCACTGAGGCAATCAGCTCATCTGGTTCAGCTGGGCAGCAATCAGTGTCGGCAGCAATCAGTGTCAGCAGCAATCAGCAGCAATCAGTGTCAGCAGCAATCAGTGTCAGCAGGGCAGGCAGCCCTGCTGACTATGGGTTTTGTAGTCTTTTGCTGGCAGCCATGATGGTTTGTAGTCCTTGTTGCATCCACCGGGAGGAAATGTATCTCCCCTCTATGACTCTACCTCTCATGATATCACAAAAGTCTAAAGAGAATAATGGATATAAGGACACATGGGCTGGAGTAACTCAGCAGGTCAGGCAGCAACTCTGGAGAACATGTGACTGAAGAGGGGTCCCAACCCGAAACATGTTCTCCAGTGATGCGGCCTGACGCTGTGAGTTACACCAACACTCTGCGTCCTTTGTAAACCAGCATCTGCAGTTACTTGTTTCTGCTTCGAAAATATTGGAAATATACAGTAGTTTGGAAGCTACTTTGCGAAGAAAACTCGAGTCAATGTTGCAGGGGATCATCTTCCACTGGACTGGGCAGTTCTGACCTGAACAGTGAAGTTCCCCGAAACTGAGTCCAAGGCCTACCTGTGGCTAGAAACAAGACAAGATACTGTTCATTGAGTGAGCTATTGCCATTCATTGATCGCCACCATCGACACTCCGACAACCCATCAATCACCATCAACACCCTGTCCTCTGGAGAAATCTCTTGTGTTTTTATCTGCTTGGTAAATGGAAAAATGAAGTTTCCTGAGAAGGTGCAGCTGGGGCGGTACAGTGGTACAACGGGTGGAGCTGCTGCCTCACGGTGCCAGAGACCCTTGTTTGATCCTGACCTTGGGTGCAGAGTTGGGTGCGTGGTCCTTCTATCTGTGACCACGTGGGTTTATCTGGATGTTCTGCTTTCCTCCAACATCCCAGCGATGTTCGGGTCTGTCGGCTAATTGGCCTCTGTAACTTGCTCCTAATGTGTAGGGAGTGGATGCAAAAGTGGGATAATGTAGAACTAGTATGAACAGGTGATCGATTGTTGGGGTGGATTCAGTGGACCGAAGGACTTGTTTTCATGTTGTGTCGCTAAACTAAAACTAAAGATGCTGGTTAATACTCAAAAGGACACCAAGTTATGGAGTAACTCAGCAGGTCAGGCAGCATCTCTGGAGAACATGTTTAGGTGACATTTTGGGTCGAGAAGGATCTCAACCTGAAACATCACTCATCTGTTCTCCAGAGAAGATGCCTGACCTGCTGAGTTATTTCAGCACTGTGTCCTAAAACAAAGGATAAACTTGGATATTGATGATAGTCTGATGTCTAAAGTCTAAGTGTATTAATTCTAATTGGGAAAATAATAGAAATATATGATGATTCGTTTAAAATTTTAAAAACAGCACAATGAAAGGGTTATTTAGGTTGTACTGTCATCGTTTTTTAATCTCATGGGAAGAAGCCATTTTAGTAACTGAAAACAAGAGGATTAAGAATGTCTGGATGTATGCAAGATGAATGGGTGATGAGTTGAGGAAATGTATAGGAAGGAACTGCAGAAATGTGTAGGAAGGAACTTCAGTCTGATGAAGGGTCTTGACCCGAAATGTCACACATTCCTTCTCTCCAGAGATGCTGCCTGTCCCACTGAGTTGCTCCAGCATTTTGTGTCTATCTTAGGTGATGAGTTGATATAGGCTGCAGTTAGTTTCTTGAAAGACTTCTTCTTGGACTGAAGTTGGATTGTATAAGTGCTATCTAGCAGGTGTTGTGTCCAGTGTCCAATGTGGTGCGCAGTGTGGGATCTACTCATTCTACTGGAAGTATGCTGCCCATCATATTGGTCTGAGCTGTTGGACCCATGTCAAGGGTGCATAAATAGTGGTCTCACTGTGCAAGCTGCCCAGACTTTAGTCACCTTTCCTTTGCATCTATAATTCCTCATTTAGAGATAAAGCGTAGAAACGAACCCTTTGGCCTACCGAGTTCATGCCGACCAACAATCACCCGTGCGCTATTCTATGTTATCCCAGTTTTGCATCCTACACACTCGGGGCAATTTACAGAAGCCAATTAACCTAGAAAATGTCTTTGTAAAAATAGATGCACAGGAAAGGTGACTAAAGTCTTCGGGATGTGGGAGGAAACTGGAGCACCCGGAGAAAGCCCATGAGGTCACAGGGAGAACGTACAAGACCATTACCAAACAAAATCTGACACCAAACCATAAAAGGATATTTTTTGGAGCCAAATAAAGTTTAGGTGGGGTTTGGGTGTTAAGGGGAAAGAGATAGATTTTAAGAGGCATCTTTCTGGAGGAATAAGTTTCAATTCCAAACAGATTATAACCTGGCAATCAATCACCCAGAGCATCACAATATCATGTATCTGCACACAGTGCAGATATATTATATTGACCAATTGTTTTGAGTATCAACTCTATCGGAAGGTATTTTCTCAAAATTATTTCTTCTGGTGTGTGAATAATGTAGCCTTAATTGCATTCTCAAGGATAAAGTCTTTTTAGTGTTTTTATTTTCCTGTGGTGCTATAATATATTATAATATAATCCTTGTATTAGGAATGGCAGAATGATTTCAAACATTCTTTTCTTCTTGAGGATATATATAGCAGATTAGTCTTGTTACTTCGCAATGGACAGAAGGTATGGTTACTCTGAGATGGAGGGTGTGACAATGGGCAAGAGGGTAGCTCTTGGGGCTAATGGAATCAAGGGATATGGGGCGAAAGCAGGAACTGGGTATGGGTTTTGGATGATCAGCCATGATCATATTGAATGGCGGTACTGGCTCGGAGGGCCAAATGGCCTACTCCTGCATCTATTTTCTATGTTTCTATGTTACCCAGCGCATCTAACTTTGTTGAGCTTTATACAGGGATTGGACAACTGTATGGAAAAGTATTCAATGTCAGTGAAAGACAAAATACTGGAATAAATCAGCAGGTCGGGCAGCATCTGTGGAGAAAACGGATGGGTGACGTTTCCTATTCCTTTTCCCCTGAGATTCCACCTGGCCCGCTGTGTTACTCCAGTTTTTCGTGTCCATCTTCAGTGTAAACCAGCATCTGCAGTTCCTTCCAAAACAATATCAATGCCATGTTCATTAGAGAATAAAAAGCACAATTCCAATTTATGGAATGCAAGGAGAACATTAATTGTGTTCTTTCAATATTGTCTTTTTTCACCTTACAATAAACCAAATAATCTCAAAATGTAACATTGATGGATCTAATTTTGGATGCAATTGATCTTTTCAAATCGATAGTTACAAATGACAGCTTTACCTTGCTCTTTTATCTTCAACAGTACAGATGCTTGAAAACTGGTCAGAGTGTATATGGTAGCGTATAGATATTATTTGCAGGTAAAATAACAACATCGAATAGACACTTGGACAGGTACTTGGATGGGACAGGTTTTGAGGGATGTCGACTAAATGCAGCCTAGCTTAAAAGGGAAAATTTGGTCAGCATGGATGAGTTGGGCCGAAGGGCCTGTTTCTGTGTTGTTAGACGTAATCTACAACTCCAGAATTAAGAGCGTTTTGTCATAGTGTCAAGAGTGTCTTATCATGTATCTGTACACTGTGAGTGGCTCGATTATTGTCTTTCCGCTGACTGGTCAGCATGCAAAAAAAGCTTTTCACTGTACCTCGGAACACATGACAATGAATTGAACTGATATGTACAGAACGGAACAATGTAATTCTTACTTGCAGGAACACAACAGATATATAAACACAATACTCAATAGATAAGAAAATAAACAAAGACAACCTATGACCAATTGTTAGGTATTATCACTTTTGGAAGATATTGTCTCAACTTTTTATGTTCTGTGGAGCATGAATGTTGAGCCTAAATGGATGAGGTCTGTGTAATAGTCTTATTCCTGTGGCGCCATGATATAAATATTGTCTCGTTAGGAAAAGCACAGTGATTTTTTAAATTCTATGTTTTCTTGAGGGTACAGCAGATTAGTCTTCAAACGTAGCTTAGATGTTCGTCTAAAGTGTTGTGCAGCTGGACAGTAAATTGACTTCAGTGAAAACTGAGGTTTAACGATAATTGAATTATGTATAACGGAAGTCATTTATGTTCAAAAGTAGGCCAAACAACGGGTATAAATGGATCTGAGTAGGCAAAACCAAAAAACACGTGATTGAATGTAGCCATTATCCCCAAAAGTGGGACAGGATTCTGAGTAACAAACTCTTGTTAAATGGATGATGTATAACAACTGCGACCAAGAGATTGCATTTTAAACTTGCCACTTTCATTTTTTTTTGTTCGGTGTGACGAAAATTCATGTAATTGAGGGCTATTCATGTATTTGAGGGCATTCTTGCTATTGAGGGCGTGCAGCGTAGGTTCACTAGGTTAATTCCCGGAATGGCGGGACTGTCGTATGTTGAAAGGCTGGAGCAATTAGGCTTGTATACACTGGAATTTAGAAGGATGAGGGGGGATCTTATTGAAACATATAAGATAATTAGGGGATTGGACACGTTAGAGGCAGGAAACATGTTCCCAATGTTGGGGGAGTCCAGAACAAGGGGCCACAGTTTAAGAATAAGGGGTAGGCCATTTAGAACGGAGATGAGGAAGAACTTTTTCAGTCAGAGAGTGGTGAAGGTGTGGAATTCTCTGCCTCAGAAGGCAGTGGAGGCCAGTTCGTTGGATGCTTTCAAGAGAGAGCTGGATAGAGCTCTTAAGGATAGCGGAGTGAGGGGGTATGGGGAGAAGGTAGGAACGGGGTACTGATTGAGAGTGATCAGCCACGATCGCATTGAATGGCGGTGCTGGCTCGAAGGGCTGAATGGCCTACTCCTGCACCTATTGTCTATTGTCTATTGTCTATTGTAAGGTGTTAACAAGCATTGTCAGAAATCAGTTATGATGAGCTTGAGTGGTTTCTTCCTGTGCTACCAACTCCATGATCAGACATAAACAGTGGCAGAAAATTAACAGCAACATGTCAAGGTATGATGGAAATTCTGGACGAGCCCAGTAGCTGACCTTAACATAAAACATAGTACAGCATGGCAACAGGCCCTTCAGCTGATTCAGCCCATCTACCTCTTTGGAGACCCTAGTTCTATCTTTTATCGGACTTGACTGGACTTTATCTTGCACTAAACATTATTCCCTTTATCCTGTATCTGTACACTGTGGATGGCTCGATTATAACCATGTATAGTCTTTTCACTGAGTGGATAGCACGCGACAGAAATGCTTCTCACTGTACTTCTGCACGTGACAATAAGCTAAACTATCAAAAGTGTTTCTTTATGCAGGGTGTGCTGGGTGCCTGGAACGCACTGCCAGGGGGTAGTGGAGAGGATGCAGAGGAGGTTTACCAGAATGCTGCCTGGATTAGAGGGTTTCAGATACGGAGAGAGGTTGGATAGACTTGGATTCTTTGTTCTGGAACATTGGAGGTTAGGGGGAGACTCGATAGAGGTATATAAAATTATGATGGACATAGATAGGTAGACAATCGCAACCTTTGCTCCAGGGTGGAACGGTCCAACACTGGAGGGCATAGCAAAATTGAGAGGGGGAAAGTTTCATGGAGATATGCAGGACTAGTCTGCTGGCATGTTTTATGTATGCAGTGTTGGGGATTGGAACATATTGCAAGGGGTGGTTGTGGAGGCAAATATGATAATGGAAATGAACAGGCTTTTTTTTCATTTCATTTCATTTTATTTTATTTCGAACATGTTAAAAGACATCAATTAAAAAACAAAATAAACAAAAAAACAGAAGAAATACAAGGAATTTCATCCATTACTTAACATGTGCGAAAAGGAGTAGGAAGAAGTGTGAACTTATTTAATCCCACCCCCATTCCCTAATCAATATTTATCAAGTATTGTCTATAATAACTAATACCTAAAATACATATATAACTACATATATACTCACTCACCCCTACACTCATGAATATACCTATTTACACAATAATGTCTATATTAACTACATCTGATATATATACATACATTAGGCCAATCATATACATACATATACCCGACCATTTACATACAAAATATAAATACAAATATAGTCACCCACCCGTATAATAAGTCAGATATTAATACAAAAATACTCATACACCCTTATATGTTCATATAGATATACTTATTTAAATAATGATGTGTTATTATATGTAGACCCTTGGTGACTGTTAATCCCCCTTCTCACTGTACCTAGAAAAAATCATGTGTTTATATTTGTTTTTAAACTGGATGATGTTTGAACATTGTTTTAATTCCACATTCATTCTGTTCCATAGCTTTACTCCACTGATTGATATAGAAAATCTTTTCATTGTTGTTCGAGTATTGCGAATCTTGAAATTTAATTTTGGTTAGGCACATGGAAGTACAGGGCAGAGAAGGATATGGATCATGTACAGAGATTAGATTTTGTTATCTTGGCATCATGCTTGGCACAAACATTGTGAGCTGAACGGTCTATACTGTGCTATATCCAAGCCTTTGATGATGCCAAATTAAACTAATCGCTTCTGCCCACACATGATCCATATTTCTCCATTCCCTGTATATCCATGTGCTTATCTAAAAACCTCTTAAATTGACAATAGACAATAGGTGCAGGAGGAGGCCATTCGGCCTATTATAATGCCACTATTATATCTGATTTCACCACTACCCCTGGCAGTATGTTCCAGGCAAATGCCACTCTGTATCTAAAATAAAAACCTTCCCAGCACATCCCCTTTAAAGCTTATCCCTGACACCATGAAGCTATGTCATCTAGTCTATTTTGTTCTTGTACCAGGCACCTACCATTCTCTGTGTAATGAAAAACTGCTGTACCTTCCCATCTCCTTTAAACTCTCCCCCTCTGATCTTGCACCTTTGACCTTTCACAGTTTGTGCGCCGTATTAGGTTGGTTGTCTGGATCTGGACCGTTATAAGATAAATAGGGCATCTGTTACCAATTTTTCAGGGCATGGCCATTTTCTCTTTTAAAATATAGGCATCCTGTTCAATCTAGGCTGTTGGCAACTCTCCTAGGCCCTAATCCCTAAACCTGGATGGTTTTCTGTCCTCCCAGTACCAGAGTGCTGTTTTTCTTGCTTATAACTCTTGGGCCCCATATTCTCCTTGGCTTCCTGCCACACAGATCTGCTCAGCAGACTGGCTGGTCCCACCCCATGTGGCACAATCATTGAAAATTGTGATCTGTCTACATTTCTTGTGGCTAGTCTTCAGTAAAGATGAACACTAACTTGCTTTAATCAGTAAGATCTCTTCTGAGCAGATCTAGCCATTGAGAAGATATCCAACTCAATCGTACATCTTGGCATCATGCTTGGCACAAAGATTGTTGGCCGAAGGACCTGTTCTGTGCTCTACTGGTCTATGTCCATGCCGAAGACTATGCAAATTTAATCTAATCTCCTCTCCCCGCACCTGCTCCATGTCAGTCCATTCCCTGCATATCCATGTGCCTACCGAGAAGCCACTATCATATCTGATTCAACCACTACCCCTGGCAGTGTGTCAATTCCCACAAGGAGCAGCACTAGCATCCACCGTCTCTCCCATCCTCATTGCCTTCCTGGCTGTCCCCAGGCCCGGACCACCAGGACAGCTGCCCTCCTCTCTCCAACTCAATTCAACAGATCACTTTAGATAATTTGTCCACGCTGAAATCACTGAAGCATTTGTTCTCATTGTGTCCTGAAGTGATCATAGCAAGGGAACTGGATGATCTAGGAGTTAGAAATAGCTCAATTAATATACAATATTGGTCTTAGCTGGAAATTTTCACTGAATAAATTTCTTCTTCATTGACTTCAATGATTTTGCAACTTAAATTGCACTTCATTCTTGGATTTGGAAGCAATTGCACAATTTCCTTTAAAAACAATAAACTGCTTCTGTTTTTACAATAGCGTGGCACAGCTGGCACAGCTGGCAGAGCTGGCAGGGCTGTTGCCTCACAGCACCAGAGACCCATGTTCAATTTTGACCTGGTGGGTTTCCTCCAGGTGTTCCGGTTTCCACCCACATCCCAAAGATGTGCGGGTTTGTAGTTTAATTGGCCTCTGTAAAATTTCTCCGAACTTTTCAGGAGTGCTTGAGAGAGTGCGATAACGTAGAACTTGTGTGAACGGGTGATCAATGGTCGGTCTGGACTCGGTGCGCCGAAGGGCATGTTTCCGCGCTGCATCCCAAAACTAAATCAAACTAATTAATTTAAACTAACTTATGGTTGACATTTCATGCTCTGACTGCCCTTCATCTAAAGACTTTGTCCTCACTCCCACTTAATTTATTTGTAACAATATTCAGTCTGTGTTGGACACAAAAAGCTGGAGTAACTCAGTGGGTCAGACAGCATCTCTCGAGAAAAGTAATAGGCGACGTTTCGGGTCGAGACCTTTCTTCAGACTCAAATTCAGTCCAGCATCTGCAGTCCCTTGCCACATATTCAGTCTGTTTTACTGTGTTTGTGATCGGAAAATTCAACTTAGCTCTGTTTACCCGAACATAACCTGAATAATCTCAAATATTTCTATTAGATTATTCTTAAACCTTTTAGATCCAGTGAGAAAAGCTCCCAATTCTCAAAGCCTGCAGCTTTTCACTGTTTTCAATTTCTGTTTTCGATTCACAATCTTGGACGTATTCATGAATATATCAGCTTCAAAGTTCAGATCATTTATACTTGCGGTAGTCAGCAGAAGATTGGTTCCAACATAAACTCCTGAACACCATTATTCATCACACCTTTCCAATTCTTAGAAAAATACTGTTTCCAATCCTTTGTTTTGTGTACTTAGGCCATCTTTCTGGCCATGTGATAGACACACAATCCTGAAGTAACTCAGCGGGTCAGGCAGCATCTCTGGAGAAAACGAAAGGTGACATTTCGGGTCAGAGCCCTTCTTCAGACTGAAAATAAAGCAGACATTCCAATTATGTGAGATCCTGCAAATCCTCCAACTGCTTTTTATTAAAATGCTTTTGAATAATACATTCACATGTAAATGGTATACAAAAGGTATAGAAGTGTAGAAATGCACACCATCAGATTGAGGGAATTTCTTCCCAGCTGTTATCAGACAACTGAATCATCCTACCACAACCAGGGAGTAGTGCTGAACTACTATCTACCTCTTTGGTGACCCTTGGACTATCCTTGATCGGACATTGCTGGCTTTTCCGTGGGGGATCTTATTGAAACATATAAGATAATTAGGGGATTGGACACATTAGAGGCAGATAACATGTTCCCAATGTTGGGGGAGTCCAGAACAAGGGGCCACAGTTTGAGAATAAGGGGTAGGCCATTTAGAACGGAGATGAGGAAGAACTTTTTCAGTCAGAGGGTGGTGAAGGTGTGGAATTCTCTGCCTCAGAAGGCAGTGGAGGCCAGTTCGTTGGATGCTTTCAAGAGAGAGCTGGATAGAGCTCTTAAGGATAGCGGAGTGAGGGGGTATGGGGAGAAGGCAGGAACGGGGTACTGATTGAGAGTGATCAGCCATGATCGCATTGAATGGCGGTGCTGGCTCGAAGGGCTGAATGGCCTACTCCTGCACCTATTGTCTATTGTCTATTGTCTAAACCTTATTCGCTTATTATGTGTCTATACACTGTAAATGGATCAATTGTAATCCTGTTTTTCTGCTGATTAGTTTTTCTTTCTGCTCATTGGTTAGCACGCAACCAAAGCATTTCACTGTACTTCATTACGTTTGACAATAAACTAAACTTGACATGTCAATTTTGAAACATTGCAATATTTCATTAAATAATTCCACTCGTTTGGTCAGGCACGACTTGCTTACCTATCTAGATTGCGGATTTTCATAGTTTAATTATTTACCTTGCCCTATAATTGTTGCCCAACAACCAAGATCAAGACAGTGCTGGAATAACACAGTGGGTGAGGAGAAACGTCTCTGGAGAACATGGATAGTACTTTAGTACATCAGAGATATTGCGTCGAAACAGGCCCTTCGGCCCACCGACTCCATGCTGACCAGCGATCACCCCTTACACTAGCACTGTCCTACACACGAAGGACAACTTACAATTTTACTGAAGCCAATTAACCTTCAAACCTGTATGTCTTTGGAGTGTGGGAGGAAACCAGAGCACCTGGGAAAAACTCATGTGGTCACTGGGAGAACGTACAAACTCCATACAAACAGCACCCTGAGTCGGGATTGAACCCAGGACTCTGGCGCTGTGAGGCAACAACTCTACCACTGTGCAGAGATGATGCTTTAGGTTGGGACCCTTCTTCAGACCCCAAACGTCACATATCCATTCTCTCCAGAGATGCCGCCTGACCTGCTGATTTACCCCAGCACTTGGATGCTGGAAATCTGAAATGAAAAACAAAAAAAGAAATGCTGGAAATGCTCAGCAGGTCATCCCAGATCTGGCCAGACCTGCGGGGATTTGCAATTATTTTTTTTTAAAAATGTTATGGAGAATGAGCTTTCCTTTAAAAGATTGCTTTTTGATGAAAATTGGGTTAATTGAATTTGTTCAGTAATAGCTGCTTGTTATGTTGATTTGCAAGGATTGTTGTGTGCAATCATGCTACGTTGTCACAAACTATCTTTTTTGATGACCAACTGCATTGATGTGACACCCAAGAAGCCACATCAATGCCTCTAGTTCCTCAGCAGATTCTGAAAAATTGGCATGTCTCCAATGACTCCTGTAAACTTCCACAGATGCACCATGGAAAGCATACTGTCAGATTGCATCACAGCTTGGATTGGGAACAGCTTTGCCCAAGACTTAGGCTTTTTTTGATTTAGAGATACAGCGCAGAAACAGGCCCTTCGGCCCACCGGGTCCGCGCCGCCCAGCGATCCCCGCACACTAACACTATCGTACACCCACAAGGGACAATTTAAATTTTTTATTTATTTTTTAACATTTGCCCAGCCAATTAACCTACAAACCTGTACGTCTTTGGAGTGTGGAAGGAAACCGAAGATCTCGGAGAAAACCCACGCAGGTCACGGGGAGAACGTACAAACTCCGTACAGAACAGCACCCGTAGTCAGGATTGAACCTGAGTCTCCGGCGCTGCATTCGCTGTAAGGCAGCAAGTTGTAGATGCAAGCCAGTCAATCAGAATCCCAAGCTTTCACTCCATCTACCCTTCACACTGCTTTGGGAAAGCAGCTAACGTAATCAAAGACCTTTTCTAACCTGGCCATCCTTTCTCCCTCATCACATCAAGCAGAGGATACAGAAGCTTTGAAAGTACATTCCACAAGGTTTAGAAACAGCTCCTTCCCCTCTCCTGGCAGGCTCCTGAACGGTCCTTCCTTAAGCTACGGTACTGGCTGATTCACCTCACCTCCATCTCAAGGGACAAGAGTTGAGAGTTTTAAAATGTTATATGTACCAACAATGGAACAATGAAAATCTTAACTGCAGCATAACAGGTCTGTAAATGCAATTAATAATCATAATAGTATGTGAGACCAAAGTCCTTACAACAACCAAGGACATTGCATGGAAGTTCCTAGTTGCTGAGCTTAGTGTTGTGTAGTGTTCAAGAGTCTGATGGTTGCTGGGAAGGGGAAATCGCAAATATTCTTAAGTTTTATATCTACATCTTGTCACGAATCTTGTCGAACCCTAAGCCTAATTTTGGCCTTGGCTCTTAAATAATGGTGTTGGTGTGGCGGCTCCCAAGGGTCGGGCCATACTACTACCGACCCCTCGGCACGGGAATGGACCAGTCCAGGGGGGCGGTCCGGTACTACGTATATAAGGACAAGGTTTTGGGCGCGAAGCCATTCCGGCAGACTCGACCCGTCTGATAACCAAGGAATAATAAAACAGAACGTCCCGAAATACCCCGGCTTCTCGCCTTTAATTCGGGCCTCTTCCGACGCGCCACATTGGGGCTCTTTGTCTTTAGATTTATAGACATTTATGTGGAAACCAGAGACCCGGGTTCGATCTTGACCAAGGGTGCTGTCTGTACGGAGTTTGTACGTTCTCCCAGTGACCTCGTGCGTTTTCTCCGGGTGCTCCAGTTTCCTCCCACACTCCAAAGACGTACAGGTTTGTAGGTTATCTGGCTTCAGTTAAATTGTCCCTGGTGTGTTCGGGTCGTGCTAGTGTATGTTGTGATCGCTATTCGGCATGGACTCGGTGGGTCGAAGGGACTTTTTTAGCATTGTATCTCTAAAATCTAAAGGTCTAGATGCTATCTGACCTGCTAAGTTACTCCAGCACTTTATGTTCTACGCAGGATTCCAGCATCTGCAGTTCCTGGTGTCTCAGTTCCAATTAGGACTGATTTTTTAAAAAAAATCTTGTATTTCTTTAATTTAACCAAATAAAAAAAGCAACAAATACATTGTCGTTTCACTCAATAAGCTTTCAAATTCATTGAATTATAGCTGCTGTTTGCACAATGTTTTGACTCTTATTTTCTCTTTTTCTCAGGAATGCTGTGCATCATGTTAAACCTTTGAGTCTGATAACTGATGACAAGACATCCTATTTCTGCCTCTTTTGGAACTGATTCAGTGGGAGCGAAAGGGCTAACAAGCTTGGTTCAGGAGGCACGTAAACTAGTTCATAAATCTCAGGAGAATTTCTACCAACTGATGCAAAGCAAAAACGCAACAGGAAACTAAACGAGCTACAATAAACACTGCAAGCGCACTTGACAAGTGAAAATTTAAAATAAAACTACAAACCTCAGCAATGCTCAATAAGTTATGCAGCAAAAAATAAGTGAGCCTATTTCAACTCCTCCACAGATGTCTTTTGAAGAGCTTGATGGGCAAATTCTACCTTTTGTTCGGTGCTTTCTAAGCGGATATGAAATAATTGCATAGACCCCAAACTCCACAGCAACTGGAAGACAATATTTTTTTTTCCTTGCAGCATTATGCCAGAAATGATTATTCCATGACAATGGCATATAAAAGAGATCTCTATTTTTGGTCTGAGTGTTTATCGTTGTTTTTATTTCTGTTTAGTTTTCAATGGCTTGTCCCGGTTATCGGCAAGCCGAGAGGACCTTCGCGTCCCCATATGAATTCCATTAGGCTTGATGGGGACATAGCCCTGGGGGGGCTTTTCCCCGTGCATTCACGGAGTGGGTCTGGTGCTAACTGTGGACAGCTGAAGAAAGAGAAAGGGATACACAGGTTGGAAGCAATGCTGTTTGCCTTGGACAGGATCAACAACGATCAGGAACTTCTTCCCAACATAACACTGGGTGCTCGGATCCTCGACACTTGTTCCAGGGACACCCACGCCTTGGAGCAGTCTTTGACCTTTGTCCAAGCTCTGATTGAGAAAGACAGCACCGATGTGAAGTGCATGAGTGGAGGACCACCAATCATTACCAAGCCAGAGCGAGTGGTGGGAGTTATAGGTGCTTCAGCAAGTTCTGTATCCATAATGGTGGCCAACATATTGCGTCTCTTTAAGGTAAGCCTTTCTTATTGAAGTAAATATATTTCTGTTGTTACTGAGGCAATGCCAATCAAATGATAGATCAACAGGGTTTTATTGAAGAAAAATTATCTTTTGATATTTTTCAGATTTTTGTATGAAAACGGGTTGTATTTCTGTATAATGCAATTATGTTTTACCTGGAGAAATGTTACGATATTGTACAACATTAATGAGGAATTTCCAAATATATACATGTCTTAAATTAACCGATTTTTATTATTGGTGAACTGCAGAAATTAGATTGACTAATTCGTGCCCCACACATCTTCTTTAAACTCTTCCCAATTCTCTGACTAATTCTTTACAAAGCGAGTTGTGAAACTATTGTTGCCAAACCAGAATTTATTCCTTCATCATTGGTTATCTGAGAACTTTGGGGAACAGGTTTAACTCTTTCACACCCTCTTCTTCTTGCGTTTGAGGCAGCAGAAATTATGTAACACCCTCCAGGCGCTCTAGCCAGTGCAATGTGCTGTTGTCGAGGACCGTGAGGTCTACCCCTTCACGAGGGGGACAGTGAAGTCGAACATGACGTGCTGCGCTGTTTGCTAGTCTGCTCCACAACGCAGGCTGCTGATGAACGAAACCCCCAACGATGCATGTTGGTGTTGAACCGGCCGACCCCTGTGCGGAGCCGGTTCAGGGCGACCCACTCTTTGCGGGGCATGTCCGAGCCGGGTGGGGCTGTGGTGTTCGGTGCGACAGTGAATTGAGGAGGTCGCGATGTTTGTTCCCAGCTGGTTCTCCATGCTCCTAGTATGTTGAAACCGGAGCCACAGAGGGTCGCTGCATGACGGGAGAAAGGGTGACGAGATGACAGGCGTTGAGGTCCCAGTTGCTGTGAATCCTGGGCGAGGTGGTGCAAAGGATGTTTGGCGTCCGATGGGGCCTTGCACACCAGCCTATGAGTGAAGAACTCTCTGCGAAGCTTGGCGGGCTCGATACCTGCGAGCACCGGCAGGGGATCCGTCGGAGTAGGGCGTAGGCAGCCGGTGATGATCCGCATGGTGTCGTTGAAGGTGGCGTCTAGCTTGCTGGTATGAGCGCTGCGGCACCATGCTGGGGCGGCGTACTCAGCGGCGTTGTACACGAGTGCAAGAGCACTGGTTCGAAGAGTAGATGTCCTGGCGCCCCATGACGATCCGGCCAAGCATCGCAGGAGGTTGTTCCGTGCCGAGACTTTAGCACGGAGAGCTTCAAGGTGTTGCTTGTAGGTCAGCTGCCGATCTAGTTTTCACATCTGAGAACTCTAGAGAGCAGGTTTTGCGTGCAAGTTGTATATTTACAAAGCTTTGCAAAGGAGGGAGGGATGGATGGATTGAGCCTTTCAGTTGAGAGAGAATGAGCATTGTCGACTCAATTTCCATCGAGCACCACCCACTAACTTAAACGCATTGATTCAATAATAATCAAAAATAGAATCAACAAGCACTTTTTCCACCAACTATGAAGATTGTACATGGAACCAAGTCAAATGTAAATAGGTGGATTTGTATGGTGATATCACAATCTTGATAGATTATTGAGTAGTGATTGATTTGACCTTTCCATTCCTCTGCCTTCCAGCCACTTTAGAGTCATCTTGTAAAGAGGGTGTAGATTCAAACTTTGGAATATGCCTCCTGTATTGTGTTATTGTATTTCAAAACATTGAAAAATTGATTTACTGTATTTATTCTGGGAAATATTGTTTTGGAACTGTCTGATATTTATTATTGTAATCTTGTAAGAGGCAGCACTAATAGGAAGTGGCTGCATTTCAGTGTCAAAACGGGAGTGTTTCAATGTATTTTAGTGCACAGCAGTTTAGATCCATGAGTCTGTCAAGCTATATAAATTGAATTCTATGCTTATAATGTTGAATAAATGTTTTCTCTTGAGCATCAGAGGTTGAGAGACATCCTGATAGAAGTATGTAAGAATTATGAGAGGCATTGATAGGGTAGACAGTCAGAATATTTTTCCCCAGGATGGAAATGCCAAAGACTAGAGGGTAGAGCTTTAAGATCAGTGGGGCAGAGTTGAAAGAAGATGTGTGGGCAAAACATTTGGCCCCTACAAAGTGTGGTGGGTGCTTGGAATGTGTTGTTGGAGGTAGTGAAGGAGGCAGATTGATGGTGACATTTAAGAAGCTTTTGGATAGGCTCATGGATATGCAGAGCATGGAGGGATATGGATCACGGGCAGGCAGGTGAGGTTAGTTTACCTTGGCATCATGTTCGACACAGACATTGTGGGCTGAAGGGGCTGTACTGTTCTATGTTCTAAAAAAGCAAAGAAAGCTCAACCTGCAAATAGAGAACATTCAGAAGCGTGGGTGTGTAGGTTCAAGATGACCAAGGTTCGAAGGTGCCTGATCCAAGATTAATTGCTGAGACATAGATGGCAGTGGTTTTGATGCAGGGTGATAAAGGGGATCATGATGGTCATGCAGACAAGGTTTGAAAGAGTGGAGCTGCGGAAATTAATGTCGGCTCACTTCCAAGACCTTGACCAGCCCACCTTTTCACTTCATTTTCAGTGTGAAATGGGAATTTGTTTCAACTGTCCAATCTCACCCGCTGCTCAGGATAATCTTACCACTGCTGCCAATGAAAGAGTAATACTAGTTGGTTAATTCCTCAGTCACATATGTGGCAAACTTGCATCTCATTTGGGCAGTCTCCCTGTAATGTCCAGTGATGAATTTTGAGGACGAACCACATCTTAATTTTGCATGATTATGGTGCACCGTTTCAGCACAAGGGCAAACCTCATCTGTTTAATTCCAAATACGTATGTATCTTGTTTCCTTAATGCATTGATTGTCTGAAGTCACCTTTGCCCCAATAAATAAGAAACAGAAAGATTGCAGTGATTCCAGACCTGTGTCTCAGCATTGTTCACGATCCATTCGGCAAAACACCAGCCTAAATTTGCTCTCAAAATTCTCGGGTGGCACAGCGGTAGTGTTGCTGCCTTACAATGCCAGAGATCCGAGTTCGATCCTGATGACGGGTGCTGTCTGGACAGAGTTTGTACGTTCTCTCCATGATCACGTGAGTTTCCTCCCACATTCCAAAGACGTACGGGTCTGTGGGTTAATTGACCTCTGTAACGTTGTAAGTTGTCTCTCGTGTGTAGGATAATGCCAGTGATCGCTGGTCGGCATGGACTCGGTGGGGTGATGGCCTTGTTTCCGCACTGTACCTCTAAAGTCTTAAGAAATTCACTCTCATTTCATATCAGTAATCAAAGGCATTTCTGAGCATGTCAGGCAATTAGTCTCTGGCACTTCATGCAAGCTGAATAAAATATTTGCATCAGTGACTTCTCAGAAGAAATGAGAGTTGTTCAACCACAGCATTCATTTAATGTGCCTTTTCATGTGGTGATCTTTCATCTCTGACCGATCCAATTTTCTCTCCTGTCGTTGCTGACATAATAGGGTGTCAAAGGTTACGGGGAGAAGGCAGCAGAATGGGGTTCAGAGGGAAAAATAGATCAGTCATGATTGAATGGCGGAGCAGACTCACTGAGCCAAATGCCATCATTCTGCTCCAAAATCTTATGGTTGTTTGGAGTAATAGCATAGCATGAATTTGTATAAGAAACATGCATAGAACTGGTTGAATCTAAGCTTCTCCTGTGTGTTCCTAAGTTTTACAGGGAGTTAGAGTTACCTGAAAGGAATCTGGACAGAAAAATAACAAGGTTGTATCTATCAGTAAGTGAAGACTGACGGCACAGTGGCGAAGGGGTAGAGTTACTGTATTATAGTGCCAGAAACCCAGGTTCAGTCCTGACCACGAGTACTCTCTGTACGGAGTTTGTACGTTCTCCCTGTGACCGTGCGGGTTTTCCCTGGGAGCTCAAGTTTCCTGCCACATTCCAAAGACCTGCAGGTTAATTGGTTTTTGTAAATTGTCCCTAGTGTGTAGGACAGAACTAGTGTAAGGGGGATCGCTGGTTGGCGTGAACTCTGTGGGCCAAATGGGCCGGTTTCCACACTGTATCTCTAAAACTTAAACTGAAATATGAAGGCAGCCCATCTTTGATTTGGGATGGTTATTAAATGTTGGGGAAGTCGCAATTTAGAGTATGAGAGAACGCAAGCGTCATAATTGTGCAGAACTCTGGAAGTGGGTCAAGTAATTAATGGAGTTGAAAAGAAATGCACTGCAGTGTAAGGTGTTGAATTTGATTGTTTAAAAAAAAACCCTAGAAGGTATCTCATAAATCACCTGAAGAGTCTGCAGGAAAGTTTCTGTGTGAAAGTGTTCAACTTGAAAATTCACGGAAGCAAGAAATATTCAGGGTGAAAAAATAAAATAAAACATATGAAAATACGCGGTGGATGATGATATTTATATTATTGCCAAGTGTGCAATGGTTTGAATAAGATTCACTCAGTCTAATAAGGTTACAATTTTATACTTGACATGATTTAGTCACCATCCCCAAAGACTGCATTTAACAACCATTTTGCCTTTCCTTGAACTATTTTGCAATAGTATTTGGTTTCACATAATTAATTTTGAATGCTGCATTATATTAGAGCTGTGCAAATAAAGAATGTTATCTCAGAAATCCATATCAGAGATTTTATTATATTTAAATTGATTAAAAATGATGACCTGATTTGGTTACATAAACAGAGCAATTGATCATTGGCACTCTGTAAACATGAATAATCGGGCCAAATGTTAGAAGATTGACACTAATCTTTAGATAATTATCACTTAGATTTTCATGGGAATTAATTTTTATCCAGAAATGTGGAAAGTCTATTAAAATATTTATATTGGGAGCTTTCTGCTGTGATTTTTTAAAGATACCAAGAGCTTCCTACAAGGTGAAACTGAGTAGCTCAAATGACAGTGATGTTTAGTTTAGATTTACTACGTGGAAACAGGCCCTTCAGCCCACTGATTACGTGCTGACCAGCAATCACCCCGTATAATAACACTATCCTACACACTCGGGACAATTTACAATGTTTACCGATGCCATTGAGCCTACAAACCTGTACGTCTTTGGAGTGTGTGAGTAAACCCAGGAGGAAACCCACACGGTCACTGGGAGAATGTACAAGACACCACTCGTAGTCAGGATCGGACCCGGCACTCTGGCGCTGTGAGGCAGCAACTCTACCGCTGCACCACCGTGTCGCTCACCCAGTCTTCAGACTGCTGAAGGGTCCCGAACCGAAACATCATCCATATTTCATTCTCCAGAGATGTGGCCTGACCCGTTGAGTTACTCCAGCACATTGCTATGCTTTCTATGCTTCCATCCCTAGCGACCTCAGTCTCCGAGGCCAATCTCTCCGTGAACCCTCAATGTCTGGCTATGATGATGTACCTGGTCACATTTTCAAAACCGGCATGGCCCGACTGGCTAGAATACTTTGCGGACATAGGCAGCCTTTCATGATGATGTCCTGAGGTCCCCACCTGCTTTAGAAGGACGTCCGTAATACCGGTGCCCGGGAAGAGCAAGGGGCATGTGTCGATGATAACCAGTAGCACTCGTGTCCAGTGTGATGGTGCTTCAAGAGGTTGATTATGACACAAATCAACACCTGCCTCAGCAAAGATCTGGGCACACTCCAATTTACCTTTTGCCACAGTATGCAATGCTGTGGACAGACCAACAATCAGGGACGGATACACCCTGCTGGCTCTCCACTCTCTGCTGGACCACTGAATGGAGTGAATTGGAGTGGGTCCAGATCATTGCTGAGGCAAGAGGCCGAGCACGCGGACCGGACATGGTCCACAGTGGTGGAGCTGCGATGGAGAACACCACAGCTACACTGAGCCAGGCCGACGGGCCTTCATTGTCAGGTCAAGAACCCTGCATTTCCAACAACTGGGACTTGAAAATGGTACTAAACTGGCGACTCTGTATACTGTCTCAGTGTACTACTGCTATTCACTTGTACTGTATCTGAGATGCTTACCTAAGATGTATCTAAGTGCTTACGTATAATGATACTTGTACTAAACTGTATACGAAGACGAATTTCACTGCACCTCGATACATACCATACCATACCATGCTGGTTTACAAAATAAGGAACAGTGCTGGAGTAACTCAGTGGGCCAAGCAGCATCTGTGGAGAACATGGATAGGTGACGTTTTGAGTCGGGACGCTTGAAATTGATTGTGCGGTGCGGGTGGAAGGAGAGGAATCTGGAGGATAGGAGAGACATAAACACTAGGTGCAGGAGGAGGCCATTTGGCCCTTCGAGCCATCACCGCCATTCAATATGATCATGGCTGATCATCCGCAATCAGTGCACCGTTCCTGCCTTCTCCATATATCCCTTGATTCCGTTAGTCCTAAGAGCTCTCTCTTGAATACATCAGCTTGGTGAGTGATAGAAGGATCCAGGTGAAGGGTGCAGGGGTTTTGAAAGGCAGATGGTTGGACAAGATCAGAGATGAAAAGGCAAAAGGTGTGAGATAAGGATAAAAGAGATATGGATTGTGAAGCCAGAGAAAGGAATGTAAGGGGAAGGGGAGAAATGGGTGCCAGTCCAGGTACTCAACATTAGCAAGACCAAGGAGTTGACTATTGACTTTCGGCAGTGAAAGCGGAGGAACCATGTATCTATCTGTCTTTACTGGTGGCATGGCGATGGAGAGAGGCAGCAGTGTTAAGGTTTTCAACGTTCACATCTCTGATCTGTTCTGGGTCCCCGCTCATTGATGTAATCACAAAAAAACCCTTGCCAATGTCTCTGCTTCCTCAGAGGTCTGAGGAGATTTGGTACGTCGCCGAATATTCCATCAAACTTATCATATCACATCATATCATATATATACAGCCGGAAACAGGCCTTTTCGGCCCTCCAAGTCCGTGCCGCCCAGTGATCCCCGTACATTAACACCATCCTACACCCACTAGGGACAATTTTTACATTTACCCAGCCAATTGACCTACATACCTGTATGTCTTTGGAGTGTGGGAGGAAACCGAAGATCTCGGAGAAAACCCACGCAGGTCACGGGGAGAACGTACAAACTCCTTACAGTGGAGCACCCGTAGTCAGGATCGAACCTAAGTCTCCGGCGCTGCATTCGCTGTAAAGCAGCAACTCTACCGCTGCGCTACCGTGCCGCCCCTTCCGCAAGTGTGCGGTGGAATGTAGACTGGGTGTACCAAGGCCTCGCTCAGAAACTCAGAAACTCGAGAATGAATGAGGCTGCAGGAAGTGGTGGACATCACCCAGTCCACCACAGGTACTGACCCCTCCACCTTTGAAGGGATCGGCAGGAAGCACTGCCTCAAGAAGGCAGTTAATATTATCAAAGATCCACACCACCCTAGCCACGCTCTCATCTCACTGCTACTTTTGGGAAGAAGGTACAAGAGCCTGAGAACTGTTACCTCCGGGTACAAGAATAACAATTTCTTACTATCAACCATCAGGCCTTGAATCACCCTGCGTAACCCTAACCACAGAGCTTGCAATAATACTGTTGCTCCACAAACTTTGGCTTTTACGCTATCAAAGTCTAGTTTACTTGGAATAACTGAATGTATTTTCTATTTACTGTTGTTACGGCTAATGTGCCTGTAAAGTTGCAGTAAGTAAGAATTTCATTGTTCGAATTCGCATCCGATGCATTTGACAAATAAGTTCATAAGTTCTAGGCCCTTCGGCCCATCAAGTCTACTCCATTCAATCATGGCTGATCTATCTTTCCCTCCTAACCTCATTCTCCTGCCATCTCCCCATAACCCCTGACACCTTTACGAATCAAGAATCTTTCAAACTCCACGTTAAAAATATCCATTGACTTGGCCTCCACAGCCGTCTGTGGTACTTAATTAAACACTTGAACTGATATTACACTTTAATGGCAAAGCATGACACTTTGCAGCACTAATTTATAAATAACTTGCACACCAACCCACTGATTTTGAAATAAGTGGAGCTGTTTGCACCTAGGTTGAACAAGGAATAAATATTCACAGGAGTAGCAAGGAACTGCCGATGCAGATGTTTATAACAAAAGACACAAAGTGCTGGCGTAACTCAGTGGGTCAGGCAGCGTCTCTGGAGAACATGGATAGGTGACGTTCCGGGTTGCGATCCTTCGGATAAATGTTCAGGATGTGTAGGAAGAGTCTGCAATGCTGGTTTATACCAAAGACAGACGCAAAGTGCTGGAGTAATTCAGCGTGTCAGGCAGCATCTTTGGATAAATGTTCATGTTCATTCCACATTGAGCTCTCTCCTTTTAACTTGAGGCGACGAGGAAAGGTGGAGAGGTTTCTCATTCTATATCAGTGACAAATGTTAAAATTATCCTTATGGAATTGGATAACAATTTTAATCAATTAATGAGATCCAAGATTTTTTGCAATGCTACGGAATGAATAAAGTTCATACCGATGAGAGTCAGCATAAAATCTACCTTCTACCTTATCTTTTATTCAACAGAAGAAATTTGCCAGAGACCGGAATTTTTATAGTTCAACACATCAGGATATCCCCTCGATCAATAACAAAACTTCCTACACTACTGGTCACAGTGTGAAGTATCTGTAATTGGCTCAGTCCCAGTGCAGCTCAGAAATATTTTGTTGACTGCCGCTTCAGAATAATGATTTCCTTGCCTTACAAATACATTCTGGTTGCTGCAAATGTGATTGTTGTTTAAAGAAATTTTTGACTTTTAGCATTTTGCATGTAAAGTAAATGGTGACCATGAAAATAGATTTTTTTTTTTTAAAAGAGGCGGCGGCATTTGTACCTAAATCAAAACACAAAACATTAAAGCATTGTACTGTGGAGTTGCTGGCAGGTTGAATGACAGTCTCTACAAGCAGCCTCCTTGGATTGAGCCCTTGAAGTCAGGAGTTAGTCGTTCAGCATCTGCCACTTTACTTGTTGCAGTCAAGGACATGTTTAAAGAGGTCTGGAATGGATGAAGCAGTCCTTTAAAGATGGCAAAAGCCAGCAGAAATCAATCCCAAAATAAATAAAAATAAAAATAATAAGGGCGTATAGCCTTAAGGTGAGGGGAGATTGTGGGGAGAACTGAGAACAATGTATAAAATTGAGAGGCATCGACAAGGTAGATGATCAGAACCTGTTTCCTAGAATGGAAAATATAAAAACTAGAGGGCACCGGTTTAAAGTGAGAGGGTCAAAGTTTAAAGGAGATGGGCGGCGAAAGCATGTTTTTACTCGGAGGGTATTGAGTAACTGGAATGCATTGTTCAGGGGTGGTAGTGGAGGCAGATACGATTGTGGCATGTAAGAGATGGCACAGTGGCGCAGCGGTAGTGTTGCTGCCTCACAGTGTCAAAGACCCGGGTTCGATTCTGACTGCGGGTGCTGTCTGTGCAGAGGTTGCACGTTCTCCCTGTGACCATGTGGGTTTCCTCCAACGTTCCAAAGACATGTAGGCATGCAGGTTGATTTTACTTCTGCAAATTGTTGCTAGTGTGTAGGATAGAACTACTGTACGGATGATGGCTGGTTGATGTGGACTCTGGGCCAACGGGCCTGGTTCCACACTGTATCTTTAAACTAAACTAAAATGACTTTTGGATAGGCACGTGGATATGGAGGGATATGGATAATGTGCAGGCAGATCATGTTGGTGTTGGTGTCATGTTTGGCACAGACATTGTGGGCTGAAGGTCCTGTTTCTGTGCTGTTCTATGTTATCTGTTCTCAGTGGCTATTGCTTTGTGCAGTGCTAACTTAGGAAAGACGCTATTAGTTCAAAGGGTATTCCTGCTGTTCCATAACAGTGTTGTGCATAATTAAACAAAGCTGTTCCTGGGTATCAAGCTCCAACATAGCAGTGCTGAAATGATATAAAGTTGCACAATGAATTATGTTGTGGATCCTCTCAATGCAGATGAGCACGGCATCTGGGGCAGGACAATGTGGCTGATAAATGTGGCTTACGAGGATGTTGCCAGGACTAGAGGGTGTGAGCTATCGGGAGAGGTTAAGTAGGCTGGGTCTCTATTCCATGGAGCGCAGGAGGATGAGAGGAGATCTTTTAGAGGTATACAAAATCATGAGAGGAATAGATCGGGTAGATGCACAGTCTTTTGCCCAGAGTAGGGGAATCGAGGACCAGAGGACACAGGTTCAAGGTGAAGGGGAAAAGATTTAATAGGAATCCGAGGGGTAACTTTTTCACACGGGGTGGTAGGTGTATGGAACAAGCTGCCAGCAAAAGTAGTTGAGGCTGGGACTATCCCATCGTTTAAGAAACGGTTAGACATGGATAGGACAAGTTTGCAGCGTTATGGACCAAGCGTAGACAAGTGGGACTAGGGTAGCTGGGACATTGTTGGCCGCTATGGGTGAGTTGAACTGAAGGGCTTGTTTCCACACTGTATCAGGGCGGCACGGTGGCGCAGCGGTAGAGTTGCTGCCTTACAGCAAATGCAGTGCCGGATACTCGGGTTTGATCTTGACAACGGGCGCCGTCAGTACGGAGTTTGTACGTTCTCCCCGTGACCTGCGTGGGTTTTCTCCGAGATCTTCGGTTTCCTCCCACACTCCAAAGGCGTACAGGTATGTAGGTTAATTGGCTGGGCAAATGTAAAAAAAATTGTCCCTAGTGGGTGTAGGATAGTGTTAGTGTGCCGGGATCGCTGGGCGGCACGGACCCGGTGGGCCGAAGGGCCTGTTTCTGCGCTGTATCTCTAAATCTAAAATCTAAATCTAAATCAATCTATAATAATAATAATAATAATATATTTATTTTATATAGCGCCTTATCACATGCTCAAAGCGCTTTACAAATACAATTAACATAGAAACAAACAGACAAACTATCCTGACGGAAAAGCGGCGAATACTCAACGCCAGCGTCCTCTCACGTCAGGGTCCGGCAGTAGACATCAAAAAGCACAAGACACACAGATACAATTTTTTACACAAAACAGCCATCACAGTGATTGCTCCAGGCATACCCTCACTGTGATGGAAGGCAAAGTCTTATCTCCTCCTCATTCTTCTCCCCTGGCGCCACGAGGCGATCGAGGCTCCCAACCCCTTGAAGCCCCCACCGGGCGATGGAAAGTCCCAGGGCCGAGCCGAGCAGGCCGATGAAAGTCCTGAGCCCCCACCGGGCGATGGAAAATGCCGCAGCCGAGCCGAGCAGGCCGATGAAGGTCCTGAGCCCCCACCGGGCGATGGAAAGTGCTGCGGCCGAGCCACGCAGGGCGATGAAGGGCCTGCGGGCGGGTTGATCGTACCTTGCGCTTCGGGGCGGTCGAAGCTGCTACGGCTGGAGCTCCCAAAAGCCGGTCGCCAGCCAGGGACCTGCGAACTCCCGATGTTGCGGTCTGCAGGGCCCAACGGCCGAAGCCTCCGAGATGGTAAGTCCAGGCCCTGCGACCGGAGTCTTCGAGGTCGATCCCAGCTGGAGGCCGCCGACTCCACGATGCTAGGCCGTAGCGCGAACGGAGATATGACACGGTAAAGGTCGCATCTCCGTTGAGGAGGAGATTGAAAAAAAAGGTTTCCCCCACCCCCCCCACCACCCCCCTACATACACAGAATTAAAAATAAAACAAAACGTACATTTAACAACGACAATGACAAAAAAACACCAAAAAAAACGGAGAGACTGCCGGTGAGCCGCAGCTGCAGAACTATGACTCTATGATTCTAAATAGAATACACAGCCAGATGAGATGGTGGAGTCAGACACAATTACCACTTTCAAGACACATTGAGAGATTTAAAAAGGCAAGGCATATATGGAAGCAATCCAGTTTTGCACAGTGGCACAGCTGGCAGAGCTGCTGCCTCATAGCACCGGAGACCTGACCTTGGGTACTAATTGTGTGGAGTTTTCATGTTCTACCGGTGACTGCGTGGGTTTATTCCAGTTTCCTCCCACATCACAAAGACATGTGGGTTTGTAGGTAATTTTCCCCTTTGTGTTAGGGAGTGGTTGAGAAAGTGGGATAGCATAGAGCTAGTATGAATGGATGATCGATCGGTGGTCAGTGTGAATTGGTGAGTCGAAATGCTGTATCTTTCAATTTCATTCTAAATTCTTTGGTAATGTGGGCAAATGGGATTAGCATAATTGCGGCCATAGGAAGACATTTCACAGACCGTGTCCAGGGTCAGGATCAAACCTGGCTCTCCAGAGAACCTGGCCCTCTTGTAAGGCTTTAGCTCTACCAACTGCACCACTGAGCTGAGATATGAAATGAGATATGAAAATACGCATTGCATGCCATTTGACATTGCTGTGTATGTTTAGTTTAGAGATACAGTGGATACAGGCCCTTCGGCCCACTGAGTCCCTGTCGACCTGCGAACCCCATATACTAACACGATCCTACACACTAGGGACAATTTGCAATTTTTTACCAAAGCCTACAAATTAACCTACCAACCTGTATGTCTTTGGAATGTGTGAGGAAACCGGAGCACCTGGAGAAAACCCACATGGTCACAGGGGGAACGTACAAACTTCATACAGACAGCACCCACAATCATGGTCAAGCCTGGGTCTCTGGTGCTGTAAGGCAGTAGCTCTACCCTGGCACCACTGTGATACCCGATGCCTTATTGCTTGATTTGCGATTGGTGGGGGGAATGCAACGAATTTAATACATGTTGTGACTTGTATTAAAATAACCAAATCACAATGAATAATTGGGATTTTGATTAACTTCACTTGCATACTATTTTCTAAAAAATCAAACATTTTCTTGGCCTGTTTCTCTTTCATGTTTAGGCAGATGGCCAATCCAAACAATGACTAAATTTATTAATGACTTGCTTGACCGGTCTGGTTTTAATAAGTAATTGTCTGAGTTTAATTAATTAAGATGCCTTTTGATTTTGCCATTTATTCCATCTAGATGTAACCAATTAATTTGCTGATTGAATTAAAATAATCCATATCTTTACCAGTTGATAAACAAGCAAATTCTTACTGTAATTAATCATATTTGTCAATTTATCAGATTTGTCATTTTGCAACTTGTCATGTTATTTGGAAGGCAGCAGAATTTATTTAGTGAGTTGTACAACCAGCAATCAGCTACACCAAGAAAAGATCATTATTACATGGGATGCCGTCTACCAGATTCAACGTCAGAGGATGTGCACATCTTTCCATGAAAAATATCACGAGATCTGCTGATTTTGGATCTTAATTAGAGTGTCCTATGAAGATTCTTTTTGTGTTTATCTGAATATTTTTCCCTTCACACGGGAGTAATTGTTCACCTTCAGCGTATCGCCCTCTATCTCTCCCTTCTATGGGTTTCTGGTGTAACAGTGGATGAGCGACTCTGACTTTATACTTGGATGGTGAACAGAAATACATCCAGTGTTTTTCTGCCATTATCTTTATGTTTATGGACTCCAATTAGATTTAGCTTAGTTTACAGATACAGCATGGAAACAGGCCTTTCGGCTCGCCGAGTCCATGCCAACCATCGATCACACGTTCTATGCTATCCCACTTTCTCGTTCTCTACCTACACACTAAAGGCAATTTACAAAGGCCAATTAACCTTCAAACTTGCATGTCTTTGGGATGTGGGAGGAAACCGAAGTACCTGGAACAAATCCACGCAGTCACAGGGAGAAAGTGCAAACTCCACACGTTTTCATTACAGTGCACGAGCAATGTGAAAGGAATTTTCTTGGGCATGCAGGAAGTTTATTTGAAATAGTTGTGTATGTGTGTGTGTGTGTATGTTTTTTAAAATAGAAGTCACACATTACTTTAACACTGGACATATTTTAGAAGTAACTTAATTATTGTTATTTGTCGATTAAAAGTTAATTAAATACAACAGTAGCTTGGTTCTGTCTTCTCCGATGTTTCCCCAGTCACCTGACATTTGGTTAAACTCTAGATATCTGCTTCATGTTGAACATTTCATGAAGCAACACATCAGAGATTGATGGCTGTGTATAGAAGGAATAGGTAGATATAATTGACTGATTGGAGACACGGTTGACATATATTTCACATTACATCTTTTTCAAATATTTAGAAGGAATGAAAAAAAAAAAAGATGGAAAGGGGATTTGCATTAACAATGGAATTTGACCTGATAGAAATCAAAAGCAGCAATTCAACCTTGGGTGAAAGGAGTCATAGAGTGATACAGTGAGGAAACAGGCCCTTTGACCCAATTTGCCCACACCGGCCAACAATGTCCCACCAACACTAGTGCCACTTGCCTGCGTTTGGTCCATATCCCTCCAAATCTGTCCTATTCATGTACCTGTCTAACTGTTTCTTCAGCGAAGAGATAGTCTCAGCCTCAACTACCTCCTCTGGCAGCTTGTTCCATACACCCACCACCCTTTGTGTGAAAAAGTTACCCCTCGGATTCCTATTAAATCTTTTCCCCTTCACCTTGAACCTATGTCCTCTGGTCCTCGATTTCCCTACTGTGCAAAAGACTCTGTGCATCTACCCAATCTATTCCTCTCATGGTTTTGTACATCTCTATAAGATCTCCCCTCATTCTCCTGCGCTCCATGGAATAGAGACCCAGCCTACTCAACCTCTTCCTATAGCTCACACCCTCTAGTCCTGGCAACATCCTCGTAAATCTTTTCTGAACACATTCAAACTTGACAATATCTTTCCTATAACATGATGCCCAGAACTGAACACAATATTCTAAATGCGGTCTCCCCAATGTCTTATACAACTGCAACATGACCTCCCAACTTCTATACTCTGACTGATGAAGGCCAATGTGCCAAAAGCCTTTTTGACCACCTTATCTACCTGCGACTCGACCTTCAAGGAACCATGCACCTGCATTCCTAGATCCCTCTGCTCTACAACACTACCCCGAGGCCTACCATTTACTGTGCAGGTCCTGCCCTGGTTCGACGTCCCAAAATGCAACACCTCATTTTGCAAAAGGAATCAATGAAACTTGTGATATCAAAATAAATAATTTAATAGACGGGTGTTATGCTATGTCAATGCAAGGGAGAGGTATTGAGGCAGGATTATTAAGTTGGTAAGAGAATTGGAGAAATGAAGGTGCAAACTGAATGAAAGTCTTGAAATTTTGAAATGTAAATCCAAGAATCGACCACTAAATTATTTTTGATTTGGCATCTTCAAGAGGACCAAGGGACAGGAATTATGCATTAATTTAATGCTCATCTTTGAATTAAATTGAGTCGGTGAGTGAATATAGGACTTTTAATGTAATCTTTGCTTTGCAAGATGGAGTGATTAGAAGAATATCCAATATTTGTTTTACTACTGCACTAGCTTTACATGAAATAAAATTATAATGGGACGATAGGGGACAGGAAATAACACAGTACACATTTCACATTTTAATTATGGATCCAGCAGTTCTGTAAGGTGAAAAGATATAAAATATGTTCCACTTGTCTTCGTTGGTCAGGACAATGGGTATTGTGATCGTATTGGTTTGTAGGTCAATGGGCCTCTGTAAATAGCCCCTAGTGTACAGGGAGTGGGTGTGTGGGATAACACAAAATTAGAGTGAATAGGTGATCGATGGTTGGCATGGACTTGTAGGCCAAAGGGCCTGTTTCCATAATGTATCACTAATCAAAACTAAACCGGACTAAACTGTAATCCAAAGACATACAGGTATGTAGGTTAATTGGCTGGGTAAATGTAAAAATTGTCCCTAGTGGGTGTAGGATAGTGTTAATGTACGGGGATCGCTGGGCGGCACGGACTTGGTGGGCTGAAAAGGCCTGTTTCCGGCTGTATATATATGATATGATATGATAAACCAAACCTCTTCTACAGTCCTAAGCTTAAGTCAAGATATGAAGTCCTATCTTAGTTTCTAGTCGTACCATTGATTTAGGGAGATTAGACTATCAACCTATATTTCATAATTTACGTCACTCCCTTATCTCTTTTCTGAACGGGTTTAGCGATCAATTCTCAAAGTTTTGAGCAGTGGGTCCTCTCTTCCAACCAAGGGTCGGATACTTTCAGCAAACGAAGCAGTTTAAACAGTTATATTTTTACGTTATGAAGCACATTTAAATTCTGAGGAGTAATTTCTATAAAGGTTATGATCTACAAATGATTTCCAAAACAAGGACATAATTTTTGGAATACTAGATAAAAAATCAATGCATTGCAAATGAACAGGTTGCTGTTACAGACAGAGGCCGATATTCTGTCTTTTCTCTGCAACTCCGAACGATCCTCACTGTCTTCTGATATATAGACGGATTTTCTATTAATTGACATCCTCTGTATGTGATGTTTAGAACTACATTAACCCAACTAAGTGGATTGCGTGCAGGAAGGAACTGTAGATGCTGGTTTAAACCGGAGATAGACACAAAAAACTGGAGTAACTCAGCGGGATATCAGCATCTCTGGAGAGAAGGAATGGGTGACTTTTCGGGTCTGAAGAAGGGTCTCGACCCATTCCTTCTCTGCAAAGATGCTGCCTGTCCCGCTGAGTTACTCCAGCTTTTTGTGTCTAAGTGGATCGTATGATTTAATTAAGTTAATGTGGCCCTTATTTTTCTTTTACTAACCTCACAAGTGTAGAGTATTGAGATACATCGTGGAAACAGGCCCTGCGGCTCACCGAGTACGTGCCAGCCAGCGATCATCAATACAGTTATTCTATCCTACACGCTATGAACAATTTACAGAAGCCAATTAACCTACAAATCTCCAAGTCTTTGGGATGGTGGAGGAAACCGGAGAAAACACACACGGTCACAGGGAGGACATATAAAATCCATACAGACAGCACCTGCAGTCAGGATCGAACCTGGGTCTCTGGCACAGTAAGTCAGCAACTCTTCCGCTGTGCCAACGCGCCAAGCACAGTAACGTTCCTAAGGTTTACAAGAACGGTACATCTCAGGAATAGCCCCCTCGGCCCACAATGTCCATGCCAAACATGACGCCGAATTGAACTGATCACCTCAGCCTGCACGTGATCCATTCCCTCCATTCCTTTCATATCCATGTGCCCGTCTAAAATCCTCCTAAACACCAGTATTGTCTCTGCCTCCACCACCACTCCTGGCAGCACATTCCAAGCACCAACCTCCCTCGGTATCAAAAAAAAATACCCTGCACATCTCCTTTAAACTTTGCCCCTCTCACCTTAAAGCTATGCCCTCTAGTATTTGCATTTCCATCCTGAGAAACAAAAACGTTCTGACTGTCTACCCCATCGATGCTGCTTATAATTTGATATATGAAGGATAGTAAAAAAATATATAAAATAATAGCATTACAAGATAGCAAAAATGATTAAGCAAGGTGAAATGTATTACAAGATGCTTTTGGAGAAGTCTGATTTTATTTAGTTTAACTCTTTCCAGGTCTCTGCCTTTGGACAAGTGGGGTCCGCAGTGTTTCTGAGCACAGTCCTCTGGCACTATGAGCAGCTGGTTCAGAAGAACTCTGACCATAAGGTTCCCTGTCAAGGTAGCACAGTGGTGCAGCAGAAGAGTTGCTGCCTTACAGCGCCAGAAACCCGGGTTTGATCCTGACTGTGGGTGCTGTCTGTACGGAGTTTGCACGTTCTCCTTGTGACTGCATGGGTTTTCTCTGGGTGCTCCGGTTTCCTCCCACATTCCAAAGACTTGCAAGTTTGTAGGTGAACTGGTTTCCATAAATTGTCCCAGGTGTGTAGGATAGAACTAGTGATGGAGTGATTGCTGGTCGACATGGACTCGATGGGCTGAACAGCCTGTTTCCACACTGTATCTCTAAATTGTCAGCAGGAAAACCCCTCTGTAATTACCATCGATCCTGTCCTTTTTTCTAGACATACAGCATGGAAACAGGCTCTTTGGCCCACCGAGTCCACGTAAACCGTCAATCACCCATTCACATTAGTTCCACGTTATCCCACTTTCTCATCAACTCCCTGCACACTTGGGACCACTTGCAGAGGCCAATTAGGTACAAACATGCAAGCCTTTGGGATGTGGGAGGAAACTTGAGCACCCATAAGAAACCCGCTTGGAAATGGAGAATGTGCAAACTCCACAGAATCAGCACCCATGGTCAGGATTGAACCCGGATATCTGGCGTTGTGAGCCAGCCGCTTTGCCAACTGTGCCACAATGTTGTCGCATTGTTGCTCAGGAAAAAGGTGTCAAATAGGTTACACGGTCAAAATTTCAATTTGGATTAAACGGGGCAAATGCAGATGAAGTTTTGGCACCCATGCTCTTGTTATCGGAAATGGAGATTCACTGTCAACCTGTATTTAATTTGATGAATTGGATTGAGTGGATAGCTTTGGGGTAGCAGCCTCGGTTTAATGGGATAAATGGTCTTTGGCTGTGTGACAACAAATGTGAGATTAATGAACGCATTGAAACCTGCCGGATAATGAAAGGCCTAGATAGAGTGGATGTGGAGAGGATGGTTCCATTAGTGGGAGAGTCTAGGATCTGAGGGCACGGCCCCCTAATAAAAGGATGCACCTTTAGAATGGAGATGAGGAGGGATTTCTTTAGCCAGACGGTGGTGAATCTGTGGAACACATTGCCACAGACGATGGTGGAGGCCAAGACTGGATATTTTTAGAGTGGAAATTGATAGGTTCTTGATCAGGAAGGGTGTCAAAGATTATGGGGAGAAGGCAGGAGAATGGGGTTGAGAAAGAAAAATAGATTAACCATGATCGAGTGGAGGAGTCGACTCAATGGGATGATATTCTGCTCCTTTGTCTAATGGTTTTATGGTCTAATGTACCATATCTTTGTCGTATTCATCTGTGAGATGTGGGCATTGCTGGCGGGGCCAGGATTTATTGCCCTTGAGATCGTGGTGATGAATTGCTGCCTTTTGGCAGTGTGTTTTGTGAAGGTGATGCAGTAATGCATGACCTTGACTCAATAAGCTGTTTCCATGTCAAGGTGGCTTGTGGATCCCAGGTGAGTTTACAATTGGTGGCATTCTGCCAAACTTCCTGCCCCTTGTCCTTGTTTTAGTTTAGTTTTTAAATTTAGTTTAGTTTAGAGATGCAGCATGGCAACAGGCCCTTCGGCCCACCAAGCCCCTACCGACCATTCACACTAGTTCCATGTTAACCCGGTTTTGCATCCTCCACACTGGGAACAACTCGCAGAAGCCAGTTAACCTGCAAACCTGCACGTCTTTGTAACGTTGGAGGAAACCGGAGCATCCGGAGAAAACCCACACGATCACCGGGAGAATGTATAAACTGTACGGACAGCAGCTGTGGTCAGGATCGAACCAGGCTCTCTGGCGCTGTGAGGCAGCAGCTTTACCTCACGCCACTGTGCCGCCCTTCTTGGCAGTAGAGATTAAAGAGGTTTTCCTCAGTTTCTAAGGCTTCTTATGAAGGATAGCTACTATAACTGTTGTATGCCAGGACCCTTCTTCAGACCTGAAACGAAACGTACTGAAAGTTCTTCCAGCACTTTGTGTTTTGCACATGATTCCAGCGTCTGCAGTTCTTTGTGTCTCCACCTGAAGGTGCAGTGAAGGGCTAAGCATGCCGATGTTGGCCAGACTCAGTGAGGAGGGTCGGTGACCCGCCTTGGACTATGTTGGTGAACCAGCTGGATTTTAATGGCATTGTGGTGATTTCGTGGGCACCATTACCCTTTATAGACTAAGTAAAGTTCCAAATGACTCAATTAATTTAGTTTATAATTCCCCAGCTGTTCATCTCTGATTTGTCTCTGGATGTCCATGTGTCTGATGCTCGTACACATGGAGGCTACTACGTATGTTGGTGTACGTACCATGCATGTTCTGATGGCATCTTCACAATTCCAGTAGGCATGCGTCAAAAGTTCATAAGTGATAGGAGCAGAATGAGGCCATTCAGCCCATCACGGCTACTCCACCATTCAATCATGGCTGATCTCTCTTTCCCTCTCGTCCTCATTCTCCTGCCTTCTCCCCTTAATCCCTGACACCCTTACTAATCAAGAACATGTCAATCTCCGCCTAAAATAT
Organism: Rhinoraja longicauda; assembly: GCF_053455715.1. NCBI lineage: Eukaryota > Metazoa > Chordata > Chondrichthyes > Rajiformes > Arhynchobatidae > Rhinoraja > Rhinoraja longicauda. The sequence continues at coordinate 15,299,704 of NC_135976.1, read as the reverse complement.
AGCCATTGACTTGGCCTCCACAGCCGTCTGCGGCACCCAATTAAACACTTGACCTGACATTACACTTTCATGGCAAAGCATGACACTTTGCAGCACTAATTTATAAATAACTTGCACATCGGCCCACTGATTTTGAAATACTCTGCCATTCAATCATGGCTGATCTATCTTTCCCTCTCAATCCCATTCCCCTGCCTTCTCCCCATCACGTCTGAACATTGCTGGTGTTTGCTCTCGGGTTGAGGCCAGGTTTAGTTTGATTGGTACAAGGCAGCTTGAGCTTCCCTTGTCAGGGAGACTGAACCATCTATGTTCCAGCAAATAGATCCTCTTTTGAGGAGCGTTCTTTATTTTAGCTACAATCAACTCTGCATTCTCCATTTGCCTCAATGACTGACCCCATCCACCGACCAAAACCCTCTTATCTAATTGTCTGTTTAGTTTATTGTCACGTGTACCGAGGTGCAATGAAATGTCTTTGTTGCGTGCTAATCAGTCTGCAGAAAGACAATACATGATCACAGTCGAGCTGTCCACAGTGTACAGATACATAATAACGGGAGTAACGTGAATAATGCTTAGTGCAAGATAAAGGCAATAAAGTGTGATGAAAGATAGTATGGGGGTCTCCGATGTGTCGACTCAGCAGTCTTCCTCTGAACAGCATCTTCCCTGTACCTCTGCACCCAACCCATACCCGTCTCCCCCAACCATACCTACCTCCCCTCCACACTCATACCCATCTTCCTCATTCATTCCCATCTCTCCACAAATAGCCTATCCCTCGTCTCCCCTCCGTTGCCCCACCCCGTCTCTCCTCCTCGCCCCCCCCCATCTCCTCCCCGCACTCCACCCCCATCTCCCCTCCCCTCATCACCCCACCCCCTCCCCTCATCACCCCACCCCCTCCCCTCATCATCCCAACCCCCATCTCCCCTCATCACCCCACCCCCTCCCCTCATCACCCCACCCCCTCCCCTCATCACCCCACCCCCTCCCCTCATCACCCCACCCCCTCCCCTCCTCATCCCACCCCCTTCCCTCATCACCCCACCACTCCCCTTCTCACCCCACCCTCTCCCCTCCTCATCCCACCCCCCCATCTCCCCTCCTCAACCCAACCCCCATCTCCCCTCCTCACCCCCTCCCCTCATCACCCCACCCCCTCCCCTCCTCAACCCAACCCCCATCTCCCCTCCTCACCCCAACCCCCATCTTCCCTCCTTGGCCCTCCTGTCTCCCCTCATCATCCAAATCCCCCTGACTTCCCTCCTCAACCCATCTCACCTTCTCCTCTCCTCACCCCATGCCCCTGCCTCCTCCCCTCACCCCACCCCCTTCTCTCCTCACCCCATCCCCATCTCCTCTCCTCACCTTTCCCCCATCTTCTCTCCTCACCCATTCCCCCTCCCCCCCCCCCCCCGTCACCCCTCCATACCTCACTCCATCTGCAACATGGTCAATCACCTGAAGTCCAGAACATAAGATGGTGCCAGATGATCAATCAGGCAATTTGTCGGTCTGAAGAAGGGCCCTGACCTGATACGTCACCTAACTATGTACTCCAGAGATGCTGCCTGTCCCGTTGAGTTTCTCCAGCACTTTGTGTTTATGTTTTTTGTAAACTAGCTTCTACAGTTCCTTGTTTCTAATTTGTTATCTAGGTTTAATACAAACAGTTAAGGGTAAACCACACACTGTGAACCTGGAGTCCTTTATAATCTGAACTAGATAACAATATCACATTTTCTTCCAAAAAGAACATTAGTGAAGCAGATGGGCTTTTATGCCAATCTGTTGGTTTCGTAATACTGATACGAAATGTTTATTCCAAGTTTTATTTAATTAACTTAATTTAAATTCCCAGCTGTGATGGGAATTGAAATGATGTCGCAAGTAGCAAGTCTAATTAATCCAAACCTCTGAATTACATTAGTCCAGTACATAAGGACTAATCCGCCATATCTTCAGGGTGACGGGGAGAATACTTTGGGTGGCATAGTGGATCAGTGGTTAAGTTGCTGCCTTGCAGTGCCAGAGACTCGGGTTCAATCCTGACAATGGGTGTCGTCTGCATGGAGTTTGTACGTTCTCCCTGTGACCTACGAGGGTTTGCTCTCGGATGCCCGGGATAGAAAGGTCAGTGTGGGAATGGGAGGGGGAGCTGAAGTGTTAAGTAATTGGGAGATCGCGTCCTGTCAAAGGGCCACTGCCAGAGTGTGGCCCAATGCAAATTGGAGGAACAGCACCTCATATTTCAATAGACAATAGGCAATAGACAATAGGTGCAGGAGTAGGCCATTCAGCCCTTCGAGCCAGCACCGCCATTCAATGCGATCATGGCTGATCACTCTCAATCAGTACCCCGTTCCTGCCTTCTCCCCATACCCCCTCACTCCGCCATCCTTAAGAGCTCTATCCAGCTCTCTCTTGAAAGCATCCAACGAACTGGCCTCCACTGCCTTCTGAGGCAGAGAATTCCACACCTTCACCACTCTCTGACTGAAAAAGTTCTTCCTCATCTCCGTTCTAAATGGCCTACCCCTTATTCTTAAACTGTGGCCCCTTGTTCTGGACTCCCCCAACATTGGGAACATGTTTCCTGCCTCTAATGTGTCCAATCCCCTAATTATCTTATATGTTTCAATAAGATCCCCCCTCATCCTTCTAAATTCCAGTGTATACAAGCCTAATCGCTCCAGCCTTTCAACATACGACAGTCCCGCCATTCCGGGAATTAACCTAGTGAACCTACGCTGCACGCCCTCAATAGCAAGAATATCCTTCCTCAAATTTTGCTTGGGCAGCTTACAACTCAGCGGTATGATTTCGCTAACTTCAAGTAACACTTGCTTTCGCTCTCTCTCCATCCCTCCCCCACCCTAGTTCTCACTGTCCTTCTGTTTAATTTTACTGATTGTATGCCTCCTTGTCACCTTCCCTTCCGCTAACAATGAACCATTTTACATTTCCTTATCATCGTCTGCTTTGAACTGTCATTTTCAAACCTTACCCCTCCATATCTCTGGACTCCCTCTCCTCTGACTCAGTCTGAAGAAGGGTCTCGATCCAAAATATCACCCATTCCTTCTCTCCAGACATGCCACGTGTCCCGCTGAGTTACTCCAGCAACTTGTGTCTATCTTCCATGTAAACCAGCATCTGCAGTTCCTTCCTAGACAATGCGGAGATTGACAGATTTGCTGAGTTGTAAAATTGTCCTTAGTGCTGCTGTGGAGACTGATAGCTGGTCGACACGGACATGGTGGGCCGAAGGGCCTGTGCCCGTGCGGTATCTCTAAAGTCTAATAGTCCATTTTTAGAAAGGAGATGAGAAGGAGTTTCTTTAGTCAGAAGGTGGTGATTCCGTGGAATTTATTGCCACAGATGGCAAATCATTGGGCTTTTTTAAAGTGGAGATGAACAGATTCTTGATTAGTAAGGATCTCAAAAGTTATGGGGAGAAGGCAGGAGAATGGGGTTGAGAGGGAAAGATAGATCGGCCATGATTGCATGGTGGAGTAGACGATGGGCCGAATGGCCTAATTCTGTTCCTATAACTTATGAAGTTCCAGTCTACTTTCCATACCATCTTTTTTCAGATCTACTGAAATCATGGCAGGTGAACGGGAGAATTTAAAATTCCTGCATTATATTGTTCTTGCTAAGAACAGTTAATGGCTTGTATTCTTCTTTTGCCAAATTCTGCTGTAAAGATCACAAGGTGTAATTGATGTAATTAATCATAGCCTTGTGCAATTGCAGGACACTTGCTCTTTGACACATCCGGAGGTCTATCCGAGAATAATTGTTTTTCTGGAGCTTTGCAGCTGCTTTTAAATACCTGGCTTTTCCGAGGTCAGGCAAGCCACTGGGAATTGAGAATTGTGGACGCAGCCTAGACCATCACACAAACCAACTTCCCTTCGCTCAATACCTTCGCTCGGTCTGCCTGGATCTACTTGATCTCCCGGTTGCCAAACACTTTAATACCCCTTCCTATTCCCACGCTGACCTTTCTGTCCTGGGCCTCCTCCATTGTCAGAGTGAGGCCAAATGCAAATTGGAGGAACAGCATCTCTTATTTCGCTTGGGCAGCTTTCAACCCAGTGGTATGAATACTAATTTCTCGAACTTCAAGTAACCCTGGCATTTCCTCTATCTGCATCCCGCCCCCACCCAAGTGATACCAACTTCAGAGTTGTCTTGTTGAGTCTCATTGTCTCTGCTCGTTTTCACCTAGCACACAGCTAACAATGGCCTGTTTCCTTTATTATTGTTACTTTTTTGCATATCTTTCATTCATTTGTTCTCTACGTCTCTGCATCACCGTCTATAACTCTGGTTTCCCTTTCCCCTGACTCTGCCTGAAGAAGGATCTCGACCTGAAACGTCACCTATTCCTTTTCTCCAGAGATGCTGCCTGACCCGCTGAGGTACTCCAGCTGCAGCTCCCTTCCATTGACTCCTTTTATACCTCACAATGCCTCAGCAAAGCCAGCAGCATAATCAAGGATGAGTCGCACCCTGGCCACTCCCTCTTCTCCCCTCTCCCATCGGGCAAAAGGTATAGAAGTGTGAAAACTCACATCTCCAGATTCAGGGACAGTTTCTTCCCAGCTGTTATCAGACAACTGAACTATCCTTCCACAACTAGAGAGCAGTCCTGAACTACCATCTACCTCATTGGAGACCCTCGGACTTTCTTTGATCGGACTTTACTGTCTTTATCTTGCACTAAACGTTTTTCCCTTATCATGTGTCTGTACACTGTGAATGGCTCGATTGTAATCATGTATTGTCTTTCCGCTAACTGGTTAGCACGCCACAAAAGCTTTTCACTGTACCTCGGTACATGTGACAATAAACTAAGCTAAACTAAATGATTGACTTTCTTTTTGGTCGTTGTTTCTGGAACAAAGTAAAATATCTAATATAATGAAATATATCTAATATAATAAAATATCTAGTATAATAAAATTCTCTTGGAATCAAACAGACATCCAGTAATTGAGCAAGAATGGGTTCCTATATTGAGTTTCTTTCTCACTAGCATTATCCTGGCATTTTGAGCAGGGTGGGCAACTGGTTATGGTCTAAAATGATGACCGAGGCATTATATTGAACATTTTGTAATGATCTTGTGCGTAACTTCAAGATGCTGCCTGCACACCATCCTCCCACTCCACCCTCCCCTCCCCTGACCCAAATAATGGTGTGAATCTCGTGTTCAGTCACTCTTGGATTGGTTAACAGGCGATCTTTAATCAGACTTTACTGATCTTGCACTAGACGTTTTTCCCTTTATCATGTATCTGTACATCGTGGATGTCTCGATTGTAATCATGTATTGTCTTACCGCTGACTGGTCAGCATGCAACAAAAGCTTTCCACTGTACCTCGGTACCTGTGACAAGAAACCAAACCGAACCAAAGAAAGGCAGCTGCAAAAAAATGGGACCAAGGAAAAGTTAAAATACATTTTCTTATAGCTACTGAATGTCATTTTTTTTCTAACTGGCCTGGATACCTCCTAATTTTTTCCCTGTCAGTTCTAAATTAGACGGCAGCTCTTTGTTTAGGCAGCGGGTATCCTGGAATAAAAACAAAAAGTACTGGAAACACTTGGTGAGTTGGCCACCATCTGTGGAGAGGGAAACCGATTTAACATTTCAAGTTGGATGCACTCGTTCACCCGCTGAGTGTTTCCAGCTTTTTCTATCTTTGTTTTGTTCTGTTCTGCATTTTAATTGCTTTTAATTGCCTTAAGATGTTCTAAATCCAGGATTCAAATTGTGTTGAGGGTCTATCCGCCTGTTGTCTGGCGATGCCGTGGGACCTATTGCTGGGCTCATCCCTAATTGGTGAAGGGAGGCATTTTATTACATTGACTAGGGAGGCACAGTGGTGCAACGGTGGAATTGCTGCCTTACAGCGCCAGAGACATGGGTTCGATCCTGACTACAGGTACTGTCTGTACAGAGTTTGTATGTTCTCCTTGTGACCTCTGGATGCTCCGATTTCCTCCCACAAACCAAAGATGTACAGGTTTGTAGGTTAATTGGCTCCGGTAAAAAATGTCAATTTTCTCTAATATGTAGGATAGTGTTAGTGTCGCTGGTCGGCACGGACTTGGTCGGCAGAAGGGCCTGTTTCCATCCTGTATCTCTAAAGCCCAAAGTCTAAAAGGGCTAGATTGGTCTGCATTGAACCAGCATGCTCTTGAGGGGCTTGGTGTCCTGTCTCTGCCTGACAAATTACTTCACTGATTCTATTTATTAATCTATGGATATCTTGAGGATTAATGACTTCATACAGTAGACACAGTAGATAACTGTGCAAAGTTGTTGGATGATATATGAGCAAGCAAATGGGAATAGCTTGGATGCAGCGTCTTGGTTGGAAGGGGCTTCTTGGTTGGGCCAAAGGCCATGTTTCCATGCTGTATGTCTTTATAACCCATGGAATTGGCTTATTTATCAAGTGCAGTGAATCTGGGCATAGATGCAATCTTTATAGTCGTACTTTCAATATTGATAACCAGTGCCAGTAATCATGCCTTCATTAGAGATCTTTGAATCTCATTAAGTGCTCCATTATTTCATTGACTCAGATATTTAACAGTTTCATTTTGCAATTGTTGGTTGCCAAAGTGAAAGGCTGGGCATGATTCCACAGTCACTGCATCTTGTCATTTTGCATTGAACTCAGTTTAGAATTATGACCTAAATCTTCCAATAAAATTTTGCTGCTCTACCATATTAGACCGTATGTTATTTAATTTGTTTCTGTTGATTTGAAGGGCATCTTTTTACTTAGCTTTATTGGCTAATTTCCTTGTTCTGCTTTGAATAATGTTATCAGAGATGCTCCCTTAATATGTTAAATTCAATGACCACTTGGAAAATTGGTTAGGAAGACAATGGCAAGAAGCTGGTGCTCAAGAGTACACAAATAGTTACAATTGTGTTTTGATGGGATCACCCCTGAAATCTTAGTCTCCATGGTTCCTCATGGGAGGAATAGATCGCGTAGAGACATAAAATCCCTTGCCCAGAGTAGGGGAATTGCGAACCGGAGTACATAGGCTTAAGGTGAGGGGAGGAAAATTTAAGAGGAACCTGAGGGGTTACTTTTTCACACAAAGAGTGGTGGGTGTATGAAACGAGCTGCTGGAGGAGGTAGTTAAGGCAGGTACTATTCCAATATTTAAGAAACATTTAGACAGGTACATGGATAGGACAGGTTTAGAGGGATATCGGCCAGCAGGGATATCGGCAAGCAGGTGGGAGTAGTGCAGATGGGACCTGTTGGTCGGTGTGGGTAAGTTGGGCTGAAGAGCCTGTTTCCATGCTGTATGACGATATGACTCTATCTCTAAGGAGAAATAGGATTAGAAATGCAAATGATTTCTCAGACAAGTGTTTAGATCCATTTGAAGAAAGACACAAAATGCTGGAGTAACTCAGCGGGACAGACCAAAGTTACACATCGCAGAAAATTATTATAGTTTGTAACTTCTGTGTGCCATCAATATTTACTACTGCTTTTCTCCTATACACATGAATGTTAATGTATTTCCTTTTGTTAGTTTCTATTGAGGGGAAGTTAAGTTCAAGTGATCCATTCTGAGTGTTCTGCCAAGAGACGTACGCAATGTTGACCACTGTGAACTTGAGCGTTGCAATGAACTTCAGCGTTTTGAAAGGTGAAGCCTTTTACGAAAATGCCACATCTTCTCATTCTTTGCAAAATATCGAAGTTGAAGAACTAAAATTGCAGCAAGAATTAATGGCAGATATCTGGCCAGACACTCTTCTTGTTGGATCCCTCTGCATTTATTTATGGATGACCATAGAACATCACAGGAACAGGCCCTTCAGCACACAATGTCAGTACTGAACATGATGCGAAGATAAGTTAATCTCATCTGCCCTCATGTGATCCATACCTTTCGATTCTCTGCCTATCCACGAGCCCATCTAAAAGCCTCCTAAATGCTACTGTTGTATCAGCCTCCACCACTCTTCCTGACAGGCTTCCACGACTGTGTGTGTGTGTGTGTGTGTGTTTGTGTGTGTCTGTGTGTGTGTGTGTGTGTGTGTGTGTGTGTGTGTGTGTTTATATGTGTGTGTGTGTGTGTGTGTGTGTGTGTGTGTGTGTGTGTGTGTGTGTTCATTTTTAAAAATTATTTTTTTTTTCTTTCTTTTCGGGGGGGTGGGGGGGGGGGAACAACTTGGTTACTGCCCGAGATATCTCACTCTCTTGCTAACTTTGCAAAGTTGATATTTTACTCTTTGGCCTGTAATTTGATTGGATTGTAGTACCTGCATTTATAGTTACTGGTTAAATTTGTCACAGAGAAATTAAGCACAATTTTTAATGATGCACTAAGTATTTAGAACTGAAAATTATTTTTAACTACGTATTAAAATTTTGTCATTTTTTCTGACTTTCTAATTCAGTTTTTAATTTCTTAACTTTAATTCCTGTACCCAATTTAATACTTAATACACTTTTCTAATTGACACTTTGAGGGAAAAATCTCAGAACCTCTCATTAACAATTCTTAAATCTGATTGATTACGGCAATATAGATTTTGTTGCTGCATTCACACTAGTACTGGAGACTGAACTGTGCCATTCCTTTCTTCAGCTGAATAACAAGTTACAATATAATTGCTCATGGATTTTAAGCTTACAATGGAAAATGATTTGTTTAATTTAATTTAGAGACGCAGCATGGAAACAGGCCCTTCAGCCCACTGACTCCATACCAAACTAACGATTCACACTAGTTCGATAAAATGATGCAGAGTGCCCGGATCTCTGACACTGTAGGGCAGCAACTCTACCGCTGCACCACTGTGCCACCCTGCAACATTCTCTAATGGACATCTGGCTGTTCAGGGACACCAACAAGTTGTGGGCAGACCAAATAACATCTTTCTCTTAGTTTATGGTCTGCCATAAATGGTCTGTCTCCCTATGTTTAGTGATGCAGTGTGGAAACAGGCCCTTTGGCCCATGGAGTCTGCAATCCCCTGCTCTCTAGTTCTATCCTACACTGAATTAGGATGTCAGGAAAAAAGACAAAAAATTGTCATAAAAAATGACGGGCATAGTGGTTGAGCTACTGTCTTACAGCGCCAAGACCCGCGTTCGATCGTTACTACGGGTGCTTGTCTGTATGGAGTTTGTACGTTCTCCCCGTGAGCTGCATGGGTTTTCTCCGAGATCCTCTGGTTTCTTCCCACACTGCGAAGACATACAGGTTTGTAGGTTAATTGGTTTGGTCTAAATGTACAATTGTTCCTAATGTGTGTAGGGTAGTGTTAATATGCGGGGATTGGTGTTTTTGGCGCGGACTCGGTGGGCTGAAGGGCCTGTTTCCTCGCTGTATCTCTAAACTAAACCAAAAAAATATTTCCAGTGCGAAATGGTGGTAATCAACACAGTGCATCATTAAAAATCTTACCTAATTTCTGTGGCAGATTTAATCGGTAACTATAAATGTAACACTTCAATCCATTTGAATTACTGGCTAAAAGGCAAAATATAATTTGCATTGTCATTAAGAGAGTACCTTGGACAGTGACTTCAATTTTTTTAAATATATACAGAGGGTGGTGGGTGACTGGAACCACTGCCACGAGCTGTGGTGGAGGTTGATATAATAGTGGCGTTTAAGAGGCTTTTAGATAGGCATGTGGTTTATGCAGGGATAAACCATGTGCAGGCAGAAGGGCCCATCCCTGTGCTGTTGTGTTCTATGTTCCATTTTATCTGTGCATAAACAGTCAGAGGAATCCAATCAGATAGTCTGGCCTAATATTTTCCACAATTTTTGCTGCAATTAATTTCTTTGAATTCAACATATGACAAAGAAAGACAAGTCATGACTTATTTAAAACAGTTCCAAGTTTCAAAACTCTGAGATTGCAACTTTCAAATTCACAGTCATCAATATTGTCAATATTCTATACGTCATCCTTACATAATTATGTTTGTACATAATTTTCACGTACATGTGTATTGCAGGCTTTCAGACTTTAGAGATTAAGCGTGGAAACAGGCCCTTTGACCTACCGAGTCCACAACGACCGGCGATTACTTGCATGTGAGCACTATCCTACACAATAGGGACAATTTACAATATCATCAAAGCCAATTAATCCACAAACTTGCACGTCTTTGGAGTGTGGGAGGAAACCGGAGCACCTGGAGAAAACCCACATGGTCACAGGGAGAATGTACAAACTCTGTACAGACTACAGCATCCGTAGTCAGGATCAAACCCGGGTATCTGGTGCTGTGAGGTTGCAACTCTACCACTGCACCACCCTTGTAGTGAGGAACAATATTCCTTCTTTCAGCTCCTTCAGTCTCTCTGCTTAAAATGTGTAAAATTACCTGACATTGATGATGCTGTTAACTAATCAGCTGAGATTTTGAGACATTAAATCAATTTTAAATGTGGCACAGTGGCACAGTTGGTACAGTCGCTTCCTTATAATGCTAGAGACCTGTTGATTCTGACCTCTGGTGCTCCAAGTGCTCCGGTTTCCTCCCACATCCCAAAGACGTCGGTTTACAGGTTAATCGTCCTGTGTGAATTGCCCCTCGTGTGTAGGGAGTGGATGAGAAAGTGGGATAACATAGGACTAGTGTGAACGAGTGATCGATGGTCAACGTTGACTTGTTGGGCCAAACGGCCTGTTTCCCTGTGACATCTTTCAATCAATCAATCAAAACGTGTAGTCTATTTGCCGACTAGATACCACGCAACAAAAAGTTTAGTTAAACTAAAAGTATTTGCAAGTTAAACGACTAAAGATAGACACAAAAAGCTGGAATAACTCAGCGGGACAGGCAGCATCTCTGGAGAGAAGGAATGGGTGACGTTTCGGGTCGAGACCCTTGTTCAGACTTTATTGTTTTATATTGTTGCTTCGGTACACGTGACAATAATAAACTGAATAAACTATGTTAAACTTTTAATAACAATTATCATATTGTACACCTCTTTAAGATCACCACTTAGCCACCTGCGCTCCATGGAATAAAGTGCCAATCTCTCTCTACAGCTCTGCCTCGAGTCCAGGCAACATCCTCATAAATCTTCTCTGCACTCTTTCTTGCTCAGTGGCATCCTTCCAAGAGCAGGGTGACCAAAACTGGACCCAGTACTCCAAATGCAGCCTTATAAAAGATGGTTGTCCAATAGTAACATAACACCTCACCTATATTGAGTATCCTGACTGATGAATGCCAATATATTGAAAGCCTTCTTTGCCACCCAATCTGCCTGTGTCACCACTTGCAAATAACTGTGTTCAAAGTGAATGGTTTTAAATAAAATTAAAGCTTAAGCTTACTGAAATCTGGTTCCTTTAGTTTGAAATGTGGTGTAATGCATTGAGCAACTCAGTTTTGTTAATTAGATGGAAATGTTAAAATGACATGCTTTAATTAAAAAAAACATTTTATTCACAGAACAAATCATTAAGCACTGGGTCATCAGTAGAGTTAATTAGCGCAGCATCTAAATAAGATAAAACTTTGTATTCCTTAAGTACATCATAATAATTCATCCTAACTAGTGGATTAATGTCCCAAATTATGAGAAGCTTTAAAATAGAATTGCTATGGCTTATTAACAACCTTTTTAAAGACTAAGTGTGTGATTAAATCATTTTGTGATATGTTGTTACTGTAAGGAATTATTTATTTTGATATTTCGATATGACTATTGTCTCCGCCCGATTCTAGCAACAAATTTGTAAATGAGAAAAAAAAATATTTTAAGCCCATATTAAGCTCACCCAACAGATTGGCAACTGCTCACCACCTCAGACACTCGAAGTATTGGTTGAGATCATTGGGAGGGTGCGGAGGTCAAGGACTGGCCGGCTGAGGGTGCGGAGGTCAGATAGGCCCACAGAGGGTGCTGGGCGCGATGCCGAGAATAAAGAGGGGCCTGGCGTTGACTGAGAGAACAAAGGGGGAACATTGGGGACTAAATGGAATACTTTGTCAGAACCCTATATGTGGCGACTCTTGGCATTCTTGTGCACGTAGAACATAGAATCTCACTGTCCATGTCACGTGATGATAAAGTATCATTCATTCATTCATTCCTTCATTCATTCATTCCTTCATTCATTCATTCATTCTTTCATTCATTCCTTCATTCATTCCTCCATTCATTCCTCCATTCATTCCTCCATTCCTTCATTCATTCATTCCTCCATTCATTCCTCCATTCCTTCATTCATTCATTCCTTCCTTCATTCATTCATTCTTTCATTCATTCCTTCATTCATTCCTCCATTCCTTCATTCATTCATTCCTCCATTCATTCCTCCATTCCTTCATTCATTCATTCCTTCCTTCATTCATTCATTCTTTCATTCATTCCTCCATTCATTCCTTCATTCATTCCTCCATTCATTCTTTCATTCATTCCTCCATTCATTCCTCCATTCATTCCTCCATTCATTCCTCCATTCATTCCTCCATTCCATCATTCATTCATCAATTCATTCTTTCAAATAATTAGACAAGACAAACTAATTGCATGGTGTCATTGACAATCTAAGGCAGGGTGCAAAACTAGGAAGAGCAGATCAACCACTGGGCCAAGACTTGCTTGGATTTGAGGGCCTGAGCTTTAGGGAGGTGTCGGGCAGACTACTTGGAGTCTTATAAAGGTGTTTAAAATCATGAGGGGAATAGATAGAGTGAATGTACAAAAGGCGGAACAGGGGCGCGGTGCGGTCGGCACAGTGGTGCAGCGGTTGAGTTGCTGCCTTACAGTGCCAGAGACCCAAGTTCAATCCAGACTATGGGTGCTGTCTGAACAGAGTTTGTTCGTTCTCCCTGTCACCGTCGGGAAGGCTGAAAACCATGACCACCAAGAATAACTTCTTCCCAACGTCCATCAGCCTCTTGAACACTACCAAACACAAATTAAATTATGAACTATGGAATGTCCTTGGTTGCACTATGGACTGTGTAGGAAGGAACTGTGGCTGCTGGTTTAAGCCGAAGCTAGACACAAAAAGCTGGAGTAACTCATCGGGACAGGCAGCAGCTCTGGAGCGAAGGAATGGATGGCGTTTTGGGTCGAGACCCTTCTTCAGACTGAAAGTCACTATGGACTATTGGCTTTTGTGCACTAATTCTGGGATTATTCATTTGTTAATATTTTTTGTTTGTTATCTATGTGTAATGTGTTGCGGTCAGCATGAGAGTGGGAAGGTTAGCAACCAGGAGAGCCAGCAGGCCTTGGTGGACCGAGCACGTGTTTGGATGCCTGGTTTGATGGAGGCCAATTCATATAGTCCCATTGTCTTAGGTTTGGCTGATGCATATGAGAATGTCTCTCAGTCACGTCAGCTTGCACACCCCATTTCGTGAGCCATCTCCTGTCATGGGTCGGTACCTTTACTGTTTGTTTACAAAGCTGTCCTATTAATTTTAGTCCTTTTAACATCAGTCTCAGGAAGGGTCCTGACTCAAAACATCACTTATCCATGTTCTTCAAGCATGCTGCTTGACCCGCTGAATTACTCCAGCACTTTGTGTCTTTCCTTTTAATTTCAAAATTGATTACTGCTTGTTATTTACATTGGAACAGATTTTTCTTGAAGACTGCTTCTTTTGAATTGAATAGAAAAATATAGCATGGAAATAAGCCCTCCGGCCTACTGAGTCCACGCTGACCATTGTTCACCCGCTCACAATAGTTCTACGTTATCCCACTTTCTCAACCACTCCCGACACACCAGGGGCAAGTTGCAGAGGACTATTAACCTACAAACCCACGTCTTTAGGATGTGGGAGGAAACCGGAGCACCCAGAGAAAACCCACGAGGTCACAGGGAGACTGAGCAAACTCCTGCACAGACAGCACCTGATGTCAAGATCGAATTTGGGTCACTAGCACTGTGAGGTAGCAGCTTCTACGCTTCTATCATCAAATCATAAGGCATGGAAGCGGAATTAGGCCATTCTGCCCATCAAGTCTACTCCGCCATTCAATCATGGCTGATCTTTCTTTCCCTCTCAACCGTACTCTCCTGCCTTCGCCCCATAACCCCTGATACCTGTACTAATCAAGTATCTTATCAATCTCTGATGTAAAAATATCCATTAACTTGGCCTCTACAGCTTTCTTTGGCAAAGAATCCACAGATTCACTACCCACTGACTAAAGAAATTCCTCCTCATCTCCTTTCTAAAGGTTCACCCTTTTGATCTGAGGCTATGGATTATGGTCCTAGACTCTCCCACTAGTGGAAACATCCTCTCCACATCCACTCTATCCAGGCCTTTCACTATTTGGTAAGTTGACAGTTGACTATTCTCTTGCTAATGCTGGGTGCAAGGCCAATCATCCTGTACACTTCAGTGAGTGAGTGATGGCTTGATTCTTGGTCTCTAAGCATGGGCAGAATTGCTAGAATTGTCTGCACAATGCAGGGTGATTAACAGGGCTAGGGTGACCTTGGTTCTGCAGTGCGTCAAATTGTTTCCCTTTAGTTCTGAAGGTCAGCTCTGCTCCCACAGGATGTTTGTTGAAGGTGACCAGGAACATTGCTTATTCTTTGTGTAGAAAGGAACTGCAGATGCTGGTTTACACCGAAGATAGTAGAAACTCCATACAGACAGCACCCATAGTCAGGATTGAACCCGGGTCTCTGGCGCTGTAAGGCAGCAACTCTACTGCTGTGCCACTGTGCCACCCTGAAGCTGGTGACTATCTATGCCACGTATACATGTTGTAACCAGTGGGGAAGTTACCAGTTGGTTAAGGGGTGGCTTGATTTGAACAGCATAAGCTGTCTTATGGTTGTGGAGCACAGAGGCGGCACGGTAGCGCAGCGGTAGAGTTGCTGCTTTACAGCGAATGCAGCGCCGGAGACTCAGGTTCGATCCTGACTACGGGTGCTGCACTGTAAGGAGTTTGTACGTTCTCCCCGTGACCTGCGTGGGTTTTCTCCGAGATCTTCGGTTTCCTCCCACACTCCAAAGACGTACAGGTATGTAGGTTAATTGGCTGGGTAAATGTAAAAATTGTCCCTAGTGGGTGTAGGATAGTGTTAATGTACGGGGATCGCTGGGCGGCACGGACTTGGTGGGCCGAAAAGGCCTGTTTCCGGCTGTATATATATGATATGATGATATGATATTCCTCGTATTATGTTTCATGGTATGAGCTAATGTATCAGAGAAAAGCATAGCAAAGGCAAACACAGCCCAATGACTGGATTGTATTGTAAACCACCAGTGTCTTGTGTTCCGAGTCTGTTTTATTGAAATAGCAGAACATTTCCACAGATACACTGCCAAATTAATTATTCAATGTGAATCATTGCATTACCCTGCTGAAAGTGATTAAGTACATCGACAGATGTTTTTGTTGACACCATGTTACAAATAAATATGTTCCAATAAAACAGTATGCACCAGCTCAGAATATTTTCATCTGATTAGTTTCTGGAAGGAAACAAACACTGTGTAGACCAGTATAAGTTTGTCTGATGTTATGGGGAAAGGTTGGATAGTCAGGCAGGTTTTCCTTTGGAGCAAAGCTTGTTGAGGTGTACAAGATCACGTGGGACATGGTTAAAGTGATCCCTCACTGTCCTCGATAATCGGTCCAAGTTAGTTCTGTTATTTTCTCTTTCGCATTGACACCCTACACACGGGGGCAATTTGCAGAGGCCAATTAACCTGCATGTCTTTGAGATGCGGGAAGAAACCGGCACACCTGGAGGAAACCCACGCGCCGACTGGAAGAACGTGAAAGCTCCTCACAGACAGCAGCCAAAGTTGGGTTCATAATTCATAGGTTCTGGGAGCTGAATTAAGCCATCCAATCATGGGTGATCTATCTTTCCCTCTCAACCCCATTCTCCTACCTTCTCCCCATAACCCCTGTCACCCTTACTAATTAAGAATCTGTCAATCTGCGCCTTTAAATTATCCACTGAATTGGCCTCCACAGCCGTCTGTGGCAATGAATTCCACAGATTCACCACCCTCTGACCAAATAAATTCCTCCTCATCTCCTTTTTAAAGGTACTTTCTTTTATTCTGAAGATATGGCCTTTGGTCCTAGACACTTCCACTGGTGGAAATATGCTTTTCACATCCACTGTATCCAGGCCTTTCACTGTTTCAATGAGGTCCCCCCTCATCTTTCGGAAATCCAGCGAGCACAGGCCCAGTGCCTTCAAATGCTTATCATATGTCAACCCAATTATTCCTGGGATTATTCTTGTAAACCTCCACTGGACCTTCTCCAACGCCAGCACATCCTTCCTCCGATAAGGTGCCCACAACTGCTCACAATCCAGGTCTCTGACGCTGTGAGGCAGCAGCTCTTCCAGCTACGCCACTCTGCTGTCCAAGTGATCTTGTTAGTGAGGATGATAGTTGCTGTTTGCAGGACGGTCATGCATATAATACAGGAAGGCATCGGCATGAATGAGATTCTATCGCTGTCTGTCCAATTACATTAATGATGTGATTCAACATGAGAGAAGAGAGATAATTGCAGATGACAGAAAATCAGGTAATTACAAAGATTTTCATTTTCAGTAACTATTTGTCTTTTCCTATTTTCTTTAACCTTAAGCCAATCTTGGAGTTGAAAGTCATGTACCAAGAAGTGTAGCCATGGTAGAATGGTAAAGTTAAGCATGGGAGAATGATAAAAAATATTATTTTCCATTTGGATACATAATTACATTCTAAATTATCCAATCACATTTCCAGATTGATGTTATCGGGTCAGACTGTGTATGACTTTAGAGGCTCTTCAACCCACTTGCCCACACCGACCAACATGTTCCATCTACATCAGCCCCACCTGCCTGTGTTTGGCCTAGATCCCTCTAAACCTATCCTATCCATATACCTGTCTATATGTATTTTATATGTTGCGATAGTACCTGCCTCAACTATCTCCTCCGGCAGCTCATTCCATATACCCACCGCCCTTAGTGTAAAATGAAAATTACCCCTCAGGTTCCGATTAAATCGATCCCCCTTCACCTTAAACCTATGTACTCTGGTTCTCGATTTACCCTACACTGGGTAAGAGACACTGTGTTTATCCAATCTATTCCTCTCATGACTATGTACAGCTCTAAAATCACCCCTAATCCTCCTGCACTCCAAGGAATAGTCCTAGCCTGCTCATCCTCTTCCTATAGCTCAGGTCTTCGAGTCCTGGCAACATCCTCGTAAATCTTCTCTATACCCTTTTAAGATTGACACCAACTTTCTGATAAACATTGTGCCCAAAACTGAATACAATACTCTAAATGTGACCTAACCAACGTCTTATATAACTGCAACATAACCTTCCCACTGCTATACTCATTAATCTGACTGATGAAAGCCAATGTGCTGAAAGCCTTCTTGACTACACCATCTACCTGTGATGCCACTTTAGAGGAACTATGTATCTGCACTCCTAGATCCCTCTGAACTACAATACCTCCCAGAGCCTTACCATTCACTGTGTACATTAATCCATAGATTTCAAGACAGGGTATCATCCAATGTTAATACCATGACTGTCAGTCATTTAAATCATAGGTTAATCTCTTGATAATATTGAAATCAGATGATTGTAACAGATGGGTGATTATTAATTTGAGTTTTTCTGTGAAGGGCATCTTTGTCTTAACTTCTGGTCAATAGATCACTAAAATAGGATGTGTATTCAATGGAAGACAAAATTTACATGGAGGGCGTGCAGCGTAGGTTCACTAGGTTAATTCCCGGAATGGCGGGACTGTCGTATGTTGAAAGGCTGGAGCAATTAGGCTTGTATACACTGGAATTTAGAAGGATGAGGGGGGATCTTATTGAAACATATAAGATAATTAGGGGATTGGACACATTAGAGGCAGGAAACATGTTCCCAATGTTGGGGGAGTCCAGAACAAGGGGCCACAGTTTAAGAATAAGGGGTAGGCCATTTAGAACGGAGATGAGGAAGAACTTTTTCAGTCAGAGAGTGGTGAAGGTGTGGAATTCTCTGCCTCAGAAGGCAGTGGAGGCCAGTTCGTTGGATGCTTTCAAGAGAAAGCTGGATAGAGCTCTTTAGGATAGCGGAGTGAGGGGGTATGGGGAGAAGGCAGGAACGGGGTACTGATTGAGAGTGATCAGCCATGATCGCATTGAATGGCGGTGCTGGCTCGAAGGGCTGAATGGCCTACTCCTGCACCTATTGTCTATTGTCTATTGTCTATTGTATACTTAAAGAGTCATACAACATGAAAACAGGCCCTTCGGCCTAACGCCCATGGTAACGAAAATGCCCCATTTTTGCTCGTCTCACATTCCAGGCTTTGATCCATTTCCCTCTAAACTTTGTCTTGCCATGTACCTGTCCAATTGTCTTTTAAATGTTGTTATAGTTTAGTTTAGGGACACAGCATGGAAACAGGCCCTTTGGCCCATCGAGTCCACGTCAACCATTGATTCCCCTATTTACACTAGTTCTATGTTATCCCACTTTCACATCCACTCCCTACACATTAGGGGCAATTTACAGAGGCCAACTTACCGACAAACTTGCAAGTCTTTGGGATATGGGAGGAATCCGGACTACCCGGAGGAAACCCATGTGGTCACTGGGAAAACGTACAAACTCCACACAGACAGCACCTCTGGCAGCTCGTTCCATATACCCACCTCTTCAACCTTGCTTTGTGTAATCCTTGGCTACTCAGTGGAAGTTGGGAGGAAGATTGTCCAAAACCTTCATTTCAGTTCCATAACCGCCCCATTTCCACCAAGCAAAATGTGATAACATCTACTGCAAGATCTCATTTACTTTGGGGAAGAAGTGATTCATGCATGAATTTTTTATCATAGCTATAGTGTGAACAGGCCAAAGCTGGTAATTAATGGTGCCGGTATAATGCCCAGATATCAAAACGACCTCTGGCTCCAAAATGGTATTTGATCTGTTGATGTGCCAAAATTAGCTTCATCATATTAAAGTATAAAAAGGCAAAAAGTAATTAGTTGTACTAAATCGAAACTATCTAATTCTGATCATGTGTTAATTAACCAAGTAGATAGGAAATATTTTATACCGAAGTGCATGTCCACACATTGAGCAACAGGGTTGATGGTATTAACATAGAAACATAGAAAATAGGTGCAGGAGGAGGCCATTTGGCCCTTCAAGCCAGCACCGCCATTCATTGGGATCATGGCTGATCATCCACAATCAGTAATCTGTGACTGCCTTCTCCCCATATCCCTTGATTCCGCTGGCCCCAAGAGCTCTATCTAACTCTCCTTTAAATTCATCCCGTGAATTGGCCTCCACTGCCTTCTGTAGCAGAGAATTCCACAAATTCACAACTCTCTGGGTGAAAAAGTTTTTTCTCACCTCAGTTTTAAATGGCCTCCACTTTATTCTTAGACTGTGGCCAGACAACTTATTCTTATGCAACTTAAAAGGAAACTCCAAATTTGCAATTTAAGTCAAAAACAAAACGTTCCATTTATTTATACTCGGCCCCCATTACTCTGAAACTGTTTTCATTAATTTTTAATTTTATTATAACATTCTATTTATCAAGAGGTTAATAATTTGTTGAAAAGATGTTTTACATTAAATGGCTCAATTAGAATTGTTTGGTCAGTTTGCATTATGTATCTTTGATATTTTAAATATCAATGCAAATGAATCTTATTGAACTATTGTAGGCTAGAAAATAGGCTAGTTTCTTTGGTGAAAATCATTCAAAACTATTTTCCCTTGATTAGGTCACGCTAACATTCATTTCTGGGTGAAATAGTGCCCAGTGGAAAATTATATTGGGTACATGCGATTTAGTTATCTTTGTGCTTATTCAGTTAGTGGGCACATACTTGTGTGGTGCTTTCTTTGTGATGGTATGTGCTGATGCCATGTGCTGGCACTTCCAAATGTCATTATTTAATTTATCAGCCGCATGTCACGTATAATTATTAAAGGCACATGGCACCTTTTTATGTACAGTAAAAGCTCTGTACTTATCACACCAGTGTTCCTTTTCTTGATTGATTTGATTGATTTAATGATAGAGCATGGACACGGGTACTTCAGCCCATCAGGTCCAAGCCGACCATCCATCACCCGTTTACACCAGTTCTGTGTTATCCCATATTCTCATCCACTCCCTGCACAGCTGGGGCGATGTGCAGAGGCCAAATAAACTGCAAACCCGCACGTCTTTAGGATGTGGGAGGAAACCGGAGCACTCGGAGGAAACCTACGCAGTCAGAGGGGGAATGTGCAAACCTCCCTCACAGATGGAACCTGAGGTCAGGATTGATGCCGTGTCTCGGCACTCTGAGGCAGCAGCTCCACCCGCAGCCCCACTCTGCCACCTCCCGAAATTGTGGCTCATAGTTACAATCATCAATATTTATTGACCAATCTCAGTGTATGAGCACAACGTTTTGTACCAAGACCATTCAATAAAGTTCTTTGTTCTGCATTGTTGTTTTTATTAAAGTACAAAGGGTGTATCGACTGACTTTGCAAAACCCTGACCAGATACTTTCAGAACTTCAAACATCATGGATTTACAGAGTGAACTAGAACTAACATGCTTTTTCCAACACTCAGCTGCACAAATACGTATAGTGTGGGTGCCGCAGTTCCAGCGCTCTTGTTAGCAAACATGGGTCTGTTTCAATTCCAGCAGCTGCCACACCAGTGATATATGTCTGCACATTAATGGATGTGAATTACATTTGTTCAATGCTGGTGCTTTACAAAAACTGTAAGTGACTTTTAACTCACTGGTGCCTTTACTATTCGATGGCTCGATTTGTATCTCAAAGTCATAGTGCTACATTCCAGTGTCATAAGGGTGGCGCAGCAGTAGTGTTACTGCCTTACAGCGCCAGAGACCATAGTGGATCCTGACTATGGGTGCTGTCTGTACGGAGTTTGTATGTTCTCCCTGTGACCACATAGGTTTCCACCCGCACTCCAAAGACATTCAGGTTTATAGGTTAATTGGCTTTGGTAAAAAAAAAAAAAAAAAATTGTCCCGAGTTTGTCCGGGTTGATCGCTGATCAGCGTGGACTCGATGGGCTTAATGACCTGTTTCTGTATTGTATCTCTAAAGTCTAAAGTACATAAGTCATAGGAGCAGAATTGGGCCATTCGGCTCATTAAGACTACTCCTCCATTCAATCATGGCTGAACTATCTTTTCCCCTCAATCCCATTCTCCTGCCTTCTCCCCATAACCTTTGACGCCCTTACTGATCAAGAACCTTTCAATCTCTGCTTTAAAAATACCCAATAACTTAGCCTTCACAGCCTTCTGTGGCAATAAATTCCATGGATTTGCCACCACCATCTTACAAAATTCCTCCTCATCTCCATTCTAAAGGTACCTCCTTTTATTCTGAGGCTGTGCCCTCTGGGCCTAGACGCTGTTACTGGACTGTCCCCCTATGTGGCTGCATAAGGCTGTCTTCTTCACTGAGCATAGAAGCCATTATATTGGGTACATACGATTTATATTGCAAATTATATATGGGAAGCACGTATCCTTTTTTGACCCAGTATCAGACTGCAGCCTACAGCTAATTGAAGGGGTGGCCTGGGGAAAGTGACTGTGAGGCATTGGTGAGAATGCTGCCGTAGAGGTTTTAGTTTTAGAGATACCGTGTGGAAACAGGCCCACCGAGTCCGCGATCACCCATACACTCGTTCTGTCCGACACACAAGCAATTCCTTGTTCCTCACCATCTTGTTGTTTGATTGCTATTTGTAGGTCACCAACTAATTGGCTGCCGTATTCTCCTTCAGAATATTAATGAATGCACTTCAAAGCCAATTATTTAAAAATAACTATTTCAGCGGTAAGATGCTTGAAATGCCCTAAATTCACGAAAGTGGAATATGAAATGCAGATTTCTATTTAATTATTCTATTACCATATATTTGGAATGTGGGGAAAGAATTCTGGAAGCTTTCTATAACCTTTAGAACATAAAGCTTTTGAGAAATGCATTTAGACTTTAGAGATACAGTGTGGAAACAGGCCTTCCAGCCCACTCAGTCCTCACCGACCAGCAATCAGCCCAGACACCAGTTCTATCCGACACATTAAGGACAATTAACAGAAGCCAATTAAACTACTACTAACCAAATAGTGAAAGGCTTGTATAGAGTGGATGTGGAGAGGATGTTTTCACTAGTGGGAGAGTCTAGGTCATAGACCAGAGGTCATAGCCTCAGAAATTAAAGGGTGCTCTTTTAGAAAGGAGGTGAAGAGGAACCTCTTTAGTCAGAGGGTGGTGAACCTGTGGAATTCTTTGCCACAGAAGGCTGTGGAGGCCAATGGATATTTTTAAGGCAGAGATAGATACATTCTTGATTAGTACGGGTGTCAGGGGTTATGTGGAGAAGGCAAGAGAATGGGGTTAGGATGGAGAGATAGATTAGCCATGATTGAATGGCTGATGTGCCATCATAGACCTGATGGGCCGAATGGTTTAATTCTGCTCCTATCACTTATGTTCTTATGACCTAACCTGTACATCTTTGGAATGTTGGAGGAAACCGGAGCACCCAGAGAAAACCTGAACGGTCACAGGGAAAACATACAAACTCCTGAAAGATGGCACCCATAGTCAAGATCGAACCGAGGTCTCTGTTACTGCAAGATAGTAACACAATCGCTACGCCATTGTGCCACCCTTAAAGTCTAATGTCTTTTGTCGGTGCCAGAAATGTGGCAGCACTTGTGTATTGCCGAGGTGAAGTCTGCTAAATGATATTATTGGGTTGTGTGCAAAACAAAGCATTTCACTGTACCTAGGGACATGTGACAATAAAGTATCATTGAATCATTAAAGAACTCTATTATGACATACACTGTTCTGATGTTATTGGTTTTCATGATAACTTAACTTCTAATTGAATGGTTAATTAGGCCTGATATCAAAATAGTTAAATGAGGATTTAAAATACACAAAACGTTATGTCCATTGGCAGCCATTACTTTGCTTGAAGCCAGTATCACAACAACCTTGGTGCTGGTTGGAAAGTGAACTGATGTGATGTCTGTTGTAGACCAGAAAACAGATGCATCTCAACCCTTGCCTCTTTCTGAACATTCTTCAAATAATTTTTTAATGAATTTCATTTACTTTTTCAATTACTTCACAAACAACCACATTTAATTTAGTCTTTTGGAGGAAATTCAAGATCGCCATTTGAATAAAACGAATACATATTACCAGTACAAAGTGCAGGAGTAACACAGCGGGTGAGGCAGCATCTCTGGAGGACATGTATAGGTGATGTGATTTTCCAGAGATGTGGCCTGACCCTTTGCTTTACTCCACTACTTTGTGCTTTTTGTTGTTGTAAACCAGCATCTGCAGTTCTGTGTATCTCTATTTTATAGTGTTTGTTTCCACATTAATGAGGGTCAGTGAAACACTCGTTAACATGGGCTGCACAGTGGTGCAGCTCATAGAGCTACTGCCTCACAGTGCCAGAGACCTGTGTTTGGTCCTGGCCTCAGGTGCTGTCAGTGTGGAGTTTGCTCATTTTCCCTCTGACCATGTGGCTTTCCTCCAGGTGCTCTGGTTTCTTCCCACGTCCCAAAGACGCGCGGGTTTGTTGGTTAATTGGCTTCTGTAAATTGCCCCTAGTGTGTTGGGAGCGAGTGAAAGTGGGATATCGTCAAACTAGTGTGAGTGATCGATGGTCAGCAAGAACTCGGAGGGCTGAAGGGCCTGTTTCCATGCTGTACCTCTTCACCAAACAAAACCAAACTAAACCTAAATGGCAATAATTATTTTAAGATTTACGACTAACAGTGAGTGTGGATTTTATCATTTGATCAGGTAGATGAGTTGAGACAGTTAATGAAAGAATTAATTTTGCAAACAAATGCTATGGGATTTCCTTTAATAGGCAAACAAAATACACATCAAGTTAAGTTAATTCTGAGTAGAGAGGGAGCAAATTTCTTTGTAACACGCTGAGGCATGTGAAATACTCCAATTTCATCCACTTTTTTTGAAGTTGCTTGATGCATTTAACTAACTAGAGCTTTTTTTTCAGCCATGCAAATGTTATTGACCCATTGACAATGTTTTTTGGACAGGAAAGTTCCCAGTGAGTGGCAGGGCTGTGGGCAATGGTATCGAGCAGAGGGATCTGGGAATGCAGGCACAGAGTTCCTTGAAAGTAGCATCACAGTTAGATAGTGTCGTCAAGAAGTCTTTCTTGGGAATCTGAGGGGCATCTTTTTCACACAAAAGGTGGTGGGTAAATGGAATGAGCCTCCAGAAGCAGATACTTTAGCAACGTTTAAAAAACATTTGGACAGGTACATAGACAGGAATGGTTTTGAGGGATATGGGCCAAATGCGAGCTGGTGGGACTAGTGTGAAGAGATAGCTTGGTCAGCATGGGCAAGTTGGGCCGAAGGGCCTGTTCATGATTAAACCCTTCAGCCCATCATCTACCCTGCCATTCAATTATGGCTGATCTATATTTCCTTCTCAACCCCTTTTCCATGCCTTCTCTCTGTGAACATTGACACCCATAATAATCAACTGTTTCCATGCTGTATGACTCTATGACTGTTCCATATATTCAAGAGCCTTTTTTTGAAACAGAGCAGTAATTTTGCATTAACGTTGGGGTTTGCCTTTGAGTTGTGGGACTAAATGTTGATACATGTTCCAAAATAATGTTCAGAAAGTATTTCACTCTTGACAGCGTGACTCAATGATTAACAGGGGATTTGCTCAGTTACCTGTCAGCCATAATCCTTCAATTGAGCCTCAAAACACATGATTGTATCATTTAGTTTATTGTTGTATGTAGAACCCTGCTCTGCTGTATGTTCAAGATTACGACAATGTGGACAACACTTAACAGGTTTATTTTTGTGAGCAATAATGTTTTTTGGTCATTCTAAACTGATTAAAAAAAATATATAAGTGCTTTTGTTGAACCTGGTTTGAATTGAGTAGGAAGGACTCATTGCAGATGCTGGTGTATACTGAAAATAGACACAACATGCTGGAATAACTCAGCTCGTCAGGCAGCATCTCTGGAGAATAGGTAACATGTCGGGTCGGAATCCTTCTTCAGACCCTCTGAAGTTTGAAGAAGTCTGAACTCTGAAGAAGGGTCCCGGCCCGAAATGTCACCTATTCCTTTTGGATGCTGTGGAGCTGCTGATTTACCCCAGCATTTTGTGTCTTGCGTTTTGTGTCTTACACTGTATCTTCTTGCTTTGAATTGAGGTGAGGTTTAAGATCACCACAATCAGTGGGTTGAAAAATATATAATTTTTAAGGCAGAGTTAGACAAATTGTTGATTAAAACAGGGTTATGGGGCGAAGGCAGGAAAATGGGATTAGGAGGCAGAGTTCAGCCACGATTGAATGGCGGAGTAGACTCGATGAGCCGAATGGCCTAATTCTACTGCTATAACTTGTGAATCTCCCAGAGTGACATTTTGGTTTCCGATTATAATGCACCCTCTCCCCGTGGTGTGGCTGCATATAAGGAAGGATATACTCCCCTGGGAGGTGTTGTAGTATAGATTCACTAGATTGTATCTTGAAATATACAGGCTGTCTCATGAGCTTCTGATTATGATTGGCCTTTGAGAACATAGAACATAGAAACATAGAAAATAGGTGCAGGAGGAGGCCATTCGGCCCTTCGAGCCTGCACCGCCATTGAATATGATCATGGCTGATCATCCAGCTCAGTAGCCTGTACCTGCCTTCTCTCCATACCCCCTGATCCCTTTAGCAAAAAGGGCCACATCTAACTCCCTCTTAAATATAGCCAATGAACTGGCCTCAACTACCTTCTGTGGCAGAGAATTCCACAGACTCACCACTCTCTGTGTGAAAAAATGTTTTCTCATCTCGGTCCTAAAAGATTTCCCCCTTATCCTTAAGCTGTGACCCCTGGTTCTGGACTCCCCCAACATTGGGAACAATCTTCCCGCATCTAGCCTCTCCAACCCCTTAAGAATTTTATATGTTTCTATAAGATCCCCCCTCAGTCTTCTAAATTCCAGCGAGTACAAGCCCAGTCTATCCAGTCTTTCCTCATATGTAAGTCCCGCCATCCCAGGGATCAATCTGGTGAACCTTCTCTGTACTCCCTCTAAGGCAAGAACGTCTTTCCTCAGGTTAGGAGACCAAAACTGCACACAATACTCCAGGTGCGGTCTCACCAAGGCCCTGTACAACTGCAGCAGAACCTCCCTGCTCCTAAACTCAAATCCTCTTGCTATGAATGCCAACATACCATTCGCTTTCTTCACTGCCTGCTGCACCTGCATGCTTGCTTTCAATGACTGGTGCACCATGACACCCAGGTCACGTTGCATCTCCCCTTCTCCCAATCGGTCACCATTCAGGTAATACTCTGCTTTCCTGTTCTTGCCGCCAAAGTGGATAACCTCACATTTATCCACATTATATTGCATATGCCATGCATTTGCCCACTCGCCTAATCTATCCAAGTCACTCTGCAGCCTCCTAGCATCCTCCTGGCAGCTAACACTGCCACTGCCACCCAGCTTCGTGGCAACAGGCCATTCGGCCCAACCTGCACATGCCGACCAATGTGCTCCATCTACACTAGTCCCACCTGCCCACACATGACCAATACCCCCCTAAATCTATCCTATCCATGTACTTGTTCAAATGTCTCTTAAATGTAGAGACTTTTCTGAGGGGGGATTGGGGGTAGATGTCAAGAGGTCATCATTAGAAATCTTTTTTTTAATTTTAAGAGTTATAACTCCTTGGGAATTCTCTACCCAAGATGCTGTGTGTGCTGTGGATACAATGAACTGCAGATGTTTGTATTAAGGTGATGGGGAAAGATTAATTAAGAATAAGATGGCGCAGTGCCGGAGACCTGGGTTCGATCCTGACTACGGATGCTGTCTGTACAGAGTTTGTACATTTTCCTTGTGGCCATGTGGGTTTCCTCCGTGTGCTCCGGTTTCCTCCAACACTCCAAAGACGTGCAGGTTTGTATGGTTGGCAAAAATGCTGAAATAGGTGATGTTTTGGGTCTTTGGAGTGTGGGAGGAAACTGGAGCACCCGGAGGAAAACTACATGGTCACAAGGAGAATGTACAAATGTCACCTATTCCTTTTCTCCAGTGATGCTGTCTGACCCACTGTTACTTCAGCATTTTGTGTCTATCTTTGGTGTAAACCAGCATCTGCAGATCCTCCTTGAACAATTTTGCTTAATCCTCAATTTGTCTTTATGTTGGACTTCCAAGTATCTGTAACGGTTCAGAGTAACAAATCTGAATGTGCAAATATTGCACATGATCCCGATGTTAAGCACAACACACACATCATATCATTCTCATGTCTAAGCTGTGCAGTGAATAAATCTTATCATTGTACTCTCGTGTCAAAGGACAGTATTGCTAGAATCATTTATAGGAGGGCAAGATTATAGCTTTCACTTAGTGAACCATGCAATCACACCCTTCTATCAATAAGCACTATAATCATGTCCTTGCAACAATGGCTATTATAATCTTGTGTTCGGTCGATGTCCCTGTGTAATTTAGCAATATGTATGGTGCACATTATATCCTCTGCATGGAATAGCAACTTCTGGACCACTCTGCCTTAGAGACTCTGCGTAAGTACTATCTGGGGGTTCTTCTGCACTCTTAGAGAAAATCGTCCAAAAAAACCTTCTAATGTAGTCCGAAGAAGGATCACGACCTGAAACGTCACCTATTTGTGTTCTCCAGAGGTGATGCCTGATCTGTTGAGTAACTCCAACATTTTGTGTCTATCTTCAGTGTAAACCAGCATCTGTAGTTCCTCCCTAGGGGGGGGGGGGGGACACATTGGGGACATTAGTGCGGCACGGTGGCGCAGAGGTAAAGTTGCTGCCTTACAGCGCCAGAGACCTGGGTTTGATCCTGACCACTGGTGCCGTCTGTAGCTCCGGTTTCCCCCCACACTCCAAAGACATAAAGGTTTGTTTGTTAATTGCCTTTGGTAAAATTGTAAATTGTCCCTAGTGTGTAGGATAGTGCTAGTGTACGGGTATGCCACTTTCATTTCACTGCACATCGTGTATGTGTATGTGACAAATAAATTTGACTTGACTTGACTTGATCGCTGGCCTGCACGGGCACAGTGGGCCGAAGAGGCCGATTCGGCGCTGTATCTCTAAGGTAAAGAAAGATTGAGGGGGGGGGGAAGGTGAGGTTGGTGAGAGAGGGGGAAAGTGGGTTGTTACTTACAACTGGAGAATTCAACATTCATACCATTGGCATGAAACCTACCCCAGACCTTCCTGGGTTGAGATTGTTCCTGATCTCCATTTTCCTGAAGTCAAATACCTGAAATTAGTTGCTACAGAAAGTTTGAATTGGATGTGAAGTTGCTGGAAACTCATCCACGTTATTTAAATGGTGGCCAGATCTCATTTTTTGCTTGGCCCAAAATGATTTAATGCAACAGATGTTGCAGTCGAGCATTATCTTGTCTGAAAATTGGAGGCGACAAACCTTTATCCCGTTGATTGACTGAAAAAGATGTGAAGTGGATTGAATACCCTTGTGGGCTCAGTGCCGCATCCCTAAACATGGTTTCATACCGGCACGGATTACAGGCTTAAATAAACTGAATTTAGATTCCATATGCATTGTTGCTTTCAAATAACATTGGCAAACAATCAAAACAAATCATAGTAATTAAACTAAAAAAGGCAAATTGGCTGAATGCTCACAACTGTTTCATAGTTGGATGCCAGTGTGGGTTGGGAGAAGGATGTGGAGAGGATTCAGGGGACCATGAGACACGGATGGCATGGGTAGCAACTAAACATAGGAGCAGAATTAAGCATTCGGCTCATTGAGTCCGCTCCGTCATTCGATCATGGCCAATCTATTTTTCCTTCTCAACCTCATTCTCCTGCCTTCTTGATGCCCTTACTAATCAAGAACCTATCACTTTCCTCTTTAAAAATACCCAGTGACTTGGCCTCCACTGCCATCTTTGGCAATGAATTCCACAGATTCACCTTCCTCCGGCTAAAGAAATTCCTTCTCATCTCCATTCTGAAGGTACATAATTTTGTGCTGAGGATGTAGCGGGGGTGGGGAGAGGCATGGGGAGGAGCAAATCAAACATGCTGAAGTGGGGATATACTCAAGATGCGGCAGATTACGAGTGCGGACGGGGCCTCCAGACTATGGAACATCTCCTGAGCTGTGACATGCTGCATGACACATGCACTGTAAAGGATCTTGCAGAGGCCAGCCACGTGGCACTTAACTTTGCTCGCTATTGGCAAACAGTTGTTTGATGACACAAAATGCTAATAATTGGAAGCATTACATCCACTCCATCTAGGATATAGAAGTATATTATGTGGAAACATTTATGAGATTATCCATTTTGATGGAGAAAAAATTAAAAAGTGGAATACTTTTTAAAATCGTGAGAGAATAAGAAATGTTGGCGGTCAGAAAGACACAAATCACTCACAATTAGTTTTTTTCCCCCTGTATAGGGCCCTGGTGAGACCACATCTGAAGTATTGTGTGCAGTTTTGGTCTCCTAATTAGAGGAAGGACATCCTTGCTATTGAGGCAGTGCAGCGTAGGTTCACAAGGTTAATCCCTGGGATGGCGGGACTGTCATATGAGGAAAGACTGGGCTTGCAGTCACTGGAGTTTAGAAGGATGAGAGGGGATCTTATAGAGATGTATAAAATTATAAAAGGACTGGACAAACTAGATGCAGGAAAAATGTTCCCAATGTTGGGGGAGTCCAGAACCAAGGGCCACAGTCTAAGAATAAAGGGGATGTCATTTAAAACTGAGGTAAGAAGAAACTTTTTCACCCAGAGAGTTGTGAATTTGTGGATTTATCTGCCACAGAGGGCAGTGTAGGCCAATTCTCAGGGGGAATGGCATTCGTAAAAGAGGATGGTGCTGTAAGTAAATGTGAACTTACATTTATCAGACCAGTCAGGTTGAATATCACACTGGACAAAGCAATTGCACTACTATTAAAACTGTTGGAGAAATTTTACTGCAGCATTTTCTGGACGGCTGCTGAGACATAGAGAACTCACCTTCGGTCAGCGCAGCGGTGGAGTTGCTGCCTGACAGCATCAGAGACCCAGGTTCGATCCTGGCTGTGGGTGCTGTCTGCAAGAAGTTTTCCCTGTGAATTTTCTCCAGGAACTCCAGTTTCCTCCCACACCCCAAAGATGTATAGGTTTGTAGGCTAATTGGCTTTGGTAAGTTGTGAAGTTGTCCCCAGTGTGTAGGATATTGCTAGTGTACGGGGTGATCGCTGGTCGACGTGGACTTACTTGGTGGGCCGTTTTGAGCCCCATATTTGAGGAAGGATGTGCTGGCGTTGGAGAGGGTCCAGAGGAGATTTACAAGAATGATCCCGGGAATGATTGGGTTAACATATGATGAACGATTGACGGCAGTGGCTCTGTACTTGCTGGAGTTTAGGAGGATGAGGGGGAACCTCATTGAAACTTGCCGAATAGTGAAAGGCCTGGCTTGAGTGAATTGAATTTCCTCCAGTGGAGGAGTTTAGCACCAGAGGTCCGAGCCTCAGAATAAAAGAATGTACCTTTAGAAAGGAGATGAGGATGAATTTCTTTAGTCAGATGGTGGTGAATCTGTGGCATTCAATGCCACAGACAGCTGTGGAGGCCATGTCATTGGGTATTTTTAAGATGGTGATTGACAGATTCATGATTAGTAAGGGTGTCAAACGTTGTGGGGAAAGAAAATGGGGTTGAGAGGGAAAGATTGATCAGCCATGATTGAATGGTGCAGTAGACTTGATGGGCCGAATGGCCTAATTCTGCTCCTACAACTTATGAACTTATGCCACTTCGCATATTGCATGTTATAATATCGCCACACAACAACCTTTCCTCATTCTACCACCTACTTTTCAACATAACAAGACATGGCCTGTCTTTGATTTCAGTTCACTCTCTTCTCACATTTTAACATACTTTTTATCAGCAGAATTGTTGCATATAATATATTTGTACCATTGTGGCGGCTCCCAAGGGTCGGGCCATACCACTACCGACCCCTCGGCACGGAAATGGACCAGTCCAGGGGGGCGGTCCGGTACTACATATATAAGGACAAGGTTTTGGGCGCAAAGCCATTCCGGCAGACTCGACCCGTCTGATAACTGTGTATTAAACCATATCGCCCCCCCAAAATACCCGGCTCCTTGCCTTTATTTCGGGCCTCTACCGACGCGCCACACCATTGTTATTTGGGCATTTTGAGAGGAGTGACTGGAATGTCCACATAATTTAACCAGGTGTGTTTTATTGAATGCAATGAAGAATATTTTTTTACTCTTGATTCTTAGACAGTATGCATCACTGGTCAAAATCACGATATTATATAGAAACGTCGGTAAGCAAAGGCAAGTTCTGATTTGGTTTTCAGTAAGGAATGAGAGAACTGTGCAGTGAAAATGCAATCATCTGTAGTCAGTTATTGGTTATGTGATCAATTGTCATGTTTGTATTGATTGCTACTCGTCTTTCAATGGCCCACACCTGTACAATTGATCACTTTGTGATGACTAATTTTTCCGTAAACTATTCATTCGCCCAATTATCATTTTATAAAACGTACAACAGCACGGCAAAGGAACAGGCCCTTGTTATTTCTCGTTTGTACTTTCATTTGGCAAGGCTGTCCCAATGCCAGGCATTTCAAGGCAGGGGAAAGATGACATCAATGCTATACCCATAAACATAGAACATAGAATAGTATAGCGCAGGAACAGGCTGTTCAGCCTCTTAATGTCCATGCTGAACATAAATCCATGTTAAACCAAACCCCATGTGGAATCAAGTACATGGTTGGAGTTTGAAGAAGGGTCTTGACATGAAATAAGACCTGAAAAAAGGGTCTTGACATGCTGAGTTACTCCAGCACTTTATGTCCTTTTAAACTAATCCCCTCTGCTTGCATGTGATCCATATTCCTCCATTCCCTGCACAGTGGCACAGAGGTTAAGTTGCTGCCTCACAGCGCCAGAGACCCAGGTTCGATCCTGACTACCGGATGCTCTCTTTACGGAGTTTGTATATTCTCCCTGTGACCGTGTGGTTTTCTCCGGGAGCTCTGGCCTCCTCCCACATTCCAAAGACATGCAGGTTTGTAGGTTAATTGGCTGCTGTAAATTGTCCCCAGTGACGTCAGTGGGCTGAAGGGCCTGTTTCTTCACGTTATCTTTAAACTAATCTCTGTACTAAAGAGAAAAGTAGATAAGCCATGATCGAATGGTGGAGCAAACACAATGGGCCAAATGGTCTAATTCTGCTAATGTCGAATGAATCTTACACTCAAATGAAAGAAACTATTGTTGTTGGTGTGCTTCTGTATTGCACCCTTCACCATTTTGTGGAAGTCGTCAAGAGAATCAGCAGTGTGTGTTAGGCCAATAATAAAGGCATCAATATTACAGAAGTATGGAATAATTTTATGCAGAACAAACATTGTACTCGAGGTATCCAATCTTCTGAGAGAGATTTCCACTTTGTCTGTGGTAGTTTGACATGCACGGATTTTCAGCTGGAGCAGGCACGTGGGCGTAAGATTAAAGAGAGTGACATGTAACTGTTTAAAAAGGAGGAGTGGGAGTGTAATTGGGAGATGGAAAATCCAACAGTGGGAGTAAAGACGATTACGAAAGTGGGAGTACGACCGAAGGAAATCAAAAGACTCAGAGCCGAAGCCTGAACCAGAAGATTGGTACTTACAAAAGGAAAAATAAATAAATCCTTGTGTCGCGCTGAAAATCTAGCCGGACTCACGGTTAATTAATCAACGAGCACTGAGAATGGAAGAGAAAGCAAACAGCACGACTGCTGTTAAAGGAAAGAAACACGAAGAGGGGGAAATAGCTGACTGATACTTAGTCATATTTAACACAGAAGCACAGCATACAATGCTTTCATGAAGGCTAAAAATTGTAGTAGTGTAGATTAATCGATAGTTGTAGTGTTAATGTATGTTGGAGTAGTTATTGTAGTATTTAGTTTAATTTAGAGATACAGCGTGGAAACAGGACCTTGGTCCATTGAGTCCACGGCGACCATCGATCACTTGTTCACACTAGTTCTGTGTTATCCCACATTTCTCATCCACATTCTGCCTAACTGGGGCAATTTTACAGAGGACAATTAACCCAGAAACCTGCACGTTCTTTGGGATGTGGGAGGAAACTGGAGCACCCGGAGGAAGCCCACGTGGTCCCAGGGAGAATGAGCAAACTCCACGCAGACAGCACTCGAGGTCAGCATTGAGCATGGGTCGCTGACACTGTGAGGCGGTGGCTCTACCAGCTGTGCCACTGCACTGGTCTCTCAAGATCTTAAACACCTCTATAAGCTCACCCCTTATCCTCCTGCGTGCTGAGGAATAAAGGCCTAGCCTGCTCAACCTGTCCCTATAGCTCAGGCCCTTGAGTTTTGGCAACATCCTCGTAAATTATTTTTGCACCCTTTCCAGCTTCCGGCTTACATCTTTCCTGTAACAGGGCGTCCACAACTGAACACAATACTGGGACTTGTTCCTGTGCTGTACTTTTCTACGTTCTACCTTCTAACCAGCGTTTTAGTAGTACCCGCCCTGGGAGAAGACTGCATTTTAAAGTTTGTGCTACTTTCATGCAGTTTCTGGAGTAATGTGCTGACACTCTGCGATTAGTAGTCCTTTTGCACATCATATCTGTAAGAAAACCCCTCTCCCTTATCCCTGCACGACCACACTTCCCTGCACTGCACCACTGTAGGGTGTTCTTCTAAACGCTGTATGGATTACTAGCCCATTGACTTTTAAAGGCAGGCATTTAATCAATTCGGTAAAAATTTATTATTTTACAGAGTGGGTTCCTGTGCTGTCTCTCCATCATGATCGACGGATCACTTAAAAATGCATTAAATAATTCTGGAGCTGAAGCACTGTGTGCCGGAGGCCATCATTAATGACGCACAGTCGGCAAACTCCTCTTGCAGGTATGCATGGCACTATGGCGAGTCCGAAACTTGTTGGTTGTAGAAGGAGTTTATTGCAGCCGCAATATTCGAATACAGAGTTAAACAACAAGGTAAAGGACAACCATCACAAACTTACTGTCTTCTTCGAAGACTTCGCCGAACTGCTATTTCGGGCGCCAAACGCGCACATGACATCGCTGGCCAATCAGCGATGTCGCTCCCTGGACCAATCCCCATGGTCGCGTTCCCACGTGACCTCGCTGGCCAATCCGAGGGTTCGACGACCTGGACCATTCTCTATGGTCGCTACATGACCCCCCCCAGAACCCGAGGTGCGGAACCTAGCAGGGAGCCGGATTTCGCGACCATAACGAGTACGGAGAGGGACAGCCTGAACCACAGGAGCCGGGGGTTCCGGACATGGCGGAACAGCCGGAACGGGAGGTCCTGGAGGAACTACCGGAACGGGGGGTCCTGGAGGAACTGCCGGAACGGGGGGTCCTGGAGGAACTGTCGGAACGGGGGGTCCTGGACTGAGCGGAACTAACGGAGGTCGGCCTCTCCTAGGGGTTTGACCGACCAGGACTGGTTGATCCGGATCCAAATGGGCAGGTTTGAGCCGGGACACCGAGACGAGCTCACTCTTGCCGCACATGTCTAAGGTGAAGGTAGCCGTTCCCTTACGCAAAACCCGGAACGGCCCTTGATAGACCCTCTGCAACGGGGCGCGATGGGAATCTTTTTGCAGAAAAACGAACTCACAGTCCTTCAGGGAAGGCGGTTCATGTACCATGGGACACCCATGACGTGAAGTCGGAACTGGAGCCAGGGAGCCCACCCGTTCCCGGAGAGGTGCTAACACTGATGGGACTGTAGGCAGCTGGTCTGAAGGGTCCGGAAACAGATCTCCGGGTACTCGAAGTGTCGAGCCATATACTAGCTCTGCGGACGACGCACCGAGATCTAGCTTAGGAGCAGTCCGGATGCCCAAAAGAACCCAAGGGAGCTGGTCTACCCAGTCCGGGCCTTCAAGCCTTGCACTGAGGGACGCCTTAAGTTGGCGGTGGAACCTTTCTACGAGTCCATTTGCCTGGGGTGATATGCAGTCGTGGGTTGTAACTTGGACCCGTACAGTTCTGCAAGCGCGGCCCAGAGGGACGAAGTGAACTGTGGCCCTCTGTCAGTGGTAATAACTGCCGGGACCCCGAAACGAGCTACCCAATGAAGGGCCAAAGTCCTAGCACAAGACGCTGACGAAATATCAAACAATGGGAAAGCCTCTGGCCACCGGGTGAACCGATCCACCACCGTGAGGAGGTGGGTGTAGCCCCGGGAGGAAGGCAAAGGCCCGACCAAATCCCCGTGGATGTGGAAAAAACGAACAGCCGGGACCTCGAAATCCTGTACGGGGGGCTGGACGTGGCGCTGGACTTTAGCGGTCTGACAGGGAACGCAGGAACGTGCCCACCCCGCTACCTGTTTCCGCAGGCCATGCCAGACAAACCTCGCTGCTACCAAGGCAGAGGTGGAGCGGATAGACAGGTGCGCCAGCCCATGAATGGCATCGAAAACCCGGCGCTGAAGGGAGGGCGGTACTACCGGCCTGGGACGGGGAAGAGAAACATCGCACCAGACTTTTGTGCCCTCCGACCCACAAGCTACCTGGGCCAACTTCAATCCCGAAGTGGTGGACCGGTAAGTCGAAACGGTATCCGCTAGGAGCTGTGCCTCCGCAACCTCCTGGGGATCCACTTCGCAGTCCACCGCCGAAATAGGGGGAAAAGCAGGTCTAGACAGGGCGTCAGCAACGGCATTAAGCTTACCCGCGACATGACGGACATCGGTGGTAAATTCGGAGATAGCAGTCAGGTGCCGCTGCTGGCGGGCCGACCATGGGTCAGACAATTTCAAAAAAGCAAATGTTAATGGTTTGTTGTCCGTAAAGGCCACAAATGGGCGGCCCTCGAGGAAGTACCTGAAATGACGAACAGCTAAATAGAGAGCCAGAAGCTCTCGGTCAAATGCGCTATACTTCAGCTCGGCCGAATTTAGTTGCCGGCTGAAAAACGCTAAAGGCTGCCAACGGCCACCGACCTGCTGCTCCAGAACCCCGCCCACCGCCACGTCAGAGGCGTCAACCGTCAGGGCCGTGGGGGCGGAGGGGCTCGGATGGACCAACATGGTGGCGTCTGCCAAGGCTGCCTTAGCTGCTGTAAAAGCCGACTCTGCGGTCGGGGACCATATCAACTCTACCGGATTCCCTGCAAGGCATTGGAAAAGTGGGCGCATGACTCGCGCCGCTGCCGGAACGAACCTATGGTAGAAATTAACCATGCCTACGAACTCCTGTAGCCCTTTTACTGTGGTGGGCCTGGGAAATGCCCAGATAGCCTCCACCTTCTCGGGCAAAGGGGAGGCGCCGGCAGGGGTAATTCTGTGCCCTAGAAAATCAAGAGCAGGAAGGCCGAATTGACATTTGGAGGGTTGGATAATGAGCCCGTGGTCTTGGAGCCGCTGGAACACGGTCCGCAAATGGGCCTGGTGTTCCTGCACTGAGGGGCTGGCGACCAGGATGTCGTCTAAATAAATAAACAAAAAGGGTAAACCCCGGCCCACGCGGTCCATCAGTCGCTGGAAAGCCTGTGCCGCGTTCTTTAAACCGAAAGGCATACGCAACCATTCAAACAACCCGAACGGAGTAATTGTTGCAGTTTTCTGTATGTCCTCCGGTCGCACCGGAATCTGATGGTATCCTCGCACCAAATCGATTTTGGAAAACACCACCGCTCCTTCCAGCCCAGATGAAAAATCCTGTAGGTGCGGTATGGGGTAGCGATCAGCCGTGGTGACAGCATTGAGACGCCAATAATCGCCACATGGTCTCCACCCCCCAGATGCCTTGGAGACCATATGTAACGGCGAGGCCCACGGGCTGTCAGACTGACGGACAATTCCCATTTCCTCCATCTTCCTGAACTCCGCCCGTGCCACCACCAGTTTGTCTGGCGGTAGTCTCCTGGCCCGAGCGAAAACGGGAGGGCCTTCGGTGCGGATGTGATGGACCACGCCGTGCTTGGCCGAAGGCGTGTCAAAACGTTGGATGAGCAGCTCTGGAAACTCTGCCAGAATCGCAGCATACGAGTCGGGGGCCGCGACGACGGCCTGGACAGTAGGGCTGGGCGAGGAGGCGATTGTCGGAGCGACGTGCTCATCTTCGGCGGAGGGTCGGAGGTCATTACCGCGGACATCAGGAACCAGTGAAAAAGCCCAGAGAAAATCTGCGCCCAGGATCGCTTGTTTGACGTCGGCTATGATGAATGGCCATTCGTACGTGCGGAAGCTTAACACAAGGGACATCTTCCGTGTACCGAAAGTGCGAATTGGGCTGCCATTAACCGCGATGAGGGTGGGACCTGTCTTACCCGATCTGGTTTCGAGGTCGGTCGGCGGCACTATGCTGACGATGGCTCCCGTGTCTACCAAAAATTCTGTGTCCGTGAATCGATCATGGACATAGAGGCGCCGGTTCTGGCCAATCGTAACTGCCCCTATGTACGATCGGCCGAGGCATTTCCCGCGAAGGTACAAGGCAAACGGCAGTTGCGGGATTCGTTACCCCATCGTAGGTGATAATAGCACCAGCCGCGCTTGTGCGGATCTTTTTGGCGGGCTTTCGGAGAATTGGCGGGAGATGTGGCGCCATCTTGCCGTCGCTGTGGCGTGGTCACTGATGTCGAGACCTTGTTGATCGAACCACTTGCCTTGTTTTTTGCCGCTATGAGCGCGTCCGCTTTCGCTGCATATGCTTCGGGGTCCTTAAAAGAACAATCCGTGAGCAGCAGTCGGACATCCTCGGGAAGTCTCTCGCGGAATGCCTGTTCGAACATAGGGCAATCCGTATGCTCACCGGCTAGCATCATCATTTCGGATATGAGGACGGAAGGCAGTTGGTCTCCAAGATCCGGTAGGTGCAGAAGTCTTGCCGCACCACCATGCTTATTAAACCCGAAGATTCGCAGTAATACTTTCTTCATGGCCTCGTACTTGTTTTCCGCAGGTGGATTCACGATGAACCGCATCACGCGCTTGGTTGTGTCCGGCGATAGAGCGCTGACGAGGTAGTAGTACATCGTGGATTCGTCCGACACCTTCTTTATATGAAATTGAGCTTCGGTGTGGATAAACCAAGCTTGCGGTGCGTGCGTCCAAAACAACGGAAGATGAACGCTTGCCGCGCTTGACTCCGGTGTGCCCGGCGCGGTCATCGTCAACGAGGCGTCGGGTTCCTGCTTAGTCGGTGATCGTCCAGATCACGTCGGGGTCACCAATATGGCGAGTCCGAAACTTGTTGGTTGTAGAAGGAGTTTATTGCAGCCGCAATATTCGAATACAGAGTTAAACAACAAGGTAAAGGACAACCATCACAAACTTACTGTCTTCTTCGAAGACTTCGCCGAACTGCTATTTCGGGCGCCAAACGCGCACATGACATCGCTGGCCAATCAGCGATGTCGCTCCCTGGACCAATCCCCATGGTCGCGTTCCCACGTGACCTCGCTGGCCAATCCGAGGGTTCGACGACCTGGACCATTCTCTATGGTCGCTACAGCAGCACATAAGTCTCAAGCCTGAAGCTGCCTCATTAAAATTGGCTTTCTCTAACAACATAGCTCCTTTCCTTCCAAGCCATCCCTCTTATAGAGGCTGGAAAGCAATTACCATCCACCATGGACATCGTGGGTAGCACCACATTAGTTTAAAACCCAGAAAGTCAGATGGCACATCACACTAAATGGTCAATAAATAGGATTGTGAATCATAGGGAGTTTGGTTTGCAGTGAGAAATCTGCCCTAATTCCTCCCCAAAGTAATTAAATGTTTTAGATTACTCACTGAATTTTGGAACCCATAAAAGAGAGAATGTCGCAAAATACAGCACGGGGAAGGCCTTTCGGCCCACAATGTCAATCATGATGCCAATGCCAACTCTTACCCACCTGCACATAATCCATATCCCTCCATTCCCTGCATATCCATGTGCCTGTCTAAAAGTTTCTCAAATACCCCTATCGTATCTGCCTCCACTACCATCCCTGGTATCGGATTCCAAGCAACCACCACCCTCTGTGTCGAATAAATCTTGCCCCACATATCTCCTTTAAACTTTGCCCCTTTCACCTCATAGCTATGCCCTCTAGTCTTTAGCATTTCCACCCTGGGGAAAAAAACTTCTGGCTGTCTAGCACGTTCCAGGCATTCACCACCACCTTTGTAAAAATCTTGCTCCACACATCTCCTTTAAAATTTGCCCCTCTCGCATTAAAGCATTAAAGAGAAGAGGTCTAGTATTTTATCTTTCTGTAAGATATTACGGCTTCAGCATGTGGTTAGAAACAAGCACAGGTTTTCATGAGAAGTTCAAGCTGGTGTATACCCTGTGGTAGATTGTGGCGTGGTACGATATCTCAGTAAGAAACTAGTTAGCCGCTGTGACATACTGAATTTTGAACTCCCTTCAAGAACTTGTTTCTTGAGAGCCCCTTTGACTATCCTGACTGACCGCTTGGTTGCGCTGTCCGTAGTATAGATGCCGTACAGTCCACGTTCATTAATCTCTCTGACTGTTCATCGAGGTTGTGAATCCCACGCATTTGGTTTTGTTGAGCCTTTCCTTTGATGATGCTCTACATGCTGATGCAATATCATATCATATCATCATATCATATATATACAGCGCGGAAACAGGCCTTTTCGGCCCACCAAGTCCGCGCCGCCCAGCGATCCCCGCACATTATCACCATCCCACACCCACTAGGGACAATTTTTACATTTTACCCAGTCAATTAACCTACAAACCTGCACGTCTTTGGAGTGTGGGAGGAAACCGAAGATCTCGGAGAAAACCCACGCAGGTCACGGGGAGAACGTACAAACTCCTTACAGTACAGCACCCGTAGTCAGGATCGAACCTAAGTCTCCGGCGCTGCATTCGCTGTAAAGCAGCAACTCTACCGCTGCGCCACCGTGCCGCCCGTGGCCTTTCTTTTGACAGTTGTAACACGTAGGGTCCTTGAAATGGCACTTATTTGCTTTGTGTTGACCATTGCATCGATAGCACATATCTGTGGTTTTCCCAGAACTTTGCTGTGAAAGTCTTTTCCTTGTCTTGTCATGCTTGTGTTTGGGAACTGCCTTTTGACTGTTGACTGTGTCAGCATGTGTTGGTCGAAACTCATGTGCACTTTGACATGCCATCTCCGTGGCCAAAGTAGTTTTGCATGCCAAATCAAAGGTAAGGGCTGGTGTGCTCAGTAATTTTGATTGGATTTGCTCGTCCAGCATTCCACCTTACTAATCTATCACGCAAAGCTCGATCCAGAAATGTTGCAAAGTTGCAGTGTAGAGACAACTTCTTCAATGAGATAATGTGCTCGTCCACAGTCTCACCAGACCGCTGGTTTCTTGTGTGAAATTTGTAACTTTCTGCAATCTCTATGGGCAACTCTATGGGTTGAAGTGAGCATCAAGTTTTGAAAGAACAGTCTCAAATGAAACATTCCTTGCTTTCTCTGGGGCTAGGATGTTGGTGAGAGTTTCATAAACTTCAGGACCAATTTCAGTTAATAGAATGGCTTTCTTTCGTTCCTGGATGGCCTTGTTTTGTGCCCTTACCTGCACTTGATCATCATCCTCTGTTTCTTCAGCTTCAATAATGTAATTTGCAATAAAAAACATTTCCATTCGCTCACAGTACGAGGTAAAGGTTTCACGGTTCTTGTGGAAAGTCCCTAGTTGGCCTATGTATCCCAAGGACTCCATCTTGCCCCGTAGACACAACACAAAGATAGCCTGACAAACTCCAGACGAGCTGCTGTTTTAAACTACAGTCCCACCCATAGAAGGATCTGCGGCCTTTCGTGTCCTGTTCGCAAACAACTGCGACACAGCTTCGTATTTGCTGTTTAAAACGTTAAACAATACTGTATATTGCAAAACAGTCCTGCACTGTATTAAAAGGTTGAGTTCACCAACTCTATCCGATCCTCGTCGCCATTGTAAGATATTACGGCTTCAGCATGTATATCGGAACAAGCACACGTTTTCGGTACACGCTGTTGCCAGTGTGGGTCTTCTTTATTTTACGAGACTGATGAGATATTGAATATGTCACATGACACATCATACCATTCTAGTACTCAGTTCTTAAAGTTATATACACTACAATTTCCATCCTGCGAAAAATGCTTGGACATTACTGCTGAAGTTCCTCAGGGTGTTGTCCTGTGCTCAATCATCAAGTGCTTCATAGATGACCTTCAGAAGTGGAGATGTTTGACGAGAGCACACAATTTTATTTGGACATCCACAGCAAATGAACCTCTGCATGCCACAAGCCCTGGACAATTTTCAGCATGGGCAAGTATTATTTGTGCCACAAACGTACCAACTAAAGAGAGTCTGATGACTTATTCTGGATATTTAACAGCATTAACATCACCTAGACCCCTACTTTTAACATTATGGGGCTACCATTATTGACCCGATTCTCAAATGGGCCAAGATATCTAAATACTAGGGGATACAAGAGACTGGAGATGCTGGAACTTGGAGCAACAATCTATCTGCTGGAGGTGGTAGA
Source organism: Rhinoraja longicauda (assembly GCF_053455715.1). NCBI lineage: Eukaryota > Metazoa > Chordata > Chondrichthyes > Rajiformes > Arhynchobatidae > Rhinoraja > Rhinoraja longicauda. The sequence goes on along the minus strand of NC_135976.1, from coordinate 15,257,963 downwards.
GCAGCATCTGCAGAGGGAGAAGGAAGTGTGGAAACAGAGAGCAGTCCTGAACTACTATCTACCTCATCGGGGACCCGCGGACTATCTTTGATCAAACTTTACTGCACTAAACGTTATTCCCTTATCATGTATCTCCACGCTGTGGATGGCTCGATCGTAATCATGTTTTCTCTGGAGCGTCGAAAGTTCGGGTAAGACCTGATAGAAGAAAATAAAATTATGAGAGGCATAGATGCAGTAGACAAGCATAACTTTGTGGACCAAAGAGCCTGTTCCTGTGCTGTAGTGTTCTGGGGAGGATTCCAGAGTCCTTGCTCATGGTGATGTACGCAGACCTGATGCTGGAAAACGCCCCTTTGAGCCTCAGCATTTTACATTTGGAATGGAGATGCTGCCTGTTATTAATTCATGACATGTAGGGTTCATGGGCTAGATTGGCATTCATTGCCCATATCTAATTATCATTGAACTGTATGGCATGTTGGGTAATTTTATCGGGCAGCTAAGAGCCTAACCATATTGCTGTGCATCTGTCATCAAATGAAGGCCAGAATGGTTAAAGAGGCCAGATTTAATATCCTGAAGCGAGTTAGTGAACCAATTCAATTTTCACAACCATTTAGCAGTTTTGTGCTTCTAGAATTTCATTCTAAGTTGAGAAACCTAAGAACTACAGATGCTGGTTTATAACAAAGATAGACAAAAATGCTGGAGTAACTGAGCGGGTCAGGCAGCATCTCTGGAGATTTTTTTTTCTCCAGAGATGCTGCGTGATCTGCTGAGTTAGTCCAGTATTTGTGTCTATCTTTAACCGTTCTGGCCTTTATACAACATTTCATTCTTTTGTTTACCCACCTTTTACTCTCTCAAAGGATTCAGACTTCAGGTTTTCGAGTGGCACAGAGCGTGACACAGTGGCACAGAGCGTGACACAGAGCGTGACACAGTGGCACAGAGCGTATCACAGTGGCACAGAGCGTGACACAGAGCATGCCACAGTGGCACAGAGCGTGTCACAGTGGCACAGAGCGTGTCACAGTGGCACAGAGGGTAACACAGTGGCACAGAGCGTGACACAGAGCATGACAGAGCATGACACAGTGGCACAGAGCGTGACACAGAGCGTGACACAGTGGCACAGAGCATGACACAGTGGCGCAGAGCGTGACACAGTGGCACAGAGCGTGACACAGAGCGTGACACAGTGCGTGACACAGTGGCACAGAGCGTGACACAGTGGCACAGAGCGTGACACAGTGGCACAGAGCGTGACACAGTGGCACAGCTGGTGGGGTTGCTGTCTCACAGCTCCAGATGTCCAGGTTTGGTTCTGTCGATGGGCAATGTCTGTGTGGAGTTTGCACGTTCTCCCGGTGATCACATGGGTTACCTCTGGGTGCCCCCGTTTCCGCCCACATCCCAAAGATGTGCAGGTTTGTAGGGCCCCTGTAAATTGCCCCTATTGTGTAGGGAGTAGATGAGAAAGTGGGATAAAATAGAACTAGTGTGAACGGGTGATCAGCGTGGACTCAGTGGGCCGAAGGGCCTCTTTCCATGCTGTATCTCTAAACTAAATTAAACTAAGATCATTAATCTGGGCTGGGAATATAACTTCCATTCTAATGTAACAGAAAATGTTGAAAGCACTCAGCAGTTCTGGCAGTGTCTGTGGAAAGAGAAACAGAGTTGACATTTCAAGATGAAGATCTTTATTCAGAACCAGTAAATGTACAATTTCAATTTACTAAATGTAAGGCAATTGAAGTATTTTTAGATGGGCAATTACTGTGGGGGGGGGGGGGGGGACGGGGGGGGGGGACACAACAAACATTTGGCTTTTCACAAAAAGGGTGGTAAAGTACGCAGCTGGAACAGCTGCTGCCTCACATCACCAGAGACCCACGTTTGATCTTGACCTCTGGTGCCGTCTGTGTGGAGTCTGCACGTTCTCCCTGTGACTGTTTTGAGTTTCCTCCTGAAGATGTGTGTGTTTAATGGTTAAAGGGTCTTTTAAAATTGTCCTTAGAGTGGAGGAAATGCATGGGGTCACAGGGAGAACATGCAAACTTCACACAGCCAGTAAAAGTGGGATGACTAGTGTGAAGGGGTTGATCGATAGTCAGCATGGATTTGGTGGGCCGAAAGGCCTGTCTCCATGCTGTATATTTCAATAAATCAATAATTCTCAAATAACTCAACTGATTTTGAAATTGCTGACAATTCATCTTGAAGTACCAAAAACAATAAAAGAATATAAACTATGTTTCTCTACTTTGGCTCCATTATGCATGAACTTCTTACTTGCCTGACAAGTAACATTGATCTCTCAGAAATATCATTCTCTTCACTGTAAAATAAATCATGAAATTCACCATTTAATTTCCTATTAATATTTAAGTTTCTGAATCAATCGATTGAATTAAAAAAAAAAAATTATTGGCATGTGATCTGATCATATCTTAACAATTTTCAGGATCTGAACCCTAGGTTTAGGTTCATTATAACCCACAATGTTTTCTCCAATCTGTTTATTGGTGGAATCTGTGATGGCGCTGGGCCTGTACTCACTGGAGTGCACTGCTACTCCCTAGCGTTTGAGGGGGCGCTGTGAACTGTTTATGTATGTGCTGTTATGTTTGTGTGCCGTTGTATGTTCGTTCTTAGTACCTGAACCGATGTACAGCACTTTTGTCAACATGGGTTGTTTTTAAATGTGCTATACAAATAAAATTGACTTGACTTGACTTGACTTGGGGAGTTTAGAAGGATGAGGGGGGATATTGAAACTTATTGAATAATGAAAGGGCGAGATAGAGTGGATGTGGAGAGGATGTTTCCATTAGCAGGAGAGTCTAGGACCAGAGGGCACAGCCTCAGAACAAAAGGACGTACCTTTAGAATGGAGATGTGGAGGAATTTCTTTCACCAGAGGGTGGTGATTCTGTAGAAGTCGCTGCCATAGATGACTGTGGAGGCCAAGTCATTTTTAAAGTGGAAATTGATAGGTTCTCGATTAGTAAAGTTACATGGAGAAGGCAGGAGAATGGGGTTGCAAGGGAAAGATAGATCAGCCATGATTGAGTGGTGGAGTAGACTTGTTGGGCCAACTGGTCTAATTCTGCTCCTATGTCTTATGAACTTATGATTTGTGAACCAGCATTCACAGTTCCTTGTTTCTACAATAATTGTAGTTGTTTCTTTTTCGGTGCAGATGGCAATTATCACTCTTGACACTTGACTTATCTCTTGAAATAACATTATTCAACAGAAATATTGATGCTTTACTCAACCCAACCCAATGAAATGAGTGTGAATGCCATATTAAAGTGAAAATACGAATGATTCTTCATTTTCTGACTGATTTATTAAAATGTCACCCTGCTGATCATGTTTCATTTAACAATTCAAGCCAAGAATCAAAAGAAAGTTAACAAAAAAGGATCAGCATCTCCTGCAACGACACCGTTAAATTTTAAAAAAAGACAGAGTACTGGGATAACTTAGTGGGTCAGGCAGCATCCCTGGAGAACATGGATAGGAGATGTTTCAGGTCCTGATCCCAAAACATCACCAGTCTGAAGAAGGGTCCCGACTTGAAACATCACTGATCCATGTTCTCCCGGGTTGCTGCCTGACCCGCTGAGTTGCTCCAGCACTTTGTGTCTTCTTTTTGTAAATCAGCATTTGCAGTTCCTTGTTTCTAAACAGTTAAATAACTGTGTATCGGGAAATGTAATATTATAGAAGTAATTAAATAGGCCTTTCAACAAAATGCTCCCAGATTCACTGTACTTCGATCTTCTAAGGCAATTAACTTCCAAGCAATTATGTTTAATCATAAGATTTAAAATATAATATATTGCAGTTGGAGTTGGGACAAGATTGATCGTTGTTAATTTGCAAAGATGAATTAATTTGAATAAAGATTAAAATTCTGGACCAATAAAATGCTGACCTTAGTTTAGAGATACACCACGGAAACAGGTCCTTCGGGCCACCGAGTCCACGCCAGCCAGCGATCCCCGCACATTAACACTATCCTACACACACAAAGGACAATTTATACTTATACCAAGCCAATTTACCTACATACCTGTACGTACTTGGTGTGTGGGAAGAAACCGAAGATCTCGGCGAAAACCTACGCAGGTCACGGGGAGAACGTACAAACTCCATACAGACAGCACCCGTAGTCGGGATCAGAACCCGGGTCTCCGGTGCTGCAAGTGGTGTAAGGCAGCAACTCTACCGCTGCTCCATCACGTTGTGTGGACAGGATTAGAGGATTGTAAAATATTGACCCGGTGAAGAAGATTCAATGTGGATTTTGTGCATGAAGTGAGCCAGAGAAAGAGGGCTCTGACCTTAGAATGAGGTCAGTAAGTTGTTGATGGGATGATTTGGTAAGGAGCTACTCTATCAGGAATTTGCAGTCATAATTACTGAGAAGCTATGATCTTTCCAATCGTTGCTCTGTAAAACTGGGGTGGCACAGTGGCATAGCTGCTGCCTCACAATGCCAGATAACCCATCCTAGATCCTGCCCTTAGGTGTTCTCTATGTGGAGTTTGCACGTTCTCCTATGACTGCATGGGTCTCATCTGCCACTGGGTTTTCTCGCACAATTCATCGACATGTAGGTTTGTAGATTAATTAATTGGCCTCTGCAAACTGCCCTAAGTATGTAGGGAATAGATGAGAAAGTGCGATAACATAGAACTAGTGTGAACAGGTGTGATGGTCGGCGTGGACTCGGTGGGAAGAAGTTTCTCAGCTGTATCTCTAAACTAAACCAAACCTTTGGATTCAGATTTATTCATGAGCCAGTTTCACTCTAATGTGCATTCGAATTTTATGCTTTGTTCATGTGGCCTAAATTAATTTCTATTATATTTTAAGCATCTGCTTTGAAACTCTTTGACCCTAAAACAATTTTATATATGTGTTTTGCAGTTCCCTTGCGTGAATGTTTTAAAATACAATAGATTTTTAAATGAAATTATATTTTGAGATATTTATTTGATATTTTGGCTTCTATCGTAATCACGCATGTTTGTTTGGCCTTTATTTAACACCTTTTGCAATGCTTGGGAGGTTAAATATAAATCCTATATTCTGTTTCCTGGTGTACAGTTTGTGGAAATTTCTCAGTGAGATTTGCTACTCAGCCAGCTAGATAACATGAAAGCTATTGAGTATCAGCAAACATTCTTGAATGATTGAATGATAGAAACATACAGCATGGAAACTGGCCCTTCGGCCCATCATGGAGATACATCACAGCAGGGTTTGGGAACAGCTCCATCCAAGACCGCAAGAAATTGCAGAGAATTGTGGACGCAGCCCAGACCATCACACAAACCTACCATCTACCTCATTGAAGACCCTCTGACTATCATTAATCGGGCTTTACTAGACTTCATTTTGCACTGCCGGATGTTCACTTTCTCCTGTATCTGTACACTGTGGACGGCTTGATTATAATCATGTCTAGCCTCTCCGCTGACTGGATAGCACTCAACAAAAAGCTTTTTACGGTACCTCGGGACACGTGACAATAAACGCAACTAAACTAAGTCCATCTGTGGGAAGGAACTGTAGATGCTGGTTTACACCGAAGATAGGCACAAAAAGCTGGAGTAACTCAGTAGGTCAGGCAGCATCCCTGGAGAAAAGGAATCAATGATATTTTGGGTCAAGACCCTTCTTCAGACTGAGAGTCAGGTGAAGGGGAACAAGAGATTTGGAAGGTAAATAAACCAAATGAACGAAAGATATGCAAAAAACAATGATAATCAAGGAAAGGTCTATTGCAGATAGTAGGGTAGGTGATAACGAGTTATATAGACAGTGCATGCTATCCCATCAAACACCCATGTGCACCATTCCTAGATCAGACCCATTTCTTTTCCATCCATTCTTGTCAACTCACCTCTGATTCTACCACACACGAACACATTCACTTTGGGTCAATTCGCAGTGGCTAATCAATGATACTTTATTCAATTCTATTTAAATAAATTTATTTTCCAATTAATTAATTAATTAATTAATCCTATTGCTTCATTCTAATTAATTACCTGACCTAAGCACATGTCTGAGGGAGGAAACCAGAACAGCCAAAGGAAACTTATACAATCACAAAGAGAGTTTGTGAATGTTACATGACTGGTCCCAAAGTCAGAATTGAGCCCATGTCTCTGGCACTGTGAGACTCTACTCACCTGACAGCAGGAGGTGTTGGATAAGGGGAAAACTGTTGTCGCAGGAGCTTGGGGGAAGTTTCTACCAAAGTTGGGGTCATTGTTGTGGGTTTGCTATTGATTGTTTATTCGGTTCACCCTTACCCAACTGTGGACATTGGACTTGATCTCTGAAACTGGAACTGATGCGTTACAATGCTGAGAACTATATTCTGCAGTCTGTATCTTCCCTTTTGCTATATGTATGGTGTTATCTGATTTGATTGCACAGCACGCATAGCATGCAAAATAAACCTTTTTACTCTACCTCAGTTCACACAATAAACTTCGTACAGGCAGCTTTCCTTCATATTATATGCTATCTTCTTTATGGCACGGTAGCACAGCGGTAGAGTTGCTGCCTGCAGAGAATGCAGCGCCGGAGACTCAGGTTCGATCCTGACTACGGGTGCTGTACTGTAAGGAGTTTGTACGTTCTCCCCGTGACCTGTGTGGGTTTTCTCCGAGATCTTCGGTTTCCTCCCACACTCCAAAGACGTACAGGTATGTAGGTTAATTGGCTGGGTAAATGTAAAAATTGTCCCTAGTGGGTGTAGGATAGTGTTAATGTACGGGGATCGCTGGGCGGCACGGACTTGGTGGGCCGAAAAGGCCTGTTTCCGGCTGTATATATATGATATGATATGATATGTAGACTAGAACTCACCTAATTTTGGTTGTGAAACATGTCACCTATCTTAATTTAAATCTTTTTTTTTTTTTGCAGTAATATGCTATTCTTACACTTCGTTGGCATTTTGAGGTGATTTACATTCTCCTGCGTGAGCTAACTGAGCTAGGTGACCCATTTAAAGTAAGCTGTGGTCAAGATGCTAAAATAAATCTGGGCATTTCTGTAGCACCTTAAAAGGTTCTCCCATCTGTTCCATAATAGGCTACCTAACTCCACCTTGGTACGGTAGTTTTTGAAGATGTAATAAAGTGAATGTAGTGGGATGTTTTAATCCACTTTGTGCCATTAAACCAACACTTGCCTACCGCAGAAGGGTCCCGACCTGGAACATCACCCATCCTTTTCTGCCAGAGATTTTTTGCAGAGGTCATTTAATCCACAAACCTGCCCATCTTCGGGAAGTGAGAGGAAACCGGAGCACCCGGGGGAAACCCACGTGGTCACTGGGGGAATGTGCATCTCCATACAGACAGTACAAGGCCAGGATCGAACCTAGGTCTCTGGTACTGTGAGACAGCAACTTTGCCAGCTGTGCCACAGTATCAACCTCTGTGCCAACCTGTGCCCAGGTTGTGCCTGGGACAGGCTTGGGGCCCGGTACTCATGCCGCCTTCATGCTGCTCGCTCTCTCCGCTCCCGCAACAAGAAGCTCACTCCACGTGGCGCCAACTCATCGGGTAACTAGTGCAAGTGGGGGGAGGGGGGGGGGGGGTTGCTACCAGAGCCTCGGTCCACTGTAACCAAAATCTGTTTTATTAGAAGTCCGTTATTGTGAGGGTTCACTGGATCTAACGATATTTATTAGAACAAAAGGCAGACTAGTACCTTGAAGGCACATACCCCAGAGGGTCAAACTTTGTAAAGCAAAGATTTGAAAATCAAGGAATATCCTTATTTGCACTTATATTTGGAACACAGACACAAAATGCTGGAGTAACTCAGCGGGTCAGGCAGCATCTCGGGAGATGCTTTGGAACACTATATTTGGAACACTATCAACAACGTACCCTAAAGTCTCATAGAAATTTGGTGTAATTCAGGTTTGCTATATTACATAGTGCAATCACATTTCAAACTGTGATGACCTTTAACCACGCCTGAATAAGTTCTTTACACATTATTAATGCCCTCAAATTTCAGGGCATCTGATGCGTTTTGTGCAACCCTGCTTCCTGAGAGTTTTCCGACGAATGCAATTGACCTTTGCAGGTACAGCAAAATAAGACATTTTTCTGTTGCTTTGAAGTCGTTTGAGCATTTAATGAAGAAGTATTTTCACCTACCGAGCAAAGTTATTCCACTCTCCGACCTTTTTCTGCCACTCAATAAGCCTGTGGTTGAACTTTTACCATGTCACCAATCTCCTGCACTAACCTTATATCCATTGATCCCATTTGTATCTTAAAACACTATCAATCCCTTTCCTGAATACACACAGCAACTGACTGTCCACACTACGTCATGGGCGGAATAAGGTGAGAGGAGAAAGATTTAATAAGAACCCAAGGAGCAACTTTTTTAGTCAGAGGGTGGTGGATATATAGAACGAGAAGCCAGAAGAGGTAGTTGAAGCAGGTATAATTACAACATTTAAAAGACACTTGGACGGGTACGTGGATGGGAACATTTCAGAGGGAATATAATGAAAAGGAACTACAGATGCTGGTTAATACCAATGTTGCACACTCAGCGGGCCAGGCAGCAACTCTGGAGAACATGGACAAATGACCTTTTGGGTCAGGGCTGAAGTTGAAAGAAGGGCCTTGACCTGAAACATCACTTTTCCATTCTCTCCAGAGATGCTGCTTGACCTGAGTTACTCCAGCATTTTGTGTCTATCTAAGGTTTAGAGGGGAATGGACCAAATGTCAGAGGGAATGATTAGCTTAGAAAATGGCATCTTGGTTGGCATGGACAAGTTGGGACAAAGGGCCTGTTTCCGTGCTGTATGACTCTAATAACAACACCTGCACTGCAATTTGCTTCCTTCGGTGAATTTTGTATCACAGCATAATGTCATGTTGAAATTTGAAAGGTTTTCCTGATTCAAGGTTCCTTAACATGCTGTGCCTAATGTGCATGGCTGATGGGTAAATGAACTGAAACTTTAATTTTCACACTGATGTGGATTTAATGCTTTGCTTGCTGACTCTTGTTGATAAGCCCCCAAATGGGATGTGTTAAAATCAATCTTTTAACGGCAGTGCTGTATTGGATTAATGTCACATGTGCTGAGATACAATGAAAAACATTTTCTTGACATGCTCATGGGTTAAAAAAATATCAATACACGATTACAATCAAAAACAATACACAACAGGGTGTTGAAAGAGGAAGGGAAGAAAGTATACTGATCAGTGTTGCAGTTAAAGAGAAAGTGCGGGTAAAAAAGTGTGGGGTCTGCAAGAAGGTAGATTGGGAGATCGGGAATACAAACCTTATATTGTGAGAAGTTTGTTTAGTCATCTGAAAACAGTGGGGAAGAGGCTTCTCTGAATCTGGTGGTATTTGCTTTCAGGTTTTTGCATCTTATGTCCAATGGGAGAGGGAATGATTATAGTGGGAATGGTTCTTGATTATGTTGGCTGCTTTCCCGAGGTAGTGTGAAATATGGAGCTCAGTTCAGCTCTATTTGTTGATAGGATGGTTCAGTTGCCTGATAACAGCTGTGAAGAAACTGTCCCTGAATCTGGAGATGTGCGTTTTCACACTTCTGTAACTCGTGCCCGATGGGACAGAGGAGCAGGGAGAGTGTCCGGGGATGAGACTCGTCCTTGATTGTGTTCGTGACTTTACAGAGGCAGCGCGAAGTGTAAATGGAGTCAATGGAAGGGAGGTTGGTTTCTTTGATGGGGTGAGCTACATCCACAATTCTTGAAATTTCTTGGCACCTTGGATGGAGCTCTTCCCAAAACTATGCTGTGATGTATGCCGATAAAATGCTTTCACAGGCACATCTGTAGTTTATTTTAGATACAGCATGGAAACAGCCCCTTCAACCACCGACCATTGATCACCTGTTTACACAAGTTCTATGTTATCACATTTCTCACCCACGTTCTACACCCGATAGGGAAATTCACAGACGTCCTTTAAACTACGACCCCGCAAGTCTTTAGGAGGTGAAAGGAAACCAGAGCACGTAGTCATGGGGAGAACATGCAAACTCCACACAGACAGTAGCCACGGTCAGGATCGAACCTGGGACTCAGGTGCTGCGAGGCAGCAGCTCTACCAGCTGCACCTCTGTGTCATGCAGATCGCTGAGTCCTAGATCCTGGCTTTATGTTAAAGAAATATGAGGGTATTTTGACAACAGAAGTATTAAACGAGTGCGTTTTGGTGTCCTACTTTTTGCTTGCCTGCAGGTCTTAATCTTTAAAACCTACTTGAAAATATTCTGTGGAACTTTTATGGCATAAATTTAGAAAGAGAAAAAAAAATCTCTAAAAATGCCCCAGGAAACTCAAGTTCAATTGTTAAGGGGACTTTTGCTGAAAATAATTGTGAGCAAGATTAGCAGATAAATTCTGGGCACCATTTGATGATACACCTCTATCTGCATGTGTACCCAAAGTCAATCTCTCGACAAATTAACCTATCATTAAAATAATGGGCAAAGAGACATCATGTGAAAACATTAAGCATGAATCCAATCACGTGGCGATCTCCTGTTTCTGGCCTACTTTCTTTTTTCTAGGCACTGTTATGTCTTTAAAAGTGGCAATCAATCACAAATGGGGTTGCTTTAGTTGAAGGTCGATAGACAATGGAGATCCAGGATAGTCAGCACTGAAGTATAGAGATGTAATGCTGAGGCTCTATAAGGCGTTGGTCAGACCGCATTTGGAGTACCGTGAACAATTTTGGGCCCCATAACTGAGGAAGGATATGCTGGCTCTGGAGAAGGTCCAGAGGAGGTTTACAAGAATGATTCCAGGAATGAGCGGGTTAGCATATGATGAGCATTTGACAGCACTGGGCCTGTACTCGCTGGAGTTTAGAAGGTTGAGGGGGGACCTCATTGAAACTTACTGAATAATAAAAGGCATAGATGGAGAGGATGTGGAAAGGATGTTTCCACCGGTGGGAGAGTCTAGGACTCTCCAAAGACGTACAGGTATGTAGGTTAATTGGCTGGGTAAATGTAAAAATTGTCCCTAGTGGGTGTAGGATAGTGTTAATGTGCGGGGATCGCTGGGCGGCACGGACTTGGAGGGCCGAAAAGGCCTGTTTCCGGCTGTATATATATGATATGATATGATATGATAGGACCGGAGGTCATAACCTCAGAATTAAAGGGCGCTCTTTTAGAAAGGAGGTAAGGAGGAAATTCTTTAGTCAGAGGGTAGTTAATCTGTAGAACTCACTGCCACAGAGGGCTGTGGAGGCCAAGTCAGTGGTTATTTTTAAATGGACAAATTCTTGATTAGAATGGGTGTCAAGGGTTATGGGGAGAAGGCAGGGAAATGGGATTAGGAGGCAGAAATCAGCCATGATTGAATGGCGGTGTGAACTCGATGGGCCGAATGGCCTAATTCTACTCCTTTTAACTTGTGAGAACTTGTGTGAACAACGGCAGGATAGCACAGTGGTGCAGCCGGTGGAGCTGCAGCCTCACAATGTTCCTTTGAAAGGTTCCGACCTGCGACATCACCCATCCCTTTTTCTCTGGAAATGCTGCCTGACCCACTGAGTTACTCCAGCACTCTATGTCTATTTGCAGTTGTAGACCTTGTGCCTACAATATGTTTGTGCCTATGAACAGTGCAAATCTCCAGTCGGGTGGATATAAAGCCCAGAGCTGACCCAATGAACGAGATACATTTGCAGCACTAATTTGTTCCCTTGCACTCCAAACATACTTGCCTTTCACGCCTGCACAGCACCTAACAATCCCCTGGTGATACAACCCTTACACATAGTGGAGTAGCCTTGATAACAGTGACTGGGTCACAGGGAGTGTACACCAGTGCTGTTTTTTAATGTGACGGCAAAAAGTTTAATAAAAGTTACAAACTAGATTCTAGTCCAGAAATCTATTAAAAAAGATTTTCAATTTTGAAGAATTTTTAATATTACAGAAAGATTACTAAATGTTTTATAAATAAAATTTATTAATAAAAACTAATTAATAACCATCTCCTGGTTAAAGGCAACTTCCACTGTGTTTGATCAAAACCATTTATTTATTTCAAAAATATTAAAATTGATGTGAAATTAAGAAGCATTTGTTTTGATAAAACACCTTTAAGTTTTGGTCATAGTGAGATTAATTAAACTGGGGAAAAAAAATCTAAGCAACTAACAAAAATACAACGAACAGAAGATTGCTACGAGACATTTGTAGTAGAAGGCATTTCGACAGCTACAGGGAATGGGAAGGTTTAGAGGTTTAGAATGCAAACCTTTCACACCGACAGCACCCGAGGTCAGGATCGAACCTGGATCTCTAGTGCATTAAGGCAGCAGCTCTACCACTGTGCTGCCCAAAATGTCCAATTCCACAGCTCTCATCTGCCAGGTTAACTGCTGGTCGCGAGGAGAACAGAGGATATCCTAATAATGTTGTTCTTTGGAGCACACAATGGAAAATGTCAATCTTTTGGAATTTTCAGAAATAATGTTAGGGGGATGGGCCTGTTTTAATGCCACCATGGTGGTTCTGATAGAACTTCTGCCTCACAGCGCTGGAGTCCCAGGTTCAATCCTGACCTTTTTTTGCTGTGACTGCATGGGCTTCCTCCCACTCCACAATACGTGTGGGATCGTGGGTTAATTAGCCTCTGTAAGTTGCCCCTAGTGCGTAGGGAGTGGATGCAAAATTTGGATAACATGGAACTAGTGTGAATGGGTGATCGATGGTGGATTGGCCAATGGGCCTGTTTCCATGCTGTATCTTTCAATCGATGCTTTTAAAATGCAGTGATATAATTGCTCGGAATTGTTCCTTTACTTCCATTCTGTTCAGGTCAGTAGATATGACGATAAAGATTGCGTATAACTCCACAAATGGTAAGATGGTTGGTAAAAAGGCTGAAAGTTAGAGTTTGCAGGAAGTAGTGTGTCAAGTAAGAAACAATATTCAAAAGATATTTAGACAGTAACACTACTTAGAGTCACAGAGTCACACAGCATGGAAACAGGCACTTTGGCCCAACTTGCCCATGCTAACCAAGATGCCCCATCTACACTGGTTCCACTTTTTTTGCGTTTGGCCCATATCCCTCTAAACCTTTCCTAACCATGTAACTGTCCAAACATCAGAAGGCTCTCGACCTGAAACATCACCTATTCCTTTTCTCCAGATATGCTGCCTGGCCCGCTGAGTTACTCCAGGTATTTGCATTTATCTTCAGTGTAAAGCAGCACCTGCAGTTCCTTCTTACGCAAATATCTTTAAAATGTTGTTTTCGCACCTGCCTCAACTACCTCACCTGGCAGCTCGATCGATATACCCCACCACCTGTGTGAAATGTTTTGCATTTGGCCCATATTCCTATAAACCTTTCCTATCAATGTACCTAATTATACCTTATACCAGTCCTAATAACATAATTATATGTATACAATACAATACAATACAATACAATATATCTTTATTGTCATTGTACAGGGGTACAACGAGATTGGGAATGCGCCTCCCATACGATGCAATAATTTAATTAGCTAGTCAGTATTAATTTAAACAACCCAATGAAACAAATTGTAACAGTTTAAAACAGAATAAAGTGCAAGTAGATCTGTGCCGGATCACTGTGCGATGTGACCATCCGGCTCAGCAGGACCGGTTCATAGCAGCTATGGCCCTGGGGATGAAGCTGTTCCTGAGTCTGGAGGTGCGGGCGTAGAAGGAATAGGAGTCCCGATGGAAGGAGTTCGAACAGACTGTTGCAGGGGTGTGAAGAGTCTTTGTGGATGCTGGTGGCTTTTCTGAGGCATCGTGTGTTGTAGATGCCCTCCAAGGCTGGTAGCTGTGTTCCGATGGTCCTCTGAGCTCTTTGGACTACCCGCTGAAGAGCTTTCCTCTCTGCCTCCGTGCAGCTGAGGTACCACACAGGGATGCCATGTGTTAGGATGCTCTCTATGGTGCAGCGGTAGAATAGGATGTATTGCTATAAATAGTTGGAAGCCACAAGGGTGAACAATATTTGCAGTCAGTCACTCTTTCTGCTCGGATCATTTTGATATCGCATGCTATGCAGCTGGCTTCAGTGAATTTTTGGTCCTTCAAGGCATCTGATGCGCTTGGCTTCATCGCTTGTGCAGTGGCATCTCAAGTTACTAACAGGCAACCAACTGTTACTGTATTATACTTCTGAGGGAGACAGAAAGAAGTGACTTGCTCACCATTTGGAATGAGGAGATGTACCAGACCTCATTTGTGTTTAATCTTCACATACAAATAAAAACTTCTTGTATTCCACGGCGGGGAAATTGATTAGACTGGACAAAATCCCTTCCAGCCATGGATGGGCAATTGATTTTTCCCGCGACGTCACAGAGGCGATCTCTGGGATGAACATTTTTTGCTTTTCATCCCTGTCACTGTCAATACCAGATCTTCTCAAATTAACTTCCTGTGACAGAACAAAGTTGTTTTGGTCTTACTCTTCTTTTATGTTACGCCATGAAGAGTTCGGCCTTTTGCCAAAACATCTTTTTTAATCTGGAAGCCTAAAGCGGCACATTTCCTTTATACCATCTCTCAGATTCAGGGACAGTTTCTTCCCAGCTGTTATCAGGCAACTGAACCATCTTCCCTATCCTACCTAGAGAGTGGCACTAACCTACCATCTACCTCATTGGAGGCCCTCGGACTATCTTTAATCAGACTCTACCTGACTTTATCTTGCACGAAGCATAATTCCCTTTATCCCGTATCTGTACACTGTGGATGGCTTGTATTGTAATCATATATTGTCTTTCCACTGACGAGGAGGCACACTACTAAAATGCTTTTCACTGTACCTCGGTACACGTGACAATACACTAAACTAACCTAAACTAAACTCTTGATGGTTTCCACTGGCCTCGCAGTAGATATCTGTTCCCGGGAGCAGTGTGTCACCCCATGACTCCTGCTGTAGCCATTGGATCCATTCGAGCTTTGTTCTGAAACGCATTCACTCACAGAGATCAAGATGATCCAGCATTCAGCTATGTAGGAAAATAACTGCAGATGCTGGTACAAATCGAAGGTATCACAAAAAGCTGGAGTAACTCAGAGGGTCAGGCAGCATCTCAGGAGAGCAGGAATGGGTGACATTTCGGGTCAAGACCCTTCCTCTGAGGAAGGGTCTCGACCCAGAACAAAGCTCTGAGGAAGGGTCTCGACCCGAAGCGTCATCCATTCCTTCTCTCCTGAGATGCTGCCTGACCCGCTGAGTTATTTCAGCTTTTTGTGGTACCAGCATTTAGCTCTAGTCTGTGCTGACCTCTCCATTTTGCCAGCAGAGTAGTAGATAGATATTTTTGGCCTCAGTGGCTAGATGTAGGAAAATCAGTCATGATTGCTGGTCTTGAGCAAAAGGCACAAAGTACTGGAGTAGTAATAAGGAACTGCAGAAGCGGGTTTATAAGAAAGGACACAGTAACTCAGCGGGTCAGGCAGCATTTCTGGAGAGTGTGAATAGGTGTCATTTCGGGTTGAGACCCTTCTTCAGTGGGTGGGTGTGAGAGTGTGTGGGCGTGTGAGGGTGGGTGTGTGAGAACGGGTAGGTGTGTGAATGTGTGAGAGTGTGTATGTGAGAGGGTGGGTGTGTGAGAGTGGGTGGGTGTGTGAGAGTGGGTGGGTGTGTGAGAGTGGGTGGGTGTGTGAGAAAGTGAGTGTGAGTGCGTGAGAGAGTGAGTATGTGAGTTTTTTGAGAGTGTCAAGTCAAGTCAAGTCAAATTTATTTGTCACATACACATACTCGATGTGCAGTGAAATGAAAGTGGCAATGCCTGCGGGTTGTGCACAAAAAGAATTACAGTTACAGCATATAAATAAAGTTAATAAGTTACTAAACATAGCACAAAAAGTGTCGACAAAAATTTAGTCTCTGGGGTTATAAAAGTTGACAGTCCTGATGGCCTGTGGGAAGAAGCTCCGTCTCATCCTCCGTTTTCACAGCGTGACAGCGGAGGCGTTTGCCTGATCGTAGCATCTGGAACAGTCCGTTACTGGGGTGGCAGGGGTCCCTCATGATCTTGCTTGCTCTGGATCTGCACCTCCTGATGTATAGGTCCTGCAGGGGGACGAGTGTAGTTCCCATGGTGCGTTCTGCCGAACGCACTACTCTCTGCAGGGCCATCCTGTCCTGGGCAGAGCTGTTCCCAAACCAGACTGTAATGTTGCCGGACAGGATGCTCTCTACAGCCCCAGAGTAGAAGCAATGAAGGATCCTCAGCGACACTCTGAATTTCCTCAGTTGTCTAAGGTGGTAAAGGCGCTGCTTAGCCTTACCCACCAGTGCGGCAATGTGCGTTGCCCACGTCAGATCCTCTGCGATGCGGACTCCCAAGTATTTGAAACTGCTCACCCTATCCACAATAGACCCATTTATCTCGAGTGGCGTGTACGTCCTTGGATGTTTAGCCCTTCTGAAGTCCACAATCAGCTCCTTTGTTTTAGTGACATTCAAGAGGAGGCTATTGTCCTGACACCAGAGTGCCAGATCAGCCACCTCCTCCTGGTAGGCCTTCTCATCGTTGTTGGAGATCCGGCCCACCACCACAGTGTCATCAGCAAACTTGATGATGGAGTTTGAGCTGAACCTGGCCCCACAGTCATGTGTATACAGGGACTACAGTAGGGGGCTAAGGACGCAGCCCTGGGGGGATCCTATGTTCAGGGTGAGGGAGCTAGATGTGTGTTCCCTCATCCTGACCACTTGGGGCCTGGCAGTGAGAAAGTCCAGGACCCAGGCACACAGAGGGGTGCTAAGCCCCAGTTCCAGCAGCTTCTCAACCAGTCTGCTGGGGACTATTGTGTTGAATGCTGAACTAAAGTCAATGAACAGCATCCTCACATAGCCCCCCTGGCTGTCCAGATGAGAGAGAGCGGTGTGTAGAACCTGGGAGACCGCATCATCCGTGGACCTGTTCGGACGGTATGCGAACTGTAGAGGGCGCAGATGTGCTTCTTGACTAGCCTCTCAAAGCATTTCATGACAACCGAGGTGAGGGCCACCGGTCGGTAGTCATTTAAACACGCTGGAGAGGCATTCTTTGGCACCGGTACAATGATGGATCTTTTGAAGCATGCAGGGACCACGGACTTTGCCAAGGAGAGGTTGAATATTGTGGTGAGCACTGGAGCAAGCTGAGTAGCACAAGACTTTAGTACTCGTCCAGATATACCATCTGGGCCTCCAGCTTTCCTCGTGTTCACACGCGTCAGAGCCCACCTCACCTCATGCTCGGACACCGAGAATGTGTGCACATCCCCGGTGGTGGATCCCCCTCCAGCCTCGCCAGCCAGCGCCCCTTCGGTGCTGTTTTTAGACGGCGAGCTGGTGGTGTTACCCGTCTCAAACCGTGCGTAAAAAGAGTTCAGGTCATCAGCTAAGGAGGAGCCGGCACTTCTGGTTGAGGGGGTGCTGGACCTGTAGCTTGTTATAGTCCGTAGCCCCTGCCAAAGGCGCCTGGTGTCCTGCTGCTCCATCTGTGACTCCATCTTGTCCCGGTACCTCTTTTTTGCATCCTTCACTGCCCTTCGCAGTCGGTAGGACTCTCCCTTGTAGTCGTCCATGTTGCCGGATGCCAGGCCGGAGTTGTAAGCAGCGGTGCGAGCATTCAAGGCCATGCGAATAGACCTGTCCACCCAGGGTTTTTGGTTAGGGAAGATACTGACCCTTACCGTGGGGATGATGGTATCGGCTATTGTGGCAATGAAGTCCGTAACCGCTTCCGCAAACTCATTTACGTCTCTGGAACTTGCTTGGAACATGTTCCAGTCGACTTCGCTCAGTGCATCCTGCAGCATGGCCTCTGAATGGTCAGCCCACCGCTTTACGTCCCTCGTCACTGTCGCTTCCCGTACTATCCGTTGTTTGTACTCCGGCAGCAGGAAAATGGCAGCGTGGTCAGATTTCCCAAAAGGAGGGAGAGAAACGGCCTTGTAGCCTTTCCTGAACGGCGTGTAGCAGTGGTCCAAAGTTCTTTCCCCCCTGGTGACACACGTGATGTGTTGGTAGAAGTTGGGCATGACCTTTTTGAGATTTCCCCTATTGAAGTCTCCAGCCACCAGCACAGCCGCATCAGGGTTCTTGTTTTGGTGTTGACAGAACACATCGTGTAGGGTGGACAGTGCCACGTCGGTGTCCGCATGCGGTGGGATATAGACGGCTGTAATGATCACCGAGCTGAACTCCCGGGGTAGGTAGAATGGTCGGCATAAGATAGTTAGATGTTCCAGGTCCGGCGAGCAGGAACGAGAAAGCGTCTTAATATTCCCAGGATTACACCAGTTATTATTGGTCAAGAAGCAGACTCCTCCGCCCTTGGATTTCCCGGATTCTTCCGTTCTGTCCGCCCGGAAACCAGTGAAGGACTCGGATGGGCAGATCACCTGATCAGGCACCAGCGGGGTCAGTCATGTTTCGGTCAGACAAAGGATGTTACAGTTCTTTATGTCCCTCTGGAATCTGATCCTTGCCCTGAGGTCATCCAGCTTGTTCTCCAGGGACTGGACGTTGGCCAGAAGTATGCTGGGCAGAGGTGGACGTAAGGCTTGGGTTCTCAGCCTCTTCCGAATCCCCCCTCGCTTCCCTCGGTGTTTTTTCCGACTTTCCCACTGACCTGCGCTCCCACTGCTGCTGCCGCGGTGCGCTCCTTTGATGATCTCTCTCGGTATATCGGTGAGTAGATTTCTGTTTAATAGTGCTCCTGTAGCGCTCGAGTTTAATTTTACGAGCGTTTCCCGGTCGTACATTGGTTAATGCTAAGTGCTAGCACACGCTAGAGCACTTAGGGATAATTTTAAAGTAAACATACCAGTTTAAAACGCACAGTTCCCGCAGAGCTACCACGACGGCGACTGGATTGGACCGCGCCATCAGGACCACCTGTGAGTGAGAGTGTGTGTGTGTGTATGTGTCTGCATAAGTATGGAGGAAAGGGGAAGAGAGAGTGGCCCAGAGGGAATGTTGTTAATTTCCATCTCCATATAAATAGTCTGCTGACATGGGTACACGGCTCCATGCACAGGGAGTCAACCACCACCAATGAAGGAGGCGGAGATAAATTTGATGGAAAAATCCTCAAAATTATTGCTGCAGATGTTTTCTCTTGATTGAAAATATATTTGTTCAAGGTTCTGACCTTGAATATGAAGATGAATGATTCATCTACTTAAAAATTGTTCCTGGCTATTTATTGTGATGGAGAATCATTTAATTCCCAGGGCAGCTGTACTATTAACGTGCACAAAACTGCTCCCACTAAAATAAACCCTGTTCAATTTGCATGTAAGAATTGATCGATTGACTGTTCAGGCCAACGAGCCCACGCCGACCATCATTCACCCGTTCACATTAGTTCTGTGCTATCCCACGTTTTCATCCACTCCTTACACACGAGGGACAATTTACAGAGGCATATTCACCGACAAACCCTGTACGTCTTTGGGATGAGAGGATGGTTCAGTTGCCTGAACGAGAGAGTAGTGAGAAGGTACTACCGACCACATTAGGGATCCTCAGACTGTCTTTAATCGGACTTTACTGGACTTTATCGTGCATTAAACATTATTCCCTTCATCGTGTATCTGTGCACTGTGGTTGGCTCGATTGTAATCATGTATAGTGTTTCCGCAGACTGGTTAGCACGCAAAAGCTTTTCACTGTACCTCCGTAAACGTGACAATAAACGAAACTAAACTAAATGTGGGTGGAAACCGGTGCACCCGGAGCAAACCCACACGCTCACAGGTAGAACATGCAAGCTCTACACAGACAACACCCGATGTCGGGATCGAACCCAGGTCTCTGGCACTGCGAGGCAGCGGCTCCACCAGCTGCACCACTGTGCTGCCCCAGACCTCCCTTTGTGACAATTATCAGGACATACGGGTGAAACCTACTATGTGTCGTCCAAGACTCAAATCAGAAACTAATCTGGCATCCAGTGACACCGTTCCTGGTAACAATTATTCTTTGCCGTTACCAGCTTCAGATTGGTGCACATTTACCCCACTTGCGAAAGTGGATCAACAGAACTAGTGTCAGGGGTGTGGTCGGTGTGCACTCAGTGGGCCGAAGGGACTGTTTCCAGGCTCTACCTATATGATTCAATGGTACTTTAGTGTCATGTAAAAAAACATGTACCTTGATCTGCATACAATCCAGTAAACTCATACTTCACAGAAGAAGCAGTCATACACATTCTCATTGTCACAGACTGGCTGTTGAGGCCCAGCCATTGAGTGGAGATTGACAGATTCCTGATTAGTAAGGGTGTCAAGGATTATGCAGGGAGGGCAGGAAAATGTGGTTGAGAGAGAAAGATAGATCAGCCATGATTGAATGGCGGAGTAGACTCAATAGGCTAAATGGCCTAATTCTGCTCCTATGACTTATAAACTTGTATAGAAGTGCAGTGATTGTAGTGTAAGAATAGTAGGCTTCACCCAGGCAGTACACAAAGAGTCACCACGTTCCTGGCACCATCTTGTGCCGTTTAAGTTCTATCACTCAAAAGTAGAGTCTTACCTTGTCTTTTGAGGCCTGTTGTCCTGGCAGTGGCACTGGGTGAGAGTTGCAGGGGTCGGCCTGGCCTGGCGATGTTGTCGGTGTCTCCACCTCTGCTCCGCCGCTTCGTGCCGCTGCAGGCCGTGACGGATCCATGCGCTTGTGCGACCTCTGTGGGGCCTCCAGCGGCGCCCGATCCACGCGATCCCCCGGCTGCTGCAGGACCTCCAGTGGCCCACCCCGCCGACACCTTCACCCACTGGCATGCTGTCTCCTCGCCTCCTGTGGCCACCGCTCGGCCTCTATGCCCCTGTAGCTGACCACGGAACCCCCAGAGCCTGTGGTAACTGAGCCCACAAATTCCTCACAGATTCTCCCGTCTGTCCGTTGCTACCACCATCTTGAAACTGTATTAATCAATCAATCGATCTATAAGACCATAAGACATAAGAGCAGAATTAGGCCATTTCTTCACCAATCTAACATGGCTGATCTATTTTTCCCTCTCAACTCCATTCTCCGCCCTTCTCCTCGTAACCTTTGGCACCTTTATTAATCAGGAATCTATCATTCTCTGCTTTAAAAATACCCAGTGACTTGACCCCCACAGCCTTCTGTGGCAATCAATCAATCAATCAATCAATCAATCAATCAATCAATCAATCAATCAATCAATCAATCAATCAATCAATCAATCAATCAATCAATCAATCAATCAATCAATCAATCAATCAATCAATCAACCAATCAATCAATCAATCAATCAATCAATCAATCAATCAATCAATCAATCAATCAATCAATCAATCAATCAATCAATCAATCAATCAATCAATCAATCAATCAATCAATCAATCAATCAATCAATCAAACTTTAATTATAGAATATTCTAAATGTGTAAGAGACTATCATAATTCTCATTTCACTTGAACTTTATACCCATCTTTCACACGTCTAACCAAGAGTGTTTAAACTTTGTACTTCAATGTTCCAGAGCTTTGCCTATCAACTTCTACGCTTGTGTGGAATAACAAGCAGTTTTTAGAAAAAGGCAGTGAACTGAATAAAGAGTATTACACGGTTTGTGTATCTAGTGTTGAACTGGATGACAGCTAATTTATTTTACTGAATACTCACTGAAGCCTTGGTTGTTACAATGAAAGGCAGTCAAAGAACCATAATATGTCACTTTGGAGACACCAGGAACCGCAGGTGCTGGAATCTTGAGCAAAACACAAAGTGCTGGAGGAACGCAACGGGTCAGGCAGCAACTGTGTAAGGAATGGACAGACGGGCTTTAAGGTTAGGACCCTCCTTCAGGTTGATTAAAGTAGTTAAGCTTAGAAATACATCATGGAAACAGGTCCCTAGGCCCATCGAGCCCATGCCGACCATCGATCACACGTTCATGTTAGTTCTATGTTGTCCTATTTTCATATATCGATTCCCAACACACTAGGGGCAATTTACAGAGGAATGAATGGAGGTGAGGGGAAGAAATAAATGCGTCCAGGTGGGGGGAGTAGGGAGGGGGTTTGGAAGGAGGATGGGGGGGGTTTCAGTTAACAAAAAGTGGCGAATTCAATGTTCATACCGTTAGATTGTAAGAATATTTGCTTAATTCACATTCTCTACTCAAAAAGCAACAGCAGGTGAACCATCCAGTGACTGTTACTTCTCTTGCTCTGTGCTATTGAAGTCTTATTGATGTTCTTGAAGGTGGCCTTTGAAAATTAATTAACGAATAGACCCTGATGCAGAAATAATCTCACCTCAAATGGATCTTATTTTGTAGAATGTAGTAATTTGGTTATTGATTCTGCAAAATGTTAAGCTTTTAGAACTTAAGTCCATCAGTTTACTCAGTAGTATTTACTTTCGACTTTAGAGATGCAGCACAGAAATCGGCCCTTCAGCCCAATGAGTCCGTGCCGACCAGCGATCACCCCGTACATTACCACTACCCTACACACTAGGGACAATTTACAATTTTACTGAACTCAATTAACCAACAAACCCGCACGTCTTTGGAGTATGGGAGGAAAATGAGCACCCGGAGAAAACCCACGCGGTCCCAGGGAGAATACACAAACTCTGTACAGACAGGCCCCTTGGTCAGGATCAAACCTGGGTCTCTGATGCTGTGAGGCAGCAACCCTACTGCTGTGCTACTGTGCCACCCCTAAATATTTGCTTGGCAGATATTTTAACTCCAAGACATATACCTCTTTGGAATTACGCAGTCTGTTTTTTTATAGAGGATTCTCTGTAGTTGCCTGAGGGAAGGAGTGATGATAAAATTGTAAAGGAATTGTAATTCCCTGAAGAAAACTGGGACGTTAAATATAAAAATGCAAGTTCAATAATGACACCCAGATGGTGTTTTTTTAAAGAGAATTTCACTACGTCTCCTCCATATTGAAGTATAAGAAAATAACTGCAGATGCTGACAAAATGCTGGAGTAACTCAGCAGGTCAGGCAGCATCTCAGGAGAGAAGGAATGGGTGACGTTTAGGGTCGAGACCCTTCTTCAGATTGAATCTCCTCCATATTGAATCTCGCCTGGTTCCATTTCAGGAAATAGAATGGTTGATAAAAATCAGAATGGTTGATAGGCATTTTTGTGATTGTAATCTTTACAAGATATAGCTTACTTGCATACAATCCCACAAATGGCAAGATGGTCGTAAATAAGGTTGAAAGTTATAGGCAGCAGGAAGTGGTGTGTAAAGTGATAACAACATGTGATAACACTAAGAACATTTGGGAAATAACAATAATTAGTCATAGAGTCAGACGGCACAAAAATAGACCCTTCAGCCCAAGTTGCCCAAGATAATCAAGATGCCCCATCTGCACTAGTCCTACCTGCCCCTGGTTCGCCCATGTCCTACTAAACTTTTCCTATCCATGTAACTCTCCAAATATCTTTTAAATTTTGTTATACTGCCTGCCTCAACTACCTCCTCTGGCAGCTCATTCCATATATCTCCCACTCCTGTGTGAAATGCCTTTAATAGGCATTTGGGCAGGTACATGGATAGGAAAGGTTCAGATGGATAAGGGCCAAATCCGGGTAAATGGGACTAGCTGAGAAGGGTCGTCTTGGTTGGCATGGATGAGTTGGGCTGAAGGGACTGTTTCCATGCTGAATGGCTCTTCTGTGTAGTGACCCTTTTATCATGAAGGAATTGTGTTCCCTTCAAAACTGACACGGATGCATTAAGTATTTTTTAATGAGAATTCTAGTGTTGGGAAAAGGAGCAAAGGGAAAGCAAGAAAGTTGGAGAAGGTGTGTAGGAAGGAACTGCCACGCTGGTTTACACCGATGAATGCAACGTGCTGAAGTAACACAGCGGGTCAGGCAGCATGTCAGGAGAAAAGGAATAAGTGACGTCTCAGATTGAAGAAGGGTCTCAACTGAAATGTTCCCTCTTCCTTTTCTCTAGAGATGCTTCCTGACCCTCTGAGTTACTCCAGATTTTTTTTTGTCTAAAGTTGGAGAAGGGTCTGGGCAGGATATATCTATCAAGGTTCTTCATTTCTCCTGCTGTTGTAAAGGAGACGTCAAAATATATTGTTTTTACCAAAGAATCAGAATATATACTCTTCCATGTATCCAGAAGCAGCAGGTAGAATAAGCATGTGTTTGGCAGTGATTATTGTGCCACTTGCATCGTTTTGCCTGGCAGACAACATATGCCAACTCTGAGCAGTGGAAGAGCTTCCAGTCCTCGGTTTCTACACAAGCCACACTCTTCCACTATCTATTCTGCGTATAATTGCAAGGCGTCTTGGCACCATGCAACGAGAGCACATTTATGTTCCTCCAGCAAAGCAGTGTGTGCCACATTCAAAAGCAGTGGGCCCATTCTCTCTGGTGTTATGCCGCATCTTCTACTCTTGCATTGGCCTTCAAAACCAGCCCCGGCTTGGTTTGGGAACAGCGTTGCCCAAGACCACAAGAAATCACAGAGAGTTGTGAATGTAGCCCAGCCCATCACACAGACCAGACTCCCCACCATTGACTCCATCTACCCATCACCCTGCCTTGAGTAAGCAGTCAACATAATCAAGAACCTTTCCTGCACCGGTTATTCCTCCTTCTCCTTCTCCTGCTCTTGTTGGAGAGAAGATGCAGAAGATTGAAAGCGTGCACAACCAGACTCAGGAACAGCTTCTTCCCATTTGTTATCAGACCGCTGAACAGTCATCCCATAAGCTAGGGAACAGTCCGCATTCCCCAACTTACCTCATCACGAACATTGGGCATACCTTTACGCTACAACACTGAGGATCTATATTCTGCACCAGGTGTCTTTCTATCCATTCATATGATACTAATAAATCTAAACCTAAAATCCACCTCCCCTTTGAGAGATATGGACGTTAAGCTTTAGTGAGGAGCATTAACTTGTTTTAGGTGTTCACCAAGACGGTGGGCGGCACGGTGTTGGCACGGTGGTGCAGCGGTAGAGTTGCTACCTTACAGCGAATGCAGCGCCGGAGACCCGGGTTCGATCCCAACTATGGGTGCTGTCTGTATGGCGTTTGTACGTTCTCCCCGTGACCTGCGTGGGTTTTTCTCCGAGATCTTCGGTTTCCTCCCACACTCCAAAGGTTTGTAGGTAAATTGGCTTGGTAAATGTAAAAGAAAAGTTGTCCCTAGTGGGTATAGGATAGTGTTAATGTGCAGGGATCGCTGGTCGGCGTGGACCCGGTGGGCCGAAAGGGCCTGTTTCCGCGCTGTATCTCTAAACTAAACTAAACTAAACTAAACTAAACTAAGACAGTCAACAATTTGTTTAGCTTGTTTCGAGGGAGCTGCAGATGATGGTTTACAAAAACAAAAGATACAAAGAGCTGGAGTAACTCAACAAGTTGGACAGCATCTCTGGATGACATGAATTGGTGACGATTCACGTTGGGGCCCTTCTTCATACTGATTGCAGTAGGGTTGAGAAACCTGGAAGGGAGGTGGGAGCAGGACAGAGCCAGGCAAGTGATAGGTGGAGCAAGGAACTGCAGATGCTGGTTGATACCAAAGATAGATATAAAATGCTGGAGTAACTGGAGAAAAAGGATGGATGGCGTTTTGGGTTGGAACTCTTTTTCAAACCATTCTTCAAAGGTGGATACAGGTGAGGGTGGTTACATTGGGATTTGGTTGGACAAAAGCAGGAGATGATAAGTCAAAAGGCTGTGAGATAAAGAGGTAAGGAGAGAAGACATGTGAAACGTTAAACCTGAGGAAGGGATGTAGGTGCAAGGGGATGTGGGGGTGGGTGGTGGGGGGGGCAAAGTGAAAGAAGATGGGATTGTGGGCAAAATGGGTGGACATCTAGACGGGGCGCATGGAAGAGGTGGGGATGGGAATAGGGTGGATGTGTTGTTGGTTGATTACCTGAAATGGAAGAATTCATTGTTCATATCCTTGGGTTGTAAGCTACCAAAGCAATCGCCTTCTTGATGCTTGGTCACGCCAATGAAAAGGAGGCCACATTGGCTTGTTACAGACATGGGTTAATTATACATTGTGATCCTTGCTGCTCAAGGCTCTCTAACTTTACCTCTGATACTAATCGAAAAAGTGTGTCCATTATCACCTACTTGCTGTCTTCCCTGTCTACAACTTGCAATAAATGCGGAAAGCATTTTATCGGGATACATCACAGCATGGTTTGGGAACAGCTCCATCCAAGACGGCAAGAAATTGCAGAGAATTGTGGGCGCAGCCCAGACCATGACATAAACCAATCTCCTTTCCATTTACTCCATTTACACCTCACGTTGGCTCGGCAAGGCCGGCAGCATAATCAAGGACGTCTCCCCCCGGTCACTCCCTCTTCCCCCCTGTCCCCTCTCAGGCAAAAGATATAGAAGTGTGAAAACGCACATCTCCAGATTCACAGACAGTTTCTTCCCAACTGTTTTCAGGCAACTGAACCATCCTATCACCAACTGGAGAGCTGTCCTGAACTACTATCTACCTCATTGGAGACCCTTGGACTATCTTTGATCGGAATTTATTGGACTTTATATTGCACTAAACGTTATTCATGTTCCTTTATCATGTACACCACGGATGGCTCGATTGTAATCATGTATTGTCTTTCCGCTGACTGGTTAGTACGCAACTAACGCTTTTCACTGTACCTCAGTACACGTGATAATGAACTAAACTCATAAACTCAATATCTTTTCTATATCTCGACCAACAAAACTCTCCATCATTTAGCAGGATCCAAGGCCGCAGCAAATGATCACTCAATTCTTTTCTGGCACGCAGTTACATTTCAGCGCTAAATTTGAGTATTACTTACCAATCCTTCCTCACTGCATCAACCTCACTTGCAAACTAGCATCAGAAAAAGAGCCCAAACAAATTCACATGGGAACGTTCCAGCAACACAGAAATTAACAGAAAAAAACCTATTGATTTAACATCAAAAAGACAGAATTATTCCTTATTTATTCTGCCTTTTTTTGCAAGAGTATCATTTAGCATTTCAATTCCAATTCCTTCTGGCAAAGTACACTTTGTACAAAACCGTATGAGATGTTTTTGCTTTCATTTGACAAGGTTCCTCAGCAAAATGAATAATCTCTGCACCTCTTGAACTGTACTCCATTGGTCGCATCATTTCCAATTCTCCGACCATATTGACTTGTCAGAAATTTTCAAATGAGATACTCGCCAAGAACCCGAAGAGGACTTTCTATTTTGGAGATAAGAAAGTGGTGTTTAAGAGGCATTTAGACAGGCACATCAATATGCACCGTATGGAGGGATATGAATCTCAAGCAGGCAGAAAGAGTTTGGTTTAATTTGATATTATGTTCAGCACAGATATTGTGGGCCAAAGGGCCTATTCCTTTGCTGTACTTTTCTAAATGAATCCTGAACATGGTAAGTACCAAACATGGAGTTTTGACAAACTGGGATTGTTTTTTTAGATACTTTTACTGATACAGCACGGAAACAGGCCCTTCGGCCCACCGAGTCCGCGTCGACCAGCGATCAGCCGCAAACCAGTTCTAGCTTACACACTATCCTACACACTATGGACAATTTGACAATTTTACCGAAGCCAATTAAGCTCCAAACCTCTCCATCTTTGTAGTGTGGGAGGAAACTGGAGCACTTGAGAAAACCCTCACTGTCACAGGGAGACTGTACAAACTCCATAGAGTCAGGACCTAAAGTCAAACCCAGGTCTCTGGCGCTGTAAAGCAGCAACTCTACCACTGCACCATAGTGCCGTTCCTCTGCTATACTGTTCTTGGTTCTCTGCTCTAGAACTGAAGAAATATTGAATGCCGGTTCTGGCCTTTACATTGCAGCAAGATTTGGCAATGATGAATAAAAGCACCTGCCTGATGAGTGCTATCCATCATGTTCATAACATTTTACCGCCTAATTCTTCAACAACTCTCAAAGGAGAAAGGATTGTAAAATACTATTTTTATTTTATTGAACTTCTATCTACTTTCTGAACTTTACTGCACTTAAATCAACTCATACGAAATTGAAAAGAAAAGACCCAATGTTTTGGTGTAACTCAGTGGGTCAGGCAGCATTTCTGGAAGACATGGATAAGTAATGTTTTGGGTAGGGACCCATCTTCACAGCACAGGTCGGCACGGTGGTGCAGTGGCAGAGCTGCTGTTTCACAGCGCCGGAGACCCCGGTTCGATCCTGACTACGGGTGCTGTCTGTGCGGAGTCTGCAGGTTCTCCCTGTGATGGCGTTGGTTTTCTCTGGGTGCTCAGGTTTCCTCCCGCATCCCACATCCCAAAGGCGTACAGGTTTGTAGGTTAATTGGCTTCAGTAAGATTGTAAATTGTCCCTAGTGTGCAAGATAGTGCTAGTGTACCGGGATCGCTGGTCGGCGCCGACTCGATGGGCCGAAGGGTCTGTTTCCACGCTCTATCTCTAAACTAAGCTATCACTTCCATTATTGGCCAAAATTATACAACTTGCAAAATACAGAAAATCTATTATATAAAAATTGCTGCAAATACTCTGTACATAAGGAAGAATCTTCTTAGCGAGAAGGAAGGATATATCAGATCGAAGACATTAGGTGCAGGATTTATTCTATTAATGAGAAGTTACCTATTTCCCACAAATCATGTTCAAACTGTAAGAGTCTCTTCCCTATTTATTTTATATTTTTGATTCTAGCATGAAAGAATCATGTAACGTTGTGTCCGTTTTGAATGTCTATCAGTCATTTCAACACAAAGTGCTGGAGTAACGATGGGGTCAGGCAGGGAATGAACAGGCAACATTTTGGATCGCAACCTTTCTTTAATTTAAAGAATGCCGACCCGAAACGTCACCTATCCATGTCCTCCAGAGATGCTGCCTGACCCGCTGAGTTAGTTCAGGTCTTCAGATCAAAGATATCACTTAGAAACAAGGAAATGTAGATGCTGGTTTACCAAGGAATCTTTCCAAAGACATCAAGTGCTGGATTACTTTATTAATTAGAAATTTCCTGTTTCCTAAGTTCTGGTCAAACTGTAGCCGTCTCCTGGGTGGACACAACGTGCTGGAGTAACTTAGCGGGACAGGCAACATCTCTGGAGAGAAGGAAAGGGTGACCTTTCTTCAGACTCCTGTCTCCCACTTATATGTTGGATCTAGCAGGAAATACTTTGAAAACCTGACCCCTTATACCTTCTCCTTCCACAATGCAGGGACCCCGACAGTCCTTTCAGGTGAAGCAGAGGTTCATTTGCAACTCCTCCAACCTCATCTACTGTATCCGGTGCTTCCAGTGTGGGCTCCTATATATCTGCGAGACCAAGTGTAAACTTGGTGATCGTTTCGCCAAACACTTATGCTCAGTCCACCTTGGCCTCCGCAATCTCCCTTCCCCTTCCCATACTGATCGTTCTGTCCTGGGCCTCCTCCACTGTCAGAGTGCGGTCACAGGCAAATTGGACGAACAGCACCTCATATTTGCTTGAGCAGCTTACAACACAGCCGTATGAACATTGATTTCGCTAATTTCAAGTTGGCCCAGCATTTCTTTCTCCCTTCGCTCCCCCACCTCAGTGGTCCTACTAGTTCCACTGTTCGCATCCGTGTAACCCTTTTGTTAGCACATCTTCCCCAGCCAACAATGCACCGTTATGGACTCCACCCTTCCTGAGGACATCTGTTACCGGCCCCGTTTTGTTCTGGCCTTCTCTATCGTTCGGTTTGAAGAAGGGTCCCAACCCGAAACGTTACCCATTCCTTTTCTCCAGAGATGCTGCCTGACCCGCTGTGTTACTCCAGCTTTTTGTGTCTATCTAACAGCATTATGTTCATTTTGAATAGTATATCAGTCATTTAAGCATCAACCTTTGATTTAAACAGTTGCTGTATTCACAGTTCTCATTCAAAAAGAATCAAAATCATTATGGAAGATTTCACTTGTCAGTCTGTTTCCCCTCCCAATTTTATATATAAATTTGACAAACGGCTGTTGCTGTCAAAGCTGCTTCAGGCAATAATGAGTTGTGGGGGAGCATTGTAGAATTCCTACTGTCCTTATTAAAAATACATCATAGACTAGTGCCCTGTTAATGGGGAAAGTCTGAATACAGGGACTGTTTACATGGGCACTAATTCATTCCCTCTACAATGAACGGAGAATGCTTGACACAAATTAATCCCTGTGGAGAACAGTTTGTTTACAATGGAGAACATCCATTGAAATTGATGTTTTTCCATATCTTTACTGCAGTTGCAATCTCAATTACTGCTTCAAATTACATACAGGTTTATTAAAGTTTAGAGATACAGCGAGGAGATCCAGCAGATCTCAGTGGAAGTTCAGTTTAGTTTGGAGATACAGCAGGGAAACAGACCCTGCCATAACACATATATAACAGTCTGAAGAGGGGTCTCGACCCGAAACATCACCCATTCCTTCTCTCCTGAGATGCTGCCTGACCTGCTGAGTTACTCCAGCATTTTGTGAATAAATACCTGCTATAACACAAGGTTTCTTAAGAATGCAACTGTGGTGTTTGATTAATTGATTGAAAGATACAGCATGGAAACAGGCCCTTCAGCCCACCAGGTCCACACCGACCGTCGATCACCCCTTCACACTCGTTCTGTGATGCCACTTTTGCATCCGCTCCCTACACTAGGAGCTATTTTACAGAGGCCATTTAAGCGACAGCCCCCGCACGTTATTGGGATGTGGTAGGAAACCGGAGGACCCAGAGGAAACCCACGTGGTCACAAGGAGATCATACAAACTCACGCAGACAGCACCTGATGTCAGGATCGAACCCGGGTCTGTGGTGCTGTGAGGCAGTGGCTCTACCTGCTGCACCATTGTGCCACCCTTATTTGTACCGTCTACCATGGTGCCATTTAGCTATTGCGGGTTCCATTTCGTCCTAGATAAAGTTTTGTTAGAATGTACAATTTTGAACTTTTCATCTGTCTTCTTGAGATTAGTCTAGGCTTCCTGCACATTTACAAGGAAGATTGCTAAACAATCACAGTCATTGTGTCTTACAGTGTGGATAAGACCCCTTTGGCCCAACTTGCCCTCATCTCCCATCTACACTAGTCCCACTTGCCTGCGTTTGGCCCATATCCATCTAAACCGGTCCTATCCATGCTCCTGTCGAAATGTATCTTAAACATTGCAAAAGTACCTGCCTCAATTACCTCCTCTGGCAGGTTGTTCCATACACCCGGTTACATCCAGTTACCCCCTTAGGTACTTATTAAATCTTTCCCCCCTCACTTTAAAGCTATATCCTCTGGTTCTCAATTCCCCTACTCTGGGCAAGAGACTCTGTACGTCTACCCGATCTATTGCTCCCATGATTCTCATGAATCATACTAATTCATCCTCTTTCTGCAAAGGGAAGATCAATGATACAGTGCCAAGAGAATCACTGGTCCTTTCCAGTGGAGGGGGTTTTGGATAGTGGAATATGTCTATCCAGCCAATTAAAATCATAAGGGAAATAGAATGCACAGTGAACGCACAGAGTCCTTCTGAAGAAGGGTCTCGACCTGAAACATCACACATTCCTTCTCTCCAGAGAGACTCCAGCTTTATGTGTCTCTCTAGCAGAATCAAAAACCAGAGAATATAGGTTTAAAATAATAGGGGCAACATTTAACAGGAATTTGAGGGGCAAACTTTTCACTCAGACGGTGTTGGGTGTATGGAACGATCTGCCAGAGGAGATAGTTGTGGCAGGTGCTGTAACAGCATTTAAAAGGCACTTGGATAGGTACGTGGATAGGAGAGGTTTAGTGGGATATATGGGCCAAACGCAGGCGAAATGGGATTAGCTTAGATGGGGCATCTTGGTCAGCATGGATGAGTTGGCCTGAAAGGCCTGTTTCTGTGCTCTATGTCCCTACCACCCTTCATAGGTTTGTAGAGAAGATTATTTGTCCTTGAACGGGCAACTCTCAAGGTGCTCGTACAGTGAGCCTAATATCACCCTAATGCTTTGATTGCCATCAGAAGCGTGTGTACAAAACCAAAAAATTGCCCTGAATTGGCGTGACTTTTGCCCTGAATTTTGCTCTGGTGTGCATTATGTTAAAGAGAGAGTCACGGCTATTTATTAAACCAAACAACAGTGATTTCCCAAGAACCTATCGACTGCAATCTTAGTGCTATTATTTTGTGACTTTCAATTGCCATCACAGACACAAAGTCTAGGAGAAATCAGTCATTGTTCGACCTAATTATTTCATTAATTATTAATCTGTTTTATGACCACAAACACTGTTGTTTGGTTTTTTGAGAAATTGCATGATTTTGTTGTAGAAACAGGGAACTGCAGATGCTGGTTTTACTAAACCAGTCTGAAGAAAAGTTGAGAGTGTTTTATTGTCATATGTCCCACACAGAACAATGACATTCTTACTTGCAGTGGCACAACATCGTACTCTGTAAAACAATATAATAAACAAAAGTAACATTTTGTATAGATATATGTATACGCACACACATACACACACACACACACATGCACACACACGCGCACACATGCACACACAGAGTTACAGATACACACACATACATTCTCTCTCTCTCCATGTAGGTCAGAGCTGATTTGGAGGTTGTAGAATTTAGATGTTGGGAAGAAGCTATTCCTGAACCTGGACGTTACAGCTTTCAGGCTCCTATGTCTTCTTCCTGATTGCAGGAGTGAAATGAGGGCATGCTCAGGGTGGTGTGGGTCTCTGATGATGCTGACTGCCTTTCTCAGGCAGCGACTCCTGTAAATCCCTTCGGTGGTGGTGAAGCCAGAACCCGTGATGGACTGGGCAGTGTTCAGTGGGCAGAAGGGTTCCAACCTGAAACATCAACCATCCGTACTCTTCGGAGATGCTGCCTGACCCACTGAGTTACTTCAGCACATTATGTCTTCTCTTAATATTGTTGTTCAGTTTATATGATACAGAGCTGATCTTGTTTTTCATTAGTCAAGTGTCATTCAGAAGCAGAATTATTAATTATTAGAAATAATTTAATATAGGACTGGATATCCATGGTTTGGAACTAACAAATCACGAGTTACTGCTGGTAAATGTCCACCCCTTTCCGTCCGCAACTCCCTGGTTAACTCATCCCTTCCCACCCAAACCACCCTCTCCCCAGGTACCTTCCCCTGCAACTGCAGAAGATGCAACATCTGTCACTATACCTCCTCTCTCGACTCTGTCCAGGAACGCTGACAATCCTTTCAGGTTAGACAGAGGTTCACCTGCAACTCCCCCAACCTCATCTACTGTATCTGTTGTTCAAGATATGGACTCATACATCGGCGAGACCAAACGTATACTGGGCGATCGTCTCGCAGAACATCTTTGCTCAGCCAGCCTGAACCTACCTGATCTGCCAGTTGCCGAACACATTAATTCTCCTTCCCATTCCTACACAGACCTTTCTGTCCTCGGTCTCGTCCATTGTCAGAGTGAGGCTAAACGCAAATTGGAGGAACAGCATCTTATGTTTCGCTTGGGCAGCTTACAGCCCAGTGGTATGAATATAGATTTCTCACAGTTCAGGTAGCCCCAGCATTCCCTCGCTCTCTGTCCCTCCCCATCCAACTAGCCTCTCGTTTTCACCCAACAAACAGCTAACAATGGCCTGTTTCCTTTATTATCGTCACTTTTTAGCATATTTTTCATTCATTGTTCTTTATCTCTCCACATCATCGTCTATATTTCTCGTTTCCCTTATCCCTAACCAGTCTGAAGAAGGGTCTCGACCCGAAACGCCACCCGTTCCTTCTCTCCAGAGATGCTGCCGTGTTCCGCTGAGTTACTCCAGCGTTTTGTGTCTGTCTTTGGTAAATTTCCAAGCTAGAAATGGAAGCTGTGAGTGGTGGTGTTCCTGTACTCCTGCCCTTGATTTGGTGGTAGATGGCAGAGGTTGTAAGGGGTGCCGGAGCAAGTAACTGCAGGTTGCATTGTGGATGGTACCTACGGCATCCACTGTGCTCCAGTGAAGGGAGGCATGAATGTTTAGGGTCGTGGAATGAGCTCCAAGCCAATAGTCAATAGTCAATTTATTTGTCACATACACATAAATGTGCAGTGAAATGAAAAATTACCCGCAGTTCAACAATATGAACCAATAAGAATAATCAATAAAAATGCAATAACACATACAATCATAACCAACACCAAACAAAAGAAACATCCATCACAGTGAGTCTCCTCCAGTCCCCTCCTCACTGTGATGGAAGGCCAGAATGTATTTTTCTCTTCCCTGCCGTCTTCTCCCGCGGTCAGGCTGTTGGAGTTGCCACGTCGGGGCGGTAGGGGCTCCCGACATTGAAGCCCCCGCCGGGCGGAGAAAATTCTGTGGCCTATTCCAGGCCGTGCCGCACGGTGAAAGGTCCGAGGTTGCTTTGTCCTGGGTGGTGTTGAGCTTCTTGATAGTTGTCAGCATTGCATTCTTCTCGACCAATGGAGAATATTCCAAACGCGGCCACAGTGGCACAGCAGGTAGTGCTGCTGCCTCACAGCACCAGAGACCCGGGTTCGATCCTGACCACAGCTGCTGTTTGTGCAGAATTTGCACCTTCCCCCTGTGACCGTGTGGGTTTCCTCCGGGTGCTCCAGTTTCATGTTCATAAGTTCATAAGTTGTAGGAGCAGAGTTTGGCCATTCAGCCCATCAAGTCTACTGCGTCTCCATTCAATCATGGCCGATCTATCTTTCCCTCTCAACCCTATTCTCCTAATTTCTGCCCAGAACCCCTGACACCCGTACTAATCAAGAATCTATCAATCTCCACCTTGAAAATATCCATTGACGGCCTCCACAGGCATCGGTGGCAATGAATTCCACAGATTGCCACCCTCTAACTAAAGAAATTACTCTCACATCCCAAAGAGGTTAATTGCCCTGTGTAAGATCTCCCCTGGTGTGTCGGGAGTGGATGTGAAAGTGGGTTAATATCGAACTAACGTGGATGGAAACATTCAGGCTATTGAACGATAATTGGTAATTAATGCCATCCATGTAGGATGGTGTTAATTACAAATTATCATTCAATAGCCTGAATGTTTCTAGGTCTTCCTCGTGTAGACATGAGCGG
Source organism: Rhinoraja longicauda (assembly GCF_053455715.1). NCBI lineage: Eukaryota > Metazoa > Chordata > Chondrichthyes > Rajiformes > Arhynchobatidae > Rhinoraja > Rhinoraja longicauda. Next base: position 15,222,752 of record NC_135976.1, on the reverse strand, counting down.
CTCAGTTGGCTGAGAAGTTGCCTTAAATTCCGTCTCAATGATTCATTGCTGTTGCTTTCTTCTTCTTGCCGCCAAGTAATGCTATTTATGATGATTTCCACTGGAGTAGTGCCAGAGATGCAAATGGCTTTGCCCATTGATTCCTGCTGTCTCATTTACATCAGCAATTTGTCACGGACTTTGGCGCTGCCAGTGGAACATTCCAAGCAAGCCACTGCCAGATGCATATTTCGGAGCAAATTCCAGTTATGAAAAATAAACACTCCACCAGCCATCACCTCTGCAACATGAGGAATGACACTGATTTATTCGGTACAAATGAAAATGTAAGTTAAAGAGTTATACAGTGTGGAAACATGCCCTTCGGCTCAACTTGCCCACACTGGCCAACATGTCCCAGCTACACTTCGAGCTGCTTTTGGCACATATCCCCCCAAACCCTGTCCTATCCGTGAACCTGTCTAAATGTTTCTTAAATGTTGCGATAGTTCCTGCCTCAACTACCTCCTCTGGCAGCTCGTTCCATACACCCATCACCCTTTGTGTCAACAAATGACCCCTCAGATTTCTATTAAATCTTTTCCCCTTCACCTTAAACTTATGTCCTCTTGTTCACGATTCCCCTACTCTGAGCAAGAGACTCTGTGCATCTACCCGATCTATTCCTCTGATGATTTTATACACCTCTATGCGATCACCCCTCATCCCCCTGTGATCCAAGGAATAGAGTCCCAGCCTACTCAATCTCTCCCTAGAGCTCAGACCCTCGAGTCCTGGCAACATCCTTGTAAGTTCTAAGTTAATTCATAGAACATAGAACAGAGAAGAGTACAGCACTAGAACAGGCCCTTTGGCTCCCGATGTCTGTGGTGAAAATGATGCCAAGACCATTTCTTATCTGCCTGCACATAACCACACAACCTAAATCCTTCTCTTCCCTGAATATCCATGTGCCTATGCAAAATTCTCTTAAATTCCACTATCGTATCTGCCTCAACAAGTAATGTCTGATGCAGCTGGCTTTAATGTTAATGCACTCCCTGTTATTATTGTGCTCATAACATTTATTTCAGTGATACCATCATGTTGTGGAATTCGGGAATAAAGAATAGTTAGATGACGCTTTGGGCTGGAAACCATCTTCAAACTCATAGTGTAAGAAAATAACTGCAGATGCTGGTACAAATCGAAGGTATTTATTCACAAAATGCTGGAGTAACTCAGCAGGTCAGGGAGCATCTCAGGAGAGAAGGAATGGATGACGTTTCGGGTCGAGACCCTTCTTCAGACTGACCTGCTGAGTTATGCTTTCTTCAAACTATTATACAATTATGTCAGAAAACTAATGACATCAAATTCTAATGGTCTCACTTTTTTAGGAACAGCTTCTAACTTCAATTGAAAGATTTTAACCCTGATCTAGGAAAATTAAAATGTCGGAAGGATTATTTTGAATATACTATTATTTCACCTTATTCAAAAGCCATTGATCATGATGGTCTAAATGTGATTTTTTTTTTAGTGCACAAAATCAACAAAACAGATACTTAGTTACAACCTTGATGAATATAAAATTATGATATCTACTGTAACTGTTGCATGAAATATATATTGTTAGTGTAGTTTATTGTCAAGTGTACCGTGGTAGAGTGAAAAGCTTTTTGTTGTGTGCTAACCAGTCAGCAGAAAGACTGTAGATGATTGCACAGAGTGTACAGACAGGATAAAGAGAATAATGTTTAGTGCACGATCGAGTCCAGTAAAATTCCAGGGCCTCCAAAAAGGTAAAGAGTAGCTCAGGATCGCTCTCTAGTTGGTGGTAGGATGGTTCAGTTGCCTGATAACAGCCTAGAAGAAACTTTCCGTGAATTTGGAAATGTGCATGTTCACACGTCTGTGCCTCCTGCCTGATGGGCAAGGGGGGAAGAGGGAGTGACCGGGGTGAGACTCGTCCTTGATTATGCTGGTGGCCTTGCCGAGGCAGCGTGATGTAAATAGAGACAATGGAAGGGAGGTTGGTCTGTGTGATGGTCTGGGCTGCATCCACAACTCTGTAATTTCTCGCAGTGTTGGATGGAGCCGTTCCCAAACCATGTTGTGATGCATCTCAACAATATGCTCTCTACGGCGCATCGGTAAAAATCAACGCCGCATCTTTCAAGTTATCTATAAGCCAGTGCAAAAACAGATTTTGTGCATTCTGCAATATTCTTTGTGGGCACTAATCCAACCTCAAAGACTCAAAATATAGAATATCTCTAGCTTTTGTAAAATACTGCCCATTTGAGATCGTACAATGACAGTTGCATAGTTGGAGTCCTGGACAGCAGAGAATAATATAGCACATCATGTTATAATTAGTAAAGTGCATCTGGAAAAGCATAAGTTAATACAAATATTCTTTTTTTTAAATTGGTAGCAGTTCTGTGTCGATACATTAGAGTTCCGAATCATTAGTGAATAACAAGACCATCAGAACCCGTTGAGCAAGCAATATGTTCACCAGTCTGCCTTCACACTTATCTGCTCCTGAAACCCAATGGGAGGGAATTATTATTCAGAAGATAGGCATCTACTCTATTTAATGTTGCATGTAACTTCAACGTACATGAATTGGCTAGAAATTAGATCTCTTTTTTTTGGCATGTTTAAACAATGCTACATATAAGGACTTTTACAGAATTTCATAATGTGAAGAGTCAGGTTAAGTTCATTTTATTGTCCTGAAACAGAACATGAAATTGCAGCAGCACAATAGATATGTAAACATAGTACACTGTAAAACCCATAATAAACAAAGTTATATGTCAGTCACACACACACACACACACACACACACACAGACAAAGAGGGAGACACAAACACACAAACACACACACACACACACACACACACACACACACACACACACACACACACACACACACACACACACACACACACACACACACACACACACACACACACACACACACACACACACACACACACACACACACACACACACACACACACACACACACACACACACAAACACACAAACACACAGACAAAGAGGGAGACACACACACACACACCCTTCATCGATCCTGGACGTTCCAGTTGCCGAATCAGGTCATGATACAACCAGTCATTGTGCTCTGTATAGGAAGGAACTGCAGATGCTGGTTTAAACCCAAAAAGCTGGTTTAGACACAAAAATCTGGAGTAACAGTGGGTCAGACAACACCTCTGGAGAATAGGTGATGTTTTGGGTCTGAAGAAGGGTCTCGACACGAATCGTCACCTATTCCTTTTCTCCAGAGTCATTGCTCTCTACTGTACACCTGTAGAAGTTCATGAGAGTATTCGTTGACAGAACAAGGGGTCACAGTTTAAGGATAAGGGGGAAATCTTTTAGGACCGAGATGAGAAAGTTTTTTTTCACACAGAGAGTGGTGAATCTGTGGAATTCTCTGCCACAGAAGGTAGTTGAGGCCAGTTCATTGGCTATATTTAAGATGGAGTTAGATGTGGCCTTTGTGGCTAAAGGGATCAGGGGGTATGGAGAGAAGGCAGGTACAGGATACTGAGTTGGATGATCAGCCATGATCATATTGAATGGCGGTGCAGGCTCGAAGGGCCGAATGGCCTACTCCTGCACCTATTTTCTATGTTTCTATGTTTCCATACTATGACAAGATATGAGATTATATCTAGTGCTATGAATGTTGGCGTTTACATTAAAGCATGCCCGAAAATGATTATTGGTGCAGTTTACTCTTGATTACATTGATCTTGGATCCCTCAGTACTTAAAAAAAAAAGCTTCTAGACAATTAACATGTCAGATTCCATTAATGATAAATCAATCTTACCGTGTCTACATTTTAACTTAACATTGGGTGAGCCTTTAGGTGGTGCTGTGGTTCATGTGTGCAAGCATAAAAGATTCACCATCTTTATCATAGAATTGTGACCATATTCTTAAAGCTGCCATCAATGGGAGTACACAAACCTACCGAGGGGCAGGACTGAAGGGAGAGTTGAAGATGTGTAGGAAAGAACTGCAGATGCTGGTTTAAATCAAAGATAGACACAAAATGTTGGAGTAACTCAGCAGGACAGGCAGCATCCCTGGAGAGAAGGAATGGGTGACGTTTCGGGTCGAGTCTGAAGAGGAGCATTGAAGATGATGGACGTCTTCCCATTATGTACACAAAGTGCTGGAGTAACTCAGCAGGTCTGGCAGCATGTCTGGAGAACATGGATAGGTGACGTTTTGGTCGAGACCCTTCCTCAGAAGAAATGTCTGATGAAGAGTCTCAACCAGAAATGTAATATCCACGTTCTACACAGATGGGGTCCCGATCTGAAACATCATCTGTCCAATCTGAAGAAAGGTCCCAACCTGAAACGCTCTCTATCCATTCCCTCCACAGATGCTGCCTGACACACTGAGTTCTTCCAGCACCTTGAGTTTTGCTCAAGATTCCAGCATTTACAATTCCATGTCATGCTTAATATTTTTTGAGTTATCAGGTAATAAAGATATCATGTACTGCTTGTGTACATACTGCTCGTTACAAATGTTGTTGCACAGCTGATTCCTAATCCGCATCAGAGTCTAATGGGATGTTTATTTGCACATGGCAGTATCATTGCTGATGTTCTGGAAAGTCTTGTTTAGTTTAGTTTATTGTCACGTGTACTGAGGTACAGTGAAAACATTTTCCTTGCGTGCTAACCAGTCATCGGAAAGACTATACATAATTACAATGGAGTCATCCACCGTGTACAGATACAGTCTAACCGGAATAACGTTTAGTGCAAGATAAAGTCCAGTATAGTCCGATTAAAGATAGTCCAAGAGTCTCCAGTGAGGTTGATAGTAGCTCAGGATTGCTCTCTAGTTGTTGGTTGGATGGTTCAGTTGCCTGATAACTGTCTCTGAATCTGGAGGTGTGCGTTTTCACACTTACTTGCCTGATGGGAGAGGGGAGAAGAGGGGGTGACCTGCGGTGAGACTTGTCCTTGATTATGCTGGTGGCCTTGCCGAGGTAGCGTGAAGTGTAGATGGAGGGGAAGGGTGGTTGGTTTGTGTGATAATCTGGGCTGCGTCCACATTTATCTGCAATTTCTTGCCATCTTGGATGGAGCTGTTCCCAAACCATGCTGTGGTGCATCCCGATAAAATGCTCTCGACAAGATTCTGATACTCGGGTTAATATATTGCCGCTGTTTTGGAAAATTGGTTTTCAGTCACAGCTTAATAATGAGTAAAGAATGCAGTGGGTGTTACAAAGTAATAGGTCTTGTCATGTAAGTCATTTGTATGGTATGTGCAGCCCTTAAATGAGCCAGAGCTTTCTGGCGTTAATTGTTTGTTTCACTTCATGGTATGTTTGCTAAACTGTAATTTTTGCATGTAATTTATACACATTTTAAAAGTGCCTTGTCAGCTAGATGAGTCCAAGCAAACATTTTAAGACATCCACGGGTCATCAATGGGGAAACATTTTCAACTTGCTGCCCTTTTCTTAATTACCAATGAGAAGGCTGCCAAGTGTTGAGCTCTGTTTGGCTACAAATTCAGTGTGTCTTTACGGCGCAAAAACCTGTATTCAGCAAGTGAAAGGATGACATTCAATTGTGGTATCCAGAAAATTTCCTCAAAGTGTCTACAGGGTCAGTGAAAATGGTCTCATGAAAATAGAGAACACTAGACCAAGTGGACCCATTGGGCCCAAACCTCTCCTGCATTGGTGCAGCACCCTCTCCTCCCCCACCCGCCTTCCCCCTCCATCCCCCTTATCCTCCCTCCTCCCTCCAACCCCCTCCCTCCCTAGGAGATAGATTTAAACTTTAAAATGTGAATAACTTAAAAAATATAACACCGATTTCAATGAAACTTCTACCATTAGCAACAAGGGGGCGACGGTGAGTAAGGTGGGCCTAAAATTGTTGCGCCATCGGGTACCGTTTTGGCTGTAGTTCAGGAACAAACAAACAAACAAGAGTTTTAGTACATTGATGGGATCACCAATCACTCAATATCCCCAGCACCAAATGCAATGCTGAATTTTAATCCCCCATCAGATAGGGCGGCACGGTAGCGCAGCGGTAGAGTTGCTGCTTTACAGCGAATGCAGCGCCGGAGACTCAGGTTCGATCCTGACTACGGGTGCTGCACTGTAAGGAGTTTGTACGTTCTCCCCGTGACCTGCGTGGGTTTTCTCCGAGATCTTCGGTTTCCTCCCACACTCCAAAGACGTACAGGTATGTAGGTTAATTGGCTGGGTAAATGTAAAAATTGTCCCTAGTGGGTGTAGGATAGTGTTAATGTACGGGGATCACTGGGCGGCACGGACTTGGAGGGCCGAAAAGGCCTGTTTCCGGCTGTATATATATGTGGTAAGAAGGAATAGGTGACATTTCGGGTCGAAAGAGGATCTTGACCCGAAATGTCACCCATTCCTTCTCTCCAGAGGTGCTGCCTGTCCCGCTGAGTTACTCCAGCTTTTTGTGTCTATCCTTGGTTTAGACCAGTATCTTCTGTTCCTTCCTACACATCAGATGTGGTAATCTGGCCCCAAACCTCCAGCAATTTATTTCAGACGGCAATGAGGAAATAAGTGCAGGCAGCTAAAGATTGATGCAGCCTTCATCTCTTGGAATGATGGAGACATAAGGAACTACAGACGCTGAAACACTGCATAGGGTACAAAATCGTGGAGTAACTCATCGGATCAGGCAGCATCCCTGGAGGGAAAGGGGAGGTGTCAATTTGGGCCGGGACAACATCTTCTGCCTCTAGGTCCTCCAGAGATGCTGCCTGACCTGCTGAGTTACTCCAGTACTTAATGTTCTATTCACTTTGGGATCTACTGGACTATTATGGAATTTCACACTCAATATTTCCATTTATATCTATAAATGGAAATAACCCCATTAGTAGAAATAAAAATAAATAATGCACGCAATAAAAAATTTAAAATTAATGTTTGCGGCTTGCAATTAAATTTCAAATGGACTGAGTATGAAAATGGCCTGTGTTCTTACAAGCAAACCTAGGTTATGACAGGATGTAGAACATATTCACAAAAATAAGTGCAATTTCCTGCGTGGAAAACAGCAGGAATAAAAAACAAAATAAATCTTGCCAAAGTGTATTACAGATTTTAATATGATTTAGAAATCTGACAGGACAATCTTGGTGTTTTATAAAGGTGATAGAATTCCAGATTGCATTGATTTATTGATTGATTAAAAAGATACAGTTTGGAAACAGGCCCTTCGGCCCACCTTGTCCATACCGACCATCACATTAGTTCTATGTTATGTCACTTTTGCATCCACTCCCGACACACTAGGTGCAATTTTTCAGAGGCCAATTAATCTAAAAGGTCGCACGTCTAGAGCAGCCAAAGTTAAACCCACGTGGTCACAGGGAGAACGTACAAACTCCAAACTCTTAAGGGCCTGTCCCGCTTAGGCGATTTTAAGGTGACTGCCGGCGACTAGGCTGTCGCCAGCAGTTCGCCGGGGTGTCGCGGGCATGATCGTGAGGAGTCTTCCAAGAATCGTAGTGGATCTCAGCGCGTCTCTGAGAAATCATCCGGAGTGAAATTTCTCGGCGACAGCTGGCTTGTCGCCAGGTATCGTTGCTTATTGCGGGCGCTGTCGCATGCTGTCCCCTGGTTTGCTAATTTCTCTTAGATGCATTTAGAAGCAGCACATAATATTAAAATAAGTAAAGTAATTTCAAGATACCATAAAATGCTTGCGTTTAACCAAATTATTTACCGTAAGGACATTTGACAGGTAGATTGGAGGCGACAGTTTGACGGTCAGGTAAGCGTGGGAATTATCGCAATGATTATGGCCATCAGCGATCACATTTAAAGTAGGCTCCCAACCCAGATATGCAACCCAGAAACCAGATATGCATCTCCCGTACATTTTCAAAGAATGCTCACAAAAATCCATTTAACCACTTTTAAAATTAAATTTCTTAATACTGTCATTAGTAAACTGGAAGTCAATCCAGTTTATGCCTTGTTATCGTGAAGCTTGGTTTTTAAGTAACCAATACAAAGATGTTATGGTTCAAAACTCTCAAGTACTTACCGACTGGTCAGTGATTTCAGCGAAAATTAGGATGCCGGAGAAGCATTGACAGCGTGGGAATTTTGCGATGTTTCCGAAGACGGTGTAATGGCGACCTGACTCGGGAAAATTTTGCCGATCTGCTACGACTTTGACAGTCGCCGGCAGTCGCCTAAAAAATTGCCTAAGTGGGACAGGCCTTTTATTTTCTCCATGCTGCATTCTCCATGTTCTCAAATGGATATACATTTTTTAATAAATAATGTTTGTCATATTGAATTGTCGAATTTATTGCGTTTTTATTTCCATGGAACACGCATTTTGAATTAAAAACCCATTTCAAATGGACATAAAGTTCTGCATCATAGTTTATTCTGTAAATCATGCCACTCCAACGTTTTTTATGTAACTTGGAAAAAATCTAAACCACACTTTTTTACAAAATTACGAAAGAAAATGTCAGCCAACAATTTGCTGACACGTTTAAAAGGCCAGCATTTAAATATAATTAAAATAATTTCCATTCTTCTTTCATTTCAGAGAAGTTTCACAAATTTCGAAGAGCCATTAACACTCTCTCCAGTGTTTGTAAATCATTCTATTGTACTTTTTAGTTACTTTGTCGTTCTTTTGAGTATGAAGCAACTCACTGAATGACGTTTGCAATGTGTGCTTGACTCCTCACTTTAGACTTTAGAAATACAGCATGGAAACAGGCCTTTCGGCCCACCGAGTCTGCATCGACAGTGATTACTCCGTACACAAGCACTATCCTACACCACAGGAACAATTTTACCAAAGCCAATTAACCTACAAACCTGCATGTCTTCGTCGTGTGTAAGGAAATTAGAGTACCCGGAGAAATCCACCTGGTCACAGGGAGAGCGTATAAACTCCATACAAACAACACTTGAGGTCAGGATCGAACCTGGGTCTCTGGTGCTGTAAGGCAGCAACTCTACCGCTGAACCACTATACCACCCTATGCTATTCCCACCTGCTTCCAATGCAAGGAGGCAAGTGGCTCTTCAGTTGAATTAAGTGCACCAAATCCCTTTGGAAGCCAGGTCCAGTTGGATTTGAGAAGAAGGGTCTCGACCCGAAACATCACCTATTCCTTTTCTCCAGAGGTGCTGTCTGACCCGCTGAGTTACTCCAGCTTTTTGTGTCTATCTCCATTTGGACTTGAATTGCATTTAGGTCCAAAAGAATTTGGCCTCTCATTGTTCACCACAATTGCTATGGCATAATTCACAAGGCTTGATAATTCACCTTCTGTCTCCTCTTCAGTTCTGTTAGCTACCTTTTCCTTACTGCGTGTTTCAGTGTCAGTTTTGATACACGGATTAAAGTTTTGGTAAATAGAATAGAAAATAGGTGCAGGAGGAGGCCATTCTGCCCTTCGAGCCAGCACCGCCATTCATTGTGATCATGGCTGATCGTCCCCAATCAATACCCCGTGCCTGCCTTCTCCCCATATCCCTTGATTCCACTAGGCCCTAGAGCTCTATCTAACTCTTTCAAATCCATCCAGTGATTTGGCTTCCACTGCCCTCTGTGGCAGAGAATTCCACAAATTCACAACTCTCTGGATGAAAAAGTTTTTTTTCACCTCAGTTTTAAATGGCCTCCCCTTTATTCTAAGACTGTGGCCCCTGGTTCTGGACTCGCCCAACATTGGGAACATTTTTCCTGCATCTAGCTTGTCCAGTCCTTTTATAATTTTATATGTTTCTATAAGATCCCCCTCTCATCCTTCTAAACTCCAGTGAATACAAGCCTAGTCTTTTCAATCTTTCCTCATATGTCAGTCCCGCCATCCCAGGGATCAATCTCGTGAACCTACGCTGCACTGCCTCAATTACAAGGATGTCCTTCCTCAAATTAGGAGACCAAAACTGTACACAATACTCCAGATGTGGTCTTACCAGGGCCCCGTACAACTGCAGAACCTCTTTACTCCTATACTGAAATCCTCTTGTTATGAAGGCCAACATTCCAGTAGCTTTCTCCACTGCCTGCTGTACCTGCACGCCAACTATCATTGACTGGTGTACAAGGACACCCAGGTCTCACTGCATCTCCCCCGTACCTAACCTAACTCCATTGAGATAATAATCTGCCTCCTTGTTTCTGCCGCCAAAGTGGATAACCTCACATTTATCTATATTATACTGCATCTGCCCATTCAATCAACCTGTCCAGGTCACCCTGCAACCTCCTAACATCCTCTTCACAGTTTACACTGCCACCCAGCTTTGTGTCATCCGCAAACTTGCTAGTGTTGCTTCTAATTCCTTCTTCCAAATCATTAATATATATGGTAAACAGTTGCGGCCCCAACACCGAGCCTTACGGCACTCCACTCACCATTGCCTGCCATTCTGAAAAGGACCCGTTTACTCCTACTCTTTGCTTCCTGTCTGCCAACCAATTTTCTAACAAAAGTCAACACCCTACCCCCAATACCATGTGCTCTAATTTTGGTCACCAATCTCCCGTGCGGGACCTATCAAAGGCTTTCTGAAAGTCTAGATACACTACATCCACTGGCTCCCCTTCATCCATTTTACTTGTCACATCATCAAAAAATTCCAGAAGAATAGTCAAGCATGATTTTCCTTTCATAAATCCATGCTGACTTGGACTTATCCTTTTACTGCTATCCAAATACACTGTTATTACCTCTTTAATAATTGACTCCAGCATCTTTCCCACCACCGAAGTCAGGCTAACTGGTCTGTAATTCCCCGTTTTCTCTCTCGCTCCTTTCTTGAAAAGTAAGATAACATTAGCTATCCTCCAATCCACAGGAACTGCTCCTGAATCTATTGAACATTGGAAAATGATCACCAATGCGTCCACTATTTCTGGAGCCACCTCCCTGAGGACCCTGGGATGCAGACTATCAGGCCCAGGGGATTTATCATCCTTCAGTCCCATTAGTCTACCCAATACTATTTCTCGCCTAATGAAAATTTCTTTCAGTTCCTCTATCCCCCTAGATTCTCTGTCCTCAAGTACATCTGGGAGATTGTTTGTGTCTTCCTTAGTGAAGACAGATCCGAAGAACCTGTTCAACTCTTCTGCCATTTCCTTGTTCCCCATAATAATTTTACCCGTGTCTGCCATCAAGGGACCCACATTTGCCTTTGCTACTCTTTTTCTCTTAACATATCTAAAGAAGCTTTTACCGTCCTTCTTTATATTCTTGGCCAGCTTCCCCTCATACTTCATCTTTTCAGCCCGTATTGCCCGTTTTGTTACCTTCTGTTGTCCTATGAAAGTTTCCCAATCCTCTGGCTTCTGGCTACTCTTTGCTGTGTTATACATCTTTTCTTTTAGTTTTATTCCATCCCTAACTTCCCTTGTCAGCCACGGTTGCCTCTTACTCCCCTTAGAATCTTTCTTCCTTTTTGGAATGAAATGATCCTGCGTCTTCCGGATTATGCTCAGAAATTCCTGCCATTGGTATTCCACCGTCATTCCTGCTAGGATCCCTTTCCAGTCTACCTTGGCCAGCTCCTTTCTCATGCCTTCATAGTCCCCTTTGTTCAACTGCATCACTGACACTTCCGATTTAACCTTCTCCTTCTCAAATTGCAGATTAAAACTAATCATATTATGATCACTACCTCCAAGTGGTTCCTTTACCTCGAGTTCTCTTATCAAATCTGGTTCATTGGACAACACTAAATCCAGAATTGCCTTTTCTCTGGTAGGCTCCATTACAAGCTGCTCTAAGAATCCATCTCGGAGGCACTCTACAAACTCTCTTTCTTGGGGTCCAGAACCAACCTGATTTTCCCAGTCTACCTGCATATTGAAATCCCCCATCACCACAGTGGCGTTACCTTTCCTACATGCCAGCTTTAACTCCTGCTGCAACTTACACCCTACATCCGGGCTACTCTTTGGGGGTGTGTAGATAACACCAATTAGTGTCTTCTTGCCTTTACAATTCCTCTACTCAATCCACAGTGACTCTACCTCGTCAGTCCCTATGTCTTCCCTCGCAAGGGACTGAATTTCATCCCTCATTAGCAGAACTACCCCACCGACTCTGCCCACCTGCCAGTCCTTTCTATAGGATGTATAACCCTGAATATTAAGTTCCCAGGCCCGATCCTCCTGCATCCACGTCTCTGTAATCCCCACAATGTCATATTTACCAAACTCTAACTGAGCCTCAAGCTCATCTACTTTACTTCTTATATTTCACACATTCATATACAGTACTTTTAATTCCTTACTCATATCACCCTTCACATTGATCCCTATTACACTTGGCCATACTCTCCTATCTCTTTGTGAGCTTTCACTATCCCTATACTCTCTTTCCCTTTAACTCCATCCTTGACTATCCCATTTGACACCCCCCCCCTCTTATTTAGTTTAAAACCACCCGTGTAGCAGTGGCAAACCTGCCCGCCAGAATGCTGGTTCCCCCACCTGTTAAGGTGCAATCTGTCCCTTTTGTACAATTCCCCCTTACCCCAAAACAGATCCCAGTGATCTAAGAATCTAAATCCCTGCCCCTACACCAGCTCCTCAGCCACACATTCAGGTCATGTATCTCCCTGTTCCTGCTCTCGCCAGCACGCAGATGGAGATAACCACCCTGGAGGTCCTGCTTTTCAGCATTTTTCCCAGCTCTCTAAAGTCACGCTGCTGAATATTCATCCCCTTCTTTCCGACATCGTTTGTGCCAACATGCACGACCACTTCCGGCTGTTCACTTTCGCCCTTGAGGATTTCCTGCACTCTGTCCGTGACATCCTGGATCCTGGCACCAGGGAGGCAGCACACCATCCTCGAATCCCGTCTGTTGCCGCGGAAACCCCTGTCCGTACTTCTCACAATGGAGTCTCCTACTACCACAGCGTTGCCTCTTTGGTTTTGGCTCAACAGCACTTTTTGCTTCTCAAGCCAGTCTGCCGCTCAGTGTGGCAACGTCTTCTTCCCCGACAGCTTCCAAGTGGGTGGACCTGTTCTCAAGAGATACAACACCCGGGGACCTTTGCACTCCATGTTTCCTTCCCTTTCTCACCGTCACCCACCTTCTCTCTTCCAGTACCTTTGGTGTAACTATCTCACTGTAGGACTTGTCGAGGAACGACTCAGTTTCTCGGACGAACCCGAGGTCATCCACTTGCTTCTCCAGTTCCCCAACACGGTCCTTCAGGAGCTGTACCTGGATACACTTGTCACACTTGTAGCAGCCAGAGACACCAGCAGTGTCCCTGACCTCCCACATCCTGCAAGCATCACACTCAATCAGCTTGCTTGGCATTTCCTTCGTTCGTCTCACCCTCTCCAGCGTTTGGTGTGGCGTCCTCCCTCAGCCTCCTCGCCGAAGACTCGCAGCCAAAGACCCGCACTTTACTCACAGGGCACTTTCCTCGACAAGGCCGCACCCCTTGAGCAAGCCTTGCTTATATCAGATGCTAAATTGACTAATTGTCCAATTTACTAATCTTCCAATCTAATTGTTCAGCCAATCCCCACACTCACTCCTGACCTTCATTTCTCTGATGAGCTTGAAGGTATGTGCGTTGCCTGACCTACACTCAAAGACCGCTAAAGTGCCGTTTGCACCCTTTTTATACCTGCTCTACCTGTGACTCACCAAGTCCAGCCAATGGTCGTTCTATCTGCTGCTTTGCCTGACCTGCACTCAAAAATGCTCTTGGACAAACTCAGATGGCTGGTTTCTCCTTGTTCTGCAAAGGTACCTTGTTCTGCAAAGATTGCAATGCGAATGAGTCAGTTCTGGTTTTAACCTGCTCTTGGCAGGAATGGAGGATATAGGCTGGGAAAAGGCCAAGTCCTTTAATCGATATGCAAATCAGGTTCCAATTCAAATCAGGTTTTAATGTGAACTGGAGATATAAAATACAGCATATGTTGTAATCTGGACCGAAAATCCAAACTGCCTGAGGAACCCAGCGGATCGAGCAGCATCTGTGGAGGAAAAAGAATGATCCCTGTTTCTTTAGACTTTAGAGATACAGAGTGGAAACGGGCCCTTTGGTTCACGAGTCCACGACAATGAACGATCACTCCATACATTAACGCTATCCTACACACGAGGGACAATGTACAATTTTTACCAAAGCCATTTAACCTACAAACCTGTGCGACTTTGGAGTGTGGGACGAAACCGGAGCAGCTGGAGAAAACCCTTGTGGTCACAGGGAGAACGTACAAACTCTGTACAGACAGCACCTGTAGTCAGGATTGAACCCGGGTCTCTGGCGCTTGAAGGCAGCATCTCTACCGCTGCATCACTGTGCAACCACGTTTCGAGTGCGACCTGGCAGGATCCTTGTTGGAGGGAATTTCGTGCTTGACTTGGATCGGGACAACCCACAAAGACAATCTCATAAAGCAGCGGAGAGATTCTCAAACAAGGCCAACTCAAACCCTGAACAGTATATTTTGGGAAACACAGGGAAAACTGGAAAGGTTTGGTGGGATATGGGCCAAATGCAGGCAGGTGGGACGAGTGTAGTTGGAGCATCTTGGTCGGTATGGACAAGTTGGGCCGAAGGGCCTGTTTCCATGGTGTATGACTCGAAGATTTAAATGACTCACAGGACCCACGGCAGCTTTATATTTTCATGCGGATTTTACATTTTCGAAACAATTCAGTGTTCAACGTTTCTTTGTAATCTTTCATCATCATGTTTTTTCCCCAGAGTTATCATAAGCCTTCTGTTCCCTATTATTTAGAAAATCATTCTCAATTTATCTTGCAAATGGGAGCAATAAAGATCACCTCTATTTCCTGGATAAACACAAAATGTTGGAGCAACTCAGCGGAACAGGCAGCATCTCTGGATAGATGGAATGGGTGACGTTTTGTGTCGAGACCCTTCTTCAGACCCGAAACATCACCCATTCCTTCTCTCCAGAGATGTTGCCTGTCCCGCTGAGTTACTCCAGCATTTTGTGTCTCCCTTCGATTTAAACCAACATCTGAAGTTCTTTCCTACACCTCTATTTCCTGATCAGTTTTATTTCCCTCTGCCTGGTTTATAAACTCCTATGTTTATCTTTATGCCTTGCTATGCCTTTAGCTATGCCTTGTAGACTGAACAGTTCCTAAATCTATTTACTGCCCCTCCAAGTGTGATCTTTCAGTTCACTTCACTATGCTGGCCTCTTCCCATCATGCTTCCCCATGATGTAAGCTCATGAGTTGAGCATATTACAAACTTGCTTGATTTTCTAATAGAATGTAGAACAGTGCAGCACTAGAACAGGCCATTTGGCCCACAATATCTGTGCTGAATGTTCTCCCTGTGACTGCATGGGTTTTCTTCGTATGCTCCGGTTTCCTAGAGGTTTGTATAAGTGCTGGAGCACTAATCTCCCTGTACATAACCCATATCCCTCCAATTCCCTCCATATCAAAGTTCTATCCACAAGTCTTTTAAATGTCACTATTGTATCTGCTTCTACCACCCCCCTGGCAGCATGTTGCAGGCACTCAGTGGTTCCAAGCGCTACCTTCAGAGTACAAAACCTGCCCCGAACATCTCCGTTAGACTTTGCCTCTCTCACCTTAAACCCATGCCTTGTAGTATTTGATTTTTCCATTCTGGGAAAAAGATTGTGACTGTCTACCTTATCTATGCCTCTCATCATTTCGGATACTCCTATCAGGTTTCCCTGGTTTCCCTTCCCAGAGAAAACAATCCTGTTTTTTGGGGGGGGGGGGTATGGACCAAGTGCAGGCAGGTGGGACTAGTGTAGCTGGGACATTTTGGCCGGTGTGGGCGAGTTGGGCCGCAGGGCCTGTTTCCACACTGTATCACTCTATGACTATGACTAATCCAAGTCTGTCCAACCTCTCCTTTTTGCAATACCCCATAATCCAGGCATCATTCTGGTAAATCTCCTCTGCACCCTTTCCAAAGCCTCCACATCCTTCCTGTAATGGGGCGACCGGAACTGCACGCAATACTAATGCGACCTAACCAAAGTCCCATAATTTGCAGAATTTCCTGCATTGGTGACTCTTCTGCATTGGTCTGTAGCTCAAAGATAGACACAAAGTGCTGGATTAGCTAAGCGGGCCAGGCAGCATCTCTGGACGTTTTGGGTGTTGGCTCTTCTTCAGTCTGAAGAAGGGTCCCGACCCGAAATGTGTGTCTGAAGACGGGTCCCGACCCGAAACGTCCAGAGATGCTGCCTGACGCAGCTGAGTTACTCCAGCACTTGAGGTTTATCTTTGGTATAAACTAGCATCTGCAGTTCCTTGCTTCGACATTGATCGGCAGTGATTTGGCACACTGGCCAAATGCCATATTCTGCCAACTTTTGTACCCAGCGGCAAATTACATCAGGACATTTAAATCTCCCAGGCTTTCTTTTGCCATAGGCAAGATGATTTCCCTCTTGCTCTGTATGACAGTTCCTCAAGGGCAATGTAACACCGCAACAAAATTAATCTGATATTTATTTTGCTCGGATGAACATAAGGAATAATTTAAACAAAATTATTCAGAGATTTATGCTAAAGTGTTTATGAATGATGACAAAACGACCGTGGCAGTATTTGCATGGAAGTATTGTTGCCGCATTTGTGAATTTGTTTTTTTAATCTGTCGTGAAAAGTCGTTTCAACGCTTTTTTTTAAATGGAAAGTCTACTTACTAAAGTTTGTGTCAGGCACCAGGAAATGTATTCTCGAGAGATGCAGAGAAAATAGGAAATGGTAGGCCTTCCAAAAGTAGTTTTACATTTTTATTTATATTTACCCACGCAGATTTTTGAAGCATTCTTTTAAAATAATTTGATTGTTAAGGGTAATTCATGGAAAGAAATTGGATGAAATATCTGCAGAATTCATGCACTTTAAATTACTCCACAGAAAATATAATTTGCAGATTGGAAAGTAACAGCTTTGTTTCTATCCTGCTGTCAGTTGGGACAAAGTTAGTAACATTCTCGTTTCTGAGTCAGAGTGTAAAGATTCAAGTCCTATCTCGGCAACTTGAATAAAAATGCATCGGCTGTTCGTCCATTGCATATTTGAGTGAATGGTGTAGTGTTGGAGGTTCAGTTTAGTCAGATTACATGTTGATTCAAGTCCCTATGATCTCTACGATGGTGTGAAAATACTGTGCACTATTTCAAAGGAGAGTAAAGATGTGTAGGAAGGAACTGCAGCTGCTGGTTTAAGCCCAAGATTGATACAAAGTGCTGGAGTAACTCAGCGGGATAGGCAGCATCTCTGGACAGAAGGAATGGGTGACCCTTCTTCAGACTGAGAGCCAGCGGAGAGGGAAGACACAGGGATAAGGAAGGGTAAAGTGTGTGGAAAAAGAGACATCAAAGGAGATGATCAATGAAAATGTGGAATAGATCATTGTTAGCTTGGAGAAGGTGACAACAATGCAAACAGAGATAAAATGAAATCGGGGACAGTCAGACTGGTCGGTGAACTGGGAATGGGAGGGATGGAGAGAGAGGGAAAGCAAGAGTCACTTGATATTAGAGAAGTCAATATTCATACCGCTGGGGTGGAAGCTACCCAAGCGAAATTTGGGGTGCAGTTCCTCCAATTTGCGTTGGGCCTCACTCTTCTGAAGTCAAGTCTTGTCATTGCATTGTTCTTCTTATCGAGTCCACATCACAAGATTAGAAACTGTTCAGCCATCGCTGAACACATTTCTCAGCATTTGCATACAAGGGCGTCTTGTGCTTCTTGTGCGTAGTGGTGGAAAGATTGGTGGAAACAGGGCCGCCATGTGAACGCTCTTTCCTTGACCCCAATGCATTGTTAAGATGCCAATGTGGCGCATCGGTAGAGGCCCGAAATAAAGGCAAGGAGCCAGGTATTTTGGGGGCGTTTTGGTTTAATACACGGTTATCAGACGGGTCGAGTCTGCCGGAATGGCTTCGCGCCCAAAACCTTGTCCTTATATATGTAGTACCGGACCGCCCCCCTGGACTGGTCCATTCCCGTGCCGAGGGGTCGGTAGTGGTATGGCCCGACCCTTGGGAGCCGCCACAGGACCCCCCCCCCCCAGAACCGGAGGCACAAAGCGCACTGGTGGTCGCACAACCCGACCGGACCGCGTACGGTAATCGGTCGACAGAGGGGCCGGCGGAGGCACAGTTGGAGGGACAGGTGGTGGGTCCCGGAAGGGTGGGCGACCTCGTGGCCGAGGCTGGGCAACCCGCACCGGTTGGTCAATGTCTAAGTGGGCCGGCTTCAGGCGGTCAGCAGGGAATCTTTATGCAGGAAATCTGTCGTCAAAGAGTCTGCCAATGAATGTCTCCACCAATCTGTACAGTAAAATAAATGACAGCTCTGTCAACCTCGAAGTCCCCTTTGCAGTTACTAAACATGGTTGTATACAATAAAACCATGAGCCTGCATCCTCCTATTTCTGTAAAGAAAGTGACATTTCAAAAAGCTGATTTGTGACCGTTGTGAGCTTTATTTCAGGTTTACTTGTGTGCTGTTCGTTGCTGCCTCACGGCACCATAGACCCCTCTCTGTTCGATCCTGACCTCGGGTGCTGTCTGTTTGCACGTTCTCCCTGTAACCGCGTGGGTTTCCTCTGGGTTCTCTGGTTTCCTCAAACATCCTAAAGATGTGCGGGTTTGCAGGTTAAATGGCCTCCGCAAAAAAATGTGCCTACTGTGTAGGGAGTGAATGCGAAAGTGAGATAACATGGAACTAGTGTGGACAGGTGATCGATGATCCGCATGGACTGTGTGCCACCCTAAAGATCACCGTATCAATCAATCGATTCAAACGTGAGAAAAAATCTTCTTGCCATGATCTGAACAGTCAGGATATCAGCAGTGTGATGAACGGTCGTGACCCGAAATGTCACCTACTCCCTTTTTCCAGAGATGCTGTCTGATCCGCTGAGTTACTCCACCTTTTTTGTGTCTATTTTAGGATATTTCCATCTTTTGTTTTCCACTAAGGTCTGAATTTCCTTAATTTGTGACTTTTGTGCCCCAGCCATTAGGTGACAATAAGGTTCTTATTTTCCAGGCATCCATCTAGGTCATCTTCATGTATTTTCCTTTGCATTCCTTAATGACCTTACATATATTGAGAATTACCACTACACTTCCTGAATGCCCTGCAACATTCAGGAAGAGCCTGTTATAACAATTCCCATATGGGATTTGGTTCCTTACCTCAACAGATAAGTGGTTTGAGGCAAGTGAAGTTTGTAAATAGCAGGATTGCAAATGACTCATCCAAGCCCCTTCTTCAGAAGGACTGGCATGGGTTTGGATGGGTCATTTGCAAATGTAAATATTTACATGATCTAATATTTAATAAATAGGAATGGAACTGTTATAACTTTGTTTAAGGGAGGGTGACACAGCAGTTGAGCTGTGGTCTCGCAGCACCGGAGATCCACGTTCAATCCTAACCTCGCATGCTGACTGTGCAGTTTGCATGTTCTTTCTGTGACCACGTGAGTTTCCTCTATCCGTGATCCACTGTCAAGCAGATGGACACTTTTTGCACCTTGGGATGATATAGAACTAGTGTGAATCGGTGATTGATTGTTGGAGTGGACTCGATGGGCTGAAATCCCAGTGATTAGTTTAATTTAGAGATATAGCATGGAAACAGGCTCTTTGGCCCATCGAATCCACACCGGCCATTGATCTGACGTTCACACTAGTCCTATGTTATCCCGCTTTTTCCACTCCCTACACACTAGGGGTAATTTACAGAGGCTTATTAATCTCCAAAGATTGATAAAATTCAGGTTACTTTAAGGGTCACTGATATCCATGGTATGGGCCATGTAGTTTGGGAAGTTTACAACCCAAGAGTATGAACAATGAATTCTCCAGTTTTCAGTAACTTCAACAAACACCCCCCTTCCACCTCCTCTTTCTCTCCCAAACCGCCCCTCCCTTTTTACCCCCTCACTCCCCTCCCCCTTAACCCTGGTTAACCAGGCACTGATTTTCCTCGTCCCCCTCCATCCTTCCTCCAGGTATATAATTCACAACTTTTCTAACCCCAAGTTTCAAAATTCACAAGTCTTTGCCCTTTTGGGTTCATGCCTGTTTTTTTATCATCTCTATTTTTTGTCCAACAATCTGCCTATCAGGATACCCCCTCGACTGTGTTTACCTATAGGATAGCACAGGGATAGATAGTCCTGCCCCTCCTCTCTTCTAGCTTTCTTTCATGCCATCCTTGCAATCAGTCTGAGGAACGTCATCTATCCATATTCTCCAGAGATGCGGTCTCACCCGCTGAGTTACTCCAACACTTTGTGTCTATCTTTGGTACGGACCAAGTAGTTCAGTTGGCACGACATGGGCACTGATTTCATAAGTTCACGGAGCAGAATTAGGCCATTCGGCCCATCTCAATCATGGCTGATGTATCTTGCCCTCTCAACCCCATTCTCCTGCCTTTCCCCATAACCCCTGACATCCTTACTAATCAAGATTTATAGTTGGCATCACAGTGGAACCTTGCTTTCATCAATCAGGATTGTGGTGATGAGTTCTTATGTTGTTTATATTATATGCAAGAAAATGTCACTACATTACAAGGACTATTAGGAAAACCCACAGTGGCACCATTAATTTGGCACCAATCTATTGCTCCTGGTGTCTGGATTTGAATCAGGCCCAGACTGAAATATTGGTGTTGTCTTTCTGCTGGCCATACGTGACCAATAAATGATGGGTTTGGGTTATTTCCAACTATTTAAATAACGTTAAATTGCTCCTAACTTTGCATTTAACGGCAACTTCACTCGGGCTCTTCAGAAAGCTGATTGAGGAAATTAAATTGTGCTGATGCATTATAGATTTGCCTTTGGGGTTAGGGAGCATGAAATTCGCACTGCACTTTGCTTTTGAGCATCTTACTACATTCGACAAGGATGGTCAGTTTTTGTTCCAAACATCAGTCACTCCTGCCTTAATGTTACGTGTTTTGTCGCTTCAGTAGTTGTGTAGATATTTCAGAAGCACAACCTAAAAGTAAACTGCTGGAGTTACTTAACTGGTCAGGCAGCATCTGTGGAGGCAGAAGGATGGTTGGCGTTAAGAGCCAGTCGGACTGAAGTGATGGCGTTCTATGCAAACTTCAAAGGAACCTTTCTACAAAACAAGGTTGTGCAGCGGTCGAGTTGCTGCCTGACGGCGCCAGAGACCCTTGTTCAATCCTGACTATGACTATGGGTGCTGTCTGTGCGGGGTTTGTAGGTTCTCCTGTACATCTCCTGGAGTGTGGGAGGAAAACGGGAGCATCCGGAGAAAACCCACGTGGTCATGGGAGAACCTACATACCCCTTACAGACAGCACTCGTAGTCAGTCGAGAGAGAGAGGGAATGAGAGTTGCAGAGGGAGTGAGACACAACGGGAGTGAGAGACAGAGAGAGACTTTCAGAGAAAGACATTTAGAGAGAGAGAGAGAGAGAGAGTGAGAGAGACAGAAAGAGGGAGAGAGTGGGGCAGAGAGAGTGAGACAGAGAGAGAGTGACAGAGACAGAGAGAGACAGAGAGACACACACACACACACACACAGACACAACACAGAAACTGTGGACCACACATTCATGCTGACTAAGATGCCCCATCTAAGCTAGTCCCATTTGGTCCAGATCCCTGCTTTCTCATCGATTAGGATCCAGATTGGTGTTTGATATCAGCTTGCTCCACATGTGCCAGCGTTGGCATCGGACTTAGGCTGCAGGGCAGTTATAGCCTCTGTTATGTGATCTGTATGCTTGACCGACTGTACTTTATATGCTTAGAATTTAACATTCCAACATGTGTTATGCACTGCCATTCAATATGATCATGGCTGATCATACAAAATTAGTACCCCGTTCCTGGTTTCTCTGGATGTATCCCATGATCCCATTAGCCCTAAGTGCCACATGTAACTCTCCCTTGAATACATCCAGTGAATTGGCCTCCACTGCCTTCTGTGGCAGAGAATTCCACAAACTCTCTGAGTGCGAAGGTTTTTCCTCATCTCAGTCCTAAATGTCTATCCCTTGTTCTTGTGAATCCTGGTTCTGGACTCCCCCAACATCGGGAACACTTTTTCCTGCATCTAGCCTGTCCAACCCCTTAAGAATTCTCTTAAGAATTATTATGACTTAAAAATATTACTGGTTTGGATTTTATGCTGAATTGTGGAATGAAGAAGGATTGTTACCGTGAAAAAATGTTTGACAAATATGTATTTGCACCATTTCCTTCACTTCTTGGGGTAGAAGATAGGGTCTGGACTTGGTTGGAATGCTGCACAGGAGAAAGAGGAACATTATCGTCAAGGGTGTGGTCTTCTCTCCCTTGGATTTTTAAAACATGGTACAAAAATTATATACAGCATATACAGTTCATAGATAAAAGTACAGCACCTTTACTCAAAGTAATGTCCACTAGCCATTTCATGATCAACCTAAGATTACAAGTCAGTTCAGTCCACTTTACACAGTCATAGAGCATACAGCATGGAAACAGCCCCTTTGGCCCAACTTGCCCATGCCAACCAAGGTGTCCCTCTGCACTAGACCCAGACTTTGTCCCATATCCCTCCAAACCTTTCCTATTAATGCACCTGTCCAAATATCTTTTAAATATTGCTATAGTACCTGCCTCAGCTACATCATGTGGCAGCTCGTTCCATACACCCACCACCCCCTGTGTGGAAAGCTTGGCCCTCGGGCGACATAAATTCATTGACTGCCAGTAAATTCTCCGAGGCTCTCACAGCTGCCCCCAACATCTGCACTATTGAGGCCTCTCCCCCCCATTTCAGCACTGAGGATCTCGCCTCTTTATTTAATATCACTTGCTCTTCCATCCTGGATTCTATCGCTCCCCTTAAAATGAAAAAGCCTAAGCCCAAAGGTCGGCCGTGGCTCAATGACTCCACCAAAGCCCTAAGAAGGGAGTGCAGAAAATCAGAAAGGAGGTGAAAATGTGACAAGCTTCAAATTTCCTTCGAAATTCTGAGAAACAATCTTCTCAAATACCAGGAAGCAGTAAAGTCTGCTAGAGCACAATACTTCTCCGACCTTATTTCAAAAAACTCTCATAACGCCAAGGTCCTATTTAGAACAATTACCTCTGTCATATGTCCCGCCCCCAGTACCAGCTTAGTTGGGTCCCCTGCTAAGTGCGAAGAATTCGCTAAATTTTTCACCAACAAAGTTGAGAATATTAGAATGAACATTTCCCCTCCCACCCGTGACCTAGCTGTCTCACTAGTCTGTTCATCTAAATTGGACTGCTTCCAACCCGTCACTCTATCCTCCCTTGCAAAGCTTGTCTCCGCTATGAAACCTGCAACCTGCCCCCTTGATCCAGCCCCCACTGCCCTTCTGAAGGATGTCATTGCAATAGCCGGTCCCAGCATCTTCTCTATTATCAACAGTTCTCTGGCCACTGGCACTGTTCCAACCAGTTTCAAGCACGCGGTGGTCCAGCCCCTACTGAAAAAACCTAACCTAGACCCCACCTTGCCTAGCAACTACAGACCCATTTCCAAACTGCCATTCCTGTCAAAAGTCCTTGAAAAGGCAATTCTAAACCAATTAGTGCCCTACCTGCACCAAAACACCATCCTGGAAAGTTTCCAGTCAGGTTTCAGAGCCCACCACAGCACAGAGTCTGCCTTGTTAAAGGTACACAACGACCTGCTTCTCGCCATCGACACCGGCGACTGTGCAATCCTGCTCCTTCTCGACCTCAGCGCAGCGTTCGATACAGTGGACCACACCATCCTTATTGACCGTCTCCAGTACGCGGTTGGCATTGATGGCACTGCCTTGAGCTGGTTCGCTTCGTACCTCAAAGATAGGAGTTTCGCCATCAACATAGGCAGTTATTCCTCTGCTCCAGCTAGCCTCTCCTGCGGAGTTCCACAAGGCTCCATCCTAGGCCCCATTCTCTTCTCTCTATACATGCTCCCCCTTGGCCAAATCATTCAAAGGCACGGCATTTCTTTCCACTGCTATGCCGATGACACTCAGCTTTACCTCCCCCTGAAACCCAACAACCAGTCAAATTTAAACAGCCTCTTACACTGCCTTGAGGACATAAAATGTTGGATGGCACAGAACTTCCTCCAATTAAATGAGAGCAAGTCTGAGGTCATCCTATTCGGCCCCCCCGACTCCATCAAATCGATAACAGGCAGTCTTGGAAGTCTATCCTGCCTAGTCAAACCGCATGTCAAAAACCTCGGCATGATATTTGACTTCTGCATTAAAATTTGATAAGCAAGTCAACGCTGTGGTAAAAGCCAGCTTCTTCCAACTTCGAACCATAGCTAAAATCAAACCTTTCCTCCAATTCGACGACATAGAAAAAATCATTCACGCTTTCATTTCCTCCCGCCTAGACTACTGCAACTCCCTATACACTGGGATCAGCCAATCTTCCCTGTCCCGCCTGCAACTGGTCCAAAACGCCGCAGCGAGACTCCTGACGGGTACCCGTAAAAGGGACCACATCACCCCGATTCTGGCCTCTCTCCACTGGCTCCCTGTACGGTACAGAATCAACTTCAAGCTCCTCCTATTCACGTATAAAGCCCTAAATGGACACTCCCCCCCCACATCAAAAATCTTCTAACCCCCCTCTCTAACTCCAGGTCCCTCAGGTCGGCCGACTTGGGGCTACTCACTATCCCGCGGTCTAGGCTTAAGCTCAGGGGTGACCGCGCTTTTGTGGTTGCAGCTCCTAGACTGTGGAACAGCATCCCTCTCCCCATCAGAACTGCCCCCTCCATCGACTCCTTTAA
This sequence comes from Rhinoraja longicauda, assembly GCF_053455715.1. NCBI lineage: Eukaryota > Metazoa > Chordata > Chondrichthyes > Rajiformes > Arhynchobatidae > Rhinoraja > Rhinoraja longicauda. Next base: position 15,197,881 of record NC_135976.1, on the reverse strand, counting down.
GTCCAGGCTCAAAACCTATTTCTACTCCCTAGCGTTTGAGGCTCATTGAGGAGGCGCTGTGAACTGTTTGCGTGCTACTGTATGTTTCATTTTTTTCCCATTGGAACCTAATCAGATGTACAGCACTTTGGTCAACGTGGGTTGTTTTTAAATGTGCTATACAAATAAAATTGACTTGACTTGACTTGACATTAAATCTTTCCCCTCCTACCTTAAACCTAGGTCCTCTGGTTCTTGATTTCCCCTTCTCTGGGTAAAAACCTCTGTGCATCTATCCTAGCTATTCCCCTCATGATCTTATACACCGATATAAGAGATGTATAAGATCAATTTCTTTACACTCTGATCTTTATTCTTTGCACAAGTACGGCAGCACAGTAGCACAGCTGGTGGAGCTACGGCCACACAGCACCAGACACCTGGATTCGATCCTGACTTTGGGTGTTGTCTGTGTGGAGTTTGCACGTTCTCTCTGTGACCGCGTGGGTTTCCTCCAGTTTAGTTTAGCTTAATATTGTCACGTGTACCGAGGTACAGTTAAACTACTATTAAAACACAAAGTACTTGTGCTACAACACCAGGATAAGCGCTCAACCAAGGGCGGCACGGTAGCGCAGCGGTAGAGTTTTGCTTTACAGCGAATGCAGCGCCGGAGACTCAGGTTCGATCCTGACTACGGGTGCTGCACTGTAAGGAGTTTGTACGTTCTCCCCGTGACCTGCGTGGGTTTTCTCCGAGATCTTCGGTTTCCTCCCACACTCCAAAGACGTACAGGTATGTAGGTTAATTGCCTGGGTACATGTAAAAAAAATTGTCCCTAGTGGGTGTAGGATAGTGTTAATGTACGGGGATCGCTGGGCGGCACGGACTTGGAGGGCCGAAAAAGGCCTGTTTCCGGCTGTATATATATATGATATGAAAACCAAGCCTAAAGCCAAAGTAGTATCCAAACTGCTTATTCACACTTATGCGAAGGACTATAACTAACTTCATATGCAATAATAAGGTATCGACATGTTAACAAGCACATAAAAACTGATTGTGAAAAATGCAAGTATATTATTGACGATTAGCTGTTTTATTGCGTCCTATCCAGTCAGCGTAAAGTCAACCATGAAGTCAACCAGACATGTGGGATTGTAGGCTACATTTCTTCTGTACACTGCCCCTTGTATGTGGGAAATGGAAGTGAAAGTGGGATAACTAGTGTGAATGGGTGATTGATGGTCGATGTGTAATTGGTGGGCTAAAGAGCCTGTTTCCATGCCGTATCTTTAGACTTTAGAGGTGCAGCATGAAAACAGACCCTTCGGCCCATCGAGTCTGTTCCGACCAGCGATCACCCTGCACACTCGTACAACCCTACACACTCAGGACAATTTACAACTCACAGAAGCCAATTAACCTGCAAACTCATACGTCTTTGGAATTTGGGTGGAAACCAGAGCACCCGGACAAAACCCACGTCGTCACAGGGAAAACGAGTAGGAACTTCATACAGACATACAGACAGCACCCTTAGTCAGGATGGAACCTGGGTCTCTGGCGCAGTAAAGCAGCAACTCGACCACTGCACCACTATGTCGCCTTATCTCTAAAGCTAAAACTAAAACTTGTTTACATAAGACCTCGGAATGAAAACTGAGTACATTGGTCACAAGATTACAAAGAGCATCTAGAATTGAATGGAAGTCAATGAGTTGCTTCTGACTTCACCAACCCTGTGTGATCCAATCAAACAGATCCCTGCCTTTGTTTCATGTCTAAAACATCCCTTTGTTCAGTGAAGGCCATGGTTACCATGGATACAGCCTTGGGGGCAACACTGGAGTTTAGCTTAGTTACAGAGACAGGTACAGCATGGCAACAGGCCCTTTCCGCCCACCGAATCCGCACAAACCGGTGATCACACCATACACTCTTGCTATCCTACACACTAGGGACAATTTACAGAAGCCAATTAACCTACAAACCCGCACGTCTTTGGAGCATGGGAGCAAACCGAAGAAAACCCACGTGGTCACAGGGAGAACGTATAAACTCCGGACAGACAGAACCCGTAGTCAGGACTGAACCCTGCTCTCTGGCACTTTAAGGCAGCAGCTCGACCACTGTGCCATGCTGCACGTTGCCCAATGAAGGACCGTTTCCCAAGAGTAAATTCCAGTGGGACACGTGTTTTTTATATCATACTGTTAAGTTGACAGGTTCAACTACACAAACCTGTCTAACCTTTTTGTTAGGATAGAATTGAATAGTTAGCACTTTTGTCTTCTGATGTGCGTTATTGTATAAAAAGCAAGCTAATCCTGCACTTTAATTCCACATGTCCGTGATATTCTCCTTAAATCCGCTCAAAGTGGAAAGGAAATGGAAATGAGTGTGCAGCTCTTTGGTGTTCTGATGGTGAAAGTAGCTTGGAGGTGAGATGGCCAAAGTTTATAGGAGATGTACACGGCAGGTTTTTTTATACAGAGGGTAGTGAGTGCCTGGTACCTCCTACCAGGAGTGGTGATTGAGGCATATACGATTGTGGCATTTAACAGATGTTTGGAGCGGCACATAGATATACGGGCAATTGAGGTATATGGATTGTGTGCAGGCAGATAAGTCTCGGTCTTGGTATCATGTTCAGCAGAGACATTGTGGGCCGAATGGCCTAATCTTGTGCTGTACTGCTCTATATTATATGAAAATATACTTGAGATAAACTTGGTGAAATGTAGACACAGGGTTTTGAATACCGACTCGAAAAGTCGCCTTTGCAGGTTCTCCAGCGATGTTGCCTGACCCGCTGAGTTACTCCAGCAATTTGCATCTCCTTTTAGTGGCTGACTTAATTGAACCATATGTTCTTGCCATTAGGTCAGTCCCTCACCATTGCTTATTAGTGTGAGGTCTTATGTAAAGAATGATGCACAACGTCCACACAGAAAGCTCAATGCTCATTTTATCTGATGGTGTTTGAGACGAGCGGTGATTTGTGAGTTGTCAGATTTATGATTCTATCATTTTATAAATCTTCTGCTTAAGGCCCTCGAGCTACGATCAAGTAGACCCCTCTATAATTTGTGGAGCACTGAGTCACCTTACTGCCATGCGTGCCAATAATTACAACTTGTCAAAAATGACGAGACTCTTGGTTGCTATCTGTTATCGTGGTACTTGTTCAAGGAAGAAAGATTAGAGGCTAGAGGAAGTGGACTGAAATGCCTGTGACAGTGATTTTTAATATTATTGTTTTATCGCCTGGATAGGATGGTTTCTGAGAATCCGAATAATTGGACAGTATAAAATTCGATGTCATTTCCATTTTGAGTATAAGGCTACAAACGTGCATCATCCACTTCACTGCAGCCTTCAAGTGTTAATCTTTTTTATAGTGCTTGGTTTATGTGGGTTGTCAGAAAAAAATGTTGTAGATTTTATTCTAATATCATTCTGCAAGGTAGAGTGCAGAGTGGATTTACGAGGATGTTGCCACAACTCGAGGCCCGGCGTCACAGGGAGAGGTTGGGCAGGGCAGGACTTGATTCCTCGCAGCACAGGGGAGCTGAGGGGGTGATCTTATAGAGTCCGACAGCAGAATAACAGGCCCTTTGAGCCAACTCGCCCTTGCCGACCAGGATGATCTATTTACGCTAATCACACCATCCTGCATTTGGCCCATATCCCTCTAAACCTCTCCTATCCATCTATAATCATGAGGGGAATAGATACGGTGAATGCACACAGTCATTTACCCAGGAGAGGGGAATCAAAAACTAGTGGACACACAGTAGGTTTAATGTGAGAGGGACAAGATTTATTAGGAACCTGATGGGCAATGTTTTCACTCATGAGTGAAAATATGGTATATGGAATGAGCTGCCAGAGGATATAAGAAAATAACTGCAGATGCTGGTACAAATCGATTTATTCACAAAACGCTGGAGTAACTCAGCAGGTCAGGCAGCATCTCGGGAGATGCCAGAGGAGGTGGTTAAGGCAGATTCAATAATAGCACTTAAAAGACATTTGAACAGGTGCATGGATAGGAAAGGTTTAGAAGGATATAGGCTAAACACAGGCAGGTGGGACTAGTGCAGATGGGGCATCTTGGTCGGCATAGACGAATGGGCCGAAAGGCCTGTTTTTGTGCTGTGTGACTCCATAATTCTAAGACTATAACTGAGGCCTGTTTTATAAGACAGTCATTCTCATGTGAGAGTATGTTTGAAAGTTGGCCCTCTTGTTTGTATCAATGACAAATTAAGGTAATCACACTTCCAGTTTTAACCTTGGGGAATAAATTGGTGACCTGCACTACATTGTCACACTGTTTATGGCACTTAAGGTTTTATTCCTCATTTACTTAAGTGCAACAACAATCAGAATGGTGACATTCAAGGAGTCTTCTAGTTTTGTTTATTGATGTCATGTGTACTGAGGTACAGTGAAAAGCTTTTTTGTTGCTTGCACTCCAGTCAGCGAACCTTTAACCTTTAACCTTGAGAATATGGGCAAAGTTTCCTGTTTTGTTAACTATTTAAGTTAAATTTAGGGTCTATCTTGGGAAAAACAAAAAACAAAATTGAAATTAAAATCCTTTAAAATGTATTCCTCGCAATATTTAAGGGTGCTGATTTGTTAAACCAAATCAACACATTTAACCAGTGTCAGTCAACAGTAGCAAGGACTCTAGTGGAGTGCAGGAGGACGAGGGGTGATCTTATAGAAGTGTACAAAATTGTGAGAGGAATAGATCAGGTAAATACACAGTCTTTTGCCCAGAGTAAAGGAATCAAGAACCAGAGGACATAGATTTAAGTTGAGGAACGATTTAATAGGAACCTGAGGGGTAATTTTTTTAACGCAATGGGTGGTGGGTGTATGGAAGGTAGTTGAGGCAGGTACCATCACAACATTTAAGAAACATTTATACAGAATAGGGTTAGAGGGATATGGGCCAAATGCAGGCAAGTGGGACTAGTGCAGATGGGACATGTTGGTTGGTGTGGGCAGGGCATGTTTCCACACTGTATGACTCTTGGACTAATTGGGAAACCAGTCCTGATTTGTGGGGAAGAAGGGAGAAACACATTCAATACATGTGGTGACTTTTTATTGACGGTAATTTCAGTTTTTCTAAGAAGAGCACTTCCTATGGTAGAAATCTTACATTTAAAATGAATTCTTTGTATGTGGCAAAACTGCAAAGTCAAATTTACTGCCAAAAGTAAAATACTGCAGATGCTAGACACGAGAAATAAATCATGAAAGGTCATTGATATGAAACATTTGGGCTTGCCAAAAGAATGTGGCAGTGTCTATATATAATTTTGCTTAAAATGACATTGATTTTTGCACATAGAGTTGCTGCATTTCTTCATGCAGTACAGCAGTACAAAACTGGAATCACATTAGGCTTTGTCTTGGGTGCAGAGTTCTTCAGACTATAATATATTTTATATCTTATAATCCGAAGGGAGCATTCCAAATAATATACGGCAATAAACAGTGCCAAAGCATGGCGACCATGCATTTGTGGTTGTGCAAAAAAATGTCATTGTGCTATGCATACGTGACAATAAAGAAAGAACCTTTGAAATGGAATTCATTCAATTTTCACCAAATTGCAGCAGTAATTTGGCATGCGCCTGGTGTTTTGGGCTGAAAAAGAGTTCCGACCCGAAATATCGTCTGTCCATTTCCTCCACAGATGCTGCCTTAGTTCTTCCAGCACTTTGTGTTTTGCTGAAGATTCCAGCACCTGCAGTTCCTTTGTCTCCATGCGTTTGGTGTTTTCGTTGTTCAAACAAGATGAACCATATTTTATTTAGGAGTTGTGATTTTTTTTTTAACGTACACAGTCCCCTTAATTTTACTGCAGCATCTTTATCGTATGCAAACTCTGTAGGTAAGGTTTGGAATTTTTGTTTCATTGAACTGTTGCAATTCAACGATACTGGTCTGAATTTGGCAAAATTCATCAAAGATTCCAGAATTTAAATAAAACTTACACTCAGACCAATTTGGATTTTCAGCCTTTTGTAAAATACATTGAGACAGAAGTTGGCAACAAAAGTGATCGTACATCCAGTTTGAATTAATCACCAATGGGGATTATATTGATTAGGCTGCAAATATTATGTTTGCATTTTGGGTCTTGGAAAACTTTGGGTCTTGAAAGGGATTGAATGTTTAACTTCCTCAGAAACTACTGTACCCACAGTGACTCAGTAAATTAAAATAGTGTCACTTGTAACTCCTGATGATCATAATGATTCTGACTATGGGTGCTGTCTGTGCAGAGTTTGTACGTTCTCCCCATGACCACGTGGGAGAATAAGAGAAAAATAGATTTTTGATAACAAGGCATACGAAGGATATGGGAAAATGAAGGAGATTGGAATTAAGGCAGAAGATTAGTCAGTCTTGATACAAGGCAAAGCGTTAAAACGGTAATTGTGCTCCCAATTCTTGGTTTTTTTAGACTTTACTTTAGAGATACAGCATGGAAACCGGCCCTTCGGCCCATCGAATCAGCGCCGACCAGTGATGATGTTGACCAGCGATCACGAGCGACCAGCGATAGTACATGAGCACGGTCCTACATGCTAGAAATAATTTACTATTTACAGAAGCCATTTAACCTTCAAACCTGCAAGTCTTTGGACTGTGGGAGAAACCGGGGCACCAGGAGAAAACTCACGTGGTCACGGGGAGAAGGTACAAACTCTGTACAGGCAGCACCCGTAGTCAGGATTGAACCCGCGTCTTTGGCACAGTAAGGCAGTAACTCTACCACTGTGCCACCCTGTTACTTAGGTTATTACGTTCTTATAAACCTTGTTACTCTTAGCTCAGTCACATGCTCTCGGAACAGAACCCCACTAAAATGTGCTCAGTCAATTCAATCAACATTATTTATGGGTCATGGGTTGATCACTGTTACATTTCCAGTAATTGTCGATTCTTCATGAACCAATAGATCACTATTCCTTAACTTTCTGGGTAATCTGCAGTCTTTAAAAATAGGTCACAATCTTACATTGCTCATTTAAAATTAAACTCAGTGACATTTCATGTAGAAACGAGGAGCTGCAGATGCTGATTAACACACAAAAGGACACAAAGCGCTGGAGTAACTCACCAGCATCTCTGGAGAACATGGATTGGTGATGTTTTGTTTCAAGACCCTTGTCTCGATCCATAACGTCACCTATCCATATTTCCCAGAGATGCTACTTGCTGAGTTACTCCAGTATGTCTGTAAAAGAGTCATACACCATGGAAACTGGCCCTTTGGTCCATGCCGACCAACATGTCCCATCTGCACTAGCCCCACCTACCTGCAGTTAGCCCATATCCCTCTAATCCATCCTATCCATGTACCTGTCCATGTACCTGTCTAAATGTTTCTTAAATGCTGCAATAGTCCCTGCCTCAACTACGTCCTCCGGCAGCACGTTCCATACACACACCCCTCAGGTTCCTGTTACATCTTTCCCCCCTCACCTTAAACCTACGTCATCTCGGTCTCGACTCCTGTACTCCGGGCAAGAGGCCCTGTGCGTCTTTGAAGTGAACACAAAACTCCTTCACTGCATCGAGTCTGAGAGTCAGGAGCATGGAAACAGGCCCTTCAGTCCGACTTGTCCATAGATCTCTAAACCTTACCTATCTATGTAGCTGTCCAAAATGCCTTTTAAATTCATTACTTGGTATGACGGTGCTCCAGTGCAGTAGATAAAAAATGATTTCAGTCTTTTCCACTTCAGTCTCAGTAAATATATAACAGTGCAATAGATCACTGTTACTGCTAACCAATCTCGACTGCTTACTCCAGTACTCTGTGTCCTTCTCTATCATTTCTTCATCATTTTAAAAGGTAAGAGAACAGATATCTCCCATAACTTTGGCAAATTACAGCAGCAAAGAAATCTAATTCGGATTAACTCCAGAAATGCAAAATCTTGAATTTTAAAATAAAATCTTCGCATTTCCTATCAAATAAGTGATTTGGCAAGGGATACCTCAGATCATTCCTGTTTTTTGTTTGTTAAATGCTTACAGTCTAACTATGATTGTATTTCATAGATGTACAGATAATTTTCAACAGTGAGCAATATTTACAAAACAACAAAAAGTGACAAGCAGAATTTCATCCGATTTCATATTTAGTTTAGTTTAGAGATACAGCGCAGAAACAGGCCCTTCTGCCCACCGAGTCCGCGCTGACCAGCGATCCCTGCACACTAACACTATCCTACAGGCACTAGGGACAATTTACATTTATACTATGCCGATTAGCCTGCAAACTTGTATGTCTTTGGAGTGTGGGAGGAAACCGGAGCACCCAGAGAAAACCCACGCAGGTCGCGGGGAGACCACCGACTCCGTACAGACAGGACCTGTAGTCAGGATCGAACCCATGTCACTGGCGCTGTAAGGCAGCAACTCTACCGCTGCGCCACCGTTCTGTTTCATGAAATCTGGATACGTATAATCATATGGAAATTTTAGCTTGAAATCATTGCACAAGAACTGGAACAGACCTAGAATATTGTGATGGAGATCAAGGTGGTGTGTGATTAATTTAGAGAAAAATAACAGGAAGAGGAAAATATTTACCATTATTTTAGTTCAGTAATGGATCAAAATTGCAATCAGACCAGGCTAATTAATTACTACTATGTTTCTTAACGGTTTGCTCCGGCAGGGAATTCATCAGTGACAAGACTTGCTATTGGGTGCTTTGAGCTTCATTGTAATTTCTGTTTTTTTTTTACGTCAAGTTGCTGAAGATCTAAATTGATAACAATCAGTTTCAAAGGTTGTGAAGTTGACAGTGCCAGATTGTAAAACAATAGAACATAGAACATGGAATGGTACAGCAGGAAGATAACAGGTGTTCAACAGAGATATTGTGGGCTGAAAGGCCTGTTCCTGTTCTGTACTGTTCTATATCTTGGTAAGATAAACAACCCTAATTTGCCTCCATATCCCCCGCCCCCACCCCACCCCCTTTCCCTGCATATGCATGTGCCTATCTCAAAGCCTCTTAAACACTAATCCACCACCACCCCTGGGCAGCGTCACCCACTGTCTAATAAAAAACTTCTTGCCCCACACATCTCAGTCGATTTTACTTTAGAGATCCAGCGTGGAAACAGGCTTTTTGGCCCATCGAGTCCTTGCCGATTAGTACACTAACATTACCCGACACACTAGGGACAATTTACAATTTTACCAAAACCAATTAACCTACAAACCTGTATGAAGGAACTGCAGATGCTGGTTTAAACCGAAGATAGACACAAAATGCTGGCGTAACTCAATGGGACAGGCAGCGTTTCTGGAGCGAAGGAATGGGTGACACTTCAGGTTGAAACCCTTCTTAGGGCAGAGGGGGATACATAGATAAGGAAGGGTAAGGTGTGAAAACAGGACAAACCTGTAAGTCTTTGGAGGATGAGAGGAAACTGGAGCACCTGCTGAAAGCCCACATTCACAGGGAGAACGTACAAACTCTGTACAGACAACAACCATAGTCAGGATCGAACCAGGGGCTGTAAGGCAGCAAATCTACTGCTGCACCACTATGCCGCCCAAATCTAAAAACTAAAACTCTCGTTTGTTTGTTTGTTTGTTCCTGAACTACAGCCAAAACGATGCACGATAGCACAACAATTTTAGGCCTACCTTACTCACCGTCATCCCTTTAGTGCTAATGGAAGAAGTTTCATTGACATCAGTGTTATATTTTTAAAGTTATTCACATTTTAAAGTTTAAACCTATCTCCTAGTGAGGAAGGAGGGAGAATAAGGCGGGGGGTGAGGGGGATGGAGTGGGGAGGGGGGGGGGGGGAGGGAAGGGGGTAGGGGAAGGGGGGAGGGAAGGGAGGGGGAGGGTGTGTGGGAGAGGGGAGGGGAGGGTAGGGGGGGGAGGAGAGGGTGCTGCACCAATGCAGGAGATGTTTGGGCCCAACGGGTCCACTTGGTCTAGTCTCCTTTAAACGTTGCGCCCCTCACCTTAGAAGGGACCTCAGACATGAGAAGCAAAATCAATATCAGAACAGGAATAGATCGGAAAAGGGAGAAAGAAATAATGGATTAAGAAAGTGCAACAAAAAACAAGGAAATGTTATACTTGCAAAATCTACGACACTAAAAACACATGAGAGTCCACATTTGTAATGGTCACTTTTAGTGCTGTGGAAATTGGTTCGCAGTAATTGTGATTTATCACACTGTTAAACGTTTACTGAGGCTGAAATGGAAAAGACTGAATTTTTTTGTGGTGAGATCATTTTTTTATCGACTGCACTAATACAGCAACCTCATGCCAAGTAATTAATTTAAAAGACATTTGGACCATCACATGGATGGGAAGGGTTTAGAGGTCTTTGGGCAAGTTGGACTGAAGAGCTTGTTTCCATGCTGTGTGACTCTCAGACTAAGCGGCGAACGAGTTTTGTGTTCACTTCAAAGCTTACACAGATGCATTAGTAAGTATGATATAGAGAGATATAACGGGGCAGAGGTTCCTCAGAGGTTAGGTCCAAAGATCCTTCATGGAAGCCAAACAGCTCAAAGTGGCGATTAAAAAGGCAAATGAAATGCTTTATTTATAAATAAAAACAAGTGACAAAAAGTGTGAGATAAGCATAGAAGAGGTGAGAATTGTGAAGCCGGAGGAAGGATTATAGGTGGATGCGGATGGTGGGGGGGGGGGGGGGGGGAGTGGAGAAATGGGTACTAATCCAGGTGGAGCACCAGAAAGAGAAGGGGGAGAAAGGAAAGGGGTATTTGAAGGTTTTTTCGTTTAGTTTAGAGATACAGCACGGAAACAGGCCCTTTGGCCCAAGCGAATCCGCAACGACCAGCGATCCCCACACATTAACACTATCCTACACACACTGGGGACAATTTACACTTATACCAAGCCAATTTACCTACATATCTTGGCGTCTTTGGCGTGTGGGAGGAAACCGAAGATCTCGGAGGAAACCCACGCGGCCACTGGGAGAATGTACAAACTCTGTACAGACAGCACCCTTAGTCAGGGATCGAACCCGGGTCTCCGGCGCTGTAAGGCAGCAACTCTACCGCTGTGCCACTTACTTAAAATTGGGCAATTACCTAAAAATACCTAGCTTCATTAGCTAAAATTGTGCAATTCACTGGTTATGCCAAAAGGTTGTAATTACCCAAGCGGAATATGAGGTGTTGTTCCTCCAGTTTGCATGCGACCTGGGTCTGGCAATGGAGGAAGCCGAGGACAGAAATGTCAGTGTGGGAATGAGAAGGGAATGAGTTGAAATGGTGAGCAACCGGGAGAGACTTTCATTGTGTTTCTCTGTGAAGAATAAAGAGTATTCTCCTTAAAAAATATACTATTTAAAAATATATATATATTGCAATTCCTGTTACTTTTACCCAGATCTGGACTGATTTGCATCAAAAATACTTATCAACACAATGAACAGAATTGCAGGGTATTAATTGATTATGATCTTAAATTCTCATTATGCTTCTGAAAACTCCATGACCTAAGTCAAACGGCAGAATATAACAGGAAGGTTGTGCAGAACTTGAAATCACAAAAAAGAAGGGAAATAAAGTGCCAGCTAATACTTAGTTTAATTTATTGTTGTCACGTGCACCGAGGGACAGTGAAAAGCTTTTTGTTGCGTGAGGACCAGTCAGTGGAAAGGCGAAACATGATTATAATCGAGCCATCCACAGTGGAGTGGAGATTTAAAAAAGTGGAGCAATTGTAATGAGTGATTGCAGATCCACTTCTGGGACCAGCAGGCAGAGAGTGGCCCTGGCACCATCTTGGATTCTATAAGGACCGTTATCAGAGATCCACGGGGCATATCTTTTATCCAGGGTAGGAGAATCAAAAACGAGAGGACATATGATTGAAGTGAGAGGGGCATGATTAAATAGGAACTTTGAGGGGTCAACCTTTACACAAGAGGGTGATGGGTATATGGAACGAGCTGCCTCAGGAGGTAGTTGAGGCAGGTACTATGATAGCGTTTAGACTTTAGAGATACTTTAAAAGATACTTGGGCAGGTACATGGATAGGAAAGGTTTAGAGGAATATGGGCTAAACGTAGGTGATAGGGGATTCAGGTTAGGAAGGGAAGGGAGTGGGGGTGGTTTTGATTTGTAGATGGTTGGACAAAAGCCAGAGGTGAAAAGGCAAAAAAGTGCGAGATAAGGGCAGAAGAGGTACACATTGTGAAGCAAGAGGAAGGAATATAGGTTGATGGGGGGAGGGGGAAGCGGGAAGGGCAGAAATGGGTGTGAATCCAGGTGGGGCACAGGGAAAAGAGGGGGGGGGGGAGGGAGGGGGGGACTTGTAAATTACTTACCTAAAATTGGAGAATTCAATGTTCAGACCATCAGGTTGGAAGTTTCCCAAGCGGAATATGGGGTGCTGTTCTTCCAGTTTGGTACATGGATAGGAAAGTTTAGAGGGATAAGGGCCAAACTCAGGCAAATGGGACTAATTTAGATGGGGCATCTTGGTCGGTGTGGATACGTTAGGTCGAGGGGTTGATTTTCATGCTGTTTGACTGTGACTTTATGATCTCCATTGAAACTAGCCTGACTATAAGGAGACAGGAAGCTATGTTAACAAGTGAATAATTATGGCTATTCTACTGGGAGATTGATGAGGCAGGACATGAGTCTCTTGAAGTATGTGTCATGGAATTAACTGATTCGATGGATCAGCAGTCATCATGCGAACAAGTCTACCGGAAAAACCACATCGGCTTTTTCTTCCTGATTTATTAAACTGGAAATGTTTTGCTCCTTGGGCAGCCTTGAAGCAACATTTTGCCAATAAATTGAAATCATTCACGTAATTAGATAATGATCATTTACTAATTACTATAGAAGGAAAAACCTCACACCATTTATTGCAAGCTAGAACACGATCTGCCAAAGTACTTGGCCAGCCACCATGATAATATTTCACCGAAGTTAGACACAAAATGCCGAAGTAATTCAGCGGGTCAGGCAGCTTCTCTGGAGAAAAGATATACTGTCGGTGACGTTTTGGGTCGAGACCCATCTTCAGACTGAGAGTCAGGGGAGAGGGAAATTAGAGGTATGAAATGGCTCAGAACAAATTAGAGCCAGCACCGATGACCAAGGAAAGGTGCAGCCCACAATGGTCCATTGTTGGCTGTGGAAGAGGTGATAACGAAGGGATATACGGATGTGAACAATGGAACTAGCAGGGCGACTAGCTTGGGGGAGGAACAGAGAGAGAGAGAGAGAGAGAGAGAGAGTGAGAGAGAGAGAGGGGATGCAAGGGTTACTTGAATTGAGAGAAATCAATATTCAGTTGTGATCAGAGCCGCTCTGATTTGTTCGGCGCCTTTTCATACCTGTATGATGCTTAGTTTAGTTTAGAGATACAGCGTGGAAACAGGCCCTTTGGCCCACTGAGTCTGCACCAACTAGCGATCCCTGCACACTAACACTATCCTACTCACTAGGGACGATTTACAATGTCCACCGAAGCCAATTAACCTATAAAGCTGCACGGCTTTGGAGTGTATTAGGAAACCGGAGCACCCAGGGAAAACCTACGCGGAGAATGTACAAACCCTGTATGGACAGTACTGTGGTCAGGATCGAACCCGGTTCCCTGACGCTGTAAGGCAGCAACTCTACCGCTGCACCATGGTGCCACCCCACCGTGCTTTGATTATAAATTTCATAAGAGAAAAACTACACAGCCTGTTTGAAAAAAAATAGATCATATTGAGGTCTGTCGACAGGTTTTGCAATGGTGCGGACAGTTTCCGAACAAAGTCTGCTCTCTCGTTATCATGTTCAGCTCAAACCCCGCGGATCATTAAAAATAACTCCAAGATCCTATTAATGATGCTGAGAGTAAGTCCATCTGTCTATCAGTGGTTGAACGTTGTTCTTGTGTCTTGTTAAGATGCTGGGAACGTCTTAAAATCTGCAGTCTCCTTCCAGAGGAGGAAAGATCAAAATCCTTCGATAAAACTTATGAATTAATTTAAACCTCTCCAACTCTTGGCTTGAATATTTCCCAGTGAAGGATGCTCCAGTGTTTCTGAGAATCCCAATTAGTCACAACTAGGCTCTCTGCTCCTGGTCTCCGCAAATGCCGTCAGCCTCCTGAGATATCGGTGTTTAATGGACATCCTTTCCATTCTGGTGTGGTGGAGGGATACGATGGTGGTATTTTAAGAGGCTTTTAGATAGGTTTAGAGCACAAAGTGCCGGAGTAACTCAGCGGGTCAGGCAGCATTTCTGACTTTGGGTGTTTCGTTTAGAAATACAGTGCGGAAAGAGGCCATTCAGCCCACCAATGATCATCCTGTACACCAGCAATATCCTACACACTAGGGACAATGTACAATTGACCTACAGATCTGTATGTCTTTGGAGAACATGCAAATTCCGTTCAGACAGCTCATGTGGTCAGGATCAAAATCGGGCTTCTGTTGCTCGAAGGCCGGTTCTCTACCGCTGCACCTGTACAACCCGTTTCTAGTGAGACCCGGCAGGGTCCTTGTTGGAGGGAAGTTTGTGCTTGACTTGGATCGGGACAATGCACAAAGACAATCTCATACCGCACCCGTAAAATAAACTAAACCTGGACCTTATTTGCTTTGCAATAATGGCTGCCACCAGAAATGGGGTATCCTGACACATGTTAACCTATGAAGGTCTTTTGTCGAATTGAGTGCACAGAACAGGGAGCAGTGGGGTAAGGGACAAACTGGGATGGAACCAATTCTATGATTTCTCAGAATCCTGGGCATTAAATTTAATCTTCTGGACCACATATTTAATCTAGTTGATTGAAATAGCACAGAAACAGGCTCTTAGTGCCATTAAATCCATGCCGACTATCAATCACCCGTTCAAAACTTCTATGTTATCCCAATTTCCCATCCCTTCCCTGTATGCTAGGGGCAATTTATTGGGCGCCAATCTATACACTAAAACTCTCGTTTGTTTGTTTGTTTGTTTGTTCCTGAACTACAGCCAAAACGGTGCATGATAGCGCAACAATTTTAAGCCCATCTTACTCACCATCGTCCCTTTGGTGCTAATGGAAGAAGTTTAATTGAAATCGGTGTTATATTTTTTAAGTTATTCGCATTTCAAAGTTTAAATCTATCTCCTAGGGAGGGAGGGAGGAGGGTGTGGGGAGGAGGGAGGATAAGGGGGGTTGAGGGGGATGTGGGGGGGAGAAAGGGGTGAGAGGGTCAAGGGGGGAGGGGGAGGGGGAGGGGGAGAGGAGAGGGTTCTCACCAATATAGGTTTGGGACCAATGGGTCCACTTGGTCTAGTTAACCTATAAAAACACATGTCTTTGGGATGTGGGTAGAAACAGAAGGACTCGGACAAACTGCACTCCGTCGCAGGAAGAACATGCAAACTCCACACAGGCAGCACCCGAGGTCTGGATCGAATCCAGGTCTCTGGCGCAGTGAGGCAGCGGCTCCAGCTGTGCCACCTGTAATTTAAAACGTGCCTTTTTGCCGCATGAATGATCTTACAGAATTGTGGAATTAACGTTCAAAAGACGTAGCAAATAAATGTAGAAAGGTTTGTATTTAATGGGGAATGCCTTCCTTAAGCTAAAGTCAACCCAATGCACTTAATATCTAATTAAGTCCTTGTGGGGTCTTTGCTATAATGCAGGAAACAAGAGCAAACCGACCCATGGCAATCTCCCACATGCAGATAATTCCGCTGCAGAAGAAATATTGCCCAGGATGCCAAAGGGAACATGCCTGTTTCTCTTTGAAATATTGGTGTGTGAACCTTTACAACAGCCTGAGAGAACTGAAGGAGCTTCTGTATAACGTTTTACGCCACCGCAGGGCAGCATTCCTGAACCAGCATGCTCTGTATCCTGCTCATTTAATTCTAGGTTCAAACGATTTGTTCATCTAAATTTTAACTGAATGCACTCAGATAAATTGTGACAATTAACTACAACTTTCTCTGGAGTGTCGGAGGTTGAGGGGGGTGAACATGATGAAAGTATTGAAAATTATGAGAGGCATAGATAGGGTGGACAGTCAGAACCTTTCTTTCCCCATGACGGAAATGTCAAAGACCAGAGGGCATAGAGAGGAGCAAAGTTAAAAGCAGTTTAGTTTTAGAGATACAGCATGGAAACAGGCCCTTTGGCCCACTGAGTCAATGCCGACCCACGATCGCCTGCATACTAGTATTATCCTACACACATTAGGGACACTTAACCTTCAAGCCTGCAGGTGTTTGGAGTGGAGGAAACCAGAGCACCCGGAGAAAACCCACGCGGTCACAGGGAGATTGTACAAACTCTGTACAGACAGCACCCATCATCAAGATCGAACAGGGGTCTCTGGCGCTGTAAGGCAGCAACTCTGCCCCTGCGCCAATTAATTTGAGCAGAATGGTGTGCGAGGAAAGTTTTCACAATGAGTGTCTGGAATCTGCTGCCAGAGGACTACCTCTGGTGGTGGATGCATATATGCAGGTGACATTTAAAAGGCCTTTTGGATAGGCACATAGGTATGCAGGCAATAGAGGGATATGGGTCACGTGCAGGCATAGGATATCAGTTTCACTTGCCATTATACTCAGCATGAACATTGTGGGTGAAAAGGACGGTTTCTCTGCTGTGCTGTCCTATGCTCGACAACTTGAATAAGCACCTTTTGTAGAATTAGTTGTATTTCTGGCAAAAACTATTAATAAGCATATCTACATTGAAATAATGGATATGTTACTAGAATATTTGAATTATAGGTAGTGCTATGAATATAATTTGAACCATTAAGAAAACCAATTATATTACAATATTTTAATCTGTCGTTAAACTGTGAAAAGCAGAGCACTGAAAAAAATTCTTAAATCATGATGACTATTTAAAATGAAATAATCGTAATGCCAGAATAATGATATGAAGTACTTTTGAAAAAAGTGTCATTGAAGATTTTTTTGTTTCTCGTGAAGATATTTATTGTAAATTCTAACTCATTCTTAAAATCCATAAATTGAGCTTATTTCTGTATCAAGCCAATTTTCAGCAAAGTGTGTGGAGGAAAATATGTTGCCCCACTATTCCACCCTTATTCCTTCTCCTCCCCCCCATCATCCCCATCCACCGAGATCCCTTCCTCTGGATTTGCAATTTTCACCTCTTCTATCCGTATTTCCTTACCTCACACATTCCGTCACAGAGTCATTTTGTCACAAAATGGGCGTGGAAACACGCCCTTCGGCCCAACTTGCCCACACCGACCAACATGTCCCATCTACACTAGTCCCACCTGCCTGCGTTTGGCCCATATCCCTCTAAACCTGTCCTACCCATGTACCTGTCTAACTGTTTCTTAAACGTTGGGATCGTACCTGCCTCACCTACCTCCTCCAGCAGCTCGTTCCATACACCCACCACCCTTTGTGTGAAAAGGTTGCCCCGCAGGTTCCTATGAAATCTTTACCCCCCCTCACTCTAAATTAATTGCCTTCTGTAAATTGTCCCTAGTGTGTAGGATAGAACTAGTGTACGGGTGTTTGCTGGTCGGCACGGACTCGGTGGGCTGAAGGACCTATTTCCACCCTGTATCTAAACTAAACTGAACTAAACCTGAAGGTGGAATCTCATGTGGATAGGGTGGTGAAGAAGGCGTTTGGTATGCTTGCCTTTATAAATCAGAGCATCGAATATAGAAGTTGGGATGTAATGTTGAAATTGTACAGGGCATTGGTGAGGCCGAATCTGGAGTATGGTGTGCAGTTCTGGTCGCCAAATTATAGGAAGGATGTCGACAAAATGGAGAGGGTACAGAGGAGATTTACTAGAATGTTGCCTGGGTTTCAGCACTTAAGCTACAGAGAGAGGTTGAACAGGTTGGGTCTTTATTCTTTGGAGCGTAGAAGGTTGAGGGGGGACTTGATAGAGGTTTTTTAAATTTTAAGAGGGACGGACAGAGTTGACGTGGGTAGGCTTTTCCCTTTGAGAGTGGGGAAGATTCCAACAAGGGGACATAACTTCAGAATTAAGGGACAAAAGTTTAGGGGTAACATGAGGGGTACCTTCTTTACTCAGAGGGTGGTGGCTGTGTGGAATGAGCTTCCGGTGGAAGTGGTGGAGGCAGGCTCGATTTTATTATTTAAGAGTAAATTGGATAGGTATATGGATGGGAGGGTTATGGTCTGAGAGCAGGTAGATGAGACTAGGTCAGAGAAAGTGGTCGGCGTGGACTGGTAGGGCCGAACGGGCCTGTTTCCGTGCTGTAATTGTTATATGGTTATATGGTTATAAACTAGTCTGAAGAGGGTTCTCCACGCCGAAACGCCACCGATTCCTTCCATCCAGACGTGCTGCCTGTCCCACTGAGTTACTCCAGCATTTTGTGTCAATCTTGTACTTAACTAAACCTTGAGATTCCTATAGTTCATTTATGTGTTTTCTTTGTTGCAGATTCCTCAGATAAGCTATGCATCCACAGCCCCAGAACTTACTGACAACACTAGGTACGACTTTTTCTCTCGTGTGGTTCCCTCGGACACGTTCCAGACACAGGCTATGGTCGACATTGTCAAAGCACTGCGATGGAATTATGTGTCCACCCTTGCCTCTGAGGGAAACTATGGAGAGAGCGGAGTGGAAGCCTTCATACAGAAATCTCGGGAAGACGGTCAGTATTCTTTCGTCTTGACGATCATCAGTGTAATCAAACTGCAAAGTGGTTTAAACCGTATGCCGATTTTTACCGATTGAGTAGGAAAGAAAACCTCTCAGTTACTGTGAAATGCTCTGGTTTAACGGCCTTCTGTGTGAAAGGAAGGTAAAGACAAAATGAAGGGTGACAAAAGAGCAAAGTAACAATTGATGTCACGTGTAAAAGTTATTGCAAGGACAGATTGCAAAGCGAGTTATTGTGTACATAGCAGCAAGTTAAGCTCTTCTTGCAACAATTGGTCGCATTCTGTAGATGTGAAATGCAGTGATATTTTTACCACCGTGCAAATTACCTCCAAGCTGTGAGTGGATTACTATTTCAAAGATACAAGTAATGTAATCTGATCTCGCGTTCTATCGAAGCACTTCAAAATTAGACATGAAAGACATTTTTTTTTTTTCTCGAGCGATTATCAGCAGAATTGTGATTTAATGTGCAATTGAGATTTATCGGACATTTTGGACCAAAATATTCACTTCTCGTGCCAGAGTCACGCAGCCAACCGATTAGATAACCTCAGAATGGCAAACTGGGCATTGTGGTGTCATTACATTAAGTTCATGAATTCTTTTAAGCGAATAGATAATAATTGAAATTAAGTAAGGATGGGATGACATAAATGTCATTGAATGACATAAATTGATCATAACTTGATAGCCGAAGATAGACACAAAATGCTGGAGTAACTCAGCGGGACAGGCAGCATCTCTGGAGAGAAGGAATGGGTGGCGTTTCGGGTCGAGACCCTTCTTCCCGCTGAGTTACTCCAGCATTTTGTGTCTATCTTTGGCTTAAGCCAGCATTTGCAGTTCCTTCCTACACATAACTTGTATAGGATTGATTGCTGTGGCTTTTCATTTGTATATTGTGATGTGCCACATTGTTTTCTGTTTTGCATTATTATTTTCTGTTTTTGGAATTATATTTGCAAAATGATGATTTGCCCACTCTAATAATTAGGCTTTGGCATTGTTTGTGCATGCAAATCCAGCAGAAAAAGGAAGAGATGGGTGTCAATATATTGTGACACTGGCACATTAACAGAGCAGTCGTGTGGAGCTCCTTAATGTTCCCGTTGAAGCAAAAATAAATCAAATTGCTTGGTGCACCCATCGCTCAAAAATAAATCAAATTGCCAGGTGCCAAAAACCAGCATGGCTTTGTGCCTGGTAGAACTTATCTTACACTCCCCTCCCCTCCCCCCCCCCCACCCTCCCCAGCCTCCATCCTCAACTGTAGTCGTTTAAGCAGTTCCACCGTTCACCACATTGTATCCCTCTTGAGAACACACCTTCCCAAGTCAACAATTGGTCTACTGGGTCACCGCCCTGCCTGAGATCATTCGTTGCTGGCCCTGTATTGTCCTGGGTTGTTTCTTGCCTCCAGCTCACCCCGCCCCTTACTTTCAGTCTGAAGAAGAGTCCCGACCCAAAACGTCAACCACCCTTTTTCTCCAGGGATGCTGACTGACCCACTTATTCCAGCACTATGTGTCAATCTCTGGTATAAATCAGTATCTGCAGTTCTATGTTTCTACATACGGTTTTTTGGCAGTCTCGTTCTTGAGCAGATTTTTATATGTTATTGATGATGCAGAGGCATCAGACTCTCTGCATCATCAGAGGATAATGTCAGCAGATCTTCCTGGAGAATTGCTTTGTTTTTCAGATTAACTTTTCGCCAATGGTCTACATTTTAGCTTCTCGGTGTTTGTTCAAGTTAAACCTCGAGCATTGGAATGGAGAAATGATGATTGTTTATCCCTTAAGGGCTGCACACAACAAATGAAATTGTGTTGCGTACTGAGTGCGTCTGGCCATTCAGCTTAGGATTTCTTTTGCTCTGCAAGAAAGCTTGTGTAACACCGGTGAAGAATTATTACACGCTAACGTTCAATATTTCAATAATGGTTTATTTGCCACATATGCCACTGCACAGTGAAATTCCTTTTGCAGATATCACACATGCACGCACCGCCATTTTAGGTGCCATTATTCAAAGTCCAAAGTCTGGTCGGTACGCACCCTGGATGTAACGGAGCAGTTCCCGTGAATTGACGCTCCCGTCCTCTCCTCGCCTGGCCATCTTTGTGTCCCGGGGGAGCGTCCCCCTGCCTAGCTTGAGGTAGGAGCAGGTCCACCAGCATGCAGGTGTAACGGCAGGACAGACAGCGTCCCTGGAGAACATGGATAGGTGCTGCTTTGGGTCCAGTCCATTCTTCAGATTCAGAAGTCTGACCTGCTGAGTTACTCCAGCACTTTGTGTCCTTCTGTGCATTAACCGGCATCTGCAGTTCTTTGTTTCTACATTCTACACGGGTGGCACGGTGGCGCAGCGGTAGAGTTGCTGCCTTCCAGCGACAGAGACCCGGATTCGAACCTGAGAGCAGTGCTTGTCCGTACGGAGTTTGTACGTTCTCCCCGTGACATGTGTGGGTTTGATCCGAGATCTTCCGTTTTCTCCCACACTCCAAAGACATATTGGTTTTCATGTTAATTGGTGCGGCACAAATATAAATTGTCCCTTGAGTGTGTAGGATAGTGTTAATGTGCGGGGATCACTGGTCGGTGCAGACTCGGTGGGTTGAAGGGCCTCTTTCCATGCTGTATCTCTAAACTAAACTAAACTAAAATTTTGAATACTAGCATTCGGTGTAGACTGCTGGCAAATTCCTTTGGGAATCTGTATCCCTCAGGCAATGGTGTGTAGAGGGCTGAAGATAAACAGTACAGAGTCATGTGGCTGAAGAATTCCTTATTCTTTATTTTTCTTCTGCACTTTCATTGTCTTCTGGCTCATGTAGTGTTGCCACTGCCTCTCTCCACTCAATCTCCACAGCATCAGGAAGAAAAACAAAGAGCTGATGAATATCCATGTGGAATAGCAACACATGGGGAATATCAACAAAGCCCTATTGTCTAGTGATGGGGTGGCACAGTGGCCCAGCTGGGAGAGCTGCTGCCTCACAGCACCAGATCCTAACCGCATGCACATTCTGTGTGGGAGGTTTGTACATTCTCCCCATGACTGCATGGGTTTGCTCCAGTTTCTTGTCACATCCCAAAAACGTGCGGGTTTGTAGGTTAATTGGCCACAGTAAAATTTCCCCAGTGTAGGGAGTGGATGCGAGAGTGCGATAACGTAGAACTAGTGCACAGGTAATCGATGGTGGGCGCCGGACCTGGGCTGATGAGCCTGTTTCCATGCTATTTTTTTCAATCAATTACAAAAAGTGCCCCTTTAAGGTGTGGTGCATACTTTGTAAAACCCATCCCATGTCACCTTAATAATAAGCATAAGTCCACCACCGATTTTCTGGCACCCTTTGGTTCCAGAGCCTTTCTGGATTATCTGTTTTGCCGACCAACAAAGGTGACGGCCTCCAAGAGGAGTCCAACGGTACTGGAACAGTCTGCCTAGGCCGCCGGTGGGGGGTGCGGGGGGGGTGCGGGGGGGCTGGGGGAGGGGGGAGGGGAGATACCGGTCCGCAAAGACGACCTTGGAAGTCGGCGTTGGGAACAGATCTGCCGGCTCCGGCTAGGCCAGAGTTCCAGAATCCCAGCTGCAGGGGGCCAAATTCGAGCCGCCAATCGGTGCGGAGGTCCTGACAAGGTTGAGATCGGCCACCTCACCCGGGCCTGGGTGCCACATTTTCGGTGGTCTTCCGTCGTTGCCACACCACCAGTTGCCCGAAAGTCGGTGGTGGAGCTGTATTCTTAAACCGCAAGCCACCTTATGAGGTATAACTTTCTCCTCACAAAGTTCTCATCTCTTTGAAACGGGCGTTTAATTTTATCTTCCAACCATCCTCCACTGAAGTGTGGACACATTTGTCTGCTTTACCCAAATAAAAATTCTGCAAAAGCAAAAGCTAAAGCAGCCGGATGTTATCGGGCCTGTCCCACCTCGGCGATTTTTAAGGCGACTGCCATGACTAGGCTGTCACCGCACGGTCGCCGGTGTGTCGCGGGGTGTCACGGGCACGGTCGTGAGTCGTCTCCATTGAGTCGTAGCTTTTCTCGGGTCGTCGCGGAAATTTTTCCCTGCTCGAACATTTTCGGCGACAGCTGGCTTGATGCCAATGATCGTAGCTTGTCGTATCCCCTCGTGGGCGCTGTCGTAGGTTGTCGCCCGGTTGTCGCCAAGTGACTTTGGTTGTCGCCAGTGCTGATCCACCTTTTATAAAAATGTTGTTCGTTTGAATAAAGTTAATTTGGGACATTTTGACCAAAGATTGATGTTTGATGTTATTGTATTTCAGAGTAGTTTCTCATGGCATCTCTTTCAAATATTTTAATTTCATTTATTTTGACCAATAAACACGAACACAAGCATTGCACTGCATTGAAAAGCGAACTCTTTCCATTTATTTTGACATTGCACTGCATTGGGTCTCTTCAGGGACAAGGGCTTCAACCACACAGACCTCTTCTTGGGCTGCTTCTTCCCCATTCTTCTTGTCCTTGTGTCTTGCTGAATTTTAAGCATGAGGGCCGCTGCAAACAGCAGGGCTTGCATTTGATGTAAGAGCAATGCCATCATATGTTGCTTCCTGGCAGTCATGATGCTGTATGATCGGAGACCCTACCCAAACCCATTTTTGCGCCCAAATTACGTGAAATGGCTACCGTTGTCATCAGTTGTGACCTGAGAGGGTCATAGCTTGTCGAGGGTGGAGGTAGGTTGACTTCGGTTGTCGTAGCTTGTCGTAGTCGCTGTCGTAGGTGGACGTCCTAGGTCGCGATGACTGGGTCGCCGGTTGTCGGCATCTGGCCGTCGCCTGGGTGGTAGTTTGTCGTAGCTTGTCGTGGGCATTGTCGTAGGGGGAGTCGTAGACATTGTCGTAGGGTTAAAAAAATCGAAGGTTTTTCGGCGATCTGCTACGACTTTGACAGTCGCCGGCAGTCGCCTTAAAAATCGTGGAAGTGGGACAGGCTCTTATGGCTTCTTCATCTGCTTTCAATAGCATCTCATCTATACCAATTGCATCCGATTGTGGCAGGATTGTGCCTCAAGGGAAGAACTAAAGAGAATGAATGGAGTCTTGAGGTACATTATGCATCTGGTAGCCATATGTCCACGAATATTCAGACAGGAGATATAGTATCTAAGTCTCCCAGATGAAGAAAATACATTAGAATCATAGAGTCATAGGGTGATACAGTGTGGAAACAGGCCCTTCGGCCCAACTTGCCCACACCGGCCAACATGGCCCAGCAACAGTAGGCCCACCTGCCAGCGTTTGGTTCGTATCCCTCCAAACTTGCCCTATCCATATATGCTTAGTGATTTAGATGTGTGCTTATCTCCGGCTACCAAAGTAAATGGGATTCTGGTGAAGATCAACGGCAGCATTTTTAATCTCCATGCACATGGAGGTACAGGGGTGCAGCAGTAGGGATGCTGCCTCATAGCGCCAGAGACGCAGGTTCAATCCTGACTACGGGTGGTGTCACTACGGGTGGAGTTTGTATGTTCTCCCTGTGACCGCGTGGGATTTCTCCGGGTGCTCCGGTTTCCTCCCACATTCCAAAGACGTGCAGGTTTGTGCATTAATTGGCTTCAGTAAATTGTCCCGAGTGTGGAGGATAGAACTAATGTACGAGTGATTGTCGGTCCACTGCTGACTGCGCCACAGTGCCACCTACTATGTTTAGATTGAGGTCCTCCTGTGGTTGACCGAGAAGGTTTGTTTGTACAAGGTCAGTTATCTAAGTTAAGATCCCGCGATACCAATAAAGACAAGGCTCCATGATCTTGACTTCAACAGCGGGACAGTGCTTCAGGTTCCTGGGCATGCACAACTGTGATGATCTGTTCTGGGACCAACACAAAGAAAGCTTATCAATGCCTCCACCTTCTCAGAGTATTGAGATTTGGCATGTCACTGAATACTTCCATTGAAATTCTCTAGGTGTATAGTGTAGTGAAGTGTGTACTGACAGGTTGTATCACACCTGGTCGGTCACCCGGCAGGTCAGTGACTCCACAATCCTACCTCATCCACGAACTACCATGGACCTTGTTTAAGGTTTGTCCTCTGTGCTTCAGCTTGCACTCATTTTCATAAGACATTGGAGCAGAATTAGGCCATTCAGCCCATCGAATCTGCTTCGCCATTCGATCATGGCTGATCTATTTTTCACTCTACCCCATTCTCTTGCATTCTCCCTGTAACCTTTGACGTTCTTACTAATCAAGAACTTATCAATCTCTGCTTTAAAAATACCCAATGACGGCCTCCACAGCCGTCTGTGGCAATGAATTCCACAGATTCACCACCTTCTGGCCCACAAAATTACTCCTCATCTCCATTCTAAAGGTACGTCCGTTTATTCTGAGGCTGTGCCCTCCATTCCTGACTCCTCCATTACTGTAAACATCCTCTCTACATCCACTCTATCTAGGCCTTATTGTCTGGTTATCTAGTATAACTGATAATTTATTGTATTATTGTTTACTGTATGTTTATTTGTTGCGCTGTTGCATTTATTTGCGTGTAAAAAACTGCAGCAAGTGAGAATTTCATTGTCCTGTTTCTGGTTCATAGGACAATTGAACACTTTTGACTCTTCACCTTAATGCAATTATTCATTTGTAAAATATGGAAATGCGCGGCATTGTTAGAGTGACCCAGTATTACAGGGCAATACCTGTGTGAAACAGCATGTTGGTGCTATTATTAGATGTGCTCACCTGTGACTGTTCATTTTACAATTCACCTGCAATTTTTCTTTCCTTTTCCATTAAATATTGCTGTTTCTAGTGCATTCTGAACCGACAGTTACGAGGATGGCAGAAATGCAAAGTGTTTTTCAGCAGCAATTTATGATCAATCTATTCTTTAATATACAATTCCTAGATTATTTGTCTGAACAAGGGTCCCAACCCGAAATGTTGCCTATCCACGTCCCCCACAGAAGCTGCCTGATCCCTGGGTTACTCCAGCACCTTCTATTCTACCAGGATCTGCAGTTCCTTGTGATGAGGTTTTAAGGCGAAGTTGGGTCAACCATTGCCTCATGAACTAGTGGAAGAGAGGCTCAAGGGACACAGCGGCACAGCGGTAGAGTTGCTGCCTTGCAGCGCCAGAGACCCGGACTATGGGTGCTGTCTGTACGGAGTTTGTTTGCTCTCCCGTGTGGGTTTTCTCTGGGTTCTCCGGTTTCCTCCCACACTCTAAAGACATAAAGGTGTGTGGGTTAATTGGCTTTGCAAGGAAAAAAATTGTAAATTGTCCCTCGTCTGTAGGATTGTGTTCGTGTACGGGGTAATCGCTGGTCGGTGTGGACTCATTGGGTGAAAGGGTCTTCTGTATTTACACTGTATGTATGCAACTGTATTGCTGTATTCCATTGTGTCGTTGTCATTGACCATATTTCAAAAAATCGACATGATGGGTTTTGTACTAGGCGGTTGAAACCGAGTACAATTTGAGTTTGTGACGAGAAAAGGTATGGTAATGGAATATTATGGCAAATGATTACTGAAAGAAAAGCTTGATTGTTATTCAATCAGACAGAATTTTGTTGAATGATTTCTCCATGTCAACATGAAGGTAAATTGGAGAATCATCATAAAAAATACTTTCTACTGCAATTAATAAACATATTAAAAGGTGATTAGCGAGTCAGCAAATGGAAATTAATATACCGGTTTTTATGATTAATGTTTATTGATATTGTGAGATAAAACTGTTCCTTTGTTATTATGCAAAATGCAGTTAACAGCTATCAAATAACTTAAAGACACGCTGCGTTTTTGATGTAAAGTTATGTAAAGTATATTGCTTACATAATTACATGCAATGCGTGGGACTGCTCTTTGGTATATTAGATACTGCAATGTGGATAAGCCACACAGTTACAGCAATTTACATTCCTGGGAAATGTCCATGAAAATAGAGGCACAATGCTGCACTCAAAAGTGTGACAAAATGCTAAGCAGCAGCAAAAGAGATTGTTGTTCATATTCACCAGAAATTACTCAGTGAATTGGTGATCAATCATCTTGGTCTTCCTTGCCTTTGGTCCAACATGTTGCTCGGTCTATTCTATTCAATTGCTGGTGTGGAAGCAAGAAATCTTCAATCCTGAGGAACTGTCTCGGAAAAGGAAAGGAAAAGAAAAGGAACTGAAAGATTTCATGACTCCTTTCTGTGCAAATATTTGGGCAAGTGCAAACTGGACAACTGCCCACCCATTTCTGCAACAAGTGTGATTTAAACTATTTCTATCTCAAGTTCATACCTTCAGTCTGAAGAAGGGTCTCAACTCGAAACGTCGCCTATTCCTGCTGAGTTACTCCAGCTTTTTGTGT
Source organism: Rhinoraja longicauda (assembly GCF_053455715.1). Taxonomy (NCBI): domain Eukaryota; kingdom Metazoa; phylum Chordata; class Chondrichthyes; order Rajiformes; family Arhynchobatidae; genus Rhinoraja; species Rhinoraja longicauda. The sequence goes on along the minus strand of NC_135976.1, from coordinate 15,170,818 downwards.
CTATCATAAGTTCATTCAGCCCATCAAGTCTACTCCGCCATTCAATCATGGCTGATCTATCTTTTCCTTTTGACCCCATTCCCCTTCCTTCTTCCCATAACCCGTGACACCCGTACTAATCAAGAATCTGTCAATCTCCGCCTTAAAAAATACCCATTGACTTGGCCTCCACGGCCATCTGTTTGAAAATGTGACCGACTGCTCGATATTTTGTCAACACCACTGCTTCATGTTTAGATAGTGTAAGGGGCTAGAAATGGGGGGCTCCTCATAACACATCCTCGCATGATTTTGACAGATGTTGACTTTCTAACAAGGATCACCAAATTTGAATGTAGCATGGCATCTTGATTTTCCCACTTTAGTCTAGATGTACCTAGAGAGTGATTGAATATTATTTATATATGCCTTAAATCTCTCAGAGACACCTTGCCTGACTGCAACACTGAAAGTGATGCTCATAAAGACTGATGGCACCTCCATTTATTATCTAATATATTACCAAGCTCTTTGAGCACTGCCAAGCTCAAAAAAACCCCTGAGTACTTTACTTTTAGTTTAGTTTACTTTAGAGATACAGCGAGGAAACAGGCCCATCGGCCCACCAAGTCCACGCTGACAGCGATCACCCTCGTGCACTGGCACTATCCTATACACTGGGGACAATTTACAATTTTACCAAACCCAATTAACCTACAAACCTGTGCGGCTTTGGTGTGTGGGAGGACACCGGAGCACCCGGAGAAAACCCACGCGGTCACCCGCAGTCAGGATCGAACCCAGGTTTCTGGCGCTGTGAGGCTGCAACTCTACCGCTGCACAACTCTGTCGCCCCCACTGAGATTGGGCTGAAGAGTCGGCCTACTTTGGGACTTAAGGTTACAACCTTCTGACAACTTTTAACCAGCTAAGCCAAATCATTGTATAAATGATCCAGGCCTACTTTCCAGTTAAGTCTACATTATTCATTTCAAGTGAGCATTAAACCGAAGAACTTAAGGGTCCGTCTGACCCAGATGCATATCTTTCATGAACTAAGTGAATAAGTAATCTTTAATGGCGGTGCTGACGTATCTTGCAGGGAAATTGCATGGTGTAATGTGTAGCAAGCCAAATTGTTAGATTATTAAAAATAAACATATCCAGAAGTGCGTGAACATTTTATTCTGATATAGTGTGCACAGCCTGCACAATAATTGTGTGTGCGTGTGTGCGTGGGTGGATGCATGCGTGTGCATGTTCAATGGTTCAATAGTTTATTGTCACGTATGCACTGCACAGTGAAATTATTTTTGCATTGCTCACACATGCACAAATCGCCATATTTTGGTGCCATTTACAATAAGTCCAGAGTCCAGTCCACGCGCTCGATGTACTGGAGCGGCTCCTGTCCCAGGTAAGCCCCAGGCCTCTGCAGGGCCTCTTCCGTTGCCTTCGACCAGCTCGGCCTGCAAACCGACGTCCCTCTCCTCACCCGACCGCCTCTGTGTCTGGAGTTTGTGGGTTTGTATGCGGGTTTGTGGGTTTATTTGTTTTGACGATTGAAAATAAATGGACTAATTCAAAATCCCATGACTCAGACGTACCATCAACTCGCTATAGAATGGAATCCAAGGACTATTTCAGCGGGTCAGACAGCATCCCTGGTGGTGATGTTTCGGGTCGGATCCTTATTTCAGACAATTGGGTCAGTCTGAAGAAGGGTGCCAATCCAAAATGTCACCTATCCATATTCTCCAGAGATGCTGCCCGACCCACTGAGTTACTCCAGCACTTTGTGACCTAGTTTTGTGAACCAACATCTGTAGTTACTTGTTTTTACATAGATTGGAGTCCATTGAATGTGAGTGTGACCATTTCTCATGACTGTAATGTGGGCAGATTTCAGCAGGCTATTAGGCCATGATAAACAATTAGTTCAGTTTGAAAGAATTTTATGAGCCGCACATGCCTTGTCAATGATGCATGTTTATTAGCTTAACAGCTGGATGCTAATTCTAAGAATAACTAAACACTTTCTGAACCATTACTTGTATCTAGAGAGACTCTTAACTGGAAAATGCATCCCATAATTTAATAGAATAGATTTATCAAGATAAAAAACTTTTCCAATATAGGTGAGTTTTGAATTTGACAAATATTCCAAATGAACTTAATGGGATTTTAAGTAAATATACACAACAAAGATCCTGAAAGTATACAGTGCATCACAATTAGAAGACTGCAGTATAGTCATTTTTACAATTTATTCGAAGTCTGAGATATTTAGCATCTTAATGCAAAGAAAGTCGTTTAATACAAAATGGAATCATTTGAAATTTATATTTATTCCAAAGATATGGTAATTTCATATCAAGTACCTTGGCCATTTACATTATTTAATAGGAAATTTAAAATGAGCGCCCGAATGGTTTTGTCTGGATTTACTTTGATGTGGGATTGTGAATTAACATTAACAGCAGTCTCAAAGAAGTGATTCTTTGTGCATACATTTCGATCGTGCTCCCTTATTTATCAACCGAAGGAATACATATTGGAAATGGAGTTGAGTTTACTTTAAAGATACAGCATGGAAATAGGCTTGACAACCCACTGAGTCTGCGCTGACCAATGATCTCCCGTACACTACCTCGACTCCATCCTATCCCCCCAGGTCTAATCCCTCCCTACCTATGTCCAAGACACCTCACATGCTCTCCGTCTCCTTAATAACTTCCGTTTTCCAGACCCCCACTCCCTCATCTTTACTATGGATGTCCAGTCACTCTACACGTCCATCCCCCACCAGCAAGGTCTTAAAGCCCTCCGTTTCTTCCTCGACCGCAGAACCAGCCAATTTCCATCTACCAATACTCTCTTCCGCCTAGCAGAGCTGGTCCTTACCCTCAACAACTTCTCCTTTGACTCCTCCCACTTCCTCCAAATCCCAGGCTTAGCTATGGGCACCCACATGGGCCCTAGCTATGCCTGCCTCCCTGTTTGTAGGGTACGTTGAACAATCCCTGTTCCAGGCGTACACTGGCCCTATCCCCGAACTCTACCTCTGCTACATTGACGACTGCATTGGTGCTACCTCTCGTACCCATGCAGAACTCAATGACCATCAATTTCACCACTAATTTCCATCCTGCTCTTAAATATACTTGGACCATCTCCGACATCTCCTTACCGTTTCTGGATCTCACCATCTCCATCACAGGAGATAGACTAGTGACCGACATCTACTACAAACCCAATGACCCCCATAGCTATCTTGACTACACTTCTTCCCACCCTGTTTCCTGTAAAAACTCTATCCCCTACTCCCAATTCCTCCGTCTACGCCGCATCTGCGCCCAGGATGAGGTGTTTCACACTAGGGCATTGGAGATGTCCTCATTCATTAGGAAACGGGGGTTCCCCTCTTCCATTATAGATGAGGCTCTTACTAGGGTCTCCTCAGTATCCCTCTTGTTCCCCCTCCCCCCATTCGTAACAAGCACAGAGTCCCCCTTGTCCTCACCTTCCACCCCATCAGCCGTCGCATGCAACAAATTATCCTTCAACATTTTCGCTACCTCCAACGGGATCCCACTACTGGCCACATCTTCCCATCTCCACACCTTTCTGCTTTCCGCAAAGACGGTTCCCTCATCCCTTCCCACCCAAACTATTGCTATTGAGGGCGTGCAGCGTAGGTTTACTAGGTTAATTCCCGGAATGGCGGGACTATCATATGTTGAAAGACTGGAGCGACTAGGCTTGTATACACTGGAATTTAGAAGGATGAGAGGAGATCTTATCGAAATGTATAAGATTATTAAGGGGTTGGACATGTTAGAGGCAGGAAACATGTTCCCAATGTTGGGGGAGTCCAGAAAAAGGGGCCACAGTTTAAGAATAAGGGTTAGGCCATCTAGAACTGAGATGAGGAAAAACTTTTTCAGTCAGAGAGTTGTGAATCTGTGGAATTCTCTGCCTCAGAAGGCCAATTCTCTGAATGCATTCAAGAGAGAGCTGGATAGAGCTCTTAAGGATAGTGGAGTCAGGGGGTATGGGGAGAAGGCAGGAACGGGGTACTGATTGAGAATGATCAGCCATGATCACATTGAATGGCGGTGCTGGCTCGAAGGGCCGAATGGCCTCCTCCTGCACCTATTGTCTATTGTCTATTGTCAAACCACCCACTCCCCAGGTACTTTCCCCTGCAACCACAGGAGATGCAACACCTGTCCCTTTACCTTCCCCCTCGACTCCATCCAAGGACTTAAACAGTCTTTCCAGGTTAGGCAGAGGTTCACCTGCACCACCTGCAAAACCTCATCCATTGTATCCGCTGTTCCAGATGTTAACTTCTCTACACCGGCGAGACCAAGCACAGGCTTGGCGATCGTTTCACTCAACACCTCTGCTCAGTCCGCTTCAACCAATCTGATCTCCTGGTGGCTCAGCACTTCAAATCCCCCTCCCATTCCCAATCTGACCTTTGTCCTGAACCTCCTCCATTGTCATAGTGAGGCCCAGCGCAAATTGGAGGAACAGCACCTCATATTTCGCTTGGGTAGTTCACACCTCAGCGGTATGAACATTGACTTCTCTAACTTCAGGTAGTCCCTGCTTTCCCTCTCTATCCCCTCCCCCTTCCCAGTTCTCCCACTAATCTTCCTGTCTCCGATTACATCCTATCATTGTCCCGCCCCCCTCCCCTGACATCAGTCTGAAGAAGGGTCTCGACCCAAAACGTCACCCATTCCTTCTCTCCCGAGATGCTGCCTGACCCGCTGAGATACTCCAGCATTTTGTGTCTACCTCCCGTACACTAGCTGTATGTTATCGCTGTTTCACATCCCACAACCTAGAGACAATTTACAGAAGCCAATTAAACTTTGGAGTGTGTGAGGAAACCGGTGTACCCAGACAAAAACCCATGCGGTCACATGGAGAACGTACAAACTCCGTGCAGGCAGCACCCGCAGTCATGATTGAACCCAGGTCTCTGGAGCTGTCAGGCAGCAACTCCACCGCTGCGCCACTGTGCCGCCACAATTTAATTTTTCATTTTTGTTGCATATGACAATAAAACATTCTTTATTTTTGGCTCTGTCTCTTGACATATTGGTGGCTCAGCTGTAGTGTTGCTGCCTTCCAGCTCCAGAGACCTGGGTTCTATCCTGTCTACGGGTGCTGTCTGTACAGAGTTTGTACGTTCTCCCCGTGACCTACCTGGATTTTCTCCAGTTGCTCCGGTTTCCTCCCACACACCAAAGACGTACAGGTTTGTAGGTTAATTGGCTTAGTATAATTGTAAATAGTCCCCAGTGTGTGTAGGAAAGTGTTACTGTGCGGGGATCGCTGGTCGGTGAAGTCTCGGTGAGCCGAAGGGCCTGTTTACGCGCTGTATCACTAAACTAAACTAAACATAAAGCCGAGTAATGTATCTCTCGTTCTCACTTAAATCTCACATTTGCTGACTCATTGGACTGCTCCACTGCCATGATCTTGATTAAAGATGAGGCAACCTCTAATAATTTTCTTAAATTTTCAAGCACCTGCTTTCCTGTATCCCCTTTCCAATTTCTCTGTCCACTCCAGAATAATTAACTCTTTCTGAGTGATTTACTATTGCAGTTTTAAACTTGCTGCTACAACCTCTTGTCCTTCCTTTCTTCCCGACGATTTTGGAACAGTTGATATGTTCAGCCGCCCATTTTTGTTGCCCATCTCTTCAGTAAGATTAAAAAAACACAAGGAACTGCAGATGCAGGAATCTTCAGCAAAACACAAAGTGCTGGGGAAACTCAGCAGGTCACGCAGCATCTGTGAATGAAATGGACTGTCCGAGATCCTTTAAACTTTAGGGATACAGCGTGGAAACTGACCCTTCGGCCCACAGAGTCCTCGCCAACCATCGATCACCTCGTACACAAACACAATCCTGCACACTAGGGACAGTTTACAATTCCACCAAAGCCACTTAGCTTACAAACCTGTATCTCTTTGGAGTGTGGGAGGAAATTGGTGCACCTGGAGAAAACCCACGCGGTCGCAGTAAGTACGTACAAATAGTGTACAGATAGCACTCCTAATCAGGATCGTACATCGGTCTGAGGCGCGGTAAGGCAGCAGCTCTACCGCTAGGCCACTGTGCCACCCCTTCTTCGGTCTGATTGCCAAAACACTGCCTGTCCTTTCTCTCCACAGATACTGCCGGACCCCTTGAATTTCTCCAGCAGTGGCGTTACACACATATACCATTTTTGATTAGCTTTCAGGTTTGAGAGCCATTATTAAAAAGGTATATTTGAAATTAGCACAGTAAGGAAGGGAAGTAAAGGAAAAAAATAATTGTTGACAGTTGAAAATCATGAGCCATTATGTCCCTCCGCCACTTTATGTTTCTTTCCTTCAGTAAGATATTTGTGTTCTTTAGTCCTGGCAGTTATTTATGGTTGCTTCTGATCTCAAACCAAATAATTCTCATCCAAATGAAACAATAACAGAGCGTATATAAAATTACGGGAGGCGTAGAAAGGATAGACAGTCAGGACCATTTTATCAAGGTGGAAATATCCAACACCAGAGGGCATAGCATTCAGGTGAGAGGGGGGAAGTTTAACGGAGATGTGCAGCACAAGCTCACACAGAGAGTGGTGGGGACCTGGAAAGCAATGGGTGGTAGCGACAGATACGACAGTGGCGTTTAAGAGGCTTTTAGATAGGCATATGGAAGTGCAAGGGATAGAGGGATATGTATCATGGACAAGGCAGATGAGATCAATTTAACCTGGCATCATGTTTGGCTCAAATATTGTGGGATGAGCAGCCCACTCCTGTGCTGTACTGTTAGACAATAGACAATAGACAATAGACAATAGACAGTAGGTGCAGGAGTAGGCCATTTGGCCCTTCGAGCCAGCACCATCATTCAATGTGATCATGGCTGATCATTATCAATCAGTACCCCGTTCCCGCCTTCTCCCCGTACCCCCTGACTCCGCTATCCTTAAGAGCTCTATCTAGCTCTCTCTTGAATCCATTCAGAGAATTGGCCTCCACTGCCTTCTGAGGCAGAGTTCCACAGATTTACAACTCTCTGACTGAAAAAAGTTTTTCCTCATCTCTGTTCTAGATGGCCTACCCCTTCTATGGTAAATGGAAACATTCTCCATTTTAAATATCTGTTTGGAATATCAAGGGATCCCAAAAGGGACACAAAGTACAAGCTAATATTGGGCTTCCAGTACCCTGCTCTGAGTGTGCGCTTCTGTAGTCTCACCTGCTCTTAACGTGACATTTTCTATTTTGTCACTTCCTGTGACATTTCCAAAGAGGTTTACCAATTAGCTCAAAGTCAGCGTAGCATTTATTCTTTTTGCCTGAAGCCAGTTTGAAAAAAAAATCCATACTTCATGCTCTGGTTTTAAATTCATGCGCAACATTGAACGTAGAGAAATGCAGGGTGGCACAGTGGCGCAGCGGTAGAGTTGCTGTCTGAGAGCGCCAGAGACCCGGGTTCGATCCTGACTACAGGTGATTGTCTGTACGGAGTTTGTGCATTCCCCCTGTGACCTGTGTGGGTTATCTCTGGGATCTCCGGTTTCCTCCCACACTCCAAAGACGTACAGGTTTGTAGGATAATTGGCTTGGTGTAATTGTAAATTGTCCCTCGTGTGTGTGGCGTAGCATTAGTGTGCGGGGATCGCTGGTCGACGCAGACTCGGTGGGCTGAGTCTAAACTAAACTAAACTAAACTAGGCTACAGCACAGGAACAGGCCCTTTGGCCTACAGTGCCTGTGCAGAACATAATGGCAAAATTAAAATAACTAGCCTTATTTCCGAAGAGGAGGTCAAGTCTGGTGCTTTTGCAGTACCACCATCTACATAGTGATTGAGAATACTTTCTTAAACGCACTTAACAAATAACATCCTTTGCTCTATGGCAATCCCAGTCAACATTTGGAAAGTTAAAATCCCCTATAATTATGACCCCATAATTCCTGCAGCTAATTGTGATCTCTCCACATATTTCCTCCTCTATCTCCCGGTGACTAATAGGGGATCGAGAGTGCCATCCCAACAAAGTGGTCAGCCCTTCCTTAGAACATAAAGCATGGAGCAGTTTAACCCTTTGACCCATAATGTTCACGCTGAACATGATGCCAGGCTATACTAATCTTCTCTGCCCTGCTGTCACCAGTAGTGAGATAAAATCCTGGCGCAGGTCAAGAGTAACAACGTGATCCCCAAAAGCATGTGGCTAGCAGTATGCCGGTTATTGGAAGATCTGGCCCATTATTTATAGCTTGTCATAATTTCCAGTGATTTCAGCTGTTGCAAACACCCAGGGGCTTTTCCTTTCTACAATAACCCAATCCAAATGAAAACAATGCAACGGCGCACTTTTGGAATGAAGTCGGCTTTTCTTGTGATGGTCTGGTATTGGGTTTTTGGTGATTTATAATGACCCTTTCAACATTTTCCCTGCTCTTCCATCCATTATTTATCAGCCGTTTCAACACTGCAGTTGTGCCGAGAGGATTGAGTCAACTGTGAAGAAACAATGCTCCACTGGGCTAATGTCTGTTTTATCTAAAGTTGCAAGTCTGAGGCAGTCGAGTGTGTTTATTCCATATCATCAAGAAGACATCTTTCCTAGACCTCTGAAGTTTGAAAATGCCTCTTGGGGAACAACCTGACCCTTATCTTGCTTTCTTAGTGTGAGGTTGCACGTACCACTAGCATTTTAATGTCACCCTTTGAAACTTGTTAAAGTTAGGTTCATGTGATTGATATTAATAACAATTTCAGGACTTCTCTTTGCTGGTTTGGTTGTTTTTTACAAAATTGCATTAACTAGATATATAGTTGTTTAGTTTTTAGTTTTAGAGATACAAGTTTTATACAAGTTTTGGAGATGGCCCTTTGGCCCACCGGGTCCGCACTGACCAGCAATCTCTGCATATTAACACTATCCTACACACACGAGGGACAATTTTCATTTACCAAGCCAATTTACCTACATATCTGCACGTCTTTGGAGCGTGGGAGGACACCTAAGATCTCGTAGAAAACCCACGCAGGTCACGGGGAGAACGTACAAACTCGGTACAGACAGCACCCGTAGTCAGGATTGAACCCGGGTCTCCGGCACTGCAAGCACTGTAATGCAGCAACTATACCGCTGTGCTACCGTGCTGCCCTGGGCATTTGTAAAGGAATTGATCATCACATATGCAGAAAATAAGCTGCAAGGTTTAGGTGTATTATTGTCACATGTACCGAACAACAGTGAAAGGCTTTGCTTTGCATGCGATCCAACAGATCAGATGTACCACACGTAAATACAATCAAGTCAAACTCAAGTACGAAAGGCAGAGCAAAGGGGAAGATGCAGAGTGCAGAATACAGTTCTCAGCATTGTAGCACATCAGTTGCAGAGACAAAGTCCAATGTCCACAATGGGGTAGAGGTGAATTGGACAGTACCCTAGCTGATGGAAGGACAGTTCAGAAGCCTGATAACAGAGGGGAAGATGCTGTTCCTGAGGTGGTGGTTCATGCTTTCAGGTTTCTGTACCTTCTGCCCGATGGGAGCGAGGAGAAGGAGGAACGACAAGCGTGGGGCAAGTCTTTGATTATCTTGGCTGCGTTTCCAAGGCAGTGTGAAGTGTAGATGGAGTCAATGGTGGGGAGTCTGCAGCTACATCTACATCATCTACGACTCTCTGAAATGTCTTGGTTTTGGGCAGAGCTGTTCCCACCACGTTGTGATGTGACCTGACAGTATGGTTTCTATGTGTCGGGAATAACTGCAGATCTGGTTTAAATCGAAGATAGACACAAAATGTTGGAGTATTCTTCGAGGGGTCTCGACCCGAGACATCACCCATTCCTTCTCTCCAGAGATGCTGCCTGTCCCGCTGAGTTACGCCAGCATTTCGTGTCTGGTATGGTTTCCATGATGCATCTGCTGAAGTCTGTGAGAATCACTGGAGACATGCTGAATTTCTCAGTCTCCTCAGGAAATGGAGGTGCTGGTTGTCTTTTCAGCTGTCGCATCAATGGGGTTGGTCCACAGCAGCTCATTGGTAATTTTAACGCAAAGGAACTTGAAGCTCTCAACGACTTCCACATTGGATGTAGGATAGTGTTAATGTACGGGGATCGCTGGGCGGCACGGACTTGGTGGGCCGAAAAAGGCCTGTTTCCGGCTGTATATATATGATATGATATGATGATATTGGCACCATTGATGCTGACTGGGGTTTCTTCATTTGACTACTTTGTTGCAAAGTTGAATTGAATTTGCTGAAGTTGTCAATGTTTAATTGTCATACGTACCGATAATGAATCGATGAAATTCTTACTTTTTAAGCTGAGGGGGGAGAAAGATTTAATAGGAAACTGAGGGGTAACTTTTAAACACAAAGGGTGGTGGCTATATAGAATGAGGTGCCCAAGGAGGTAGTTGTGGCAGGTACTGTGATTACATTTAAGAGTCATTTGGACAGGTACATGGATAGGATGGGTCTCGAAGAATATTGGCCAAGCAAGGGCAGGTGGGACTAGTGTAGATAACGCATGTTGGTCGGCATGGGCAAGTTGGGCTGAAGGCTCTGTTTCCACGCTGTATGGCTTTTTCTACTTGCAGTAACACAACAGGCCTCGAAACACAATACACCTAGAAATATATAATAAACAAAAACATTAGTAAATTAAAAAACACAATACTGGTGCAAACAAAACTCCAGAGTCCTTGGTTCAAACAAAGACAGGCCGTAGAAGTCATAGTTGAGGTTAGTGTTGTGCAGTGGTGTGCCGTTTACAAGAGCCTGAAGGTTGTTGGGATAAGCTATTCTTGGACCTGATGGTCATGGTTTTCAGACTCCTGTACCTTCTTTCCGATGGTAGGAGTGAAGAGATTGCATAGTGGTATGGTTTTTGATGATGTGTGTGGTGTATTCAGGTTGGTGACATTGGTTACATTGATATATTTCTCTGAAATTCCGCGTTAAACAATCGTGTGGGTTAATATTTTGTAAAACAGACGGTAGAAGGTAATTTAAAAAACCAATGTTTTATTTAGTAACAAAGAACAGCATGGGTTTAGCAGCAGGAGTCATAGGGTCAGAGTCATACAACGTGGGACAGACCAACTTGCCTATGCTGACCAACATGCCCCATCTACACTAGTCCCACCTGCCTGCATTTGGTCCATATCCCCCTAAAACATCCTATCCATGTACCTGTCTAAATGTTTCTTAAACAACATGATAGTACCTGAATAAAATATCAACAAACTGTTTGGGCGGCACAGTGGCGCTGCGGTCGAGCTCGGGTTCGATCCTGACTACAGGTGCTATGTGCACGTTGTTTGTACTTTCTCCCTGTGACTGCATGGGTTTTCTTCGGGTGCTCGGGTCCCCTCACACACTCCAAAAAAGTACCGTTTTTGTAGGTTACTTTGCTTCGGTAAAATTTTAAATTGCCCCTCATGTGTAGGATGGTGCTGGTGTGCTGGTCGGTGTGGACTCAGTGAGCCGAAGGGCCTGTTTCCACGCTGTATCTCAAGGCTAAAGTCTAAGGAATGCTTTGGGCTTGGGCGTTGGTGGGGCTGACGACAAGCCGTGAGTTGTGGTCTTCTGTAGTTTGAGATATATTTATATGGAATATTACATACTGTGCTAATTGGCATCGAGTAAGATTTGGAATTTGGAATTTGGAAAATCCACCACTTTGTGAAAAACACTATTTTATAGAACATTGAATAGAACACAGAAAAGTACAGCGCAGGATCCACAATGTTTATACCGAACATGATGCCTTGTTAAACTGATCTCATCTGCCAGTACATAATCCATATCCCTCTATTCAGTGCATCTATCTAAAAGCGTCTTGTACAAAAGAGTCACTGTTGTATCTGCCCCCACCACCACCCCTGGCAATGCGTTCCACGGCCCCCCTCACTCTCTGTGTAAAAAGAGTTTGCCTAGCACAACTCCATTAAACTTTCCCCTCTCACCTTGTAGCTATGCCCTCTAGTTTGGACATGTCCACCCTGGGGGAAAAGCTTCTGACATGTCTACCCTTTCAATGCTTCTCATAATTTTATATCGTTCTATCAAGCCATGATCATTGATGGCTGGTCCATGTTTTCAGTTGTATGGCAATCTAGAAACCTGCTCCAAAATCTGTTATGATACGATTGCACTGAATTTTTGCTCCTTCACTATGAAAATGATGCATTGGAATTTTAGTGTGGAGCACAGACAGATAGTGTGGAGTAAGTATACATTGTGCCTTTTAACATTTTCCTGTCATGATATTTCTATCCTATTGATTATTTCTGTCATAAGTGTCAACGTACTTTCCTGCTGTGTTTATCCATTGCCAATTTATTGTTAACTTGGCATTGTTTCCTCAATCAGTCTTTAAGTGTTGAGTTCGATCTCCAAGTTGATTTTCTGCGTTCAGCTCTGTCTGTTCTTCCATCCCTGATCATCCACAGATGGGAACGATGCAAAATAATACTTTGTAATTCGGAAAACCTCTTACAAATCTATTCTCAATTGCCTTCAGTGCAAGATCCTTGAACATCAAAGGTTAGACAATAGACAATAGACAATAGGTGCAGGAGTAGGCCATTTGGCCCTACGAGCCAGCACCACCATTCAATGTGATCATGGCTGATCATTCTCAATCAGTACCCCGTTCCTTCCTTCTCCCCATACGCCCTGACTCTGCTATCCTTAAGAGCTCTATCTAGCTCTCTCTTCAATGCATTCAGAGAATTGGCCTCCACTGCCTTCTGAGGCAGAGAATTCCACAGATTTACAACTCTCTGACTGAAAAAGATGGTGAAAAGGTGGGAGTCCGCAGTGGGCGGGCCGGGCCTACCGGCGGGTCCTCCATCGTTGGTCCGTGGCGAGCGAGACTCAGGCCCCGCCCGGCGCGCTGCTTGTACATTCAGATTTTACGCTTCAGAGTGTTTCACCATCTGAAAAAAATTGAAAGAACATAACTTCTGAACTGCTGTGCGCAATTATCAGTGTTAATATTCTGGAGAAGAATTAAAACCTCAGAAAGAAAATATTAAGAGGAAATATATGCATATTTGAGCACATAGCAAATTGAATCCATCGTTAACCATCTGACAAGAAGCTGAATCTATCTTAAACTTCAAGCAGTTTCCAAGAAATAACTATTATCATTCATGTAACTGGTCCCTTGTGGAATTTATAGGCTAATACTTAATCAATTTTGAATTACTTTCTCTGCCCTCAATGACATAACGTGCATAGTAATCAGTTTCCTGACTTAAAGTACTTCATTGTGGCAGGTTTTAGCTGATTTTTGCTGGTGTTGGTGTCTTTTGACCATTGACCCAGTTAGGATTGTAAGATTGTTAATTAAACAGAGATTCCACTCTCATGAAGCAGAGGTTTTCAATAGATTCCAATGAATATAAAGATTACCTGTAAGAATATTTTGTATTCACACAAAATGCTGGAGGAATTCAGCAGGTCAGGCGACATTTGTGGAGTGAATGGACAAACGATGTTTTAGGGTGGAGATGCTTCCTCAGACTGATGGTGTCGGTTTCACACAATGAATCTTAAATTCAATGCAGTACTTTCGTTTCTTTAACAAACTGTGTTCGTGCCAGAACCCATGCCATCCCAGGAACGAGTAGGTTAACCTGTGATGAGCGATTGTCGGCACTGGGCCTGTACTCGCTGGAGTTTAGAAGATTGAGGGATGACCTCATTGAAACATACAGAATAGTGAAAGGCTTGGATAGAGTGGATGTGGAAAGAATGATTCCACTAGTGGGAGAGTCTAGGACTAGAGGTCATAGCCTCAGAATTAAAGGGCGTCATTTAGGAAGGAGGAGAGACTACAATAGTCAGAGGGTGATGAATCTGTGGAATTCTTTGCCACAGAAGGCAGTGGATATTTTTAAGGCAGAAATAGATTCTTGATTAGTACAGCTGTCCCAAGGTTATGAGGAGAAGGCAGGAGAATGGGGTTCAGTTGGGAAGATAGATCAGCCATGATTGAATAGCAGAGTAGACTTAATGGGCCGAATGGCTTAATTCTACTCCTATCACTTATGACCTTATGACCTTATGAACCCAACATGCTCATTTAAACCCCTTTCTTCTTCACTACAAGAATTGATGGTTTCACAACATGAGCATACCAATAAACACTCCACTGAAACACCAGCTCACTCTTGCCTCTTGGGCAATTACAATCAATTGGCTCCTTTTGGGTGGGTGGAGATTGGAAGTCAAAAATGTTCATTCGATTTTTCTTCAGACCAACAGTTTTGCAGGCATGTGTGTGATTGTCTACACTGAGTACTTTGGATTCTGAGAAACTAAAAGCAGAGAAGGCTGGAAACTCTCAGCAGATTTCGAACCGCTCTGGAGAGAGTAACAGAGTTAATGCTTTAAGTTGATGACCTTTCCTGAGAAAATCATCGCTTTATAATTTATTATATCTTCATGCTTGAGAAGGAATGTTGATGTGAAGTTGAATCATGCATTCCTTCTTCATAAGGATTAGTGAACTTAATTTGATAATTCATTAAATCGGTGTTTCTTCCGTAATGCCAATGTAAATTAATGTCCAACCTTTGTGCCTCGTGACCCAAGTGGTTGACTCATTTTAAATATATATTCTTATAAATGCATTTACATGTATAAATTTGTATAAATCTCAGGTTGTGTCAAAACTCACAAAAATCAGTTGATTAGCTGAATAAATTACTTTAATGCAGTGGTAATGCCTTACATTGGTGCTAAGTTGATTGAATTCACTGGTATTTGAAATTCACCCTCTGCTCTCTGGGTGAAGTGTGTGATGCTGTAACACGTCTGCATTATGTTGCAGCATTATAGGACTTTGGTTAGGCCGCATTAGGAATTTTGTGTGCAGTTGGCAGCAGTTGGCAGCACAGAATTTTGTGTGCAGTTGGAAGCTACGGCAGTCTTCAGATTCCTCCACGATGAGAAATAGGTGATCAAAGAGTTTGTGAGGTTCAATGGATCCTTGACAATGACGCTCATTGTAATGTCTTGGTTGATTTAAGGACCATTAGCAGAGATTGCAGATTCCAAGTGAGGTTTTGGCCATTCTATGTCTGACTTACAGAGAAATTCTGGTATTTTGATCCATCTTTTACATCTTAAGAAGCGGTCTGCTGAAAGTCCTCTAGATGCTTCATCTGCAGGATTTCCCTTTGTACCAACATATCTCCATTGTGACACATCAGTAGCATCCCTTACAAAAGAGATTCTGTTTGCTACAAATGTTTGAAAGCGTTTGGTTTCGTTGTTGATGTACTTAAACACCGTTGTACTATCGGTCCAGAAGATGGATTTGTCCAGTTGAAGCTGTAATTCTTTTTGCAGCATTGTGTCAACTCTGACACCTAGGACTGCAGCTGTGAGCTCGATTCTGGGAATCACCATTTGTTTTAATTGTGCCACTCTGGATTTTCCCATTATGAATGCAATATGCACCTCTTTGCTATCGTTTTTCAATCTTCGATATGAAACAGTACCGTAGCCACTTTCGCTGGTGTCTGATAAGTGGTGCAGCTGTGCATATCTGATTTGACCAAAGCTTGCAGGCTTCATGCACCGGTCCACTTTAAACTCCGCAATCTTGTTGAGATCTGCGAGCCATCGTGTCCATCGCTGAGAGAAGGTTTGGGGTATATTGGCATCCCAACCAAGTTGCTCCTTGCAGAGCTCCTGCATAATCAGCTTGGCTTGCAGAGTAAATGGTGCTAGAAATCCTAAAGGGTCGTACATAGAGCTGACCACAGACAAAGTGCCACGTCTAGTGCATGGACGTTCCTGTACAGCAATTCTGAACCTGAACACATCTGTTTCAACGCATCAGCACAATCCCAGTGCCCTTTCCATTGGCAGATTGTCTTTGTCCAAGTCCAACTTGATCTCTTTGATTTTGTTTTCTTGTGGAATGGATGCCAATACAGCACAGCTGTTGCTGATCCATTTTGACAGCATGAATCCTCCCATTTGGCAGATTGCAGTCAGGTCTTTTACCATCTGAACTGCTTCTTGTTCCAAAGGCATGGATTTTAAACAATCATCTACGTAGAAGTTGTTCTTTACCGTGTTTGTCACCTGCGCAGGAAAGCGAGCTTTGTTGTCCTCAGCAGTTTTTCTTAATGCAAAGTTTGCACAACTTGGTGACGACACGGCTCCAAAAAGATGTACCTTCATCCGGTATTTAACAAGATCTTGCTGCACATCACCATCGGGCCACCACAGAAATCGTAGATAGTCAACATGCTTTTCTGATACCTTGACCTGATAAAACATTGCTTTGATGTCAGCCATCAAAGCAACCGGTTCTTGTCTGAATCAGATGAGAACTCCAATGAGTGAGTTGGTTAGGTCTGGACCCTGCAGCAGTTGGCAGTTAAGTGATGTACCTTGAAGACTGCACCACAGTCAAAGACCACCCTTAAAGTTCCTTTCTTCGAGTGATACACCCCGTGATGAGGTGCAACCAGAGTTCTCCATCACTCCGATTCAGCTGGTCCACTGGTCCCCTTTCAACATAACCATTGTCAATTATTTCTGTGAGGAAAGATTGTTAAAGTTCTTGACCTTGTAACAAATAGACAACCACGCTAATCAATTTAAAACACAAAAAGCTTAACGCCCAGGCAGGAAGTGGCAGAGCTGCTATACTTGCCAGATCTGAGCGCCCACTTCAGCAATAGCAGGATACAGCTTCTTTTTATTATGAAGGTGACATGCAAAATCCACAAACAGATGGCTCTACCATATATGGAATAAACCTGCTCCAAGTTAGCTATCTGAGCTAAACTTTCTGCACAAGTTCCAGTGCTTAAGGTACATAATAGAGGAACACAATAGAGGCAATTATCACATTGGTGTAACCAGACATGAAGGCCGTTTCGGCCATTAACATCTTCCATGCAACTGACCATATACACAATAGTTAACTATCTCTGCAACCAAATTAGCTGTCTGGGCTTGACTTCTATGACAATAGACAATAGACAATAGGTGCAGGAGTAGGCCATTCAGCCCTTCGAGCCAGCACCGCCATTCAATGCGATCATGGCTGATCACTCTCAATCAGTACCCCGTTCCTGCCTTCTCCCCATACCCCCTCACTCCGCTATCCTTAAGAGCTCTATCCAGCTCTCTCTTGAAAGCATCCAACGAACTGGCCTCCACTGCCTTCTGAGGCAGAGAATTCCACACCTTCACCACTCTCTGACTGAAAAAGTTCTTCCTCATCTCCGTTCTAAATGGCCTACCCCTTATTCTTAAACTGTGGCCCCTTGTTCTGGACTCCCCCAACATTGGGAACATGTTTCCTGCCTCTAATGTGTCCAATCCCCTAATTATCTTATATGTTTCAATAAGATCCCCCCTCATCCTTCTAAATTCCAGACTTCTGTAGTACACACATTTTTTTAGCCACATTTTCTTTAGTCAAGCATCCCATCAACCTCTGCAAGGCAAGGCTAGGTAGCCAACTTTATCAAGATGTATAATTATCATAAAACTTTTCATTCTTGCTGAGCTTGTGTTTCAGGCTCTGGGTGCGCTGTTCAGCAAGGCAACGGTTGTTTGGCATGCTGGCGTTTTCTTGCTTGAAAGGTAAGTCCAGACTATAGTGTCCATCTGTCATCCTTGCTGAGTGATTCATAATGTCCAAGAACTTTACCTCTTCTCTGGACATTTCTTCTGCCTCCTTGCTGGTTCTTTGACTGACGTCATGATTATATTGTTTGATCAGTAGCTCCTCAAGGTTTGCAATGGATATTCGATTGACAGCAGCAGCAGGGCATCCATTTCCATCCCTGCTGCTGTGGTCTCTTCTCAGGGGACCATAAATGACTTACCCCAGTAGGGTTTTCACAGCGTACAGTCCATCCCCTTGGCTGTTGACCAGCTCCCAAGGTTCCAATACCTTAGAAGCATTTGTCCCGATGAGTAGGGTCTATTTTAGGAATCTTGATATCCTTCAAGTAAGGCCATTGTTTCAGGTCTTCTTGTCTGGGAATGTTTAGCTGAGAAACAGGCATGGTCTTGTGTGTGAACACATCCAATAGTTGAATAAAATTGTCTTTGTCCAGACCATATATTTCCAAACCTGAGATAAGACGACTGGTCACACAGGCTTCATTTGGTTCATGGTACGCAGGAGAATCTTGGTCCTTGGTCCTGTAATCTCATCAAGCCTTCTGTGCAGAAGGTAGATGAACTTCCTTGATCCAAAAATGCGTATGTTTGGAACACTGTACTCCCCTTGTGGCTCTTTACCTGTACTGGTACAATGGAGAAGATGCAAGTTTCATCACCGCCCCCAATATGCCCACACATTTGAGATGAGAGAACAGTATCACTTGCAATTGGCTTTTCATTCTGTTCTGTATGTTCTGGTTTCTTTTCCTTGTCCTTTTGTTCAATGTGAAGTATTTCAGGATGATTTTGGTTGCATGCGTCACAAGCCAAACGACTCTCGCGGTCTTTGCTTGTGTGACCTTTTTTCAAACATCCAAAACAGATTCCCTTCTCCTTTAAGAAGTCTGTCTTTTATTTGTGTTCCTTCTTCTTGATCTGTGGACGCCGCCCCAATGTGTGACCACTTATGTTACAGAACAAACAAGAACCTTGTGGCTTGACGGTAGATACGTCTTTTTTCATTCCCTTTGTTGTCAGATTTCCGTGCACCTGTGCTTCTACAGGTTTAGCAGTTGTTGCAAAACTGCTTCCTCTTAATCTCCTGATCTTTTCAGGGAACAATTCCAAGCCTTTCAATTGTTCTTCTAGTCTCTTCTTTCTTTCTTCTCAGTTGTTCTTCATTTATTTTCAACTTGTCTTCTCTTCTGTTCTTCTTCTTCTTCCTCAATCTCATGCTGGTCTTTCAGGGCGGCAACCCATTTCATGGCAGCAGAGAACGTTGAAGGTGCACATGATGAAATAAAATATTTTTCCTTTACGGAATCCTTTCTGATATCGTGACTTGTGGCTGAACATCAGATCTAACCACAAACATACTTGTACATTGCTATCCCTTTAAGACGCGTTGACATAAACTCATATCAGCACAGGAATTCAAAACAACTTGATATCTTGCGATGCTCAAGGTCACTTCTTTGATCTCAGCATTCCATACAGCAGCCATTTTCCAATACAGCTTCTGTGATACAGCTTTTCCAATGAAGCTTAATGCTGTACTCACTTTTCCTGCGCACTGGCTTTCAAAGTTTCCAGTCTCCATTAGTCAGATTAGTGCCAGTAGCGACGCTGTCCAGTCTGTGGACCGGAGTCGGGCTTGCAGATTAGCGCAGGTAGCGACCATGTCCAGTCTGTGGACTACGCTGTCAGGCTTGCAAAATAAAACAATCCTTGTTCCGTCCAGTTAATTCACAAGCTCCAGTCTCACTCATAGAGCCAGGTCTTACTTTTAATGGCAATTTAGGGATAGTTCTTACTTTGTGGCTCTTTAGAGATAGTTCTTACTTTAAATGTAATGGCAACTTCAGTCTTTTCCAATAAAGTCCTTTCCGCTTGCCATTATGTCACAGGGAGCGGGAGTGAACTTGACGCAAACCAACAAAGAGATTTTCCAAATGTATTTTCAGTTTAATTAGTCGTTTATTGAAGTAGTAGTACAAACAGGTCTGTTGCAGGTCTGGTAAGAACTGTATCTCACCATACTCCCTCCCGTCTCTGCATCTCCAGGTATAAAATCTAGTTCTGGTTCCTCCCAGTACATTATGCCCATATATGTATTCATCACATGACAGCCCCCAAGTATCTAAAATAATACGGCAAGATTTATCTAGATAAAATAATATAATATGGTAAAATAGCCAGCACAAACACAAATGGCTCCTACAGCGCCCTTTGATCTCAGAAGAAAATAGACTCAAATCTGCTTGAATGTTCTGATTAGGATCCTATAACTGAAGTAATTGCACAATTTGATGAGCTATTCAGTTTTAGAGTTATTGTGTGGAAACAGGCCCTTTGTCCCAATTTGCCCACATGTCCCAGCAGCACTAATCCCACCTGCTCGTGTTTAGTTCAAATCCCTCCAAACCTGTCCTATCCATGTACCTGTCTAACTGCTTCTTAAATGTTGGGATGGTCTCTGCCTCATCTGGCAGCTTGTTCCATACAGCCACCACCCTATGTATGAAAAAGTTAGCCCTCAGATTCCTATTGAATCTTTTCCCCTTCACCTTAAACCTGTGTCGTCTGGTCCTCGATTCATCTACCCGATCTATTCCTCTCATGATTTTACACACCTCAATAAGATCATCCCTCATCTTCCTGCGCTCCAAAGAATAGAGTCCCAGCCTACTCAATCTCTCCCTATAGCTCAGACCCTCCAGCCCTGGCAACATCCTTGTAAATCTTCTCTGTACCCTTTTCAGCTTGACAACATCTTTCTTATAATAGGTTTCCTATCTATTTTGTGCAGGACAGTGGGATGGATGTTTGAGGTCCAATCTGAAATTTGTTTCAAGTAAGTTAATTGGCATTCAAAACCTGAGTTATTGACATTTGTCCATCACCACTTCAACGTATCCCACTTAATTTAAGCTGGAATCTTTGATGATTTTAATCAAAGCTATCTGACATGGCCCAAAGTTTCACATTTTTCTTGTGAGATCTTTTTCTTTATGGTGCAATTTCAGGTTGACAGATTATTACTTCCCTTCTAGTTTTAGTTGTTAGTTTTATTCCGTGAGGAAATCAGTTGTCAATAAAAGCTCTGTCCTGCTGACTTGAATGATGGTTTGAAGGTTTGTAAAATAGTAACGTTAATTGACAGCAGGGTTTTGGACAAAGGCACTTTACAAACCGGCTACAAGACAAGCAATAATCACTCTACCTAAGATGCTACCGCATGGATGTCTTCCGACCAGCGCAAGAATGCAATGATCTAGGCAAGATTAGAATGAAATCGGTGAATAGCAAAAAAGCCTGGTGCATATGTATGAAGATAGAACGATGAGTGCATGTTTTTGCCACATTATACAGTCAAACCTCACAGAGAATGCTCTGAAATAAGTATGGACAAGGAACTGCAGATGTTGGTGTACAGAAAAGGACACAAAGTGCTGGAGTAACTCAGCGGGTCAGGCAGCATGTCTGGAGAACATGGGCAGGTGACGTTTCGGGTCGGGTCCCTTCCTCAGTTTAGTTCAGAGATGCAGCACGGAAAAGGCCCTTCAGCCCACCGACTCCACGCTGGCCAGCGAGCTCCTACCACTAGCACTATTTCGGATCAGAACCCTTCTTCAGAACCACTTCAGGCGGAACCTGAGTCTGAAGAAGGGTTCCAACCCGAAATGTCACCTATTCCTTCTCTCTAGAGATGCCGCCTGACCCGCTGAGTTACTCCAGAACTTTGTGTCTATCTGCAATGTGTTGTTGTTTCTATATATTAGCTCAGTAGTTTAGCTCCAATTTAAAACGTTTGCTTGCCGGTATCCTTATTTCATGTGCATCAGAGTTAAATCAACCTCTGACGAAGCCGTGTGAGCCCCATGGTTGAGGTGATGTTCTCGCTGCTGGGAAGAATTGACTGAGTGAGTGAGCAGAATCGTACACACATGGAGGACCATCTCGGGAAAAAAAAAGTGCTCAGTGAATTATCAGTCTGAAGAAGGTTCCCGACCCTGAAACGCCCCCTATCAATGTTCTCCAGACATGCTGCCTGACCTGTTGAGTTACTCCAGCACTTTGTGTCTGTTTTTGTAAACCAACATCTGCAGTTCCTTGTTTCTACAATATTCTGGTCATTTGAAGGCTGGGCCTATGCATGCAATTTTTTAGTTTTGGAGAAATAGCATGAAGACAGAACCTTCAGTCCAACGAACCCTCGCTGACCATTGATCACCCGTTCACACCACTAGTTCTATGTTATCCTATTTCCTTATCCACTCCCTACATACTCAGGGCAATTTACAGAAAGAACCTTATTAACCTTCAAACCCGCACATCTTTGGGATGTGGGAGGAAACATTAGACTTTAGAGATACAGTGTGGAAACAGGCCCTTCAGCCCACCTTGTTTGCACCGATCAGCGATCCCCGTACACTAGCACTATCCTACATACTAGGGACAATTTACAATTTTTACCGAAGCCAATTAATCCACAAACCTGCACGTCTTTGGAGTCTGGGAGGTAACCGGAGCACCCAGAGAAAACCCATGCAGCCACAGGGAGAATGTACAAACCACGTACAGACAATACCCGTTGTCAGGATTGAACCCGGGACTCTGGCGTGGTAAGGCTGCCCCTCTACCACTGTGCCGCCCCTTTGTTCACTGGAGCACCTGGAGAAAACCCTCATGGTCACAGGAAGAATGTGCAAACTCCACACAGACAGCAATCAAGATCAGGATTGAACCCGTGTCTCCAGTGCCTGGAGCCAGTGACTCTACCAGCTGTGCCACAGTGCCATCCTTCTGTGCCGCACTTTGTTCTAAGCCCTTGTTCTAATTACTGATTCCTAGAATAAGACTATGGAGTTTCCCCTAGCCAGACCTGCATCTTATTCGACTCAAGTAATTCTGGTAAATATACCACTTCAAAACACGACCAAAGCATTTTGTGTTCAATTGTGGGAGCAAGACATTCTGTGAGACCCTCTCTGCCAGCCCCCCCTCTGTGATTCCTGCTGCTCCCCTCCTCAACTATCATATTCTGAATCAAACCCGCTACTATATCCATGCAGAGTGCTGAAGTAACTCAGCGAGTCAGACAGCATCTCCGGAGAACATGCATAGATGAGGTTTCTAGGCGGGACATTTATTCAGACTGTTTCCTGTTTTCTCAGGAGGTAGTTGAGTTACTACCACAACGTTTAAAAGACTCTTGGACGTACATGGATAGTATAGGTTTAGGACATGGGCCTATGCAGGCAGGTGGGACTAGAGTAGATGGGCCATGTTGGTTGGTATTGGGGCAAGTTCCAAGCAGTATGAGTTATGATTCTACGGAGAAGTCCATTTTCAAACATTTAATGTAGAAATTAGAAGTCTTGTGATGTCTCTTTAAGGAAATAAAGTCTGCATTTGAAGTTTGCAGATTGACAAAATTTGAACTTAATTAAGAAATTACTTCCAGCTCATCTATTGAAATTAATTATGGATCAGTTCCTTGTTAAATTATAGCTTGCACAAACATCATTTTGCTTCTTTCCAACGGTTATGTGTGGCTTTCTTTGTTATTTATATTATGTCTTTTTGTGATAAGTGGTTTTTATTCTTCAAGTATCACTGCAACAGACGTTTCTGAATTTTGGAATCATTAGAGGGCTTTAGTCGCGTGGCACAGTGCCGAGGCTGATAAAGCCGCTGGCTCACAGTGCCAGAGACCCGTGTTCGATCCTGACCTCAGGTGCTGTCTGTGTGGAGATTGTACGTTCTCCCTGTGACTGCGTGGGTTTTCTCCGGGTGCTCTGGTCTCCTCCCACATTACAAAGACGTGCAGGTTTGTGGGTTAATCGGATTCTGTAAATTGTCCCGAGTGTGTAGGATTGTGCTGGTGTTTGGGTGATTGCTGGTTGGAACGGACTCAGTGGGCTGAAGGGCCTGTTCCCACGCTGTGTCTCTAAACTAAACTTAAACGGAACAAAACCAAACAATTGGAACTCTGCATGGAAGTTATGCCGCATGGAAACAAGGCCCTTTAGCCCAACTTGGCCATGCCTACCAACATGCCCCATCTATGCTGGTCCCATTAGCCCATGTTTGGCCCTCTGAATCTTTCCTATCCATGTACCTGTCCAAGTGTCTTTAAAATGCAGTTATAGTACCTGCTTCAACTGCCTCGCCCATTTCATACACTCACCATCCTCAGTGAAAATGTTGCCCCTCGGTTTCCTATTAAATCCTTCCTCTCTCACCTTAAACCTTTTTCCATTGGGCGTAGCTTCCACTCACCCCCGGCAGTGCTAATATTACTTGTTTATTAATATTTAACCCGTTCATGGTTATAACCTAAAAATTTGCTTTACAGAAAAAAACAAAAGGTACATTGTCAGCAGTTCATGAGTACAAGATCATTGTTCTTTTGAAAGTTTCAGAGAAATTTGGAGGTACTTTGGAAATTTATCTTGAACATTGTGCATTGCAATGTTAGTCAATTTCCTTTTTCTGTTTTTTAACAAGTATAGTATCTTGGTAATATATGGGTTAACATCCGTCTGTATGAAGTTTGTATGTTCTCTATGTGACTGCGTGGGTTTTCTCTGTGTGCTCCGGTTTCCTCCCACACTCCCAAGACTCACACGCTTGTAGGTTAATTGACCGATAAAGCAAATTGTCCCCAGTGTGTAGGATGGTGTTAGCTAATGGGGGTGATTGCTGGTTGGCGCGTACCCAGTAGGCCGAAGGGCCTGTTTCCGCGCTGTAGCTCCAAAGTAAAACAAATCATGGTGAAAAAGAGCACTTAAAACAAATAATCTTACAACCTCTTGGACATGACAGCTTTGGAAATAAAAGCAAAATGTTTAAAGATGATGGTATGCAAGTGCAAACTATGATTTTGCCATCGAGAAGGATCCATTCACCATAATTTGAACAAAGCTCAAGATAAAGTACAAGATTTGCAAAGGAAAACTAATTAAGACAGAAATCAAATGGAAAATGTAAACACATTTTCATAATAAAATATAAATAAAAATATATCAGACATAGAAAAAAAGTGATTCAAATGTAGATTTTTGTAGCTTTATTTTTAAACGTTGACATTTTTGAGTAGGGCTTTTATCAGTACAATTCAGAATCTCAGACATTAATGGTTGTAATTTATGGATTTTCTTTTGTTATGTTCTTTTGCCTTTTTGTTATGGATTTTGTATTTAGTTATGTTGTTATGTTTGTTACGATTGTTATGTTATGATTTTGTCATGTTGTTATGTTTTTTTATGGATTTGTTTGATTGCAGGACCTTGCAAATTAACGGCCTGCCTAAGTTCTTAAAGATGACAGTGAAGATCAATTCTTAAAATATAACCTCTGTTGAAACCATGGAGAGTGCATAAGAGAGAGAATGTTACATATTTCTCTCCTCCCCCTTTTAAATTTGACTTGAACAAGATGACTTCTTGCAGTTCTTTAGTCGTTATCACTTCCTGGTTTTGATGGAAACTCGTGCTTTTCTTTTTATATGTCAAGTTGCCCGGGGAACATCCTGCTGCATGAAATATTCATTCTCTCTGACAACCTACAGTCCAACCTTTAATTTGTTCTTTTGCCCAAGACCAAAGCACAGTCATTTGAAACGATGTAAGTAATAGTGGAAATGCCCAAGGGAACAGGCAGCACCAATGGTGAGAGAAGTAGAGCTGATGTTTCAGGTCAAAGACCTTTCAACATGATTGGATCTCTGATGAAAAGGCATCAAAATGAAATGTTAACGCTGCTTCTTTAACTGCTACCCAGCTAGTTGAGTATTAGAGTCATGCAGCACGGAAACAGGCCCTTCGGCCCAACTCACCCAAGATGCCCCATTTTAGCTCGTCCTATTTTCCCACTTTTGGCCCATATCCCTCTAAACCTTTCCTATTCATGTACTGGTCTGAACGTCTATTATATGTTTTTATTGTACCTGCTTCAACTACTTTTTATGGCAGTAGGCACCCCCATTAGCATGTGTGGAAAAAGTTGCTCCTCAGATTCCTATTAAATCATTCCCCTCTCACCTTAGACTTATGGCCACGGGTTCTTGATTTTCCCACCCTGGGAAAAATATTTTGTGCATTCAGCATATCTATTCCCCTTATGATTTTATATACCTTGATGTCACCCCTCAACCTCTTGCACCTCAAGGAATAAAGTCCGAGGCCTGTCCAACCTCTCAGGCACTCAAGTCCTGGCAGCATCCTTGTAAATCATTTCTGCACTCTTTTCAACTTAACAGCTTAATGGCATCTTTCCAACAGCAGGGTGACCAAATCTGACCACAATACTCCCAGTGCGGCCTCACCAGCATTCTTGTGCAGCTGTAATATAACTCTCAACTTTTATTCTCATTACTGACTGATGAAAGCCAATGTGCCAAAAGCCTTCTGCACCACCCTATCTCCCTGCAACGCAAGTTTCAGGGAATTGTGTAGTTGGAATCCGAGATCCCTTTGCGCTACAACACTCCCCAAGGCCCTACCACCATTCACTGTGAAGATCCTGCCCAAAACGCCACACCTCACACTTATCTGAATACTTACTTGACTGAAATGGCGAACAGTTAGAAAGTAGTCCTTCATCGGACACCATTGGAGACCCTCAGACTCTCTTTGATCGGACTTTACTGGACCTTATCCAAATGTTATTCATGTTATCCCCATTATCATGGATCTGTATACTATGGATCGCTCGATTGTAATCATGTATTGTCACTAACTGGTTAGCACGCGCCAAAAGCTTTTCACTGTACCTCGGTACACATGACAATAAACTAAACTAAACTAAATTAAGCTCTGTATAATTGCCCGCAGTATGTAGGGAGTGGGTGAGAAAGTGGGATAACATAGAACTAGTGTGAACGGGTGATTAATGATCAGCCTGGCCTCACATCCTGTAGGCATGCATGTTTGTAGGTTAATTGGCCTATATAAATTGCCCTTAGTGAGTAGGAAATGGATACAAAAGAGGGATAACATCGAACGAATGTACCCCTCCCAACCCTTCCGAATTTGGCAGAAAGTTTCCGCTTTCTTATTTCATTTCCGCCATTCCGATTTCACAAAACAGTCGGTAATTGCAATTTGTCAATTCGGCCGCTAGAGGTTGCTAGGGGTTCCGCGAGAAATCCCCCCGCCCTGGAAGTCTCCCCAAAATGTGGCACCTAGGCTGGGCAAGGCAGGCAAGCTCGACCTCATCAGGATTTCTATGGCCGATCGGTGGGTTGAATTTTCAACCTGCAGCCGGGGCTCTGGAACTCCAGCCCAGCTGGGGCCAGCACATCTATCCCCATAGCCGACTTCCTTGGTCAGCTGGATAAACCAGCAAAGCTCTGGAACCAAGAGTGCCAGAAAATCAGTGGTGGAACTGGAATGAGTAAATATTACATTTAAGTGCAAGATTATATAACTATATTAATTAATTAAGACGGTGTTAAAATATGCAACACAGCAGAAAAAACAATTACCACCTTTTTGGGCTGATTATCAATTAATTTACTTCAACAAGTACTTCCGTATGCTTAGTCGAGTCGCATATATCAACTCTTTCTTCATAACTTAGTCATACATTTTATGACCATTGTTCTTTTATTCAATTCCAAGAGAATTGGGATGTGTAAGGAAAAAGCAAAATAGAAAAATCAAAACAAAACAATTTTTCTTTGTGTTGCAAAATGTATCTGTGTTCAATAACCCTTCTATAAATACCAGAATGTACTCATGGTAGGCCTGACATTTACATGTAGTCCAAGAACTACAGACTGTTGGAAATAATAGTCATTTTTCACACATGAATGCAGCGCAACGCAGATGCGCATTTGGCGTGCATACTTGTTTTTTGCTGAAAAGTTGCATTACGCGCCATATTATGAATTTTTATGTAAAATTCTGAATTTTGGACATCAAAATTATGAATTTGTAAAATCAAATGTTGGGAGGTCTGCTAATGCGAACAGGTGATCAATAGTCCACATGAACTTGGTGGGCCGAAAAGCCGCAGTTCCATGCTGTAACTTTAAACTCGACTAAATTAAACTTAACTAAACTAAACTGTGCTACTCTGCATTCATTTCCTGTCAGCTTCACTGGATAATCTTCATTAAAATGTTAAATGTTTGCTCTTCTCGGTCTCCATCTGGCAAACATTTTGAAAAATGCAAGGGAGATGCCAGGGGAAATGAATTGGGAAAACTATTTATTCTAAAAAAAAATTGAAAAATTGTTAGAATTGCTGGATTAAGCAACATGTTCACAGAGGTGGGTGGGATATGGAATGAGCTGCCAGAGGAGGTAGTTCGAGAATAACATTTAAAAGACATTTGGACAGGTACATGTGTAGGAGAGGTTTAGAGGGATAAGGGTCAAACGCAGGCAGGTGGGACTAGTGTAGTTGGGGCATAACGGTTGGCACAGGCAAGTTGGACAAAAGGGCCTGTTTTCTGTGCTATATGACTCTATGACTCTAATGATAGGAATGATCCCAGGAATTAGTAGGTTAACCTTTGATGAGCATTTGTCGGCACTGGGCCTGTACTCCTTGGAGTTTAGAAGAATGAGGGGCGACCTCATTGAAACATACAGAATAGTGAAAGGCTTGGATAGAGTGGATGTGGAGAGGATGTTTCCACTAGTGGGAGAGTCCAGGACTAGTCATAGCTTCAGAATTAAAAGACGTTCTTTTAGGATGGAGATGAGGAGAAATTTCTTTAGTCAGAGGGTGGTGAATCTGTGGAATTCTTTGCCACAGAAGGCTGTGGAGGCCAAGTCAGTCAATATTTGTAAGGCAGAGATAGATATTCTTGATTAGGACAGGTGTCAGAGGTTATGGGGAGAAGGCAGGAGAATGGGGTTAGGACTGAGAGAAGAATCAGCTATGATTGAATGGCAGAGTAGACTTGATGGGCTGAATGGCCTATTCCTTATGACCTTATGATAATCACACTTACTCATTCTAACAGCTTGATACGTCTGATACAGCCTGATAGATTAAGAGCTGACATGTTTCCAGAATGTCATGAATTGATGGCACAGCATGGAAACTGAGTCCACGATGACCATCGATCTTCTGTGCATGCAAATTATATATTATCCCATTTGCACAACCATTCCCTGCACACTAGGGTCAATTTCCAGAGGCCAATTAATTTACAAACCTGCACAGATTTGGGGTGTGGGAGGAAGCCGGAGCATGCAGAGGAAACCCACACGGTCACAGGGAGAACATGCAAACTCTACACTGACACACCCAAGGTCAGTATCCAAGAGCTGTGAGAAAGTAGCTCTACCAGTTGTGCCACTGTGCTGCCCTTAAGGTAAATATTATATAGGGAATGGTGGTAAAGTATAAGCTCAATGTTTCCATCAAAAAAGGGACAACCATCGACAAACGCATCCGGTTGTATCCCAATCAGAAACCCTGGATGACAAAGGATGTCAGGTCTCTCCTCAAGGACCGTAACACCGCCTTCAGGTCTAGTGATAAAGCTCTATACAGTGCTGCTAGAACCAACCTGAAGAGAGGTATCAAGGATGCCAAAGCGTCCTACAAGAGGAAGATTGAGGACCACTTTACCAACAATGACCCACGGCGGGTATGGCAAGGCATCCAGCACATCACCAACTACAAGACCAGCAACCGCACGACTGCCGACGGCGACGCCTCGCTGGCAGAGGAACTTAACTGTTTCTTTGCTCGTTTCGAGGTGAAAGCTACAGTGGCAGACATAACACCCTCTCCAGCACCTGACAGCAACACCTTCACTGTGCAGGAGTATGATGTTAAGCGCGTGCTCAGAGCAGTGAATCCCAGGAAAGCTGCAGGCCCCGATGGTGTGACGGGCAGAGTGCTGAGGGAATGTGCAGACCAATTATCTGAGGTCTTCACAAAAATCTTCAACCTGTCCCTTTTAAAATCCACCATCCCTCCCTGCCTGAAGTCCGCCACAATCATCCCACTGCCGAAAAAGTCTGTCATCAGCGGCCTTAACGACTACCGTCCGGTAGCACTCACACCGGTCATCACAAAGTGCTTCAAGAGACTGGTCCTGCAGCACATCAAAGCCAGCCTCCCACCCACCTTTGACCCACACCAGTTTGCCTACAGAGCAAATAGGTCTACAGGGGATGCCATCGACACTGCTCTTCACACTGCACTGACCCACCTTGAACACCAGGGGAGCTATGTGAGGATGCTCTTCCTCGACTTCAGCTCTGCCTTTAACACGGTCATCCCGAGCAGACTGGTCACCAAACTTTCTGACCTTGGATTTTCCCAAACCATCTGCCAATGGATCAAGGACTTCCTGACCAACCGCCCCCAGACCGTCAAAATAGGCCCTCACCTCTCCTCCACCATTACACTGAGCACCGGCTCACCACAGGGCTGTGTGTTGAGCCCCATCCTTTACTCCCTCTACACTCACGACTGCGCCCCCACCCATCCCACCAACACCATCATCAAGTTCGCGGATGACACGACTGTGGTTGGACTCATCTCAGGAGGAGATGAGACAGCCTATAGGGATGAAATCCAAAGGCTGGCAGCATGGTGTTCAGTGAACAATCTTGTCCTGAACTCCTCCAAAACAAAGGAACTTATAATTGACTTCAGAAAAACCAGTGTAGAATACGACCCACTCTACATCAATGGGGTCTGTGTGGAAAGGGTACCCGCTTTCAGGTTCACATCGCAGAGGATCTTACCTGGTCTACCAACACCATCACCACAGTAAAGAAGGCACAGCAGAGACTCCACTTCCTGAGGATCCTCAGGAAAACCAACCTGCAGGAGAAACTCATGTATTAGACTGGGTTTTTTTTGCAGCAGTGGCTACTTGAATTATAGTCAGATTTTCAACTTCCTACATTGCTAATGTATGTATTGGGATATTGGAAAACGTTGTTTTTCTTGTCCCAAGTGTATTTATCCAAGAGTTTATGCTGGCGAAAGGTTTTCATCTATGTACAGTACGGACACAAAAGATAGACACAAAAAGCTGGATTAACTCAGCGGGACAGGCAGCATCTCTGGAGAGAAGGAATGGGTGACATTTCTGACTCAGTCTGAAAAAGGGTCTCAACCCGAAACCACACGATGGTTGTGCTGCCATTCGGCTGCAGCTCGCCAGCAGTCTGTTTGCCTTTTTTCTTTTTTTGTCTATGTGTTAGTGTTAGATGTGTGTAGTAGTCTATTTTTAGCTGTGTATATGTGGGGGGTGGTGGGGGGTGGGGGAAACCTTTATTTTTTTTAAATTTCTTCCTCGACGGAGATGCAACCCTTTTCCAAGTCGTATCTCTGTGGCGCTGTGGCCTAACACCGTGGAGTGGGCGGCCTCCAGCTGGGATAGATCCTGAGGGCTCCAGTCGCAGGGCCAGGACTTACCATCTCTGAGCTGGCTGACTTTCAGAGGCTGCAGCTTTACCTCCGGAGGCTCGGCCACAGGCCCTGTGGACTGCAACATCGGGAGCTCGCAGGTCCCTGGCTGGGGACCGGCTCCAGCCGTGGCAGCTTCGACCACCCCGTCGGCCGCGGGACTTTCCATCGCCCGGCGCGGCTCGGCCGCTGGGCCTTCCATCGCCCGGCGCGGCTCGGCCGCAGGGCCTTCCATCGCCCGGCGCGGCTCGGCTGCGGGACTTTCCATCGCCCGGCGCAGCTCGGCCGCGGGACTTTCCATCGCCCGGCACGGCTCGGCCGCGGGACCTTCCATCTCCTTGCGGGGGCTGCGCGAGTCGGGATCCTCGGTCGCCTCGGCAGAAGTCGAACTATCTGTCCGTGGGAGAAGCATGGGGGAAGAGAGAAGAAATGTTCTTGCCTTCCATCACAGTGAGGGGGTGTCTGGAGGAGTCACTGTGATGGATGTTTGTGTTAAAATGGTGTGTCTTGTGTCTTTTACTCTGTACTGTTGTGGCTGCGTGGCAAATGATTTTCGTTCAATTCATTTTGAATGACAATAAAGGTAATTCATTCAGATTCAGATCACCTATTCCCTCTCCAGAGATGCTGCATGTCCCGCTGAGTTACTCCAGCTTTTTGTGTCTATCTTCGGTTTAAACCAGCATCTGCAGTTCCTTCCTGCAAGGAATGAAACATAACAGTTGTGGACTGTTGCATTGGAATCCTGATGAGAAGATCTGAAATATTGTGACCTGCATTGCTGAAGATAAGAGGACTCATTTACATTTTGCGCACCCAAAACGTCTTTAGGAAAAGAGTTCCTCAGGTTAATAGTAACTTGCCAAGAGAATACGAGGTAGAAACCATTATTGACTGACTTATACATGTAAAGTGTAAATGCACGACAGATCAGTAAAGAAGCAATAAAGACAAATCAATGTTAAGATGTACACCTCCCCATCAGATCCTCTGCACACCAAACCTTCTTTTTCAAAGTGTTAATCATGCATTTCCAGCAATTTATACATTAGCTTTAAAGATTTCCAGCTATTAATGCCAGAGGGTTGCGAATCTGTGGAATTCTTTGCCACAGATGGCTGTGGAGGCCGAGATTTGGGGTATTTTTAAAGTGGATATTAATAGGTTTTGATTAGTAAGGGCACCGAAGGTTTGGGGGAGAAGGCAGGAGAATGGGGTCAGGGCCGTCTTAACGCATGGGCCTGATGGGCACTTGCCCGGGGGCCCCATGCTGATCTGTGTATGTTAAGTGACTTGCAATAAATAAATACTACTTTAAAAATGTAGGTTCAATAAGTGCTTTTTTCGCAACATTTTCGGTCACTAAGTGCTTCTCACAGCGATCTGTAAGTGTTTTTCGCAACAATGTAGCACCCTAAGTCCATCGCTAAGTGCTTTTCGGTAAGTGCTTTTCGCCGGCACGACAGGGGGGGGCTGGTAGGGAAAGGGGGGTGGGGGAGAGTAACGGTAGGGGCCCCAGTACACTGCTTTGCCCGGGGGCCCATAATGCTGTAAAAACGGCCCTGAATGGGGTTGGGAGGGAAAGATAGATCAGCCATGATTGAATGGCGGAGTTGACATGATGGGCCGAATTCTGCTCCTACTATGACTTAAGAACTTATGGATGAAGATTATATATTTTTTATTTCCATGGTGTTTAAATGTGAATTTTAACTGAGGCATCAATTGTTGAATCTTTAAGGGGGATACATTGAGCTCAATATCTTGAGGATCTTGCCATGTTGTCGGTGGTGGAGACTTGACTTTCATTGCAATGTACCCAATCAGTCTCTGGTGCCTGAAATGAGGGAAATGGGCATTTTTTTTAAATTAGCCTCGAATTAGTCAATCGTAGACTGACTGACTATACTGCAGATGTGGGCTAAGATTGACATGTTTCTGGTAAAAGTATCTGAAAAGGTTGTTTCTGCAAGCTAGTATTGTTATATGAGCAAAACACAAATTGCTGAAGATACTCAGTTTTTTGGCAGCATCTGTGGAGGAGGTGGATAGGCAACATTTCGGGTCGGGACACTTCCTCAAGTCTGACGAGTCTGAAGAAAGCTCCCACACCAAATCAACCCTAACCATTGTGCATTATCTAAACTTTAGATAGTTCCTCTGTCCCTCTCTTCCCCTCCCCCTTCCCAGTTCTCCCTCTATCTTCCTGTCCCCACCTATATCCTTCCTTTGTCCCGCCCCCCTGACATCAGTCTGAAGAAGGGTCTCGACCCGAAACGTCACCCATTCCTTCTCTCCTGAGATGCTGCCTGACCTGCTGAGTTACTCCAGCATTTTGTGAAATAAATACCTTCCATTTGTACCAGCACCAGCATTATTTTCTTACAGTAACCATTGTGCACATTCATTCCCACAACCTGGGTGGCACAGTAGTAAAGTTACTGTCTCACTGCGCCAGAGACCCGAGTTCGATCCCGACTACGGGTGCTATGTGTCCGGAGTTTGTACGTTCTCCCTGTGACCGCGTGGGTTTTCACCAGGTGCTCCGGTTTTCTCCCACACTCCAAAGACATACATGTTTATCGGTTAATTGGCATCTGTAAATTGTCAATAGTGTGTAACATACTGCTAGCGTACAGGGTGATTGCTGGTCGGCGCGGACTCGGTGGGCCAAAGGGCCTGTTTACGCGCCTTATCTCTAAAGTCTAAAGTCCACCCCTGGTACATAACGATAAAGTAAGGGTGTCTGCAGATATCTGCACAATGTTCAAGTGAATTCAATCTCCTCAGCAAACAAAGCAACCTGTTCCATCTTGCAGCAAAAACTAGATGACATTCGGGCAAGTGGCTAGTACCCAACCCGAAACGCTGCCTGTACAATCCCTCCACAGATGCTGCCTGATCCAATGAGTCCCTCCAGCACTTTGTGTTTTGTTCAAGGTTCGAGCATCTACAGTTTCTTGTGTCGCAGTCATTGAGTTGCACAACACAAACACGGGCTCATTAGCCCACCATGTCCACGCCAACCATTGTACTTCTCTCGATTAGTACGACTGACTCACATTTGGTCCAGAATCCTTTGTGCCTTGGTAATTCAAGTGCTTGCTTAGATACCTCTGTGTTGAGTTGAGTAGAGTTTAGCTTATTGTCACATGTACTGAGGTACAGTGAAAAGCGTTTGTTGCATGCTAACCAGTCAGTGGAAAGACAATACATGATTACAATCGAGCCATCCACAGTATACAGATGCATGTTAAAGGGAATAACGTGAATAATGTTTGGTGCAAGATAAAGTCAAATCAAAGATAGTCTAAAGGGCTTGTCCCACTTAGGCGATTTTAAGGCGACTGCCGGCGACTAGGGTGTCGCTGAACGTTGGCTGAGGTGTCGCGGGCGTGATCGTGAGGAGTCTTCAATGAATTATCGCGGATCTCGGCGCACCACGGAAACATTTTCCAGATAGAACTTTCTCGGCTACAGCTGGCTTGTCGCCAGGTATCGTAGCTTATTGCGGGCGCTGTCGCATGCTGTCCCCAGGTTTGCTAGGTTGTCGC
The DNA here is from genome assembly GCF_053455715.1 of Rhinoraja longicauda. Taxonomy (NCBI): domain Eukaryota; kingdom Metazoa; phylum Chordata; class Chondrichthyes; order Rajiformes; family Arhynchobatidae; genus Rhinoraja; species Rhinoraja longicauda. The sequence goes on along the minus strand of NC_135976.1, from coordinate 15,136,179 downwards.
AGATGCATTTAGAAGCACGTAATATTAAATTAAGAAAAGGCATTTGAAGATACCAGAAGATAGTTTTGTTTAACCAATCTATTTACCGGCAGGACATTTGACAGGTAGATTGGAGGCGACAGTTTGACGATGGGAATTTTGCGATGTTTCCGAAGACGGTGTAATCTCTTAGCCAGGTGCTAGTTTCACAAAAAACGTATCGACCTGACTCGGCATTGTCGTGGTCATTGTCGTACGGTAAAATAAACTTTTGTCGATCTGCTACGACTTTGACAGTCGCCGGCAGTCGCCTAAAAAATCGCGTAACTGGGACAGTTGTAGTATGATGGTTCAGTTGCCTGAATCTGGCGGTGTGCGTTTTCCCACTTCTGAACCTTTTGCCCGATGGGAGAGTGAAGAAGAGGGAATGGTCTTAAACCTAGTGAGAGTTCCACTTCCCCATCTCCTCATGCAACTCCCAATTCCAACCACTCTCTGTGTAGAAAAATAAATCTCACAGATCCCTACCAAATGCCCCACTGATCCCCTTATACCTCATACCTGAAAGAGGGATGCTTTTCAATCTAAATAACTTTCCGCGTCTTTGGGAATGGCTTTCAATGTTGTAAGTGCTTGGAGCAAGTGTGGCAGCCAAGCAAGCCATCCTAACTATTTTTCTCCCCTCCCCCCCCCAACCCCGCCCCTCCCTGTGCCCCATCTGGACTCGCTCACACTTCTCCGCTTTCCACTCCCCTTCCACCTACATTCCTTCCTCTGACTTCACAATTTGCACTTCTATCCTTATTGTGCACTATTTGTCTATACATCTGTACACTGTGGCTTGATTGTAATCATGTATTGTCGTTATGCTGACTGGTTAGCACACAAAAAATATTTTCACTGTACCTCGATACATGTGGCAATAATAACCTAAACTAAAACATCTCTCGCCTTTGTTTAACCATCTGCCTATCAAAACGTCCTCTCACCTGTATCCAGGTATCACTTGCCAGGTTCTGTCTGCCCCTCTTCTCCTCCACCTTTCTGCCCCCTCCCCCCCCCCCCCCCACTTTAATCCATGTTTTCCAGAGGTGCTGCTTGATCTGCTGTTACGTCAGCAATTCGGTTTCCCCCCACATTTGAAAGACGTACAGGTTTGTACGCTAATTAGCTTGGTAAAACCTGTAAATTGACCCTAATGTGAGTAGGACAGTGCTAGTGTGCGGGAATTGCTGGTCGGCACGGACCCAGTGGACCGAAGGACCACGCTGTATCTCTAAATGAAACTGCTAAACTAAATCCAGTGTTGCTTTGCAAATGGAATGAGGACATTCACTGTGTTGAGCAAGGCTTTTCTTTCTTACTGGACACAGGTCTGTGCTGTCATTTATATCATATATCATCATATATATACAGCCGGAAACAGGCCTTTTCGGCCCACCAAGTCCGTGCCGCCCAGTGATCCCCGTACATTAACACTATCCTACACCCACTAGGGACAATTTTTACATTTACCCAGCCAATTAACCTACATACCTGTACGTCTTTGACTGTTCTGATGCAGGGTGTCCATTTATTCATGTGAACGAGCCAAGGTAGAAACATTAAAAGCCTTTGTAATCTTCACGGAAACTCCGCTATGCATGTTGGTTGACAGTCCTGGCCTTGGGTCCTCAGTCAGTGAGCCACAGCTGGCTGATTGAAGCTTCAATGAAAAATAGATGCTGGATGAATGACCTTTTTGGCATCAATTGTCCTGTCACTCCTGTGTTCAAGTTATAGACCAGCAGAAAATAGTTTTTGTATTGAACGGAGCGTTTCACAGGAATAGTTACATTACATCACATTGCAATAAATTAGAATTAAGCCAATGAGTTTTGGTTGAGAAGAGAGTAAATGAGAAAGACTGAAAGCTTGCAAAGTTTAATGGCTCCATGAATGGAAACGGCTTAAAGCCTTTCCCACACTGAGCACATGAACTTGAAGGATACTAATTGAAGCCAGAAACATGGCAGCACTTGTGTTCTGCCTCAGTGTAATCGACCATTCATAAGTATTAGGTGCAGAATTAATCCATTCGGCCCTTCTTTCAGAACCTGGGGTGTAATCCATCTAGTCCAGGTGGTTTATCCACCTTCAGACCTTTCAGCTTGCCAAGCACCTTCTCCTTGGTCATCGCAACTCCGCTAACATCTGCTCCCTGACACTCTTGAATTTCCGACACGTCCCAGGTGTCTCCGCTGTGAAAACTGACGCAGAAATCTTAATTCAATTTGCCTGCCATTTCTTTATTGTTGCACTCCTGTACTTATGTACGATTGTGCTTGTGTACAGAAAGTGTTTGCTGAACTGTGTGCAAAATCAGTATTTCATTGTACCTAGGTACTTGTAACAATAAAGTATCATTGAACTATATTGTACAATAGGTGTCAGAGGTTATGGGGAGAAGGCTGGAGAATGGGGTTAGGAGGGAGAGATAGATCATCCATGATTGAATGGCAGAGTGGACTTGATGGGCCGAATGGCCTATCTACTATTCCTTATGACCTTATAATAACAGTTAAAAGACCATAAAAATACGAATAACTTCCCCTGAAAATGTCTTTCCAGTTAGTACCCAAGACCCAAGAGCATCTTGAATACAAACTATTCAATAACTGGTCAAATGGTGGTGTCAGGCCTATTTATTCTGAAACCAAACATTTTTGGCTTTTGAGCCCGTGAAAGGGAAAATTAAAACGGACATCCCCTGACTAGGTAGGAGAGTTATAAACTGTTTTTATTCAGTAAGTAATTGAAAATGTTTACAGTCATCATCCCTGTTAATCTTACTGTTTTATTAATTTTGCAGAAGTGATGATTCAAGAGGAATTGCACTTAAAAGAAAATACAGTGGGGGATTATCTTTGCTCTGCACTAATACATCATTTTGAGCAATCATTATAGAATCCCGCTCACAGGAAATCCATTTGTCTTGCTAATAACCACCTTGGCATCCCAAGTCCCTAATCTCCAAGAGACCAGCCATTTTGGTCTTAGTGTTTTGATGAAACTGCAAAATAAACATGGTTCTGCATAAGATGACTGTAATAAGGCATTGAAGGTTCACTGAAAACCCACACAAAGATACAACCATGTTTGTGAATCGCGTTGAAACGCTTTAAATAGTGGCTCCTTTTCAAGTTATTTTTATCCAAATCTAAGTTTTGATTCATCCTATTTGTTTTAGTCTGTTTTTTTTCTTTCTCTCTACTTCGAGTGTTATAGCAGGGTGGCACTGTGGCACAATAGTAGAGTGCCTTACAGTGCCAGAGACCCAGGTTCAATCAATCTATCCACTCTATCCAGGCCTTTCCAACGCCAGCACTTCCTTCCTCAGGTATGGGGGCCTTTTCGAAGCGTAGCAGTGGACCAAAGGTTATGCTGAATGTTGTATCTGTGGAAACATGGCTGATAGGCAAGTCTGTGCTCTCTCACAAAGCCTTCTTTCTCTGTGGGGTTTTTATAACCATTTATTCTTGCTGATGTGGCTGAAACTTACTGAGAAATCCAATCTAAAACAATTTACCGCTGCCAAAGAGGATAGCTAAGTTAGTCTTGAAAATGCATTGCAGACTAAACACTAAAAACATTGATTTGGTTTCCTTTAGTATTTCATCTGCTGAAGTTCTCAATTTTATGCAAAAGATTGAAATACTCTGATAAAACTGATTGGAAATTTGCACAAAATGCCTGAGGAATTAAACAGCATAATATTTTACAGAATTGAGGATAGGACAAGCTGTTTGATTGATTCCTCACTCCTTGTTCAATTTTGTTTTGAAGTCGAGACTAGAATAAAGTTTTTTTCTTCATATTTAGACTGAATTAATAGATTTTCCAACGATTTAATCATTTCAGTATAATGGAAGCATTGTATTATCAACAAAAATGCACTCTATGTTATTAACTCAATGAAAGATGTTCACTGTAATGAAGTTGTTAGTTGTTGTAGTTAAAGGAATCAAGGGGTATTTGTAAAGTGGAGGTTCATAGGGCACCAAAGGTTACAGGGAGAAGGCAGGAGAATGGGGTTGAGAGGAAAAATAGATCAGCCATAATCGGAGCAGACTCACTGGGCCAAAAGGCCTGTTTCTGATGCTAGAAGTGTGTAAACGCACACCTCCAGATTCCTGGACAGTTTCTTCCCAGCTGTTATCAGGCAACTGATCCATCCTATTCACAACTAGTTGGGGCGGCGCAGTGGCCTAGTGGCAGAGCTGCTGCCTTGTAGAACCAGAGTCCCGGGTGTGATCCTGCCAGCGGGTGCCGTCTGTACGGAGTTTATACATTCTCCACGTGACCATGTGGGTTTTTACTGGATGCTCCAATTTCCTCCCACATTCCTCCCACATTCCAGGTTTGCAGGTTTAATTGGTCTTGGTAAAGACCATACATTTTTTCCTGTGTAGGATAGCGTTTATGTACAGGGATTGCCGGTCGACGTGGATTCAGTGGGCCAAAGGGCCTATTTCTGTGTTGCATCAGAAATAAATAATAAAAACGAGAGTGCTCCTGTGCTCCTATCTACCTCATTGGAGACACTTGGACAATCTTTAATAGGGATTTACTGGACATTATCTTGCACTAAACGTTATTCCCTTCATCATGTATCTGTACACTGTGGACGGCTCAATTGTATTGTATTCGACTGACTGCTTGCCCACAACAAAAACTTTTTGTTGTACCTCGGTACACATGACAATAAACTAAACTAAACTAAATTAAAACAAAAACAAAGCTTTACACACTACATGCGACAATAATGCACCTAAACCTAAATCTAATACCATCTAGTGCCCATTATTGTTAGTCTGACAAATTTTATTATACAAAAGGTGGCACAGTGGCATAGCGGTAAAACTTCTGCCTTACAGTGCCAGAGACTTTGGTTTGATCCTGACTGCGGGCGCAGTCCATACGGAGTTTGTACATTCTCCCTGGGACCGCGTGGGTTTTCTCCGGGTGCTCTGGTTTCCTCCCACACTCCAAGGATGTGCAGGTTTGAAGGTTCAGTGACTTCTGTAAATTGTCCCTTGTGTGTAGGATAGAATTTGTGTGTGGGTGATCGCTAAACTAAACAAATGCCTTATGGTCCTCATGGTCCCATTTGGCACTCGAGCAACAAAATGTATTCTTACAGGGACCATTTGTTTTGCTGATGTCTTCAAGACAAAATTCCATACTTGGAGCAGAGGAAATTAGTAGTGAATGCCGTTCTTTGGAGAGTTCATGATTTATTTGTCAATGTTGTGACTTTTGCTCAATGGCAGTCATTACTCTTCATTAAACCTGTGGAATTCTCTGCCTCCAGAGGCAGTGGAGGCCAATTCTCTGGATGCTTTCAAGAGAGATTTAGAAAGAGCTCTTAATGATAGCGGGGTCAGGGGGAACGGGGAGAGGGCAGGGACGGGGTACTGATTGTGGATGATCAGCCGTGATCACATTGAATTATGATGTTGGCTCGAAGGGCCGATTGGCCTACTCCTGCACCTATTGTCTATTGTCTATTTGTTTATAGATGCAGCGCGGAAACAGGCCTTTCGGCCCATCGACTCCTCTCCGTCCAGCGATCACTGCACGTTAACACAACCCTACACACACTAGGGACAATTTACAATTTTACTGAAAGTCAATTAACCTACAAACCTGTGCTTCTTTGGAGTGTTAAGTAGTGTATTGTATCACAGCCATATTGTATTTTATCTCTGAAATTCGATGCATTGAAATCAAATAAATTAATTTTACTGATAGCATGCTGATGAACAATTAACACATTCAGAGTCATCATTGCTTTCTCAATAAAATGATATCACAAAGTAGTGGAATGCAGTGTTGGGTTGAGCGCATTGGATTATCTTAAAAAAATTACTTGAGGTGCAACGAAGTGAAGAGGGCATTAAATAGAGTGAAATAAAATGATTGGATTTGCTATTTATACATATCACATGAAAATACAAGGAACTGCAGATGCTGGAATCTTGAGCAAAACACAAAGTGCTGGAGGAGCTCAACGGGACAGGCAGCATCTGTGGAGGGAAAGGACACGCAATGTTTCTGGCTGGGATCCTTCTTCAAACTGAAGAAGGGTCCTGAGACAAAATGTCTTCTTTCTGTTCCCTCCACGGATGCTGCCTGACCCACTCAATTCCTCCAGCACTTTGTGTTATACACGTAACATTTTTGTCTAGCCTTGACTTTTGGAAGCCATTGTTAAAAAGATATGGTTAAGTTAGGACGGTGTGGTGGGGGAATTAAAGAGAAAGATAAATTAATGATCTCGAATATCAAGAAACTAATGATTGGATCTACCTACAATACATTCCAAAAATAATAATTGACCTGCAAAAAACCCCCATTAAAGCTCATTCCTATTTTGGTAAGAAATTATAATGATTTGGGAATTTCTGTCCACGTTCAAACGTGGAAAGCTGGGAGTTACTGTGAGGATAAGGAACTGCAGATGCTGGAATCTTGCATAGATCACAAAGTGCTGGAGTAACTCATCGGGTCTGGAGTGTAGAGACAGTGGGAGAAGATTTGGGTCATGATCCTTCTTTAGACTGGTCATCTGAAGGAGGATCCCAACCCGAAGCATCACCTATCCGTGTTTTCCAGTGATGTAGCCTGACCAGCCGAGTTACATAATTCAGCTACTGAGCGCAATTCATCGCAGGCCTGCAAATTGTGCCACACTGTTGAACCTCAAATGGCAAAATGGGCAAAGCAAAGGCAGATGGAATCTAATCCCGATAATGTCAAGAGGACTCACTTTGGGAAGTATCGCAAAGGTAGATTATACACAATGAATTATCGTCCCTTGCAAATATTGAGCATCAGAGGGACCTCAGTGCACAGTCAAAGGATCCCTGTAGATGGCAGCACTGGCACAAGGTAGTGGATAGGACTTGTGGGATACCAGTCTTCGCGTGAAAGTGGCATCATTGGCAGATAGGGTGGTCAAAAAGGCTTTTGGCCTAGTGGTCTTCATCAGTCAATGTATTGAGTGTAGAATGTGTAGGAAAGAACTACAGATGCTGCTTTAACTCAAAGGTAGACACAAAATACTGGAGTAACTCAGCAGGTCAGGCAGCATCTCTTGGAGAGAATCTCCAGAGATGCTGCCTGTCCCGCTGAGTTACTCCAGCATTTTGTGTCTACCTTTTTTCGTATAGAAGTTAGGAGGTCGCATTACAGTTATATAGGACATTGATGCGGCCACATTTAGAGTATTGTGTTCAGTTCTGGTCACCATGTTATATGAAGGATGTTGTCAAGCTGGAAAGGCTGAGAAGATTTATGAGGATGTGGCCAGGACTCGGGGTGGGGGGGGGGGGGGGGGGGAGGGAGGGTGGCTGAGCTAAAGGGAGAGGTTGAGCAGGCTAGGACTTTATTCCTCGGTGCACTGGAGGATGAGGGGTGATCTTCTAGAGGTGGACAAAATCATGAAAGAAATGGATCGGATCTTTTGCCCAGAGATGGGGAAATAAGAACCAGAGGGCATAGGTTTAAGATGAGGGTGAAAGGTTTAGTAGGAAACTTTTTTTACACAAAGGGTGGTGGGTGTATGGAATGAGCTGCTGGAGGAAGTAAATCCACAAGGGCACATGGACAGATCTCCCAGTTTCAAGTCAAATTTGATAATGTTTAAGTTTAGGTTTATTATTGTGACATGTACCAAGGGTAGAGTGAATAGCTTTGCTTTGCATGCTATCCAATCGAATCAGATAATACTACAGATCCGCCATCGATTTTCAGGCCACTGGTGGTCACTGATTAATCCTGTAATCTGGATAACATTACGATAGCGCACTTGGAATCCTCACCCCGGCAGTCCACTCGAAATGTGATGTCCAGGCCAGGTGAGGCGGCCAATCTCATCCTCATCGGGACTTCCGTGCTGATCGGCGGGTCGAAGTTGCTTCCTGCGGCCGGGGCTTTGGAACTTCAGCCCGGCCCAGAGACGGCGAATCCGTTCCCACAGTAGACTTTGCGTGCCGGTTTCTCGGCCCCTGGGCAGCCTGGGTTTATTGTTCTAGCACTGTAGGACTCCTCTCGGAGGCCGTGGCCACTGTTGGTCCACCAAAACGGATAATCCAGAAAGCCTTTGGATTCAAAAGGGCCGGAAAATTGGTGGTGGACCTGTATCCATCTTTCACGTCAAACTCGGTAGAGCGAAGAGAAAGACAATATAGTTCTCCGCATTGTAGCACAATGGGAGAATCACAAAGGGGAGGTGTGCTATTTTTACCTGTATTTTTTTTGCAGAATTCTAGCCACTTTTAATGCTGCAACATTCCTTTGCCATTGCTGATGGTGTCAAGGCAGTTGTTTGTTAGTCATGTTTTATAAGGTGGCCCTCCAAGTTTCCAC